>NC_084484.1:88880616-90130616 GCF_030035675.1 Rhineura floridana | reverse complement strand
AAGAGGAGGACTGGGATTACCAAATCTGAGACTTTATTTTGCTGCCTGCTGTTTAGTCTGGATAAAGGAATGGATTTTATTGAGGAATAGAAGACTATTGGATTTGGAGGGCTATAACCTGAAGTGGGGATGGCATGGATATCTATGGTATGACAAAGTAAAAGTAAATGTAGACTTTAATAATCATTTTATAAGACGTCCTCTGTTGAAAATATGGAATAGATATAAACCAAGGTTCTATTCGAAAATACCATTATGTGTCAAGTCAAGAAGCGTTTTACAGAAGAGAAATGGCTGGAAAAGAGAAATGGTTAACTTATCAAGAACTATTAGAAAATGTACATGGAGAATATATAATGAAAGAGAGAGAACAACTGATAAAGGAAGGATATAGTTCTCAATGCTTTGCCTATTTACAATTGTTAGAAAGATATAAAATGGACAAGAAAATGTATGGGTTTGAAATAAGTAAATCTGATTTTGAAATAGGTTTGTGTACAAATGATGAAAATATAATTGCGAAAATGTATAAACTCTTACTGAAAATGGATATGGAGGAAGAACAAGTAAAAGAGTGTATGGTAAAGTGGGCAAAATTTTTTGGTTATAACATACAAATGGATCAATGGGAAAATATGTGGAAAAAAGGCTTGAGATTTACATTATGCTATAATCTTAAAGAAAATTTCTATAAAATGATGTACCGTTGGTACATGACTCCAGAAAAGTTGTCAAAAATGTATAGTAATGTTTCTAATGTTTGTTGGAAATGTAAACAACAAGAAGGATCATTTTATCATATGTGGTGGCTGTGTAAAAAGGCAAAATCATTTTGGGCACAGATAGGTAGGATGATGCAAAAAATTCTAAAGATAAATATTCAGTCAAAACCAGAATTTTTTTATTGGGTTTTATGGATAAACAAATAGAAAAGAAATATGGAAGAATAATATTATATATGATTACGGCAGCAAGATTATTATATGCACAAAAGTGGAAAATGGAATCAACACCAACAACGGAAGAATGGCTATTGAAATTAATGGACTTAGTAGAGATGGATAAATTGACATGTCTACTTAGAGAAAAATCGACAGACACATTTCTTAAGGAATGGAAGCCTCTCTTAGACTTTTTGTTGAAAGATCAAAATAAAATGATGATATTGGGATTTGACGATTAACTAAGATAGCCTATGGAGAAAAGTGATCCTGTATGTATATATTAAGGGACAGGTTTGATGTATATTATATACTTATAGCTGATCTGTGACAAATCGGAAGTCAACTATTTTATTTTTATTTTTTTTTTGTATTATGTTTTTTGACTTTGTTTTGTTTGTCTTTTGAAAAATTTGAATAAAAGTTATTTAAAAAAGAAAAACAAATTTATGAGCACAACATATAGGATAAACCTCTAGAGAAGGCCAGAGTGAGCAATATATGGTGCAGCTTTCAGAGCAGCTACCCCAAATTACGACTGTTTTCCTCCAAGATCTGTACCTGTGCAACCACCATTCACTTCAATGGGCTTCTGTTGAGACATCACTTTGAGGACAGGGCTATTGCCATTAGCTGGAGGCAGGGAATAATCCCAAAAGGTTCAGTAAATAAGTTTTAAATTTAGCTTTCTAGCAAAATTTTGTATGCATTATTTACTTTTTGGATCCAATTTCTCAATCCATACTAAAGCTCCATAGCATAATCAATTATGGATTTATTGCAATGTACAATAGCATCCAATTTCCAGGGATTGCCTCGGGGGATGTCTTAGAAGGATGATAAAACTAACAGTAATAGGTCTACAACTGCTTGAGTTAATTTCCACAGCCGCTAATTTTATAAATAACTAGAAAGAATGCCAGCTCCCAGTTACCTTGCCTGCGGCTCTATGCTGACAGACCAGAGCTCTCCTTTCCCAAATATATGCCCTGTTCTCCACAGTGAGATTTCATTCTTACATGTTGTAGAGCAATGTAAGGTAATGCCTTAAATAGCTGGAATAAAGGAAGCAGAGATCCCAACTTGTCCAATGCCATCTTTTTATCCACGAAGCAAATGACAGCTGGCATCTCATACAATCTCAAGCTAAACAGTTCTGGAGTGTGCCAGCAGCTGGCCTGGCCCAAATCCCTGGATCACTGGTATGTGCAAACATATATGCCAATGACCCATGGGATCCCAATAGGACTGGATGGCAGACTGGAGCCATCACTGGTGTGAATACTCCATTGCAGTCTGTACTGGATTTGAAAAAGTGCCACCACTGGATTGTCTCGTGCCACACCCTTCCTGCTCTACAAGGTATAAAGCTTCTTTGAATATCTCCCCTTCCTTTGTCTATTCCAGTCTCACCCATGCTGGAGCCTTCCAGCTGTTTGCGATTACAACACCCATCAGGCCCAGCCAGCAGGGCCAGCTGATGGGAGTTGCTCTCCAAAACAGCTGGAGGGCACGACTATGGGAAGGCTGGTCGACTCTCTACCTTGTTTAATTCATCAGTATCCCATTTTGAGCAGGGACCTGGTTTAAAGGCTATATTTCTTCTATATTATTTTAATTTAAATATTTATGCATCAGACTGTCAGGAAAAAAATACAACAAGGCGGTGGTACATAGTACCAAGTACATATTTGTACCATGGCTTCTGATGACAAGTAGATATGTACACAAAGTAATAGTACTTTAAAATTATTTTGGCAAAATTGCTGCCTTGTAAAAGCATTATTCTCATCTTCTTTTGATCAAATCCTAATATTTATGTAGCTTTCTTACTTTGATATCACAAATGGATGCTACATTGCCCTTTGTAAATTACTGCACAAAATAGCAGGGCTAAGTTGGTAAATGGCTCTCTCTCCGTCAAGTATGTCATTGGACTTCAACTTTCATCAACTCCAGCCACTATGTCCAAAGGCCAGGGATGATGGGAAATGTAGTCCAGCAACATCCAAAGGGCTGGCCGCATATTCCTCATCCCTGCACAGGAGTGAGAACTAGGGTTGCCAGGTCAGAAGCATCCCAAACCCTGAGATTTTGGGGGCAGCCCGAGTGATGTCATGGGGCGGGTCCAAGGGATGTCATGGGGTGGGTCCAAGTGCCGTCATGGGGTGGGTCTAAGTGATGTCACAGGGTGGGTCCAAGTGATGTCATTAAGCATAATACATTAAACAGCAACCACAGTTCCTTGGCGTACACAATTCATACAAAAACATTTCTCTGATTGGAAATTAAGATAGAAATCTTAGCTAAAAGATGGAGCCTGCGTAGGGAACATTTAATCTAGCCAATTCGCTTCTGGCAAGAAGGGTTTAAGTGCCCTCAGGCCAGGCCAGTCACCAGAAGGCCATTGCAGGAAGAAAGGAACCTAGTGTTGTGGAGATATTAGATGGGAGCACTCAGGAGTAAAGATGGATGCCCCCAAACAGCTGCAATTCTAAACACACTTACTAAGGGACTAAGCCCCATAGAACTCAATAGGACTTACTTCTCAGTAGATATGGTTTGGATTGTGCTGTTGGTAAAGCTTGACTAGGGATCCTCTGCAAAGATATCCATATCCAAGCAGGGGTGGCAACCCCCTGCCTGAAATGCCCTGCCCCTACCTTTTAACATCCAAATTTCTTTACAGATTTGACCCTTCACTTCAGAAAGAGGTCTGAGTAATGAGGATTCTCTACCCTTTTCTGTCTCCTCTGTGGGCTGCTATAAACTCACTTTATCAGCCAACCCAATTCCGGTGAATATAATTGACAGAGAGAAAGCACAAATGATTTGTTCTACCTTCATAGGCAGCAGCTGGGAACAACAATTGCAGCCACGCTGCCCAGTATTTGAATTCTCTTTTACCAAGAGAAACAAGACAAGAAACAGACAACAAGGTGCATCATCAGTGGGTTTAAGAAGGTAGAGCGGAGCACATGGAACCACTGTTATTGCTTCTATGGATATAAAGGAGTGAGGATAAAGGTAAATGAAATGCAAACAGAAAAAGAAGAACAAAATATAGTGATGATTTCTTAAATGCAATACCATACCAACCACAACAAGATTCCTACGAGTAAGGCAGAAAACTGGTAGAAAGTATTATTAAAGCTAGATTAACTAAGCACATAGAAGAACAAGCCTTGCTGAAGCAGAGCCAGCATGGCTTCTGCAAGGGAAAGTCCTGTCTCAGTAACCTATTACAATTCTTTGAGAGTGTCAACAAGCATATAGATTGAAGTGATCCAGTGGACATAGTGTACTTTCAAAAAGCGTTTGACAAGGTACCTCACCAAAGACTTCTGAGGAAGCTTAGCAGTCATGGAATAAGAGAGGTCCTCTTGTGGATAAGAAATTGGTTAAGAAGCAGAAAGCAGAGAGTAGGAATAAACGGACAGTTCTCCCAATAGAGGGCTGTAGAAAGTGGAGTCCCTCAAGGATTGGTATTGGGACCTACTTTTCAACTTGTTCATTAATGACCTAGAATTAGGAGTGAGCAGTGAAGTGGCCAAGTTTGCTGACGACACTAAATTGTTCAGGGTTGTTAAAACAAAAAGGGATTGTGAAGAGCTCCAAAAAGATCTCTCCAAACTGAGTGAATGGGCGGAAAAATGGCAAATGCAATTCAATATAAACAAGTGTAAAATTATGCATATTGGAGCAAAAAATCTGAATTTCACATATACGCTCATGGGGTCTGAACTGGCGGTGACCGACCAGGAGAGAGACCTCGGGGTTGTAGTGGACAGCACAATGAAAATGTCGACCCAGTGTGCGGCAGCTGTGAAAAAGGCAAATTCCATGCTAGTGATAATTAGGAAAGGTATTGAAAATAAAACAGCCGATATCATAATGCCGTTGTATAAATCTATGGTGCGGCCGCATTTGGAATACTGTGTACAGTTCTGGTCGCCTCATCTCAAAAAAGATATTCTAGAGTTGGAAAAGGTTCAGAGGAGGGCAACCAGAATGATCAGGGGGATGGAGCGACTCCCTTACGAGGAAAGGTTGCAGCATTTGGGGCTTTTTAATTTAGAGAAAAGGCGGGTCAGAGGAGACATGATAGAAGTGTATAAAATTATGCATGGCATTGAGAAAGTGGATAGAGAAAAGTTCTTCTCCCTCTCTCATAATACTAGAACACGTGGACATTCAAAGAAGCTGAATGTTGGAAGATTCAGGACAGACAAAAGGAAGTACTTCTTTACTCAGTGCATAGTTAAACTATGAAATTTGCTCCCACAAGATGCAGTAATGGCCACCAGCTTGGATGGCTTTAAAAGAAGATTAGACAAATTCATGGAGGACAGGGCTATCAATGGCTACTAGCCGTGATGGCTGTGCTGTGCCACCCTAGTCAGAGGCAGCATGCTTCTGAAAACCAGTTGCCGGAAGCCTCAGGAGGGGAGAGTGTTCTTGCACTCGGGTCCTGCTTGCGGGCTTCCCCCAGGCACCTGGTTGGCCACTGTGAGAACAGGATGCTGAACTAGATGGGCCACTGGCCTGATCCAGCAGGCTCTTCTTATGTTCTTATGTTCTAAGCATCTCACAACCAGTCAGGATTCCTAACAAACCAAAAATATGAAAAATGAAGAAATATTTGTGTAAGCATGACTATCAAATATATTTATTATTTACACAACCTGTAAAGATATTTATAGTGCAATCCTATGTTTATTTATTCAGAAGCAAGTCCCAATGTATTCAATGGGACTTACTCAGACAGGAACAGAACTGCAACCTCAAGTGATAAGCAACTTCAGTCACACAACCTGAAATTCAGAACCATGCCACTTTAAGCTGTTTTGCAGCTGCTTATACTTGTTTTTATGGTTATTGGATTTTAAAGGGATTTATTTCTTATTGTGAGCTGCCTTGGTTTCCAATCACCAACCTTACCTCACAGGGTTGTTGGAAAGATTCCCACACATACACAAGAGATGTAAAATTACATACATCCCATATAATAGTTTATTGTCAAAGTGAGTTGATCATTGCAGAACATTAAAATAAAATAAAATCAGTATTGGTTTCCTACATAATAAAAACAGTGATACCTAAGTAAGCCCTGCCTAATTGCTTTAAAAATAGGATTGGAGGGGGAGAGAAAGATATACAACACAAACACAATTCTTTCCTATGTTCACTCAAAAGTCCCATCAATTTACAGCACAATCCTAACCATGTTTACTCAAAAGGAAGTCCTATTGAATTCAATGCTGTTTACTCTGGAAAAGCAAGTACTGGATTAAAGCTTCAATTTGGGAAGTTTGCAAAACACTGCCCTCTTCAAAATTTAAACCTGGCTGGCTCCTATACACAAGAGAGAGAAAGGCAGAAAGCCTACTTATTCAATCTGTGAGATGTTCAGAAAAGCAGGAAAAAGCACGTTTCTGAGCCTTGGGCCAGTCACTGCCTCTCAGCCTCAGAGGGAGGCAATACCCCCTCTGAATACTGCTTACCATGAAAACACTGTTCATAGGGTCGCCATAAGTCAGAATCGACTTGAAGGCAGACAATTCCATTTGACTCTACCTTTTTGGCTCTATAATTCCTTGTCAGTCACAACTCTGATTTCTTATTGGCTAAAAACCTGAAAGGGCAGGGATTAGAGCAGAACTTAGAGCAACTAAGATGTTGTGTGTGGGGGTGGCTGATGTTTTGATGTATACCTCTGGAGTCAGACCACACAGAAACTTAATTTTTTTAAAAAAATGAAAACTGGAAGTTTGGAGATTAAGATGAGTCACCTGGAGAGCTGGAGGGGACCCCCAGAAACAGGAGTCTCCAGCTGAAAAATGGAGGTCTTGTAACCCTAGTGAGAACTCATAAAAATGTGCCCATTTCACACTTTCAAATACTGTTCTGATAACCCTTACACTTTCAATGGGGAGGACTGATTTTCATAGTATTTTTTTCTTCCTTCTGTTTGGCATCTCCCATCCCTGTCACTGATTTAAGAGGCATCTCTCTACAGTGCAGATATATCCAAAAAGGTGCCTTAACAGTATAAGACTCACACTGTTGCTTTGGCCCCACCACTGCATCAGATTTTTAATGCTAATAAATGACCAAATACCAGAGCTTGGAAGATTACTTTTAAAAAGTAATAAATTACAGTTACAATTACATGGCCCAAAAGTAGTAATTACTGTTACAATTACAATTGCTCTGAAAGTAACTGATTAGTTTACTTTTACTCAAAAGTAATTGCTACAATTACATTTTAGTTACTTTAAAAAATTGTCTACAAGGTGCTGGCCTGTGGCTGCTGCACCTCTAAGTAGCCTAAAACACATTAAAAATAATCAGAGACAGAGAGAGAATAAATGTTTTGATCTGTAAGATTAACAGAATGGCATAACAGAATCTCATATCTCCCCACCACACCCCCAACAATGATTATACCCCAAGACACATATTTGTTGTTGTTATATGCCTTCAGGTTGATTCCAACTTATGGCAACCCTATGAATCCTTTTGTTGTTGTTGTATTCATAGGGTTTTCATGATAAGAGGTATTCAGAGGAGGTTTACCATTGCCATATATATATAAATTCACATTATATACATATAATTCACTTGAAATCAAATTTTACACTTGAAATGTTGCTTTTACAGTACATTTCTGTTATGCCTCAAAAGAACAGGATGCTCAAAGAGATGTTGCCTCCTTGCCCTCCAGCTCTTTTCTCCCTCCACTCCTGTCCATTTTTAAATGATTGTTTTCTCCACCCTGTCTCGCTCTCCACCTCCTCCCTCGTCGCCTCCTAAGCGCCCATAGAGCATGAGGGAAGAGCGATGCTGCACAGAAGCCCAATTTGAAGCACATGATTTTTATTCACAAATCAGAGGAGCAGAAGACTCCCCCTGCTCCCTCCCTCAAGTAATGCCCAAAAGTAATGCTGGAAATGTTACAATTACTCCTCAAAAGTAATGAAGTTACTACTCGTTCTATTACCAGCAAAATGTAATGAAGTTACCCACTCATTACTAAAAAAGTAATAAATTACAAGTAATTTGTTACTTGTAACTAGTTACTTCCAAGCTCCACCAAATACACATGCGTGGTTTTTAAAATGTCTGCCACAAACAAAGAAACATGGTTGATTGGTGCATTGTTGTCATTAGGGTAATGTTAACCCTATGTCATTCAGCACAATGGCATTCCTAAATTAAGAAGTGTCTCTCTACAGTGTAGATATGTCCAAAAAGGTATATGCAGTGGTAAAAAATGCCAGTACCATATCTTGATAAAAGTGTCATGGGTGCCAGCACAAAATGGCTGCCATGAGGAGCAAAAGAAAGGTGCCCCCAACATTTGCACATTCAGTGGGACAACTGAAAATTGGCACCTATGCAGGCCCAGCTCTACACAGGCAAGTGCTGCACATGATAAGGAACCCTGTGTGATTTGTGCTCCTCATCCCTTGCAGCACCTACATGCAGACATCTGTACACCTAAGCCCCATTCAGGCTTTCAAAAACCTTGGGTACTGAACATGTGAAGGGCCTATCCAGAACATATGGGCTGGCACACACACACCTTCAATACTGTCAGGTTCATTAGCTACTCCCTAGGCCAACACATTTGGCATCAGTCTGAAGGGGTGATACATGTGTACATAGGGCAATCCTAACTAAGGCTACATAGGTGCCTTTTTCAAGTGTCCTAATGAATACAGAGGTGTTAGGTTAGGGCTGATGGTGCACAGCAATGCTGGGGGGCAGGGGCAGTGGACAAAGGCCCATTCTTCTCTCCTCACATTTAGTCTATATGTGGGGGAGGGGAATGACTGAAATAGGACTAACTGTATTTCACAGACTTTCAGTCTTGAAGTTTCATCAAAGAATCAGAATTGCACTGCTAATGCCATTCTGGTGTAATGGCTAAAGTACTGCCTTTAGACCAGGGAGGGCCAAGTTCAAATCCCTACTCACCCATGTAGTTCATTAGGTGACCTTGAGCCAGTCTCTCCGCCTAGCCTACCTCACAGGGATATTGTTTGTGTAACTAACAATGGGGAGGGGGCAGAAGAAGCATATTTGCCGTCTGACGCTCTCTGTAGGAAGGGCAGGATATAAATGTAATAATAAATGGTTTAGACCACTTAATGACACAATTTTGCAACGTGAAGGATTACACAAATAGCACTGGCAGCATTAACTCCACATCTTAGCCTTCCATATGTGGGAGAAGTATAACATAATCAGATTGCCCTTGGAGATTGTCATGTGCTCCTGTGACAGTATAGAGGTAAAAAGACTGATAAGGGAACAATATGGGCTTTTTAATTAGAGATAGAGAAGCCTCCTGATCGGTTCATGCCCCACAAAAGCCCAGCCTGCTTTCTTTCAAAAGCTTTTTATCCATGACCAAATTATGCTTTCCCACTTTTTATTAAAACTGCTCATCTGAGACTATTTTCAGTCTGCCCCACCCAGCAAGCTAGTTAGATGTTAAGAGTGGGGGAACCAGTTATATAATATATTAGCAGCTTTAGAAAGTGGAGGCAGAGATAAAATGGGTTATTTTCAGAGCTTGGAAAAGTTACTTTTTTGAACTACAACTCCCATCAGCCCCAGCCAGTATGGCCACTGGATTAGGCTGATGGGAGCTGTAGTTCAAAAAAGTAACTTTTCCAAGCTCTGGTTATTTTCCATAACAGCTACCACCTTTGTGAGAGGTTATTAACTCCCATTTTCTTGTTTCATATATGCACAATGATTATCTCAATTTGAAACAAAAGAAGACAAACACACAATGGCAGGGATGTTGCTAGGTGCTTAAAGGACTCTGGGCACATGTCACAAATTTCCATATTCTAATTTACATGTATAGATGCCTCTGGGAAATTAAGGTGGTAGGCAAATAGTGAACAGTGTAGTGGTGTGGAGGCACTTACATGGCCTAGCAAGTGAGTTGCTGCCTGCTGCTTACTCGGAGGGGTGAGGCATCAGGGATGGGCAAGGGATGGTGGGTGGGTGATGGAGTGCAAATGCATAGTCAGGAACTAGGGTTGCCAGGTTCCTGGCCTGAGACTGATCCTGTATCTTTAGGAGAAGAGAAAGTCAGCCAAGTGCAGGTGTTCTTGCAACACTATAATGAGAAAAACCACAAGGTGGAATTCTCCCTTCCCTGCGAACAACTTTTAAAGATACAGAAGACTTCTTGGTTGCCAGGCCCGGCCTCCAAGAGGTCTTCTGTATCTTTAACAGTTGTGCAGGGGGAAAGGAGAATTTCACCTTCTGGTTTTTCCCATTACAGAGTTGCAAGAACACCTGCACTTGGCTGACTTTCTCTTCTCCTAAAGATACAGGATTAGTCTCAGGGCAGGAACCTGGCAACCCTAGCAGGAACACTAGATTAGCTCCATGCCATCCTCCCCCCCCCAGTAAGCAGTAGCAAATAACCTGCTGAGATGTCAGGTTAATGTCTCTGCCCCAACAATGTTGTCCACTATTAGTGGTGGATGGCTGGGGTCTCACCAGCACAGTGCTTTGCAGTATGTCCAGCTACCCATTAAGCAAAGTAAAGAAGATAATTAAAAGATGTGTGGAAAGGGAGGAAATTAAGGGCACACTGGCTCTCTGGGCCACCTCCTAACTAGGCCTTTGCACATCAGTGGTACTACACTGCAGACAAATTTAACACTTCTGTTGGTTTGTATTTCACAGAAACGAAACTCAGGATGGTTGATCATAGTTACAGAACACCTTAGATCAGTCTTTGCCTACTTGGCGTCCTACAACTCCCACCAGCTCCAAGCAGCAAAAACAAAGTCTCCCAGCTCCTGCCTTATATCACTCCTTTAGCTGGGAGAGGAAAGGTCACCTTCTCTTAACTCTGATGGTTAAGTGAGATTTAGAGAAAACATTAGCTACTAATCCTGGCTATTAGCCAGTCATCTGCTTAGCATAAGGGATGGCCAATACAGTGTGTGTGCCCATGCGCATGCGTGTGTGTGTGTTTAGCAAAAGAAATGGCCAATACAGATACAAATTCCAACAAAAACATGGAATATTGACAATAAATAAAATGCTTATGTAACCAGGGGTGCGGAGAGAAATGTAGAGATATTGGGTTTTTTTATAAATGTTCTTTTCTCATACCGTCAGGCCCTGAATTCCTCATGTGCATACAAGATGGGGGGCACTGATAAATCTAGAAAGTCACATATGCCAACCTGCTCATACATTTTCAGTGCACAATGACAGATGTCTAAATTGCTTTATCCTGATCAGTAAAGGTCCTCTGACTGTAAAATATACATTGCAGGATTAAAAGGATTGAGCTTTGCTTCTTTTGACATATCACTTTGAAAGAATGATAGCTCTCACACAGGGGCCAAACCATGTATGTGCTGTTGAAGCTAACTACCAGCATTTCTGCATAGGAAGGAAGATGCAAATAGTGCTCTAGAAACCTGCAAGTAATTGTGTGCTGGTGACATTTTCCCTCCTGTCAATTTTTAGCTCATCTATCTGCTCTATACGTGAAAAAAAGCATTGAATCCAGCAAGCTTGAAACCCCAAAAGAGGCAGACTCCTCCACAGAATTGTTGTGGGTGGTGATACCATGCCCCAGGAGGGATTTAATACTGGGAACGATCTATTGTCCCCCTGATCAAAATGCTCAGGGAGACCTGGAGATGAGATATGAAATTGAGGAAGCATCCAAACTAGGAAATGTGGTAGTAATGGGTGACTTCAACTACCTGGACATAGACTGGCCACATAATTGTTCCAGTCACGACAAAGAAGCAAAATGTCTAGATATTCTAAATGACTATGCCCTAGACCAGTTGGTCATGGAACCGACCAGAGGGACGGCAACCCTGGACTTAATCCTCAGTGGGGATCGGGACCTGGTGCGAGATGTAAGTGTTGTTGAACCGATTGGGAGCAGTGACCATAGTGCTATTAAATTAAATTAAACATACATGTAAATGGCCAATTGCCAAGAAAATCCAACACGGTCACATTTGACTTCAAAAGAGGAAACTTCACAAAAATGAGGGGATTGGTAAAAAGAAAGCTGAAAAACAAAGTCCAGAGGGTCACATCACTTGAAAATGCTTGGAATTTGTTTAAAAACACTATATTAGAAGCTCAGCTGGAATGCATACCGCAGATCAGAAAAGGTACCGCCAGGGCCAAGAAGATGCCAGCATGGTTAACGAGCAAAGTCAAGGAAGCTCTTAGAGGCAAAAAGTCTTCCTTCAGAAAATGGAAGTCTTGTCCGAATGAAGAAAATAAAAAAGAACACAAACTCTGGCAAAAGAAATGCAAGAAGACAATAAGGGATGCTAAAAAAGAATTTGAGGAGCACATTGCTAAGAACATAAAAACCAACAACAAGAAATTCTATAAATACAGTCAAAGCAGGAGACCATCTAGGGGGGCAATTGGACCCTTGGATGATAAGGGAGTCAAAGGTGTACTAAAGAACGATAAGGAGATAGCAGAGAAGCTAAATGAATTTTTTGCATCTGTCTTCACAGTGGAAGATATAGGGCAGATCCCTGAACCTGAACTAACATTTGCAGGAAGGGATTCTGAGGTACAGAGACAAATAGTGGTAACGAGAGAGGAAGTTCTAGGCTTAATAGACAATATAAAAACTGACAAATCACCAGGCCCAGATGGCATTCACCTGAAAGTTCTCAAAGAACTCAAATGTGAAATTGCTGATCTGCTAACTAAAATATGTAACTTGTCCCTCAGGTCCTCCTCCGTGCCTGAGGACTGGAAAGTAGCAAATGTAACGCCAATCTTCAAAAAGGGATCCAGAGGGGATCCCAGAAATTACAGGCCAGTTAGCTTAACTTCTGTCCCTGGAAAACTGTAGAAAGTATTATTAAAGCTAGATTAACTAAGCACATAGAAGAACAAGCCTTGCTGAAGCAGAGCTAGCATGGCTTCTGCAAGGGAAAGTCCAGTCTCAGTAACCTATTAGAATTCTTTGAGAGTGTCAACAAGCATATAGATCGAAGTGATCCAGTGGACATAGTGTACTTAGACTTTCAAAAAGCATTTGACAAGGTACCTCACCAAAGACTTCTGAGGAAGCTTAGCAGTCATGGAATAAGAGGAGAGGCCCTCTTGTGGATAAGAAATTGGTTAAGAAGCAGAAAGCAGAGAATAGGAATAAACGGACAGTTCTCCCAATGGAGGGCTGTAGAAAGTGGAGTCCCTCAAGGATCGGTATTGGGACCTGTACTTTTCAATTTGTTCATTAATGACCTAGAATTAGGAGTGAGCAGTGAAGTGGCCAAGTTTGCTGACGATACTAAATTGTTCAGGGTTGTTAAAACAAAAAGGGATTGCGAAGAGCTCCAAAAAGACCTCTCCAAACTGAGTGAATGGGCAGAAAAATGGCAAATGCAATTCAATATAAACAAGTGTAAAATCATGCATTTGGAGCAGAAAATCTGAATTTCACATATACGCTCATGGGGTCTGAACTGGTGGTGACCGACCAGGAGAGAGACCTCGGGGTTGTAGTGGACAGCACGATGAAAATGTCGACCCAGTGTGAGGCAGCTGTGAAAAAGGCAAATTCCATGCTTATTATTATTATTATTATTCCATAATTAGGAAAGGTATTGAAAATAAAACAGCCGATATCATAATGCCGTTGTATAAATCTATGGTGTGGCCGCATTTGGAATACTGGAATACTGTGTACAGTTCTGGTCGTCTCATCTCAAAAAGGATATTATAGAGTTGGAAAAGGTTCAGAAGAGGGCAACCAGAATGATCAAAGTGATGGAGTGAGTCCCTTATGAGGAAAGGCTGCAGCATTTGGGGCTTTTTAGTTTAGAGAAAAGGCGGGTCAGAGGAGACGTGATAGAAGTGTATAAAATTATGCATGGCATTGAGAAAGTGGATAGAGAAAAGTTTTTCTCCCTCTCTCATAATACTAGAACTCGTGGACATTCAAAGAAGCTGAATGTTGGAAGATTCAGGACAGACAAAAGGAAGTACTTCTTTACTCAGCGCATAGTTAAACTTTGGAATTTGCTCCCACAAGATGCAGTAATGGCCACCAGCTTGGATGGCTTTAAAAGAAGATTAGACACATTCATGGAGGACAGGGCTACTAGCCATGATGGCTGTGCTCTGCCACCCTAGTCAGAGGCAGCATGCTTCTGAAAACCAGTTGCCGGAAGCCTCAGGAGGGGAGAGTGTTCTTGCACTCGGGTCCTGCTTGCGGGCTTCCCCCGGGCACCTGGTTGGCCACTGTGAGAACAGGATGCTGGACTAGATGGGCCACTGGCCTGATCCAGCAGGCTCTTCTTATGTTCTTATGTTCATTTTTCTAATGTTGGTTTAAAAAACAAAGGTAAAAAATCCCAAGACTGATATTTGCTACCGTTTTGTTTTGTTTTTTAATTCTTTTTCTTCTTCTTACAGGATTCTCAAGCCAGTTCCCATATACTACATTCTATCAGAAGTAGGAAACAGATAATTGGGTGTGCTCCATTTCCAGCAGAGCAAATGTCCGAAATGTCAGACCTAGTGGAAATTATTCATGTGTAATTTCTCCATCAGAACCTTTTTGCAGAAGCATCCACGTCCTACAAACATTTGACACCTGGGGGGGGGGACACTTTTTAAAATTAGTAAATGTTTTTACAGAGCCAAGGAAATATGTTTGTTTGTTTTTCTGGGGCAAGGAGTTTTTTAAGCTGCTTTGTTATGGCGATTAAAAGGTTCTGTTTTATTTTAGCCATATATTGTGGTTTTATAATATGTTAGTTCAGCGTTAGTGAATAGATATGTGTCATTGTGAATCACTGGAAAAATGTTTTTTTAATGATTTATATTGCATGCGGTCTTAAAAATATTTTTTAAAAATGTTATACCTATGCTTATGACCAATGTGTTGTCTCCACGACACTAACTAGAGTTTGTTTGAATGTTTTTAGCTCCTGAGGAATATATTCCGAAACGTGTTAGGAACAGAATAAATTCATAACTAGCACCAGAGCTTTCTCTCTTTTTGACCTTCATTTGGTGCTTTTTTCCCTTTTTTGTTCCTGCTAAAATTAGTAAACACCATATATGAGTAAAATTATTATGATGACCTAAAAACTCATCCATCCTAAATCTATCACAATGAGCAGTTCCTGGACAGGGTTATGCAGAATGAGCAACAATGACACTTAAAAATATATATATTCCGAATGAAATTTGACCTGCCAAAAAAATGGTTTTTGGACTTCCATCCTATTCTTCAAACCTCCCAAATAATATAGACAATAGGGCTTGCCTTAGACCGTAAGTAAAAAGTTGGTGACATAGGTAAAATTGTTTAATGGATTAGCATCAGACATCAAACTGGGTGTGAAAAGGTCCTTTAAGGAGACCTGAAATGTTGAGTTCCAGCTCGGTGGAACTTTGTGGTACTGATCAGCTGTAGCACCATTTTGAAAAGCTAGGTCTCCCCTCCTGGGGACAAATGAATAATCACAAAACTAATCAGATTTGGCTATATGCTAACATCACAGAGGTTAAATGAAGCTAATTCAGAGGGAGGGAATATTTCCTGCAAAGGCTTTAGTGTCCTATATCTTATAGCATGTGAAAACTCAATGGAATCTCTTCTCCTGCCCAATCCCACATAGGCGCACACTTCTGGTTCCAGATGTTTTGCTGCCTGAAGCAGAGCCGAGTTGCCAAAAGGCCTTCCCCCCTGCCACCCCATGCTAAGGCCAACGCTTTAAAAAGTCTTGCTGCATAATCCTGCCATCCTCTAACAGCCCCTTGTGGAGTTGATCATGTACTTTGGCTATTCTATGAAATCTCAGGGTTTTTTGTTTTTTTCATTATTACATTAAAAAAAAACCTTTTCTTTTTCCCTTGGCTCAGTTCGCAAAGCTTCCTTATTGCTACATTTGAGTTTTTCAAATAGAATAATAGAACCAGTAGCCTTAAACTAGAAGTCCAGGATGAAAAGTGCTATTTTAAGTGCATCCAAAAGTGTGTATGTGGTCAGCAACTGCTCAAATCACTGAATACCAAATGCTACTATTGTAATGTGTGCCTAACCAAGGCAATATGGGCAAAAGAGTGTGCAAGCGTATCAGTTACACAGCATTTTCCAGAAGGCAGTTTGAACTCTATGAACTTGACAAAGAGATCAGCATAACTAGGTAACTTTCCCTGCCTGGTGAAGCATTCGGTGTAACTTTAAAAAATTTTTTAAACATACCCCTTTCAACAATAGCAATTCAACAAATGAAACAGTACTTGCATACCTATTTTGTATTTGTAATTCTAAAAGCAACCGAGCTAGCCCAAGGGAAATGTTCTTGAAGGCATGTCTCTGTCTCACTTCTTATGGGTATCAAAGACACCACACGTAACAAGGAGCTGAGCAATTTAGTGGGGATTTACACACATTAACTCCTCCAAAGAAAAATCAAATGCTTTTTCACAGTGCCAGCTGAACTGAACTAGCTGTGTCATCCAAGCTGTCCCCTTTGCAGCCGCCTGAACGTAGACAGCTCATGCAGCGAATGATGAATTGGAAAAGCTGCTGTGCGCGGTGCTGGTGTAAACCACATGGGGAGTACAAACGCTGAGAAAAGCCACTCACACTAAGGGACTTAAACCCAAAGCCACTTTTATTGGGGAAAGAACTCCATGCATGCTGAGCATGATCTGGAGAAGGGGGGGAGGAAGGGGGAGAGAACCTTCACCATAGCCTTTCTGTGAAACCCCAACATGAGCCATACATATATACAGCTCCTTAGAAGTAGGCTACCATTAAAACCTACACAAAAGCAATGAGCAATACCACAATTACTACCAGTCTTTCCTATTTATTTCAGACCAACTGCTCACTGGCTGCTTTACAGGCCAAGTGCCATGCCTGCCCTCCCCCCAAGAAGTGGACTTCTGCCTACATTGGATGTAAGGGGCTAGGTAGAAAGAACTTTGCAACAGATACTAATTGGACTTTGATAGTCATCAACCAAAAGCATTCTTTACAGGGCCAGCCCTACTATTAGGCTGAATGAGGCAGCCTCCTAATGTGGCGGAGGCAGGGAGCAGAGGCAAGGGGTTGAGTGAAAAAGCTGTGTGCACCAGCTGACTGAAAGTCAAGAACATTTATAACTTTCTCCATCTTATTTTAAAACAAAGCACAGTGTCTGCTACATTGCTTGTATGCACAATGGAACCAGCTAGTTGGTCAAGGCCACTGATAACAGAGTGGTCTAGGTTATGATAGCATGTAATGGATGTGTGAGTGTGAAGTATGAATGAATGTCTCTTTCTAGGGTTTTTGGCTAAGATTGGTAGAAGGCTTGGAGGCACTGAAGGTTATCAAGACGACGACAACTGGGGGTGTCTGGAATGCATCAAACATAAAATTCTAATCAGTGCCCTAAAAGAGATCTCATGACCAGCATCCTTGATAGGCTCCAAGCTAGTATGGGAAAGAGGAAAGGCAATCCTGAGAAAGGAGATGTACCAAGAGATTGACGTCACGAAGTGCCAGCTGACTGATTGAAGGATGAGATACAAAGGAGCTCAGTGAAGATATCAAAAGAACATCAAACATTATCAGACTATAAAGATACTCCAGCCTCACTAAAAGATTTGAGAAGTTTTTCTACCACAGCATACCACTGGAAACTCCATGAGCACACCTCTTCCCCTTCTCCAAGTCACTTCTCCTCTGCTATCATAACTGGTTGGCCTCTAGTTACTTGCGTGATTGTGTGAGTATGCAATGGAATGACTCACACGAGCATCCTGGATGTGTTAATTGGACATCTTTCAACAAACCTTTAAAAAAACGTTTACCTTGGTGTGGTCCCAACCCTCTTCTGCTAGTATCCTGCTGCCTCCAGCCTGATCAGCTGGGAGCTCTGGGTATACTGGTAAGATGTGATTCTCAGATACTACATGTCAGTCTCAGGTTCAATCCTCAGCATCTCTGGTAGGGCTGGGAGAGACTTTTGCCTGAAATCCTGGAGAGCTGCTGTGTAGGCAGTACTGAGCTTGATAGACCAATGGTCTGACTTAGTATGAGGCAGCTTCCTATGTAACTGTCTGGATGTGTTTTTGTGTGGATGTATATGTATGCACCATCTTTGCCTTTGGCAGCAGAACATATTGGGCTGTGTGCATGCATCCCTGCCATGAGCCAAGATGGTGGCAGAGGCTTCAGCCCCTTAGGGAAACTTCAGCTGCCATCTTCATTAAGGGCAGTGGTGCGCATGCAACTGCAGAACAGTTGAGAAAGGTAGGTTAAGTTAGGGAATGGCGGGGGCTCCCAAGCTCTCACCGTGTGATCTGCGGGAGCGATCCTGCCGCAAATAGCAGCAGGGGAGTGCTGGGGCAGGCTTGTGCCCAAGGGCCCCAGCATGTCTGGGGCTGGCCCTGACTCAGATAAAATTTTGAAAAGTAATTTTGAAAGAGCAGGTTTATGACATTTCTTTTCCCTGCTGATACTTTTGCTGTAATCTTCTGCAATGATGTCCTCAAAGAACATAACATTCTTCTCCACATCCAGATTACATTGACAGGCATCCAAAGTGGTGGTGCCTATTATCTAGGATACAATTCACTAATAGGCAAAAAACCCTTGCGTTTGAAGAACATATCTATAGCCCACAGATATTTCTAGCGAACTTTTAAAAGCAGGGAAATTGGGCAGTGAATGCACCTGGGGAGCAGGAGAACCTGACCTCCTCTCTGAGATATTGTACTGCCCTACAAATTTGTCAAAATGCAAAGACAATTTGGGTTGGTCCTTCACAGTCCAATCCACTTCCTGTGTAGCTTGGAAGAATTTGGTAACATGTGCCTCTGAGCATATGATGAGTGGTGGCAGCACCTGTCATCT
Organism: Rhineura floridana; assembly: GCF_030035675.1. NCBI lineage: Eukaryota > Metazoa > Chordata > Lepidosauria > Squamata > Rhineuridae > Rhineura > Rhineura floridana. Next base: position 90,111,767 of record NC_084484.1, on the reverse strand, counting down.
TCAAAGATGAAGAATTACATTTTTGTATGTTTGTTGCTGTTCTTCTTACTTTGCTTCTTTCCTGTGTTACTACTGTTTCTACAGAGAATGTAACCTAGAAAATTGTATTTTGCTGATTATTCATCCTAGTAATCTGTGTCAAATTTATTTTTATTAATTTCAAATCCTTTTTATTGGTTAATGTCATATGATGGTGAAGACAGCCTTTTGTGTTTCAAACTGGAGGTTATGTTCTATTTCTATTTTGGGTGCATTAACAGTTGGATCTGAAACTGCAGTTTGATGTAAAATCAGACTGATTACAATATGTTACTATTTAAGCAATGACTCTAGCTGTTGGAAAAAATAAACTTGTTCTGCCTGAGATGCATGTTTCCAGCCTGTTATGCTTAAACCACTCCACATAAGGAAAGGTGGGCATGGTCAATTAAAAGCATAGAGCACACCTAGGATTTTGCTAGAATATATTTCACCTCCCACTGTTTTATCTTGTGCAAACTGAGACACTCCTAATGTCCATTGGAAACTGTTCTGCACAATAGTCAGTGCCATCATTCCACAATTGTTTTTGGAGTTTTTTTTTAGTGTTGCTGTACTTCACATATTCACAGAAACAGAAGCAAAAGAAAATGATTTACTATAGGCAACTTCACTAAAATTGCAAAGTAAATCAAACATTTGAAGTAACTATCTGAACTATATCAACTGTCTTAATATTGTTGCTTCCTCCCTGCTAAAACAAGATCAGCACAGCACATGTCTTGTTTCTGTTATTTGGGCTGATTGCAGGTGTTGCCACCACTCACCATATGTTCAGAGGCACATGTTACCAAACTGGGAATAAATAGAAGGGAATTCATCCTGGAGGCATTCTTGATCAGTTTGTGCCTATCAGATATTTGGCTGGGTGTGGGGAACATGCTTTGGTAATAATCACATTTCAGATGTGTTGTGGTCAGCTTCGCTAGCAGTAAAATGACACAGGGAAGTATATACAAGCCTGGTTAATTAAAATTCTGACATAATATTATGGAATAAGAGTAAAGATTCTTTGATCCACACCAAAAATGCAAAGCCTCTTCTCAAAGGCAGCTCGCCCCTGAGCATCTTGAATGCATAATCAGACCATGCTGGCATTCAGTAGTAATCAATTAGCACCTACTTTAGATTAAATTGAGAATATGCAGACTGGGCTCCTCATCAGGCTGCACAGTCAACATTTCAGAGAGATTTGCTCTGCTGCAAGCATTCAAAATAAATGAAGCTCAGAAGTCTTTGTAAAGTAGAAAACAGTGGCTGGTGAGCTACTTGTTAACTTGGTGGCATTTCTGCAGTTATCCAGTTTGATCAAGGGCAATCCCTTTGCTCAAGGTTCCCTTGCTGTGCTATGGATGTGCATCATTTAAACATCATCACAAATCATGGCATATTGGTTGTGCATCAGCAAGTATGCTGTAATGTTGTTTGCCTGTCAGTGGTCATAAATGTTCCCTGCTGGGACACACTGTCCCTGTGAATGAAAGTATAGCATGGTGCTAAGTGGACCAGAACTGTTTTACATGCCATATACTTCTACAGGAAAAAAAAAGAGAGAGAGAGAAAGAGAGAGAGAGAGAGAACATAATGGACAGCAATAATTTCTCTTCCCTAAAGGCCAGCACCTTGTGGTGGTGAGTCAGGGGACTGTTTTTGTCTCATTGGAAGAATGGCTCATGCTTCTCAGTCCCCTTCTATAAAGAAGCAAGGCCCACATAATTTTTCTTTAAAACAATTCTAAATAGGACTTTGGAATTAATAAATACTTTTGAATAATAACCTTTCCCACTTTTAAGCAATTCAGCCATTTTACTGATGCAAAACAAACACTAGAACAGTGGTTTCCAATCTTTATGACTATGGAACCTCCTTTGTAAGCTCGAAAAATTTGTGACACCATCCCCCCATGCTTATTGTAATTTTAGTCTCTGTTAATTGAAAAAATGGTGCATGGCAAAATCACATCTCCAAATATCCCTTTCCATAAAAAGCTCCCTGCAGACAGGGAGGGGTTGCTTTCTTTTCTTAATGCAAAGGTCCAATCAAATTGGGATCCCACACACACAGTCTGAAGATGTACAGTCCTGTCTCCCAACACCAGTGGGTTACAGTGTTGGACTAAGATCCTGGTTCAAATCCCCACCCAGCCATGAAGCCCACTGGGTGACCCTGGGCCAGACACAGTCTCTTAGCCTAACCTATCTCACAGGGTTGGTGTAAGGAAAATATGGAAAGGGGGGAAACATGTGCACCACTTTGAGCAACGTGGAGGAAAGGTGAGATAGAAATGAAATAATAGTTAATTACATACATTTCAGCTGCAGTATGTGGACCCCAGCTTCAGACAACCTCAACTTATTTTATGCAGATAATGTGAGGATTAATGGAACAGCGCATGAATATTTTTAAAGTAAATAATAGATCTTTGTCTTGGTGCAGCTGAGTATAAGATAGAGAACCAAAGAAGTGATATAAGCACTTACCTGTAAGCACTTACAGGAGAGAGGTTTGTTGATCTTCTTGGTCCAAGCATTTTGTCTGCCATTGGGGCACATTGCCTTTTAACCTGCACAGGTACTTCTGATCTTCACCATTACACGAAAGAAGAGCCCTGGTGGATCAAACCAAAGGCCCACCTAGTCCAGCACTCTCTTCTCACAGATGCCTATGAGAAGCCCAGAGGCAGCACATGAACACAATAGCACCCCACCACACTCCTTTCCCCCAGCAAGTAATTATTCAGAGGCAAACTGCCTTTGATACAGGTGGTAATATGGCCATCATGACTAGTAGTCAGGCAGTTTAAGACCTGATTTGAGTTGGATGTGGACGATCCAGATAAAAGTGCCAAATTTTTCTTACATGCTGCCCATTGCTGTAGCATTCCATTTTTGATAGAAATCGTTTCCTCCAGATACATCATGGTGGCCATCTTGAAAATTCATGTATTTGCTAAGCTGCCTGATGATAATAGACAGTGGTCGCCTCACCACCTCACAGTGACATGCTCACATCAGCCCCCTGGCACACAGGCTGCTTCCACAGACAAGTATTTCTTTTCATTGACAGCAGATGTAAAGTATTCTCTTGATTGGTAATGACCACAGCCAGGCATCTTGCTGCAAAACGGGCTAGAAAAAGGGTCAATGGAGGGAGGGGGCCTAATGGAGCAAAAGAAACCCTGTGGGGATCCCCTCCCACAGGTACACAGCTGTGTGAGAGAGAGGCAATGGATTGTGCCAAATATATATAGATCTATGCAATGTGTCAGTTCTAAACAAAAGATTTTGTCAGTCTTATTGAGAGGAATGCTAACCTCAGAAAGGCTTGCCTGGCACCTACTTTGTGGTCTTTTTGACCTCAGGTAAGAAGTTTTTGTTTTTTCCAGGCTTTTCAATGTTAACATCTTTTAGGCTGCAATCCAAACCCCTTATCCACTGGGCTGGGGAGGATTTGGATGAGATGGAGGTTCCTATCTCAACCCAGCCCTGCCTGGCTTTGCTGGGGAGTAAGTTCCACTGTTGAAAGGCACCTCAGTGCACCAGCCTAAATGGCTGGCAGGTGGAAGCCACAGCTGGCAGTACTCCTGCCAGAAGTAGGCTACCCCAAGCAGGACATTTTGGGTGCTGGGAGGAGCTAGGCTGGCAAGGGATCTGCTGGATCCTGAGCTGACCAAGAGCCAATCTGAATCTCCTTGCTGCATCAGCCTGGGAGCTGCTGAGGGGACAATGCCATTTCAACCATGCACATACCTACACGCCCCTTCCGCCCTAGCAATGAGTGGGGCTGTGACTGGGTGGTGGCTATGCTGCCCCATTAAGGCCCACTGCCACAACCCAGGGGTTTGGATTGCTCTGCCCATGCTTTTTAGATCCTTTGTACTGTCATTCTCTGGCTGTGAACACACTAGTCATCAGAGCAAAGCTTTAGCCACACCTGGAGGGAGCATGGGTTGACCTGCTGATCAGCTGTGAAATCTCTTTGAAGCTGATTTTTAAAAAAGCACACTGAAGCTGCTCCCCCCAAGTTTTACAGTAAAAAGGGGTGGGGTCTGACCAGCGTCATGTGCCCTCGTTTTCAGAAGAGAGAGGTGGAGATGCACTAGGAACATCAGAACAGTGAGTGTGTTTTGCACATCTGTTGCTGGTTTTATTCTGGTTTATATTTCATGCTTCTGTGCTATTCTTATATCTGTTGGCTTTAATTTTTTACTCGTAAACTGCCCAGAGAACATTTGTTGTTTGATAGGAGGGCATATATTTACACACGCACACAAATGTTGGGCCCATCACTATCTTGCAGTCTAGCCTACCCCACAGGGGATGTGAGAATAACATAGGATAAAGTAGGATAAAGCAATCTCTAGGGTCCTTAAACGAAAGGCAAAAGGCCAATATGTGGGAGAGATGCATTCCTGAAATATGATTGCATGCAGTCCCTGAGTAGAAGTTCCTGGATGTCTTGTTTCTGTTTGTTTTTGTTGTTGTTGTTTTAAACTTGGAGCTGTGTCCCTGTTCCACTCACCAACCCCTCACTCCCCCCAACATCAACCCCCTCCCACCCCATGCAACCACTAAGCTTCCTTTTCACCTTCCCAACCCCATTTCTGAAGCAGCTTCTCTTTAATTCTGCAGCCCGTTTTCACCTTCACCCCGTGTTCATGCCTCTTCCTCCCCATTGTTTTTTGGTACACAGACCACCACCCCAAGATTACTTCCTGCATCGTCATCCTCCCACACCCTACAGCTACTAAGCACCCTTGTCATCTTCCGCCCAATTATGAAGCCACGATCCCTTCCTATACTGCAGCCCCTTTCATACCCCCACTTTCATCTTCACCCCATTCCCATGCCTCCTACTCCATCCTTTTTTGCAACCCCCCTTTGCATCCCCATTTGACCTTCACCCCATTTGACCTTCACCCCATTTTCCCACTCTCCTACTGTTGCATAAATGTTATTTTATTCCTTGGTGTATAAATCCCCACACAACATGACTACATGTCATGTTGTGTGGGGATTTATATAATACTACTACTCCTTCCTTTTTTCAACTCCCCCTTGCACAGACCACCCCCATTTCCATGACTCTTTCTCTCTCCACTTTGCACACCCACACCATTTTCACCTTCAACCCCTTTTGCCCCACCTTACCTCAACTCCCACTTGCACACAGGTCGGCCCCATTTCCATCCCTCCTCCCCCTTCTGTTCTGCAGCCCCCTTTGCATACATATACCATAATGATATATGTTACGGTATCTCTGGAAATGGAAATGGACTGCCTTCAAGTCGATCCCGACTTATGGCTACCCTATGAATAGAGTTTTCATGGTAAGCGGTAGTCAGAGGGGGTTTACTGTTGCCTCCCTCTGAGGCTAGTCCACCCCAGCTGGCTAGGGCCTGCTCAGCTTGCCACAGCTGCACAAACCAGCCCCTTCCTTGTCTGCAACTGCCAGCTGGGGGGCAATTGGGTTCCTCGGGAGTATGCAGCTTTCCCACGGCTGCACAGGTGGCAGGGCACATAACCCCTGAGCCACTCACTGCGGGACTGATCTTTAGCTGGCCCTTTACACCCAGGAGACATGAGTGGGGATTTGAACTCACAGACTCTGGACTCCCAGCCAGGGTCTCCTCCCCACTGTGCTATAGATGAATAGAATCATAAGAGCAAGCCTGTCAGGTAGCTTGTTCAGTTAGTGAAGGTCAAGTTCAGTTGATGGATATTGTACATATATGGGTGTTAATAAAATATCTGTTCTAAATTACTACACTGAATCTGGAAGCTCATGTTGAAGACAACACAGGGTATCAGGAGTGAAATAAACTATGTGAAGGTACTATGGAATATCTGAGGGCCCTGCATCCTTTATCTCTCATATGAGGCAGCCGAGGAATGGAAGAGGGAGAAGTTTGAGTACAGCAAGAAAAAAGAGACACTGAAAGGAAAATAGTGGCAGATTTAAATGGCAGAAAGTTGAGTAAAGCAAGGATGGAGAGACATTGAGAGGAAAATGGCAGTTTTTAACAATCGCAGAGGTTTTAATAGAACGGCTGGGGCAGACTTGAGAGGGGAAAAGTCGCACTTTAAAACAAGGTTTGAGTACAGCGAGAAGGGAAAGACTCTGTTGTGTTAGCTTCTGTGTTGTGCCCATCTCTTTCTTAATTTTTTTTTAAAAAACAACCCCTCAATGTCCCTCTGTTCCCAATCTATTCAGACCTTTCCTGTTGTTTTAAACCACTACTTTTCCCCTGTCAGTGTCCCTTCATTTCTTGCTCCCATGCAGTGGCCACAGCTGTTGTGCAACCTGCCTTCTCTTGTGCTCCCCTACCCCACCCTGATGTCATGCAAATCCAGGATTGTGATGTGGCACTACAAATCCTCCACTGGAGGCTGTGTGATGACACTCTTACATTTTTGTTATATGCAAGAAATGGAACAATCACATAATATCCCAGTTCGGGATATGTTGTCCCAGTTGTTATCAGTATTGGACTTGAACTGATTTTATATATGTGTTGGTGTTATTGTTTTAAATTGTGTGTTATTTATCTCTCTATAGATACAGATATAGCTATCCATCCACCTACCTATCTATGTAGGTTTTTAAAGCTCTTTCTATATATGAAATTGTTCTATATAAGTTTTTATTGTATTGTAAATTGCTTTGGGATGCCTCATGGGAAGTGATTAATAAATGAAATAAATAAATAATACTATTTTAATTAATAGTTTGCAACCACTAGCCAATAGGGGGAAAGTTCACCATTTGTATTACTTTGCATATCACTGATTTTTCAGACTCATTTCACAAAGATAATTCAATACAAAATTAGCATATTTTGTGATTTTACCAAGAGTTTGTTGTGATTTTTACTAAGAGTTTGTTGAGCATATGCCCATAACACAAAAACTGTACTAGGTAAAATTATTCCTTAAAAGAATGCCACTTTCAACAAATTATATGAAATCCGACAAAACAGATACTGACAATAAAAAATTTGTATATATACAATATGCATTGTGAACTTTTTTCATATATTATATACAGAACACATAACTTGATAAATCAAAACAAATACTCCAAATAGCCTATTGTACAGCACAATGTAATGAAGATTCTTTCCATGTTTGTGTTCATATGATACTGAGAAGTAATTCCAGGCTACCAGTAATTCAAATAATTTTATGATTGTTCTGAGGTAGCTAATTTTGTCTAGCCAAATCCTATTAGATTGCTCCTGCATTCTTTTTCTTCTTCCAACTCCCAAGATGGAACTTATATGCTAATTGCAACCACCTTATGTAAATTAGATCTCATTTCCATTTTTTAAAGAGATAAGAACCATTTTGTGGCAACCTAATCATTAAAATGCGCCACCTTTGCAGCAACCTCTCAGTCTGTCACAGATTGTGTATGTGCGTGTGTTGATAAAGAATGTATGCTTCTAAAGGCAGTTTTCAGGACTTCTTTTAAAAAATGTGCATTCGGGTGGGGGGGTCCCCTTCTCAATACTGATCTGATTTTGCTCTCACTCGTAGCATGAATTTATAAAAGAATATTTTGTAAATGCAAATATAAAAGTATTTATATGTAATCAGATTCTCTGAAAATTTAATATAAATCAAGCTAAAACTAATAGCGCTTTTCAGTTTTACAAATAAAATTCAAGTATACAGTGACCCGCAAATTGACACCTGTGAATTTTCCCTCCAACTAGACTTTTAAAGAATACAATCTCAAGGAAACATAGAAGGCTTATTTGGAGTAAAATATTCAAGCTTGTTTTTGCTGTTGCTGCCGTATTGCATTATTTGTATCTAACTGGTAGGCAAGGCAGTCAGCAACTGATCCACCCCACCCCACCCGAGAATCAGGCATGTCATTCCCTGGCTGGTATCTGCCCTGCATATCAGGCAGTGCTCCCGTACAGAGTTTGATTCCAAACACAAGTACTCTGCTTTACATACAGTCATCTCATTAAAGCTTTAGGGAAGCAATCAAAAAGTTTATCATGCCTGAAGGGGCTGCCAGTCTCCCTACACTGACTAACAGGATTTCACTGGTCTGCAATGCAGTCAGAATCAGATCCAAATTAAAGGTCCAAGAAAGCAGAAAATGCAGACACAAATCAGGGAAGAAAGTGTCTCTTCGAATCGGATGACAGTTTCATCATAATCTTTGTTCTATTTAAGTTCTAGCAATGGAGCAGGAACAAGATTTTCATGGTGTAAACATACAGAGCTCACAAGCAATTCCAGAGAGGGAGAGAGGGAGAGAGGGAGAGAGGGGGAGAGAGGGAGAGAGGGGGAGAGGGGAGGAGAGGGGGAGAGGGGGAGAGAGGGGGAGGGGGAGAGAGGGGGAGGGGGAGAGAGGGGGAGGGGGAGGGAGAGGGAGGGGGAGAGGGAGGGAGAGGGAGGGAGAGGGGGGGAGAGGGAGGGGGAGGGAGAGGGAGGGAGGGGGAGAGAGGGAGAGAGAGAGGGGGAGGGGGAGAGAGGGAGAGGGGGAGGGAGAGGGGGAGGGGGAGAGAGAGGGAAAGAGGGGAGAGGAGGAGGGGGAGGGGGGAGGGGGAGAGGGAGGGAGAGGGGAGGGGGAGGGGGAGAGGGGGAGGGGGAGAGGGGGAGGGGGAGGGGGAGGGGGAGGGGGAGGGGGAGAGGGAGGGGGAGGGGGAGAGGGAGGGGGAGGGGGAGAGGGAGAGGGGGAGGGGGAGGGAGGGGAGGGGGAGAGGGGGAGAGGGAGGGAGAGGGGGAGAGGGGGAGAGGGAGGGGGAGAGAGGGGGGGGAGGGGGAGGGAGAGGGAGGGGGAGAGGGAGGGGGAGAGGGAGAGGGGGAGGGAGGGGGAGGGGGAGGGGGAGAGGGAGGGAGAGGGGGAGGGGGGAGGGGGAGGGGGAGGGAGGGGGGAGGGGGAGGGAGGGGGAGGGGGAGAGGGAGAGGGAGGGGGAGGGGGAGAGGGGGAGGGGGAGAGAGAGGGGGAGAGGGGAGAGAGAGAGGGGAGAGAGAGGGGGGGAGAGAGAGGGGGGGAGAGAGAGGGGGAGAGGGGGGAGAGGGGGAGAGGGAGGGGGAGAGGGAGAGGGAGGGGGAGAGGGAGAGGGGGAGGGGGAGGGGGAGGGGGAGAGAGAGGGGGAGAGGGGGAGAGGGAGAGGGGGAGGGGGAGGGGGAGAGAGAGGGGGAGAGGGGGAGAGAGAGGGGGGAGAGGGGGAGAGGGGGAGGGGGAGGGGGAGGGGGAGAGAGAGGGGGAGAGGGGGAGAGGGAGAGGGGGAGGGGGAGGGGGAGAGAGAGGGGGAGAGGGGGAGAGAGAGGGGGAGAGGGGGAGAGAGAGGGGGGGAGAGAGGGGGGAGGGGGGGAGAGGGGGGAGAGGGGGAGAGAGGGGGGAGAGGGGAAAGAGCGGGGGAGAGAGGGAGGGGGGAGAGAGGGGGAGAGAGGGGGGAGAGGGGGAGAGAGAGGGAGGGGGGAGAGAGAGGGAGAGAGGGGGGAGAGAGGGGGGAGAGAGAGAGAGAGGGGGAGAGAGGGGGGAGAGAGAGAGGGGGAGAGGGGGGAGAGAGGGGGGAGAGGGGGAGAGAGAGGGAGGGGGGAGAGAGAGGGAGAGAGGGGGGGAGAGAGGGGGGAGAGAGAGAGAGGGGGGGAGAGAGGGGGGAGAGAGAGAGGGGGGAGAGGGGGGGAGAGAGAGAGGGGGGAGAGGGGGGGAGAGAGAGGGGGAGAGGGGGAGAGAGAGAGGGGGGAGAGGGGGAGAGGGGGAGAGGGGGGAGAGGGGGAGAGGGGGAGAGGGGGGAGAGGGGGGAGAGAGGGGAGAGAGAGGGGGGGGGAGAGAGAGAGGGGGGGAGAGAGAGGGGGGGAGGGGGGAGAGAGAGGGGGGGGAGAGGGGGGGGGAGAGAGGGGGGAGAGAGGGGGGAGAGAGAGGGGGGAGAGGGGGGGAGAGAGAGAGGGGGGGAGAGGGGGGAGAGAGAGGGAGAGAGAGGGGGGGAGAGAGGGGGGGAGAGAGGGGGGAGGGGGGGAGGGGGGAGAGAGGGGGAGGGGGGAGAGAGGGGGGAGAGGGAGAGGGGGAGGGGAGGGGGAGAGGGAGAGGGAGAGAGACAGAGCCCTAATGTGACCTGCTGCCTCAGGCATGGTGAATGCTCTCCCATCACCCATGTTGAAGTAAGATTCAGCAGCAGTACAGTTGCCTTCTGTACAGGAACTGGGAGTGAGAACTGTTGTGTACTTTGCTTTAGCAGCAAAATGTCTTGGGCCAGCCCTGGATGTAGCTCCCTTTTCAGAATACATTCAGTTGCAAAATGATGTGGAATTCACTGAAATGGGCTTGTGTAAGACAAGTATCATGCATGAAGCAACCCTGTCTATCACGCTGCTGGCAATGGAAATGTGTGGATGCAGGGCCCATGAGAGGGGGGTGCAGGGGGTACATCAAAGAAGGGGAGCTCCCTTTTCCTCCCTTTGTTATGTCCTTTCCTGCTGGCTCCCATTCTGCAAGCCTGCTACAAATGGTGTGTTTTTTTCTTTCCCCCCTAACTTGTGCAAAAAAGCATAACATTGTTCGAACAAATATTTGTATTTCTGTTGGATTCTGAAAATACAAATAATCAAACTTGAGGATTTTTTTCATTTTTTATGAAACTTAATCTGGAAGAAACTGAGCATGCTCGGTGGCCAAGGTAACAAGAGGAAGAGATACTTTGACTTTAAGAGGGTGTGGTCATTAGGAAGATAGATTAACCCTTCCCCTTTAGTATGAAAGGGAAAATGCGGTTTGAGGGCTCATATAAGGTAAGTAGTGTGAACCTTTAAGCCCTATCACAATGAGAAAATCATCTCTCCAAAATGTATTCTTACAAATCAGGAGCCCAGAAAAGAAAAGACAAGAAAGAACGAGAGGAAAATGAAAAAAGGAGTCAACAAACGCTCTTTCAATTTGGATTAAGTGCGGCTTCAAAAATTTTTCATTGAACTCACCTACAGAATTGGAGCAAGAAGAAACTGTTGGAAACTTCATCCCCAAACAAGGAGCAGTTGATTTGGGTAATCATGCATAGTATTTTGATGAAGGGGCAGATGCAGAAAATGGAAAACAGAAAGAAACAGATATACAGACACATGTGGAAGTGAATTTGGAAGATGAGAGGAGTAATCATAACGTAGGCCTTGACATTGGATGCATCACAACCGAGTTTCCATCTCAAAAGGAAATAGAAAAGTATGTTACAAATGGTCACATCCCTCTGCCTAAAATATTCCCAAAAGACACCTGCAATCAAGTGTTCCCAGAAAGCATACTGAAATTTCAAAGCACTAATAGAGAACTACATGTAAGAGACTGGCTTGTGTGGATTCAACAGAAACAAGCTTTATATTGCTTTCCATGTCGATTATTTTGGCACAAGACAGTCAAGACTAGCACTTCTGCGTCTAAGTCTGCACTGGTATCTGCTGAAGGCTGGGATTCTAATGGGAAGTGGCGGAAACTTTCCTACAGGATCCCAAAACATGAAAAAGGCAATAGTCATAGAGAATGTTACCTAGCTTGGCGAAAACCAGAAAGGCGCCTGCTGTCTGAGACAGGAGTTGACATCATCTTAGAAGCGTCAATCAAAACTGAAGCTGTGAAATGGTGCAACCTTTTAAAGCGCATCATCAATGTTGTACTCTTCTTGGGAGAACGTGGTCTAGCATTTACTGGTTCATCCCATCGAATTGGTGATTCAAACAATGGAAACTTTTTAGGACTCATTGAACTGCTCTCCAGGTGGGACCCCATCCTTCAGGAACATGTGCTAAGTGTGGAGGAGTCACAGAAAAGGAGTGAGTGGCTTCAAGTTCATTATCTGTCCCCTGACTCACAAAATGAATTTATTACAGAATGCTCAAATCTTGTGAAACACATTTTGCTTGAGAGGCAATCTGCAAAGTACTTTGCAATAATAGTAGATTCCACACCAGATTCTTCCCATATTGAACAAACAACATTTCTTTTGAGATACGTACTTTTAAAAGAAACGCAGTATGAGATTCAAGAAAGATTTCTCAAGTTTGCAGATTGTAGCAACAAAAGAGGGGAAGAAATTGCTCAGTTGATAACTGATACATTGAAAGAACATGCTATTCCTCTCAGTGATTGTAGAGCTCAAGGCTACGATAATGGGGCAAATATGGCCAGAAAATACAACAGCGCACAAGCAAAAATACAAGAACAATGCTCAACAGCAATTTTTTCACCTTGCGGTTGTCACACACTCAACTTATGTGGAAATGATGCTGCTGAATGCATACCTGAAGCAATAACCTTTTTCGGAACAATTCAAACTGTGTACCACCTGTTCAGTTCCAGTGCTAAGCGGTGGGAATTACTACAAAACCGTATTGGTTGTTCTCTTCATGGTATGTCTGAAACAAGATGGCCAGATCGTGTTGAATGTGTAAAGCCTTTTGCAGCTCACTTGCCTGGCATTAAATTAGCACTGGAAGACCTCCTAGAACTAAATTTGATGGCCAAAACAACAAATGAAGTCCATGGAGTTTTATTATATGTGACATCTTTTGCCTGTGTGTTAATGTCAGCCGTGTGGTACAAAATATTAGCTGGCATAGATATTTGCAACAAGGTCATCCAAGCTAGAGATGCCACACTTGATGTTGAAGTAGCAAACATAGAAACTCTCCTCACAGAGCTGACAAAACTTCGAAAGAACTGGAAATGCATGTGGAATGAAGCCAAATTGGTTGCGTCAAACCTAAATATAGAAATAAAACTCTCCCGTAGATGTGATGGAGTTAGGCGCAAGAGGGCAAGGCTGCATGACGACAGCACACCTGATGCTAACTTGGAAGAAATGAATGACACAGATGATACTCCAGAAGAGGCCTACTTCAGAAAGTGTGTGTTTTACGTTTTGGTAGACAATGTTATAGCAGGATTAACTGTCCGCTTCAACACTGTTAAGCAGTTGGCAGAAACATTTGATTTCTTGTGGAAATATCTCATCATGTCCAAAAGTGATGTGGAGAGAAAAGCTTTATCATTATCAGAGCAATATCCTGCTGACCTTAATGGTGATGATTTTGGAAAAGAAATGCAACATTTACCCTCAGTACATAAAGCAAATTTTGTAAATGCACAGTTAAAGCCATTAGATCTGTTGAACTTGTTAACAGAGTACAGACTTGGTGACCTGTTTCCAAATGTTTGTGTTAGCTTAAGAATACTATTAACAATTCCAGCAACAGTAGCTTCTGGAGAGAGGTCATTTAGCAAACTTAAGCTAATTAAGAATTATTTAGGGTCTACAGTGTCTCAGGAACGTCTTGTGGATTTGGCCAGGCTAGGTATTGAATCAAACATTGCCAGAACAATTAATTTTCATGCTGTGATTTGAAATTTTTCACAAAAAAAGGCCAGGAAAGCTCTTTTTAAAAAGTAAATAGTAAGTTTATCTAGCTTGTTTCAATGTGAATTCTTTCTCCTTATCTGTGTTGTAGCATAAACAAAGATGTTCAAATCAAATGTGCTTTCTTATCTCTGATCCTCTTTTATTTTATTTATATTTATTTATATTTATCGTGGAGGGAGTATAAGAGCATAAGGCCTTAAATGCAGAAAATTAACAGAGCGCTCCACTCCACCCCTCTCTCGTCTTCCATAACCTTTTTGACCTTACAGGCTACAGCTCATGGCATAAAACCGTAGTGGATAAAAACAGAATGACTAATGGAGAAGGGAAGGGGCCCAAAAGAAACTTTGTACCCCCTGATAAAATTCCTCTCAGAGGCCCTGTGTGGATGCACATGTGCAGGCAGTAGATGTAAGCATGTGCCAGAGCTGAGCTGTAGATTGTTCCCAGAGAGGACCCAGGAGCCCTGCCATAAGATCCCAGAGCCAGGAGTCAAAGAATAAACCAAGAGTCAGGAAGAAAATTTTTGCTCAGGCAAAGTCCCAGGCTGAACAGGAAATCCTTTTATAGTCCTGTCTAGGAAGGCCCAATGGCCAACCTGAGTGGTCTAGTCCAGAGTTGAGAACATTTCACAGCCCAGGGAAATGCTCCAATCTGCACTTTTCATGACTCGCCACATGGCGGAGCTGCTCATAAAACCAAGGGTTCCCAGTACGAGCATCTGAGAGGATTTAAGTCACACAAGAAGTAAAAGTAAACGTGTTGGCTCATAAAAGGAGAGGGGGGACAAAATCCATATTAAGGGCATGCCCTTATTAGGTTTACCAAAATGTTACATAACAGTGTGCAAACTTTTGAGTGAGTTCTTCAGAACTCTTAATCAGATGGCAAATAAACAGCATGGGGAGTGTGGGGGAGAAAAAGTTGGCTGGTGGTCTGCATCTGCTAACAGCCTCAAGACAGAGTGTGGGAGGAGGTAGCACCAAGGACTTTTGGGAGGAAGAAACGAACAATGGCTATGCCCCATCTCTGGAAATATAAAAACTAGCTGTTAGTCAGCTTGCATACTATTTCATGACTTGAAAGGATCGTTTCTGCATTTGGCCCAAGCAGACCATATCTCACACATGTTTCTGACATTTTTCAGTATTTGGGTAGTGGTGTAGTAGTTAAGGTGTTGGACTACGCCCTGGGAGACCAGGGTTCAAATCCCCACACAGCCATGAAGCTCACTGGGTGACCCTGGGCCAGTCACTGCCTCTCAGTCTCAGAGGAAGGCAATGGTAAACCACCTCTGAATACCGCTTACCATGAAATCCCTGTTCATAGGGTCGCCATAAGTCGGGATCGATTGGAAGGCAGTCCATTTCCATTTCCAAGGAGTCAAGGCCCTTGGAATGAATTTGCCATGTTTATTGTTATTCTAAGATGCCTAAACCATAGAATCATAGATTTAGAAAAGACCAAAAAGCTATTTCATCCAAGCTCTTCAGCCCAAAAGTCAAAATTGTCACCAAGCTGCCCGGTCAGAGATCAACCTATACAACCCAGTAATGTCTTGAAAGAGTGTGGACTTCAAGTGGTATGTCCAATACCATACTCCATCAGTACGAAGACCCTCTGAAAGTGGAGACATGTAGGGTGTTATGAAATCTCAACACCAACAGATCTGACAACTTTGCAGTTGTGTTGGCTTCAGTGCATCTCCACCTCCATTTTCTGAACTCAGGGACGCATGATGGCAGGCAAGCTCCATGCCCCTTTACTCCAAACCTTGGAAGTTGCAGCTTGAGCGCACTTCACCTTGAAATCAGCTTCACACAGACTTCAAAACTGATTGGCCATCAACCCCATTGACACTCCAGGTGTGTCCAATGAAAACACTTTGCTTGTAGGCTCCTGCAGACACAGTGATGGGCCAAGCACTTTGCTGTGGGCACTCCTAAATCAGCAATGGGGTAGGGAGATGTGTCCAGGTGTGGGCAGAGTCATTTCAAAATGCAGTCAGAGAAAACAGTCTGGCTGCTTTTGAAGCAACTAGTGTGTCTGCACCCTTAGTAAGAAAGCTTTTGAGTCCACCAGAACTCTTAATCAGGCTGGATGTTAAAGTGGGGGGTGAGAAAAAAAAAGCTGGCTTGGTATGAAGCCATAAGATCTGCACTGGTCAAAAATTAATCTTTGTTGTATAGTCTTGGAAGGGACATGGGGATATGGCTGTGGGGTTGTCATGAAGAACATCTGCACTATAGAATTTGTCACTACACCACTGGGCCAGCACCAGAGTAAGAAGGCACCCATGGTGACATGTAATCATGGGAATAGCAAGCAGCCATCCAGCCTAAGGAACAGGCAAAGAGAAATGCCCACATAAGGTGGTAGAAAAGGCAAAGCAAACTCAAGAAACACACACCTCTAGAATCATAGAATCACAGAATCGTAGGGTTGGAAGGGACCTATAAGGCCATTGAGTCCAACCCTCTGCTCAGTGTGGGAATCCAAATCAAAGCATTCCCGACAGGTGGCTGTCCAGCTGGCTCTTGAAAGCTCCAGTGTTTGGAGAGCCCACCACCTGCATAGGGAATTGGTTCCACTGTCATACCAGTCTAACAGGAAGTTTTTCCTGACGTTCAGTTGAAATCTGGTTTCCTGTAACTTGAGCCTTTTATTCCATGTCCTGCAATCTGAGACAATTGAGAAGAGATCCTGGCCCTCCTCTGTGTAGCAACTTTTCAAGTACTTGAGCAGAGCTATCATATCTCTCCCCTCCCCCACCTTCTCTTCTCAAGGCTAAACATGCCCAGTTCTTTCAGTCTCTTCTCATAGGGCTTTGTTTCCAGTCCCCTGATCATCCTCGTTGCCCTCCTCTGAACCCGGTCGAGTTTTATTTGTATCATTCTTAAAGTGTGGTGCCTAGAACTGGACGCAGTACTCAAGAGGAGGCCTAACCAGTGCCAAATAGAGGGGAACCAATACTTCACACGATTTGGAAACTATACTTCTGTTAATGCAGCCTAAAATAGCATTTGCCTTTATTGCAGCCACATCACACTGACTCATATTCAGCTTGTGACAACAGTTTTAAGATCCTTCTTGTATTGCTGAGCCAAGTATCCCCCATCTTATAACTGTGTATTTGGTTTCTTTTATTTATTCTTTTATTTATTTATTACATTTATATACTGCCCAATAGCCGAAGCTCTCTGGGCAGTTCACAGCAATTAAAAACAATAAAAACAAATATACAAATTTTAAAACACAAAAAACAATTTAAAAACACAATTTAAAAAAAATTAAAAACAATTTAAAAACACATGCTAAAATGCCTGAGAGAAGAGGAAAGTCTTGACCTGGTATCGAAAAGATAATAGTGTTGGCAGCAGGCACACCTAGTCAAGGACATCATTCCATAATTTGGGGGCCACCACTGAGAAGGCCCTCTCCCTTGTTGCCAGACTCCCAGCTTCCCTTGGAGTAGGCACCCGGAGGAGGGCCTTAGATGTTGAGTGTAGTGTACGGGTGGGTTCATGTCGGGAAAGGCGGTCCATCAGGTATTGTGGTCCTAAGCCATGTAAGGCTTTATAGGTTAAAACCAGCACCTTGAATCGTGCTGGGAAACATACAGGCAACCAATGCAAGCGGGCCAGAATCTGTTTTATATGTTTGAACCATCTGGTCCCTGTTACCAATCTGACTTCTGTATTTTGCACAAGCTGTAGCTTCCAAACCATCTTCAAAGGCAGCCCAGGTAGAGCGCATTGCAGTAATCTAGCTTGGAAGTTACCAGAGCATGGACAACTGAAGCCAGGTTATCCCTGTCCAGATAGGGGCATAGCTGGGCCACCAACCGAAGCTGGTAGAAGGAACTGCGTGCCACTGAGGCTACCTGAGCCTCAAGTAACAGAGATGGTTCTAGGAGAACCCCCAAGCTACGAACCTGCTCCTTCAGGGGGAGTGCAACCCCATCCAGGACAGGTTGGACATCCACCATCCGGTCAGAAGAGCCACCCACTAGCAGCATCTCAGTCTTGCCTGGATTGAGTCTCAGTTTATTAGCCCTCATCCAGTCCATTGTCGCAGTGAGGCACTGGTTCAGCACATTGACAGCCTCACCTGAAGAAGATGAAAAGGCGAAACAGAACTGCGTGTCATCAGCATACAGTTTATTTTTCCTAGGTTTAGAACTTTGCACTTATCCCTGTGGAATTTCATTCTGTTGTTTTCAGCCCAATGATCCAGCCTATCAAAATCCTTTTGAATGTTGTTTCTTCCTTCCAAGGTATTAGCTATCCCTTTCAATTTTGTATCATCTGCAAATTTGATAAGCATTCCCTGCACCTCCTCATCGAAGTCATTAATAAAAATGTTGAAGAGCACTGGGCCTAGGACCAAGCCTTGTGGTGCCACACTTGTTACCTCCCCCCAGTTTGAGAAGGAACCATTGATAAGCACTCTTTGAGTATGATTCTATAGCCAACTGTGGATCCACCTGATAGTTGTTCCATCCAGCCCACATTTAGCTAGCTTGCTAATCAGAGTATCATGGGACACTTTATCAAAAGCTTTGCTGAAGTCGAGATATGTCCACAGCATTCCCACAGTGTACCAGGGAGGTTACCCAATGAAAAATGGGATAATATTAGTCTGGCAGGATTTGTTCTTGATAAATGCATGTTGGCTTCCAGTAATCACTGCATTGTTTTCAAGGTAAAGCCTACAGACTGACTGCTTTATAATCTGCTCTAGAATTTTCTCAGGGACTGATGTCAGGCTGTCTGGCTTGTAGTTCCCAGGTTCCTCCTTTTTGCCCTTTTTGAAGATAGGGACAACATTAGCCCTCCTCTAGTCATCCGGCACTTCACCAGTCCTCCATGATTTCATGAAGATAATAGACAGTGGTTCCGAGAGTTCTTCAGCCAATTCCTTCAGTATAGGATGCTGTTCATCAGGCCCTGGAGATTTGAACTCATTCAAAGTAATTAGGTATTCCTTCACCATTTGTCTATCACTCTCAAGCTGCAATCCTGCCCCTTCAACTTAACTTTTCTCAGGAGGGTCATAGACCCTCTTTTGGGAGAAGACTGGGCCAAAATAGGAATTGAGCACTTCTGCCTTTTCTTTGTCATCTGTTATCATTTTGCCATCCTCACTGAGTAGCTGTACCACCATTTCTTTTCTCTGTCTTGTACTATGGATGTATCTGAAGAAAGCTTTTTTGTTGCATTTGGCATCTCTTGTTAACCTCAGCTCATGCTCATCTTTAGCTTTCCTGATGCCATCCCTGCAATTCCATGCTACCTGTCTGTACGCTTCCTTTGTGGCCTGGCCTTCCTTCCACTTCCTGTATGTGTCCTTTTCTGCTTTCAGGTCATCTCTAAACTTTCTGTGAAGCCACATTAGCTTCTTCTGCTGTCTTCCCCCTTTTTTCCTTGACGGAATTGTTTGCTGTTCCACTCCCACCCATCTCGGACTCCTTTTCTCATTAGGGTCACTTGCCATGGAACCTTACTTTCCATTGTTCTGAGTTTATTAAAATCAGCTTTCCTGAAGTCCGGGGTATGCACACGGCTACTCTCAGCTTTTACTACCTTTAAAATCAAGAACTAAAGTATGGTGCGGTCACTTTCCCCCAGAGTGTCCCGTAACTGCGATGTCATCTACCAAGTTGGTTAGAATCTAGGTGAGCAATACCAAGGCTGATTTGTTTCACTAGATGTAAATGGACTGAGTCAGTCTCCCCTAAGTAGGGATGGGTTTTCCATCCCCTTTTGCCCTCTTCTTGTTACCCATCTCTCCCCCCACAATTTGTAACTTATTTTTGTAACTATTTTTTAACTCTAGAAGAAAGCACTTGGAGACTGAGGCAGCCTGCATACACGAGAGGCACCATGCAAACTAAGAGCTGCATTTCGTCATGTGGCGTTGTTCTGCATTTTAAAGAAGCAAATTAATCACCAAACTGCTGTTCAGTGCTTTAAACTACCAGCTGTTCGGCACCCTGAATTACATGATTTATCCTTCAGGATTGTTTTGTGAATCATTCCTTTCCCAAGCCTCCATAGAAAACCCTTTGAGCACAGTAAGAACCTTCTGGGGAGTGGAGGAGGAGGAGGAGGAGGCAGCAATATGACATCTGGCTCCTCTTTGGTCTTCCACACTTATCAGATGACATGATGACAGCAAATCCCTGGTGGGCCTTACAGCTTAATTACCAGGATCATGGGCTTTTCCTCTCTTGTGCACTCTTGCAATTTTATTCAAATGTGGGGGTGTGTGGAGGGGAGGGATCTTGCCAATTCTATTCTGTCAAGCTTTCTGTAGCCCTGCAATAACTGCACTGAGACTGCACAAAGCAGCTTGGAACAAATACAAAAGCGCGGAGCAAACCTCCAAGGCAAGACCAACGAGGGCAGTGTGCCATAGAAGGAATAGTCTTTTCTACCATTCTCATTGAGGCAGAAAACCCACCTGCAACACAGTGGCCTCTAAACTGGTTACAACAACCCTTATGTATAGCAGATGCTACCTTACTTGCAAATGAGCTAAAGACTCATCTTTCCACATTGAGGAGTCCAGTTAGGGGCAACTGCCTGGAGAGGGAAATCTGTGACCCAGACTGTGAACACACTAGTTGCCCACAGTACAACTAGTATTGTGTGCCCCAGTTTTCAAAAGAGAGAGGTGGAGATGCAGTGGAACCAGCAGAACAGTGAGTGTGTTTCTACCACCAGACGTTATTGTCAAGGATGTAGGACTGGAGCACTTCTTGCCAATGACAAGATTATTCAGTTGGAACAGTCCTTACTGACAATAACATAATACCTTCCTGTTCTTCCTCTCAGAATGCAAGAGGAGAGAGTCCATAGAGCACATCCTTTGTTTGCCGAAAGCCCCAGGCTCAGTCTTCAGCATCTCCAGTTTAAAGGAATAGGCTGTGAACACACTAGTGGCCAGATCAAAGCATTTCGATTGGCCGCACCTGGAGGGGGAATGGGTTGATCTACCAATCAGTTGCAAAATCTCTTTGATGCTGAATGTTTTAAAAATGCACTCAAGCTGCTCCCACCAGGTTTTACAGTAAAAAACGGCGGGGTTTGACTAGCATCGTGTGACCCCATTTTCAGAAGAGGTGGAGGCGCACTGTAACTGGCACAACAATGAATGTGTTTCTACATGGAAATCAATTAAGATTCAGAATAAATTTGTCCTCAATAGTGAGGCCACCAAAGAAAACATTTCCACTCCACTAAAATGCAGAGACTCAGATAAATGAATTAAGCCTACATTAGAGCTTTCCTACACTACAGATGTGCAAGTGATATACCAGTTGAGGGAGCAACACAAACTCAAGATCCCCTGGGATAACCGGTGTTTGGAATGGATGGATCTCTGGCTGATTTGGCTGAAGTCCCTCATCCTGGCTCAGCCAGAAATATGCCAGCGTAAGTCGTCCATCCTGGCTGAGCCAAGGCCAAGGTAAGTCCCCAAAAAGGGGTGTTCTGGGGGAGACTTACCCTAATACAAACTTGGACTGTGGGCACACCAGTTGCTTCAAAAGCACTGAGATTTTTTTTCTGGCTGTGTTTTGAAGCAACTCTGCCCTTGGCTGAACACACCTCCCTTCCCCACTGCTGCCTTCAAACCTTTCAGAACTACTGACAGCCAAGTATTGAGCCAATCACTGTCTCTGCCTGAGCCTGCAGCAAAGCATTTCCATTAGCCACACCTAAAGGGGCAATGGGTTGAGTTACCAATCAGTTGCAAAATCTGTCTGAAGCTGAATTTTCAAAAAACCCACTCTAGCTGATCTGACCAGGTTTTAGAGTAAAAAGGGGCAGAGTTTGACTACCATCATGTGCCCCGTTTTCAGGAAAGAGAGTTGGAGATGCACTAGAACCAGCACAACCATGTGTCTCTACTGTTCTTTCAACTCAATCCTGTGAACTAGCAACCCAGTGGATGTTACACTGGCAAAAAGGATGGTGCAAGCCAAACTCTGTGTTAAAGGCTTCTTTTCCTTCTGCCAGGCTTGGGCTGGCTCAGCTGGCAGTAAGCCCACCGCTGAATGGAGTTTGGAATAGGCATAAATTATACCAGCATAATTTACCCCAACATAGATTACTCTGGCCAGGGACGGAACTGGCAATCCCACCCCATATATACGGTCTGCCTAGTAAATGTCGCAAGACGTCACCCTAAGAGTCGGAAATGACTCGCACTACAAGTGCGGGGACACCTTTACCTTTTTACTCTGGCTTCCTATAGTTTGGATTGTTCTGCCCATGATTATGGCTTTCCACAAGAATCCTGGGAATTGTAATGTGGTGCAAATCCTACGATCATAAGAAGAGCCTGCTGGATCAGGCCAGTGGCCTGTCTAGTCCAGCATCCTGTTCTTGCAGTGACCAACCAGTTGCCCATGGGAATCCCACAAGCAGGACCTGAGTGCAAACAGCATTCTCACCCCCTGTGGTTTCCAGCAGCTGTTATTTGGAAGCATACTGTCTCCGACTATGGAGGCAGAGCATAACCATTGTGGCTAGTAGCCACTGATAGTCTTATCCTCCATGAATTTGTCTAATACTCTTTTAAAGCCATTCAAGTAGATGGCTATCACTGCCTCTTGTGGAAGTGAATTCTATAGTTTAACTATGCACTGTGTGAAGTACTTTCTTTTGCCTGTCCTGAATCTTCCAACATTTAGCTTCAGTGGATGTCCACAAGTTCTAGTGTTATGTGAGAGGGAGAAAAACTTTTCTCTATCCACTTTCTCCATGCCATGCATAATTTTATACAGTTCTATCATGTCACCTCTTACTCACCTAAAAAGACCCAAATGTTGCAACTCATCCTTGTAGAGGAGTTGCTCCATCCCCTTGACCATCTTGGTTGCCCTTTTCTGAAACTTGTCCAGCTCTACAATATACTTTTTGAGGTGAGGCAACCAGACCTGTACACAGTATTCCTAATGCAGTTGCACCATAGATTTATATAATATAGGGTTGCCAGGTTCCTGGCCTGAGACTGATCCTGTATCTTTAGGAGACGAGAAAGTCAGCCAAGTGCAGGTGTTCTTGCAACTCTGTAATGGGAAAAACCAGAAGGTGGGATTCTTCCTTCCCCCTGCACAACTGTTAAAGATACAGAAGACCTCTTGGTACAGGATACAGGATCAGTCTCAGGCCAAGAAACTGGCAACCCTAATATAATAGCATTATGATATTGGCAGTTTGATTTTCAATACCTTTCCTAGGCTGCTTCCACACTGCACTTTATTGCATTATTCTGATGATTTCTTACCTGGTAATTTGCACATTATATTTGATCTTTCACATGACATACAAGCTAGTTCCAGAAATTTTGTGGAATATAGTGCAAGTTTAATGCTGATTTTTGTGATAAATACTACCAGAAATAATCCATTTGCAAGCTTCGGAACCTGGAAAATCAAGGGAGTTTTTCACCAGCTGCAGCCACTCACCTGACAGGCATCCCAGCATGCAATGTATTTCCACCCTTTAAGCACACAGGGTTTTTTTACCTGATGAAAATTGTACTGCTATATTGATGTAGGACTCCTACACAGTGGGGAACCACAGTGCGCATGTGTATAATGAGTGAGGGACAAAAACAAGATGTTGTTCATTGCAGCTGTGTGAAAGACATTTGCCCAAAATGCCAGTATACTGGCTGAAAAAGCTACTGTTCCTTAATTCAATGGGTACTGCAGTGTGAAAGGAATTTTAGAAATCATGGCAGAAGCATTACCATTTCTAATCAGTTAACCTAACACAATAAGCCCCACGCCTGAAAGCAGCCCTAATTATGCCTAGCATGGAATTTGCCTTTTTCACAGCTGCTGCACACTGAGTCAAAAACATCATCGTGCTATCCACTGTAACCCCAAAGTCTTGTTCCTAGTCAGTCACCACCAGTTCAAACCCCTTGAGCATATATGTGAAATTAAGATCTTTTGCTCCAATATGCATAATTTTATACTTGTTTACATTGAGTTTCATTTGCCATTTTACCACCTATTTACTCAGTTTTGAGAGGTCCTTTTGGAGCTCTTCCAACCCCTTTTTGTTTTAACAATCTTGAACCATTTAGTATCATCAGCAAACTTGGCCACCTCATTGCTTTAACTCTAACTTTAGGTGGTTTATGAACAAGTTAAAAAACACAGGCCCAATACTGATCCTTGGGGGACTCCACTTGCTACCTGCCTCCATTGGGAGAACCATCCACTTATTCCTACTCTCTGCTTTCTGTTTCCTAGCCAGTTCCTGATCTACAAGAGGATTTCTCCTGTTATTCCTACTGGTAAGCTTACTCAGGAGTTTTTGGCGAGGTACCTTGTTGAAAGCTTTTGAAAGTCCAAGTACACTGTGTTCACTGATCACCTCTATCTATATGCTTGTTAACACTCTCAAAGAACTCCAACAGGTTAGTGAGGCAGGACTTATCCTTCCTTGCAGAAGCCATGCTGGTTCTGTTCCAGCAAGCCTCTCTCTTCTATGTAAAAATGTAAATGTTCTGCCTTCAAGTCAATTCCGACTTATGGTGACCCTGTGAATAGGGTTTTCATGAGGCTGAGCGGCAGTGACTGGCCCAAGGTCACCCAGTGAGCTTCATGGCTATGTGGGGATTCGAACCCTGGTTTTAGTCCGACACCTTAACAGCTATGCCACACTGGCTCTCTCCCTCTTCTATATGCATGGTTATTTCATCTTTAACAATACTTTCAACAAGTTTCCTCGGGACAGATGTTAAACTAACCAGCCTGTAACTTCTGGGATCTCCCGTCAATCTCTTTTTAAAGATTGCTATTACATTGGCCACTTTCCAATCCTCATGTATGGAGGCAGATCTGTGGGACAAGCAGGACCAGTGCCAGGCATGACTGGGCCCTTGGGCACCAGCCTGCCCCACGAGCATGTCTCCTGCCTGTTTTACCTATGTCTCTCCTGTGTTCTGTTGCTGAGTGCACTGTGCGTGCAGGGCTACCATCAACCAAGATGGCAGCAGAGGCTTCTCTAAGGGGCTGATGCCCCTGCCACCATCTTGGTTGATGGCATGTATGCATGGTACACTACGTGCTCTCACATGCCTGCCATCAACCAAGATGGTGGTAAGGGCATCAGCCCCTTAAAGAAGCCTCTGCCACCATCTTGGTTGATGGCAGCCCTGTGCGCGCAGTGCTTGCAGTGCGTGCAGTGCGCGCAACAGCAGAACACAGGAGAGAGGTAGGTTGAGCGAGTGAATGGGAGGGCAGCCTGGAAGCTCCATTCCTGCGATCTGTGGCAGGGATCCTGCTGTGGATCGCAAAAGGAGAGTGCTACTCTTCCACCCTAACGAGGGGCGCCCTTTGGCATCGGCCCTGTTAAAAGATTAGCAGTCTTACATTTGAGTTCTTTGAGAACTCTCCTGGTATTTTCTCCTAGATATCTCTAGCCCATTGAAGCTACAGCTTCCAGGGGAAATGGAATGTATGTTGAACCTGTTTAAGACTATGGTGTGTTCAGTCAAACAAGGCCAAATTTAAAATGATGATTATATGGGACATATTACTATACTAACAATATTGCTGTAAACAGTTTGCATGCATCTTTTCCTCTGAACAAAGTATTAAGGGTTTGCTTGTTTTTTTTACAAAACATATTTCTGTGTTAGTCAAGATGTACTATTTTAATTAAACATTCTGAAAATATTATGTGTAGTAATAATACTGTACTTTGACAGTTAATTTTTCAATTAATGAGCTCAAGGTGAGGCAGCTAATGGGTACGAGAATTGATAGCCTGAACAGGAAAGGAAAGCAAACCCAGATTGAGTTCAGAATATGAAAAAAAGTAAATATGATATTATTTTGGGGAAACTAAAGTTTCCCCATTTCAGACTCAAAGTTAACATTACGTTTCTTCCTGTGATGCAACAAGAAGATTATGGTTCTGCTAAGCACATTGCTGCGGAACAGTACAGAGCAAGGAGTAGCCAAGAAGACAAAATTATATGTTCAGTTAATTGAAGAGTTATGAATACTTAACATCAAAGTAGTTGGATAGGTGAGTGAGATGTGCCCACAGATTATAGCATAAGGTGCTGCTACAAGGAATATTTTTCTGAAGAGCCTTTTCTCAAGCCACAAGAGGGAAAAGCGCATAGGCTGAGCTCGGCGCAGCTTATCCAGCTCAATATCCCTCATCTAGCCTGACAGTGTGATTTTTAACAAAACCATCAGTCATTTGACTGAAGGCAGTTTGAGCACAATTGATTCTTTCTGATCCATCCTAAGGAATTAATTTTGGAGACTGCAGGGTAGTTTCCTGTAACATAAAATGGTTCTTTTTGTGCTCCATGAGGCTCAGACCCCACACATCACGAAGCCTGCATTTTCCACACATGCAGTGAGAGTCCTTGAGGCTTAGCTGTCCAAATGTTTGATGTTGTAGGGAAATAATTTATTGAAAAAGTTGAACACTGCCTTCCTCATTAATGGAACTTAGTATATAAAGCACAGGAGAAGGGCTGCACCAAGAATGGGAAAGAAAATCATGACATCAGCCATATATTATTCGTAATATTATTAATGCAGATTGCAAATCTCCTTGCCTGCCTTTCTTTTGGTTTTGTGTGTATGTCTGTGTGTTTTGGTAACTCAGGGTTTCCTTAAAATATGGAATGATTGTCAAGAGTCCATTCTGTCCTTGCTGACTGTACACCAGTGGGCCCCAGCTGGATTTCATGGTGCTTGCTTTCCTTGGTTTCTTCATGCCCCTATGGGTGAGGTCATTTAGATTCTTTTAAGGTTGAGACAACCCTTGGAGAGTGTGATGCTTCCTTCCCTGGCTCTCCCTGTCAGGTTCCTACCTGCTCGTGGTTACTGCCTGTCTCTAGGCACCACCAGGGACTCCACCAGTCTGGACCGCTCTCTCTTATGATTTCTCTCCCCACTCTAGCACAGATCTCAACAGATCCCCCTGCTAGGCAACCACCAGTAATGTCCCAATACTAGTATTCCCAGAGACTCTGAATACTGGTATTGTTATTCTCTTCACCGCTGCCACCATTTGTTACAGTTCCCCTTCAGCCTTGGTCATTACCTTACCCTCCCTTCTGGTCTGTGAAACCCCAGCCAAGGATCAGGCCTTTGGTAAACCAAATTAAGTATTTATTACAGATAACAAAGCTAACAAGATTAACAAGATTTCTTCTTAAGGCACATAAGCATATGGTTTTACTCAATACTAATCCGAACTCCACCTCCCTCCTTCTTCACTCTCTCCTGACAAACAACTCTCTCAAACCCCACCAAGCAATCCACTCTTTCTCTTCTCCCCCCTATTCCACAATTTACCACCTCACATTCACCCAGATTTACCTGTCATCCTTTCATTTATACTGTCAGCCATTTTAAACATTCAGCCAATCATCAAGCATTCTATTGCCCATTCACTCCCCCTCCTCTTTCACTACTTACCATGTATACTCTAAACAACCAGCACTTACCATATATACACTAATATATAGGAACATCACAGAGAGCTTTATCTCCATAGCAAAAAAATACTTATTTCCTTTCCTTCTCCCCTCTCCGTTCCTGAAATGAATTGCAGAGAGAGATGGTAAAAGGGATTGCAAGATTGGACTGATGAGAGATGAAAGTCTGAGGCACATCTCCCTGCCCTCCCTTATTTACCTTCTTAAACATCTCTGTAGAGGAAAGAGAAGGGCCGTAGAGTTTCCCTTTCCCCTGTGGCCTGAAGGCATGCTATGCCCATGTGACACTAGAGCTCTCTTCAGGCGTTAGAGTTCCCACCTTGTTCTCCACAGGAATGGCGAGCAGGAATGCGTCAAGTCATATCTGCTTCTTGCCAGGAGTCCCTGGCTTCACTCCACACAGCACAACCATCTGAGGCAACAGAGCCTTGCTGTGTAGTAGGAAGGCTCAATGTTCTCACTGTATGTGTGAACGCCTGAGGCAGGGCTACTCAGCACATCCTACTTCCCACTTTGGTGCAAAGTAGGGGTGGGAAACCTGAAGCCCAAGGGCCAGATGCAGCCTTCCAGGCTGCTCTGTCCAGCCTTTGGGGCTCTCCATGGGCCATACCCTCTCCTCCTCCCCAGGCCACATCCCTCACAAGCCCTGTTTCACCCCCTCATTGCGTGCTTTTGCCTTCTTGGAATGTGTTTTTAAACTGGTAATGACTCTTGATTTCCTGGAATGAGCATGGAGGTGTGTATGTATGTCTCGGTTTTTGCTTGGCTGGCACATTGCCTACTGTACAAAGATAAGAGCCACATACACGGCTTTGCCCACTTTTGCCTCTGGCCATGCCCCACCACTGGCATGCAGCCCCTGGAAGGTGGTCTTCAGGCTGGAAAAGGTTCTTCTCCCCTGGTGTAGAGCAACATGGGAGCTATAGCACCTGAAGCAGGCTTCTGTGGATAAGCTACGTATTCTTTTGTGCTCTCTCTCTCTCTCTCTCTCACTCACTCACACACACACACACACACACACACACACACACACACCCATGTGTGTTTTATCTCTGTCAATTATTATTCATTGGAACTGATTTGACTGTCAAAGTAAGTTTATAGCAGCCCACAGGGCAGGCAGGGCAGGGTAGAAAATCTTCCTAACTCTTACTCCTTGCTCAAACCTCTCTCTGCAGTGAAGGATCAAGTCTGTAAAGAGGTTTGGAGCAGCCACATTAAAAGGCAAGCAGAGCATTCCAGGCAGGGGGTTGTCAACCCTGCTTGGATATGGATATCTTTACAGAGGTTCCCTAGTCAAGCCTTACCAACAGCAAAATCCTAACTATATCTACTCAGAAGTAAGTCCTGTTGAGTTCTATGGGGCTTAGTCTCTTAGCAAGTGTGCTTAGAATTGCAGCCTTGAATTGCAGGGGCATCCATCTTTACTCCTGAGTGCTCCCATCTAACATCTCCACAACACTAGGCTCCTTTGTTCCTACAATGGCCTTCTGGTGACTGGCCTGGCCTGAGGGCACTTAAACCTTTCTTGCCAGAAGCAAGATGAGATGCACAGAGACAGCGACTTGCCCAAGGCTACATAATGAGATTGTGCTTCAGCTCAAGTCTCCCAGTCTAGTTGGGATATATCTGTAGTGCATTTTGTTCTTGCTAAAAAGCCTTTTAAACTAATAGAGTTCATATGTTCATAGGATTTGCACAGCACTTTTTGTGATGGGGCAATTTAACACCCCCGCAACTCAACAATAAAAGAATAAGAGAGAATTTTGAAAACATATTTACATTGGCTGTGTGCCCCAGTATGTATGGAGCAATGTTTTTTACATGGCCCTAGCAAGTGGATGACTGCAAACACATGAGGCTGCTGCAGACCACCACCACATCCAACCATAGGGAAGAGGCTTCAGTCCAGGAATGGACAATTCTGTCAATTTCAATTTCTCCCAGTTTCTCATTATTCCAGTCTTAAATTCAATTCTGCATCAATTTGCAAAAAGAGTCCTCATGAAAATTGCTCAGTATATTAGTGCATATTTTTCCTAATATACAAACCTTCAAATGCAATTTTGCATAATATACACATTTTTGCAAGCAATTTCCCTTTATAATGCATGTTGTATGTTGCTTTCACTAATATATGCATTTTATGTCTACCCCAGTATACACATTTTTGTACTTTTTTAAAATAGAAAACGGCATTGAAAAAATGAAAGTGCAAATTTTGAAGAATAGATGTGTTTCGGTACCCATATTGTTTTGGGAAGCGCAAATTGGGGAGATTCACATTAAAATGCAAACTGAACCCAATTTCTTCCTCATTTTTATTGGTCTGTGTGTGCAGCATTAGGCTCCATGCCTCCTCCTGCCCCTATCTTGAGGAGTGTGTTGAGCAACCCAGGAACCAGTTCTTTCTTCCCAATGACTCCTTGGTTTGGCAGGCTTTTACTTCGAGTAGAATAGTGTACGTTGTTGTGGTTATATGCCTTCAAGTCGATTATGAAGTATGGCAACCCTTAGAATCTGTGACCTCCAATAGCATCTGTTATAAACCACCCTATTCAGATCTTGTAAGTTCAGGTCTGTGGCTTCCTTGATGGAATCAATCCATCTCTTGTTCCATCTTCCTCTTTTTCTACTCCCTTCTGTTTTTCCCAGCATTATTGTCTTTTCTAGTGAATCATGTCTTCTCATGATGTGTCCAAAGTAGGATAACCTCAGTTTCATCATTTTAGCTTCTAATGATAGTTCTGGTTTAATCTGTTCTAACACCCAATTATTTGTCTTTTTCACGGTCCATGGTATCTGCAAAGCTCTCTTCCAGCACCACATTTGTAATGAGTTGATTTTTCTCTTATCCCCTTTTTTCACTGTCCAACTTTCACATCCATCCATACATATCGGGAATACCATGGTCTGAATGTTCCTGACTTTAGTGTTCAATTTAGTGTCCTTTGCATTTGAGGACCTTTTCTAGTTCTCTCATAGGTGCCCCCACCAGTCCTAGCCTTCTTCTAATTTCTTAACTATTGTCTCCCTTTTGGTTAATGACTGTGTCAAGGTATCGATAATCCTTGTCAAGTTTGATGTCCTCACTGTTAACTTTAAAGTTATGTAAATCTTCTGTTGTCATTAAGTCTTCTTGACGTTCAGCTGTAGTCCTGCTTTTGTGCTTTCCTCTTAACTTTCAACAGCATTTGTTTCAAATCATTATTGGTTTCTTTTAGTAGTATGGTATTGTCAGAGCCGGTTCTAAAAGGCGGCCAGGTTGGGCACTGGCCCAAGGGCCCTGGAGCTACAGGAGCCCCTGAGGGGCCCTACACTCCCCTTCTGCGATCCACGCCCCCCCCACTTACCTGTCAGCCAGCTTTTTAGCATTGCCCTTAATGAAGATGGCAGCCGCAGTTTCCCTAAGGTACTGAAGCCGCTGTCGCCATCTTAGTTGATGGCAGAGATGTGCGCGCATAGCACGCATATGTGCCATCAACAAAGATGGTGGCGGAGGCTTCATTCCCCTTAGGGAAACCACGGCCGCCATCTTCATTAAAGCAATGGTAAAGACTACAGGTAGGGGGGCCGTGGGGTGTGCGTGGGGAGGGCGCGCATGCACACACACACACACACACACCTACTGGGGGGGCAGGGCAAGCTGATGCCCAAGGGCCCTCGCATGCCTGGAGCCAGCCCTGGGTATCATCTGCATATCTTAAATTATTGATATTTCTCCCTCCAATTTTCACACCTCCTTCATCTTGATCCAATCCCACTTGCCGTATATGTTCTGCATATAGATTAAACAAATAGGGTGATAAAATACACCCCTGTCTCACACCCTTTCCAACTGGGAACCAATCGGTTTCTCCATATTTTGTCCTTACAGTAGCCTATTGTCCAGAGTATAGGTTGCACATCAGGACAATCAGATGCTGTGGCACCCCCATTTCTTTTAAAGCATTCCATAGTTTTTCATGATCTACACAATCAAAGGCTTTGCTGTAATATATAAAGCACAGGGTGATTTTCTTCTGAAATTCCTTGGTCCGTTCCATTATCCAACGTATGTTTGCAATATGATCTCTGGTGCCTCTTCCCTTTCTAAATCCAGCTTGGACGTCTGGCATTTCTCTCTCCATATATGGTAAGAGCCTTTGTTGTAGAATCTTGAGCATTACTTGACTTGCATGGGATATTAAGGCAATAGTTCGATAATTACTGCATTCCCTGGGATCCCCTTTCTTTGGAATTGGGATATATAGTCTGTGGGCCATTGTTTAGTTTTCCATATTTGTTGACAACTTTTTGTCAAAATTTGGACAGATTCAGTCTCAGTAACTTGTAGCAACTCTATTGGTATGCCATCTGTTCCTGGTGATTTTTTTCTTCCAACTATTTTAAGAGCAGCTGTCACCTCACATTCTAAAATTTCTGGTTCTTTACCATACGGTTCTTCCGTGAATGAATCTGTCACTTTGCATCTCTTTTATATAGTTCTTCAGTGTATTCCTTCCATCTTCCTTTCATTTCATCTTGGTCAGTCATTGTGTTCCCCTTTTGATTATTCAACATCCCTACTCTTGGTTTGAATTTCCCTTTAATTTCCCTAATCTTTTGGAATAGGGATCTTGTTCTACCTTTTTTGTTGTCCTCTTCTATTTCTATTCTATTCTTCTATTGTAATAGTTCTCTTTGTCACTATATACTGGTCGCTGTATTGTTGCATTTGGGGTTCTGACCGTGTTTCTATCACCTTTTGCTTTCACTTTCCTTCTTTCTTTAACCATTTGAAGAGTTTCATCAGTCACCCATTGATGTCTTTCTCTCTTTTTAACTAGAGGTATTGTCTTTTCACATTCTTCCCTGATAATGTCTCTGACTTCACTCCATAGTTCTTCTGGTTCTCTATCAACTAAGTTTAAAGCCTCAAATCTGTTCCTTATTTGATCTTTATATTCTTCTGGGATGTTATTTAAATTGTATTTTGGCATTATGATTTCTTTGTTGTTCTTTAGCTTTACTCTGATTTTCGATATGACCAGTTCATGATCTGTACCACTGTCTACTCCTGGTCTTGTTTTCGCAGAAAGTATGAAACTTCTCCACCTTCTGCTACCAATTACGTAATCAATTTGATTCCTATATTGACCATTTGGTGATGTCCAGAATTCTGTGAAGCCAATAATTTGTTTCTTGCAAACACATTTTTTGAGCAACTGAAAAGATGACTGTACAGATGTACAGTCATCTTTTCAGTTGCTCAAAAAATGTGTTTGCAAGAAACAAATTATTGGCTTCACAGAATTCAGTAAGTCTTTCTCCTGCTTCATTTCTATCTGCTAAGCCCATTTCCCCACAATTTCTAGTTCTTCTCTGTTCCCTACTTTTGCATTGCAGTTCCCCATGATTAGCAGCACATCTTGTTTTGGTGTGTGATCAATTTCTTCTGTACTTCTGCGTAAATTCTTCTTCTTCCTCCTGTCCCATTCCCGTCCATTTTAATTCACTCACACCAAGTACTATAATGTTGATGTGTTCCATTTCTTGCTTGACAATTTCTAACTTTTCCTGGTTCATGCTTCTCATATTCCATGTTCCTATTGTGTATGTCATACAACTCCACACTCTCCTTTCACATCTATGTGCATCAGCCTCTGGGCTTCCTTTTGGCTTTGACCTGGTTTCATCATTAGTCACAGCACTACTCGTGATTGTCTGTTGTTCTTCCCCAGTAGCTCACTGAGTGCCATCTGACCTGGGGGTCTCATCTTCCAGCACTATCTTGTGTTGCATTTTGGGATTCTCTGTTCATAGGGTTTTCATAGTAAGAGCTATTCAGAGGTGGTTTACCATTGCCTTCCTCTGAGATTGGATGCATTTTAGTCTGGTGTCTCAGCTTTGACCATTCTGCCTTGGGTGACCCTGCCAGGAGTCTAGTCTCTTGATTGAGACTCCTGATGGCATGGATCTCAGCTTCTTCAACACTCTCACACCCCCTCACTGCATTAAGGTGTGCATCCTAGAGGAGGGAATAGTGTATATCTGATTAAAAAAACATTTCAGACTATTGGAGATCCATGTAACCGTGCTTCACAGCCAGCTTGTACTCTGCAAGCACAGAGATTCTTTCAGTATGAGGTATGTGAAAGAACTTTTCAGATGTTGTGTTGATTGAATAGAGAGTGAGGGAATGGGATTATGCACCTTGTCCTATGTGTGTACAACTGTATGTGCATAGGTCTCCTTCTGCATCGATCAATCCTATGTTAAGCTGACAACAGAGATTCAGAGGGGGTATGGTGCTATGTGAAGTGTATGCATCCAAGGCAATGTCTGCAATTTTCAAATGGGGGACCCCTATAAACCCCCAATTCTTTTGCATATGTGGCTTGTCCCATATCAGACACACGTTCCTGGCTTTCACTGCAAATCTCACTTCCCAAATCTGGAACTGGTTCAAAGCCTTGTTCAGGCTTTCAGCAAATATTTAATGGAGGGTGCAATCCTGCCACCCTGGGCTCCTACTGGGAGGAATCAAATAAATAAATAAACACACTTACCTAGGAGTATATCCTATTGAATGCAGTGGAATTTACTTCCAAGTAGGAATGTATATGATCATGCTGTACCTCGTCAGACTCAACTCAGGTTTCAATTATCAATGTACCATAGAGAGATAGACAGATAGATAATGTTAAGATTTATTATCCAACAATGTTCAATTGTTGTTGTCTCAGCAACAGATAGATATACCATGTGTCTTTGCCATGTATACCATGTATCTTTCCCTTTATATGTATACCATATATATTTCCCTTTCCTCAACAAATGCACACTTATTAACTTCCCCATATTAAAGCACATTTTTTCCTATACCACACACCCCTACATACACAGTAACTACTCTCTTTATTCTAGACTCTGTATTCTAGCTACATGTGTTAATTGTTCAGGATTAACTCACTAAAGACCTGCCTTTCTCCAAAGACGCCTATAGCTGCACCGATGGATAATAAAAAATGGGTATTGCTGCACAGAATGACTTCCAGTCTCGTTGTCTTTTGTTGCATTTCTCTCTTCCACCCTTTATGATGTCAGGGTCCAAAGAAGCCCAGGCAGGGGTGGAGAGAGTATCACCTCTGAATGATTCATTACTGCCCTACCAGAGGTTTCAAAGCCTCTAGTGGCTTGAGTGGGCAATTTTTTCAGCATCTTTTCAGACTAACGTATATCACCATAAACAAAACAGAAGAAACTGGTGATGTGGGTACCAATGATAGGCGGTGGTGTAGCAACCAGGTGCAATGATACCTTGTAGACCTCCTGTCTACCCTGGTTCTGTATAAAGCTTGTGCATCAAACACCATGTTTGCCAGCTAATGACAAAATGCTCACTGCAAAGTTGTGATATTATTAATACACATGGTGCAATACACATTGGGATTATCAGAATTTTTTTTAAAGTAAACTGATGCCCATAAGATGCCTATACTATAAAAATGGATTAGAATACTCTATAGGCATGCTCTTCTTAGTTTCTGTTTTGTTGAAGAATGATGTTCTTTAGATTCCATAAATAAACAATGTACATAACCATTTATACTACAAGAAGTTTTACCTATCAGGATAATGCTCACCAATCATTTCAGGACTAAAAGTTCTCCATAGCTAGAATGTGCATATAACACCTGTCCTGGCCCGCCTGCACTGGCTGCCTATTTGTTTCCGAGCCAGATTCAAGGTGCTGGTTTTGACCTATAAAGCCTTACACGGTGTGAGACCACAATACCTTGTGGAACGCCTCTCCCGCTATGAACCTACCCGTTCACTTCGTTCAATATCCAAGGCCCTCCTCCGGGTACCAACTCATCAGGATGCCCAGAGGATTGTTATTAGATCTAGGGCCTTTTCTGGGGTGGCCCCCGAACTGTGGAACAGCCTACCTGTGGAGATACGCCTGGCACCTTCGGTACTTTCTTTTAGGCGCCAGGTTAAGACCTGGCTATACTCCCAGGCATTTTAATGTTCAATGTGTTTCATTTAATTTTTTTTTCCCGTTTAACTTGTTGCTGATTTTATTGTAATTTTATTGTAATATTGTATTTTAATCTTGTTTTGTTCACCGCCCAGAGAGCTATTCGCTATGGGCGGTTTAAAAATGAAATAAATAAATAAATAATAAATAAATTTTCTTCCTGTGACCATTAGCATGCAATCTCAAGGTGAGGTAATTTTAAGGCTGCAATCCTATATACAATAACCTGAAACTAAGTCCCAGAGGTCAGAGGTTACTATATTTCCTACAAAAATATAAATGAGAATGGTGGAATGAACTTCAAATCTGGAGGATACAAATTACGATTTTTGCAAGGAAGTCAAGAGCCAGGATGGTGTAGTGCTGGAGTAGGACCTAGGAGACCAGGGTTCAAATCCCCACTCTGCCATGAAGCTTGCTGTGTGACCTTGGGCCTCTCATCCTAATCTACCTTATAGGGTTGTTGTAAGGATGAAAGGGGGGGGGAGAGAAGAACCACGTATGTCACCTTGAGCTCCTTGGAGGAAAGGTGGGGATATAAATGTCATAATAAATAGAAATAAACATTTGCTTGAGATTATTTCTTCTGAAATCCATTTCACCTCTAGTGCAGCTCTTTTAAGTTTCCATAACGTACATAAATGGATCCTCCTGTCTTGACAGTCAGAATCTGTGAAGGG
Source organism: Rhineura floridana (assembly GCF_030035675.1). Classification (NCBI taxonomy): domain Eukaryota; kingdom Metazoa; phylum Chordata; class Lepidosauria; order Squamata; family Rhineuridae; genus Rhineura; species Rhineura floridana. The sequence continues at coordinate 90,076,150 of NC_084484.1, read as the reverse complement.
AAGCAGGCTGCATAAAGGTCTGTAAGTCACCTTGCTAATATTCAGGACCAACCCGGCTATATGGCCAAGCCAGGCAGTCATGTCAGGCAGCAGATATTGGAGTCAGGAAGTGGCAGATATTGCTATGTGAGTTGTGCGCCCTGCCCCTATGTTCCCTAAACTGACCTGCAAAACCGTGCAATTAGTTATGTATGCTCCCGAGCAGCATGACAAAGTGCTTCTGAAACTGAGGGAGAATGTAAAAAACCAACCAACCAGAAACAGCTTGACATAAACCATAGGAGTGGGAAAAAGGGGTTAAAAACAAAACCCTACACTGAACACACATAAGCTCAAAAGTGCACTGTAAATAACAATAATAATATCATCTGCATTGTTTGCATGCATTAATCAATATATCTGCAACTGCATTTACATTCTCATTCTCTCTTTTTTATTTTTATTTTTTGCTTGCCTTTGCTTGTTCTTCCAGTCTAGATGGTTCCTCCTATAATGAACAATAGCTAGACACTGAGGCATCATTATCATCATTATATATATTAATCCCTATCTCAGTTCTTTTGAATGCCAGCTCCTACGTAGCCAAAATGGTATCAAGGAGGAGGTGTGAACAAGGTCACGGAACCTCCAAGGTTTGTAGAAGTACAAAAAATATTTAGGGAAACAAGCTTAGGGGAGGACTGCCTGCCCGCACCCCAAAATAGTCAAAGGAGGACTGAATACACTCAATGGCTTTGGAATGCTGACTGGTGGGAGAAGGAAAAACTGGGTGGGAGGCAGAATAAAATGAAGTGTTGTAAAAGAGAGTATAAAGGTGACTGACTGAGGCTGCATTCACACTATGCAATTATTCCACTACTATTCCACTTTAAACTGTCATGGCTTCCCCAAAAATATGCTGGGAACTGTAGTTTGTTGAGAGGTGATCCTTGTTCCCTTCATAGAGCTACAATTTCCAGAGTTCCCTGGGAAGAGGTATCAATCGTTAAACCACTCAGGGAACTGTAGCTCTCTGAAGAGAATAGGAGCCTCCTAACAACTCTCAGCCCCCTTCATAAACTACACTTCCCAGGATTCTTGGGGGAAAGCCTTGACTGTTTAAAGTGGAATAATAGTGAAATAAATGTATGGTGTGAATGTGGCCTGACTGAAACACCGAAGGAGGACACTCCACATTGCGCTATTTTCTTGCATGTCCAACTTGTTCTTTAGAATGAAATGTGAACTTTGACTTTTAAGATTTTGGAGACAGCTAGCCTAGTCTTCATGCACTGGCCAAGTATAACCATTCCCCAGCATTCAAAGGCGAGGGAAAGGTGCGACCTCTGACAATAATGGAAAAGAATACAGACCTCACAGCGGTAGTCGAAAACAGGTAGTCGACTTTTGACAGTCCTGTCAAAAGAAAATGGATAAAGTTTAAGAGGGTTTTCCTGTGCCTTACCTGGACAGAAAAGAAACAATGTTGCTAGATATTCAATGAAAATTATCAGCTGAGTGACAAAACCAGAAAAGAATAGAAGCAAGTTCTCTGCCACTGTGCAGCTGATGTTTAACGAAACAGATATGTTGTGCACACTTCATTTCACAGCAGCTGGAAAATGCATACAAACCAGAATGACACTGCTACCAGAGGATAATGACTAGACTGGAGGACGGGCATGGTTTACATTGTGCCACCATTCTTAAATAAACAATCGACAGAACACAATAATAATTCAGATGAAGATGATGGTCACCATATCTCTGACTGGAAATGCATGAGATACTATGCTTCATTAGAAGTGTCCATGTACACCTTACATATTTATTACAATGTTCTGAGAATTTCATTAAATAAGATTTGCAGAGGGAATGAAATATATCCAGACTTTACCAATTGTGCTAACTTTGTTGTAAATCTGCATTTCCCAGGGATGTATAGAGGTTTGCATGAAGAAGGGCTGTAAATCTGAATTCTACACACTTTTAGACATAAGAAACTGCCATTAAACTTTTCAGGATGAAACACATAAATAAATGGAACTGGCTCCTCCTACAAGAAAGAATGCTTAAGTTAACATACTGTGTAAAGTTTATTAAAATGGAGAACTTTATTGATTTCTAAAAGATTCAGGAAACATTTGTGACTTTCTGGAGATAAATGATGACAAATGCTTGTTTGATATACTTATTCACTCATTTTATTTTATTTTATTTTTTCAGAAAGATTTTGAATGGGTTTTTTTTACATGTCCTTCATTTTTTTAAAAAAATAACACAAAAATTAACATCCAATGCTTCATAACTTTTACCTATTGACTGTGCTTTGTATATGGTCTCATATAAGTGGCACACTTCATGGTATTTTGAAAATTCTTGCACAAAATTTTGCTGCATTGTATTCTAGTATCTTTGCCAACCTGAACATCAGAGAAATACATCTTCTTACAAGCCCACGCTCTTCCCAGGAAAAATGTTGGGTGTGCAAGATAGAAAGTGCAGTGAAAGATTACATTACTGTATGAAGCCTCTTTTCCAAGATATTTGAAGTTAAGGTAGCATTTACTGCACAGAAGTATGGCAATCGTTAGCTTAGCCACACCTTTTGCCTGTGGTAGTTTCTTCCTTGTTCTGTAAACCTGAAAACTTACTCAGCCCTTTTATGCTGTTCTGGAGGCTGATTTGCATGGGACCAGACCTTAAGGGAGGCATGCAACCCTTTCCATATAACAAGAAATTCTGAGCAGCTAAATCACTCTGTATGTGTAGATCAAAATGGGATTTTAACAAAACCAAGTATGAAATTTGGGATTGCAAAAAATGCAACAGTCCTAGATTTATAACAAATTATCGAAGAAACCTAGGCCTTGGTTATATTGTATATTTCCCCAAGGTTCCATAACTTCTCCAAATTCTATGTTGGAGGTACTCCCCAATAACTTAAATTGACATCTAACTACTACAATTTTGTTCTCAAGGGTCACTGCACATTTTTTGCAATATTCATTCACCAGATTCAGGAGCAAACTTCAGTTTCCACTACGTGTAGAAAATATAGGGTGTTGCATCAGCCTGGTTCCCTGGCGCATGTCTCCTTAGCACTCACATGATTGATTGATTGATTGATTACATTTCTAAATTCCATTCTATTTAAACAAAACAACACAAAACAATTGACACCACTTTTGTTTCGCACACGTTGTCTTTCTTCTCTGGAATTGGGAGGCATAATATTCCAAATAAATCAGTGAATGCTCTTCTGTGGTGGCCCACTCCCACCTTCCCCTGTTAGTGAAGATCAGATAGGAAAAGCTACTTCTTAAGGAGTTGAAGGTGGGTAGTAGGTTTCTTTACTATAACAAACTCTTGTCTCCACAAAAACAAAATCAGCTATAGAGCAAAATGTGTGGAATATAAAGTTCTCACCACAAAAATCTTCCCTATACATAACAAAACAGGAATACTGACTAAAGTTTTAGTGAGTTTAGGAGGAGATAGAACTTTAACAATTGTACAGTCATTTGGCATTACTATTTTTCCTCAGTTCAAGAACTAGAAAATTGAATTCTGAAAGCTTTCCTTCCAGTAAAACTAATCAGTCTTCTCGACCTTCCCCATTTCCCCCATCCAGTCTTTACTTGATTCTCCACAGATCATACGGCAAGGCTTTACCTGTTCCAGATATTTCATTCACAAACTCCCGAGTCATCTCTTAACTAATACAAATTGCCTACCTACCCACCCCAGTTAAGTTGCCAGCTGAAGCAGCAAATTCCACAAGCACCTCTCCCTGAGAAATATAACAGTAATAAATTAAATCATTGTGAATTTGCTGCCCTTTTATGACATCCTAAATCAGCCACCTGAGATGGCCACCTCACTCTACCTATAGGTAGGGCCAGCCCATAAACAGCAGTATAGCAAATTTCTTGGCACATGTAGTAATCTGTTCAAAAAATAGGAACACCAAAGCATTTAAGCATATGCTCATCATCATAAAGAATTTGGTACCAGCAGATCCAAAAATATGGATATATATTTCCTGCATGGGTCCTTTAAATATGGTAATATCATTACCATTTTGACCCATGCCTGTAAAATACCTACAGAAACCAAACAAATGTTATCTCAGAATCTGAATTTCAGCTATGATGAGCATTCCAAATGTCCTTTAAAAGAAACATAAAAGAAACGGGTTAGTTGGGATAGAGAGGCGAAAAACCAGATTTTTCTCACATTTTGCACTGGGTTCTTCTGACCATGGTTTCTTCCAGATGACCTGTTTATTGAGCATTCATCTGCATTAGTTTTTATAAAGTTTGTGGTGAGGCTGCTTATTGAGCCTTGCACGAAGGTTATATGATGTCGTTTCAAGCAATTGTTATCCCACAGTTTTCAGTGCATTTCCCCGTTGCTTTATTTACCGCAAGAAGTCCTGTTTTGGGGGGGAAGCAGGTTTGTTGGGCAAAGCACCAAATCCACTTAAATGTGTAACCTGAATTTGCCAGTATGCACTTGAATCTCACCTACAAAATAGCAACAGTCTGAAAGTGCCTCATGTTTTTCAATATTAATTCAAGAAATTCTCATTCAGTGGAGGAGAACTGAGGCAGTAGGGGACTTGTAATTTATTTGGGTTCTCAATAATTGCATTTCAGTGCTTATCTGAAATGGGATGTTCCACAAACATTTTCGTAAAATTCTCTCTCTCTCACACACACACACACATACAAACACACACACACACACACACACACACACACACACTGACACCCTTTGGTGACTTTTTGCTCCTCTTTATGCAAAGATGCATAACTGTTTGCAAGAGGTCAGGATTTGTGGAGGGGGGGATGATCTGTAATCAATGCTAAGACATTTGCCCAGTTCTTCCTCTCCTAATCCAGTCATGCATATTCAACTAGCTGGGGAAGAACATGGGTGGGTGTGTACATGTTTATGCACATTCCATTGAAAATAATGTGGTGCCATATGCGTGACATCCAGAGGAACATCCAAATGCAGATGTTATCTGCTCACATTGCATTACTTTTCAATAGATAAATGCATAACTCACCCACATTGTGCCCCACTAATAATGGGTAACTATGCACATCCAAATCTGGACTATGGCCAAAATCCTTGCCACACAGCACTAATAGGAGCTGAAACTGCAAGTGCAGCATAGCAAAATAGAAATCATTATCCACTTGCCTAAGACAGCAGGAATGCATTTCTTCTCTCTCTCACACACACACATTTAGAGTGAAGCAATGAGAGGGCTTCCTTGTCCACAGTTATGTTGTCATGTAGCTATATCTGATTAGCTGTGCAGTACTGTGACATCATTGTGTTCACTATTTGGTTCTGGATCAGCTGGGATTGCACAGTGAAGTACAAAAAGCCCTAAAATGGTGCTGGTGTAGAGGTAGTTGTGTGTTTCAAGGGGCTTTTTTTACCCCTTGAAAACCCACTTCTCATATCAAAAACTGAACTTCATAAAAATCAAACTTCACCAAACTAGTTGTAGCCTTAATTGATATGGTATATATTTCAAAAACAATGGTTCAGACTATACTTATTAATGTGTGTCATAGTCACTCATTCTTTAGCATTATCAATCTCATAAGGGATAACAATGACAACCTTATTAATGTTTATTAAAATATTGTTATGGGTTTGGGGGTTGAGATGGATGACTTCTTTGAGTCCCCTTCCAGCCTCTGATTTGGAACCCTGCACCTGGAGGTGGGCTCTGCAGCAGAGAAACCTGCTCCATTGGTCAGGTGAGTCTCTTTTGTTAATCTAATAGAGTGGCCAGCTGGGTTAATGGGTCTATCGAGTGCCCATTAACTGGTGAATGGGCCAGGGAGAGCCTATTGTTATTGAAACTCTTCAGGAAAGCCCCCTGTGATGTTCCTGCTTATAGTGTAAATATGGTAAGTGCTGTTTATATAGAAGACATATGGTAAGTGGAGTGAAAGAGGAGGGGGGAGTACATGAGCAGTAGAATGCTGGATGATTGGCTGAGCGTTTGAATGGCTGGGAGTATAAATGGAAGAATGACAGTTGAATCTGGGTGGATGTTGGGAGTGTGGAGAAAGAGGTGTTTGAGGGTGGATGTTGGGAGTGTGGAGAAAGAGGTGTTTGAGGGTGGAGGTCAGGAGTGTGGAGAAAGAGGGAGTTGGAGTTCTGATTAATAATAAGTAAAGTACAAAACAGGAATAGATGAAACCATACGCTTGTGAAACATTCTAAAACTAATCTTGTTATTTCTGAAATTTAATAAATACTTACTTGGTTTACCAAAGGCCTGATCCTTGGCTGGGGGATATACATACCAGAAGGGAGGGCAAGGTAATTACCAAGGCTGAACAGAAACAGTATCTAATGGTGGCAGCGGTGAAGGGAGGAATAATAACAATTCAAGTATCCAGAGCAACCCAGAGTTGTATGTGTTATCTATAAAGATACAAGGGGGTTGGGAACAGCATAAGCACGCAGTCACAAAAGTAAACAGCTAGAGAGAGACTCAGGCAAAGTCTCTGGGAGTATTGGTTATAGGACGTGACTGGTGGTGCTGCCTAGCAGGGGGAACTAGTGAGATCTGTGCTAGAGCGGAGTGAGAAACCATATAAAGGACGGTCCGGACTGGTGGTATCCCTGGTGGTGCCTAGTGAAAGGCAGTAGCCACAAGCAGGTAGGAACCTGACAGGGAGAACCAGGGAAGGACGTCACACACACCCGCTCTCCTGAGGCTTAAGAGACACTTTTGTAGTTAGTTGAGTCTGAGGAAAGACTGGGAACTGGAGACAGGCAGAGAGGCTGGCTCCCTGCACTATGGCTTTAGGATGCCTCCTGTAAGCCTGATGGAAAAGCAAGATCTATTGGACTGCTGATGCTTTGAACCCCTCCATCTTAAGCTCAGGTTGGAATGTGTGTAAATATACAAACCATATTTCATAAAGACACCACAGTCTCCACTGACCTTCTTACCAAGGAAACCAAACCCTGGGTAAGCACAGGGACCCCTGGAGATCTCACACCGCTTGGAGATTGGGGTGGCGCGCAACAATATTCATTATTAATCTTACTGTGATTCTACATTAAGAAAGAGAAAACTGGTGCTTTGAATTTTCCATTAACATAGGGGGACACACTCCTATACACAGAGTTACTAGAAGGCTCTCCATGGGCTTCTGGTTGGCACTGTGAGAACAGGATGCTGAACGAGATGGGCCTTTGATCTGATCCAGTAGAACTCTTCTTATGTTTTTAAGGTGGTTCCCATGAATACTTAATGAACCAGAGCTTGGGTCCCATTTATAGGAAGGCAAGCCATCACATAAGTAGGTAGCATTGAGATTTCGAAAACCACTCCTAGTAGACAGAAACTTGAATTGGCTCCAGCTGTTGTAATTTCAACACAAATCCACCCCCAGTGAAAGAAGGCTCATTCTAAATGTAGATAAACTGGTTGTGGGGGCACAATTCTCACTCATTTAAAATATGCTTCTTAACAGGCAACAGCAGTAACATTTTTTAAAATCTAAAATTATTGAAATAACTTCAAGTTCCCAGCTTATACTATTACAGCAAACATATCTGAAACATAACTAATGTATTCATTAATTATTTCAAAATATGAACCCCCACATTCTATATTCTGTAACATAATGGGGCATGGAGGTAAGTCATGCCTTTGGAGAAACAAATAAAGGGGGCAGCCAAAATGACTATGTGGAAAGCAGTGTTGCCACACCAGATTTTCATTCCTCAAGATTCAAACCTTCAGACAAAGTTGTCTTTCTGTGCATGTGTCTGAAAGAGACAAATGAAGATACTCCCATGGTTCTTAAATCCACCATGGTGGGAAGATTTTATTAATTCATTTAATTCTTTTGCATATCCCACATTTCAAAATGATTTCCTCACTAAAATGGCTTAGAAATAAAGCACAGTAACACTAAAAAAAACTTGAAAACAGATCAAATATAAAAACCCAGCAACATCAAAAATCAGCAAAAAAATTAAAATAGCAGAAAACAACGCCTTCCATAATAAAAAAAGGTTTCAATAGGAGTCTGAAAATGGGAAGAGAGGGAGCTTGATGGGCTACTCTGCGGAGAAAACTCCACAACTCTGGTACCACTAACAGTAAGGCCCTGTTCCTGGTAGCTGGTAGTTTTCTAGAAAAAGAAGAGTCTTGTGGCACAAGTTAACATGGCATAAACTTTAGCAGACTAGAATCCACTTCAGAGTTTTGCCCTTAGTAGCATGCATGTTTATTTTTTGAGATTATATCCTTTTACAGGCATATGAATAGTATGGTGGCTGCTTTTTTTAACAAACTGAATTAAATTTTGAATGTCCCTGCTTCTTCAGGTTCTTCACATTCCCTTTCTAGCCCCTTGTTTTACACAGTAGGGCCCATCATGCAGACGTTCAGGGCAAAATCCCAGGGCCCCATGCAGCAGGATGAGCAGTAGAGTCCCTAAATGCAGCAGAGCTCACTTTCCACGTTTTGAAGTCAAGCAACACACATTGGCATCTAAAGGGTGCTTTCCCATAAGACCCTTAAATCCAGAGTCTTTATTAGTTGTATCAATGAAAATAGCCAACATATCAAAAGCAGATACTAACGCCAAACTGAATTAGATTGGGTCGGGCTCCAAGATGAGTGCACACAGGTTTATGTTATTCACATTTCACATGTTTGTTGTGTATAAGAAGCAATCATGTTTGCCCTGTAAAATGTGGAGCTGCCCCCAAATGCTTGCTTTGGTAGTCTTCTTCCTTAATGCAAAATATCTCCCTTTGGATGGCTTTAAAAGAGGATTAGAAGACAAATTCATGGTTGACAAGGCTATGAATGGTTTCTAGTCAGAGGTTATATTCCTCTGAATGGCAGCTACTGGGAATCACAAGTGGGGCAACTGTTGCACTTAGACCCTGCTTTTGGGCTTCCCAATGCCTATGGGCATCTGGCTGGCCACTGTGAGAACAGTATGTTGGACTAGAGGGGCCATTGGCCAGATCCAGCAGGCCTCTTTTTATATTCTTACATTTGGGAACAATCTAGCCTTTCCATCCATCCCCCACTTCCTGCTATTCTCTGGAGCTGGCTGTCAGTACAATGCATAAGACATCTCCTGACATTCTTCCACAATACGATGGTGGTGGTGGGTTTATGTGGCATCTGCTCACCAGGCAGATGAAAGGCCCTGTAAACACATGCATGGAGATGTAGCACGTTGCCAAATTATGCGAAGCCGTTCTCTCCATTTTTGTCTTGCTAAGCAGCTTTCAGCCTGATTAATAACAGACTGATGCTCACTCATCTGGGAAATGTTTTAAACTGGCTTGTGCTGCTCTGAGCTCTTCGCTGGAAGCACAGAAGCAAGGTCCTAACTAAGGGGGAGAGCAGCGGAAGGGGAAAGGAGACTGAGGGAGCAACTCATCTCACCTTTCAAATCTGCATCTGTAATAAATCCCACTCAATTTCCTTACCGGATTGACTTGGCTTCAAGGAGTAGAGGCAGAAAGGACTGTGGGTAAAAAAGCAAAATAAAAAGCATCTTAATTGCTGGAATTCTTTTGTTCCTTCGCTAATTGCCGACTGCAGCTCGAGGGTCTGAGACATGAAGTAGGAGTTTTAAGATTTTTGCAGCATTGATTTATTTTCTAAAAGTGATTGATATCAAATTGCTTTTAGCGCCCTTTCGTTGTTTTTCATTATTTATCACTTTATACAGCACCCTAAAGGGGGCTGGATTTTATACATCAAGAACAAAGGGGAGCAGATGGCAGTCTAGATTTAATAGGCTGGCCTGCTGCAGGAAATGGGATCACTGCTGGAAAGGAAGTGAGGAACAAATGAGGTTGGCAGCAAAACATTCTTTTATACCTATTGGAGAGGGCCTTCTCTGTCATTCAGAGGCTGCATATGCCCACTGCATTGCTGCAGCATCTGTACCTATGTAAGAAGATCAGAATATAAGTCTTACATTATGAGCTGCTAGTTTAGCTAGTCCAGAAGCCTGTCTCCAAGAGTGGCCAAATGGGTATCCCTGGGGAATACAAAAGCACCACTTAATGGAATCTGAGAGCTCTGGTTCCTTGTCCTCAGTATCGGGTCAGTGGAGACTGCTGGATCAGATGTCAGTGGGGCAATAAATCCGCTCCAGGTTTTAGTCCGAAAGTTCAAGGAGCTGTCCAAGGTGTCACTAGTCTCCATTGGATCTAGTAATGGGTGTACTGTTCTTGAATACAGAAGGGACCATTTGCAAGGCAGAACGGGTGGCTGGAAGGAGTGCTTAATCTTTCACCCACCTAACTATTCCTTGTGGCAATTTTCCCCCAGGCCATTTTCAATCATTTGCCCACCTGGGTTCTGAAACTGTAAGTTAAACGGCTGGCAGTGGTAGCAAGGGAGAATCAGTGGCCATGAACTGAAAAGAGGTCACTTTTCCCTCCCTCCTCTGGGAATTCTTTCCTGCAACTCTCCCCATATTTGCATGGTCAAACTTGCCTGGTTCAGCTGTAACGTTAAGCATGGTAACCCATGAGATCCAAACTTACAATACTAACTATAGTTTTGTTCTAACTATGGTTAGAATATTACACACAGCTTGATCCTAGTTTGTTTGAATTAACCATAGTTAGAACAAACCAGCATTTCCCAAGTGTCGATGTCACAGAGAGCTGTGGGTAGATTTAAAGAGGTGCAAAGGGGAGTGGGGAACATGCAAGGCCAAGGCTCATCCTGAACTGAACTGGACCATTGCCTAGTTTCACCTCCATCTAGGGCAGGGGTGGGAAAGGGAAACTTTTTCAGACCGAGGGCCACAGTCCCATCCGGGTAAGATTTCATGGGCCACATGCCAGTGATGGGCAGGACCAAAAGCAAAACTAGGCAAAGCAATGAATGTATATTTTACTTTTGTACAGGAGCCTAGTTTCTGCACACACTCACACACCTGTCTCTATCCTCTATCCAGGCAACCAAGAGGTATTGTCAGAATTAAAGGAAACATTCCAGCCAGCCAAAAACACTCAAGGAGGGTATAAAATAGAACTAGCGAGAGGTGTGGACTGGGCAGAGTGTATGCCTATGGAGAGTGTGTGGCCTGGGGAAGAGTCCCATGGGCCAGATGGAGAGGACTACATTTGGCTCCCAGATCTGCGTTTCTCCCCCTTGGTCTAGGGCAGCCTTTCCCAACTAGTGGGCCACCAGATGTTGTTGGACCACAACTCCCATCAGCCTCAGCCAGCATTGCCAATGGTCAGGAAAGATGGGAATTGTGGTCCAACAACATCTGGTGGCCCACTAGTTGGGAAAAGCTGGACTAGGGGAACTCACAGCATCAACAGTATTGGAGGATAGCATGGAGCAAAGGAAGATTATGGAATTAGTGTAAAGGTAAACCTTGGAGAGAGCTCAAGCAAAGAACCATGGGCAGGAAGGTCTGACAAATTACCAAACAAAAGGATGTGTTAAGGCAGATGTGAGGAACATCTGGTACTCCCATCATCCCAAGCAAGTATGTCCACTGGCCAGGAATAGTGGGAGTTGTAGTTTGGCAGCATCTGGGGCCAAAGATTCCTTATAACTGTGTTAAGGCTTAAGCAGTACTTTTTTAGGAAGACCAGTTTCTACATAGGCATGGTAAAGCAAGATGCCAGCAATGTTAAGACTAGAGCAGGCCAATCAGAATGTGGGCCACCACGATCCAATCTGAAACATCCCAAGACTATGCTCTTGTTATTGAGCTGACATGTGTAAATGAGAATGTAAACATTCCTGTACCCATATGACTCCCTGGGTGGGTTAGCAGACAGGTTAGAATCCCACTGCCTTTTCTTAGCATTGAATATATTTTAAAAGTAGGCTACTATTTCAGCTAGTTGCTTGAACACAAAGTGCTGCATCATAGCACATCTAGAGATGTATGCATAGTTTGTCCTTTTAATTCCAGGGGGCTTACATAGATTTATTTAAGGGTAGCAGAAATAGTAGCAAATATTCTGAGGGAGATAAAACAAAAATGGCAAATTAGATCAGGAAGTGGATATTTCTACCCTGATTAGAGTTTTTTTAATAGCCTGCTCTCTCTCTCTCTCTCTCTCTCTCTCTCTCTGCATTTATAATCCATATTCTATAATCAGATGTTCCTGGCTCTGCTTTTTCAATTGTGAGCAAAAACTCAAGGATCTTATAGTAGTTAATCTGTCTAGAGATTATGATAGAGCTCATATTTTCTGGTCCAAGGATTCAGCTACTGCAGCTGAAACTAAATGGACCATTATCCTTTATTCCTGCATCCTTGTTAGGTTTCTTTGATAAATCACCAGTTTCCTATGTTTCTCTACATAGTTACACCAAATTCTGTCTCTGTTAGCTGCTGCTACAGGAAGAGAAGGGGGCAATATCACACTTAGGGTAGAAACGCACTCACTGTTGTGCCAATTCCACTGTGTCTCCACCATTCTCTTCTGAAAACAGGGGCACATGATGCTAGTCAAACCCTGCCCGTTTGCTGTAAAATCTGGTGGGAGCAGCTTAAGTGCATTTTTTTTAAAAAAAAAAATCAGCTTCACAACTGATCGGCAGATCAACCTGTTCCACCCCCCCTCCAGATGTGGCCAGTGGAAACTTTGATCTGGCAATTAGTGTGTTTACAGCCTTATTCCAAGGAGAGAGAATGCAACAAAATCTTATTTCCATCTTAGATCATAAATGTACTTGTGTACATGCCTGGCTACTTTGCCTCTTCTCTCCCTTCTTCCGTCTCTTTCCCCATTGGTCAGTCCAGAGAAAGAAACAGGAAACAGGAAGAGTGGAATACCAAGAAAGAGCAGGCTATAAAAGAGCCTGGTTAGGGCAGAGACACTCACTCTGATGGTGCATTTGCACCGTGCCAACCTGACCACCACCTGCTGCCACCACCCCTTCAGCAGCCAGCAGCAACGTGACTGACCGAAGGCCAGGTAAGTGCCACCACCGCACACCACCTGCTACTGACTGAAGGGAAGGGAGGCAGTCAGCAAGTCTTGCTTCCTGATCCCAGCAAGCACTACACTACATTATTCATACGTACATATATATCCCTGTGTTCTTCCTGCAGCAGCAATATTACAGATGACAGGCTGACACTGTGGGATGATAATTAGAGGAAAGGACAGACCTCGGAAGAAAGTGAGAGGAGAATTGGGATCTCCCTGTCCCTTTGCTTGCATTGCACCTGCTCTCCATTGCATAGTCCCACATATAAGGCTGGACAACTGGCACTTTCGGTTTTTCTCAGTTTCTCATTTTTCCAGCCTTAAGTTGTAAGCATTTTTGTAAGTTAGTTTTGAATAATTAATATATGCCTGTTTTTGCCCTAGTATATGTTGTTCAGTAAAGCAAGCTATGAGACTCACAGACAGGGATTTTTAGTGAGAAAAGGAAACCTGCAATAAACGGGTTAAGCAGAGCAGAACAGAGTGCCAGGTTTGCCAAGGTCAGCAGCTGGTGGGCAAGTAGATAAGAAGGAACTTGCAGAAGCTCTGGTGTGGGGGGAAAGTAGTTTTGGAGAGAGAGAACTGTGCTTTAGTATTTTTGTCAGTAAAGACTCTTACAAGAAACTTGCCTGGCCTGGCTTATTTACTGATCTATGCGTCCCTAGAATTTCTTCTTTGTATGATCTCTATACGCACACACCGACAGAGGTTATGGGCCCAGCTTATCATACAAGTAAGGGGTTCGAGTGACGTTGCTGCAGAGAAGAGAAAGTGCGAGAAAGAGGCAAGTAAGAGTGGACAACATGGCTGTAAACCTGTCATCCGGGATGCCGATGGAGAGACTGAATGCTGTAAACTACTCCAGCTGGAAATGGAGAATGAGAGCAGTTCTGATTAAAGAAGATTTGAATGATGTCGTAGAAAACCCCCCTCCGGCAGCTCCTTCAGCAGCGTGGACGAAGAAAGATGAGAAAGCGAAGGCTTTTATTACTCTGGGGCTGTCTGATTCTCAACTGTTGCTGGTGAGTAATGAGCTGACAGCTAATCAAATGTGGGAGAAGCTAAGGGCCGCTCATGTGCAGCAAACCGCAGGGAGCCGGCTGTGTTTAGCACGGAAACTTTATCAGATGCGTTTTACAGATGAAGTGACTATGACAGAGCATCTGGCTGAATTTCGTAGATTATTTGCTGAACTTCAAGAAAGAGGAGTGCATCATAGTGACATTCAGATGGTCTATATACTGTTATCTTCATTTGATCGAAAATGGGATGTAATGGTCTCGAGCTTAGAAACTTTACCAGACGGAACTTTAAATTTGGACTTTGTAGAACAAAAACTTCAACAAGAATGGAATAGGAGACAAGAGAGTAAGAAGACTGAATTAAAAGAGACTGAGACTGTACAACAACATCAATATCAAAGAAACAGGCAAGAGAATAAAATATGTTATTTTTGTGGGTCCCGAGGACATATACAGAGACATTGTTTAAGTAAGAAGAGAAATAACAGGGACTTTGGACGTCAGAGAACAAGCGTGAACTTTATTACTAAGGAGGACAATAAACTAATTAACTCTAAATGGCTGTTAGACAGCGGAGCATCTAATTGTCTGATCACAGACTCTAGTTTATTTTACACATCAAAGCCAGTGCAGGAGAAGATTTATCTGGCTGACGGATCGACTCAGGACGCAATTGCAAGAGGCACGCTCAAGTTAAGTAATTTGGGAACTATATTGACAGATGTGTTATTAGTTTCTGGTTTAAAATATAACATTCTATCGGTACGAAAACTAGCTCAAATAGGTTGTAAAATTACATTTGAAGGGGATAGATGTTTTGTGAGAAAAGATGGTGAAATCTGTATGCAAGGGAAATTACAGAACCAAATGTTTATGGTAGAGAGCAAGCTTGATAAACCCACGTGTGCCTGGATAGGAGTAAATAAAAACAAACATGAAAACTGCATACATGAATGGCACAGAAAATTAGGGCACGCACATTTTGAGAAAGTGAAAAATACTCCAAAACATAGTCAAGATTTGGAACTAACACATTGTGAGCATGTGGATGAATGTGAGGTATGCTATAAAACAAAAATGACTGTGACTCCTGTAAATAAGAGCTGTGAAAGTACTACCACTAAACCCTATCAGCTCATACATGTGGATTTGGCTGGACCTTTCCAGTTCTCAAAAGGTGGGGCAAGATTCTATTTAGTGATTGTAGATGATTTTTCCAGATTTACACATGTATTCTTATTGAAAAAGAAAAGTGAAGCAGAAGACAAATTAAAGGCATTTATACAGAGGACAGAGACACAATATGGGGTTGTTATCAAAAATATCAAATCAGATCAAGGTGGGGAATTTACCAGTAATTCATTTAAAACATATTTGGAAAAGGAGGGAATAATACAGAGTCTCACTGCTCCCTTCAGCCCATCCTCCAACGGAACTGCAGAGAGGAGGAACCGGTCACTGCAGGATTCAATGAGAGCCATGCTGGCTGATGCAGATATGAATAACACCTATTGGGGTAAATGTATTCTATACACTGCTTACATTCAGAACCGCCTTGTGCACAGAGTAATAGGCATGTCTCCATATGAGAAACTGACTGGAAGAAAACCCAGGGTAAAACACATAGAGCGTTTTGGAGCAAAATGCTGGGTGCATGTGTCAAAGCAGAAAAGACATGATAAATTAGCTTCAAGAGCTCAGGCAGGTCGTATTTTGGGATTTCAGAATTCATATTATAGAATTTGGTTGCCTGAGAAACAACAAGTGGTGTTAAGTAGAAGCATAAAGGTAATAGATAAACCTTGGAGAGACAGTCAAACAGTAATACTTGATGGTGCAAGCAAGCAGGAAGCAGCAGATGTTCCTTTTGGGCATCAAATACCATTAAGAACCGCATTGACTGACTTAATTCACAGTGGCAAACGTACTGTGAAAAGACTGAGGAGTGAAGACATGGCAATGCAAGATAAAGAGGTGCCAGGTACTAGTGCAGGAACAAGTGCAGACACAGGTGCAGGACCAAGTAAAATTGAGAGTGAGGAAGAAATGGAAATAGATACTGTTAGACGGTCAGAAAGAAAAACGAAAGGAAAACCACCTCATAGATTCACATTTAACGTTACACAAAAGAATGATGAGACAGATGAATATCCTGTAGAATGGGAAAAAGAAGGGCCAATAGACAAAGAAACAATGGATCTCATGTGGAAATACTGTATTGAAGAATGAAATATAAATGAGTGTTATCAAATAAAAGTGAACAAAACTCTGTAAAACTTGTATGAATAAAGAACAAAATAAACTGAAATGTAAATGTAAATAGATACTGTAAGGAAACATGTACTGAAATGTATTGAAATGAAAAGTTAAGATTGTATAAATGTAACAATGACATGTAGTTTTGTAATCTGTGAGTCTCAGGTGGGGGCTGTTGTTCAGTAAAGCAAGCTATGAGACTCACAGACAGGGATTTTTAGTGAGAAAAGGAAACCTGCAATAAACGGGTTAAGCAGAGCAGAACAGAGCGCCAGGTTTGCCAAGGTCAGCAGCTGGTGGGCAAGTAGATAAGAAGGAACTTGCAGAAGCTCTGGTGTGGGGGGAAAGTAGTTTTGGAGAGAGAGAACTGTGCTTTAGTATTTTTGTCAGTAAAGACTCTTACAAGAAACTTGCCTGGCCTGGCTTATTTACTGATCTATGCGTCCCTAGAATTTCTTCTTTGTATGATCTCTATACGCACACACCGACAGTATATGCATTTGTGTACACATTGCTTGACTGGAGAACTGCATCACAAAATTAGAAGTATGAATTTCAAAGTATGTCTGTGTTTCAATGCATGAATTGTTCCAGAAAGTGCAAATAAGGTTGATTTGCCTTAATGCAAACTGAATCAAATGTCTTCCCCATCCCTGCTGACACATTATGCAGCCCATGTGAAACCAGGCCTCACAGAATCACACTCTCCTTATGACATTGCCAGTGAAAACACACAAGGGGAGTTCAACCAAACCCATTCACTGACAATGCAAAAGTGTTGTGGGAATACTGCCCATTTGGCACTAGTGAGAGAGGGTCCTTATGGACATAGGGGCCCTTTCTCACTAGTGCCAAAGGTGTGGCCCCTGGAAGTCCATGTGGCCAGCGTGGGAGGGTCGGGGCTAGCCAATGAGTTCTTGCTACCACTTCATACATTGAATGAACATGTGAGGGGGAGAGGTTGTTTAAACACTCCTAAAAGTCTACCACGAACACAGAACTAGCACCACAAACAATATTGTTCAAATATTTACTAGGGGCACGGATTGCAAATAAGTTTTTTGTTGGCATCCCATGCTTTTCCAAGGAGAAGTGAGGGAAGAGGATGAGGAATTCTCATTTGCTCCTCATTATTTGTTAATTGATTCCAATTTATGCTAGATCATTTATGCTACTAACAGAGCTTACAAAATAGGTGGGGGGGTAGGAAAGGCTGCTTTATAACTGGCCAGGTGCCTGTTCTAGTTATTAATTAATTAGCATTCACATTTGATTAGTTAACCTCTGAAGTCTATATTAATTCATTCCCAGGTACATTATTGTATGCATCATGAGCTTCAGCTTTCTAAACACTCAGAAAATCCTTTCATTTTGAAACGATCTGTGCAGCCTCAGTGCATTTTAACTTCTCACATTTGTCAGTCATCATCAGCACCTTGATGGCGTAGCAAGGTGCTTACACCGTTTGAAGCGAAACTCCCAGGCAAGGTGATTATTCATCTGCATGTCTGTAGGTTTGCCATGGAGAGAATAAATTTCTCCTGTGGAATTCCTCAGAGAGGTACCTCCCTCAGTAAGATGATCAAAAAGGTTAGGTCTGGAAGAGAATGACCTTTACAGCCAGGCTAACTCAGCAGACTGCGAAGAGCAAAGATATTGCTACTGCTGAAGGGGAGTCAGCTATCCCTGTGTTGGTGCAGGCTCTTTTTGCTCCTCAGGGGCAGCAGAAGGCAAGGTCTTACACATCTTTCCCAACCGAGGGTCTTCCATATGCTGTTGGACTACACCTCCCATTGTTTCTGACCATTAGCCATGCCGGCAGGGACTGATGGCACTTGGTTCCCTCCAAATAATGTCAGATCCCAAGTCAGGGATGGCTGGTCTTATGTTTTGCGTTGAGGGCCAAATTAAACGTGATGCAGGAGAACTGTGTATTGGGTTTTCTGCAATTTTTAAAAATTTAAAAGCAACCAGGCCCAGCACATCTTGCTGCCTAAGGCAGAGCAACAAATCACACACACACACACACACACACACACACACACACACACACACACACACCAAGGTGCACAGTATCCAAGGCTAGTCATGTTATTTTGACACCTCAGGCAGAAAATCCCACAAGCACCCCTCCCACCAAAAATAGAATAATAAATTAAATAACAGGCAGCTTTTTGTGACACCCAACAATCAGCTGTCCAAGACGGATCTTCTTTCCCTCCCCCCAGACACACATTATGTTTTCCTGAATGAAATTGCCTCCTTTAGAAGCTGCTAACATGTGGACGTACAGGGGAAACATGGGGCAAACACAGGAAACGTACAGACACCATAAGGTGCCATGTATGGAATGGAAAAGTGACTCCAACATTTTTAAATAAAGAAAGGAAGTGATGGGCTTTGGTGAAATGGCTTTAACCTTTATGGATATTCCAAACATATCACATTGATAAATATTGATAGCTTTTCCTGTGATTCTGGAAGGAACTGTCATACGTTATAAGGAAATAGAGGACCTTGTAATGAAGTCTAGATACTACTGTATGGCATTTTTCAGAGTTCCCCCCACCCTACCCCACCCTGCAAAGCAACATACAACAGAGCAGTAACGGATATGGCATAAACCACCTCCTAACCATGAAGAAAGCTTCTGTGAACTGAGCCCTCCAAATGAGCACCTGATCACATCAAAGTCCCTTTCACATGAGCTTTCTCCATTTATGAAGAATCACATGGATCAGGCCTCTGTATGATGCTTATACAAAGAGCTTGGTTCGCACACACTGGAGTGGCAGTTCTATGCAGCTTTACTCAGAAGTAAGTCCCATAAAATTAAACTCATAAAATTCAGGATTGCAGTTAAAAGCCGGGGGGGGGGGGAGAGGACAAAGACAAAGACAGAAAAGGGGATATTTGGAATGAAAAGGTGAAAAATACTTTGGGTTGACCCCAATATCTTTTATCAGAGTTCCTTCAAAGGGATCCTCACATACGTCAGAAACGTGCACAAGAAGTAAGGGATCCTAAACAAGTCTTAATACAGGGGACTGAATTTACAGATGGCTTAGAACAGGAATGAAGAACCTGTGGCCCTCCTGATGATGCTGGACTCCAGTTCCCAGCCAGCAAAGCCAATGGCCAGGGATGATGGGAGTTGAAATTCAACATCTGGAGGTTCATAGTTTCCCCCTCGGTGGCTTTGAGTAATACAGTTTCAGTGGCATTCAACACGGCGGGTTATCCTTTTTGCTGAGTAAGAAATTGGCACAATTTTTGTACCATCATTGTTGTGCCAGAGATCAGTCCTTTTTAGTTCATTATGGTCAGTCGATTATTGCTCCTTACATAAGAACATGCTTTGAAAAGGATTCTTTTTAAAGAATGGTGTGTGTGCCAACACCAGTAGTTCATGTGTTATTCTCCTTTGCTTTAATTCTGCTTTCTCAGCTGTGAATCTTGAATGCTTTTTCCAGAGCATTATCTGCAATTAGAAACAGTTCCACAGGGAGAGAGGTGCAGGCTGAATTCAGAGATACTACTCCTCTCTACCGTTGAAAATAAACATGAGGCTTTGAGAATATTTCCCCTGCCAAAACAATTTAAGCATTTCACTGTCACACAGCAGGTGATCCAGAGGGAGAGTATATACTGAAAGGGACAGCCCATAGGGACCCCACACACACCTCTGCCAGTGCACCAGGCAATTAATTTGTTTCCTTTTGTGGTGATATAAAATGTAGTTCAAGGTATTACATTTTCATAAGTGAAATTTTTATTTATTATAAATGAGCTTATCCCTTTGTAACTACATAGTAATTAGATTGCCTGTGGTGCTGATGAATGGCCAAGATAGATTCACTACAAGTGTGCAACAGCAAAGTATGTGGGATATGTGGAGCTGTGCATAGTCCCCTGGTACAATCCAAGCGATGATACTTTTCCTGCTTAAAAAGCAAGGAGAGAGTAAAACTCTATCCTCTGGGAAGAAGTAAACTGAGAGCAGAAAGAGCCTCACATGTCATGCTGCAGCTGGTTACCAAACCCAGCACTGCTAATTGTTTTACAAAGAAAGCAAGCTTGCCCAGTTCTGTTGCTCTTTATTAAGCAACTCCCTTAAGTAGCTGGAGTTCCGTTCTGGCTACATTATGTAAGATAAGGAATTGTCCAGCTACACAATGGCAGGTTCAAATGCCAAGACTGCTATAAGCCATGAAGTTCTCATCTGCTTCAGTATAGGTTTGCACTAGTTTCAGAGGTAACTTGGAACTCTAGGTCATGCTGAACTTACACCTAAGCCTAACCCATTTGCACATGAGTGTATAAAGAAGAATGTATAAAGAATATAAAGAGTGTGGTGTAGTGGTTAAGATGTTGGACTATGACCTGGGAGACCAGGATTCGAATCCCCACACAGCCATGAAGCTCACTGGATGACCTTGGGCCAGTTACTGCCTCTTAGCCTCAGAGGAAGGCAATGGTAAACCCCCTCTGAATACCCCTTACCATGAAAACCCTATTCATAGGGTCGCCCATAAGTCGGAATCGACTTGAAGGCAGTCCATTTCCATTTCTCCATGTATAAAGAAGCATGTGCTTTATAGTAATCAGTGGCTGGGCTAGGACTGGGGAGGCCCAAGTTCAAGTGCCCACTCAGCCATGAAACTGGCTGAGTGTGAATGACGTTGGACTGATCCCTCTCTCTTAGCCTAATCTACCTCAGGATAATACGTGAGGATAATATGTATATGTGCGGAGAACCATGTAGAATCATAGAATAGTATAGTTGGAAGGGGTCTATAAGGCCATCAAGTCCAACCCCCTGCTCAATGCAGGAATCCAAATCAAAGCATTCCTGACATACAGCTGTCCAGCTGCCTCTTGAATGCCTCCAGTGTCGGAAAGCCCACTACCTCTCTAGGTAATTGATTCCATTGTTGTATGGCTCTAACAGTTAGGAAGTTTTTCCTGATGTCCAGAAGAAATATGGCTTCCTGTGACTTGAGCCCATTATTCTGCCTTGAACTTATTGGAGGAAAGACAGGATAGAAAAGTAATAAATAAATAAACAGGTGATTCACTAAGACTGCAAATATATGCACACTGAACTAGGAATAAGTCACATTGAACTTCATAAGGCTACTTCTGAGTAGGCAGGTATACTATTGCAACCTAAATATCAATAAAAGTCTCCTGATACAACCTACCACTTCCATAACCTGAAAATAGTTGATAATATCCTTTGAATCTAGAAGTAGAGATCATGGCCAACTTTCAGTACTGAGCTTAACCCCATGGATTTCAGCCCATTATAGTGAGGGATGAAGGAAAATAAGTGAATTGTTACAGGGGTTATTTTGATTATGATGATGATGATTTTAATCTTAATTTACAATTATGCAATTATTATTATTATTTATTGATTTATATACCGCTTATATGCCAAACATAAAAATTAAATTTGTGAATTGACCAAGCAAAGAAACAGATTCTTTACTCAGTGCAGAAGGATCAGGTCCAGTCCTTCACAAGTGTGTGCGCAAGGGGATGACAGTATAATTTGCTTTGGGCAATAAGAAACTTTCCAGTCCCATTCCACTGAGAGTTAGTGTTATGGACTGGCTGGAGTGATTGGACTTCAACTATTATTGTTGTTGTTATAGTTTATTTATATACCACTTTTTGGCCAAAAGGCCCCCAAAGTGGTGAACAAAATATTATAAAACATATTACAAAAAAAATTACATAAGAAATAACCAGTAAAAAATATACAGTAAAAATACAATGCAAGAAAAACAATGCAAATACAATACAACAAGAACAATGCAACAAGAACAGAGGAAAAACTTTTCTCCTTCTCCCTGTTATGCAGTGGTAACAGCGGTGGCGGCAGCTCGGTACTGCTCGAGGGCAAGGTACTCGGCGAACAGCTCGGTGTTGCTCAGATAGTAAGACATGGGGTAGCAGATGGCCAGTGCTGGATTTACACGCAAGCTAAGTAAGCTGCGTCTTAGAGTATCAGATTATCAGGAGCCCTGGTGGCTCGGAAAGAGTAGGGGTCCTCAAAGAGCACCCACATTCGTGGCTGGAGCCTCTTCCAGCTGCCACCCTTGCAGTCGAGGGGGGAGCCACTGGCGGCGGCGGAGGTGCCAATGGCGCCCACATCCTTGATGCCCAGGCACTTGGTGGCCAGCTCCTTGTCATCGTTGGGTTCGGAAGGCAGCTCGCCAGTGATGAGGTCGGGCGCCTCGAAGATGTCCAGCGCCTTCTCGAGAGAATTGAATTCAATTCCCTACCCAGATGCAAAGTACGCTACGTGGCCTTTGGCCAATCGTCATCTCAGACTACATACCTCACTAGGTGCTTGTGAGGATAAAAGGGGACCATGGATCCTTAGCTCTTTGAGATGGAATATTAAGGATAATTTTATTATTTACCATCACTGTAGTGGGGAAACGTATGACTAGGTGAGCTGTGTGCCTGCTCAGTCTGCTGTCCAGGGGCTAATTGTGGATGAGCAACTTAAAGCCCCCTTATCTTCCTTCTTACAGTACAAATTTTAAACTGGACTTGGCCTAGACAGCCCTTCAAATAGGCAGCACTTTCAAGCAGAGAACTATCTTCTGCGAAGTAGGGTACATGACCACGCTACAGCTATCATCCATTGTCATGTAGGACTAAGCCAAAAGGGCCAATTTTGTGAACATTTTTTTCAGTGTCAAATGTTTCCCTCCTTTTGGAGGAGGTTGCTGTGGAAATGTATGCCCAAATAGACTTTGTTTGCCCTGAGTAGCATCAACACATTCATTACATGATCCCTAATTGGCTGGGATGAGTTTTAGACAGTAGCGGCTGATGGATCCATGTCAGTGGGGCAGTGGAATCCGCTCCAGGATTTAGTCTGAACTTTCAGACTAAACCCAGAGCAGTTTCCACTGCTCCACTAACATAGAACCACCAGCTGCCACTGCTTTTAGAAGAACGTCTAAGCAGGAAAAAAAACGGCACCAAAGCAGAAGCAGATAAAATTGCTAGCAAATAGGATTATATAAATGCCACAATTCACATATTTTAAAATGGGAGGGGGGAGATGCAAAAATGGAATTGGGTGTCTTTGTCACCACCCGAGTACATAGACATACCAAGGCACCCACCAATATCCACTGCTTATTGCAGCCAAGCAACTGTAGCTTTCAACACTTCCATATGTGGAAAAGTACGTTGCAAAACAGGCAAAGCCTCAGAAGCAGCTGGATCTTCGTGCTGCTGGCCTGATTAGCATTTTCTATTGCAGCTTCCCTCCACCCCACCCCTGATCCCAGCACAGCAGGTTCTGGCAGCAGAAGAAAGGAAGATTAAAAGCGTGACTCGGCAACCTGGCTTCATGCTGTTTACTGCTGCAGGAGAAGGCATAGTGTTTGAATCAGCACCGATAGTGCCACAGTATGCTGGGGACTTCAGCACTCCTGTTTTTATTTCACTTTGCTTGTGATTTTGCAGGAAAGAAGGGAAGGGGGGACAGAGCCTTTGGAAGGATTCGCTAGCATAATCCCCAGAGAATGTTTGTTCACTACTTGTCAATATTGAGATCTTTAATTTCAGCACATACCTTAAATAAGCAAGTCGGAAGAACAAAATGGCTCAGAAACCAGAAGCCAGGAGTGGAGTGAACACTGTCATAAAGGCTTCCTTGGAGCAGTCAGAGAGGAGAAGGGAGTCAGCTCATTTGGCCAATAATAAGCTATGGCCTTATTCCTGCCCACCGATGCAGGAACTGTTTTTGCCAAACTTGACCTGTGCTTTTATATTCCCCAGTGTTGACAAAGGATGCTGTAATAATCTGGCACAGATTTGCTGAATATTCCCAGGAAGTGACCACTGTGGGCTTGGGTTTTAAATTCTTCATCAGTTATCACAAAACGAAAAGGTGCAAATTGTTTTGAACAGCTTTTCAAAGAGAGCTATTAAAATATAGTGGAAGAGGTGAAGGATGGCATTCCAGCCGGCCACAATGGGTATGGGATCCACTGTACTAGTTTTATGGGAGGCCCACTTTGAGAAGGTGATATAGAATGGTGGGTCAAATTCTCACCCAGTGGACCGTCAGTCCATTGCATTGCCACTGCCTTCAGTCCCTCAACAACACATCTCTTTCTCCCCTCAGTTGGCAAACTCAGGACAGGAGCCAGCTGGTGCTTCTATGAAGGCGGAGTTTAGCCATGGGGTCTCTAGTCATTGATATCTACTGTACTTGAAGCTGCAGTCCTCACCCTACCTACCTGAGAGTAAGCCTGCTGGATTCTGAGAAGACATGGTTAGGATTATAGCCATAGGCTGTAATAATTGTACTTTTTTTTAAAGTATGTGTTTACTGTTGCTTATATTGGTCAGTTGTCTCGTAACATAGTGTCAGCTCTTCACTGAGATAGCAGTGTCGGTGGGGGTGCAGGCAGGGCTGGAGATTCCTTGGTAATTGCCAGGCCGTAAGTGCTCAGCCAGCAGCTTGGCTATAAATCTGCCAGGCTAGCAAGGAGGAAGCAAGATAAGGGCAGAGGCCGTTCGAAGCTTACATGCCAAGCCAGAAATCCAGAAGAGACGTCAGTGAAGGTCCGGGTCTAGTTTGCCGAGAGATCAGGCCAAGTCAAGGTTCAGGGGATAGGAAGACACACAGTGGTCACGCCTGACGTTGTAGTCAGCAACAAGCTGAAGCCAAGGTTTGACTTTTAAGGAGCAGGTTTGTCAGCAGGTGTGAGCCATCAGCGTTTTGGCCTTAAGTGGACAGGCCTGCCCCTCTTCTGGCTGACCTTCTGTTGTCTACGTTCTGCAGGTGAGGGGGGAGTATCCTGTTCACTGCCTGCGTCTGGCTGAAGGGCTTCAGCTGTGTCTGGGGTGCTGTGCAGCTGAGGGAGAGAAGGAGCTGGGTTCTCAGGAGTTTCCTCCATTTCTCCTTCTGGGTCTGCTGCTTCTGGGTCTGCTGCTGTTACTCCCGAGTCATCCTCATCTGATGAGTCCTCTGACGGGGCCATGACACATAGTTCTCTAGGAGACCTACAATGTTGATTTAAAATAATATTAAAACACATCAAATAATTATACAACACTACAATTAAGCACTGGCATAACATAAAACAAATGTTAACTATCACCTAGCTACATGACAGAAGCTAAAACAACCTCATAAAGCTAAAACTAACCAATCACTATCCATGGCAGAGACTCATAATGTTATTCCTCAATATGTACTATAAGATATTAAGCAATATTAATTACCACTAGAATTGTGATTATTTCCCAGCAGACACTTTCAGGAATATCTTCACATAGTCCCCTGAAGTGTATCTGTTCTTCTGCATGATCTTCCATTTCCAGAACATTTTTTTTAATCTTCTTTTGTATTGGTTTTGGACTGTTACCTATCCTGAGACTTTGGGATGATAGGCTAAAATAGCTTTTTAAAATTTATTTTACTTGCATATTTATATCCCACTGTTTGAGGCAAGCCTTTAAAATTCCTAGCTAAGTAGGAATTGTCCATATTTTCTGTACAACAAAGCAGCCTAGTTCTATGCATATTTACTCAGATGTAAGTTCCATTAATTTCAATACTATTGACTCCTAAGTAAGTGTGCATCCAATCGTAGGCCCTTTTTATTTATCTTATGGGAAATACCATGCTAAATATGCTATATAACATTATGGGTATGCTTTTAGGCAGGAATGGGTGGGCAAATCCTACTCAAACTTGAAATCAGAGGGACCTTCCCTTCTGAAATAAACTACCAAGATGGACCTGGCCTCTCTTCTGTTCAGTGTATGAACTGTACCGTTGTACCTCCTGCAGCTGATAGTATGTTGGAAGGCAGAACCTTAAAAAAAAAAAAAAGAAGAGAAAAGAAAATGGAGAAACAAACAAACTGTTTGTAGACAAACTGTTCAATGAATATTCATCTTGATTTGTTTGTGGGGGAGATTTGATGACACTGACTATTTAATAACCATTCATTCTGATTTGTTTTCAGGGAGGTTAGATTATATTGTGTCAAAGCAAGTGTTGTCCAGCTCTAGGGATGGAAGGATCTCTCAATTTTGGTTCTCTGTGTTTCTCATTTTTCCAATCTTAAATCTGGTTCTCCACATTACTGCAGCAATTTGCTATTTTTTTTAAGTCCTTTTGAAAATTCTTCAGCACTTTAGTGTTTAGTGTGACTTTCTGTTAATAAACACATTTTTGTCTGCAGTTTTGTCTAATTTACACATTTTGCAAGCAATTTCTCCTAATCTAATGCATTTTATGTTATTTTCACTCATATATTTATTTTTATATGCATTCATATACATTTTAATATATGCATATAATATATCCATTTTTGTAAACATTGTTTGTTTGGAGAACTGCATCTCAAAAGTCAGATAAGTGCAAATTTTGGAGGATGGCTGTGTTCAGGATCTCATATTGTTTCAGAAAGTGCAAATTTGACAAATTCTGCTTTAAATGTGAACAGAATCAAATTTCTCCCCCATCCCTATCCAGCACTTTTCAGTGCATTTTCCCACCACTTTCCTTTTAACAAAAATGCAGATCTTTTGAGGGAGTGGGTTTGTTGTGCAAAGCCTCCCGATTGTGAGTTTGCTACTGTGATTAAATCCAACCCAAAAATAGCTACAGAAGTGCCCAGATGCTAGGACCATGGTGGAGGTATACAGTCTTGGAGAAGGGTTTGGGAATTAGATGACAGGACTTTGGCTGTCAGGTTATTCTCTTCCCCTTTTAATCGGGATAAGTTTTGTTTATTGTACTAGTGCAAAAAGCTACAGATGAATCAGCATTCTCTTGTGTAAGCCTGTTTCAGAAAAACCATCCCTTCCCTCAAAACCATTATGGTGAAAGGCAAAAGATGATACAGTCTGAAGAGAAACCAGAGTATTAAAAAAACCAGTTATGGTGTAAGTAGAAAACCAGAGATATCAGCCAGGGCAAAGCAAAACAGTATGAGGAAACAAGGAGGCATGGGCGGACAGATTATGTAAGGCGCTAAATCTTACAAAATCTGCATTTGCCAGTTCTGCACACCTGCTTCAGTTGCTGAATCTATTTCTTTGCTCACAAGTGCTGCATTTCTCTCTAACACTCAGCACCTGGTCTTCTTTCCTTAGGCAGTGTCTGCACTAGCATAAACTAGAGGAGTGAGGGGGGGTGCGTGTCAGCTTGATTATCAAATGTGCCAGGCCTTGAGTGCATAGCATATGGGATGTAATCATTACGAGTGTGATTATATAGCCACGAGAGCCAGCATGGATTTTTCACATTCAGCCATGTTAAATTGAAAATACCTTCCTTGCCATTCTGCTGCTTCCCATAAGCTCATTTCAAAAGAAAATCTTACAAAATTCATAGTCCTGAACTCGGAAAGGCTTGCTTAACAACCCTTTAAGTTTTATGGTGATACACAAAACACTTAGAGAGAATTCAGAGTTCAAAATCTAAAACAAGAGGGGGGAAATCCAGACCTCTGTTGGACTTTTTCTGTCAATGGACTCATAATTTGTTGAAATTAATTAAAAATCAGCTATGTTCACAGAGTACCTGTAATCCTATTACAGACCTTGCCCCACACTCTGCCCTTCATCTGCTGCTGTTTAAATGTTAAAAAATGCATGGCTGATTTTTAATTAATTTAAGAAATTTAACATTGGAGTCTATTATAGTGCAGGCATGCTCAGTAAGAACCAACTGTCAGTGTTCTAAAAGCCAGACTAACAACTGCTTGACTTGGCTAATCAGGAAGCCACAGCATGCCAGACATTTATGCCACTTCAAACAGTCATGGCTTCCCCCAAAGAATCCTGGGAAGTGTAATTTGTGAAGGGTACTGAGAGTTGCTAGGAGACTCCTGTTCCCCTGACACCGCTCCAGTGGCCAGAGTGGTTTAACACCCAGCCCCTCTTCCCAGAGAATTCTGTGGTGATTGTAGCTCTGTAAGGGGAATAGGGCACCTCCTAACAACTCTCAGCATCCATCACAAACAACACT
This sequence comes from Rhineura floridana, assembly GCF_030035675.1. Classification (NCBI taxonomy): domain Eukaryota; kingdom Metazoa; phylum Chordata; class Lepidosauria; order Squamata; family Rhineuridae; genus Rhineura; species Rhineura floridana. The sequence goes on along the minus strand of NC_084484.1, from coordinate 90,047,860 downwards.
TCCTAGGATTCTTTGGGGGAAGCCATGACTGTTTAATGTGGGATAAAAGTCTGGTGTGGATGTGGCCAGGGGCAGCTTTGATTTAAATTTGGGTGGGAGACTACACCTGTCTGCTGTAGAATAACAATTGCCACCCTGAGCTCCTGCTGAGAGGAAGGGTGGAATATAAATAAAATAAACAAATAGGTGGGGGGAACCCTGAAAAATACTGAGACTGTTTCCAATGATTTCCTTTTGGAAAGGAAAGGGCTTTTCCTCTGCCCAGTGCCCATCCACCCAATCTCCTCCCTTCCCTCCCTCTCCCCTTCCTCCCTACTCCTACCCCTGTCTTTCCTCCCCTTCCCTCTCCTCCCCCTCCTTGCCCCTCCCCAGGTCAGTTTCACCAATCCTAAGCATGATTGTACAGGAGTGAATCCCATTTAACTCAATAAGCATGCAAAAGACCAAAGTTACCCTCCCCTCTTCCCACACCTATCCCCTCCCTTCTCCCTTCCTTCATTCCTTCTGGACCGACAAATAGTTTTTCTCCCTCGGCGTCAGCTTGCGACTCAGGTATGCCACTGGATGTCTGGTGCCTTCTCTCTCCTGTAGCAAGACGACTCCCAGCGCCAGGTCCGACGCATCTGTAGCCACGATGAATGGTTTCTCATAGTCTGGTGCTATTAATATGGGTCCTTGGCACAAGGCTTGCTTCAGTAGATCAAAAGCCTTCTGACATTCATCTGTCCATACCACACGCTCAGAACACTTCTTCTTTGTTAATTCATGCAAGGGGGTTGCTATTTCCCCAAAATTTCTCACAAACTTCCTATAAAATCCAGCCACACCCAGAAATGCCCTTACTTGTTTTTTGGTTAAGGGGATCGGCCACGCTTGTATTGCCTCCACCTTACTCTCCCTGTCAGGTTCCTACCTGCGCGTGGTTACTGCCTGTCACTAGGCACCACCAGGGACTCCACCAGTCCGGACTGTCCTTTTATATTTTTTCTCTCCCCGCTCTAGCACAGATCTCAACAGATCCCCCTGCTAGGCAACCACCAGTCACGTCGTAATACTAGTATTCCCAGAGACTCTGAATACTGGTATTGTTATTCTCTTCACCGCTGCCACCATTTGTTACAGTTCCCCTTCAGCCTTGGTCATTACCTTACCCTTCCTTCTGGTCTGTGAAACCCCAGCCAAGGATCAGGCCTTTGGTAAACCAAATTAAGTATTTATTACAGATAACAAAGCTAACAAGATTAACAAGATTTCTTCTTAAAGCACATAAGCATATGGTTTTACTCAATACTAATCCGAACTCCACCCCCCTCCTTCTCCACTCTCTCCTGGCAAACAACTCTCTCAAACCCCACCAAGCAACCCACTCTTTCTCTTCTGCTCCTCCCCCTTCCTTCCCCCTTCCTTCCCTCTCCCCTCCCCTCCCCTCCCCTTCCAATTCCCACCCCTCCCCCCTCCCCCTCTCTTCTTCCCCTTCCCTGCTCCTCTCCCCTCATCCTCCCTTCTTCCTCTCCTCCCGTTCTTTCTCCTCTCTGCCCTCTCCAGCCCTCCCCCTCCCCCTTCTCCTCCTCCCCATGGTAATTTTCACCTATTCTAAGCATGATTGCAAGGTAGTAAATCCCACTGAAATCAAAAAGAATGCAAATGATCAAACCTGCCCTCCTCCTCCCCTACCCCTCCCTCCTCCTCCCCTACCCCTCCCTCCTCCTCCCCTACCCCTCCCTCCTCCTCCTCCCCTGCCCCTCCCTCCTCCTCCTCCCCTGCCCCTCCCTCCTCCTCCCCCTTATGGTCAGTTTCACCTATCCTAAAGCATGATTGCATGGGAGTAATCCCACTGAACTCAATCCATTCTCAGCAAATGTACACATGATTCCATTTCTTACCTCCCAGGTTAGAAAGCAGACAAATTCACTCATAGGCAAAAAAAACCTTGGGGTTTAAGAAAGCACCTATAAAAAACAGGTATTTCTATCAAACTTTAAAAAGCAGGGAAATTGGGTAGTTACAGTGAATGTACCAAAGGAGCAGGAGACCTGACCTCCTCTCTGAGATATTGTACTGCTCTACAAATTTGTAAAAATGCAACACAATTTGGATTGGTCTCTCACAATCTAATCCACTTCTTGTATAGCTTGGAAGAATCTGCCTCTGAGCAGATGGTGAGTGGTGGCAACACCTGCCATCAGGACTACATCACCAAATATGGAGAATTACAGTTTGTGTATGTTTGTTGGTGTTCTTCTTACTTTGCTTCTTTTCTATGTTACTACTGTTTCTACAGAGAATCTAACCCAGAAAATTATATTTCTCTCATTATTCATCCTAGAAATCTATGTCAAATTCATTGTTAATTTCAAAGCCTTTTTATTGGTCAATGTTATATGATGGTGAAGATAGCCTTTTATGTTTCAAACAGGAGGCTCTATTCTATTTCTATTTTGGGTGCATTAACAGTTGAATCTGAAACTGCAGTTTGATGTAAAATTAGAGTGATTACAATATGTTGTCACTTCAGCAATTAATCTAGCTGTTGGAAAAAAGAAACTTGGCCTGCTCAAGATGCATGTGTTCAGCCTGCTATGCTTAAACCACTCAAGGAAGGGTGGGCATGGTCAATTAAAAACATAGAGCACACCTAGAAATATGTTAGAATATATTTCACTTCCCACTGTTTTATCTTGTGCAAACTGAGACACTCCTCATGTCCACTGGAGACTATTCTGCAGAAAAGTCAGTGCCATTATTCCACAATTGTATTTGGAGGATTTTTTAGTGTAAATTATAGAAAGTGTTGTACTTCACACATTCACAGAAACAGAAGCAAAAGAAAATGATTTCCTATAGGAAACTTCACTAAAATTGCAAAGTAAATCAAACATATTTGAAATGTCCATATGAACTGTATCAACTGTCTTAATATTGTTGCTTTCTCCCTGCTGAAACAAGCTCAGCAGAGCACATGTCTTGCTTCTGTTATTTGGGCTGATTACAAGCGTTGCCACCACTCACCATATGCTCAGAGGCACATGGACCAATGGTCTGACTCAGTATAAGGCAACTTCCTATATTCTGATATTTTTTACTTTGTTTATTGTTGACGTGTAAAGAAAAATTGTTATTATATGTTAGGTGAATAGCGTTATTCACACGTTTGTATACCATCCTGGATTACCCTAATGAAGGGCAGTTAATTAATACTTTAAGAAAATAAATAAAAATTATACTGTGTAACTTAGGAGCCATTTGGCAGTGGTGACAGTGAAAGATACTGTGATGGCACAGAAACCAGTTACACAATGAAATGAATGAAACATGAATCTGTGTAATTGATCTAGAATTTGGGGGTGATGCTATTAACTTGCACCATCCACTTCTTGTGGATCTGCATCTGGCACAATACATACTTTTATAGAGCCCCCCTCCCGCCACTTCCTCGGATCCCTTCAAGGTGAATGAATGATTCCTCATGGGTGCAGATTTCTCCAGACTGCTTGGTTGCTGATGACATTCAAAATGTCTTTCAGACTATTGAGGGTGGTAGACTTAGGAGAGGTGGATCTTCTGTCAGTCTGCCAAGTCTGACAGATTGGCAGGATTTTTTATTGCTCTGAAATGAAAAGAACAGGGCATTCCAGCTTTGGACTAGAGCTGCCAGGTAAAAACTGCTGATGAAATTTAATTGGCTTGCATATTAGTAACTAAATTGTACTGCTGAGGCTGCTTGTTTGCATATACTTTAAGATGCTGCTTCCAGAATTTGTCTGACAAGGAGCGCTGCATGACTGCTTCAGCCAGATAAAGGAAGTGTTCATGCAATTTCCTTTCTGACCAGTCTGTCAATCTTGCCCCATTATTTCAGTCCCTGGGCTGGCTTTCTCACTTAATTCTGTATCAAAGTGCAAGGTTCCACTTGTCAGTTTTAAAACCACAACTCCATAAGGTTGTCAGGAAGGGAGCCAGAATAACAAGACAGCTGCCTGCTGTGATGCTCCCCAGTTGACTGGCAAATGACAGAGTTTCCAACCCCAAGAGGTTAAACGTCAAATGAAAAACTAAAGGAGGCTCATATAGCCAAACTTGAAGTCTTTTAAATGGTAGTGAAAGTTGTGCGTCACCCATAACTGAACGAGAATACAGCAATAAGTGTGTGAAGGAAAATTTATTTCTCCCTTTGGCATTCTCTGGATCGGGGCTAAGGAAGCCATAGTGTAGGACCTCAGTCTAGTAGGGACACATTTTGTAGTCTGTCTATCTGAAAGCACCTGTTTATGGGGAGTTGGCCTAGCCTGTTTCCAGTGCCATGTACTCTTTCAGAGCTCAGGAAATCATGCCTGTTTCTGTATGGTTTCTGAAGGATTCTCTCTGTGATCCCAGCAAGTATATAATACTGTGTAATCATGATAGCTGCGGACTGGCCCATCCTGTGGTTTTTATTGGTCTGAAAGACAGTGCTCCTTCTGGGAAGAAGAGCATTCTCTGTTTGTACTTAATTTGAAACGTAACGTTCTCTCCCACTTGTGTTTCAGCTCTTATAATGTCTAGTCTCTTTATGCCAAGGGCCACAGCACATATGGCAACAGAATTGTGCTTTTATTCCTAGATGTGGAGAAGCAGCAGAATGATTATACTTCCTGTACCCAAGTGTGGTGGGTGGAGGACAGGACAGGATAAGGGCACATGCTTTTGGGTGGTGGCATGTGGAAGGCCCAAGTAATGTAACAAAATGAACATTAACATTAAAGATGTAAATACAATCGAGCTATACAGAGTTCAGCATTTGCTATATTACGTTTGCAGTCAAACCTACAATTACCACACATCACTACTCAGCCCAATTTGGCATCTTTGTGGGAGCAAGGTAGATGTGGGTTGAGTGCAGTGGCGGCTGGTGCCCACTGAGACTGGCAGGGCAGAAGACAGAAAGGCCAACAGAAGGTGGAACCACATCTAATGACAGCCAGAGCCAGCTACTTCTGTTGCATCCATCCTTCTCTCAACTGAGTTCTCTAATGGCAGCACTGAGAAAGGCCCCATCTGCACTATATATTTCAAGCAGTTTACACAACTTTAAACAGGCATGTTTAACAGCTCACAGCAACCTTAACAAACTATGGTTCCCAGAATTATTTGGGGGAAGCCATGGCTCTTTAAAGTGGGATGATACTGTTTTAAATGTACAGTACTGTTTTAAATGTATGGGGCCAAGAAAGAAGCTGACAGAAATTGTCAGGACTGGACTGGTTGTACATAAAAAGTCAGTTAGTTTGGGCCTGGCTAAGGGCAGACTGAGTTTGATGGGGCAACACCCCATTTGTCCTGATGGACCAGCCTCCACTGGTTGAGTGAAATGCTGGCATATAGCAAAGCCACGTTGTGTAACCAAATCACCATGTGCCAAACCCATGGAGTTGGCCCCCTTCACATACACCACAAACATATGCACAGAACAGCACAGAAGCCATTTTCCTGTGGTGTGATTCCATACGTCTCTCTGTGTGGTGTAAATATCACCACGACATGAGTAGCATCAGTCCGATGCATTTTTCATACCCAATTGCCACCTCAAAGTAAAGGTAAGAAGTTTTGCTGACATCTCTTACTCTTACTATGAATTTTGGGACAAGCAGAGAAAAATAAAATTAAGAGATCAAGACTTCATCAGTCTGCATGGTCCAAGAGCAAATAGAACAAGCACCATACCCCCCCAAAAATCATGAATAAATTAAGGAATAGCCTACTGCTTCTCTTCTCCTCCTTCTTCCCCTACCTAGAGTGGCCACATCTGCATTGTCAAAAAAGAGGAAACGTATCAACAAAAAAGAGGTTTGCATAAAAATCGCATATGGTAATTTCTAAGTACATATGCACATTTAGAAATAATTCTTACAATTTAAATAGAAATATAGTACATTTCACAGACCATGACTAAGTGAGTGTGTGCCTGCTCAGTTTGCTGCCCAGGTGCTAACTGTTGATGACATCTTCAAGGCCTCTGCTCTCCCTTCTCAGGGTTATTAGCTTTAATTCTTCAGACTTGGACAGGATAGCCCTTCAAATAAAGAAATCATTCAAAAAGATACCTTTCCTCCAATACCCATTCAAACAGAAGACTGTCCTCTGTAAAGTAGGGCACATGGCCACACTAGTCCACCCCCAAATTTGAATAGATAATCAGAGACTCCAGTGAGACATGGCATCACCAGCATATTACAGGATTGTAGCTTGCCATAGGCACACCAAGAGAGCCTCAGGCAGGAGAGACATCGAGATAGAGCTTGTGTCTCTTCTAGCCACTGCCAATTTCTCTTAGGCAATATTTGAATGCTGTAACTTCTGAGTAAGACTTATTGCGTACAAGTCAGGTGCCTCAAACAAGCCTCCAGTTTTAAAATCTATTGCTTTCTCTCAGAGGATCTGCCATACAAACTTACCAAGGTGTGTGCTTGGGACATGAAATTTGAGGCAGGAAGTCTTCAATTCAAATCTGACCAACCATGCCAAGATTATGTCTGTTAACCACTTAAACACTGAATATTATTATTCCATTGTATTCTGAAAATTGGCACCTAAACCAGGCCTGAACAGGGATTGTAACTTGCCAGATTCTTGCCAATTCTTGTTTCTTAAGCTGTCAGCAGCTATGGAAAAGTATACTGTGCCCCTAGAATGCCCCATAGATGACTGGTCAACTGCTCTTGGGCTGGTCAGGCCTGCCCTAAACATAATCATGTGGGAGTTGGCTCTATACTATTCAGAATGATCTATCTGTCAAGGTCAGCACTGCTGTGGGGCTATTAAAAGTGTGGGATTAGGTGACTAAATGTCAGGAGCTGTGAACCTTTTTCACTCTGAGGGTGGCATTCCCTCATGTGCAACCTTTGGGGGGGGCATGTCAGTGCTGGGTGGAGCCAGAGGCAAAAAGGGGGTGGGACAACTGATGTGATGACTTTTAAGGTAGGCTCCATTCCAGGCACACAAAATTCAGAGGGTTCTACACCGACTCCAGTGCATTTGTCCATCCTCCATTCAGGCAAGCAAGAGGCATTGTCACGATTCAAGCACACATCCCAGCCAGGCAAATGCAGCAGGGGCAGTGAAGGGCATGGCCTGGGGAAAGAGGGGGTGGCCCAGGGGCGTCACAACTGGGGTGCGGAGGGTGCGGACCGCACCCGGGTGACACCCTGAGGGGGGTGACACCCAGAGCCGCCCCGTCCTGCGCCGTTGGCTGGCAAAGGAGCCGAGAAGTGCTCCGGGTCGGCGCATCCAACTCCTCCTCAGAGGTGGGCGGGTGAGACCGACAGCAGGCGCCTGCTCGCTGGCAGTGAAGCCGGGACGGGCCTTCCACCACCAGCCTGGAGCGAGTGGTGAGTGCGTGCACACGTATGTGTGCGCGCGCAACACCAGCCACCCCCATCCATGCCCTGGGAGGGCGCACGCCAGAGGTCTGCACCCCCCCGCACTCCCGCTAGTGACACCACTGGGGTAGCCCTGGGCTCCTACTGGGAGGATGGGCAGGATATAAATCAAATAAATAAATAAAAAATAAAGATGGGTGGGGAGAGAGGATGACCATGGCCTGGGGAGAGTCCTGAAGGTCAGATAGAGAGGCCTGGGGGGCCATATTTGCTCCCTGGGCCCAAGGTTCCCCACACCTGCTATGTGTAGATGCTTCGCTGAATATCCTCATTTCCCTTTTATTCTGAGACCATTGCTCCTTTTGTCTCTTGAGGATGTCCTTTGTACGTTCTATTATGGAATTTAAATATAGACAGGTCTGGATATGTGTAAGGCTTTCAGGGCTTAGAGGAAAGGGTACCCTTCATAGAGCATCGCCTTGCCCATAAGGGCATCAATCAAGCATGACGCATTCATGGCAACTAACAAGGTTTGTAAATAGACCATATCTAGCAAGTCACTGGTGGCAGATGCTTCTTTCTCCATCACTGCACACAAATCCCGCCAGCAATAGTAGCCATTCAGCAGAGCAAAAGAACAATAAAAAGATGCAACCTCACAAAGAACATTGAATGCAGCTGGCTCCTTTTTGAAAACAGAATACTATATACTGTCTTATGAGTGACAAACATCCAAAATGGTCTCCTTGCTTTTGATGAGCCAAATGAGAAGTGCACCATCAGATGTTCAAAATGGAAATGCATCTGGATTTGGATTATTTTTTAAATCTGATTTCTTTCCCACAATCCGAAAGGAGGATGGCCACTTACCCCTAGTCAAGAAAGAGGAAATGCATCATAAAAAGAGGACCACAAAAACAACACTGATTTGCATAAAAATGTATATGCTAATGTATATCTATAGATGTATATTTAATTCCTATAATTTAAACAGAGAATATTGCACAACCATGTGGGGAAGACTATGATTAGGTGATCTGTGTGCCTGCTCAGTCCGCTGTCCAGGTGATGACAGTTGATGGGCAATTTCAAAGCCCCTGATGCTCTCCCTTCTTGAGGTTCTTTCTCTTTAAACTGGACTTGGACAAGACCATCCTTCAAAGGGAGGATTGTCCTCTGTAAAGCACCACTTGGCCATCTTAAAGGCATGCAATTTTTTTTAAAAAAAATAGAATGCTGTAGGGTTCTTGTTTCGTTTATTAGACACCAGTGTTTTCACAAGTAGGAAACAGATGAATGAAAGTTGCATTTTAGTTGTGTTTATGTAAATATCATATAGGTTTCTATGAGAATCATGTCTGGGCAACTGTGTGCATGATTACAACTTTTCTATAAACAAAACTATCAATAAACTACAGTCTGAAATGTTTGACTGGTGTTTACCTATGCTTATTGAGACAGATCCTCCGTGGCGCAGAGTGGTAAGCGGCAGTAACACAGCCGAAGCTCTGCTCACAGCTGGAGTTCGATTCCAACGGAAGGAGGAAGTCAAATCTCTGGTAAAAGGGGTCGAGGTCCACTCAGCCTTCCATCCATCCGTGGTCGGTAAAATGACTACCTGGGGGGTAAAGAAAGGCCAGGGAAGGAAATGGCAATCCCACCCCATATATATGGTCGCAAGATGTCACCCTGAGAGTCGGAAACGACTCGCACTACGAGTGTGGGGACACCTTTCCCTTTTTTTTTATTGAGACATAGCCTGTGACTGTAAGAGAGCAAGTTACCCGATATCTTTGGGTATAGAATTCCATAGGTCCTTCTCTAACCATAAGGAGTAATCAGTGAGGTGCCCACTCCAGTGAGTTGCTGAACTCCAGCTTCTATCAGCTTTAGCCAGTATAGCCAGTGGTCAGATATTATGGGAGTTGTAATCCATCAACATCTGAAGGACACCATGTTGGCTATAATACTACAGTAGGGTCCCGCTTTTCAGCAGCCCCCTTTTCAGCATTCTGCTAATTCGGTGGCTTTAAATTAGAGTAAGGCCCCACTCACACGGCGCTTGTTTCACTTTTATGGCGTTTTTCAGGCATCGGGCACCATTTTATTGATGGAGTTCCACTTTTTGGCAGGTTTCACTTTTAGGCGGGGGTCTGGAACCTAACCCGCCATATGAGTAGGGCCCTACTGTATATAGGGTATAAGAACCACCTCCTCCCACATGAATCTGCCCATGTATTATGGATCTGTCTCAGAGAGCCTCCTTCCACTCCCACTACCATTAGAGGTAAGGGACGTGACAATCAGAGGTGGGGTCTCCTTTGTACTAGTGCTTCAGCTTTTAAACTCCCTTCCCAGAAAAGTGTGCTGGGCATCGAGTTCACTGCCTTTTTGATGCTAGCTCTTACTAGGTCTTTTAGTGTGTGTTTTTAACTTGGATTTTATCTGGTTAGGCCAGTAGGGGATGGTGGGGTGGGGTGGTGCCACTCACTTGATGTTCAGTTGGTTGCATCGCTGCTGCTTACTGGGAGGTAAGAAGGGGAGGTGGCAGGGAGGTTGGTATAGTGCAAACACACTGACAGGAGCACCAGATTGGCTCTGCTGGTGCATTTGCACTGCACCAACCTCACCACTGCCTTGCCCCCCCCTTCTACCTCCCAGTAAGCAGTAGTGATGCAACCGAATGGAGGTCAAATGAGCAGTGCCACCTCACCATACCCCAGACCCTACTGATCAATCTATTGTTATTTTCTTATAATTTTTGTAATTTTTTTCTGGGAACTTTGTGCTGAATAGCAGGGTATTAAATACTTCATAAATATGCAAAAATATATAATGAATCTGAAAGAAGTAGATTCAAGGCCAATGGTCCAGATGTTGACCACCTTCACAGCTTTGTCAACACAAGATGCAGCCCAACAATCCAACTTACAAAGCCATAACAGCATGGGATTCTTTATATTACTTTATGTGCTTCTTATCAGGAGTCATTAAATCTTAGGCAACCTCCTTTAGTAATTGTGCATTTCCAGCATTGGCCATTACACAAATAATGTGGCATTTGCCCACACATATTTTTCTTCTCTATTTGCATGCTAAGATTTCTAGCATTGCCCACTCACCATCCCATTCCTAAACGCAGGGCACTTGTAATGCCCTTCTTACAGGTTATATGTAATGCTTAATATTTGAGTGGTTCTGGAACATAAGGTGTACTGCTGGATACCAGCATGTGACCAGAAGAAGTGATTGGATTGCTTCAGGTTGTTCCAGCAGTTTGACAGCCTACAGGGTGAGTTCACATAACCAAATTGCCAAGCTGAGAACTGTGATGCTTCCTTCCCTGGCTCTCCCTGTCAGGTTCCTACCTGCTCGTGGTTACTGCCTGTCTCTAGGCACCACCAGGGACTCCACCAGTCCGGACCGCTCTCTCTTATGATTTCTCTCCCCGCTCTAGCACAGATCTCAACAGGTCCCCCTGCTAGGCAACCACCAGTAACGTCCCAATACTAGTATTCCCAGAGACTCTGAATACTGGTATTGTTATTCTCTTCACCGCTGCCACCATTTGTTACAGTTCCCCTTCAGCCTTGGTCATTACCTTACCCTCCCTTCTGGTCTGTGAAACCCCAGCCAAGGATCAGGCCTTTGGTAAACCAAATTAAGTATTTATTACAGATAACAAAGCTAACAAGATTAACAAGATTTCTTCTTAAGGCACATAAGCATATGGTTTTACTCAATACTAATCCGAACTCCACCTCCCTCCTTCTTCACTCTCTCCTGACAAACAACTCTCTCAAACCCCACCAAGCAATCCACTCTTTCTCTTCTCCCCCCATTCCACAATTTACCACCTCACATTCACCCAGATTTACCTGTCATCCTTTCATTTATACTGTCAGCCATTTTAAACATTCAGCCAATCATCAAGCATTCTATTGCCCATTCACTCCCCCTCCTCTTTCACTACTTACCATGTATACTCTAAACAACCAGCACTTACCATATATACACTAATATATAGGAACATCACATTTCCCCCCCCCCTTAAACAACGGCAGAGTATTATTCCTGTTCCAGGATTTATACGTCACGTTAACAAATAAAAGTCTCTATGGGGAAAATGTCTTTCTTTGTTCCTCTGTCTGGTCACGTCACTGCAGTCCCAGCCACTTGCCTGGAAAGTCCATCGGCCAGTACATTGTCCTTGCCTTTTATGAACTGGAAGTCCACTTGATAGTCCTGTAGGGCCCAGGACCACCTCTGCAGCATAGTGTTATGGTTTTTCATAGTCTGCAACCATAACAAGGCCCGATGATCCGTAGTCACTGTGAATCTTCGTCCCCACACGTATGGGCGCAACTTGTTCAGTCCCCACACGACCGCTAGGCACTCCTTCTGGACCGACGAATAGTTTTTCTCCCTCGGCGTCAGCTTGCGACTCAGGTACACCACTGGATGTCTGGTGCCTTCTCTCTCCTGCAGCAAGACGACTCCCAGCGCGAGGTCTGATGCATCTGTAGCCACGATGAATGGTTGCTCATAGTCTGGTGCTATTAATATGGGTCCTTGGCACAAGGCTTGCTTCAGCAGATCAAAAGCCTTCTGACATTCATCCGTCCATACCACACGCTCAGAACACTTCTTCTTTGTTAATTCATGCAAGGGGGTTGCTATTTCCCCAAAATTTCTCACAAACTTCCTATAAAATCCAGCCACACCCAGAAATGCCCTTACTTGTTTTTTGGTTAAGGGGATCGGCCACGCTTGTATTGCCTCCACCTTGCTCCATAAGGGGGTGATTTTCCCACTCCCCACCTTATGTCCTAAATAGATTACTTCCTTTAGTCCAAACTGGCATTTCTTAGCTTTTATTGTGAGGCCTGCTTTTCTTAAGGCCTCCAATACTGTTGTCAGGTGTTGGACATGCTCAGGCACCGACTTGCTAAAAATGGCCACGTCATCGATATAGGCCACTGCAAAATCTGACATGCCTCGCAACACAGTATTGATTAGCCTCTGAAATGAACTTGGTGAGTTCCTTAGTCCCATGGGTAAGGTCACAAACTCATATAACCCATCTGGTGTACTGAAGGCAGTTTTGGCTCTGGATTGCTCGTCTAGTTCCATTTGCCAAAATCCTTTACAGAGATCTAGTGTAGAGATAATGGTTGCTGCCCCCAATAACTCTAACATAGCGTCTACCCTAGGCATAGGATAAGCATCTGGGACAGTAATTTTATTGATTAGCCGATAATCAATGCAAAACCTTGTCGTTCCATCTTTTTTCGGAACCAGGAGAATACTTGAGGCCCAGGGACTGATGGATTCCCTGATCACTCCTAATTCCAGCATCTCTTCCACCTCCTTTTTGATCTCATTCAAAACTTTCCCATTCACACGGTACGGAACAGATCTGATTGGGGCATGATCTCCAGTATCAATGGAATGTATAACTATACTGGTTCGGCCAGGTTTGTTGCTAAAGAGATTCCTATAGGTTTTCAAAACTCTCAGAATCTCCTCTTTTACTTCCTCCTTCTCGTCCTCTGACCATTCCACTTGATCTACCCCTCCTTTGTCTTTGCTTTCCTGTACCAAATCTGGAAGTTCAGGCCCACTTCCCTCAGGGAATAAGGTAACTTGCAACACCTTTGCATCCCTGGTATGGTAAGGCTTTAACATATTTACATGAACCACTTTGCTTTTGTTTAATTGGTCTGTGGTGATTACATATGTCACTGTGTCAAGCCTTTCTTTGATGGTATATGGTCCTTCCCAGTTAGCCTGTAATTTGTCATGTTTCCTGGGTATGAACGCCATAACCATATCTCCCACATCATACACACGTTCTCTGGCTGTTCTGTCATACCAGTAACTTTGCTTCTCCTGTGCATGACTCAAATTCTCTTTCACTACTTCCATCATTGATGTTAATTTATTGCGGAATTCCAATACAAAATCTACTACAGAAGTTTTGTACTCTCCCAGAGTTCCTTCCCATGAATTTTTTAGCAGTTCCAAAGGTCCCCTCACTTTTCTAGTGAACATGAGTTCAAAGGGTGAGAAGCCTGTTGACTCCTGAGGGACTTCTCTGTATGCAAATAAGAAGCATCCCAAACGTTCATCCCAGTCTTGTGGGTGATCTTGAACATAGCTTCTTATCATGCCCTTCAAAACTCCATTGAATCTCTCAGTTAGCCCATTAGTGGCGGGATGGTAAGTAGTGGTCTTTAGATGTTTTAGACCACAACATTTCCACATACTTTGCATCACTTCTCCCATGAATACACTGCCTTGATCTGTCAGCACTTCATGAGGGAAACCCAGCCTCATAAAGATTTTTAATAAAGCCTCTGCCACTACAGGGGCTTCTACAGATCTCAGTGCTTCTGCGTCTGGGTACCTGGTGGCAAAATCCACCACCACCACTAGTTATTTCTTGCCATGCCTTGTGGGTTTGGAAAAAGGGCCCACCAAATCTATTCCCACTCTATAAAAGGGTTGTCCAATTATAGGAAGGGGCTTTAAGGGTGCCTTGGTCTTTACTCCACTCTTTCCCACCTTTTGGCATATTCCACAAGATAGACAATGTTGTTTTACATCCTTGGAGATATTTGGCCAATAATAATGTGCAGCCAATCTCCTCTTGGTCTTTTTTATTCCCAGATGTCCTGCACATGGGACATCGTGGGCTACCTCTAGCAATCTGGTTCTGTATTTGCTAGGTACTATCAATTGCTTCACTGGTTCACATTCATCCTTTCTCTCAGCAGGCATCCACAGTCTATATAAAATCCCATTCTCACACACAACTTGATTCCTCAGTTTGTCAGTGAAAGGAATCTGTTGGGTCAGCGCTTGTTCCTTTATCTGCTTCAGACTTATATCTTTATGCAGCTCTTCCCTGAATTGATCTGCTTCTTCCCCAGAGACCACTTGATACAGTTTGTCTTCTTCAGCAGGCCTGCTAGTGGTTGCTATGGTGACCTGAGGCTGGTTAACAGATTCCACCCTGTTTGTTTCAGCCCCCCTTAATATGGCTTCTTTTTCTCTGCCAAGTTGCTGTCTGGTCACTACATATATTTTCCCCTGTGCCCCCATAACATCTCTTCCCAGTATTACTGGTTCTTGTTGCTGGGCATTAATACCAACTTTATATTGGCCCTTTCGGCCTCTCCATTCCATTTTCACCAGGGCCACAGGCAAACTCTCTGGTTGACCCCTCACTCCTTGGATAGTCACTGTTTCCTGAGGTAATATTTCTTCAGATTTTATTAAATCTGGCCTCAGTAACGTCTGAGCGGCGCCAGTGTCAAGCAATGCCCAATAATTTGCCCCTTGTACACTCACTTCCTCTCTCAGACTTGAATCAAGGTCTGTTACTTCTGTCCAGTTTATCTGGCAAAACTGAACCTTTTTCGCTGCTTCTAAAGCCTTGGGCTCTGTTTTCACTGCCCTTGTCTGAGCAGGATTACTAATGGGGTTGGCAACCTCACATTGAAAACGTAGGTGCCCCGGTCTACCACATTTGTAGCATAATTTCTCCTCACTTTTAGGGTACACAGATCCACTCTGGGGTGTCCTGTGCCCTTCAGATTTTACTGGAGGACTCACTCGCTGTGGTACCACATCCCTTCTGCCAGCACTATATGGTCTGGGTTTAAACTCTCTTGATGTTTTCCCCACCCAGCCAGTTCTATTGGAGGCGAAGTGATCCGCCATCTCTGCGGCCTCCTGCACCGATGTAGGGGAATGGTCTTTGACCAGGAGCCTTATTTCTGGTGGTAACTGATGGTATAATTGATCCAGTATCATGAGGCTTTTCACCTCTTCCACTGACTGAGCTTTGGCACTACTCATCCACTTTCCAAATATATCCATCAACTTTGCTCCCAGTTCCACAAAAGACCTCCCTGTCTGTATCTGGCAATTTCTGAAAAGCTTTCTAAAATAATCAGGCCCCAGTCTGAATCTTTTAAACACTGCTTCTTTGAATTCAGCATAGGTGACGGGCTTGTCTGAGGGGAAATATTGGTATACCTCAGCCAATTCCCCTTTAATCAGATTTGATAAATACTGCATGTATTTATCTTCAGGTAGCCCCCACAACTGAGCTGCTTTTTCAAAGGTGCTGAGGTAAATTTGAGGATCTTGACCAGGCTCATAGACAGCAAAGTCCTTTGGAGTAATTTTTATTTTTGCTCCATCTCTGTCTTTCCTTGTCTCCTCAGAGTGAAATTTCTCTCTATCAAATTTTAACTTTTCTACTTGTAATTCAGCATCCAATGCTCGTTGCTTCTCCCTCTCCTCAAACCCCAATCTCATTCTCTCAGCTTCCAACTCCCTCTGCTTGTCTTTTTCCTCAGCTTCCATCCTCAATCTCTCAGCTTCCATCTTCAATCTCTCAGCTTCCAACTCCCTCTGCTTGTCTTTTTCTTTAGCCTCCCTCTTCAATCTCTCAGCTTCCAACTCCCTCTGCTTGTCTTTTTCCTCAGCCTCCCATCTTAACTTCTCTCTCAAGTACTCTATATAAGCGGGATTGCTTAAATATCCTTCTGGGGTCTCTTCCCTGACAGGTTGTTTTTGCTGGGTAGTTGCAAATCCTATAAGTGCTACCCTCAATTCATCTACCCCTTTAACCTCGTGAGGTAAATTGAATGTTATGCACTTCTCCACCAGCTCCTCTCTTTTCATTTTTATGTATTCAGCCGTGGTGTTTGAGTTCACTCACTCTTTGCCACGCACTCTTTGCCAGTCACTCTCACAAGAAATCTTGTTTTGTTATTTCTGTTTGCCACACCACTGTTCTGGATTCTCTAGTATTCGTATCTGGATTCTCTGTTGTTCGTATCCCACCGCTACTGACACCACATGTGATGCTTCCTTCCCTGGCTCTCCCTGTCAGGTTCCTACCTGCTCGTGGTTACTGCCTGTCTCTAGGCACCACCAGGGACTCCACCAGTCCGGACCGCTCTCTCTTATGATTTCTCTCCCCGCTCTAGCACAGATCTCAACAGGTCCCCCTGCTAGGCAACCACCAGTAACGTCCCAATACTAGTATTCCCAGAGACTCTGAATACTGGTATTGTTATTCTCTTCACCGCTGCCACCATTTGTTACAGTTCCCCTTCAGCCTTGGTCATTACCTTACCCTCCCTTCTGGTCTGTGAAACCCCAGCCAAGGATCAGGCCTTTGGTAAACCAAATTAAGTATTTATTACAGATAACAAAGCTAACAAGATTAACAAGATTTCTTCTTAAGGCACATAAGCATATGGTTTTACTCAATACTAATCCGAACTCCACCTCCCTCCTTCTTCACTCTCTCCTGACAAACAACTCTCTCAAACCCCACCAAGCAATCCACTCTTTCTCTTCTCCCCCTTATTCCACAATTTACCACCTCACATTCACCCAGATTTACCTGTCATCCTTTCATTTATACTGTCAGCCATTTTAAACATTCAGCCAATCATCAAGCATTCTATTGCCCATTCACTCCCCCTCCTCTTTCACTACTTACCATGTATACTCTAAACAACCAGCACTTACCATATATACACTAATATATAGGAACATCACAAGAACATAGGCTGAATGAACAATTGCATGCAATTCAGCAGGAAATGAAAGTCGTCATATGATTGATTTGCCACTCACCCAGCTCAGCCACCAGTGACCTCATGAAAGTGCTCGACTCACTTTAGCTAACTTTGTGGTAGACTGGTAAATGTGAGTCAATGCATGGTGAACCATCTTCCATGAGTAAGAACAGCTACTTAAGAAATGATAGAGATGACAAGAAACCTTGAAATATCCATTTAAACAAATAAATAATCAAGGGCTACCATCAACAGCTTTCTGTTCAGAAATGTTCATAAGTGACCACAGCTCATATATTATTATAGTTCTGATCACTGAATGTTAGCAGCTTTGTTGGTGAGTCCCTTGCTCGTTATATGAATGACAATGCAACAGATTTCAAAGACTGAATAAGATGTGGGGACAATCTCCCCATTCATTTTCTTGGGTCATTATCCTTTTTAATCTTTCCTTGTTTTTTTCCCCTATTTCTCTTGTTCTTTCACCAAGAAGTATACACATATGCCATATTAAATTTGCAAAAGTCACTGAAGGCTACATTTCAATAGACTGCAGAGAGGAAGTTGCTCTGCTAGGTGTGATCTAGAATTATTTAACTCCAAATTGGCTACAAAACAGTGTGCCTTAGGGCAGGAGCCAGGCCCCCCACTTTTAAGTCAGGTACGATAAGAATGATTGGATTATAGCTGGTGTTATGTTTGTTTTTTATTTACAAGTCACTTCAAGTGACTTGTTTGTGGAGGGGGAAAGTGGGATATATTATTTTTTTTTAAGAAATAAATAAGGAGCATGAAGTTTAGTATCCTGCTCCCTCAGTGGCCAAGCAGATAACTATTGGAAACCCATAAGCAGGATCTGAGTGCAATCACATTCTTGTGTTGCCCGGCAACTGACATCCAGAGGCATGCTGCTTCTGATCTTGGAGGTAGCATATAGCCAGCATGACTAGTAGCCAGTTATGGTCTCATAGAGCAGCAGGAACTACGCTACTGTGCTGTGGGGCTTTCTCCCCATTTAGTTTCTCCCACAAGATTAGCTCACTTTATTCCTGTAAATTGTCATATTTTAGATTTCCTACTGTGCTGCATCACACCAAATCAATCAGAACAACTTCACAATTTCCTCTGAGGGGAAATTGTACTAACAACACAGCATTGCAAATAAAAAGAAAAATATGATATTCAGGGGTAGATGTGGGGTTGAAGCTATGCTCCTGTGGTGATTCAGCTTCGATGTTGACACAAAAAAGAGGTTGTTTTGTGAAGGCCCTCAGATTCCCAAAGGCCTGCTGCACTTAGGGGTTCCCACAATAACTACTAAAAAAATGCTCATATTTTTCTTCTCTGTTGTTGGAGGGAAATGGGTCATGATGTTTCTATATCTTGCTTCCTGCTGTCAGCACAGGGATGCTCAAGGTGTAGATTTGCCTTCCCCATAGCACATCCAGTTAGGTTTGAACAGGGAGCATGGGAAACTGCGCTGTGATGTGTTGGGAGGATAGACCTACCAGCAGCTATAAGGCATGTTAGTTACATTAGAACCACAATGTTCATACTCTGGTTGTGAACTTCCCCAGGCACCTGGACAGCTGCTGTTGGAAAAAGATTGCTGGATGAGATAGGTATTGCTTTGTTCCAGCAAGGCAAATCTAATTTCTTATGCTCCATGTCCTTCAGCACACACACAAGATGTTTTTGAAGAAATAGTTGCATTCCCTTTCCTGCACAGAAAATTGGTCTAATAAATCTTACCTATTTGGTATCACTCATTTTCTAGGGCCTACATGACTACAGTGCTGTAAGAGTCATGTCATTTCTGCTGAGAGTGGCAAATGAGCTGGTGTAATGAATGAGATGTAACAAATGCACTCTGGAATAGTACATTTTTGTCTTCAAAAGGAATCAGATCTTCTGTAATGGCCCTCCCCCAAGTACCTTTTCCAGCAAAGGTATGCTAATCTGGTTGGCCATGCTTTTGGGTGAGAACAGAGTTGCTACTGCTAGGGGAAGGGCCATAGGTCAGTGGTAGAGCATCTGCTTTACATGCAGAAGGTCCCAGGTTCAATCCCCAGCATCCACATGTAGGACTAGGAATGTCCCATCTGAAACCTTGGAGAGCCACGTCCAGTCAGTGTGGATGATACTGAGCTAGACGGACCAATTGTCTGACACAGTATAAGGCAAGATAGCTTCCTAAGGTATGTTATGTATTCACAAAGGAGAAGGTCCTTTCCGTAATGGCACCCCATCTTTCCAATGCTGTCTGTAAAGAGATACATCTGGCACCACCAACATTTCCATAATTTCAGCACCAGATGAAAGCTTTCTCATTTGCCCAGGCTTTTTAGATTATGTGTTTAGGTGCAGCTGCTGTATCCTGCTGTTCAGTTTCATATTTTAGTCTGCCTTTTGTTTCTTTTATGTTTATTGGTTGGGTTTTTATATTGTACTTAATTGGTGTATTAATGTTTTATTCACACTTGTGTACATTGCCCTGTAATCTTTTGATGAAAAGTCATTAAAATATTTTAAATAAAAAAAAGAATCACAAAAAAAAATGTGTGCGTGTAAAAGCTGGTCTCTTTCATCTGAATACTCAGAGAATACTCAAGAACAAGACCTTTTAAAAAAATCAGAGACAAATCACATGTACCACTACTACTGGAGTTAAGCTCCGCTGAATAAAGTGAGACTTAACTTCTGAGTAGACATGTGTAGGATTGGACTATACACTTGCCAAGTGGCCAAAGCATGATCTAAACCTGGGGTTCTCAAATTGTGGTCCATGGGATGTCTGTAAAAATACAATTAAAAATCATACATAATCTAGCACAGCACATTACAATTGTTACAATAGGCAGAAAAATTATTAAGTGGTACACCAAGAACCTTAGTAATTTCCAAATGGTCTGTGGAGGGGGGGAAGTTTGGTAATGACTGCTCTAAACTCAGTGCTTGGAAGTAACTAGTTACAAGTAACGAATTACTTGTAATTCATTACTTTTTTGAGTAATGAGTGGGTAATTCCTTTACATTTTGATTGTAATAGAACTAGGAGTAATTTTACTACTTTTGTGGAGTAATTGTAACGTTTCCAGAATTACTTTTGGGCATTACTTGGGGGAGAGCAGGGGAAGTCTTCTGCTCCTCTGATTTGTGGATGAAAATCATGTTCCTCAAAATGGGCTTCTGTGCAGTGTTGCTTTTCCTCATGCTCTGTGGATGGGCAGGAGGTGACGAGGGAGGAGGCGGAGAGTGAGACGGGGTGGAGTGGAGAAAACAATTATTTTAAAAAATGGATAGTGGTGGTGAAGAATGGAGTGGAGGGAAAAAGGATCCAGAGGTCAAGAACATGGATAAAGAAGGAGGAGGCTGCAGCAGAATGGAGATAAAGAACTGTGGAGGTGAAAGATGACAACTCGTGTGTGTGTGTGTGTGTGTGTGTGTGTGTGTGTGAATACTGTGTTTGCACGTGGCACACAAAGTGGCCTCCACCACCCTCTCTGGCTACTGTGCTGCATTTGCAGTATTTTAACTTTTTTGCATCTCAGGGGATCCCTCCCCACCACCGTTGCTATCTTATGAATAAAAATAATTATTCTGCTACCTCTGTATGTGTTTGTTTGTTTTTAATGTTGTTTTAGGCTACTTAGATGTGCAGCAGCCAAGGCCAGCACCTTGTAGGCATTTTTTTAAAGTAACAAATGTAATTGTAGTGATTACTTTAGAGGAAAAGTAATCAGTTACTTTCAGAGCACTTGCAATTGTAACGGTAATTACTACTTTTTGGGGCATGTAACTGTAACTGTAATTTATTACTTTTAAAAAGTAATCTTCCAAGCTCTGTCTAAACTACAACTCCTGTTCTCTGACGGAATAAAAAAATAGACCCCAAAGCAACATAATCTCTATTCCAACCATAAAGGTAGGATTATCTATCTACTAGTTTTATCCCTCTCCAATAAATCCACCATTTGAAACTTGATGTACCACAAGCAGAAAGCAGGCAGGCTAAATGCAAAGCAAACAGCTTCAATTGGCTGAAGAAACTTGATTTATATCCCAACCTCATTTATCAAAAAAAAATATGGGGGTAAACCAAAGCAAGAAGGGAGAAAATAGAGATGATGATGATGATGATTATAGCAAATTGCATTGCTTATCCTTTTCCAAGTTTTCATCTACCCACTGGAGTAATTCCAAAAGCCAGTACTATATTTGGATGCAAAACACTGGATCAAAACTAACTTAGTTCCTTAGCAATGAAACCACAATGAATTAATGTATTTTGCCCATGGGGTAAACTTCAGTGGAGGGCTGCGGGCTCAAGTTCCCCCCCTTGGGCAGCCAGTGCCAGGTAGTATTGACAGGCTCACATGATGGACTTGGTTACAATAGCAGCCGCAGCAAAGGACTGCCCCATCTCTCTGTTGTGTCATACTACAATTTCAATGATTCTTTAGTGATTTGTTTATTGGCCTTTGTTGGGCCTGGCAGACTGCAAATCTGTAAAGAAGACTGAATTGGGTAAGTCAAAAGCCTCCATAATTTTAAAGATAAATATAATCTTCAACATAACTTACAGGGACAATAACCATTTTGTCACAGTTGGGATGTGCGTCTCTCAGTCACCATGAAAAACAACAAAGAATCTGTGAGACTTTAGTGACTGTTTTTATTACGGCATAAACTTTTGTAGGCCAGATCCTACATATGTGTGTGTGTGTGTAGTTTTAAATAATATAAGATTTTACAATAAACAAAGAAACAATATTTTTTGTTGTTCTTTTAGTCTATACAAACAATACAAAAGGTTTGACCTTCCTTAACAAAAGACCATATGAGAAAGAACAGAGTTAAGGAAAAATAATCCAAAATGGGTTGCAAACACTAAACTATTTAATAACCATGAAGTAAAATAAACACAACAACTAATAACAAAGCACAGCTATACCCTTACGAGGTCCATGCCTCTTTAAAATGAGTGCTGTGCAGTAGTATACCAGATACATTTCCCCCTTTTGGTCTTCTTCAGTGGCCAACTACATAAAATCTATCAACAAAATAGACAAAGTGCCAGCTTCTTCCTTCTCCTGGACTGTCCATTCAGCCCTCTGAATCACTGAAGAAGACAGATTTTTCTAGGTATATGCTCGTGCCTATGCTTCCTCCTGCTGTCGACATTTGTTGTCTTGCTAGTCCTGCAGATCTCTCTGGAACTTCCAAAATTAAGATTGATGTAAAATTGCTTTGTATTTTTGGTGCAAGATTGATAGAATACTGTAATTGAATAAGCCTTGTCAACGATCCCAGGTTCAACCCCCTCACCCCTGGGAAATTGCTCCTGGGCAGGCACACCCCGTGCCTTTCCTTACCAGGGAAAGGGAATGCCGGCCCTGTACGATAGGTAGACTGCCACTACTCCTTAACCTGGTCTTCTACTCTGAGTCAATGGGAACTCAGAACACAAATTAGACTGGCAGAGATCTGGGTTATAAAAATCTCAAAACAGGTGCCATTGCTTCTGCTATCCAAGTTGATGCCTAAGACTTCTCTCAGTGGGGAGGATGGTGAAACAGTAGATCCTTCTATATAAATGCCTTTGTGAGCATGAACAAATTATCCTGACATTTTCTGAGCATTCATGTCAGCAGAACATTCACCAAGGCAATGAAGTGTAGATTAAAAAGTGACAAGTTAAACAGCAGTTTGAAATTAGAACATTAGACCTGCAACCATCATGTCACCTAAGATGGTGCACTTAAGCTTCTTTAATAGCATTTTAGTCTATAGAACTAAAATAGCTTAAGCACAAATAGGCCAATGGATTCTGAATCACAACAGTTTAGCAGAACACAGTGGTAACTCACTGGAAATCGATGGTACCGTCTTCATTGAATATTATACAGTGAGCATTATACTATTAGCCACTAATATTCAATACATTCTTCTAACCCCATTTTCATTACACAAAGGAATAAAGTCCTAAAAAGGAATGAATTTCCAGCTTTTTGCAGGTGACAGATATATTTGACATCAAATAAATAAATATTTCAGATTATTGTGAAATCTATGGAGATCATTGTCACCTTAATGACCCCACAATTAAAAGAAAGAGTGTTGTTATCTTAAAGGGCATTGAAAATAAATATGATAATCTCCTTACACAATTTATTTGTATGACCCTTAGAGAAATTTTAAAAATCCATTAAGATCCATCCTTTAAAAAGAGTCTGTTGAATTATGACCCTTATAAAACAGCTGATAGGCAATGAAGCAAAGCACCTGTACAATTCACTTTTTGTTGATATTTTTTATTTTCTGTGCAGAAAGCATCTGATACTCAGCCTCTGACACTTAGATGGTGGGCACTAGCTATATACAGCAATAAGCCTTGCCAACTGGTTTTTCCATTGGTACTCATTCATTGGCGATCACTCGTAAGATTGTATTCCAAGATAAAGTCTTCAATGGTGGGTCCGTAAGTGACTGTGGAGGCTAATTCTGGATCCACACACCCTCCCACAGTGAGGACATAGGCTTCCAGATGGAAGATGGTCACGATGAGGATTTGCTTGACGTGCCTTCCGCTTAGCTCATTTGTCCCTTTCGCCCTGTCCATAGCACCTTTGATAATGGCTGACCTCCAATTGGGACGCTCATGGGCCAAAGCTTCCCAGTTCTCGATGCTTATGTTACATTTTTTTAGATTAGCTTTGAGAACATCTTTAAACCTCTTTTGCTGTCCACCGATATTCCGTTTTCCATCCTTAAGTTGGGAGTAAAGTAGCTGCTTTGGAAGATGGTGATCAGGCATTCAAACAACATGGCCGGTCCAGCAAAGTTGATGTTGGAGGATCATTGTTTCAACACTGGTGGTCTTTGCTTCTTCCAAGACGCTAACATTAGTCCGCCTATCTTCCCAAGTAATTTGCAGAATTTTCTGGAGGCAGCGTTGGTGGAATCTTTCAAGAAGTTGGGAGTGGCGTTTATAGATGGTCCATGTTTCACAGGCATACAGTAAGGTCGGTAGTACAATGGCTTTGTAAATAAGTATTTTGGTCTCCCTGCTAATATCCCGATCCTCGAACACTCTACGCTTCATTCGGGAGAATGCGGCACTCGCAGAGCTCAGACGACGCTGAATTTCAGCGTCAGTGTCAGCTTTTACAGAGAGATGGCTGCCAAGATAAGAAAAGTGATCAACATTCTCTAGCATTGCACCATTAAGTTGGATTGATGGTGCTACAGAGGAATTGGTTCGCACTTGCTGATGAAGCACTTTGGGGTTTTTTAATGTGAAGCGAGAGGCCAAACTTTTCATATGCTTCTGCAAAGACATTTAGGATAGTTTGAAGATCTTCCTCTGAATGTGCAGAGACTACATTATCATCGGCATATTGAAGTTCTATGACAGAGGTTGTAATTACCTTACTTTTTGCTTTCAGCCTACTGAGATTAAAAAGCTTTCCATCTGTTCAATATGTGATTTCCACACCAGTGGGAAGTTTCCCCTCAACAAGGTGTAGAATCATGGTGATAAAAATAGCAAATAAGGTTGGAGCAATGACACATCCCTGTTTGACGCCTGATCCCACTTTGAATGTATCACTTTGAGAGCCATTGTTATCCAAAATTGTCGCTGTCGTGTTGTCATGGAGGAGTCGCAAAATATTCATAAATTTATCAGGGCATCCAATTTTCAGAAGGATGGTCCAGAGAGCAGTTTGATTTACAGTATCAAAGGCCTTAGTCAGATCAATAAACGCCATATACAGAGGTCGGTTTTGCTCCCTGCATTTTTCTTGAAGCTGTCGTGCAGTGAAGATCATGTGCATTGTCCCCCTGGAAGGGCAGAAACCATTTTGGGATTCAGGGAGGATGTCTTCTGAGATAGGTAGGAGGCGATTTGCGAGGATCCTTGCAAGGATTTTACCTGCAATAGCTAGAAGAGAGATGCCTCGGTAGTTCCCACAATCTGTTCTATCACCCTTCTTGAAAAGAGTGATAATTATGGCATCCCTAAAGTCTTCCGGGATCTCCTCCCTCATCCAGATTTTTTCGATGAGCTTATGAAGTTGTTGTGTAAGTTCAGGCCCACCTTCTTTAAAGACTTCAGCAGGAATCCCATCAGGTCCACTAGCTTTGTTATTCTTCATTTGATTAATGGCTTTACTGACTTCATCCGAATTAGGGGATACTGCAAGCTCTAATTTGTTGTTGTGGCATTTGCAAGAAGACCTCATCAGCCACAATAGAGTTACAATTAAGGAGGTCGTGGTAATGCTCTTTCCAACGCAGTGCAATAGACTCTTTGTCCTTTAGAAGTTTGGTACCATCTATTGAACGTAAGGGATTTGTACCATAATTTGTTGGTCCGTAGATGGCCTTTGTGGCATTAAAAAAGCCCCGTGCATCATGAGCATCTGCAAAATGCTGGATTTCTTGAGGTTTCTTTATCCACCAGGTGTTCTTAAGTTCTCTAATTCTACTTTGGACCTCAGCCTTTGCACTGGCATAGATTTTTTTTCTTAGCAGCACAGTTAATGTCTTTTTGCCATATCTGGAAGGCTTTGTCAATGATATGTTCAATCTCACTATCATTCTCATCAAACCAGTCCTGATGTTTCTTAGTTTGGTATCCAATAGTTTGTTCACATGCTGCAATAATGGAAGTCTTCAGTTTAATCCAGCATTCCTCAACGTTTTCAGGGAGTTCCGTAGGTAGATGTTTCTTGAGAGCTGTTTGAAAGCAAGGTCGCTTAATAGGATCTTGAAGGGTGTGGATGTTCATTTTACACCTTGGTTTTCTTCCTTGGAGCCTACGTTGAGGAACAATATTAATGGCCATAGTGGATCGAATTAATCGGTGATCTGTCCAGCAGTCATCAGTGCTCGTCATGGCCCTGGTGAGGAGTACATCACGACGATCTCTGGCACGAACAATTACATAATCTAGGAGATGCCAGTGCTTTGACCGAGGGTGCTTCCATGATGTTTTAAATTTATCTTTCTGGTGAAAGAGTGTGTTTGTGATAACAAAATTATGCTCTGCACATTTAGTAAGAAGTAGAATTCCATTCAGGTTGCTATTGCCAGCTCCCTCTTTCCCAGTGGTTTCTGGCCATAAATCAAAATCACGCCCAACTCTTGCATTGAAATCGACCAGGAGGAAAATTTTGTCCTCCTTAGGTATCTCTGATAAGATGGTGTCCAGCTGGGTATAAAAATTTTCCTTGATGTCTTCATCAGCATCTAATGTTGGTGCATAAGCACTTACAATAGTTGCCTGCTGGTTTTTGGCAAGTTTTAATCGGAGAGTTGAGAGTCGTTCATTAATGCCAGTAGGAACTTCTGACAAGAGCTTCACAAGATCATTTTTAATAGCAAAGCCTACTCCATGTATTCGTCGTTCTTGTTCAGGCAGTCCTTTCCAGAAGAAGGTGTAACCTCCTTTTTCTTCCTTCAATTGTCCCTCTCCTGCTGTTCGAGTTTCTTGGAGTGCTGCTATGTCAATATCAAAACATCTCAACTCCCTCGCAATGATGGCAGTCCTGCGTTCAGGATGTTCACTATCTGTATTGTCCAGCAATGTTCATATATTCCACGTTCCAAAGTTCATTTGTCTTTTGCGACTGCCAAGTGGTAACCCCACTGGACGTGGTGATCCAGTCAGGGAGAGAGATGAGGCAAACTATGTTTAGGGCACCTTTTCTAGCCCCTTCCCCATACGGGGTTAGCAGAGTGGATCCTGAATAGGACTGCTCAGTCATGGATCAGCTATATACAGCAATAAGCCTTGCCAACTGGTTTTTCCATTGGTAGTACCAGCAGATGGGTATATGCATTTATGTATCTATCACATGTGTTCCTCATCCATCTTCCATGGATCTTAGTGTGTCTTTCATGTGGTTCTCATTTTATTCTCACAATGGCCCGGTGAGGTAGGTTAGACTGCAAGGAGGTGATTTGCTCAAGGTTACCCAGTAAGCTTCATAGCTGAGTGAGTTTTGAACCTGTTTTCCCACATCTAAGCCCAAAATTCTAACCACTGTACCATTAGCAAAACACACTTTAAATAGGGCAGGTAGGATTAGGAGCCAATCACCTCCATTTTAAAGAAGCATAAAGCACTTCATAATTGAGGATTGATTTGCTCTGGCAAAGAAAGCCTTTTTGACTCAAACTGCCTTGCTAAAATAGTCATGATTATATTAACCATTTGTGATCTTTATTGTGCAATAAAAACTCTACATTCTTTGGAATTGTCCTGCCTGAACACAAAGAACTCAGACTGAGACACGGCTGTGGTTTTTTCTTTTATTGAAGTAAAAGAAAGTTTCAATTCAGTGGGTTTCATGAATCTACCTATGGCTTACTCAGAACTCAGCATTTTGCTAGGTCTAACTAGGCACAACTTCGCTGCACTTAGGCCACATTCACACCAGACATTTATTCCACTATTATTCCACTTTAAACTGTCATGGATTCCCCCAAAGAATCTTGGGGAGTGTAGTTTGTGAAGTGTGGTAAGAGTTGTTAGGAGACCCCTATTCTCCTCAAAGAGCTACAGTTTGCCAGTGTGGTTTATCAGTCATTTCCTCTTCCCAGAAAACTCTGAGAATTGTAGCTCTGTGAGGGGAACAGGAGTCTTCTAACAGCTTCCAGCACCCTTCACAAACTACACCTCCGGATTCTTTGGGGGAATCTATGACAGTTTAAAATGGAATAATAGTGGAATAAATGTCTGGTGTGAATGTGACCTAAGATGTGGACTCAGCAACTCCTCCCCCCCCCAGCTTAAGTAAGGCTGGGGGGCACCCTACTTGCATGTGCTAACTGTCACAGTTGGGAGTGTGTACACAGACGAAGACTCCACCTCAACTGTGCCTGTTGAATTTCCCACTGCATTTGCCTCCTGGCGCGGGGCAAAGGCAGAGCCCCGTCATCGTCCTGTCTTCCCCCTCAGAGGGAAGAGGGCTGCCTGCAGGTGACACGGGCCTAAGGAGAGGGGGAGTGTCAGCCTGGGAAACAACCTGCTGGTCAGGTTGACTCTCCACAGGGCTATCCGGAGCTGCTGAGATTGAGCTGTCAGTCCAGAGCTGGGGTGCCTTCTGAGTCCAACTTCCCACTCGCCCCCTCACTGGCTCAACCATCCCACTCTGTCCTCCTCCTCCACTTCATTCTCGTCGGTCCACCCCCTCCAGCAGGGCTCACGACAGGTATCAAGGCTTTTCCCCTTTTTAATAGCGGGTCTTGGTTTAGTGTAAACAAGGGCTGGAAAAGGTTCATAATTCACTAGCAGCCTTTCCCAAGCTTTGGTTCCCCAGATGTTGCTGGACTGCAGTTCCCATAATTCCTGACCATTGCCTGTGCTGGCTGGGCCTGATGGGAGTTGTAGTCCAGCAACATCTGGGAACCCAAAGGTTGGTTGTTTACTAATTATTGATTGTTTGTAAAAGATACAAAGGAACTTGTGAATGTATGAGTTGGAACACTACTACCCAAAATAGAAAATGGAAGCAGTTTTTCTAAGCATGCATGAACATCACAAGTCGCCAACACTCCACATTCTCCATATCTTCTGTCACCCCACCTATTCCAGTAAAATCCACTGCCCTGAGTACAACAAGCATATGATGAAAAACACCACCACAGTGGCTATTTGCAGCCTTGCATGCCCCTGGCTGCCTCTCTCCCTTCTCAGGGTGACTGTAGAAGTAGGTTATATTTAATCACAGCAGACATCCCGTCACTTGATATTCCTGTGTCTCTGGACCAAATTCCCAGACTTGATCTGAGTTACTGGGCCATTTGTTGGGGGGGGGGGGGAGGGAGTGGACACAGTGACATTTTGATTCACGATTACAATAATCTTAAATGCAGCAGCTTCCAGTTCTCTGCATGTCTGGAATGGAACTGAAGTCTATTTCCAGCACCATAGCATGAGTCAACTTGCAAAGCACATCTTGTGGAGGTCAAAAGAAAGTCTTGCACATATATGATGGAAATAAAACTTGTGCACATCTCTCATATGCCCCCCTTTGTGAACCAAACATTTATGTTTAATTCATACTTCGTTAAAGATCTTATGCAGCCTTAGACAACTCATTTAACACATGACCACCTACATTTCATTGACTTTCATTTGCTATTTGCATTCCCTGTGTGTAAACAAGCACCCACATCTTTAAGTTTAGAATATCAACAATTTTTACTAAGTTTTCAGAAAAGGAATGCCATGAGTCCCGAGACCGCTATAGAAAACCCACACATTTCGCACAGTCACAAATGTTTGTGATGATTTATTTCATTAACAAGCAAGACTAGGAGAATCAACTTCTCATGGTTCCATAGTTCAAGATGGTTGTCAACCCAACATGGAAGCAACCCATCCTTCCCCCATGACACATCAGGAATGTTTTGAATATTACTGTAGTTTGTAAAGGGTGCTGGGAATTGTAGCTGTGTGAGGGGTAAACTTTTGGAGAATTCTTTTGGAGAAACCATGTGCTTTGAATGTGCTTTAAATTTATGGTATGCAAGCAGCCCTAGAAATGATAGAAGAGTTACGTTTTAAACAGCCCAATTAAATACACTTTTAACAAAAGTAAGGTTGAAATAATGTATAAACTCAAAAAGAAAACATAAAATAGCATTTTAACTAATAAGCATGTTGAATACCATTGTCAGTTACATATAGTTAACTTTTTTAAGCTCTCATAGAATTACATACTGCTGCTGCCGCCACTTGCCTGCCTGCCTGCCTGCCTGCCTGCCTGCCTGCTTGCTGCTGTCGCTGCTGCTCAGCTACCACCACCGTCCTTGCCATCAGACTTTTGCTGTGTAAATTGCCTGGCTTTGGCGGGACCTGTGGGTTTTGAGTCATGTGCCTGGGAGAGAGAACTCAGAGCCAAGCGGGGGGACTTGAGGGGCCCCCAATCAGTGTAGTGATGGGTAGAGGGAGACATGGCGTTGTGAGGAGGACTTGCCAGGTAGGGGAACCCGGCCCAGTCAGTTAATGGCTGTGCCTTGCTCCGGTCCTCCCCACACCCCCAGGTCTGTTGGTTGGCCTATCAGCCAACTCTCAGGCCTCCGGATGCTGCTCCTAAATGCCAGATCAGTGCATAATAAGATCTCCTTCGTTCATGATTTAATTGTGGATGAGGCAGCCGATCTGACATGTATAACTAAGACCTGGATGGGTGAGCGGGGAAGAGTCAGTCTCTCCCAACTATGCCCGCCAGAGTACCTGGTTCAGCATCAGGGTAGACCTGAGGGTTAGGGAGGGGGGTTGCTGTGGTCTATAGGAGCTCCATCTCCCTTTGCAAGCACCCTGTCCATGTGACTACTGGTCTGGAATGTTTGCACCTTGTGTTGGGTCAGCGGGACAGATTGGGGATTGTGTTGGTGTACTGTCCACCCCGCTCCCCAACAGACTCCCTAGCTGAGCTGATGGAGGTGGTCTTGGGTATACTGCTGAGATCCCCCAGACTGTTGGTTCTGGGGGATGTCAACATTCATGCTGAAACCGCCTTAACTCGGGTGGCTCAGGATTTCATGGTCTCCATGGCAACTATAGGACTGTCCCAACATGCCACTGGCCCAACACATGTAGCAGACTTTACTCTAGACTTGGTTTTTGCAACTGGACATGGAGATGGTGATCTGAAAGTGGGGGGCCTTACATCAGATCACTGCTTACTGAAGTTTAAACTTACAGCAGCTTTTCCCCTCCGCAAGGGTGGGGGACCTATTAAGATGGTCCACCCCCAGAGACTAATGAATCCAGATGGTTTCCAAAGGGCTCTGGGGAGTTTTCCAGCTAATAGGGCTGGCGCTCCTGTCGAAACTCTCATTGATCTGTGGGATATAGAAATGACCTGGGCGATTGACATGATTGCTTCTGAGCACCCTCTCCTGTGTAGAGCTTGTACGGCTCTATGTTATACCCCAGAGCTGAGAGCAAGGAAACAATATAGGAGACGGCTTGAGTGCAGATGGAGACGAACTCCTGGTGGATGCAATCAAGTACTGATAAGTGCCTACGGCAAGCTGTATTCAGGGGCAGTGAAGGCAGCAAAAAAAAAATTGCTACCACTATTAAATCATCAATTTGCCACCCAGCGGAGCTCTTCAGAGTTGTCCGGGGACTATTACATGCTGGCCCCAAGGACATGGTAGAACCCTCTGAGGCCCACTGTAATGAATTTGCTAGGCACTTCCAGGATAACATCTTAGACACCTGCCAGGACTTAGACTCCAGTGTTATAGAAAGTGAATCAAGTGAGGTATCCAGAGCACAGTCTTGTCCTAATTTCTTGGATGAGTTTCAGTTGGTACAGCTTGAGGACGTTGACAAGGTGCTTAAACAGGTTTGTGCAACCACTTCTGTACTGGATCCTTGCCCTTCTTGGCTAATAAAAGCTAGCAGGGATGGAACAGCCAGCTGGGTCAGGGAAGTGATTAATGCCTCACTGCAAGAGGGAGTGGTCCCAGGTCCCCTGAAAGAGGCAGTAGTGAGACCACTCCTACAGAAATATTCCCTGGACCCAGAAAATCTTAATAACTATAGGCCGGTGGCAAATGTTCCATTCCTGGGCAAGGTCCTAGAATGAGTGGTTGCAGGCCAGCTCCATACACTCTTGGATGAGACCGATTTATCAGGATCCATTTCAGTCGGGTTTCAGGCCTGGTTTTTGTCAGGAGAAGGACGGGGAGAGTGTGACTCTGTTGATTTTCCTTGATCTCTCAGCGGCTTTTGATACCATAGACCATGGTATCCTTCTGGGACGACTGGCTGAGTTGGGAGTGGGAGGTACTGCATGGCAGTAGTTCTGCTCCTACTTGGTGGGTTGATTCCAGAAGGTGGTGCTTGGGGAACACTGCTCGGCCTCGTGGATTCTCCAGTATGGGGTTCCACAGGGGTCAGTTCTGTCCCCCATGCTGTTCAACATCCACATGAAACCATTGGATGCAGTCATCCGGAACTTTGGAGTGCGTTGCCATCAGTATGCTGATGACACGCAGCTCTACTTCTCCTTTTCATCTTCTTCAGGTGAGGCTGTCAATGTGCTGAACCAGTGCCTGGCTGCGACAATGGACTGGATGAGGGCTAATAAACTGAGGCTCAATCCAGACAAGACTGAGATGCTGCTAGTGGGTGGTTCTTCTGACGGGATGGTGGTTGTCCAACCTGTTCTGGATGGGGTTGCACTCCCCCTCACAGAGCAGGTTCATAGTTTGGGGGTTCTCCTAGAACCATCTCTGTTACTTGAGGCTCAGGTAGCCTCCATGGCACGGAGTGCCTTCTTTCAGCTTCGGTTGGTGGCCCAGCTACACCCCAATCTGGACAGGAATAGCCTGATTTCAGTTGTCCACGCTCTGGCTACCTCCAAATTAGTTTACTGCAATGTGCTGTATGTGGGGCTGCCTTTGAAGACAGTTCGGAAACTGCAGCTTGTGCAGAATGCAGCAGCCAAATTGGTAACAGGGACCAGACAGTTCAAACATATAAAACCGATTCTGGCTCGCTTGCATTGGCTGCCTATATGTTTCTGAGCCTGATTCAAGGTGCTGGTTTTAACCTATAAAGCCTTACATGACTTGGGACCACAATACCTGATGAAACACCTCTCCCAACATGAACCCACCTGTACACTACGCTCAACACCAAAGGTCCTCCTCCGGGTGCCTACTCCAAGAGAAGCTCGGAGTCTGGCAACAAGGGAGAGGGCCTTTTCAGTGGTACCCCAAATTATGGAATGATGTCTCTGATGAAGTTCACCTGGTGCCAACATTGTTATAATAATAATAATAATAATAATAATAATAATAATAATAATAATAATAATAATAATAATAATAATAATAATAATAATAAAATTTTATTTATGAGTCGCCTATCTGGCCGAATTAACGGCCACTCTAGGCGACGTACATTGATACAATAAAATAGAATATAAAACCAGTAAAACCACAATCAATAATTAACCAAACACCACTCTACCAGTTAATCAATCAGTTGTTATCTTTTTGGCCCCAGATCAAGACTCCCTTTCTCCCAAGCATTCTAACAGCATGCCCTGAGTTTTGACCCCAGGTCTTTTACCTTGTTTATCTGTACTTCATGGTTTTAAACTTTGTATGGTTTTAAAAATTGTATATTTGTTTTAAATGTTCAATGTTTTTAATTTTTGTAAACCTCCCAGAGAGCTTTGGCTATGGGGCAGAATATAAATGTAATAAATAAAATAAACACTTGAAAGTCTTTGTCTTTCATTTGAAAAAGCAACCAGCAGGATCTAATTCTGTGGGAACTTGGTCAATAATCATAGGGCAAGCATTTTACGTCCTTGTTTTAAAAAAAAAAGAACTTCTTGAGCAGATTTCATTTGCAAGTGTTTGGGGTGATGGCAGTATAGTATGTGGAGTGGTTGTAGTATTATATTTTAATGATGTAATATTTATACCAATTAGTGGGCTTTTTTGAAGTGTTATAACTTACTCCCAACCTTCAGCATGAGGAGCAATAAAATCCTATATAGATAAACCATTCCTTCAAGTGTGAACAGTGGAGACTGCTGGCTCTGATGTCAATGGGGCAGTGAATCCGCTCCAGGTTTTAGTCTGAAGTTTCAAGAAGCTGTCCAAGGTGCTGAAGCAGAGCTCAGTAGTGTCCAGTGTGTGGGAGCAACCAATTTTTTGTTTATTTTTTAAAACAACATACTGGCATTGCCACAGTTCTACTGCTTTGACACTTTGTCATCACTTGCTGCAAACAAGCCTAAAAACATTTTCATTTTTACTTAACTGCATTTGTAACCCTCCTTCAGCATTCAAGTGCCATGGAGTTCTTGAAATTTCTACCAGCATATTGATAAAAAGCTGACATAGGTAAGGATCAGTAAGATTGGTCCATGAAGTTCTATCTATGCTTGTTCAGCATAGATCATATATTTAAGGGTCTGTTTATTATCCATCTTATGTTGCACAATGGATGAGTAAAGAAAACAAGCTTATACTGCAATATCTGTTTTTCCTTCCCTATAATATTCAAAAGAGGTAAGGAATAAGAAGTGCAAAGCCATAATCTTTCTGTAACTCAACACAGCAAAGTATAATCTTTATTTCACAAGAGATCTGCTGATAGATGACATTCTCAAACAGGTGGAGCAAGAGTCATCGGAGAAGGTGGTGAGCAAATGATAGAGCCAAGAGAAGCGGTACTTTCTCCTGGTAGATAAAGAATAGGTATAGTTTTCTAAATGTATAGAAACTATCTTACAAAGAGTGCCAAAAGTATGCATGGTGTGGGGAAAGTGGATAGAGAAAAGTTATTTCTTTGTCTCATAACAGTAGAACTTGGGGACATCCCATGAAGCTGAATGCTGAAAGGTTCAGGACAAAGTAAAGCATTTCTTCACACACCACATAGTTGAACTCTGGAATTCACTCTCACAGGAGGTAGTGATGGCTACAAACTTGGATGGCTTTAAAAGTTCTATGATGAAAGAAAGGTGGGGTATAAATCTAAGAAATAAACAAATAAACTCAAAAGTGGATTAGACAAAGTCATGAAGGATGCCTATCAATGGCTACTAGCCTTGATAGCTATGTTCTACCCCCACTTTGGGGGCAATACTCCCTTGAATATGTTACTGGGAACTGCAGGTGGGAAGAAAACTGTTGCCCTCAGGCTCTGCTGGGGGATTTCTGTGGGCATCTAGTTGGACCCAGAGTGCTGGATTAGATGGGCCTTTGGTCTGACCCAGCATGGATCTTCTTATGTTCTTACAATGAGTAATCAATTATTGCTTTCATTAAATATTTGCCAAACAACAAAGGACAAGGCATTTTTAAAGTTCAAGCCTCAAAGAAAAGATGGATGAGACAGACTCATTAAGCTGGAGCCACTCATTTCAGTTAGACTTTACATTCTACTATTTGCACTGAAGAATTAAACAGGACTGTATTTTATTGCTATGAATATTTAACGCTTATGTGTACTATAATGTACCATCTTGTACTTTGTTACTCAGTGAACTAATTAGGTCTCCTGAAGCATACAACTTACCTGTAACAACTTGCACAGAAAATAAAACGCTCGTTACTTACCTGAGAAGTGAGGGCCTAGTCACACATAATGTTGTGATCATATCGTGTTTTCAGAAATGAAATACTAAGCATGGGGGATGTAGTCCCAACTGTTCTCAGGATCGCAACATACAGGAACAGGCGGTTTACACTTTCCATCATCACCTGCACTTTCCATGAAATTTGTCCTTCTGGTCACCAATTAGCAGGGATGGAAGGAACTGTCTGTTTCAATTCTCTCCAGTTCCCATTTTTCCAATCTTAAATTCAGTTTTCTACATTTCTGCAGCAGTTTGCCTACTTCATAAAGATTTGGTTGGGGAGAGAAAGTTTATACTCCCCCATGTACTGCAAAACACGACCTCCCATGCTTGGTACTTAATTTTTAAAAAACACAAGACATAATTGCTAACAATACTGTTAACATCATGTGATAGTTCTGCATAGTTCTTTAATTTGAAAAATCTGATGATCCATGTTATCACATTCTTATGAACCAGCGTGTTCTCAGCACTGCACATTCAATCTCCTACTGCTATCCTTGGGTGCTTTCAGATGGTCTGTGTTTTGTGCATTTATCCTGATTTGTTTGCAGAGAGGGTGGACATCACTAGCTATTTAATGAGCATTCATTCTGATTTGTTTGTGGGAAGGTTAGATGGCATTACATGAAAGCAAGTTTTATCCCACATAGAGACTTCCTACTACATTTTCCCATCACTTTCCTTATCACAAATGTATTGATCTTTTGGAAAAGTGGTTTGTTGCACAAGACCTCCCGATCAACTGTAGTTGCACAAGCTGAATTTGCCAGTAAGTTATTAACTCACACCCCAAAATAGTGCCCTTTTTCATATAGAGGCAGGATTTTTCAGATACTCCTGGGATGGGCAGTTGTTTCTGTCCCTCTTTTTCTTGTGTGTGTTCCACAATACCGTAAGCCTAAAGTCTTACCTTAGTTTAAAACTATGGCATTATGACCTGTATAGTTAAGAGTGTGATCCTGTGCCTATCTATTCAGAAGTAAATCCTGCTGAGTTCAGTGGAGCTTACTCCCAAGTAAGTACCTGCTGTTTCTCCATTGCTAGCAAATGTGCAATGCAAAATAGCACTTGAACTTTTCACGTTGACTTGTGGCCTTTGTTGTATACTAAGACATTGTGAGCCACTTTTAGGCAGGCTTAAAATGAATTGGTGTGATGTCATTACATTGAAAGTAAGAAGGATTCATATGAATCTAACAAGAAAGAGTAGCTTTAAAAATTTTTTTTAATAAGTTCTGAAATCAAACAATGTTCAGTCCAAGAAAGGAACTTTGCCTCCTATGGCAAAGTAGGAGCGGCTGACACTTGTGAACTTTGAAGGCCCCATTCTGATAACTGGTGCATGAGGGCAAAATTGCAGCTTCGCAACACATCTTGCACAATGTAATGCTACCTGTAGACGGGGGGGGGGGAAGGGAAGCAAGGACTCTATTTTGCACAGGTAGGTGGGGTCAATAGGTCAGATGCTGTCTGCTTGAAACTGCGAAGGCATAAATAAGGTTGAGTAACACATTACGGAGCTTATCTCAGACAAATGGAAACTGCAAATAGACACATAAGAGATGTGTGGCCTTGCAGATATAATTGCTATTCAGTCAAAGAAAAAAGTTGCATGCCTTTCCCATACCTTTTTTCTCCCTTATTCCATTTTGAATTTCTTTTGTACCGAGTTATCCATGACCCCTTTTTACATTGGATCATTACCTGCTTCGTTTATTCCCATATTTCTTTTGTTTGCTTACTTGCTTGGTTCTCCCTCTCTCTCCTTTTCTTGCTTTAGCTCTCTCTGTGTCATTTTGTTCTCTGTCTTTCTCATGACCTTCCCTCAAGTGCAGTCTAGCGGTTAAGAGTATGAGCCATGGATCAGATCTCCACTCAGTGATGAACTCCATCAGTGGTATTAAGCAAGCTTCATATGCCTACTGAAGACATTTTTGTTTAAGAAAGCTTTCCCTGAGATGCGTGACCCAGTCATTTACGAAGTAAACTGCACATCTGTTGGAATGGCTTTATTGTTTTTACAGTTTGTAGAAAGGACTTTTATTGTTTTTAGAATTTGCCTTTTAATTTTTATCTTGTACACTGCTTTGTTGGCCTCAGTCTGTGAGGTGGCTTATACATTTGTAAAATAAATAAATATTTGCCTCAGCCCTGTAATTTGGATGTAAAATGGGCCAACCTTACAAGACCATTTTACTGATTACTGAGACAACATTTGTAAAAAGCTATGAGTGCTCAGGAAAAGCATTACATAAATATTAGAAAGGCCCCCCCGAAAGCACCTTAAATATCCCACAGCAAAGCATGGGACAGCCCCTAAAGATTTGAGGCCAGGGGAGGCAAGAAGCAGTCATGGGAAGGAAGAGAAATTGGGTTCAGGAACAGTTTGCTTTGCTGCCCTATCTCTGAGTCCCAGAGCACGTGCTTTGCATGCAGAAGGTATCAGGTTTAATCCATGGCATCTCAGGCAGGGCTGAGAAAGACCCCTTCTGAACCTCTGGAAAACCACTGTCAGTCAGTGTTGTCAATACGAAGCTAAATGGACCAATGGCCTGACTTGGTATAAAGCAGCTTCATATGTTTTTATAATTTTATATTATATTGTTGTAACCCACCCTGGGACCTTATGGTGAAGGGCAGGGAAGAAATCTATATATATATAAAATGAAGTATGTTCCAATGTTCTTGAAATAACTGCAGGTTTGGAAGGGGGGATTAGACTTAGATAAATTGGGTCCCCCATCTTTTCATATTTCTGTTGTTTCTTCCTCTTTTTGCTGTACATTTCTCCTTTCTCTTCTCACTCTACACAAACTTCACTAATCTTTGTTTCTGTCATATCTTAGAACCACTTCACACATGCAAACTAGGCCCCACTTTTTCTTTGTGCAATCACTCTAGTTTAAAAAAACAAAACAGCACCTCAGTGCGAACCAGGCCATAGCCAGAGAGAGGCAGCAACCAGGTCTGCAATCACAAAAGCAACAAATGAAACAGAATGTTACTGATTTGCCATTTCAGAGAGCTATGAGAAAGCCAGGATGGTATAGTGGTTAGAACGTCAGTCTAAGATTGGGGAGACCTTCATATCTGCACTTAGCCATAAAGCTCATGGGGTGAGCTTCTGCTAGTCATTATCTCTCAGTCTAACCTACTTCACAGGGTTGTTGTAAGGTTACAATGGGGGTGGGCAGAAGATCCATGTATGCCTGCCAACTTTAGCTCCTTCAAGGAAAGGTGCATTCACATGCAATACTAAATGCCTGCATCCCTCCAAGGAGAGAGCAGCATACATGGGGTTATAGATTAGCTTCATTCTGTCCCATAAATAGCACCCTGTTATCTCATTTTATGTTCATGAGGACTCTGTTCTGTCGGTCAGGCTCAGACAGGTCAATATGCTCAAGGCTATCCAGTGAGTGTGATGTCTGAGAAGCCATCTGAACCTTGGTTTAGAACATCCACACCCAGTGCTCTAGCCACTGTTCAGCACTGACTCTACATTGATCAGGAACATGAAAACCATTAGAGTTACATCATCCCCCCCCCCATTCAGAATTCAAGTGTAGCCATACATTTTAATGTGAAGAATGTGATGCCTTCCTCTTTCAGTATCAGGCTATTCATCATCAGTGCAAAAAAGGCTTTTATGTCTAAAGCACCTCAGTCATTTTTTTTTTCCTGGCAGAGTCATCCCTTCAGAAGAAAGCAGCTGAAGTTCAGCCAAACATCTGCATAAAGAGAGCTCTTGAGAGGCCAAAAGCTGCAATCACAAAAGAAACTTGAACTGCATCTAATGGTTGCTGTTGTTGTTGTTGTTATTGTTATTATTATCTTACATTTCATTTCAATATGTGCAAATTCATTTTTGATGTGTGCTTCCCATTTTTTACTCTTCCGAAGAACCTGTGCAGGATTCTTCCCAGCTGAGTTTAACAAAAAAAAATTGAAATGTTTTTAATTTATCAGGAGGAAAAAAAGATAATCTGTTTGTAAAGCTTGAGCACATCCACTCCCTTTTCCTCCACGTCACTTGTGGAGCTTCACCCAAGATCAACTGCCTTTAATAATTTATTAACTGAAACAAACACCCAAAACTGTGGTTCTCAAATTGCAGTTGATGACCTCCAATCCAACAGGGGGAGGTGTAGCAAAGATCTCACCAGGCTTGAGTGGATTGACATCTTAAGTAACAAAGAGCTGGATGCATAATAGATGTCTGAGAAATGAAAAAGGAGATAGAATTACACTACTATTATCATTATTTCCACAACATAAATATTGAGCAAGTTGCCATTTTTATTGCCTTCACAATGTATGTGTTAAAAGCACATTTTTGATGCTTCACCCCAAATACTGCCAGTAGGATAGAGTTTTGTAAGCCAGGCTAGTATTGTTTTGTTTTGTCCTAATCCACATATCACAAATGAAAGTGAGCCAGGAGTAACCAAGGTGGTGCTTGTGATGTTCCTATATTAATGTATATATGGTAAGTGTTGGTTGTTTAGAAGATATATGGTAAGTAGTGAAAGAGGAGGGGGAGTGAATGGGCAGTAGAATGCTAGATGATTGGCTGAGTGTTTAAAATGGCTGAACGTATAAAAGGAAGAGTGAGAGTGGAATCAGGGGGGAGAAGAGAACTGAGTGGGTTGCTTGGTGGGGTTTGAGAGAGTTGTTTTGCCAGGAGAGAGTGGAGAAGGAGGGAGGTGGAGTTCGGATTAGTATTGAGTAAAACCATATGCTTATGTGCTTTAAGAAGAAATCTTGTTAATCTTGTTAGCTTTGTTATCTTTAATAAATACTTAATTTGGTTTACCAAAGGCCTGATCTTTGGCTGGGGTTTCACAGACCAGAAGGGAGGGTAAGGTAATGACCAAGGCTGAAGGGGAACTGTAACAAATGGTGGCAGCGGTGAAGAGAATAACAATACCAGTATTCAGAGTCTCTGGGAATACTAGTATTAGGACGTGACTGGTGGTTGCCTAGCAGGGGGATCTGTTGAGATCTGTGCTAGAGCGGGGAGAGAAACAATAAAAAAGGACAGTCCGGACTGGTGGAGTCCCTGGTGGTGCCTAGTGACAGGCAGTAGCCACGCGCAGGTAGGAACCTGACAGGGAGAGCCAGGGAAGGGCGTCACAGTGCTCTCCAGCTGTTGTTTGACTACATACCCCATCATTCCTGACCATTGGCCATGCTGGTTGAGGCTGATGAAAAGTGAAGTCAACAACATTGGGGTATCCCTGAAACTAACAAATCACTTTGCTGTAATCCCCCTTTCTTGAGTAATACTGCTCATAGCTGCCAGACTTGATTTGAGTATGAATTCCAAAGATACCTGCAAGGTCAGGCCTTTTAAATGCTGCAACCTTTACCATTTCAGACTGAATTCTAAAGCCAGAGAGCCACTCAGCTTGTAGTTTCCCACCTAATGGCCTTTAAATGGAGATCTTTTGGTTTCCCATGCTGAGATGATGCTTCAAAAAGAAGCACATCATTATCAGAATTCCAGAGGCCTACATACTACTGTGATGGAACTAAAATCCTGTATCTCTGGATTGGCCACCATATATTTATTTATTTATTAGATTTATATCCCACCCTTTCTCCCAGTAGGAGCCCAGGGAGGTAATATACTGAGTACCTGCATAAACCCTCTGGTTTCAATTATCCTCTCAGTCACGAGGACCCTAATGGAGGACAGTCTTCATCTTATATGCTTCTGCTAAATTCCAACAAAACTTTTTCTCAGATAATTATTTTATTTGTACAAAGTTTTGATATCCTGTCCTTCTAGTATTTTCTCACCACTCAGGGCATCTAACAATTAAAACCAACTATAAAATACAATGGAAATGGAAACAGGTGCAGCAAGTAAAACAAACCAGACAAACCAGATCATCTAGTCATTATAGCAAAAGCCTGCCTAAACAAAAAGGGTTTTGCCACATGGTGAAATACCAAAAGAAAGGGGGCCAACTGAGCACGGATCTTAAATGTTTGAACAAGGCTAATCTCTTGGCCTGTATTGATTTACCTTTTCTAGGCACAATCACCTATGGCAGCAAAAAAAGCAAAGGGATTGTGAAAGTTTAAAGACTATCAAATGTATAGTAGCAGAAGCTTTCTTAGCAAAAGCCAGCTCTATCAGATGTTTCTGATAGAAGTAGGCTGCTGCTGGTGTAAGCTTATGCTGCAATGCACTTTCTTTAAGGTGCCACCAGACGCTTTTGTCATAGTTCTTTCATTACATTTGCTAATGCTTGAATACAGCATGGCATAAGCTCCTTTCCTTACCAGACCACTAGAGATCGGAACTCACTTTTTGTATAAGTTGCCTTCATTCTCTGTCATGCTTCCTTTACTGGCAGACAAGTTCTGTAGCACATGAAAAAAAAAGACACCATGCTTGTTACTAAAAGAAGAACTGGCATGGATCTGTGACATGGAACTCCTGATTTTAGCAAAGCATTCTCAGCTACAGAGCAGTTTCTATTTTATTTGCCAAGTACATCCTCTCTAGGCATCATGCTGGCCTCTGCTTCTTGTTAACTCCTTGGCAACATACCAGGCCCCAGCTGGCAACTGTTAATTGCAATCAGCAGGTGAGAAACCAGCATCACAGAAACGAAATTACCTTCAACTCTGAAATACAATTCTGGGGAAAATCGAGAATCTGGGATGAAGTATTTAAATTTAAACATGTATGGGAGAAAATTCAAGGAAGCCAGCCAAATACATTTTTAAAACCACATAAGCCCACATGACATAGTTTTTAAGTGTAATCCCAAGGAAGCAGTTAAATATTGTTATATACATGACTACACTTTGTAAAGCTGATTGTTTACTAATACTTAGAGATAGGGTTGCCAGGTCAGAAGCATCCCAAACCCTGAGATTTCAGGGGTAGGCCCTAGTGATGTCACGAGTTGGGCCATAGTGATGTCATGGGGCAGGCCCAAGTGATATCATCAAGCATGATAAATTAAACATCAGTCACAGTTGCTTGGAGCATACAATTCAAACAAAAACATTTCTCTGATTGGAAATTAAGATAGAAATCTCAGCTAAAAGATGGAACCTGGGTAAGGAACATATAATGTAGCCTACTTCTGACAAGAAGGGTTTAAGTGCTCTCAGGCCAGGCCAGTCACCAGAAGGCCATTGTAGGAAGAAAGGAGCCTAGGGTTGTGCAGATGTTAGATGGGAGCACTCAGGAGTAAAGCTGGATGCCCCTGCAATTCAAGGCTGCGATTCTAAACACACTTACTAAGCCCCATAGAACTCAGTAGGACTTACTTCTGAGTAGATATAGTTTGGTTTGTGCTGCTCAGGTAAAGCTTGACTAGGGATCCTCTGCAAAGAATAGAGTTGCCAGGTTCTTGGCCTGAGACTGATTATGTATCTTTAGGAGAAGAGAAAGTCAGCCAAGTGCAGGTGTTCTTGCAAGTCTAATGAGAAAAACCACAAGGTGGAATTCTTTCTTTCCCCTGCACAACTTTTAAAGATACAGAAGACCTCTTGAAGGCTGGGCCTGGCAACCAAGAGGTCTTCTGTATCTTTAAAAGTTGTGTAGGGGGAAGAAAGAATTCCACCTTGTGTGTTTTTCTCATTACAGACTTGCAAGAACACCTGCACTTGTTTGACTTTCTCTTCTCCTAAAGATACGGGATCAGTCTCAGGCCAAGAACCTGGCAACCCTAATCCATATCCAAGCAGGGTTGGCAAACCCCTGCCTGGAATGCCCTGCTCCTTTCTTTTAACATTCCTGCTCCAAACATCTTTACAGATTTAACCCTTCACTTCAGAAAGAGGTTTGAGAAATGGGCAAGAAGATTCTCTGCCCTTTTCTGTCTCCCCTGTGGGCTGCTATAAACACACTGACAGCCAACCCAATTCCAATGAGTAATAATTGACAAATGCGGAGTTTGGTCTACCTTCACAGAAAGTAGCTTGGGAACAGCAACAATTGTAGCCACACTTCCCAGTATGTGAATTCTCTTTCACCACTGTTGCGCAAGAAACAAACTGTCATGCGAACAACAAGGTGTATCATCAGTGGGTTTAAGGGGGTTAAGCTGAGTGCATGGAACCACTGTTGTTGCTTCTATGGATGTAAGGGAGTGAAGTTAAAGGTAAATGAATTGCAAATAGAAAAAGAAAAACAAAAGACAGTGATGATGCAATACCATACCAACCACAATGAAATTCCTTTGAGTAAGGCAGAAAACTCAGCATCCCACAACCAGTCAGGATTCCTAACCAAAAACCAAAACTAAAAAAATCCTGGCAGCCAGTCAGCCAAGGTCACAGAAATTCCCTATACAGCACAACCTGACTTGGGGGCTGCAGTTAGTGCTGAATGGTGCAGCACGATTGGTGACATGAGTGAGACCCTATCAGCATATAATACCTCTGCTCTGAAATCTGCACTGGTTGCCGATTGCTACTAGGCCAAGTTCAAGGTGTGCTTTCCATGTTACAGGTGTCACATAGTACTTGTTCTGCTCTTGTAAGAAATCAGTCCTTTACTGTGGCAGCACCTACTGTTTGGAACTCCCTGCCTATTGACATTAGGCAGACACCTTCATTGTACTCTTTTCAGCATCTGCTAAAAACATTTTTGTTTAGGTAAGCCTACCCAGGCAGGTAAAAGCTATT
Source organism: Rhineura floridana (assembly GCF_030035675.1). Lineage (NCBI taxonomy): Eukaryota > Metazoa > Chordata > Lepidosauria > Squamata > Rhineuridae > Rhineura > Rhineura floridana. The sequence continues at coordinate 90,004,099 of NC_084484.1, read as the reverse complement.
GTGTTTTTTATCTATGTTTAACTCATTGTGGTTTTATTATTTTGAATGTTTTTAAATACCTGTCTTTAACTGTTTTTGCCAATAATTTTATTGTTTTAATTCCTTCTGTAAACCTCTTTGAGATTTTTTTACAGTAAAGCAGTATATAAATGTACATAACAATATTGGAGTCACTGTGGCCCTGTGGTCTGTTTCCACTTTTAGGAACAAAGGAATCGGTCTTAAACCAACTCAGGCCATTTGATATTATCTGGCTCAATACTGATCAGATGGACTAGCATTGGCTCTCCAGGATTCCAGGCAATATCTTTTCCTGGAAATTGAATTTTGGACCTTTGCATGCAAAGGATATGCCCTGTCGCTCAGCTACAGCCTTTCCCCGTTTTAAAAAAGTAATTTTTAAAATTGTTAGTTTCAATTCACTAATGAATGTACATCATACCTAGGGCAGATCCACACCATTCATTTAAAGCACGTTAAACACAAATTTGACGCACATGAATCACACCACAGAATCATGAGAACTGTAGTTTGTTAATGGTGGTGGGAACTATAACTGTGAGGGGGAAACTACATTTCCCAGAATTCTTTAGAGGAAGTCATGCCCTTTAAATTGCAAGGTGGATGTGCTTTAAATGTATTGTGTGAATCTACTTAATAAACTTTGCCTGCATGTAAATCATTTTAATTAATTTTTTAAAATGGAAATGAGCTGTAAAGATTACTGCATGACCATGGGCTACTCACCATCTCTCAGCCTAATCTGACCCTCAGGATGAAACCAACAGAGAGGAACCATGAACACCCCAAGGAAGAAGGGCACACTGAAAATGTAGAGCAAGTAATACTGTAAAACCATAGTGTGAAATCATATTTATTGGGACATAGTATGAAGAAATATTTATATAAGCATGTCTGTCAGAGATGTTTATTATTTACACAACCTGTAAAGATATTTGTAGTGCAATCCTATAATTGTTTACTCAGAAGCAAGTCCCAATGTATTCAATGGGGCTTACTCAAACAGGGAAGCGTGTACAGAACTGCAGCCTCAAGAGATTTATTTATTATTTATTTATTTAGTACATTTGTATGCCACTTTTCATCACTAGGTGACCTCAAAGCGGCTTCCATAGCAAGAACAAAACAATGTAATAAAAAAAAACCAGAACATAAGGAACTTCACTCACCCAATCCAAAATTCAGAATCATGACACTTTAAGCTGTTTTGCAACTGTTATACTTTTTATAATTGGATTTTAAAGGGATTTATTTCTTCTTGTGAGTTGCCTTGGTTTCCAGTCATCAACCCTACCTCACAGGGTTGTTGGGAAGACTCCATATACACGCACACACTGCAGATGTAAAAATACATACACCCCATATCATAAATTATTGTCAAAACCAGTTGGTCATTGCAGAACATTAAAAAAAAATCAGTATTTGTTTCCTACTTAATAAAAGCAGTGATACCTATGTAAGCCCTGCCTAATTGCTTTAAAAAGGATTGGAGCAGGAGAGAAAGATTTATAACACAAACACAGTTTTTTGCTATGTTCACTCAAAAGTCCCATTAATTTGCAGCACAATCCTAACCATGTCTACTCAAAAGTAAGTCCTATTGAATTTAACGGGGTTTACTCCGGGTATGTGGGATTAGCATTGCAACTTGACTCCCAGAAAGCGAGTATAGGTTTAAAGCTTCATATTGGGAAGGGTTTCAAAACACTGCCCTCTTCAACAGCCCACGAAAATTTAAACTTGTTTGACTCCTGTACACAAGAGAAAAAACTACTTTTGGTACTGCTGAAAGGTATATACTTACTCAATTTATGAGATTTTCAGTTAAACAGGAAAAAAACCAATCATTTTCCACCTTTGCAACGGGGTCTGGAAGCCAAGAAGTCTCTTGTCAGTCACAACCCTGAGTTCAGTTATTGGCTACAATCTTGAATGGGTGGGGTTTAGAGCAGCCTGGTAAGAGAAGTTGCGGGGTGGCGGCAGCTGGTGTTATGGTGTGTATCTCATGAACCAGACCACCTAGAAACTTAATTTTTTAAAAAAAATGAAAGCTGTGAGTCTGGAGATTAAGCTGATTCACGTAGTCTCCAGGCAAAAACCAGACACCTGGCAACCCTACTTAGAGATGATTGATTGATGTTTCTGAATGAGAGTTAGTGACTGGAAACCTCTCTCCCTCCTGACTATGGAAGGTAATATCTTATGTTAGTAGGCTCTGGGAAATAGTAGTGTTGCTGTTTTGAGATTTAAACTGGGAACATTTTGACCACTTGTATAGCTTAATGTGATAGAGTGGCAAGAGTATGAACGGCTTTTTCAAAGTAAATAAATGGGAGGGGGGAGGATCTGCTTGAGATTGAGGCCCTGGCAGGAATGTAGGGGGTTTTACCTCTTTGCTGCTGGCTGCAATCCTAATCCAGATCTTTCTCTCTCAAACACCCACACCCCGTTATTTGCATTGGAAAGGTTTCCATCTGTAGCTTCGTTCCCCCCCCCTGTAAATAGCAGGCATGGTAGGCCCAATCTGTACCTCGGCAGGAGGAAAAGGGCTAAAGCTCCCCTACCTCTCCTGCTACCAGGATCCTGATCTTGACTGGACCCCTCTTCCCATGGTTTATGTTTTAAAAGCCATTCACACAAGTGCTAATTGTGTGAATGGCATCTTGTCTCCACTAGTTCTAAGAATGATTACAATTCCTGGTAGTAGCTGAACATGTCTGGGGTATATTACTGACCTGAAAAGAGAATCTTTTCTCTGAGTTAAAATGCAATTCTTGTATTTATTTTCCGACAGCTGTCTGGTGGCCTAATAAGTTATGCCTTAGACAGTTTCCTAGTGTATAGGTTTCCTGACAGGGAATCTGAGGATGGATGGAAAGGGTTGTATCAGTTACCAAAGGCTTACGGGTCAAGGCTGAGTCATGTAAACTCCTGAAGCCTGCAGAATCACTACCCAAGATAAGGCTGGTGTGTTGATTAATTTCAGGAGACTTCCTTTTCAAAGATACAAAGCAAACATTATATATTATGACAGATGTTTAGCCATCATATTAATGGGCATGGATATAAAAAAACAACCTGACAGATCAAGATTATGGACAGAGAAAGATATTTTACAAAAATTACATTTCTAAAAAGAGAGACTGACTCTTGGGCCTAGATTTTTTTAGGGGGGGTCAATAAAGTAAATGGTATTTGTTTCTTATGGTCCAATCCACAAACCAGTATAATATTGTTATGGGTTTGGGTGTTGAGATACATGATTTCTATGAGCTCCCTTCCAGCCTTTGATTTGCAACCTTGCACCTGGACCTGGGCTCTGTAGCTGAGAGGCCTGCTCTATTGGTCAGATGAGTCTCTTTTGTTAATCTAATAGAGTGGCCAGGTGGGCTAATGGGCAGGGCCAGCTCCAGGCATGCCGGGGCCCTTGGGCACAAGCCTGCCCTGGGCCCCTCCACTCCCCTTCCATGATCTGCGGCAGGAGCCGCGGATCACAGGACAGGAGCTTCCGAGCCGCCTGCCATCCCCCCACCATCCCCCCGCTTCACCTACCTTTCTCTGCTTTTTTTTGCGGCTGCACGCACTGTGTGCACAGGGTTGCTATCAATCAATATGGTGGCTGAGGTTTCCATAAGGGGCTGAAGCCTCTCCTGCCATCTTGGTTGATGGCATGCACGTGCATTGCTGCCATCAACCAAGATGGTGGCAGAGGCTTCAGCCCCTTACGGAAACCTCGGCCACCATATTGATTGATGACAACCCTGTGCGCACTGCAAAAAACAGCAGAGAGAAAGGTAGGTGAAGTGGGGGGATGGTGGGCGGCACGGAATCTCCTTCTTTCCTGCGATCTACGGCTCCTGCTGCGGATCACGGAAGGGGAGCGGAGGGGCCCTCGGGCCAGTACCCACCTGGCCGCCCTTTAGAACCGGCCCTGCTAAAGGGTGTGCCAAGTGCCCATTAACTGGTGAATGGGCCTGGGAGATCCTATTATTGAAACTCTTCAGGAGAGCCCTCCCCCCCGGGATAGGCTTATGTTTTAAGTTGAGTCAGAGGAAAGGCTGGGAACTGGAGACAGGCAGAGAGGCTGGCTCCCTGCACCATGGCTTTAGGGTGCCTTGTGTAAGCTTGATGGAAAATGCAAGATCTATTGGACTGCTGATGCTTTGAACCCCTCCATCTTAAGCTCAGGTTGAAATGTGTGTAAATAAATAAACCATATTTCATAAAGACACCAATGACCTTCTTCCCAAGGAAACCAAACCCTAGGCAAGTGCAGGGATTCCTGGAGATCTCTCACCTCTTGGAGACTGAGGTAGTATGCAACAATATGAATTTCATCCTGTTTAGAGATACTAAATAAAGTGCAAAATCTCATCACCTCTGTGAAGAAATTACCACAAACAAATCATCATATATAACAACTGTGCATATGGATTTTTCACTTCAAGCACACTTGGGTTTAAAGTAGGGTTGCCAGGCTCAGGGTCTGAGACTGATCCTGTATCTTTAGGAGAAGAGAAAGTCAACCAAGTGCATGTGTTCTTGCAACACTGTAATGGGAAAAACCACAAGGTGGAATTCTCCCTTCCCTCTGCACAACTTTTAAAGGTACAGAACATCTCTTGGTTGCCAGGCCCGGGCCCCAAGAACACCTGCACTTGGTTGACTTTCTCTTCTCCTAAAGATACAGGATCAGTCTCAGGCCCTGAACCTGGCAACCCTAGTTTAGAGCTAGGAAGTCAAAGTACAGTGCAGTGAAAATCAGCAGGTGGACCTAGAGGGATGGCCCCATAGCCCTGTTCAATGTGTGATGCTATTACCTTTCAAATAATGCACACAAGAAGGGGACCAAGGTTAGAAGTGGGACCAGCGTAGCTGTCCACTATCAGGAACAATGTCAACATGGGGCACTAGTATGGCATGCAATGAATGGGGTGGTCCTGGGTAGATACAGCATTAGTTCTACGGAAATTAATGAGCTCTGTGGAGTTTCTCAAGGTTACTACAGTTCTAGCTAGATTTGCTGGGTTTATTTCATTGTTTGAGCAGAAAGATGTTAAGGCATTGCAATATATCTGAACTTCATAGTGGTCAAATCTCATAGAGAAGTTCACGAGAAAGAAAGGAAAATGGAGCCTGAAAATGAACGGCTGTGTCCTTAGGAATAATAGAACCATGAGACATTGAGTTACATAATGGCCTATTAGCCAAGGCTCTTTTCTTCCTTAGCCAGCAGCCTCTTTCCTGACTGTCACCTAGACAACCACATTTCTATGTGCACTTATTGGAAATAAGGACTGAGGATGTCCTTACAGGAGACAGGCTGCCAAATATGTCAGCTCCACTAATACAGAGAACAATCTCTTGCTTCCCAGTGGCAGGACTGATGATATAATGCATTCGGCTGTTGTCTGTTCATCTTTCCCATCTATCATTGCCACATATAACCTTGAAATCCTCCCCTGCCTCTCCCTAACTTGCAGGTGGCTGGCTCCTTGTCCTCTCCTAAAGGCAGAAATCAGATGGCTGCAATGTGGGAAGCGGAGAGGAGGAGGAGGAAGTACCAATCTTCATTTTCTAGAAAGAACCAGGAGGGAAATGAGCTTTCCAGTTTTTAGTCACTGACAGATTTTTCTGAGGCAGCTTAATAGATGCTTTTGCTCCCAGCCTTATTACTCAGTAGCATCTTAACATATGCTGTTAGAGACAGCAGCAATGAGGTGAAAGCCCCTTGCCTGGTTCAAAACCTCAGCTGATTCTTAAATTCACTAGGAGGCCTTAACAGAGCCCCAGTTTCTTTGTCTGAGCCCCCATCTGTAATATGGAAACATACTCTCCCGCCTTTCAGGTTTGTTGTAAAGGGTACTGAGATAACATATGTGAAGTGTTTGAGGACTTTCGGCAGAATAGCCCAAACCTGCTTCTTCAGGAGTAAATCTCACAGAGTTTAATAGCACTTACTCCTAAATAAGCATGAATAGGATTGCACTCTAAGTATCATTAGCAAATTATGTTTCTGATACTTCCGGCTGATGTCAGGTCTATGAGAATAACGTCATGGGAATAAATTCTAAGCAACATCCTTCTGTTTCTTTCCACCTTGGTCATTATGACTAAATGTTAATACACAGAGGGAAATAATGTAATATGTTTATTATGTCACAAGAGGAAAATCTACTGCCCTTCAAGTTGAAACAAACTGCTGAGTTAACTCTAGTGACTGACAGTACCGTTATAATTTATTCAATAGTTTTGTCTTTGCCTTTCACTTTGCAAGCACCACAAATCATCTTTCCTTATCTGGAACCAGCTAGGCTGCTATATTTAGTGAGCCTATGCGGTACAGGAAAGCCTTTTTTTTGTTTTGTTTTTTTGGTGCGGGTTTGGATTCTTGAAATGTTTTGGAATCGAAACAAGTTCTCCCCTCCACCCCAATAGCTTTGAAACAATAAATTAGTGTCACTGCTTGAATACATCTCCAAATCAGTTGTCAGCATTTTGATTTCGTGCAGAGAGGGCATTATCCTGTGATCCTCCCACAGCAGGTTTCTTTACTTGCTAGAAGTTTACACTTCTAATGAAAAGAATGAGCACCTCACAGAAGAAGCATTGGATCCCCAAGACGCACTTCTCTCCCCAGGCCACACTTCTCACTGGCCATACTTTACACCCCAAGTGTTTTTGCCTGGCTGGCCTTGAATTCCAATACACCCCGAGTGTTTTTCCCTTGAACTCCAATAACACCTCTTGCTTGTCTGGATAGAAGATAGAGAGGATGTGTGTGAGTGTGGGTAGAAATTTGCCTGCTGTACAAAGGTAAATTTGCATGTATTGCTCTACCCACTTTTGCCTCTGGCTCTGTCCACCACTGGAATGTGGCCCTCAGAAGGTTGCCCAGGAGGAAACGTAGAGCTTGGGCTGAAATAATTCTCCACCCCTGCTGTTCATCCTAGGAAATCCATTATGTGTCTAAAGGCAGGTTTGGTATGTCTTCCATGGGTAACATCTGTCTTAATCTTGCAGACAATATCTAAACACTGAGTATACATTAATGCCTTTGAGAGGAAAGGGGAGGATTTCAGTGGTCAGGAGAAATTCTAAGACCTTTCACATGGACCTCACCTTTACATATGAGGTTTCTTTTTATCTTTCTTTTACTTTTTTTTTAAACCATGCTGTCACTTCAAGCAGCAATTTGGCTGGCCACAGCCACCTGGCAGCATTCCTGGGGACATAATACCCCTGGGAATGATGCTACATTCTTGGGGGGTGGGAGAGGGAAGAAGGCTGCCCCACAGCAAGGTTTTTATTTATTTATTTATTTATTTATTGGATTTCTTAGTCGCCCATCTGGCTGGCTAACCAGTCACTCTGGGCTACATACAAAATAAGCAAAATATCACAAAATGGCACATCAATACAATAACATTAAAATCTAAAAGCAATGATGTTAAAATCTAGCCAGTTTTAGTTTTATTTCAGTTTTAGTATAAAAGTTATCCTATAGTGGCCAGGCAGTCCTTGCTATATACACACAGTTTGCCAAAAGCCTCTTGAACCTCTTGAGATTGCAATCATTGCCACTTACCCAGACAATGTGAAGGCAGCTTGGTGGTCCCATCAGCGGTGCTCCCACTTGTCCCTGTCCCCATCATGTCCCACCCCCACATTGGCCTGGTGAGTGGCATCGACACCGCTACTGCTGTTTGCTTTTCTCATCATCTACAACAGTGACAAATGTAATTGTAATGGGCTATCCCAGATATTGGGTTGATATATGTATAAAATGTGCTGAAATCACTTCTATCTTTATATATGTAGCTTAGAATATGCTTAAAATTTGCTGAAATAGGTTATAAAGTCTGCTTCATGCATAAGAGCCAAATAGTAAAGAAAGGAGTAGTTTAAAACTTTCCCCCCTCCGTCTCCTGACTAAAGCTGTTATTTTCCTATGAAAGCAGCTGGAACATACATAGAGATAAGATGTCGGCAGTCAGCCAACACTTTAGGGCTCTTTAGAGAGGAGGGTCTTTGTTCAACGTGGCTGCCTCTAGCAGGCAGCTAGTGCTGCTTCTAGCAGGCAGCTAGTGCCACCCTCTACTAGGCAGCATCATTGATAAAGCCATGGGAACATGCCTTTCCTTAGATAAAAAATGTATAAAAGGCCAGGTTTTATAGCAGGCATTACCCCGCAGCTCTGCTGTAGTGGGGAGTTGAAGAAAGCAGGAGAACCATCCATCTATTCCATCCATGACATCTGATGGGTGATGTATTATGACATGTATTTCCATGTATTTATTTAATTTAATTTATTTTATTTAATTTATATACTGCCCTAAGCCCAAGGGCTCTCTGGGCGGTGTACATAAAATAAAACAGTCAGGAATATATAAATACAATAATACAATAAAATCAAGCCAACAAAGGTAAACAAAAATAATCAAACAACAGCAAAATACAACAATACATATAATAAAACGCATTAAAATGCCTGGGAATATAAAAAGGTTTTCACCTGGCACCGAAAAGATAGCAGCGTCGGCGCCAGGCGCACCTCATCAGGGAGACCATTCCATAGTTCAGGAGCCACAACCGAAAAGGCCCTATTTCTAGTCACCACCCTCCGAGCTTCTTGATGGGATGGTACTCGGAGGAGGGCCTTAGATGTTGAGCGCAGTGTACGGGTAGTTTCATATTGGGAGAGGCGCTCCACCAGGTATTGCGGTCCCATGCCGTGTAAGGCTTTATAGGTCAAAACCAGCACTTTGAATTTAGCCCGGAAACAAATAGGAAGCCAGTGCAGACGAGCCAGAACGGGTGTAATATGAGCGGACCTTCTTGCCTGCGTCAACAATCTGGCCGCTGCATTCTGGACTAACTGTAGTTTCCGAACTGTCTTCAAGGGCAGCCCAACGTAGAGCGCATTGCAGTAGTCCAATCTAGAAGTTACCAGAGGCGAGGTCGTCACTGTCCAGATAGGGACGTAGCTGGGCTACCAATCAGAGATGGTAGAAAGCATTCCTTGCCACTGAGGCTACCTGAGCCTCAAGAGACAAGGAAGAGTCGATAAGAACTCCCAAGCTACGAACCTGTTCTTTCAAGGGGAGTGTAACCCCGTCCAGAACAGGGTGAACATCCACCATCTGGGCAGAGAAGGCACTCACTAACAGCGTCTCGGTCTTGTACTTTGTAACTTTGACTTTGTAATATCACTTAGAGTTTAACTCAGTCCTTCATTTATTGTAACTTGTCTTAACGAAGATCTGCCTTCAGAGTTTTTTTACTTTGATGTTAAATGGTTATCCAGCAACTTCTTTCATGCTGATACGTATTTATATTTTTCTGTTTCTGCAATTATGGCTAAGGCCACCTAGAATGCATTGTATTAGTTGTAATATGCAACATGTGAACAAATAGCATATATTCTAAAGACTGATCTGCTGTCTGAAGTCTGACTCCCAAATGGAAAATTTCTGATACTTCCCAAGACTCAAGAATTCTTAAGTGGGGTCTCTTCTATCTTCTGCCTGCACTAGACAACAGCTGTTGATAACCTGTAAGCTTAGGCAAACTAACATTCAACATACAAGGACTCTATATAGATAACGGAGGAAGGGAGAAAGCAAGAACCCTCGACCCTGTGCATTCACTAACAAGGGGGGCAGCCTTGCCAATATCATAATGATGAGGGATGTGGTAGAATTCCACCCAGTTTGGATTTGGTATTGAATTAATTCCTCTAGCATTGCAGGTCGTAGCAATTTTCCACTGCTATTTTCAAAAACAGATTTTTTTTCCTTCAAAAATCCACTTCTAAAATACCAATAATTTTATTGATATTTCCTTTCAAAATATTGATATTTCCTTTAACATTATTGATATTTCCTTTAATTAATATCAATATTTGTTGTGAGGGAAGAAGAAAACAGATTGGTAAAAGCTGCAGCTAGCAGACAAAGAACGAACTTGAATCAATGCCAGCCTGTTAGGTTGACGGAATGCTTTTGAACTGGCACTGGCCAACAGATTCCATCCCTAGTAGTGACATATTTTGGAATTGTTTATACTAACAGGTGACAAGGATTCTAGCAGCAAGCTCTAGACTTCCTGTTCCTACAGGATTTTTTCATAGTAGCTCCAGGACATGGTAGGAATAGTATTCTCCAGGCATCCTCAGTGAAGATGAGTATCTGAAATGCATGCAAGTATGTAACTCTCCACTTCAATTAGCACACGTATACCTATATTTAATTGATGGAGACCATAATCATGATTCCTTTTCCACAAACACCATACGTTTCTAAAGTGAGAGCAAGCAGATGACTGAGAAGACAGACATGATTTTGCTGTACTTATTTTCTGTTTGTGGAATGTTGCTTTAGGAAATGGATGTAAATATTCAAGCATAATTCTTGATTATGGAGTCCTCTACCATGTCAAAGGAGACATCAGCCTTCCTTACTCTGAAATTTTAATGCCTTTGAAGCCTGGTACAACTTTACTGGAAACCAGAGTCACACAGCATAGAACAATGGTCAAGTGGTAAAACTGCAGCTGAGATGAGTGGAGCCACACGGCACCATGTTCAAGATAATTCCAGGTATTACGAACAAGGAGGTGAATGCCGAGTAGCAGTTTTAGCTGAACAGCACTGAAGAAGATCATGTGAAGCCAGAAGGTGTTTTTCCCAACTTGAAAGTCTTCACTCCCATAAGTCACAGGGGGGCAACCTATAGGCCTCATTTTATATGGCCCTTGATGCCTCCTGGAGCTGACCCTTTTTACCATCCCATCAGAGTTATTTCCTGTTTATTTCCTCCTCATTTTCCCTGGCTTTTAAAAGTGGTTTCAGAAATATTGGAAGGAGTTATGTTCGATTTGGTTTTTTAAAATTACTTAAAAAAAACTTTTTTCCTGACTGTATGACTTGGGGAAACTAATTGTCTCTCTCACACACACACATGCACATACACATGCACACATCTGTCTGAGAACTAGTCGGTAGGCTTCTGATACGTCTCTGTGCGTATATAAAGTCAGAAAAGAATTACTTTCGCTTGCTTTCTAGAACAGTAGCTCTATTGGTAAGCTGTACTATTTTTTTAAAAATACACCATTGTATACTTATTTCAGAGCAACTCCATCAAACCTAGTGTGGCTTCCTTGTGAGTAGACCTGCAGAGGACTGGGAATTCTAATCTGATGTAGCCATGATGAAAACTGAATCAAGGTAGTCTTTAACTAATTCAGTACACTTTCTGTCCCTAGCTCTGTCCATCATCAGCTCCAGCTCTGCCTACTGCCAGTCTGTGACCCTTGAAAAACTGCCCCTGAGGGAATGTGTCCCTTGACAGGAAAGAAAGCTATCAATTTCCATCATAAAGGCAGATTACTACAAGGGCCAGTACTACACTGTATGGCAAAACATATTTTGCCGGGGTAAAAAGAATATCTATACCATGTGGGTAAATAAAACCAACTGTAGCATTTTATCTGTGCACTGCAAGATGAGGGGCTACATCCTTTGCTGGGATCCCACTATGACAACACACAAAATAGGGTACAGTAATTTACAGCTTCCCAGCTTCTGCCTTTTTCCTGAAGCCATAGAAGAGTTGGATGGGGCCTATAAGGCCATCGAGCCCAGCCCCCTGCTCAATACAGGAATCCAGCTTAAAGCATACCTGACAGCTGACTGTCCTGCTGCCTCTTGAATGCCTCCAGTGTTCCGTGAAACAAAATGATGTGACAAATTGCCAGATGACTCAGTGGAGCAACATATCATCAGAAACCCTATAGCAGATTTTGTTGCAGAACAAATAGGTTTGGAAAGACCTAGAACATCGATCAAAAGATGGAATGCAGGAAGCATACTTTCACCCACAACATGAGATTTGTCTACTCTAAGAACTGGGGCAACCTTTCCTTCAACCTTGCCTTGAACTGTTTGCCTTACCTCACCAGCAGGAGACATCTACGATGAAGGGGAAGCTCAAGATCTGTATGTGGGCTCAGGCTGCCTTTCTCTAAGGAGATATAGGTGAGCCTCATCATGCCTAGGAGCTTGGAAGCTGGAATGGCAGCTCCAAGATGCAGTGACACCAGGAAAGGATCGAGCTGTAAATAGTTCCAACTGAAGGTTTTCTGGCACTGGAGCACTAGAAGAAGTTCTGTTACTCAAGACTGGGCATCTCATTGCACTGTCTCAACAAATCCTTATTGACTGCTCTTGGGGCTTTGGGAACTGTGCCTGTGATAGTGATAAGGAATGGCAGGCATTTGAATGGGTCTTGAAAGTTAGCAGCATTGCTAAAACAGAGTCCTATGGGCCATACAAAGGCCAAATGGTTATTGTCATAAAAACCAGGTTGGACTTGGGGAAAACTCTTGGATTATATCATCAATGGCCCTATGCCCATCAGCATCAATGCCTCCCACTGACCTTCTTCTGATCCTATGACATCTGCTATGAGCACAAGTGTGGAAGCAAGATAGATGAGCTGGATCCTGCCATCCTAGCTATGGGTTATGGTGTTATAGAGAACTTTACTGCCTTGTCAAGAACTCCACATATTGGAATAATGATGACTAGATCTTCCTAACCATCAAATACCATGACTATGCCTATGAAAGAGAAAACTGTGGAGTAGCTACTGATGCCACATTCTCAATTATGGCATGACCACAGCACATATGGCAAGACACATTCTGGCTCTGAATCAAGATCCCCCATCTCCTAAATGTCTTTAACATATTTGTTCATGTAGTGGAGTCTTAGTCATAGAACTGGAAGAGACTCAGGGAATTGTTTGAGCTTTTTAAATAGATTTTTTATTGTTTATACCAGCCTAGCTATATTGTAAGCTGTTTTGTAAAGGCTTTTTGTCTTCAAAAACAGGGTGTAAATACCTTATTTATTTATTTTTATGCATCCCTTTTGATAACAAAATTCTGATGGCACTGAGATTAAAGCAATTGTTTAACATGGATCCCAGGAAATAAAAAGGGAACAAGTCTATTTTGTATTAGCCTAAACATTTTAACCACATGTATAGCCAGTGCTACAATTAGGTGTGACTCTATTGTACTAATTAAGTAATAAACAGTTCAGGGACATTTCCTGTTTATATGATGGAGCCTATGATTAACTAACAGGGGAAGGTTTGGGAAAACCAATTAGTCAAGAGTATAGACTTTCCATTAGTTATAAGGAACTTTGGGAAAAGGTAATCTCATGGTAAGGAGTAAGTTGTTTACAATAAGAAAGATGTTTTAGAGTTGCAAAAGGTTCAGAAAAGGGCAACCAAAATGATCATGGGGAGGGAGCAACTCTCCTATGAGAAAAGGTTACAGCATTTGGGGCTCTTTAGTTCAGAGCAAAGGCAAGTAACTGTAGATGTAATAGAGGTGTGTAAAATTATGCATGGCATGGAGAAAGTGGATAGAGAAAACTTGTTCCATTCTCGTAACACTAGAACTGGGGGACATCCAGTGAAGGTGAATCTTGGAAGATTCAGGACAGACAAAGGAAAGTACTTCTTCACACAGTGCACAGGTTAACTGTGGAATTCACTACCACAGGAGACAGTGATGGCCATGAACTTGGATGCCTTTACAAAAGGATTTTAAGAATTCATGGAGAACAAGGTTATCAGTAGCTACCAGCCATGCTTGCAATGTTCTGCCTCTATCGTCAGAGGGAGTATGCCTCTGAATACCAATTGCTGGGAAACACTAGCGGTGGGAGTGCTGTTGTGCTTAGGCCCTGTGTTGGGGCTTCCCAGAGGTATATGGTGAGCCACTGTGAGAACAGGATGCTGGACTAGATGGGCCACTGGCCTGGTCCAGCAGGCTTTTCCTATGTTCTTAAGAATATCTAATACACTTTTAAATATACTTTTCCTATCATCAACAAATGATTAGTAATAAAAGGAAGAAAGCATATGCCAGGAAAGGTAACGTTTAAAAAGGACTATACTGATTTTCTCCCACTTATTGCTAGCAGCCCATTCTGAAAACCAATCTCAAACTATCATGATCAGTACTAGTCCTTAGGAACTTGATGCATTGAACAAACCTTGATGAAGAGACCAGTCCCACAAGGCTTTTTCTATGTCTGAGTAAAGTGTATAATCTCTGCAGAATAAGATTAGAAAAGTACCCATATTTGTGGAACAAAAACAACAAAGATAACACTTCATGCATCTGATAAAGTTGACTGAGTCCACAAAAGTTTATACCTATAATAAATATATTTACTTATTAGATAAATATTAGATAGATACAATAAATATTTATTTATTAGATTTATATCTTGCCCTTCCTCCCAGTAGGAGCCCAGGGCGGCAGTCGGATCCGGCAGTAGGAGACTAAATATATTAGTTTTTAAGGTGCTGCAAGACTCTTTGTTGTTTTCTGCAAAAGACTAACAAAGTTCCCCTCAAGAAAGAGTCTTGTACCACCTTAAAAATTAACCACAGCCCACAGAAACGTATTATTAAGTCATCACTCTCCCGCCAGCGGAGCTTTTTAAAATTGTACGAGGGCTTTTACATTCTGGCCCTCGGGACATTATAGATTCATCTGTAGCCCGCTGTGATGAATTTGCCAGGCATTTTCAAGATAAGATCGCATGCATTCCTCGGGACTTAGACTCCAATATTATAGCAGTTGGTCCTAATGAAGCATCCAGAGCACGGTCTTGTCCCCATTTATTGGATGAGTTCCAGTCGGTGCAGCTCGAGGATGTTGACAAGATCCTTGGACTGGTGCAGGCGACCATGTCTGTTCTGGACCCTTGCCCCTCTTGGCTGGTGAAAGCTAGCAGGTCCGGAACCGCCAACTGGGCCAAGGAGGTAATAAATGCCTCTTTAAGAGAGGGAGTGGTCCCTGACTGCCTAAAAGAGGCGGTGGTGAGACCACTCCTGAAGAAACCCTCCTTGGACCCAGATAACCTGAACAACTATAGACCTGTGGCGAATGTTCCGTTCCTGGGCAAGGTCCTGGAACGGGTGGTTGCCGGCCAGCTCCAGGGGCTCTTGGATGACACTGATTATCTTGATCCATTTCAATCCGGTTTTAGGCCCGGTTTTGGCACCGAAACAGCCTTGGTCGCCCTGTATGATGACCTCTGTCGGGAGAGGGACAGGGGGAGTGTGACTCTGTTGATTCTCCTTGATCTCTCAGCTGCTTTTGATACCATCGACCATGGTATCCTTCTGGGGAGACTCACGAAGTTGGGAGTCAGGGGTACTGCTTGGCAGTGGCTCCGCTCCTATTTGGTGGGTCGTCACCAGAAGGTAGTGCTTGGGGAACACTGCTCGACACCCTGGACTCTCCGTTGTGGAGTCCCGCAGGGATCGGTACTGTCCCCCATGCTTTTCAACATCTACATGCAGCCGCTGGGTACGGTCATCAGGAGTTTTGGGGTGCGTTGTCATCAGTATGCTGATGACACGCAGCTCTATTTCTCCTTTTCATCCTCTTCAGGTGAGGCTGTTAACGTACTAAACCGTTGCCTGACCGCGATAATGGACTGGATGGGGGCTAATAAACTGAAGCTCAATCCAGACAAGACCGAGACACTGCTGGTGAGTGCCTTCACTGCCCAGATGGAGGATGTTCATCCTGTTCTTGATGGGGTTACACTCCCCTTGAAGGAACAGGTTCGTAGCTTGGGAGTTCTTTTTGATCCTTCCTTGTCTCTCGAGGCCCAGGTGGCCTCGGTGGCACGGAACGCTTTCTACCATCTTCGATTGGTAGCCCAGCTACGTCCCTATCTGGACAGTGATGACCTCGCCTCAGTTGTTCATGCTCTGGTAACTTCTAGGTTGGACTACTGCAATGCGCTCTACGTTGGGCTGCCCTTGAAGATAGTTCGGAAACTACAGTTAGTCCAGAATGCAGCGGCCAGACTATTGACGCAGACCAGACGGTCCGCTCATATAACACCTGTTCTGGCCCGTCTGCACTGGCTTCCTATTTGTTTCCGGGCTAAATTCAAAGTGCTGGTTTTGACCTATAAAGCCCTACACGGCATGGGACCGCAATACCTGGTGGAACGCCTCTCCCAATACGAAACTACCCATACACTGCGCTCGACATCTAAGGCCCTCCTCCGAGTGCCATCACATCGAGAAGCTCAGAGGGTGGTGACTAGATCCAGGGCCTTTTCGGTGGTGGCCCCCGAATTGTGGAATAGTCTCCCCGATGAGGTACGCCTGGCGCCGACGCTGCTATCTTTTCGGCGCCAGGTGAAAACCTTTTTATACTCCCAGGCATTTTAAAAATTTTAAATATTCTTTTTAAAGAAATTGTTTTGTAGTGTATTTTAAAACAGTGTTTCATTGCTGGTATGTTCTGATGTTGTTTGGTTTCTGTTCTTTGTTTGTTTTGCTTTTTGATTTTCTTATATTTGTTCTATTCATATATTTTCTTGTTTATCCTCTATGTACACCGCCCAGAGAGCCTTTTTGGCTTAGGGCGGTATATAAATTAAATAAAATAAATAAATAAATAATACCACAATAAATGTGCCTCAGGGCTCTGATGTTTTTGCAGCATTAGTGAACTCATATAAGGCCTGTATAAACTCCATCCCTCATGCTAATTACTACAATACATATAGATACAAGTTCTTTCGCCAGTCTAAGACTGGACTCATATTATGAGGGAAGCCATAATAATGAAGGATTCAAACTGCCAATGTCTATAAGCCCAATCACTGTAGTGACAGGGAGAGCATGAGGGATATGACTCATTTGTGATGTTAGGGATTGAGAAACTTGGGCACAGTGAATCACTATTCAGAAAACTGTGACGTTGGGGGAAGACCTGCAAATATTCACCTCAGCTCCACTAGCCATGTTTTACAAATTACATAATGAAAATCATCACATTGTGACTTATCGTTTTCCTCTGTTATTCATTCATTGCTGCCCAGCCAAAATTAACAGGAACCATCAGCACTAAGAGCTTATCCACACAGGAACCTAACTTAGTAAAAAGACGCTCCTTTTAAAATCGTAATAAATTTTCAAGATCTACACTTCTTGCTCAATAGTAGCTTCCAATCTGCTGTTTTCCATTCACACAAGTAGGCATTCCTCTGGGAAGGATTAGTGTTGTTGTTTCCTTGTGGTCCCGCCCTCTAATTTTACAAGTTTACTCTCTGCGGTTCAAAGCTGAAGCAGGGAAAGCACCTTGCTGTGCAATTGACAAGAAAAATGAAACTAACTAGACCTCCCTCTCCTCCTCCATAATCCAAGCCTGAGTGAAAGGCGGAAGGGTGGAATGAGTTTAAGGCAAAGTGCAGTGGCTACAGCAGGTTTTGCAGGTGGCAGAGGAAGAGGGCGATGGGGCATAACAGAGCCCACCCACTAAAATAAAGAGAAGCAAAGCACCTATAAGGAGGAGCACAGTGCAGCTGAGACAGTGTTTCCTTTCTTTTTTGCATTATCAGCGGATTGGGTTAACTGTGTGATAGCTTCTGCTTGCCTGCAACATCATGTGAACCACGCAAATTACAAGGGGATGCAAATAGCACCAGACACGCTAAATCGCCATATGGATGAGCCCTAAGTGTCCCAAGAATCTTACCAAGAGACTAAAGGAGATATTATGGTTTTGTAAAGTTAGTCTACATTCTCTGTCAGCTCTCTGTAGAGCTTTTCTATATCAACAGGAGCTGAGAGAAGAAGAGGGAGAAGGAGGAGGTGGCAGCAGTCGAGCAGCCAGTCTTAGCTGTAGCATATGCTAGCTTTTGATTGGCTGATGAGAGAAGATGTTATGTTATGTTATGTTACATTTTATTTCTAGGCCGCCTTTCGGCCAAATAGGCCCCCAAGGCGGCTTACACACAAATAAAAATACAAATACAAAATGCAAATAAAAACAATACAATTTACAAAAAAAAAAAAATCAAACTAACAAAGTCCTAACATCTCTAAAAAAACAGGAGCAGCAAACCAAAAGCATTAATCTTCCTGGTAAAGGGCAGTCCCCAGAAAAATGTCACTAAGAGCAGGGGTGGGGGGCAAAGCAGGTGGAAAAGCATGCCCCTTGATGGTCCCAGCACAGTCCCATCCCTGCAGCAGCATGTCTCAATCTGCAGCTCTTCCTGATAAGGCCCAGGCAGAGGGGTGGGGCAAGGCAGATGGAAATGCTTGCCTCTTGATGGTCCCAGCACAGTCTCATCCCTGCAGCAGCACATCTCAGTCTGCAGCTCTTCCTGATAAGGCCCAGGCAGAGGAGTGGGGCAAGGCAGATGGAAATGCTTGCCCCTTGATGGTCCCAGCAGTCTCACCCCAGCAGCAGTACCTCTCAGTCTGAAGCTCCTCCTGATAAGGCCCAGGCAGAGGAGTGGGGCAAGACAGATAGAAATGCTTGCCCCTTGATGGTCCCAGCACAGTCTCATCCCTGCAGAAGTCAAAGTGCATTCACAGATTTCTGGGACACTTTTATATAGTGCTTGCAAGTGTTTATAGCTCTTGACATGCGTTATCTAGTTGTAATCCTTACAACAACCTGATAAGGCAGGCGTGGAAAACCTCTGATATGTGGGCCAAATGTGATCTGCAGGGCTTCCCCATTCAGACTGCAGCCTGTCTTCCTCATCCCCGTGCACCAATTAGTCTTGAAATCAACCTCCTAATGGAACCAATAAAGACTGTTTTCAAGCCTAAATGCTGCCAGGGGCATGGTGTGCAGAGTGACATTGGCTTGAAAAGAATCTTCCATAGGCAGCAGCTGAAAATGTGTATTTTTGGCCAGGACTTTGATGGATAATATCAAACTGGGGAAGGACTCAGTGGTAGAGCATCTGCTTTGCGCTCAGAAAACCCCATGTTCAATCCCCAGCATCTTTAGGTAAGGCTGGGAGAGACCTCTGCCAGAAACACTAGAAAGCGGCTGCCAGTCAGTGTAGACAGTACTGAACTGGATGGACCAATGGCCTGACTCAGTATAAGGCAGCTTCCTTGTGTAATATGCCTGGTCCACAAAATGTTGTGAATTGGTGGCTTTCACTGGTTTTTAATACTGATGGTTGTATTTACTTTCTCTGTTGTAACCTGTCTTGAGCTCTATGAAGAAAGGGTGGGATATAAATTATATCAATTAGACTTGGGGGGGAACTAAAAGGCTTATTTCAAGTCGAATTGGTGTGTGTGAGAGTGGAGGGAGGGAGAGAATGCATGAACTGTTATATGTGAAATGCAAGAAGGGAATTCAGAGCTTGGAAAAGTTACTTTTTTGAACTACAACTCCCATCAGCCCCAGCCAGCATGGCCACTGGATTGGGCTGATGGGCATTGTAGTTCAAAAAAGTAACTTTTCCAAGCTCTGGAAGGGATGTGGTGTGTTTGTGCTGTGAGCAGATATGTAACAATGTACGTGTGGAGATGGGAGTGTATCTGAGAGAGAGAAAGAGTGGAGTAGCCCCTCCCACTTTTTCCATTGGCTCCTCCCACCATTGTTTATATGGGCCTGAGAAGGTTAGCCAAAGAAAATGTGGCCCTCAGGCTTACATTGGTTCCCCACCCCTGCCGTAAGGTAAGTCAGTATTATCATCCCCATACTGTGGATTGGGAGGGGGGATTGTGGCTGAGAGTGAGTGGCTTGCCCAGTGTCACCTAGAGAGTTTGTGGCAGAGGTGAGATTTAGACCAGGGACTTCCTGATTCATAGCTTACACATTCCGTCTTATGCATGTCCGCTCAGATGTAAGCTCTACTGAGTTCAGTGGACTTCCTTCCAAGTAAGCATAGGACTGCAACCTCAGCCACTGCACTACTCACCAAGACCAACCAAATTCACCAGTCACACATGACTGGAAATGACTGATGTGCTAAGTCACAAAACTGCTATGATGACGCAAACAAATAAGCAAAGATATAACATGTAGTTCTGAAATACTGTAATGGTTTTTCATTCTTCTGAAAATATTTTAACATATAGCATTATTAGCTATGTTCTTCAGAAAAAACAGATACAGTAAAAGTAAGCACACATAGCAGGAACTAAAACAATGTATATACAAATATGTGTAGATATATACCAAAACAACATTTGTGTATAAATGTAACAATGAGAATAAATAGCAGGAACTAAACCAATATTTTGGTTAACATTCTATAGGAGAAGTAGAACACATATACCCTGTTTTGTGCAGGTAGGTGTGCAAGATCATTGCAAGCATAGAACAGTTCTTCTTGTCAACACTGCAAATAATCAGTTTTGCCTGAAATATGTCTTATGTCCCTGAATGGCTATTAGAATGTGGTTTCCGTGGACGTTTTGTGGCTTATTGCATGAATTATGTCTCTCTCATTGCCTATTGGAATGTGGTTTCTGTGGACGTTTTGTGGCTTTGAATCCCATGTAGTCCCGTGTGGCTGGTGAATTTGGTAGGTCTGGCTTGCTGGGAAGTTGCTGTTCCAGGCTGTTCCATTCCATTCTGGATGGTATTTTGGTTATTAAAAGGTTATTAAGTACAATATCAGAAGTGTTTTGGTTGTTAAATATTGTTCTCAAGTGTCTCCAACACATCCCAAGTTTTTGGCATTAATTTCTTTTTAAAAGGGCCCATTCTTGCCTGTTTCATTCTGTTCCGGATTTATACTGTCCCCTCATCACCTGCTCTTGTATGTACTCCTCTCTCTCTCTCTCTCTCTCTCTCTCTCTCTCTCTCTCTCACACACACACACACACACACACACACAGGATGATGAGCAGACACAGATTCTTCTTCTTCACCTTTTATGAATCGCTTCCTATGACATATCCCAAGCAATGTCACAATACAATAAAAACATACATAAAACAATTGCATATATAAAAACAGTAAAAACAATGCAAAACATTACATATAAAAAAATTTAAACAATTTCAAAAATAAAAACAATTTCAAATCCAATACAGATAATGACTGGGATAAACATCTCCATTTAAAAGGCTCATTGAAAGAGGAAAGATTATAAGCTGCAACTGGAATTTCTTTCTAGTGCCTTAAAAATAGGCTGCATATTAAATTATAAATTGCTACTAATGATTATTTATTATGAACCTCCAGAGCATTCTCACTGCAGTTCACAGCAATTAAGTTTCTGCTCTGAGGAATTTGCCATCTTCAGGCTTGTTCCCCCTAGAACATACTCTAGTGGAATAATTGGAGAGGGTGGAAGCTTGCTTTTCATCCTCCCTCCTTTTTAAAAACTCAAATGAGCTCTGAGGAAATTCTGAATAATTTCTGAGAAAACAAGCTGATGTCAACCACAATTACTGTGCCTCAAACTAGAACTAGTTTCTATTCCTCTTTTGCATGACTGATTTTTCTTTAACTAATAGCTGGTTTGGGGAGAAGGTGGGACCATGGTGTACCAGGAAGGGGGAGCATTTACACTCGGCCCCTGCCACAATACCACTCAGAATCAATTCCTCCTGCATCAGTTATTCACAATGGGAAAGTTTTCCTCCCATTGTGAATGGTGGGGGGGGGAGATTCCAACTGGACCATAGCAGGGTCACACACAGCTTCCCTCCTACCACACCATAGTGCCAATCTGGCTCAAGGCCCCCATGCTGTCCCTTTGTTAAAGAAAAATCAAGGTTGTATATACACCATTTATTTAAAGCACAATGAAAGCACCCCTTCCCAAAGAATCCTGGTGACTAGTTTGTTAAGGATGCTGGGAATTGTAGCTCTGTAAGGGGTAAACTACCATTCCCAGGATTCTTTGAGAGGGAACATGTTTTAAATGTATGGTATGTATGCACACAACCCATGTCACGCAAGGCTAAAGTAATGTCACATCTAGTTTGGTCCTCAGATTGGAAAAATGGTCTATAAGGGTGTAATCTGAACATGTGGTTTTTAGATACCAGTGGTTTTTCCTTCAGTTTGTAAAAAAAATAATTCTAATTTTAAGTTACTCTTTCTTTGTTCACATCATCAGCAGGAATGGCCAGCTTTGACATTCTCTATTAGGGCTTCTCTGTTTTCAAGGTGGTGCTCCAGAAGTTGTAATGTGTTTTGCTACGCAAGCTAATCCCTTCATAGCCAGTCGGCTGTATAATAAAATCAGAACTGCCAATTCATAAGGGCTTCACAGTTAGAAGCACATGATTCTAGCTTGCCTGAAGCACAGGAATATAGAACGTACCAAAACAGGCCATTGGTCCATCTACGCCAGTATTGTCTACACTGACTGGCAGTGGCTCTCCATGGTTTCAGACGGGACATTCCCAGCCCTACCTGGAGATGCCAAGGATTGAACCTAGGACCTTCTGCATGCAGAGCAGATGCTCTGCTACTGTGCTATGGCCCTTCCTCAAATGTGTTTCATATACGTTTCACATGTAGGAAACATGTGAAGGGGTGGGATCCATTAATTTACAAATTCATTCAACTAATTTCTGTCCTTAGTAAATTGGTGGAAAGCGTTAAGGGAGCTAAAGCAATTAAACAAGCCTTGGTGAGGACAAATCCACACAGCTCTGCTAAAGAGAATCCTGCCTCACCCACCTCCTGGAATTCTTTGAGAGTATCTGCAAACATATGGACAAGGACAGACACTGTCTATGTGGACTATCAAAAACTCATGGGACTGAGGGGTAAATTAGACATGACTTTTATCACATAGTTTGGCATTGTACGTGTTGTTTTTTTTAAAGAAATAGCCAGCATTGGAGAGGGGAATCAGGATCAGGAGGGGGTGTTAAGTTTTTGCTCCTGTCACAAGTCAGTTCAGAATCAGCCCCCTTCATGATGCTGGTATTCACAATGGGAGGAAACCATGGTAGGGGCAAAGAGTTAAAGCCTCCACCCCATACCATGTTTCTGATCTAGCTCTCTCTCTCACACAAGCTATTTGTTAAACAAAAAACAACCACAGAACTCTAAACTATGTGACAAAAGTCACAACAAGCTTGGCCCTTAGTCATGAGATAAGAGGACAGATCGTACTATGAACGGATAGCTGGTTAGAGAACAGGAAACAAAGGGTTGTCAGATACTTTTCACAATGGAGAGTAATAATGCATTCAGTCCAGAGACTTGTTGCACAATATTGTAAAAAGCACAGTGCTTCACTCCTAAAATGCTCAAATTTAATTATGCAACAGGATTCTTGCTGCTGAGATTGGTAATGATGAATGACCTTGGCCATCAGAAGTGTTTCTTCTTAAATACTGATGATGAAGTTTTTGAGGGGGGTAGTTAGTTACATTTAAAGACAACTGTGGAAGTTAGCATTTTCAGTCCTTGCTGTTGTCCATTATAATACAAATAGTCTCTGTGTGCTAAGGAAGGGCACCCCAAATATAACAACAACATAAAGAAGAGAAGGATGCCAACATAGAAAACTACATTATGCCAGGTCAGACCATCAGCCCGTATAGATTATTAGCATAGGGCTAAGCTAAAATTTCTCAGAAAAGAATTGCGTGACTGTTTAAAACTTTTGCCTCCTGAATACACATGCATAGAATTGAGCTGTTAGAAATCCTGAAAAATGGGAACTATTTTACTAATTATCTAGTTCCTGTGCCTTTTTTTGTCATATTGGCTTTTCAGTCTTATCTCTGCAGGCATGAAGTCCAGAAACGTCTCAGAAAGAAAAACTGAGGGTTTGAGGATTATAAAGACTGCCTCCTTCGCTTCATTGTTTTTTTAAAGGGGTGGTTATCTAACCTTTTTCATGGCATGAGCTTATATATCTGTCAGATCTGGGTATCCCAAGAATTGGGGGTGGGGGTTGGGGAATGTCATCATATAGCCATGTTAAGGGAACTATAAAATGAGCATAATAACTGGCCATTGTGCACATTCACCAGGCCTCATGGAGAATGTGCACATTAATCTTCCATGAAGAGGGAATTGTGCACATTTTCCAGTCAAAAGGAATATCCAACACAGGCCTTGAGAAATGTGTATATATCACCTGAATGTTGTATATTCTCCAGTCATCATTATGCATAATCTCCAACAGACTTTGGGGACTGTGCACATCTTGGCTAAATTTTGTATATTCTCTGGCCATTATACATAATCTCCAACAACCGTTGGGGAATACGTATATATTTTTCTCGTATGGTCCCTATGATGACTGACAACATGCTGCTATTAAGCCTTTTCTTAACTTAAATAATCATGGTGAGGGAGCAATTTCCATCAGAATTGTAGGATGGGAGGGAAAGTTTAAAACTTTCCTCTCCCTGCAAACCCCCCTTGTGCTGCTTAGCTGACTTGGGAAATGAAAGAATGGTGAAAAGGGATTTGGACTGCAGAAAAATGTTAATTGTTCATATTTATCTAGAGCCCCTCCCCCCTTTTCTGCTGTTCTGCTGAACAGTGTGGGGGTATGTTGTTGGACATGTAAGGTTAGAGAACAGGCCAGAACCAGCTGTGGGGGCAGATTATACACTTCTGAACAAGAGATAGAAAAAAGGTCTTAGAAACTATACATGCTGACTGGAGAATGTGCATATTGTCCAGAGAATGTAGAAAATGCAGCCAACATATGTACATTCCCAAATGCATGTTGGAGATTATGCATAATGGCCAGAAAACATACAAAATTCAGGCAAGATATGCACATTTCCCAAGTTTTCTTGGGGATCATGTATAATGGCAGGAAAATTCACAAAATTTAGCTACAAAATTTAGCACATTCAACAAAGCCTACTGGGGTTTATGCATAATAGCCAGAGAATATATAGAATCCAGGTGATATATACACCTGATATATGCATTCCCCAAGAACTATTGAAGATTAAGCATAATTACCATAGAATGTGAAATTCAGGCAATATATGCACATTTCCCAAGGCCTGTTAGAAATTATGTATGTATATTGACCAGGAAATGTGCACAATTCCCTCTTCATGGAAAATGAATGTGCACATTCTCCATGAGGCCTGGTGAATGTGCACAGTGGATCGATCATTACACATATTAACTGATCAGGTTACATTTCCCTTAATGTCCATAACATGATTTGCTGTAAATAATTACATGATGGCTGTAGATTATTCCCATTTTACTTATGCTAATTGCAAGAATAGTTTGGGGTGCATTCTTATCAGTGAGCCTCCAGACAATACAAAATTTCCTTGTAATCTCACTCTTTTTGTTTGCTTGCTTAAACAGAAGAGTTTAAAAAATACTTTGCTTTCATATATCTCCCATCCTGGAATGAGTATTTAAAATAAGAGGGCAGGATGGGCAGTTCCTTACAAGATCAACTATACTTCAGACCCAAATCCAAACCTCAAATTAATAAATAGAGGATCCACAGCTCCTGATCAGCTTTGACTAAGGTTTCCTTTATAACTCATTTTACAGGTGGAAAAATACATACAGAGTGGTCTAAATTACCACCTGGAAGTCTCAGATCAATCAGAATGTACATTTATTAGAGACAAGAGCTCTGCTGTGCACTCCTAACCATGTTCACTCAGAAATGAGTCCCATTAAATTCAAGGAGGTTTACTCCCTAGTTTGTTTATTCATTTTTTAAATTTTATTTATTAGATGTATATTCTGTCCACAGTTAGTGTGTTCAGGATTGCAGCCACTTTAGGTGCTACCAAATGGGTGTTTGTTGTGGGACCTGTGGTCGTTATGCATGCAGGTTTTTTGCACTGTCCACACAAAGTCCTTGTCATCAAAATGTCACCCCATATCCTCCCCCATTTAATCCAAATTGACCCTTTCCAGGGAAAATTCAAAAGTTTAAAAAAACCAAAACCAACTGTTGCCAACAACCTATTCAAGATAGTTTGGAAGCACTCTAAATGTCTGTTGTTCTGTAATGGGTTGTTCAGTGCATGACTTTCTTTGCAAAATGTTTGCTATACAACCTTCCCCTTTCAGGAAGTTTTGAGAACTGAGTTCTATGAACAAAACTCCATACAGGCCCAGCTATTTATTTTAAGCCTTGCAACGGAGGTAAACCTTTAAGAAGTCTAGAGACTAAAAGTATTTGATCTCTAATCTCTGCTTAGCTCTTGCCTTTCCACTTGGATAATTACATGGGCATGATCTTATAGTGTGAGGATCAAAGCACAACTTTAGAAACAAACCCATCGCAGAGACTCCCTGGCCTTGAGCTAAATGAGGCATGGGATATCATAAAACCTAATGCACAGCTCAGCATCTCGGAGAAAACTGACAGAAGTCTTTTGCTGGTGGTACTTACTTTTTCACCCAGTGGGCCAGAATTTAAAAAGTAAAGATGAGTAGGCAAGTACAATTCTCAAGCAGGATTCCCAAATTTTGCTTGAGCATAAAATGTCCTTATTGGGTGATATCAGAGAATACCCACTGAAATCAATGGACTTAGGACACAGGTAACATTCTCTTTCAGTATCAAACATCATAGGCTGCAGTGATCCCCAAGCACAATTGGAGGAAGGGCTGCTCAGTGATTAAAAGACGTGTGTTGCATTCACAAGTTCCCCAGTTCAATCTCTGACATTTCCAGGTTTGGCAGGGAAACCTTTGCCAGAAACCCTGGAGAGCCTCTGCCAGTCAGTGTAGACCAAGATAGCCAACCTGCAGTATTCCATTTGTTGTTGGACTACAACTCCCATCACACCTGACAATTTGCTGTGCTGGCTAAGGCTGATGGGAATTGGAGTCCAACTGCAACATGGGCCAGTGGCCTGACTCAGTGTAATGCCCCTTCATATTTATATGGAATAAATCAATAGGGCTAATTTCTGAGTACATTTTTTTAGGATACTTTGCTTCTGTTTTTCCACTGGAATAGGTATGTCTCAAAAAAGAAATCTCAACAGAAACAAAAAAAGAGCACAAGAGAGAAAGTGAGACCATCAGTCCAGGGACTGGCATTTCTTAAACACATAAAGTGACACTCCGGAGAGAATATACAAAAATGTGAAAACCAAACATTTTCTCTGCACTCAATGCCCAAACTGTGTTCAGAGTACACAAGACGTGTTTGGCCTCAGATATCTACATGAGTGCAGGGCAACTCAACTAAAGTGGTACTGTGAAATTCTTTCGTTGTATGCTGAGAGCACTTTAATATTAAAGAAGTCTTTTGTTCAAAGGGTTTGATGTCATTTGCTTAAGCAGTCACCTCAAGATTATCATGGAAGAGGAGACTGGTTTGCTGAAGCCATCTGAAATAAAACAGATGTCAAATGAGAGATTACTAAAACTGGTATTCCCTTTGCAGAGAATTTGTATTGGGGCTGTTGGGGGTCAATGATGACATCAGCTCATGACTGAAAAGGGAATACATTCAATTTTTTAAATTGTTTTAAATTTTTAAAATTGTGCTTTCAATTGTTGTTAAAATATGTGTTTTAAATGTGTATATTTGTTTTTAATGTTTTTAGTTACTGTAAACTGCCCAGAGAGCTTTGGCTATGGGGCAGTATATAGATACAATAAATAAATAAATTGCATGAATGAGAATACTAATAAAATTGTATTACCCACTATATCAACAAAATGCTCTGAAGAGCACGATTAAATACTGATCACCTAGAGTAGCATTTGCAATATTGAGTATGGGACTGCCTGCAACCACGGCACTTCTGCAATCATACCATAATGGGAACTCACTTGGCGATGAATGCTTTGCATGTCACCTGTATGATCAACCTTTGTCCTTTGTGGCTCATAACATCAAGTAGGCAGGGATGGATTGACAGGGTCAGGGAAATGGTACTCAATGGTAAATAAATACCTCAATCTGAGAGGGGGACAGTTCTAACCACCCTAGGGCACAGTTGTATCTAGGGCACAGCATATCTATGAATGCAAATCTTTTTCAGTGGACGGCATAGGAACTGCTACTTATGATCCATGCACTGTTGTAGCAGAATTATTACCAAAAAAAGAAAGAGAACCAGACATCACAGTATAGAGAAACAAAGATTTTGTTAAGAAGTTTTTCAGAAAGACTACAATGGTTTGTAAGAACACTAAGAATTATTGTGTAATGTGTGTCTATGTTCTACTGTTTCTATTCAATTTTACTAACACTTCATACCCAAAATTCAGTGCTTCTGTGGCTTCCAATCTGAATTTGTGTTCTTAGTTCATTTATTAAATTTTACGCATCCATTTGTGTTCACTGGGTGTCTAAAAGCCAGGACTGGGTGTCCATTTGGACACATAATTATTACTTTTTAAAAATGCCTTGAGAAACACTTCCTGGACAGGGAAATTAGGAATAATTAAAGAAGCCCCCACCCTTTGAGGGTCCAACATCTGGCTGATCCATGAGTCATTTCCAGACCAGGGTTTGTTTGTTTTTCCTACAAGTCCTGCTTTAATCCAGAGATTCAGCAGCACAATGGCAGCTGAAGCAGCTGACGCCTGGGGAGGAGCAACTTTATTGAATGTTAAATATATTGCATGTTGCTTTGAAAATTTCAGTTAATTGGTGGGATAAAAATTCTCCAAGCAAACAACTTCCTGGGAAAGTGCTCCAGCAAGTGGTTGCTGTGCAGCTTCAGGATCTCTTGAGTTAAACTAATTATCTAGATCCATGTCAATTGGGTTTCAGACCAGGTTTGACACAGAAATTGCCTAGATTGCCTTGACGACTGGTCTCTGGTGGGTGAGAGACAGAGGAAGTGGATTCTCCTGGACTTCTCAGCAACTTCAGTATCTGAGGTGATACTTCTGGTGGTGGTTCCATTCCTCCCTGGACAGCCAATTCCAAAAAGTGGTTCTGGGGGATTTACTGATCAGCCCTGTGGTATTTATGCTGCAGAAGTGGCTCACTGGGTGGAGTAGAGCCCCTATGCTAGCTTTCTAACAGACAGGTTACTGTTGCTTACCGGGAAGCAGAGGGGTGAGGCAGCAAGGAGGCTGGCACAGAGCAAACATACAGGCAGGAGCACCAAATTGGTTCTATGCTAGCTTCCCAGTGGATGGGGATGCTGTTTCTTACCAGGAGGGAGAGGCATTTGCACCATGCTGACCTCCCCACGGCCTCACCCCTGTCCCTCCTGGTAAGCAACAGCAACCTACCCACTGGGAAGCTAGCATAAGGGCCCATCCAGCAAGCCACTTGTGCTATGTAATCTCACATCTACCTTGTTCCCCATGCTTCATTGTGAAACCACTGAACAAGGACACCTGAGAGTCTGGGGCTGACAGTCATCAGTGTGCTGATAATAAAAAACCTCTGTCCTTTATGTCAAAGCAGTGGAAGTGCTGGCCTCAGTAACAGGCGGGATAACTGCCTACAAACTAAAGCTCAGTCCAAGAGGAAGTGATGTTGATGGATAGTTCATCCATATGGGAAGGTGCTGATACCTTAAAACCCTATATGGCTAAAGATCAGCGTACCTGAGAGTCCGTCTGCCTCTTTAAGATTTTATTTGGCAACAGCCAGCTGTTTCTGACTGGCCAGCAACATCCTGTACAGATGCAGAGTACTGACATCAGCAACCCAAGCAGGGTACTGCTAGACCAGACTTCCCTGACTTAGTGCCCTCCAGATGTTTTGCACTACAACTTCCATCAGCCCCAACCAGCATAGTCATGGTGGCTGAGGCTGGTGGGAATTCTCGTTCCAAGCCAGATTGGGGAAGACTGTGTGAGAAGGCAGCAAATATGCGCCAGTACATCACTGATCCAGATAACCCCTGCTCAGAATGGCTTTTCAGTTCTTGGTTTGTGGGAGAATGGCCACCTCCTCGCTGCTTGCCACTCAACAGCAGCCCAGTATTACTTCTTGTCCTTCTTCTCTTAGCCCATCCTTTCCCAACCGGTGTGCCTCCAGATGTTGTTGGACCACAACTCCTATTAACCTGAGCCATTGGCAATGCTGGCTGAGGCTGATGGGAGTTGTGGTCCAACAACATCTGGAGGCACACTGGTTGGGAAAGCCTGTCTTAGCCAAACAAGAGCTGAGATCATTTTGCTTGCTCACTTCAGGGTCCATTATTTACCTTTCCCACTAATTTCCATGGCACTGAGATGGCAGCATGGAGTGTTGAGCAAAGGCTACAGTAATGAACTCATCTTAGATGGGTCTTCAAACTTTGAAGGGCTGCAGGCACATGCTCAACCTTGTCACAGGCTGGTGCCACTGCCAACCAGGAACTCTGATGAAAGAACACACATGCTCTCCTCTTCCTAGAGAGGTGGGGCAGGCTGAGATATACTTGCTTCTTTAAGTAGCCAACAGCTGATGCTACCATATTAAACAATGCAACTTTGAGCACATAGAAACTCAGATGTGTGCTTTTTTGGGGGGGGGAGAAGGAACAGATCTTAAGTAAGCTGCCTTAAAGGCACTTGGTAGCTTAGATATAAGCAGCAAAGATTTTGATAGACCAACTCCAGATTTTAATTTCAGAAGTTTATTTTTTTTAAACCAGCAAGTATTTTATTTCTATTCTCTTTAATTTTATTACAGAGAAGCAAGTAGGAGAAATAAGCAGAATGCATGAAAGAAAAAGTAAGGAATTTCTTGCTTACCTTACACTAGTACAATTCCTAAGTTGGTTTCAGCAACTTCCATCCTGGTGTGTGCACTGCAGTCACATGTGGGGCCTGTTTGGAAACTGAAGCCAGAAGCCAAGTTGCTCAAGGCAAATGGAGACAAAGAGCATGCTAAAGCCACCTCATTTTATGTTGTGCTCTAGGAGGGGCAATGCTTGGAGGTGGGGGGAAACCATCCAATCAAATGGTGGTAAAGGGTATATGAGGTGTTTGTTCATAGGCTCAACACCTCACAGATAGGTGCTTAGGTCAAGGTGTCATTTTGCTTTCTGAGAGCTAGACAGTTTTAGCCCCACAGCTTTGTCTTCTGTGGATTAGTTCCACTTCAGACACATGCATCATGTTTTCCCTGCTTCCCTCCCATGAAGAAGAGACCCTATTAGCAGGGACATGGGCATTCTTAAAAGGCCTGAAGATCTGGAGCTCAGCAGTCTGTCATTGGTTAAACAAAACGTTTTGCCCCCATGCAAGATCCAAGACCTTCCACAGTATTCACTGATGTAAGTAAAGATTCCCAGTGCATTTGGTAGTCACAAAGTGATTGTTATGACTGTAAAAAGAACAAGAAGTCCCATCTCCCAGTTCCTATATTCCACTCAGCTACCACATACCAGGGGAGCTCTGGGTTGCTCACGTGGACAATTGGAAAACATGGTGAACCAGCCTGATGAATCTCTGAATAAGAAACTTACAATAGCTTTCTTATGCCAGTATTAGTAATCCACCCTGATTCAAGTATGTGTCTTATTGCCTCATTATACAAATTAACCTTCTGCCACTGAGGAAGGCCCACTATTGAGATTTCCTTCACCTTTATCGTTTACCTAAGGATCTTGGACAACATTATCATTATTGATTTCAATCAATGGTATTCCTATGGAGTGAGGCAAATTATGTATCCATACCTCAGGAGACGAACCACTTACTTTGAACCCTTTTCTCAGAGAGAGGACCATGAGACTTCATGTTTTAGTCTTCTGGATTCAAAGTAATGAGTAGGCACTAATTCATGTGTGAGGTACCATGGTTGTCCCATGGCCCATGGCTGAATCAGTAGCAGAACCAGATAAAGGATACAGAGCCTCTTCTCAGGTCTTCCACTCTTGTGCTGCATTTGTTATTGTGATTACTAGCGTAATCTAAAACTGATATCCTGGTACCTTTACTCAGTTTAGCAATCAGTTATTAACCAGCCCAAACTCTTAAGTTTCTTCACTGAATGAGAATTCTGAAAGGGCCACTGTCCTCCTTCCACAATTGCTATCCCTGTATTAAGGGCTTCTGTGTGTGTGTGTGATAGTATTCACTAGTACAGAGTACCGTCATCTCTTTTTTGTGCTGCCCACAGCAACCATTTTGTGCTGGCACCCACAACACTTTTATCTATATATATGAGAATCAGAACTTTGTCTTTACCAGGAAAAAAAAATAGTGAATGTATTTATGTTTCATCTACCTTAAGCCTGATTTCGTGTGCTGTGGCAGACAGAGCATTTGCCCCAAGCAAATTTCATTAAGAAGCATATAAATGTTTCCCTTGATAAAGAGTTTCAAAACACATTGGGAAAATGCTGGTCTGTGCAGCTGCTTACATTTGTTTATTTGTTTGTTTGCCGTACCTTTTTATATGACTTTCATTTTATTCTTTTTGTATACATATTTATTTAAAGAGTATAAATCACCCACCATTTGAAAATATCGTGACTTACAAAAAAAAGAAATAAAATACAAAGTTAAAACAGTAACATTCATATACTCTAATCTATAAATATTTGGAAAACAGTTTTTTATCTAGAAAAACATATTTCAACAGATGAGCAGTAGCGGACAGCGTGCTGGGGTGGCCCTCCCACCTGACCTCTGGTTGGTGGGCTTGTTGCTGTTTACTTGTATACAGAGGAGGAGGGGGTGAGGTCAGTGCAGTGCAAATGCACTGGAGGAGCCAGTCCAGCACTCCTGCCAGTGCATTTGCACTGCACCTCCATTCCCCCCTGCTTTGCCCCTCCCTTTCTACCTCCCAGTAAGCACCAGTCATGCGACCGACTGGAGGTCAGATGAGCAGCGATGGCCACCATGCCATCTGCTACATGATGAAATATGATTTAAGTTTACATACCTGTAATAGTGTGAATTCTGGCCAACAACCACATTGCTAGTCTTAATCTATTGCATACAGAAGAAACAAACTCTGCAGAGTACCAAACACTGATAAAATACAATTTTTTAATATATAGTTGCCACAATGCCCTAGGATTCCTGCTTAGGATCTGCAAATCCTGCTTAGGATCCATGGGTTGCCAGGTTCATGGCCTGAGACTGATCCTGTATCTTTAGGAGAAGAGAAAGTCAGCCAAGTGCAGGTGTTCTTGCAACCCTGTAATGGGAAAAACCACAAGGTGGAATTCTCCCTTCCTCCTGCACAACTTTTAAAGATACAGAAGACCTCTTGGTTGCCAGGCCTAAATATACAAAGGCTGAAACGCGTCGGGCTTGAATTACAAATAAATACTTATTTTTCTAGCATTTTGGTTTTCCTTCCTCCTATTTCCCTGGTTTTACATGCGAGCCACTTTCTGTTGTTGTCAGGCATAAGATAAGGCTGTAAGACATTATTTATTTATATCCCGCCCTTCCTCCCAGCAGGAGCCCAGGGCAGCATTACAAAGGAAAAGAACAAATGGAAAGCCTTATTCCAAAACTACATTCTTTTTGTTGGGAGTAAAATAAACTACAAGAAAAAAAACAGCCCATACCACACCAGCTCAGGCTTCAGGCAGCTCAGTTGTCACAATTACGCTAAGTTCATCTGGAGCATGAAAGCCACCCCTGACCTGTTTTTTATTCCTTAAATGGCCTTCAAAAACCAATTTTGGTATTTTTTGTCATTTCTGATCGTAAAACCACAGGGACGCACCAACTGCAAATCCCTGCATCCACCCGAGATAAGGATGCTGAAAAAACTGACCTGGATTATTTCAGTGTTACCCAGCAATTTTTTTCGGTCGAAGCAGTATACTATATCCACTGTAATGAGGTTTTAGGATGGTGCAGGGAGGGAAGTAGAATCTTGTTTTTTAAAAACAAAAAAGACATCACCCCAGCTCAACCTCCCCGAATGATGGGAACTGAGGCCTACACATGCCAGGCAACCATGGGTCAAAGTTGGATACAATTAATGTGCTCTTTTCTATAATGTAAATAGTAGCTCTGGGGGAAATTGTATTGAGCAGAAAAGGGTTACACTCCACCCCCAGCAGCTATTTACATGATGAAACACAATTGCATTCATGCAATTAACATGAGTTGACTTTGGATTGTTGAGTAGTGGCTGTCTTTCATGGAGCTGAGTCCTGACAGCAGTTCTTGATCTAGCCAGTGACAGGAAGCAGCCTTATACTGCGTCAGACCATTGGGCCATCTAGTTCCGCATTGTCTACACTGACTGACAGCCAAGCATTGCACCTGGGAGCCTGTGCATGCAAGGCAGATGCTCTACCACTGAGTTATAGCCCTTCTGACATGGATGCAGAAGGCCATTTGCACACATTACCAATCTTGTTGGACTGCAGCAAGAAAGCATGGGTGGGGTGAGGATGAATGGTGAAAGGAAGAAAAAAATAATCTTGTCTACCTTATCCCTCTTCTTCACCCTCTATGGTTTTTTTTCCCCACAGCAAAAGTTAGGAGCAAAATACACAAACTATCAATTTTGATTTACGTTTTTCAAGCAACCTTCTGCTGGGCCAGGAAAACTCTGTGTCTGGAGCTTAAACCAAAAAATGAGGTGGAAAAAGATTGCAAATGCTGACAGGCTAATAACCCTGATTTGAGTTTAATGTTAACTAAGCCTGACAAATTGGTTTGTCAAATGAGTTACAAAGCCCCCATATTTAGTGGTTCCCATTCATTCTTAACTGCGGTTATTGTAATCCACATCAGTCCCTCTAGTCACATGACACTACCATTTATCTAAACTTATCTCAGCCATCCATCTACTGGTTGCCTGGCTCCATTTATCTGAGCAATCGCACTATACCTGTCACTTGGAGGATGTCTTGTCTTCCTGGATTTTTTGAAGCCTTCTTTTTGAAGTGCATGATTTGTATATGAAATTGACAGGTCCAAATATAGGTATTTTTGCTTTTCTCGACATTCCAAGGCAGTCTAACAAGCTGCCAAACCGGAAGGAAGGAAACAGATTTAAACAGTGAAATCCAGCAAAGATTCAAAGTTCTATGCCAATTTTTCATGTCGCAAATGTGCAAGATTGACCCATTCATTGCAAATGTCACTCTGCTGTTTGAACTTTAATGTACATGACTGTTGTTGGGCCTACCTGTGGGGGGTTGTACGCTTTCTCTCTGTGGACTCAGCTAAAATAATCTGTAGCAATCCAGGTAGATTGAGCATTTGTGAAAATGTTTTGGAACTGGGCTGTTGCATCTAGTGAGCCGGAAATATCTCATTAAACATTAAAATCCTGTTTTCTGAATGGTTTCAGGGAACTACTGTACTTTTACCCCAGTAGCAGTTCTGATTGACAAGGATCACTGTTATATGGCTCCAAGCTAAAACAAAAGCATGTCTGTACCATGCTGCATAGGATTCCCCATTGTGTGGAGAGAAACCTCTGTGCATACTGCAGGGCTTCCCTCCAGTGCAGGTAGGTCAAGGCAAAGCATGCTGCCACAATTAAATTATAGGCACACATTCATTTGAACATCTAAAAGGAGCTCTAGTGTTCTATGTGCAGCGATTTGACTTTGCTTTTATGGATGAGATTTTAGGCATATTAGCCCCTCTCTGCATTCTGATGGTATAGTACAGAAACAGACTTACCACTCCATCTGCTGTTTGTGAGAATTAAGCCTCAGCTATTCCCTGTTAGTAGGATTATTTTCTCTTGGGGATTCATCAAAACTTCAGCCTTTTCAGAAAAAGTGGACATCCTTTTCATTTCGATTGGCTTTGGTTAGGTTTGGAAAGGCTCAAGGTTTAAGCATATATTTTGTCTCTTTTTAAATATACATATTGCGTGTCTTCTTTTAAAAATGTCACCTACATTGGGGATGAGGCAGACTAGAAACTGAAAATAAATACGTAGGCAGATCAATAAGTAAAAAGATTACATGTGCTCTTTCATTCTTCACAGTTATGCACCGTCTTTCCTCGTTTTCCCCTGAAATCTTGCCATTCATCGACTAATCTTGCATTCTTGTCACATTTTCCTTCCTTTAATTTCTCTCATATTTCCCCCCTGCCTCCTCCTGATACAACTGCGTGATCTGAAATCTCCATCTGCTCCTCCAGCCTATTTTGCAAGCACTAAAGGCAAATAATGAATTGCACTTTTAACGATGGCCAAGTCTTAAATCAATCGATTATCCTTGCCATTTCAGGGAAGTCTTACTAGCTCCTTTCCTGACCTCTAGATCCATGCATATTTGAAGCATCTCCAATCTTAATAACCTTATGAGCCATATTCCATTTTAAAAATCTTTCTCTTATTATTCTTAGCTTTCTTTGGCTGCGTCTCACAATCTCCCTCGGTCATTCCTGCTGCTGACATTTCATACCTTTCATATGCTTTTTTCTTATCCTTGATCATGTTCTGCAGCTGCACACTTTTATTTATCTTCCCTTTTTAAAGAAAGTCATATATTTATTGCTGGATTGCACATATAACTCTCAATGAGACAGTGATTTGCATGTCAGCATTTTCTATCCTTTCTCAGCTTACTTGATGTGTTTTTCTCCCTCTTTCTTTATGGCCTTTCATGGTACGTTCTACTAATACATATTGTTAGATATGCAGTCCACGTTTTATTTTTACTCTAATGCACCTTTAAGGACAGGAGCTGCCCTAGTCCAACTGCATTGGCTTGAATGATTTTTGGATCATTATTTTCCAGCAGTTGGAAGCATTTGATATAGTTTTGAGTTTGAGCAGTCATACCAAGAATAATATTTTGAATATATGCAGCAGTTTTCGTATACCATCTCAGTAATCATTAACCCCAACCCTGCAAGATATACCAGTATTATTCTCATCCCCACTTATGAAAAGTTGCAGAAATGTTTGCCCACTATACAGGGCTGGTGCCTGGCTTCAGGAGGCCCTTGGCACAGTGCAATGCCCCAGCCTATAGATCTAGGAATTCTATAGATTTTATCTTTAGATTTCATAGATATATAGGCTGCATTTATAGATTGTGTAGATCTATAGGCCTATTACATTTTGGGTGAATGTTTTGCTCCCATTTAAAAGCAGCACCGCTGCTTACCCACCTCTAAACCACCCATCCAGGGGCTCAGCAGGGAGGATAGTGAGCGGTAGTGCAGTTGGGTCAGGTCAGTGATGAGATCTTCTGAACTCCTGGGGCCCTTAAGTAAGGGCCCAATCTGGCCGACTGCTGGCACCAGGCCTGTCATCATGCCCTGCTTTTCCTTTCCTACTTTACCTCTTTTTTCTGTACTCATCTCTTCCACATACAAAGAGGGGTCATCTACACTGTGATTTAGTATGTGTTTGGTGCTACTCACATCACTTTTTAATTCACATGGTTCACATGATGTTACTGGCAAACAGAAACTATCACACAGTTTTCCCCTGTAAATCCATACTAACCTGATCCGCTGATAATATGAAAAGTTTAGAACAATATGGCTCCATTCCACTCCACATGTCTTTGCAGACGGTTTGCTTCAATGGTTTTTAGTGGGCGGGTGAATCATCACTTTCAGCTCTTCCCCTTTCTCCGCCCACTAACTCTCTCATGTATTCCATTTTGTTTCCGGTGGTTTATCTAGCAACTTCCAACTGCTGTGTCCTCTCCACTTCACCATTTGCTGCAACTCTCCCTTCTTTCCTCCTTTTCTCCCCGAGTAAACTTCCTTCACTCCTTGTAACAAGCGATGGGAATTGCCATCAGATTTTATTATTCTTTCTCATATTCTCAATCTTTGCGAAGAGAGTTTTGAAGTAACATCTGTCTGTGGCAGGTTTCTGATTTTTCCCCCCTAAAAAAATCTACCTGGTTTTTTTTTTTAAGTTGCCTAAAATATCAATATTAATATCAGTATTTTAAATGAAATATCAAT
The DNA here is from genome assembly GCF_030035675.1 of Rhineura floridana. Taxonomy (NCBI): domain Eukaryota; kingdom Metazoa; phylum Chordata; class Lepidosauria; order Squamata; family Rhineuridae; genus Rhineura; species Rhineura floridana. The sequence continues at coordinate 89,966,482 of NC_084484.1, read as the reverse complement.
ATCAATACTGATGTTCTGAGAAAATATCAATATTGATATTTTCTTTAAAATATTGATATATTTGTTTTTCCAGTGGGGAAAAATTAACTCAGAAAAAGCAAGGGGCAGCAGAAAAAGGGGGGCAGAGGACTTCGCTTCTTTTCAACCACCAAATGTCAGGAAGCGGTGGGGACAGGAGGGAGTGGAAATGCTGTGCAGGTCAAAAATATTTGCACATGCCCATTAACTGAGCAACCAGAGGGAGAAAAAATGTAAAATTAGAGGCCGGGGCCACAAGGATACAGCAACATTAATCCTTCCCAGAGGAATGTCTATTGTGTGGATGGAAAACAATGGATTTGAAGCTACCATTGGGCACAAAGTGTGGACCTTGCAAATCTATTACGATGGTAAAAGCTGTGTATTTGTTATGAAGAAATGCTCCCAAGTGGATAAGCCTGGAATGATTTCCATGGTTGCACCTTTACTCATTCACTCATCTGATCACACGAGCATTCTCACACAGTTGCATGCACTCATGCACATGTTTTATCCTGGGATGTAACTGAGCCCTGCTCGCTGAGAAGGAGGATAGAAACCACTGGAACTTCACCTTCCATCACTCATTGCTGGTTCAGCAACAGCTTTTTCTTCTCCTTGGTGAAATGATGTGGGATGCTTTGCCATACCTATGATGGCCAGCAATAGAAAGTCCAGACTTATCCTGTGCATGGCAAAAATGTTACTGGCCATCACCTCCACAGAACCTAATACCTCTAGAAGCAGACCTGCCTGAGCAACTTCATCCTGCAGAATAGATCCTATCCCTCTGCAGGCAAGGTGCCTTTCCTCCTATGGCCTTGATCAGCACTGGTAGTTAGGGCAGTGGTTATCATCATCAGACACTATGATCTGAGATCTAAGGATCCTGTCTCAGTGGCAAGGGGTTAAAGTGCATGATCTTGAGATCTCTTACATTTTTATAAGCTTCTTGATTTTAGAAGGATTCTACTGCCAAATGCATCATGTCGCCGTCCTCAAAAGCTTAACGAAGATCTATCATGTGCTCCTATGTTCTTTTAAGCTTCCCTCCTGTGTAATTCCTCTGACTTCAGTAGAATCACACAGGCTTAAAACTGGGATTTTGCAGTGAAGAATCAAAACCTTTGCCTAATTGTCACATGCAGCTGCCACCGATATCAAGTGAAACTCCAAAGTGGGCTCACATGTAGAATATAAAAGCAGGATCCACCACAAGCATCTGAGAGCCAGGCCCTGCCTTTAATTTGAATCATCAGGATTCAAGCCCATATGTAATTCTTCTAAAGTCTCTTATCTCAATTACTTCTAAATGTTCCATTGCCTACTGCACAAAATGGCAATTACTCTTCTTCCTCCTGTATGATTTCTTCTAAAGAGCCTTTGTCCCTTGGCATTTGCCAAATTGGTTTGTGCTTCGTCAGACTTAGCATTGCAATGCTTTTAATATTGGATGAATTACAAATATTTATATTGCAACATATATCTGATTCAAGTGTATCTTTTACTGGCTGACTTTGAAATGTGGTGCTTTCATTTGCCTCATAAAGACACTTTTAAGATGTCTTCATTAAAATAAAGTGCTATCCTCCAAAGAATGCCTTTTTGTACATCTCATTCGACTGACTCCTGCTACTGTTGATTGTATTGTTGCTTGCTATAGTTTGGGGTCTTTTTTAATTTAATCGGAATATGGTATTCTCTTCTCCTTGAAATGGAAATGAACTGCCTTCAAGTCGATCCCGACTTATGGCGACCCTATGAATAGGGTTTTCATGGTAAGTGGTATTCAGAGGGGGGTTACCATGGCCTCCATCTGAGGCTGAGAGGCAGTGACTGGCCCAAGGTCACCCAGTGAGCTTCATGGCTGTGTGGGGATTCGAACCCTGGTCTCCCAGGTGGTAGTCCAGCACCTTAACCACTACACCACACTCTCATCTCCCCCTTAAGAGGGTGTTTTTTGTTTCAATTAATATTTTTAAGAAGCAGTCTTCAATGTCTTCCCTGTTTTGCAGGCCCACCACTAGATTCGTGCTCCTTACTCACAGACAGATGCTAACAGAAGCAGCCTGTTGTTTTTGTGTATAGAGTTATCAGCCTTTTTAGGGTCATTAACACATTTGGATTTTTGAGTGAGTGCTGTGGGGACCACCCCTTCTGGTCACTTCTCTTCCCCTTCTCCAGGATCAGTCCCCCTCCCATGGCACAGAGAAACAATACGCCAGCATGGCCACTGGATAGAGCTGATGGGAGTTGTGGTTCAAAAAAGTAACTTTTCCAAGCTCTGGATCTGGGTAAAAGTCAAATCCAGCACTATTAACCCGAACCTTGAAGAGGACATAGAGCGGAAAAGAAGCAGCAGTAAACTCTTCCAAATTCTTCCTTCAGCTCTGTGAACTTTAAGGGAGAGAAGAGCAACCACCCTCACCCCACCTCATGAGAAAGGGAACAGTGAATCGGGGGGGGGGGGCTCAGAGGCTTCATAGGCACCAGAGGGAGACCTCAAGGGCACCATTGCACTCATGCGTGCTGTGCTGCCAACCCCTGGTGCATGAGACCAAGTGCTTGTTCTCCATTTTCTGCAAAAATAATTAAGCAATTGTTGAGCCATGGATCATTTGTACAGTTGTCATAAAAACAGTGAGTGAATATGGATGAACAAGCAGCAACTTACCTCTGGGTGGGTGCATATAAACACTTCATAAGCTCCTCAGTCACCTGTGTTGTCCTGCCAAGCAGTGAGGGAAATCTTTATTATTCCCCAGCTTCCCTGTATTTCTGATCATGTGCAGAAGTAGGGTAATATTTTCCTCATCAGTTAGCCAGGTGAAACTAGTGAGACCACTTTCCTGAGTGTGGCAAGCTACTTCCTAGTAACAGTAGTCATCCATCACACAGGACATGGTCTGAACCTCTGGGTATGAACAGTGCCTGGATGACTGCACAGGATTCGCCCTGATTCTCACTGTGGAAGAACGGGGGGCTTTGAATAAATGTGATAGATAAGTTCCCAGGCATAAAAGGCAAACAGGAAAAAAATAAGGGGAAAGGGAAGAAAGATACTTGCCACATTCACCATCCCAACAGAAAAAGAGGAAGTTGGCTTACACCAAGTCAAACCATGGGCCCATCCTGCTCAGCATTGTCCATGCTGATTGGTAGCACCTCTCCAAGGTTTTCAGGCAGAGGCCATTCCCAGGCACACCTGGAAATGCCAAGGATTGAACATGGGATCTTTTGCATGCAGAGCAGTAGAGATCTAATACTGAGCTATGGCCCTAGCCCTACTCAAAACCTGGATTTTGAGTCTTCAAACATAAAGCTCTCTAGGAAATAATAAATGCTACTGCTTAATAAATGCAGATTAGTGGTTACAAGGGTCTGTGCTAAAAGACTGTATATGTTCTGCAGTACTGTGATGATCCCACATTGAGAGAGAAAATTTGCACTAGACAGAATTTGACAACCTGAAAAGCTCAGCTTTCATTTTAAAAAAGCGCATGCATCTAGCCGATAAGAAGAATTGGTCCCAATATCAGTGAAGTCAGGCGATTGACTGGTGGGCCTTACCCACCCATCACAATGGCTCACCAAGCCAGATTCAGTTCCTGAACCACCGTTACTCTAAAGCAACTTGTATGCTTTCAAATGTTGCTGAACTCCAACCTCTATCAGCCCGGGCCAATGGTCAGCGATGATATGAGCTGTAGTCCAACAACAGGATCGTTATCCCTCAGGCCTGGCACCAGCAGGCAGCCAGGTTGGGCACTGGCTGAGGGCCCCTGCAGCTGAAAGGGGCCCCTGCAGTTGGGTTGGGTGGGTGTAGCTCCAGCTCCATGATCACACTACCATTGGGTTATGGAGCATGTGCCCCGCAACCCAATACTGGTGTGGATCACAGAGGGGGAGGGACCCTCCCAGACAACACACACACACCCTCCCAGACAACACACACCCCTGCCACCATTGCAGGCTGGCAGCACCACTTTCCATGGCGCTGTGTCAGCGCACTGTATGCACATGTCGCCATCTTGGGTGATGGCTGGCATGCATGGAGCATGCTAACATGACTGGGCCTATTTAAACCCCTTGTGACAGCAGTAGTGCTGCCACCTTTGACAGCCCACTGCAGTCCGATCCCAGCCCTGCTGTCACTGTCTTAAAAGCTTGAAAGAGTTTTGGCAATGCCTGGTGGAATCTCCAAAGTCAGGTAGAGGGACTAAGCCATGATCAGAGGGCAGGTTATTTATTTATTTATTGTATTTGTATACCACCCCATAGCCGAAGCTCTCTGGGCAGTTTACAGTAACTAAAAACATTAAAAACAAATAGACAAGTTTAAAACACATCTTTTAAAAACAATTTAAAACACAATTAAAAAAAATTAAAAAAAAATTTTTTTAAAGGTTCCAGTGACTCCTGTCACATTTCATTCCTCTTCATGGCTAGTACAATCACAATGAATTAAATAGGAGCCATGTTTTACTTATTTTTTTATTTATTAAATTTATATCCCACCCTTCCTCCAGAAAGGAGGCCAGGGTGGTATTTCCATTCCTCCAACTTCTGGAGGAACAGGAGTAGGGCAAGACTGTGCAGCTGACCAAACCTCAAACTGTGCAGATAGTTGTATTTTTAAACACTCAGATGGTTGTTTAAATGTCTTGCTTGAAATACAATTATGCATCCTCTAAAAAATCACTAGTTTCTATTGTTCTGGCTTTTTTATGTATTCTTAACCATTTAACAGTTGAGAAAGAGGGTGGGGGAGAGACAAAGGGAATAAACAAAGAAATTATTGTTCAAAAGATGCATACATAGAGACAGCCTTCCTCTTATTGTTCTAAGAACTAGACAAAGAGCTGTTTTGCTTTTTACAGATTGTTTCTTCCCAGGGCCCATTGTTCTATGAATGAAAAAGTTTTTAATTCCCAGTGACCATGAACAGGGAGAATATACTCTAATATGTATAAATGGCAGCATTTTCAGGACCTTGCATATTTTAGAACAGCAGATTATACAATCAACTCTGTTTCTTGTGGTGGAAATGATTCCCCCTAATACATACACACAGAATTTCCAAAACATTATACGACTATTTCTCCTTTTTAAGTTGATGAGTATTAAAGATATTTTATCCTCCCCACTCCCCCAAAAAGCAAAGGTAGCTATGTTGGTCCATAAGGGAAAAAATCCACTAAACACACCTAACCATAAAGAGTACCTATTGCTTCTCCCAGAATCTTAGGTGTGTAATAGGGTTGCCAAATCAGAAGCATCCCAAACCCTGAGATATCAGGGGAAGGCCCTAATGATGTCATGGGGTGGGCCCTAGTGATGTCATAAGGAGTGGCCTGAAAGATGTCACAGGGACGGGCCTGAGTGTTGTCATAGGACGGGCCCTAGTGATGTCATTAAACATGATACATTAAGCATCAACCACAGCTGCTTGGTGCATACATTTCAAACAAAAACATTTCTCTGACTGGAAATTAAGATAGAAATTGTAGCCAAAAGATGGAGCCTGGGTAGGGAACATTTAATGTAGCCTACTTGCTTCCAGCAAGAAGGGTTTAAGTGCCCTCAGGCCAGGCCAGTCACCAGAAGGCCATTGTAGGAACAAAGGAGCCTAGTGTTGTGGAGATGTTAGATGGAAGCACTCAGGAGTAAAGGTGGATGCCCCTGAAGGCTGCAATTCTAAACACACTTAGTAAGGGACTAAGTCCCATAGAACTCAACAGGACTTACTTCTGAGTAGATATGGTTTGGATTGTGCTGTTGGTGAAGCTTGACTAGGGATTCTCTGCAAATATATCCATATCCAAGCCGGGTTGGCAACCCCCTGACTGGAATGCCCTGGCCCTATCTTTTAACATGGCTGCTACAAGTAACTTTACAGCTTTGACCCTTCATTTCAGAAAGAGGTCTGAGAAATGAGTAAGACTAAGAAGATTCTCCACCCTTTTCTGTCCACCCTGTGAGCTGCTATAAACTCATGTTGATAGCCAACCAGGGCTGGCACCAGGCATGACTGAGCCCTTGGATGCCAGCCTGCCCCGGGCCCCCTGCTACCAGCCCCCCCTACAGACCATGTGGGACCATTCCACCTCCCTCTTCTCTCTTTCTGTGAATGATTGATGGCATGCCAATGAAGATGGTGGCAGGGGTATCAGCCTTAGAGAAGACATCACCACCATCTTGGTTGGTGGCAGCAACCTGCGCACCCAGCACGCAGGGCATTCACAGAAAGGGAGGATAGTTGGAGTGGGCAGGCACCGCAGGCCCATACGGTCTGGGGGGGCCCTGGGAGCTTCGTCTCTGTGATCTGCAGCATGCCCTAAGGAAGGGCCCTTTAGGGGGCCCTCTGGGTCACAGGGGCCCTCGGCCAGGACCCGACCTGGCCACCTTTGGCAGTGGCCCTGCAGCCAACCCGAATTCAATGAGTAATAATTGACAGAGAGAAAACACACATGGTTTCGTCCACCTTCACAGGCAGAAGCTTGGGAATAACAATTGCAGCCACACTTCCCAGTATGTGCATTCTCTGTTACCACTATTAGGCAAGAAATAAACCATCATGCAACCAACAAGGTGCAACATCAGTGGGTTTAAGGGGGTTGAGCTGAGTGCACAGACACCCAGAGATGGCCCAGGACACTTTTGCGCCTGTGGCATATAATTTAAATGGTGTCCCTCATGGTGGTAAAAATAATTGGAGCAGGGGAGGGAGAATCCATAGTGGAAGAACCACCAATCCCATAGCCCTGTCAATCTTGTCCTTGCCAGGGCAGAAGGTGGTGAGAGTGGGGAAATTTCCATCAACACATGCTACACAGGCCCATTTTATTTCCCTACCACTATGGGAGCACTGGCTCTGGTGGAGGGACAGCTAAAGAACTTCCCAGAGGTGCAACAAAGAGGCCTCTGGGAGCAGATCTCTTCTCTGTGGAAAGGGAAATCCACAATATACTTGTTGCCGCTGGGACACCCTCCAAGGACCATAAGATTGCACCCTAGACTGTAATAATTAAATGATTTTTCTGCCTTTAACTAAAACCTCAAAATCTGCATTTGAGTTGGACCACAGCTGTAGACTTGGGTAATATGTGTGTGTGTTAGGATTGACAGGTCAGAAGCATTCCAAACCCTGAGATTTCAGGGATGGACCCTAGTGATGTCATGGAGGTGGGCCCAAGTGATGTCACTGAGGTAGGTCCTAGTGCTGTCACAGGACGGGCCCTAGTTATGTCATTAAGCATGATACATTAAGCATCAACCACATTTGTCCGGAGCATACAATTCAAACAAAAAAAAATTCTCTGATTGGAAATTAAGATAGAAATCTTAGCTAAAGGATGGTGTTGCCAGGTCCAACTGAAGTGACAGAATCATTCCTTCTCACCTGCTTAGGGAGTGTGGGTAGGGAACGTTTAATTTAGTCTACTTGCTTCTGGCAAGAAAGGTTTAGGTGCCCTCAGACCAGGCCAGTCACCAGAAGGCCACTGTAGGAAGAAAAGAGCCTAGTGATGTGATTGTGGAGATGTTAACTGGGAGCACTCAGGAGTAAAGACGGATCCCCCTGAAGGCTGCAATTCTATTATATTTATTCATTTATTTATTTATTAGATTTATATCCTGCCCTTCCTCTCAGTAGGAGCCCAGTGTGGCTAAACACACTTACTAATGGACTAAGTTCCAAAGAATTCAATAGGACTTACTTCTGAGTAGATATGGTTTGGATTGTGCTGCTGGTAAAGCTTGACTAGGGATTGTTTGCAAATATATCCATATCAAAGCAGTGTTGGCAGCCCCCTGCCTGGAATCCCTGCCCCTGCCTTGTAATGTGGTTGCTCTAAACTTTTTGACACTTCACTGCAGAGAGAGAGGTTTGAGAAATGAGTAAGAGTTAAAAAGATTCTCTTCTGTTTCCTGCCAACCCTGTGGGCTGCTATAAACTCACTTTGACAGCCAACACAATTCCAGTGAGTAACAACTGACAGAGAGAAAACACACATGGATTGGTCTACCTTCACAGGCAGCAGCTTGGGAACAACAGCAGTTGAAGCCACACTTCCCAGTATGTGAATTCTCTTTTACCACTATTGGGCAAGAAACAAACCGTCACACAAACAACAATGTGCATCATCAGTGGGTTTAAGGGGGTTGCACTGAGCGCATGGAAGCACTGTTGTTGCTTCTATGAATGTAAGAGAGTGAGCTTAAAGATAAGTGAAATGCAAACAGAAAAGAAAAACAAAAGACAGTGATGATTTCCTAAATGCCAACCACAACAAGATTCCTGTGAGTAAGGCAGACAACTTAGCATCTCACAACCAGTCAGGATTCCTAAACAAAACTGAAAGAATCCTGGCAGCCAGTCAGCCAAGGTCACAGAAATCCCCATGCAGCACAACCTGACCCAAGGGCTGCAATTAGTGCAGAATGTTGTGGCGCAATTGCTAACATGAGGGAGACCCTATCAGCACATAATATATCTGATCTGAAATCTGCACTGGTTGCTGATTTGCTACCAGGTCAAATTCAAGGTGTGCTTTCCATGTTACAGGTGTCACATAGTACTTGTTCTGTTCTTGTAAGAAATCAATCCTTCAGTATGGCAGCACCTACACTTTGGAACTCCTTGTCCTCTCTATTAGGCAGACACCTTCATTGTACTCTTTTCAGCATCTGCTAAAAACATTTTTGTTTAGGCAAGTCTACCCAAGCATGTAGAAGCTATTGTATTTTTGATCTCCTTTTAACTCATTGTTGGTTTTATTACTTTGAATGTTTTTAAATACCTGCCTTTAACTGTTTTTGACAGTAATTTTATTGTTTTAATTCCTTCTGTAAACTGTTGTGAGATTTGTTTACAATTAAGTGGTATATAGATGTTGTAAATAAAATACATAAATAAATTTTAGAGTTACTGTGGCCCTTGGGTCTCTTTCCATTTTTAGGAACAAAGGAATCTGCCTTATACTGACTCAGGCTATTTGGTACCATCTATCTCAATACTGATGACATGGACTAGCATTGGCTCTCCATGATTCCAAGAAATAGTCTTTTCCGGAAATTGAATTTGGGACCTTTGCATGCAAAGCATATGCCCTACCAATGAGCTACACCACTTCCCCTGTTTAAAAAAGTATCTTTTAAAATTGTTCTTTTCAATTCACTAATGAATGCACAGCATACTTAGGGCAGATCCACACCATTCATTTAAAGCACATTCAACACACATTTAAATCACACCACAGATTGTTTTGTTACAGCTGGTGGGAACTATAACTGTGAGGTGGAGACTACTTCCCAGGATTCTTTAGGGGAAGTCATGTGCTTAAATGCAAGGTGGATGTGCTTTAAATGTATTGTGTGGATCTACTTAATAAACTTTGCGTGCATGTAAATGGTTTAATTAATTGTTTAAAATGGAAATGAGCTATAAAGTTTACTGGGTGACCATGGGCTACTCACCATCTCTCAGCCTAATCTGTCCCTCAGGATGAAAACAACAGAGGGGAACTATAACCAACCCAAGAAAGAAGGGCACACTTAAAATGTAAAGAAAATAATGATGTAAAACCATAGTGTGAAATCAAATACTTATTGGGACATAGTATGAAAAAAATATTTATATAAGCATGAATTTTTTAAAAAATAAAATCAGTATTGGTTTCCTACATAACAAAAGCAGTGATACCTAAATAAGCCCTTCCTAACTGCTTTAAAAAATTGGATTGGAGGGGTAGAGAAAGATTTACAACACAAACACAATTCTTTGCTATGTTCACTCAAATGTCCCATTAATTTACAGCACAATCCTAACCGTGTCTATTTCCTATTGAATTCAATGGGGTTTACTCCTGGTATGCAGGATTTGCATTGCAGCTTGACTCCCAGAAAGCGAGTATAAGATTAAAGCTTCATATTGGGAAGGGTTTCAAAACACTGCCCTCTTCAACAGCCCACAAAAATTTAAACTTGTTTGACTCCTGCACATAAAAGAGGAAAAGACTTAAAGCTATATACTTACTCAATTTATGAGATTTTCAGATAAGCAGGAAAAAACAACACTCTTCTGGCCTTGCAATGGGATCTAGCTATGGCCTTGTCAATCACAACCCTGACTTCACTTATTGGCTACAAATCTGAAAGGGCAGGGTTAGAGCAGGCAGCTGCCAGCTTATTTTACAGAAGTTGGGGGAGGGGGACAGCTGACATTTTGGTGTATATCCCTTGAACCAGACCACCTAGAAACTTTTTTCAAATGAAAACTGAGAGTCCAGAGATTAAGGTGACTCACCTGGAGACCCAGAGAGGACCCCAAAAATCTGGAGTCTCCAGGTGAAAACCGGAGACCTGGCAACCCTAGTGTGTAATCTAGTATCTGCAGCACCTAGGAGTGACTTATTCATCCTGCAGACATAGAATCATAGAACTGTAGCATTGGAAGGGGCCATCAAGTCCAACTCACTGCTCAATGTAGGAATCCAAGTTAAAGCACACTGGTAGGTGGATGTCCAGCTGCCTCCTGAATGCCTCTAGTGTTGGAGAGTCCACTACCTTCCTAGGTCATTGGTTCCATTGTCTTCATCTTGGAACAGCTTACCTAATGGGTACAACATGAAGTCTATTTTTTCTACTTTTCAACCCAGCACCCCCTGATTTGTATAATATCTTGGCTGATTAAAGTTCTGGAGAACTTAATAAGCTGTCAGTGTCTCCAGAACTTTTCATCAGCCAAGATGTTACATAGAGCAGGGGGTGATGAGACAATAAAAGAACAACAACAAATAAGTCCTCATCTTTGTGACTTGTTGGGTTGGGTCTTAAGCCTTGGTGTCCAACATGGTCTTCACTCATCATATGTGGTGAAATAGCTGTTGACCTCTGGAAAATTGGTGCTTTACTTCTAGTATCTATTTTTTAAAATCATTTTTAAAATAAAGATTTTATACATGTACCAGCTCAAAAAAGTGCCCACACTCCGTCCTTAACACTCATAGATTCATCTTTGGGTCCCAGATGCTTTTCCGGTTTTGAAAAATGCAGAATTCCTGCGCAATCTATTTTACCTTGACATCCACAGTTCCCAACTCTTTCAAGAGCTTGTGAGGCTTTTTTCTTTGGAGAGGCACCTTTTCAAGGCAGATGTGATTTTTTACTTCAAAGCATTCAACATATGAAAGATGATTCAATTGTTACAATTGTTTGTAGTTCTAAATACAGTTATTCCAAAACTGTTTTCAATTTTTGGTTCAATGTGGCTCCATAAATCAACTTTTTCTGTGGTAAAAATGCTAAAATCAAAATATAGGTTGCAGATATTGAATGAAAATTTGGAGGCAGAGTTGAGATGTAGTCTCACTTATTTATGTCTGATTTCCTTGCACCATTTAATGAAAAGATATGCCAATAAATAATTCAAAATTATTATTGTGTATTTTTTGCCCCTCAAAAACAGTTAAAAAACTTTTTTGGGTCATGTGGCAAAAATGTTAACACATTTGCCACAATTTTGGCAAGTATGAAAAAACTGTTGGACACCTCTGTCTAATGAAAGAATTACCTAACTGTGGACTTTGGAGTTCCCATTGTTCATGCTGTTGTGCAAGCTGATTTTATCCCGTGTGCTGAATATTTCAGTGATCAAAAAATAAACAGACATTTTTATCTCTTTCTTCCCCCCCTTTTGTGAGCACAACAAAAACATTTTTTAAAGGTTTAAAAAACTCTATTCCCTATACCTAACAAGAACAAAGCTTTTCTCGTTCCCATTCTCCAGACCCCCCTCACCCAACACATACATTCTACACTATAGCTGTGAAATGCTGAGGTTTTACAGCTGAGCCCTTCAGCATTATATAGTACAGCATGGGAAGGTGGCAGGAGAAGTGTGTTGGTGGGAAGGTCCCTTTTGTCATTCCATCTCCAGAAGCTCCCACTGTCCCGATATCTGAAGAGCACTACAAGGTACTCTTTGGAGCCCTGAATGGGAACATTCCCCTTAGGGGGTGGGGACTCATTCCACTTGTATCACCTGATATCTCAACACTTGATGACTTGCTGCTGAATGTGAGAAGTGACTCCTCTGAAAAGTATTGTGTTCCAAGTGACGCGTGCCTGGTGAGGTGATATGGAGGTTCTCTCCATGATATCTGAACTATGAAGACCGAAGTATCAAGTGATGAATGTAGACAGATGTGCACCAGCTAGGAGCTCTTCTATTGTAATGTAAAACAAGTGAAGTTGGCTTGACAAAGGAGGGTAAACTGCCTACCAATCACTCAAGAGTTTCAGCATTAAACACAGGGTCTGAGTCTGAGTCTGACTGAACCCTGGTTCAAACTATACTTCAAGGTACAATCACGTAGCTCAGAAATTCCCTTCAGATTTGGTAGGGGAGGTATGGGGGCAGGTGGGAGTACTAACGAGCCTTTTTGCCTCTTTTAGAATTTGACTATTTCCCAACTGGACTGTAGTTTCGTGGCAGCAGAGTATCTTCTTTGCATGCAGAAGGCCCCAGGTTCAGTCCTTGGCATCTCCAAGTGGAGCTGGGACTTGGAGAGACCCCTGCGTGAAATCCTGGAGAGCTGCTGTCAGTTAATACAGACAGTGCTGAACTAGGTTGACAAATGGTCCGTCGCAGTAGAAGGCAGCTTCCTGGGTTCCATCATCTGTTGGGAAACAAAGAAATACTTCAGCGCTGAGTAAATTCTTTGGTTTATTTATCACTAATGATTTTATTATTTATTTATTATTCTTTATTTTATACACCTTCTTCTTCTGTCATGGAACTCAAGGTGGCATACATGTATTATTTATTTGGTGTAAAACATTTATACCCTGCCTCTCCTTAAACAGAGCCCGGGGCAGGTAATTTGAAAGAACAAATGGATTTTTCAAGGGATCGTTCTGAGGCCTGAGATCATTGTTTGATGCAGCAGAGTGAACTGCCACAGATGTTTCCTGGCCGTAGCCAAACATTTGCCTAGTTGGATTTTCTAATGGATTGACTGCCCAGTCTAACAGCTACCAAGCTTTTTTCCCATCTACAGTTGATACCATAACTTGTGGAAGAGGGAAAGTTTCTGACTGGGTACAGACACAACTCTTGCTAAACACACAATGATGCTCACATTGTTAGAACAGGATTTCTGTGCAAAATGTCTCATTGCTAACAATGGTGTAGTGGCTAGAGTGTCAGACTAGAATCTAGAAGACCCAGGTTCAAATCCCCAATCAGTCATAAAGCTCACAGGGTGATCTTGGGCCAGTCACTAACTTTCAGGCTAACCTGCCTTACAGGGTTGTTGTGTGGATAAAATGGAGGGAGGAGAACCATGAATGCTACCTTGAGCTCCTTGGAGGAAAGGTGGAATATAAATAAACAAATATAAGGGTCTTTGCCCTTACATTTAGGGGCTTCAGGTACTGGCAGCCTTTTAATGTGGCAGGTTTTGTAAGACCTGTCTTTTATTTGTACTGATGTGTTTTTAGTTTGTTGCTATTAGTTTTAGTGTTCTATTGTTGTAAGTTGCTTTGGGTTGCATTTGCAAAGAAAGTGACTAAATAGTAATAAACTAACTAAATAAATATCATAGCTTCATTAAAACTTCAAAACATAGCATCCCCTATTTGACACAGAGAGATTTCAGCTGTCATAAGGAGCCAAAGGATTTTTTCTAACTTCTTTATAATGGGTTCCCTGGCACTGACCAGATTCAAATCTAGCAAGATCTACAGCATATGCCAAAATGAGGAAATGTTATATGTCGAACACATTTTGGTATGGTTGCCGTTTTTGTTGTTGTTATGTGCCTCCAAGTCGACTACGACTTACGGCGACCCTATGAATCAGCAACCTCCAAGAGCATCAGTCATGAATCACCCTGTTCAGATCTTGTAAGTTCAGGTCTGTGGCTTCCTTGATGGAAGCAATCCATCTCTTGTTTGCTCTTCCTCTTTTTCTACTCCCTTCTGTTTTTCCCAGCATTATTGTCTTTTCTACTGAATCATGTCTTCTCATGATGTGTCCAAAGTAGGATAACCTCAGTTTCATCATTTTAGCTTCTAGTGATAGTTCTGGTTTAATTTGTTCTAACACCCAATTATTTGTCTTTTTCGCGGTCCATGGTATCCGCAAAGCTCTCCTCCAACACCACATTTTAAATGAGTTGATTTTTCTCTTATCCGCTTTTTTCACTGTCCAACTTTCACATCCATACATAGAGATCAGGAATACCATGGTCTGAATGATCCTGACTTTAGTGTTCAGTGATACATCTTTGCATTTGAGGACCTTTTCTAGTTCTCTCTCAGCTGCCCTCCCCGGTCCAAGCCTTCTTCTGATTTCTTGACTATTGTCTCCATTTTGGTTAATGACTGTGCCAAGGTATTGATAATCCTTGACAAGTTCAATGTCCTCATTGACAACTGTAAAGTTATATAAATCTTCTGTTGTCATTACTTTAGTCTTTTTGACATTCAGCTGTAGTCCTGCTTTTGTGCTTTCCTCTTTAACTTTCATCAGCATTCGTTTCAAATCATTACTGGTTTCTGCTAGTTTCTTATTTCTTTGCAAGCTTGATCAAGAAATCTCTATTGCAAAAGAACTTGCGTGGCAAAAGTTCGTGTTCTTTTGTAACAGAGTTTCTTGACCAAGCATTTAAATAAATAAATAAATCCAGTGCAACCAAAGGACCAGGTAACTTGTGTGGAAGTTTATTGCACCAATAATTGTTTTGTGGGTGTTATAATTACTGCTGTAATGACTAGCATTAAAGAACCACAACATCCTAACATTGCCAGGACTTAATTTCAACATAAGCACTGCTACCTTTTAAAACGTTCAGTACCAATAACAGAAAATATAGGCTGTACCACAGAGTGAGAACCCTATATACACACAGTACATAATCAAAAATATCTACGAAGTGTGCTGTTCTCTATGCACACATTCATCACATTCTATAAAGTGAAGGTATATTCAGTTCTTGTCAAAGGGTGGATGTCAAAATGGATTGCTCAGCCCAAGAGTACCATTTTATCTGTTTTGAAAGAAATTATTATGGACTAGGTACTATGGAGATTTGGTAATGGAAAGTGAAACCTCTCATCTCCAGGTCAACCATTCAATTGTGACCCAGATTATTAGGCACTGAAAGTCATTATTATATGATGGCTATTCAGTGTCTTTGATAAAATAAGATGCAGGCTCTCATATTCTCTATGCATCTTCTTCCCTCTTCTCTCTCTTATTTCTAGCAGTACTGTGAGGCTGAGGATGGTAGCTCTCTGGAAAGAAATACATTACAAATTTCACACAACTAGATATCTTATCAATGCTTGCTGCATGCCAGATCTTCCTGTATTTAATATGGGGTTTTCACTGCCATCTTGTTTTGATTATGCATGACAAAATGGGCTATTGTGGTTTTCTTCAAAAATGCACTCTTTTTCTGTATATAAACTGGTGGGGGAAAATATTTATCCCTCTCACTTCCCCCTACTTCCACAAAAGAGCGTAGCGTAGTGATACTTACAGAATGCTCCCATTTTGCTCTTCTTGCAAGGTGAGCTAAGTTGAAAGATATTGATGTGTCCAGAGCAAAGCCATAAACTTCATGCCAGAGGAGGAATTTGAACTCAGGTCTCTCCACGGCCAAATACAATATTCTATCCACTATGATCATATCCTCTCTCAGAGTGAAGATATCTATTTCAAATAAAGCATTCATTACATAATTTTAGTTTTGTCTGCCTTCATGTTCTCACTCCAATTTGCCAGATGAAAAGAGTGCAGTGAACCAAAGTTTTTAGCACACACATTTACTGTGGGCCAAAAGCCTCACATGTCAAGAATCCCAATGTAATCATGTTCCAGGGTGAATGATGCTGAGGTAAATTGCTGATGCTTTGACTTTTGCTCCAAAGGTAGCTATGATGAATTCCAGGAAACCTCTGACATTACAGCATGGGTTAGCATCTCAATGCAGGAAAAAGAATTATATTCAGGTTGTTTGTGAATGATGACATACCAAAGGATATGTAATATACATCTCCCTTGGTATAGTAATACCATGGCATGAGAAGCAGCCCTGAAAGGCCATGAATTGCATGGTGATTATCTATTTGTCACTCATCTCTTGCTATGCGTTCTCAAGCTATGAGAATAAACAATTATATGCAGATACATAACACAAACGTGTCTCAAACACTACAAAGAAGAGAAACAGCTATGGAGGGAGGGAGAATGAAGAAATAGCAGGTGAGGGGAGGGTTAAGCACACACATAACACACTCCTTCTGTGCTCCAAATCTCCTCTTCCAAAGCAGCTTTTCACTCAGAAGCAGCCATCAGTAATAGAATACATGCATTTGTGTGTAATGTGTAGTTTGGCCCTTAGCTGGTGCCCAGCAGCTAATTAACTGTTGACATGAGATGTACACACATTTCTGGAAGTAACACTCTCTGACATGAAAACATCTTGCATGTGACAGAGCTATGGTGCATGATAGTCACAATATGAATTTGGATATCCATCTTGATGATAGTATGGCCATATTATGTGTATGTCAATGCCATAGTGCAGGAGTAGCCAGCATGGTACCCTCCAGTTATTGCTGAACTACCATTCCCATCATCCCTGACCATTGGCCATGCTGGCTGGGGCTGATGGGAGTAGGAGTCCAACAATATCTGGAAAGCATCATGTTGGCTACCCCTGCCATAGTGGAACAGAAATTCAGACATGGGTTAGACATTTACCAAGTGAGAGCAAGAAGTGGGTTTGCGCTTGCTGGAGGTCTACAAGCAGTAGCTGAACAGTCATTTGTTGGGGATACACTAACTTTGCATTTCATGCATCAAGCAGACAAGATGGCCTGTAAAGCTCCTACTACTCTATAGTTCTGTGGTTTGTTCAGCTTGCCAAACATGATATAGGTTGGACACTGGTATATTTACAGTGCTTAATTAAAGTAGTTTTGTTTGTTTCTTTGTTTGATATCCTTATTTTAATGATGCAACACAAAGTAATGTAAATAGAATTTTCAAGCAGTCTCCCACCCATGCATTGACCAGATGCAGATGTGCTTAGCTTTGGTAAGATTGGTGCCTCATGTATCATGATGACTCTGGTTGTCAAGCTATGTATGGTGCTTACTAGATGGCAATACAAAACAAATAACGAGGTCCAAAATATTTCCAAAGCTCACTAGTACTGAAAGCGACTATAGGGTAGTGTTTAGCATATTAGACTAGAACTGGCAAGACCTGGGTTCAAATCTCCACTTAAGTCATGAAGTTCACTGAGTGCCTTTGGTCCAGTCAGCATCTCTTACCCATCTAGAGTATTTTTAAAAAAAAAAAACCAGAAAGGCAGGATATGCATGTTAATATTAGTGATGATGATGATGATGATATGAGGATTAATAAGGGAAGAGGGAGAACCCTGGGCTGCTTGGAGTATACATATTATTATTTATTTTATTTTTTAAAATGCTATTATGCATACTATCTACTCATTTTAGTCATAAGAGCAGCTGTTTCTGTGGAGTACTTATACCCTGTCTATTAATCAAAGGTCTCAAGGTAGCTTACAATATATTTTAAAACTAATAAATCAGCAGCGCCAAACTGCCAGCCCACAGGCCAGGTCCAGTGCCCTCCCCCAGTTTTTTTTAGAACACCCGCTTCATGTGTGTCTGTAGCACAGCAGCACCAGTGGAACTGACAGCAGTGATATGTGTGATGGTGAAAAGAACAAACTGAATCACATATAAGCAGCAGTACTGGGGAAGTTGGGAAATGGCTGTGGTAGAATCTGCCGCGGAAGACTTTTGGGGAGTGGATTGGGTTCTCTTTAGCTTTTGGTAACAAGAGTTACTAGCACAAGGCCAACGTGTATATAAGCCCCCCTGTCTTTAAATGTTCCAGCTGCCACTCTGTAGCTCAAATACGGAGAACTTGCAGCCTTCCAGATGTTGCTGGATAACTCCCATCAGCCACAGCAAGCATGGTCAGTGGCCAGGGGTGATGGTACATATAGTTCAGCAATATCTCAAGGACCAAAAGTTCCCCACATCTGCTGTGGCTCAGTCACCCAGCCTGGAAATGGCTGCTGAAGTAACTAGGTGTTAAGTCCCTCCCAAGCCAGGGCTTCCTCACTGAGCCATGGCTGATGTCTTTCACAGCCTCTGCCTCTGGAGTGATCATTTGCCTAGAAAATCTAACATAGGGAGGGACTATCACTCTGTGGTCGAGCACATGCTTTGCATGCAGAAGACCCTAGGTTCAGTTCCTGGCTTTACCAGTTAAAAGGATCAGCCCAGTCAGCAGGTAATGTGAAAGAGCTCTACCTGAGAGCCACTGCCAGTCAGAGTAACAATTCTGAGCTGGAAGAACAAATATTCTGACCTTGTATAAGGCAGCTGTTTTTCCTACCATGTGAACTAGTCCCAAGGACTCAATACAGCTGAATAAGAAGCTAGGCAATGTCTTTGCCTTCTTTTCCAAAAAGATAAATAAACTGCGACATTGCAACATTGGCTACTTGTGTGGCACAGGCTGCACGGTTACTTGTAAAATGCTGCATATAAAGATGCCCTCAGCATCTGATGGCTTTAGCCTCCTTGAGTGATGATGTCTCTTACGGCATTTCAACACATCGTGTCTTGCTCAACATTTGTGAAACCCAAGGGCAGGTTCATTCCTCCAGAGAGAGTGAAATCGCTACTATAGTTTACCACGTGGGAACACATTGTGTTCAGCTATTGCTACATGAATCAGAACATTCAAAAGAATAAAGAGGGTTGTCAGCTGCCACGAGGTAGAAGATATTTGCACACACCCAGTGTCAACACCAGTTGCCATGGTTCACCAATTATCAGGGTGTATTAATTGGTTTTACTCACCAGTTTCCTGATTATATGAGATGACTGCATCAGACTTTGATGGAAGGTGTAGGGGCTTGGAATATGTTCTTGTGACATGGTAATTACCATGCATTCATTTGTGCCTCTTTCCAAAGCACCCATTAGAGCGTTTCAGCAGTGATACAGTTTCCTCTATGCATGCTGTTTCCTCTAGCCAATTAAAACAATGACATTGTTAAGGCCAAGCTTTTTAGTAAACAATAAACAATGAAGAATAGGACTCTGATATGATAGGCTTCCAATGGATACACTTAAGCAGCATTGATTATGGCTGAGCATCCAAGAGAATTAATGAAAAGCAGAAATGGAATTCCCTGTCTTATGTTCCTCAGTGCAAATGGGTGGTTTTGACGGTATGCCTAGGCCAGTGGTTCTTAACCTTTTCCACTGCCAGCACCCCTTGGATTTCCAAAATATGCTCTCGCACCCCCTGAAAAAATACTGTTCATTTTTAATTTTAATTTAATTTAATTTAATGTGTGTTTTAGCCTAACTCAGCTAAGATAAATTACAGTTTTCCAAAATCTTTGGTTGGGCCTCACACCCCTAGAAAAAGTGTCTCACACCCCCAGGGGTGCATGCACCCCAGGTTAAGAACCACTGGCCTAGGCTGTGAACATACCTGTCACCAGATCAAAGTGTTTCTATTAGCCACACCAGGAGGGGGAATGGGTTGATCTGCCAATCAGCTGGGAAATCTCATTCAAGGTGAATTTAAAAAAAACCTGAAGCTGCTCCCACAGGGTTTTATAGAAAAAGTGGGCATGGCTTGACTAGCATCCTGTGCCCACGTTTTCAGAAGAGAGAGGTGGAGACTCACTGGAACTGGCAGAACAGTGAGTGTGTTTCTACCATTTGAGAGGAGGGCAGACCGGAAGATAATGCCAATCTTTAGCTGGATTCACAGGAAAAAGGCAAATGGCATTAGCTACTTCTCTGTGGATAATCACAAAAGGGCATACCTTAACTTCATACTGTTTGTTGCCTTTTTGTGCACCTTTATTTGTTTAAGCTTTCCTGCCTTTCAAGGAAAAAGGTCGTCACAAGGCAGCTTACAATATAACTAGGCTAGAATAAACAACAGTTTAAAATATATATTTTTTTAAAACAATAAAAAACTAACAATCCCAGGCATCTCTTGCATGTCTATGATGTAGATTCCAGTACATGAACAAATACATTAGAGAAGCTTAGGATACGTGGGAACCTGATTCGGAGTAAACATTTGGACACTGGGTTCCTACTGGGAGAAAGGGCAGGATATAAATCTAATAAATAAACAAATAATAATAAATCATCTTTGAGATTACTTGAATGAGCTTGCCATGGTATGCTGTGGTCATGCCATAATTGGGAACTTGGCTTCAGTAGCTAGCTACTCTCTAGCTAATGTCTCTTATGGACATGAGAATGTAGCCCTCACAACTACAATATACAGACCCGACATTCCTGACAAGCCAGTAACACTCTCCTTTGAAAAACCTGGGATATTCTGAGAGTGAGCCTTTTCCTGAAGGTGGGTAGTAACTTCCAGGTGCTTTTCTATGCATTCTTGAGCTTTGAAGAAATGGAGCAGGTGGCTTCAGAGACAGAAGAGGCTTCTCTTCCCCACAAGGGAGACCATGTTTAGCAAAGCTATGTTAAAGATATCCCAAAGTTCTCCTTTGTTTGTTTTCTCCCCGGAGAGGAACTAAACCTCTCCATTGTGCATAAAGTTACCCTGGAGAAAGCCCTGCTATAGTAATGTTCACATTAGTAAACACTTGAGGAAGTGGCACATGTTGTCCTTAAAGATACTTTCAGAGCTTCCAGGTATTTACTATAGGGTCAGTGCTCCTCATGCATGCATTTTTGCATATATATTTTTGTGGCATCCACCCGACATTACAGGCATCAAAATGCAAGATTATGCAAAATGAGTGCCTGGCCTGGTTACAGACTGTAAATTCTTTTATTTAGGAAAAGCACACTTTGTCTTAATGCAGCAGCAAAAAGCCCCTGGAGAAAGTGGAGGGGGGAGCCTATGCACCCAGCAGAGTTTTTAAAAAATGTGTTGTCTTTCGTGCTGTAAGGCTTTCTGAGTCAGTTATGCAGACCCCAATGACTGTTACTATTAAGCAAACCTTTATTAGTTCCTACCTCAAAAAGCCAAGACAAGTTATGTAGAAGAAATAGAGAAATTGCAGAAGAAACAATGAATCCTGGTGATAGCATCCCATCTACATCATCAAGCAGTTTAGCAGCAGCAGGAGGCTAACATGTAGACACTGAATTCAGTAATTCAAGCAATGTCTCTGACAGCGAGAAAGGACAGTCAAATGGTGACAGTGACAGAGAAGCAGAAAGCAGTATTCAGACCTGGCCAGATTACTATATAATCTTTGAAGGCTGTATAATCTTAGAAGGGGGCACGGATGTGACTATGATGAAGGGACCCTGAACCTCTGAATGTGCAACTACACTACTGGCTAAGTATTACACTTGCATTATTGAAGAAAAAGACACTTCAAGTTGCCATCCAAGCACTGGTCTTCTAGGTGGTAGGTCATGGCCCACTACTGGGTTGCTACCTGATCTAAGGTAGGATACAAAAGTGGCACTGCCATCATACAAATATATGGTAAAAAAAAGGGGGGCACATGCATGTCTGGATTAAAGGTGGGTTGGAGCTCTGAAAAGGTTGAAGACTACTGGTCTAAAGTGTAACAGTAGGCTAAATTGGAAGGTCTAGCTCAAATTAAAATAATTTTGATAAGATCGCTAAAACTGATCTGGGAAGGTTTTTGCACATTTCTGCATTTTGGACTTCTCACTGTAACTACTTTTTGATTAATGCTGATGATGGCCCAACCTAAAGACCATTAAAAACCTGAGTGGTGCTCCACATGGTGCCTCGACATTTAAACGCTCCTTATGTAGTACGTTTCCCCGGCTGCACATACCAGCATTGTGATGGTGACAGTGACACTGCTATGAGATCCTGCGTGCATACATGGAAATAAATGTGGTGAGGAGCATTTAAACTTCATGGCTGGCCCACTAAGAGTGCTGACATGAGCATTGCATGCATACAAGAATACATATAACTGGCCTATTTATTTTATTTTATTTATTTATTTATTTCATTTTTAAACCGCCCATAGCGAATAGCTCTCTGGGCGGTGAACAAAACAAGATTAAAATACAATATACAATAAAATACAATAAAATACAGGAACTGATGGCATACCAATAGAGTTGCTACAAGTTACTGAGACTAAATCTGTCCAAATTTTGACAAAAGTTTGTCAACAAATATGGAAAACTAAACAATGGCCCACAGACTGGAAGGGTTAGATATATATCCCAATTCCAAAGGAGGATCCCAGGGAGTGCAGTAATAATAGAACTATTGCCCTAATATCCCATGCAAGTAAAGTAATGCTCAATATTCTACAACAAAGGCTCTTACCATATATGGAGCAAGAAATGCCAGATGTCCAAGCTGGATTTAGAAAGGGAAGAGGTACCAGAGATCATATCACAAACATACATTGGATAATGGAACGGACCAAGGAATTTCAGAAGAAAATCACCCTGTGCCTTATAGATTACAGAATATTATAGAATTACCTTTGACTGTATAGATCAGCCTTTCCCAACCAGTATGCCTCCAGATGTTGTTGGACCACAACTCCCATCTTCCTGACCATTGGCAATGCTGGCTGAGGCTGATGGGAGTTGTGGTCCAACAACATCTGGAGGCACACTGGTTGGGAAAGGCTGGTATAGATGATGAAAAACTATGGAATGCTTTAAAAGAAATGGGGGTGCCACTGCATCTGATTGTTCTGATGCGCAACCTATACTCTGGACAAGAGGCTACTGTAAGGACAGAATATGGAGAAACTGATTGGTTCCCCATTGGAAAGTGTGTGAGACAGGGATGTATTTTATCATCCCATTTGTTTAATCTATATGCAGAACATATCATACAGAAAGTGGGATTGGACCAAGATGAAGGAGGTGTGAAAATTGGAGGGAGAAATATCAATAATTTAAGATATGCAGACAACACCATGCTACTAGCAGAAACCATAGAATCATAGAATAGTAGAGTTGGAAGGGGCCTATAAGGCCATCAAGTCCAACCCCCTGCTCAATGCAGGAATCCAAATCAAAGCATTCCCGACAGATGGCTGTCCAGCTGCCTCTTGAGTGCCTCCAGTGTCGGAGAGCCCACTACCTCTCTAGGTAATTGGTTCCATTGTCGTATGGCTCTAACAGTTAGGAAGTTTTTCCTGATGTCCAGTCAAAATCTGGCTTCCTGCAACTTGAGCCCATTATTCCGTGTCCTGCACTCTGGGATGATTGAGAAGAGATCCCGGCCCTCCTCTGTGTGACAACCTTTCATGTACTTGAAGAGTGCTATCATATCTCCCCTCAGTCTTCCCTTCTCCAGGCTAAACATGCCCAGTTCTTTCAGTCTCTCCTCATAGGGCTTGGTTTCTAGTCGCCTGATTATCCTTGTTGCCCTCCTCTGAACCTGTTCCAGTTTGTCTTCATCCTTCTTGAAGTGCAGAGACCAGAACTGGACACAGTACTCAAGATGAGGCCTAACCAGTGCTGAATACAGGGGAACTAATAAAACCAGTAATGATTTGAAACAAATGCTGATGAAAGTTAAAGAGGAAAGCACAAAAGCAGGACTACAGCTGAATGGCCAGAAGACTAAAGTAATGACAACATAAAATTTGTGTAACTTTAGAGCTGACAATGAGGACATTGAACTTATCAAGGATCATCAATACCTTGGCACAGTCATTAACCAAAATGGAGGCAATAGTCAAGAAATTAAAAGAAGGCTAGGACAGGGGAGGGCAGCTATGAGAGAACTAGAAAAGGTCCTCAAATGCAAAGATGTATCACTGAACACTAAAGTCAGGATCATTCAGACCATGGTATTCCTGATCTCTATGTATGGATGTGAAAGTTGGACAGTGAAAAAAGCAGATAAGAGAAAAATCAACTCCTTTGAAATGTGGTGTTAGAGGAGAGCTTTGCAGATACCATGGACCACAAAAAAGAGAAATAATTGGGTGTTAGAACAAATTAAACCAGAACTATCATGAAAAGCTAAAATGATGAAACTGAGGTTATCATACTTTGGACACATAATGAGAAGACATGATTCACTAGAAAAGACAATAATGCTGGGGAAAACAGAAGGGAGTAGAAAAAGAGGAAGAGCAAACAAGAGATGGATTGCTTCCATAAAGGAAGCCACAGACCTGAACTTACAGATCTGAACAGGGTGGTTTATAACAGATGCTCGTGGAAGTCGCTGATTCATAGGGTCACCATAAGTTGAAATCGACTTGAAGACACATAACATTTAAGAGGTAGTCTTCCAGTATGACCTAAGAACATGAGACAAGAAAAAAAATAAGCTACCATTCTTACAAGTGCAAGATAAATTAAATACAGATATGAAAGCAAAAGAAAAGTATGCATTATTTTAAGTTTCATTAGTACTTGCCATTGTGGTATTGGATCTTTGACTTATAATCCCCTCCCAGCCCCCACTATTGCAGCTTAAGGCCTAAACCATCCTTGACAGGCAGGCAGAGCAATCCATACTACAGGAAGCCAGCGTAATTTATGCCAGAGTGAATTATGTCAGTGTAATTTACCTCTGTTCCAAACTCTGTTCAGAAGTGGGGCTTTAAAACAGAATTTGACTTACACTATCCTTTTTGCAAGTGTAACTTTCTCTGGGGTGGTGGGCCATGTGACCAAGCTGAACAGCATTTGGAATAGGGTGCCTGTCTAATCTTATTTGGGAGGGAGTTCAACCGGCTATGAGCCCACAACCCTGTAAGTCCCAGTTGTTGTAACAATTTTTTATCGGTCCACCAGTCTACAAAGTGATCGTATTCATTTGTCTCTTTTCCCCCCTTCAGCAAGGTAGATGCATGCTTCCCGCACCATAGCAGAGCGCCCAGCCTCTAATCAAAATGTTTAGAAATGTACAAAATGGATTGGACAAAGGAGGGAGATAGTCACAAGCAACATCAAGTAGATGCCAATGACACTCACGGAACTGAATTCCACATAGAAGTCACAGCAGGAATGGAGTAGTGCTACATATTTTCCCAGGGATACAATATAGCACATTAGTCAGTGGGAAGACATGATATCACTGCAACAGAAGTGCAAACTCAGTAGAAGGAACCTGGTCAGTATTCCACAAAGGCATTACAGCATATATTTGCACTAAAACTGAACATTTTGATGGAATGATCCATTACCATCCTTTTTCTGAATATTAGAACAAACAAGAAGGGTGGTAAAGTAAGCTTGTGCATTCACTACCCAATCATATGGATGTTTATACGTCCCACTGAATTCAACGAGATTTAATCTCAAGTAACTGAATCCTATGAGAATTTAGCCCATCCCTACAAACAGATTCCATTAAAAACACCCCAGTTCCACAGTATATGATGACATCTGCAGATAATTGAACTGCCATGATTTGCTGTTAAATATTTCTGATGGTGCTTCTATACTTTTGATCAATTACCTGTGATGCAAAATTTTCTCTTTATTTCTTTTTAGATGGTTTGCAAAATGTTGCAGAGTATAGATTTTATCATTCAGTAAGTATCACTCAGAAAATTTAAACCAGCTATACATCTGATTAGCTTTCAATTATTTCAAAATCAAATTGGGGACATGGGGAGGGACTTCCAGAAAAATGAACATATTCTTCCCCTCTGCAATATATTTCACACATACCACCTCTGACTGCACATCTCCCTCAGGAATGCTGGAAAATCAACATGCATTCCATTATTCACCTAAAGCAGCCTTCTCTAGCCTGGTGCCCTCCAGATGTTTCAGATTACAACTCCCATCAGTCCCAGCCAGCATAGCCCTCCAAACCATCTACAGGGCACTAGACGCTAGGTTGGGGGAAGGCTGACTTAAACACTGATGCGATTTACCAATCAGAGTCAATAATATAAATCCTTGACTCATGCGGTTTTGCAAATCTCATTAATAGTGAATTTGGTGCGACCAGTACAAACAAACCACTCATTAATTTTTACAACCAGACACAGATTACTGACCTAGCTCAACATGGTTCATTACAAGTAACTGGTCCAAGTCTTTTATCTGCCTCTTCTTAAACATGTTAGTTCCTTCATCACATATGGTACTTAACCTATTTCATCTTTGCTGTGCCTGGTGATACGAAGAGGAAATTGCCTAGTGCCAGATGTTACTGTTTAAAAATCTAATTGTCCCTCTTTTCAAGACAAAGAAAGTCTTCAAAGAGAATACTGCCCTTCCCATTCCATCATGAGTTAAGCACTTTCAAAGGCCCAGTTTATAAACCCTTGAGCTGTGAGCCACAAAAAAACACTCATCTGCACTGTAAAAGCACTGGGAACTGTAGTTTGTTAAAGGTGCTGAGAGTTTTTAGGAGATCCCTATTCCCCTCACAGAGCTATAATTCTCAGAGTGGTTTAACAATCAATCCCTCTTCCTAGGAAACTCTGGGAATTGTAGCTCTGTGAGGAAAATCTACCAACTCTCAGCACTATTAACAAACTATTAATTTGTTAATATTGTTTTAAATTTATGGTGCAGATTGTGCCCAAATGTAAAATAGGCTAGATGGCCTCATGCGGAATGGTCAGTGTAAGAAACAGTTCTCAAAATGGTAGCTAGTCTTAACAAGACAATGAAGGACACCTCATTAACTCACCTCTTCCATTAGGTCAGGGATGGCTAACCTGTGGCCCTTCAAACCTTGCTGGACTCCAACTGCCACCAGCTCCAGCTAACGTGGCCAATGCACCAGGTGAGATCGTATTTATATGTTACCCCTAACAAATTGCTGCAAAGTATATTTAGTCCCTAACAGAAGTCTTCCTTCTGCTGAGGGATGCAGTCACCTTGGAACAGAAGCTTGTAGTATGCTTCTGGGCTCAAGGGATGACTTTGGGAGAAAACACTCCTACATTTAAAGCACATGACTTTCCCTGAAGAATCCTGGGAACTGTCGTTAGAGTCCTAGGAATTGTAGTTCTCTGAGAGGGAAACTACAGTTCCCAGGATTCAGGTGTGTGCGTGTGTGTGTGTTATGTGCTTTAAATGTGTTTTCAATGTATGTTGTATATACAGCCTTGTAGGAATAAATTCCCCCCTTTCCCCACCACGCTGAAACCTTCCCACACCAGCCACTCACTTGAGCACTTTGTTATGTAGCAGAGGGAAGGGCTCTGGTGGACAGGAAAGACAAGGTGTGTCCTCTTAATGCATGACAGGAAAGTTTGCACTCATGATGTACATCCCCCCGCAACCCTAATTCCCACCTCCAGAATACTATACACTTTAAGGAGCTCAAACAGACCAATCCTGCTTTCCCCATTTTCTCCCCCTACAACCAATATCCTCACCATTCCTTCTAGAGATCTTGGAACCCACTGAGCATAGGTTGCCTCTTTTTCTTTCTTTTTTTGCTGCCTATGGCAGTCTTTTTGTGCTGACACTCACAGCACTTTTATCAATATATGAGTACTGGCACCTGGTTTTTTTACCCAAAAAAGCATGTGTGTGTGTGTGTGTGTGTGTGTGTGTGTGTGTGTGTGTGTGTGTGTGTGTGTGTGTGTGTGTGTGTAACTTTTGCATAACTTGGGCATCCCCACAGTATGCAAAACCACTTCTCTATTGTTGAGTCAACCCATTTTGCTGAAAAGTTAACAGGCACCAGACTGCCCAAGTTCTTTCTTAGAAGACGTATTATGATGAGGCCTGGCTAATTTATCCTGCCGTCCAATCATGTGTGGTGATGATGTGCGTTCCCATTACCTTAAACATTTGAAGATGGCGTTAGGACCTGAGCACAGATGAGCACAGATAGCTCAATTCAAATCCCTTGAAAGAAAATGTGGTATTGCGTATTTTTAAAAAAATAAAATCCAGAGTTTGCAGTGCAGATTTTTCACTATTCACTGTTTCTGTTTTCTTTACTTGTTTCACCACTGTTTTGTGACCTCAGTTTTTGGCACCCTAGCAGTTTGCTGCTCTGCCATTCACTTATATCATTCTTCAATGGTTATTAATTCTAAAAGTCACTTATTAGTTAATATATGTTGTATTAGTGGGTGGGTAGTAAATAGCCAAAGAATCAGGGAACAAAGCATGGAAGTGACAAAGAAATGGGTCATAGTTCCATCAATGGGTGTTGAAGGGCTCACCCACATGAACGTATCACAACCATGTGATAGCTTATTATGTGAAATAGTTATCACATATCATAGCTCATATAGTTTTCTTACTTCATAAGTGGACCGCCTGTCAATGTAGAGAAATTTATGAAGTGATAAGGTTGCCATTCCATAGCTCCCACATTAACCAGTTGTGCAAACTAGCCTAAAACAGAGAATAAGAGATTCACTTCCAAAGGTTCACTTCCAAGTAAAGAAAACAGAAACAAGCTGGTTCTGATAAAAGACAAATAATGCTAGTAAGATTCTATAGGGAAATATTTTTTCACATAAAATCAAAACCACATAAAGGGCAATATGGAGCTGCAGTGTCCAAAACTGGATCTCAATGGGGCTAGGGAGTACAAAAGAAATAAATAAAAGATATCTACTGTGTGATGTTACAAAAGAGAAAAAAATAAATATTCCCCCTAGCATAATGGATGCCCGTTTTAAAAACAGACATCGGGAAATGTTACTTACAGCTGGTGTTCTTACTGACCTTAACTAGGCCAGGACTTGTTCACATGACAAGACCAATTGGCTTGACTATCCACTTACGCAAGAGCAGCACAATCAACTTCTTTGTGTGCAGGAGTGAGCTCAGAGCACTAACATTTGCCCATCTTTCAGCCAAGTGATAGGTCCAAAATGCAAAAGGGCGGCAGAAGGGAAATGCCATATCAATAATGTTTATCCGCTTAAGAAGACTTCTAACACACAGTCATATTTGCATTTGCACTGAAATAAGTGATGACTTTATCGCATTGCCTTCTTAATAACCTCTCCTCCTGGATGCTTCCCCCTCCCCAATGAATCAGGTTTGCCAGGAATCATGCTGCTAATCAAGCCAAGAGGCAGTGGGTGATTTCTTGCCAGGCAGAGGAGGGCCTATGTAAAGTCCACCCTGTAGCCAGCTCCACTTTAGGACAGCTTACCCTTGAACAAGCTGCCCACTATGACATTGCAGGATTTCTTCTCAGCCAGGAGGACTAAGTGCATATATGGCCCCGGTGCCAGCTCTATCCTAGGGCAGTCTACTCACTTATAGACTGGAGCTAGCAGGGCAGTAGGCGCTCACTCCCCCCTCATCAGAGAGGTTGCGTCATGTGTTCCAGCTCTCTCATGATTCACTCCAAGTCCCAATCAATTATGGGCAAAGCTTGCCAGGTACTAATGAACTGCCAGAACAGTCAAAGATGAAGCCATAGTGCAGCTCTCTCATTGTGCACTGAAATCCTCTACTTAACCCACAAACTACAGAGATTCCTGGTTCACTCTGGCTGGAATTAAGTTATTAATGTAGATAGACATTATCATAAGCAGATGCTACTGTTCAACAGGATGATTTCACTGCCTTGGGCACACAGTTGAAAGGCAGGATACCGAGGGTTTGCGAAGATGTACGTATGAATCTGGATCTTCTGTGCTGAGCCCAGCTTCTCCCCACCTTTGCAATCCACTTGACAGGCATGCTAGCTAGAGATTCCATTACTGACTCAGTCATCTGTCTTGCCCCTCCCTCATGCTTCAAGTGCCTTGTCTGGTCTTTTTTATTTTTAAAACACCTCATATACACTTAATCAATTAAATGTACATTCAGAGACACATACTTTTTAAAACACAGAATCAGTTACATCTCAAGGTAACATACAACAAATTATAAAATACCACAGAAAAAACAAATTATAAAATACAATAAATAACAATCAAGTGGTCACAAAATACTTAAAGTTCTCCAGTGGCAGAATCAATAGCCTGCAAAATCCACAGAGATCTTTTCAGCATGTGCCAGAATTGAACTAATGCTGGCACATGCCAATATTGAAAACACCTCTTCAAGGGAGGAAAGGGAAAAGTTACTTCATTGGTTCCTGGCCAATCAGTACTGCACTCAGCAGGATTCTGTCAATAACTGGGAAAATGAGTTGCCCCTGAGCTCAGTCCAGGAGAAAAAGTTGCATATCTGAGTAAAAGGCAGATAGTATGTGTTCACAGCTTAACCCTTTTTATAAAAACACATAATAAACACATAACTTGTAGCTGCAGTTGACCCCCGAGGGCTCTGTGAAACCATTTGGTGGCTCAAAATTTCTAAATAAATAAATAAATTTCAGGACACTCTCAATTATATGACCCACTTCTTGCAAATTTTAAAGCGTGTTTATGGAAGCAACCAGAAAATAGCTAAAGATGTGCAGCTTTGTGATATCAAAAGGTCAAACAAAAAGTACACAACATGAGGCTTGCAGATTTCTATAGTCCATATATCCTGTGAGCACAGCTGACCATGCTGGCATCTATGGATAGATACTTCCTGCTATTTTCTGGAAACATTCCTATATGGGACTTCAGGGTGTGAGAATAAACACAAGAACATAAAGAGTTTCTTTGCTGAATCACACCTAATGGGCATCTAAACCAGTGGGCTAGTCAGAGAATGAGGGTTCCTAGCCATTCCTTGATATTGCCTCCCACCATTCCTCCTGAACATGGGGGTTCTGTTATTTGCTACAATGGCTAATAGCAATTTCCCTCTAAAGGAATAGACCTGTAGCTCTGAAGATAGCACTCTGTGCAATACAGTCTTTATCTTGTCTTCACAGATTTTTGGGCTGAATCAATCACTATAGGCTTATTCCTTCCAGCGTTACCTTTTTGCAGCATGGGTTACAAACCCTGGATTGCAATTTCTGCTACTGTTTGTCCTAGAAATGACACAGATGTATGTCCAACCATTACCAGGTTACTTTGCCACCATTACAGACATCTTTTTGGCAGTCTTACAGGTCAGTAAAAATTAGCATCAGGAGGATCAGCCCTAATTTTCTCATTTAGAAATGGAGAACTAAAATGAAGAAAATGATATTGCCCGGTGATGCTGCCAAATAGCCAGGGGTTGAGCAAGCTAAGGTATTTTATTTATTTATTTATTATCTTATTTATTTATTTATTACATTTATATCCTGCCCTTCTTCCCAGTGGGAGCCCAGGGCAGCAAACAAAAACACTAAAAACATTTTAAAACATCTTAAAAACAGACTTTAAAATATATTAAAACAAAACATCTTTAGAAACATATTTTTTTTAAAGTTTTTAAAACATCTTAAAAAGCAATTCCGACAGAGATGCAGATTGGGATAAAGTCTCTAACTTAAAAGGCTTATTGAAAGAGGAAGGTCTTCAGTAGGCACTGAAAAGATAACAGAGATGGTGCCTGTCTAATATTTAAGGGGAGGGAATTCCAAAGGGTAGATGCCACAACACTAAAGGTCCATTTCCTGCGTTGTGCGCAATGGACCTCCTGATAAGATGGTATCTGCAGGAGGCCCTCACCTGCAGAGCGCAGTAAGGGGTAAGACGATCTTTCAGATATCCTGGTCTCAAGGTGTATAGGGCTTTGTACACCAAAACCAGAATACTGAACTTGGCCCGGTAGCTAATGGGCAGCCAGTGCAATTTTTTCAGCAGTGGGATGACATGTTGGCAATACTCTGCCCCAATGAGCAGTTGCGCCACCACATTCTGCACCAGCTAAGCTTCTGGACCAACCTCAAGGGCAGCCCTACATAGAGCGCATTACAGTAATCCAGCCTGGAGGTTACCTAGGCTGCTTCCAGACTGTTGCTGTTTTGCAGATGATATTCAACCACATATTGGCAAATTCAGATTGAACAGTTAAAGTGGATTTGGTGCCCCTATGAAGACAGATATGCATATTAGTGAAAAGATGTGCATATTAGTGAAAACAACATGCAAAAATGTACATTAGGGGAAATTGCTCTGCAAAAAAGTATATGTTAGGCAAATATGTGTACTACAAACATGTGCCTATTGTGCAACATTCACATTAAAATGCTGATGAATTTTCATGAGGAATTTTCCCCCTCAAAAAATCACAAACTGATGTGGAAATGTGGAACACTGAACTTCAGTTTGGAAAAATGAGAAATGGAAAGAAACTGAAATTGACTTATTTGCCCATCTCTGTCTGGAAGCAACTCTAGTCACTGCAATAGTCTGTCTGCAGGCTTGCCTCAAGATAGACTTGGAAAAGGTGTCTTTACATTTGTTTACTTTTTCCTGTTTCAGATTGACACCATTTTTGCCAGTACGGATCATGTAGTAACACCACACTTGGAACAGTTTTCTGCCAATTGTAATGGGATGCACTTAGAAAGGAAGTCTGGCATTGCCAGGGAGAATCTGGCATGAAATAAGCACAAGCAGATGGAAGAAGCTTTGCATGCCAGATGAATGGAGCACTTTAGTGCTAAGATCCACACTCATCCTAGCCTCCCTTCCAGGTTCTTTTGCTTTGCAAATTGATTGAGACTGCACATATGCAGAGAAAATATTTCGATAATAATGATTGGTGATGATGATGATGATAAGCATAATTGCCTACAATTGCACCTAAAATTGTCCCTGGCAATAGCTTAAGTTTAACAAAACAAAACACAGAAAGGATAAGGAGCCAGAAGGAAAGGATCAATTTGAGAATAATAACAAATTGTTCCAAGAAGTTGTTCCACTGAGAAAGTTGAAAGGTCTCTGGGAGTATAATAATAGGATACAAATGTGGGGAATCCCTTTACTGGATCAGAGCCTCCAAGAGTAACTTATTCTTACTGCATAATAAGAAGTGTATGTGGATGCAGGATGATCACAAAGTACTCTATTCAAATGTCATTGATTTGTATAGATATCCTAAATAACAGAATGTTTGCTCTGCACTGTCTGCAGCGTAACAGAAGTTATGATTCACATCTTCACTGGGTTTTTTTCTACAACAGTGAATCTCAATTAGATACCAAGTGACATCTTGTTAACATGGCCCACACTTTTTGTTTATGTACATTTAAAACGTTCCTGATGCTCACCCTTCAAGGCAGCTTACAACCACCACAACCACTATCAGCTCACAATGAAATCCAACGTACAGTCGTAGAGTGGGATCCAACCGGCGCTCCTTGCACTTTTGGTCCAGCAGAGGCATCTGTTAACAGAAGAGGAGGAAGTACCCCTTCCCTGCAAACCCTGTCACCCAGCATCTTCCAGCTTATTCTGGAGGGTCCAAAATTCTCTGGAGCTAATTTTTAGGGGGGCAGTGACATGTATTGGAGGGAGGGGGCATCAGCAAAAATTGTCCACCTTCATCCTCAGTTAGTTCATGCCCCTGCTAGATCAAAAACCTTTCCATGAGCGCAAGGACACAATTAGATCACACAACCCTTAAAATCCCATTTAAAAGAGAGCAGGGGAAAAAAAAAAGCAAGAATCATCACAAAAAATGTTTGGGAACATAAGAGTTTTTAAGTTAAAGCACCTAAAAATGCAAGAGAAAGCAAATATTTCTGAGGAGGATATTCTATAAGTTGGGTGCTATCATGGAAAAGATCTTGTCCCCGGTTGCCACCCATGTAACCTCTGACCTCAGAGCTTGGAAAAGTTACTTTTTTGAACTACAACTCCCATCAGCCCCAGCCAGATGCTGGCTGGGGCTGATGGGAGTTGTAGTTCAAAAAAGTAACTTTTCCAAGCTCTGCCTCTGATATTAGAGACACCCATAACAAGGCCTCAGATGATGATCTTAAAGGAACAGGCAGGTTCCCACAGAAGAAGACAGTCCTTACCATCTTGATAGTGAATACATTGTCAGGATGCACAAGCAAGGATCATGACTGTGATACTCAAGCCTGGAATCTCATAACGTAGGTTATTACTTGTAACTGTACCCATAAGAACCTGCCTGGGCCTTGACATCATTCTCAGAGGCCTGCTCGTGGCCCCCCATCAAGTTCTATCAGACTGTCAGCCACAAGAGAGAGGGGCCTTTTCAGTAATGGCACCATGTTTATGGAATTCCACATGGGAAAAAAATGGAATTGTTGCACCAGGGTGACAGAGCGCTTTAATCCATCTTAATTGTGCAAACCTACATTTCTGGCATGCATTTCCGGTATGGCCTTTCACAAAATACTGACAGTCTGGAAGCAACCTGTGTATTGTAGTTTTAATGCAAATCAGCTTGGGAGGGTTTTGCCCTAAAAGGTGGCATGAACATTTTTTAAAGAAATAAGAGAAATAAATAAGAAACTCAATAACTCTGATGAGGCTTTGAAAAGTCAAAGCCAAAGTCAAGCGATCCTTCGGAAGCTAAGGACTGTCCATGGTTATAAATGAAGGTCAAAACATGATCTTGCAAACCTGACACACTGATCCCAAACGTTTTGACTACAAATCTGTCTGCAGGCAGCTCTACTGCAATAAACTTGACATTCTGGCTCCAGCTCATATTTGGTGATAAGGCACAGCCACCAGAGGCTTTTATCATGAGCCAACAAGTTTCATGTCCCAGATTTCAAAAGATTAACCTGAGTAAATGATGGTTCTTCTGACATTCACAGAAAACAGGTTCTGTTTTTTTAATCTTTATGAGAAATCACTGCTAATGAAATCACTTTAATTGCCAAGCATCGTATAACAGGTAAGGTTTTTGTCCATCATTTTAAAGGTTTGCTTATGAAATAATTATGGACAAAAACCTTACCTGTTATATGATGCTAGGCAATTAAAGTGACTGGGTAGTCAGGAATGGGCTGTTTTTCCTGATTATCTGTTTGGGAGAAATTTGGCTGAAGCTGCTGCACCTGTTGTCAAGCAGTGAAACTAGTAGAAGCATGGCATACGTGATTGCACTTGCTCACTATATAAAAAGCATCACCCTTTCACCCATACCTAACAAAACATGACCCCAAAAGAGACATGTCAGGGCAAACTGTCTTCTATTGGATGAGCACACACAGTTTTTATTTGACAACAGGTGCAATGACCAGATTGCAAATATTTTTGGAGTGGCACTGCTATATTCTTAGAAACAGTGAGTTGAGCAAGAATTGTACTTAGGATAAGGATAAAAATAAAATAACAGCTAGAAAAAACTACAGATTTTTGGCTATGTGTTTCCACAATGTTGTGCTTTTAAAGGTAAAGGTGTCCCCGCACTTGTAGTGCGAGTCGTTTCCGACTCTTAGGGTGACGTTTTGCGACGTTTACTAGGCAGACCGTATATATGGGGTGGGATTGCCAGTTCCTTCCCCGGCCTTTCTTTACCCCCCAGCATATGCCAGGTACTCATTTTACCGACCACAGATGGATGGAAGGCTGAGTGGACCTCGACCCCTTTTACCAGAGATTCAACTTCCTCCTTCCGTTGGAATCGAACTCCGGCCATGAGCAGAGCTTTTGGCTGCGTTACTGCCACTTACCACTCTGCGGCACTGAGGATCTTTTAGGACCTCATAAACACATACAATGCCTGACATTCTGACTTTATTCATAAAGACAGGGAAAACTTATTCTGTTGATTACTAAGTGATGATAGCTGTTGTTAAGACTTGGTTAATTTCTATTCTCTCCCTAGGTTACATCCAATTATGTCCTTCATGCTGTGATCCTGTGGAGCATTCCATCAGCAAAATGGGGAGAGAGGCCATTTCCATCAACTCTACTTCCTCCTGCAGCCCTCCTCAACACCGCCTCCCACACTGTTTTGAAGCCCCTTTCCCCAACACTCGAGCAAGGACCAATTAGCTTAATGCAGCCTTTTCCAACCAGTGTGCCTCCAGATGTTGTTGGACCACAACTCCCATCACCCTCAGCCAGCATTGCCAATGGTCAGGAAAGATGGGGGATTGTGGTCCAACAACTTCTGGAGGCAAATTGGTTGGGAAAGGCTGGGTTAATGGGACTTACTTTTGAGTAGATATGCACAGCATTAGACTGTTACTCTGGAACATGAACTCAGTCAGACTTATATCTAAGCAAATATAACCTAAGGCTGTTCTGCAAGTTTGCAGATGTTAATTACTGAATAAAGTAAACAAATGATTTGAATACATGATAGCATTAGGGTGGTACAGCTATGACTTGGATTCTTAAACACCTATTGCCACATTCATAGACGGCAGCTTACTATGATTGCAATGAATAGATTATTCAGGACTTTGGGTTTATCCACATGGGAGCATTTCTTCATAGCAAATATTTTTATTTATTTATTTATTTATTAAATTTATATACCGCCCGACTAGCAATAGCTCTCTGGGCGGTGAACATAAAACAGCATAAAAATACAATAAATAACAAAACAATACTAAAATACAAGCAACAATCCAACACAATAAACATTTTTAAAATTAAATCAGTGTAACTTAAAATGCTTCAGAGAATAGGAAGGTTTTGACCTGGCGCCGGAAGGAGAGCAGAGTCGGCGCCAGGCGTACTTCCTCAGGGAGACTGTTCCATAGTTCGGGGGCCACCACTGAGAAGGCCCTAGATCTTGTCATCACCCTCCGGGCCTCCCTGTGAGTTGGAACCCGGAGGAGGGCCTTCGTAGCAGAACGTAGTGCATGGGCCGGTTCATATCGGAAGAGGCGTTCCGCAAGGTATCGTGGTCCCGCACCGTATAAGGCTTTATAGGTTAATACCAACACTTTGAATCTAGCCCGGAAACATATTGGCAACCAGTGCAAGCTGGCCAGAACAGGTGTTATATGCTCGGACCGCTTGGTCCTTGTCAGCAATCTGGCCGCCGCATTTTGCACTAGTTGTAGCTTCCGAACTGTCTTCAAAGGTAGCCCTACGTAAAGCGCATTACAGTAATCCAAACGTGAGGTTACCAGAGCATGTACCACTGATGTAAGGTCCTCTTTACTCAAATAGGGACGTAGCTGGGCTACCAACCGAAGTTGGTAAAACGCATTCCTAACCACCGAGGCTACTTGAGCCTCAAGTGAGAGGGAAGAGTCTAAAAAGACTCCCAGACTACGAACCCGGTCCTTTAGGGGGAGTGTAACCCCGTCCAGCTTTTACCATCATAATAGATTTGCAAGGTCCACACTTCGTATTCAGTGGTAGCTTCAAATCCATTGTTTTCCATTCACACAAGTAGGCATTTCTCTGGGAAGGATTAGTGTCGCTGTTTCCTTGTAGCCCCGCCCTCTAATTTTACATTTTTACTCCCTCCAGTTGCTCAGTTACTGGGCATGTGCAAATATTTTTGACCTGAGCAGTCTTTCCACTCCTTCCTGCCCCCCTGCTTCCTAAAGTTGGTGGTTGAAAAGAAGTGGGGTCATCTGCCCTCCCTTTCTCCATTACTCCTTGCTTTTTCTGAATTATTTTTTCCCTGCTGGAAAAACAAATCAACATAATGTCAATAGTTTTTTTTAAAAAAATCAATATCAATATTTTCAGAAAATATCGATATTGATATTGATAATTTTGAGGCAATGTTTTTTTCTAAATGCACTTTAGATTTTTTAGGAAACAGAAGAAGGGAAGGAAGTTTTCTCAGGGAGAAAGGGAGGAAAGAAAGGAGGACTGCAGCAAACTGTGAAGGGGGGAGGACAGAGCAGTCAGAAGTTGCTGGATAAACCACCAGAAACAAAATGGAATTCATGGGAGAGTTAGTGGGCAGAGAAAGGAGACTAGCTGAAAGTGACAATTCACCTGCCCACTAAAAAGCATTGAACCAAACCATCTGCAAAGATGTGTGGAGTGGAGTGGAGCCGTATTGTTCTAAACTTTTTGTCAAAGTCAAAGTCCTTTAATATACGATCATAGATCCACAATACAGCCACAATGAAAAGAAAATCAGACATTATTACAATTTAAAATAATTTGGTTGCTAAAAACATAAGGGGGAACTTGGCTATTTCTTATAGACTGGGCTATATAGAAAAATTTTGCGACTTGTTCTGTTACAGTCTTAACTCTATCTGACAAAAGATATTGAATTAACCATTCAGTGGGTCTACCGGGGTAGTTTATTATCAATGGAGAAATAATTTTTCCCTTATATCATTATACAGCTTGCAAACAAAAAGTACGTGCTCAATTGTTTCAACCTTGTTTGACTTACAAATGCATAAGCATTTTTCTAGAGGAATACCTTGGAAACGACCAGTTAGCAGAGCGGATGGTAAACAGTTAAATCTCACCCTAGAAAATAGGAATCTGTAATTTGGAAAGCTTAACTCTTCTAGATAAAGCGCTGGAAGTGGAAAACGAAAATTAAGGCCAAAATGAGAGGGAGAGCAAGAAGTACACACCTTTGCTAAAAGATGTTGGCGGTCCAAGTCCTCTATTCGATGGCTAATATTATATTTGGCTATCTCAGAGTTCCAGGAGGCCAGGAGGCTTGGAGACAGACCAATTTGATTTAGTTTTTCGTTAAAGAACTTGGACCAGGGGCTCACAAAAGAATCTTTCCAGATTAAGTGGAGATAACCCAGTGAGGGTCCAGTGTAAGCCATTCTGACCCAAAATCTAAAAGCTAGTAACCATGCTGAACATTCAAATGAGGCCATTCCCGCTTCGAGCAGAAGACCAGCTGCGGAGACACAACTTGGGAGGCCAAAAATAGCCCATAGAAATCTTGAAAGCACTAATTCGACTTTCCCATTTAAATTTGTAATCCAAATCGGGATACCATAGAGAAGTTGTGCCTGTATCTTAGCTTTGAATATTTTTAAAGCAGCTGGTATATATTGTCCACCTCTAGTATAAAAAAATCTAGAGGTGACTTTTGCGATGTTATGCGAATATGGGGAGACCAAGATAAGGAGGAGCAAAATATTACTCCCAGGTATTTAAATTTTCTGACCTGCTCGAATATTTGGCCTTTTATTTTCCAATATTTTTTTGAGTGTTTACTGGAAAAAACCATTATCTTGGACTTGGTGAAATTAATAGTGAGAGAATTTTCTTCACAATAAGTCATAAAGATACGAAGTAGGCATTTAAGTCCAACTTCTGAGAAAGATAACAATAATGTATCATCCTCATAGAGTAGCAGAGGGCAACTCTCGTCTGCTATTTTTGGGGGATGTAAATTTTCAGCTCTACATTTATTTCTCAGGTTGTTAAGGAAAAAATTGAATAAAGCGGGGGCCAAAACACATCCTTGTCGGACTCCAATATTTGCTAAAATAGGACTAGTCAAACTACCATCTAGCCCATAACGCCTGCCCATTAAAAAGCATTGAACCAAACTGTCTGCAAAGATGTGTGGAGTGGAGTGGAGCCGTATTGTTCTAAACTTTTTGTATTATCAGCACATTGGGTCAGTACAGATTTACAGGGGGAAAACTCCACGATAGCTTCTGTTTGCCAGTAACATCAAGTGAATCATGCAAGTTAAAAGGGGATGCAAGTAGCACCAAACACACACTAAACTGCTGTGTAGATGAGCCCTTAGTTACCCAAAGCTCATGCTTACCTTAGCTATGTGTCTTCCATTCAGAATTGTATGAGTTCAGCTAAAATTTGAATGGTTAAATATTTTGGATGCCTTCAAGACCAATTAGATTTTATTTATTTATTTATTTATTTTGCAATATGTGCACACACAGTGAAAGCTTTTTTCATTGATTCCATTGTGTGGAATTACTTAGAAGATTGATTTAAATACTTATTCAGGCTTTTAGCAAGAGTAAAATGGCTTAAAGAGCAGCTGCCTCTGGCTTACGCAATATTTTTGTTTGCATTTCTTTTGCCAGATATTTCTTTTCATTCTCATGGGCAAGACTTCAGTTTTCTGAAGGAAGTCTTCTTGCCTCTCACAGCTTCCTTGACTCTGCTCATTAACCACATTGGTTTCCTCTTGGATTTAGTGGCACCTTTTCCTCATCTGTGGTAAACTTTCTAGATTATCTGCAGTAGACATTCTGCTCAGATGTTTGATGGGTTGCCACTGAAAGAAAACTGTCCCCAAACAATACACAGTTACGGAAATTCTGGAAATGTAAAATGGCAGCTGCCCAGAGACAGCTACCAAAATAAGCTGAGTAAGGTGCGTGGGGCGGGACAAGATAGAGGTGTATACAATTATGCATAGTATGGCGAAACTGAATAGAGAAAAGTTTTTCTCCCTCTCTTATAATGCTAGAACCCGGGGCCATCCAATGAAGCTGAATGTTGGAATATGGAGGACAGGCAAAAGAAATCAGTTCTTTTCCCATAATGCCACAGAAAGAAGCTATGCCCAGGGCATTCTGGGAAAAGAATATAGTGGCAGAAGGTGGTTGCCAAGAGAAGTTCAAGCCCCTAACCTCGAATGAGTGATGAAATGAATGGGCATGACTGGGGTAATGTAAAAGGAACCCATTTGTCATTTGTTCCTTATGGCATTTGTAAAGAAATCATTGCAAGTAGTCAGGTATGCTCACACAGCTCTAAAGGTGCTTCCAGACAGGGGCTTAATATTGCAAATGGTTCATTCAGATATTGCAATCAGGTAGTTAGCAACAGGTTTTTTTTTACTTAGATTTTCAATACAAAGTGTAAATCCAGATTAAATGTGAGTTTGTGTGTGTGTGTGTAGAATACAGACTGGCATTTTGATGGTGATGATGTTGTGTTGACATTGCACAAAATTTGCAAGCATGAGCAGTACTGATGTGGAAGCACTTTAAAGTAGTATGACTGGTGCCAAACTGAATACAGTGGACCACGTGTATCAGGCCTGGCCCAAAATACTTTGCTGTTGAGGTGGGGCACGCACAAGGTACATAGTACCCAAAGTTGGCTAAGCTATTTGGCATCCTGGGACAGAAAATTCTATAACCATCTTTCCCTGGAAATAAAAAGCATTAATAAGGAATTAAATAATTAATAATTTGCTGCCCTTTCATGACACCCTAAATCAGCTGCCTGAAGCAAATGCCCAATGGTAGGGCCGGCTCTGAATTGTAGGAAAGTTCTGTCACAAAACAAGCTGGAATTCTGGAATGACCATAAACAATGTTTGGTTGGAAAAATGTAATAGCTTGCTACACCCCTAAAAGCCACACTGGCCTTGGTGGCATTTGCTATTTTTTATTATTTTTAATGTAATTTATATCCGGCTCTTCCTCCCAAATACATCAACAAAAACAGTTTAACAACAAAAAAAGAAGCTTTCTAAAAAGAGTTTAAAACACTAAAAAAACACAATTACACTTAAAAACATTCAAAAAAACCAGTTTTTTGTGTACAGTTAAAACAGATGCAGCCTGTTGCCCAAGCCCAAAGCTCGGGAGGACCTGGAGCTGTCCTTCTATCCTGTACT
The DNA here is from genome assembly GCF_030035675.1 of Rhineura floridana. NCBI lineage: Eukaryota > Metazoa > Chordata > Lepidosauria > Squamata > Rhineuridae > Rhineura > Rhineura floridana. The sequence continues at coordinate 89,925,148 of NC_084484.1, read as the reverse complement.
TTATACAAATCTAATGCCATTCCCTGGCAGGAGCTGAGATAAACTGGACAGGAAATCTCTTCGGGGCTTTGCACGTTTCCCCTTGTACATTTACCATGAAAACCCGATTCATAGGGTAGCCATAAGTCGGGATCGACTTGAAGGCAGTCCTCATCGTTGTACATTTAGTGTATTACATGTAGAGGTGGATGAAATCACCCCAATGCCTCCCAATCAAGCAGTACATAAATTTTGTAAAATAAATAAATTCTGAAGAGCAGGAGCTCATAATGAGTGTCCCTATAGCTATGCCCCCAAGGAACGTCCAAAACTACAGACAGCTGTGTTGATCCATTTTACTCACACCCACCCACCCACCAAAATGAAGCAGTACTAGTTACCAGGTCTCCGGTTTTTGGCTGGGGTCTCCGGTTTTTGGGGCCCCCTCTGGTTCTCTGGCTAGCACCCCTTAATCTCCAGACTCTCAGCTTCAATTACAAAAAAATTAAGTTTCTAGGTGGTCTGGTTCCCGAGATATACACCAAAATGTCAGCCCCCGCCCCCGCAACTGTTTAATCTATTTAACTGATATGTCACTGAAGTTGGTTCCTAGTTCCCAGTTCCTTATTTGCTTGAAAGTTCAAAACACTAAAAAAGAAGAGTTGAAAACTACAGCAACTTCAAACCAAACTTAACTTGTCTCTGAACCCCAAAATATATGTTGGGGTACCCTGTATGATATATCACTGTGATCGGGGGACTCTCCACATCAAGAATAACAATAAATTTATGCAATCAAAATCATCAGGCTTCTGATATTATCATAAATACATAATGATGTCATAAAATCATAAAAAATAAGTAACTGGGGGTGCCCACCCCAAACTCTGCTATGGGACAGGACAAATCATATACCCCAGGAAAGGGGAGGGTGTCCTCTATGAGATGCCACTGCATCCCGCCTGGCCCAGAGCTTCTGTTGGGTGCAGGGCACGGAGGAGGGCATCTATGCAAAATCAAAGCAGACCAAAACATACAGGAAAAAATAAGTAACTGGGGGTGCCCACCCCAAAATCTGCTCTGCAAGAGGAGAAATCATATACCCCAGGAAAGGTGAGGGTGTCCTCTATGAGATGCCACTGTGTCCCCCCTGGCCAGAGCTTCTGCTGGGCGCAGGGCACGGAGGAGGGCATCTATGCAAAATCAAAATGGACAAAAACAAGTAGAAAAAAATAAGTAACTGGGGGTGCCCACCCCAAAATCTGCTCTGGGCCAGGACAAATCATACACCCCATGAAAGGGGATGGTGTCCTCTATGAGATGCCACTGTGTCCCGCCTGGCCCAGAGCTTCTGCTGGGCGCAAAGGAAGGATGAGGGCATCTATGCAGACAGAAAGGGTAGAGAATCTTCTTACTCTTACTCATTTCTCAGACCTCTTTCTGAAGTGAAGGGTCAAATCTGTAAAGAAGTTTGGAGCAGCCACATTAAAAGATAAGGGCAGGGCATTCCTGGCAGGGGGTTGCCAACCCTGCTTGGAGATAGATATCTTTGCAGGGGATCCCTAGTCAAGGTTTACCAACAGCACAATCCAAACTATATCTACTCAGAAGTAAGTCCTGCTGAGTTCTATGGGGGCTTAGTCCCTTAGTACGTGTGTTTAGAATTGCAGCCTTCAGGGGCATCCATCTTTACTCCCCAATACTCCCATCTAACATCTCCACAACACTAGGCTCCTTTCTTCCTACAGTGGCCTTCTGGTGACTGGCCTGGCCTGAAGGCACTTAAACCCTTCTTGCCAAAAGCAAATAGGCTAGATTAAATGTTCCCTACCCAGGCTCCATCTTTTAGCTAAAATATCTAGCTTAATTTCCAGTCAGATTTTTTTTTAATTGTACGCTCCAAGCAACTGTGATTGATGCTTAATGTATCATGCTTAATGACATCACTCAAGCCTGCCCTGTGACATCACTCGGCCCGCCCCATGACATCACTCAGGCCCACCCCTAAAATCTCAGGTTTTGGGATGCTTCTGACCTGGCAACCCTAAGCAGTACATAGCATAATACCTGTTTTTTAGGTTCAACTGACTCTCATGTAATGGTAAGGTGGCCTCGTTCTCTGATTTCTCTAATCATATTTGCTTAATATGACACAAACAATAATAGAAATTGACAGCCTTGTTATCACCACATTCACTTGCCGAGCAAGGAGAGGCCATGAATTACCCTAGTGCTCCGGGAGATATTATAATTGCTCATGCTCTGAAAAGAAAAGCCCTACAGCTGCACACTTCCATATTTCCCCATCCAGTATACTATATGGATGTCCAGGAAGCAGCAACCAGGGCACACAACATTGGTGGTGGCCAGCAGGTACAGTTGCTCTCTCCCTTGAGGCATTTAAGGGAAGATGAGAGATGCATAAATTTTAATTAGCAAATAAAGATCATGCAATAGCTCAGTGATAGAACACAGACTTTGTACACAGGAGGAATGTAGAAAGTGGAGTCCCCTAAGGATCAGTGCTGGGACCTGTGCTTTTTCACTTGTTCATAAATGATTTAGAGTTAGAAGTGAGCAGTGACACAACCAAGATTGCTGATGACACCAAATTGTTCAGGGTGGTAAAAACAAAAAGAGACAGTGAAGAGTTCCAAGAAGTTCTCTCCACACTGAGTGAATGGACAGTAATATAGTAAATGCAATTCAATGGAGGGGTGTGTGTCTGAATTTCACATATACACTCATGGGGTCTGAACTCACAGTGACTGACCAGGAATGAGAACTTGGGGTTGTAGTAGGTAATTTGATGATGGTGTTGACCCCCATGTGTGAGGCTGTGAAAAAAGCAAATTCCATGCTCGGGATCATTAGGAAAGAGCTGGAAAATTGAACTGCAATATCACAATGACATTATACAAATCCACACTGTGACCACACTTGGAATACTGTGTACAGTTCTGGTTACCTCACCTAAAAAAAAAAATTGTAGAGCTGGAAAGGGTTCAGAAAAGGGCAACCAAAATGATCAAGGGGTAGAACAACTGTCCTATGAGGAAAGATGACAACATTTGGGGTTTTTAGAGCCACAGACACACTAGCTACTTCAAAAGCAGCCAGAATGTTTTCTCTGGCTTGGGTTTACAACATGTTTAAGTGTTTGCCCATGGCTGGACACATCTCCCTTCCCCACTGTTGATCTCAGAGCTTTTAGGACCACCCACAGCAAAGTACTGGGCCAATTACTGTCTCTGCCCAACCTAAAGGAAAGCATTTTCATTGGACTCACCTCAGAGTGGAAACGAGTTGATCTAACAAACTTTTTTTATTTCAGCTTCAAGCTGATTTCACAGAGAAAGGCACTGGAGCTGCATTTCCCTAAGTTTTGGAATAAAAAGGGATGGAGTTTCACTAGCGTTGTGTGTCTCTAGCTTCAGAAAACAGAACTGGAGACACACTGAAACCAGCACAACCACAAGTGTTTCTCTATCCCCAGTTTAGAGAAGGGGGAACATTATAGAGGCATATAAAATTATATGTAGTGTGGCAGAAGTGGATAGAGAAAAGTTTTACTCCCTCTGTCATAACACTAGAAGTGGTCAACATCCATTGAAGGTGAATGTTGGACGATTCAGGATAGATAAAATATACTAGTACTTCACACAGCACATAGTTTAATGGACCAATGGTTTGACATGGTGCTTTACAGAGGTATGTAAGCCCTCATGCCATCACACCATCACAGTGTGATGGTAAGGGCGGGCGAGCCAGTGAGCTACACAGAGGCCATAGTATGGGCCACAGCTTGGGCCTCAGTGGCTGCAGCCCAAACATTATACCAGACAACAGGCCAGGCCTCGGAGCAAGCTGGCCAGACCTTGGAACATTGCCACATTGGGGGGGAAGAGGGGAGCTTTGGCAACCCATGGGGGGAAGGAGGAACTTTGGCAACCTGCAGGGGGGAAGGGGGAGCTTCACCGACTTGCGGAGGGAAAGGGGAGAGCTTCACCACCTTGCAGGAGTGCGTGGTTGGTGAGTGAAGCAAGCAGGGGCAGAGCCCCTAGTATTAAATATTTGAAGAAGTTCTGTATTTGAAGGGCTGTCCCGTCTAAGTCCAGTTTAAAGATTAAGAACCATAAAAAGGGAGAGCAGATTATGAGCCATAAAATGGGAGAGTTTGCACCTAGACAGCAGGCTGTGCAGACACAAAAGTCACTTGGTCGCAGACTTCCCCACTCTGAAGAGATGTATTGTATTTGTATTTAAATCAGGGAGAAGGAACCTTTTTCAGACTGAGGGCCACATTCCCTTTAGGCAACGTCCTGGGGCCATATGTTAATAGGGGATGGGGGCAGAGGCAAAAATGGCTGAAGCAACAAAAGTAATTTTTACCTGTGCACACTAGGCCAGTTTCTACACACACAGAAACACACACACCTCTCTCTATCCTCCATTCACACAACAAACGTTATCAGAGTTCAAGGACAGATTCCAGGCAAACAAAATCACTGAAGGAGGGTGCTAAGCAGGGCTGGTATGGCCCAGGGAGAGAGGGCCTCGGGAGAATCCTGAGCGCCAGATAAAACAGCCTGGAGAGCTGCATTTGGCCGCTGGACCTGAGGTTCTTCACCCGATTTAAATTATGGCCATCATTACAAAATGTGTGTCTTTACCTGAAAATTAGCATATGCAATTTTAATGCAAATCCTGTGTTCTCTGTCCTCTTTTTGAGTGAGTCATTTCCTCTTTTTTGGCAAGTCTATATGGTCACCCTACAAAAAAAACCTGTTGCTAGCCCTGCCATAAAACATCTGACCTAGCGATCAGACTAGGACCAGCTCACCTATCTCATCCAATAGTCAGGTATCATTGTGGCCTGCCTCACACAGACCCATGACTAGCATACTTTAGTCATAGAGGAGGTCCTGCTAATCTCTTGTCTAGTCTACAAAATCAAGTCTAAAATCCTTTCACAATTTCTGTAAAAGATTTCAAACCTTTCATCTTGGGTCACTCTAATATCACACCAATGTTCTACACAGACTTTGATTCGTAGTTTATAACAACATTCTCCTGTGTAGTACACTGCTACAAACTGCATTGATCACATATTCTAGCCATTCTGCCGGTGTTATCCTGTAGGTTTTTTTAAACAGAACTAAAAAGATGAGTAAATATTAAATGCAGAGGGACAAAATATATTTATTTTATTTTTATTTATTTAAAAAAATTATATCCCGCCCTAGTTCCGAATTTCGGAGTTCAGAGCAGCGTACAATAAACGTAATCCCAAATTGCTAACATAAAACAAGAGAAAAACAAGAGACCAGAACATATAATAGTATTATCCCTAAAAACAACTGTATCAGCACCAATTAAATATTAAAAGCTTGCTGAAATAAAAATGTTTTGGTCTGGCGTCGGAAGTCAATGAGAGAAGAAGACCGTATCTCAGGTGGTAAATTATTCCATAAAATATATCTTTTTAAAGAAACAGAATGTGTTGATTACTGTAGTAGAATATATGATCAGATTGTCTCTTTAGATGTACTTTAAAATGTACTTTAGATGTGCTTTTTGAGACTAGTAAACTTGTATCATTTACAGTGCAATCCAATACATGTCTACTCAAGTAAGCTCCATTGGGTTCAATGAGATTTACTCTGAGGTAAGTGTGTATTGGATTGCAGCCTTAATTATTTTTTATGTTTGTCAGATTTTCTATGTATATTATTTAGAAATTGGAGCTTGAGACTGATAGACAAATGGTCAAGGAATACCTAATCACTTTGAACAAGTTCAAATCTCTCAGAATTGCTGTCTATTATCTTTGCGAAATCATGGAGGACTGGTGAAGTGCCGGATGACTGAAGGAGAGCTAATGTTGTCCCTATCTTCAAAAAAGGCAAAAAGGAGGGGAACTACAGACCAGTCAGCCTAACATCAATCCCTGGAAAAACTCTGGAGCAGATTATAAAGCAGTCGATCTGTAAGCACCTTGAAAACAATGCAATGATTACTAGGAGCCAACATGGATTTATGAAGAACAAATTCTGCCAAACTAATCTTATCTCATTTTTTGACCGGGTAACCTCCCTTGAAGAATGTAGGAATGCTGTGGACATAATATACCTCGACGTCAGCAAAGCTTTTGACAAAGTGCCCCATGATATTCTGATTAGCAAGCTAGCTAAATGTGGGCTGGATGGAACAACTATCAGGTGGATCCACAGTTGGCTCCAGAATCATACTCAAAGAGTGCTTACCAATGGTTCCTTCTCAAACTGGGCAGAAGTAACAAGTGGGGTACTACAGGGCTCAGTCCTGGGCCCAGTGCTCGTCAACATTTTTATTAACAACTTGGATGAGGAGGTACAGACCATGTTTATCAGGTTTGCAGATGATACAAAATTGGGGGCATAGCTAATACCGTGGAAGATAGAAACAAAATTGAAAGGGACCTTGATAGGCTGGAGCATTGGGCTGAACACAACAGAATGAAATTCAACAGGGATAAATGCAGAGTTCTACACTTAGGAAAAAGAAACCAAATGCACAGTTATAAGATGGGGGATACTTGGCTCAGCAATACGACATGTGAGAAGGATCTTGGAATTGTCGTTGATCACAAGCTGAATATGAGCCAACAGTGTGATGTGACTGCAAAAACGGCAAATGCTATATTAGACTGCATTAACAGAAGTATAGTTTCCAAATCGCGTAAAGTATTAGTTCCCCTCTATTCAGCACTGGTTAGGCCTCATCTTGAATACTGCGTCCAGTTCTGCTCTCCGCACTTCAAGAAGGATGAAGACAAACTGGAACAGGTTCAGAGGAGGGCAACAAGGATGATCAGGGGACTGGAAACCAAGCCCTATGAGGAGAGACTGAAAGAACTGGGCATGTTTAGCCTGGAGAAGAGAAGACTGAGGGGAGATATGATAGCACTCTTCAAGTACATGAAAGGTTGTCACACAGAGGAGAGCCGGGATCTCTTCTTGGTCGTCCCAGAGTGCAGGACATGGAATAATGGGCTCAAGTTGCAGGAAGCCAGATTGCGACTGGACACCAGGAAAAACTTCCTAACTGTTAGAGCCATATGACAATGGAATCAATTACCTAGAGAGGTAGTGGGCTCTCCGACACTGGAGGCACTCAAGAGGCAGCTGGACAGCCATCTGTCGGGAATGCTTTGATTTGGATTCCTGCATTGAGCAGGGGGTTGGACTTGATGGCCTTATAGGCCCCTTCCAACTCTACTATTCTATGATTCTATGGTTTCTGCTAGTAGCATGGTATTGTCTGCATATCTTAAATTATTGATATTTCTCCCTCCAGTTTTCACACCTCCTTCATCTTGGTCCAATCCCACTTTCCGTATGATATGTTCTGCATATAGATTAAACAAATGGGGTGATAAAATACATCCCTGTCTCACATACTTTCCAATGGGGAACCAATCAGTTTCTCCATAGTGGGCTCTCTGACATTGGAGGCATTCAAGAGGCAGCTGGACGGGAATGCTTTGATTTGGATTCCTGCATTGTGCAGGGGGTTGGACTTGATGGCCTTATAGGCCCCTTCCAACTCTACTATTCTAAGATTCTATGATTCTATGAAGTAATTCAAATAGATTTTGTTCATTTTCTTTCACTACCTCATATTGAGGATATGATCAGAATTTCCCATAACCCTGGAATATATTGTTATTGTTTCCAGTTAAGGCTATTCTGCCTGCCTCATTTAGCATAGATGTTCAGTGTAAAGTTTCACAAGTCAGTGAGAAATATTTCATATATTTTACAGTCTTCTGTACAGACCAACATCATGGTATTGCAATACAGAATCAGTAAGCTATAAAAGATGTTAAAGAACTATAAGGAACAAAATCATCAGGGAAATATTATTTATAAAGTTGGATCAGTAGCACAATGGATTTAGATCTAGAAGTGATCTTACAGTATTTCTAAAATTATTATCTGCATTTTGACTTGTTTTTAACAGTGGAAGGGCAGGATATAAATCCTCTTAATAAATAAATATTCCATGGTATTGGAAACTAACGTCTAGGCATTTAAGGCTGAAAATGTAAGGTTTAAAATAATAATAATAAAAAAGATTCCTCATGTCCTCCAGTTTTTGGTGATAATTACTAGGCACAAAAACAAAACAGCTGGACAATACAACCATTAATATACTTAATTTACATAATTGCATAATATGCAGATTAGACTGCCTGGATTTGTGGAACTGGAATATGACAACACTACCCATGACCTTTCTGATTTTGAGGAAAATATTCTAAGAGGCTGGCTTCATTTTTTCTGCTGCCTTCTTGAAGATCTGTCTTGTCTATGGCATGTTGGCTAATGAATCATCAACACATGGTAGAATGACAGACAGATGTCTCTTCTTGACAAGCTCAGTGGTATGTGAGACTGGAGCTGGGTAGTAACGCTGAAGATTAGCTAGGCACTGCTTATTTTCTGGTTTCCCCTGCACAATATGTTGGTGAATTTACAAAGGAATGAAACATGGCATAAGATGGTACAATATTGTTCAGAAAATATTCTGAACCCAGAGGTCGTGGGGACCTTGGAAATATAAAAGCATATGAAAGGAAAATATGAATTATTAAAAATAAATGAACCTCAAATTTTAGTAAATACTAATACTTGACATATATTACTGCTTCCATGGAATCTTTCCCCACTCCCCCACAAGAAGTAGTGATGGCCACCAATTTGAATGGTGTTAAAAGAAAAATGGACAAATAAATGGAGGGCTTTCAATGGCTACTCGCCGTAATGGCTATGCTCTACCTTCTCTGTTGGAGGCAGTATGCCTCTGAATATCAGAAAATCACAGGTGGGAATCACAGGTGGAGAGGGTGCTGTTGTGCTCAGATCCTGCTTGTAGGCTTCCCATAGGCATCTGGTTGGCCAATGGGAGAATAGGATGCTGGACTAGATGGGCCTTTGGCCGGATCCAGCAAGGCTCTTCTTATGTTCTTTCTTTCTTTTAAACTCATTTCAATCTCTTTGGAAGTAAGCATATAGATATTTTTTGATGGCATAATTTTCAACTGAAGTAAAAAATCCAGTTTCTTTATCAAGGATTTTGTCTACATCATGGTATATGACATCTACCTAGAAAGTTTTATTACACTGCAGAAGCAACCAACGTATTTATTGATTTCAGAATTTATAAACCTCTCTACATTCAGAGCATACCCAAGTGGTATACAGAAATGGAATATAAAATATAGCACAGATCATAAAACCATATTAAAACATTAAAACCAGCCAGAATTAAAACCTGCCAAAATAAAATGTCAGCAAAACAATAGCTTCTCAGGGCCACTAAAGTCAGTTTTGTTGTTTGTTTTTTTAAGGTATACTTCTAGTGTATATTTGACATCTTGATCCATTTTCACTGTGACAGGCCCCTTTACTTCAAGCGTTCAGGAAAACCTTGAAGACTCATTTGTTTTCTTGGGTTATTTTATTCTTCTGCAGATGGTTTTGATTAAGTATTGCATTTTAGTATTTTGGGCTGAATATTTGTTGCATTATTATTCTGGTCTTATTAACTATTTTATATTGTACTGTATTGTATTATCACTCATACTGAGAGAGTTTTTTACCCTTAAAGGGGACCTAAAAATATTTAATTGAAGAATTTTTACCCTGTTCTGCAGTCCAAAAAAACCTCCCAGATCAGCTTCCAAAGATCAATAATACCACAGTTTCTTCCGTCAAGCTTACAGTCTAAAAGACACGATATAAAACATGGGTACGGAACCTCCAACCTATGGGCCAAACTTGGCCCACCAGGGGTTCACATTTGGCCAACAAGACCATTGTTCACAAACCACATCTACCTGTTCCACACCTGATGTCATATGTGACATCAGGTGTGGCCCAGATGGAAACATGGCTGCCAATATACATTGAAGAGACTTAAAGGGTGCACCCTATTGTGCATTGGCAAAGGAAAACAGGCTTTGACTTCCCACCCATTAGCTGATTGATGGGAGAAACGAAGCCTGATTTTTGCTGCTTTGCGCAGGACTTCCCAAGCACCTGACAGCTGGCTGTTGGGTGAGCACAGGTCACAAAGCGCTTTGCCACCCTATGCTCAGTGCTTCCTAAACCACAGAGCACAGGGCTGGCAAAGCCCCTTGTGCTGGGGTTTCCAAGCTCCAGACAGTCAGCTGGCTGTCAGGGGCTTGAGAACCACTACACAAGAGATTTTGACAGGCAGGCAACCAAACTCACATGTCAATCACCTGACGTCTTAATGATGTGATGTGATTGAAAGGTGGGTTGTCTCTTCCACCTGTCAAAGTTGGCCCATGGTGGTAGGGCCAGATAAGGATGTGACCTGCAGAGCTAAAAAGGTCCTATCAGATACACACACACAACGTAAAAGGAAAAGAAATTGGGAAGGAGGAGGAAATAAGCAAACCCAAGCACTATATCTTGGTAACACTGAACAAACAACAAGCAAACTGCATTTACTTCAGTTCACAAGTCACACTGAGTTCAGCTGGGCTTATATTCAAGTTAAGTGTGCTAGGCTATAACTCTTCTATAAAATAAAGGCTTTAACAAAAGATTTACTCCAGCAAGCTTTAATCACGCAAGCAAACACAAACTGTACTTTGCTCATGCTGGCAGGGGAGTTCCATAGCAAACACCCTGGCTCACAGAAGAAACATTTCAGTGTGCATGATCTGTCTCGTGGGAACTGTGGTACTTTCAAGATGTTCTCAAATTCCATTCCTGTCCCTTAATTTCATCTCCATTTGTGTTCTAAGTGAGTTCAGGCCAGTTTTGTCCTATACACAAGCCAGATGGTGAGGGTCTTAGAAAACAAAGTTACTTGTATGATTAATACAGATCTCTTTTTTTTTCTTTTTGGAAACTCCAACCCAATGCTGTGTTAGTGCTTCATAAAAAAAATCACAATAAAGCAACCCAACAGATCTAGCAAGTGAGCAAGAGCTCTGATTATTGCACAGAACAGCCACAGGAACTGCCCCTCTTCTCTCTCTCCCTCTCTCAAGCACTTACCATCAGTCCCAAGGATTTTCAGAGTAACACAATAATGAAAATAATTAGAATGCTAAAAACAAATTAAACTGCACTGCAGACAGCATAACTAATAAAAAGCAGAGTTAAAACATTAACTCTGAAAGGCTTGGGAAATAGAAAAGGGGTTTCTAAATGTTGAAAAGATGTTGATGCCTGACAAACCTCCTGAGAAAAGGAATTGAAAAGCCAGAGTGCCACCGCTAAAAGGGCCCTATCCCCAGTCACCACCTGATTGGGTGGAATTCAAGGAAGGGCCTTGTAAAAGAGTTAATACGCAACTCTTTTACAACTTGAGAAAGGTTCTTTATGTAACTGAATTATTCCCTGACTGAAGAAGAGAAGATGCTATGTGGGACTGGGTGGTAAATTTATTACCATTTCAAATACGGCAAACATACATGAGATGCCCATTCCAGGAGATGCATAAATAACAATATAATTAGAAGCTGCAGTTAACGCTAGGATGCATCACCAATTTTGTTTTATGATGCTTGTTTACGTTGCTTTCTTTAGACTGCACTGAGATCCTGCTCATTGCATACAAGGTAAAAAACACCACCAAGAGAACAATTCTAGAAATCCAGCATGTGATGTACTAACAATGAATGCCCAGTAGGCTGTGAGTCAATACAATATTATGTTACTGCTCTTAGGGAAGGAAATGTCTTGTGGGAAATTCTCTGGGCACTATTGTCCTCTGTTCCACATCTTCTAAAAATAAATGGGAAGTTTTGTTTCTTGGATTCTTCTTCATTCCATAATGTGTGTACTTGGGAAGCAAATTTCAATATCATCCACAGAAAATTATAGTAGTTTAGTTGATTCCATGTAGCTGTGTTGCCATTTGACATCTAGATTTTATTATCAAATCTCATCTCGGTTAATGATTAAGCTTGTTGGGGAAGAGGCAGGAATATAAAGAACAGAGTTACCCTACTAAACTCTGATCTAGCAGCTCCAACCCGGAATTAATATGATTTTAAATAAGTCCCATGAGACAGAAGATTTAAGGCCATTATGGAGCAAAGTGGGATTGCTAATGGATGTAAGGCCTCCTAGGCTACTCATAGAAAATCCTATTAAGTAAACTGCAAAAAGGAAAAGAATTCATAATTTGGGATTTTAAAAAAATTGCATTTATACGCCACCATTCTTCCCTTATGGAACCCAATATGGCATATACTGTATATCACTCATTAAAGGACTGACCAGGCCCAGACTTACTTAGCTTCAGCAACACAACATGTGCCTTCAGATCACATCCTGAGATGAAGGTATATTTGCAGAGTTGTACCAGAGTACACTCTAGAGCAGGGGTGGGAACCTTTGGCTCTCCAGATGTTGCTGAACTACAACTCCCATCAGCCCAAGCAAACATGGCCAATGGCCAGGGATGATGGGAGTTGTAGTTCAGCAACATTTGGAGAGCCACAGGTTTCCCTCATCTGCTCTAGAGCCCAATGACAAGGGAAACTGAATTTATTTATTTATTTTATAGAAGTGTTTATATACTGGCATTTATATAATGGAATATCAGAATGGTGTATAGTAATAAAACATAAACATAAAACTTTGATTCCCTCCCTCCCTCCATTTTCTTTAAGTTATTTATTAATTTTAATGTATAATGCATGGATTATTTTATTTTTCTTCAACACCAGGGTTTGGATAATGATCTCCATTTGAAGGTACCACACCAAGGTTTGAATTAATTACCTTCAACATGAGAATTCTCAAGAAAGACAGTAATTATACTTGAAGTTTCCTTAGTGAAGAGTTAGAAAAACACTAGTTGGGAAAACTCTCATGAGAAGAGACCAAGTCTTTGCAGGTATTACATTTTAATATTTAATTTCTTTATGTTAAGAAGGTTTTCTGGATTTTAACAAACATCACTAGAAATGCATTAGAGGCAGCTACCTCTCTCAAATGAGGATTTAATTTAGCCAAAATCAGATAAGAATTATATTTTCATTAATCCTCAGAACCTTAAAGCCATTGTCCAGTATGCCAGAAGTGAAGGCAAAGATGTGTTTGATGAAACCATTAAGTTCAAAATGATAGTTAGGATATGCTTAATGAGTGTTAGCTAGCACACGCAACAGACAGATTATAAGTGATGTAGATAATTTTAAAAACTTAATTTAAAATGAAAGAGCATTTTTAAAAGAAACATCCAATCATCTTTTTAAAAGGAGGAGGGAATCCATCACTAATGCAATAAAGGAACAAAGGTAAGAAGATTCAGAAAATGCCTTGAAGTTCTCTTGTACAATCCATTATTAATATGTTATGTTATGTTACGTTTTATTTCTAGGCCGCCTTTCGGCCAAATAGGCCCCCAAGGCGGCTTACACACAAATAAAAATACAAATACAAAATGCAAATAAAAACAATACAATTTACAAAAAAAGAAAATCAAACTAACAAAGTCTTAACATCTCTAAAAAAACAGGAGCAGCAAACCAAAAGCATTAATCTTCCTGGTAAAGGGCAGTCCCCAGAAAAATGTCACTAAGAGCAGGGGTGGGGGGCAAAGCAGGTGGAAAAGCATGCCCCTTGATGGTCCCAGCACAGTCCCATCCCTGCAGCAGCATGTCTCAATCTGCAGCTCTTCCTGATAAGGCCCAGGCAGAGGTAGGGTTGCCAGGTCGGAACCATCCAAAAACCTGAGAAAATGGGGGCGGGCCTTAGTGACGTCACGGGGCGGTCCTAGTGATGTCACGGGGCGGTCCTAGTGACATCATGGGGCGGCCCTAGTGACATCATGGGGCGGGCCCTAGTGATGTCATGGGGCGGGCCCTAGTGATGTCATGAGGCGGGCCCTAGTGACATCATGGGGTGGGCCCTAGTGACGTCATTAAGCCTGATACATTAAGTATCAACCACATTTGCTTGGAGCATACCATTAAAAAAAAATTCTCTGATTGGAGATTAAAATAGAAATCTTACCTAAAATAGGGTGTTCCTAGGTCCATCTGAAGTGACAAGGTCATTCTTTCTCACAAGCTTAGGGTGATGCAAAATGGAAATGGACTGCCTTCAAGTTGATCCCAGATAGGGTCTTCATGGTAAGCAGTATTCAGACAGAGGTGGTTTACTATTGCCTTCCTCTGAATCTGAGAGGCAGTGACTGGCCCAAAGTCACCCAGTGAGCTTCATGGCTGTGTGGGGATTCGAACCCTGGTCTCCCAGGTCACAGTTCAACGCCTTTAGAGAACATTTAATCTAGCTTACTTGCTTCTGGCAAGAAGGGTTTACGTGCCCTCAGGCCAGGTCATTATTGGAAGAAAGGAGCTTAGTGTTGCAGAGATGTTAGATGGGAGCACAGACAGATGCCCCTGAAGGCAGCAACTGTAAACATGCTTATTAAGGAACTAAGCCCCACAGAACTCAATGGAACTTACTTCTGAGTAGATATGGTTGCAGCCATGTTAAGCACAAGGGAGGGCATTCTAGGCAAAACAGACAAATAATTGGGTGTCAGAACAAATTAAACCAGAACTATCATTAGAAGCTAAAATGATGAAACTGAGGTTATCATACTTTGGACACATCATGAGAAGACATGATTCACTAGAAAAGACAATAATGCTGCGAAAAATAAAAGGGAATAGAAAAAGAGGAATGCCAAACAAGAGATGGATTGATTCCATAAAGGAAGCCACACACCTGAACTTGAAAGATCTGAACAGGGTGGCTCATGACAGATGCTCTTGGAGGTCGCTGATTCATAGGGTCGCCATAAGTTGAAATCGACTTGAACATAACAACTGAGTGACTCACAGAATAAAGAATAAAATGCAAAAGTTAAAAATATGGCAACACAATAGTTAAAAGTACAACAAACAATAAAATGCACCATAAATTTTCCTTCCTAATAGAGGAAAACAAAAACTACTTGCAGCACAGATGACAGAATATTATACAAACACATAACAAACAATGAGAGTTATTTAAAAAGCCTGGGTGGGCCTCTCTGGGGAGGCTATTCCAAAATAGGGGTGCCACCACTAAGAAGGACACTCCCTGCCTCACGTCACTTGGCAGGGGCTCAAGGAGCAGAGACTCTGATGGAAAGGCAAACCTGTGGGAGCCCTCCAGATGTCACTGAACTACAACTGGAGCTGATGGGAGTTAATTTTGGGTAAGTATATGGTGTGGTGTACAGAGCCAGTGTGGTGTAGTGGTTTAGGTGTTGGGCTACAACCTGGGAGACCAGGGTTCAAATTCTCACACAGCTCTCTGGGTGACCTTGGGCCAGTCACTGCCTCTCAGACTCGGAGGAAGGCAGTGGTAAACCCCTCTGAATGCCGCTTACCATGAACACCCCATTCATAGGGTCGCCATAAGTCAGGAGCAACTTGAAGGTAGTCCATGTCCATTTCCATATGGTGTGGCAGCTGGCCCATGAGGCCAAAGGGGGCCCTCCTCCCTCAGCCTCCCTGCCTGCCCCCTTACTTACAACCAATCAGGAGACAGCTCTGCCTGCCGGGGCTCTGGGTCCATCTACTGTTGATCTTCCTGCCTTCTCCCCTGACAAATCCAATGGGGGACAGCACTTTATTTTGATTGATATTATATCCCACCCTTCCTCCAAAAGGAGCCACCTTTAAACTGGGACACACACACATGTCTTCCTTCTGTGCTGGCATGTGCCTCTGGTGCGGGGTGAGCTATCCAGGAAGATTTTGCAATGAAATGGAAGTGAATGAAGAAAACAGGAGAACTATTATGTGTTAGCTTTACAGTTGGGGGTGCAAAGAAGCTCTTGGTCACCCACCAGAAAGGGGTACAGGGTTGCTGCCCCCTTCTTTAAACTAAAAGCCCTCAATGTTGTAATGCTCCTCATAGGGAGTTGCTGCATCTCTTTGATCATTTTGGTTGCCCTTTTGTGAATGTTTTCCAGCTCGACAATGTGCTTTTTGAGATGCAATGACCAAAACTTTACACAGTATTCCAAGTGTGGTTGCACCATAGCTTTATATAAATGCATCATGGAACTGGCAGTTTTATTTTCAATCCCTTTCCTAATGGATTGGATAAATTTTCACTTTTCATAGCTGCTACATACTGGGTCAGCATCTTCATCTAGCTTCTCCAGCATGACCCCAAGGTCTTGTTCCTGGTCAGGCGCCGCTAATTCAGATTCCCTGAGCATCTATGAGAAATTAAGATTTTTTTGCCCCACTGTGCATCACTTTACACTTGCTTACATTGAATTGCAGTTGTCATTTTACTCTCCGTTCATCGATTTTGAAGATATCCTTTTGGAGTTATTTGCAATCCCTTCTTGATTTAGCCTCCCTGAACAATTTGGTACTTATTAGCAAACTTGGCTACCTCACTTCTCACTCCTAACTCTACATAATTTATTAACAAGGTGAACAGCACAAGTCCTAATACTGATCCTTGGAAGACTCCACTTTCTACAGCCCTCTGTAGAACTGTCCATTTATTCCAACACTCTGCTTCCTGGTTCTTAATCAATTACTGATCCACAAAAGGACATCTCTTCTTATTCCATGACTGCTAAGCTTACTCAGGAGTCATTGGTGAGGTACTTTGTAAATAGTTTTTTGAAAGTAAGTATACAATGTCAACTGGATTGCCTCATCTATATTCTTATTAACACTCAAACAAGCCTAATAGGTTAGTGAGACATGATTTACCTTTGCAGAAGCTATGCTGGTTCTACTTCAGAAAGACTTGTTCAGCTATGATTGGCAGTTCTGTCTTTAATCTTGCTTTACACCAGTTGCCCAGGAACAGATGTTAAGCAAATCAGCTAAAAAAATTCAGGATCCCCCTTGGATTCTGCCCTTTCCAACCTATCAAAATATTTGAACCCCATCAAACCCAAGGATATACACACTGAAGCTGGGGCTGCATGAGTGTAGCCCTGTCAAATTATCTACATTCACACTGGAGAGAGAGGTCACTAAAATGAACTTCCTCCTCTTGAACACCAGACAGAGGAGCTGTAGTTTATTTGCTTACACGCTCATAAACCCCTTTCCATGCAAGCATGGCCCCTAACTAAAGCATAATAGAGCCGTCTCCATAAAACACAGCACTTTTCAGCAGCAAGAACAGAGATGGAACTGTAAGCAGGAATGTTTCTCAAAACTTATTAAATTCCTAGGAAGGAGGAGCATACATAGTAATTCCAAAGCAACGGGAAATGAGATCTTCTGCTTTTATTGCTGAAGCCATTAATTTCAGGGTGATTCATTTTCCCCCTACTGTAGTAAAAATTATGGAAATATGATGATATATAGGTCAATATCAGTTTTCTTACTGGTTTCTGTATTGGAAAGAAGATATTGTGGCTGTTTTCCTTTTGGGTTTGGCCCTCCCCCCTTGCCCCTTTTCCTTCTGTGCTTCAATCAATCAATCAATCAATCTCTCTTTCCCCACTCTCTCTCTCTCTCTCTTTCCCCTCTCTCTCTCTCTCTTCCCGCCCTCTCTCTTCCCCCTCTCTCTCTCTTCCCCCCTCTCTCTCTTTCTTTATCTCGCACGCGCGCGCGCGCACACTGCGCGAGGCCCTGCTCACCCCAGCAACGCATCCCCTATGCGCGATGACTCCAGTCCCGAGCGAGGGCCTGCCTACCAATGCGCCGAGCCTCCAACTGGCTCCTGCGACCAACAACAGGCCTTCTTACCCCGAAGCCGATTCCTCAGTCCCATCACGCCCGCTCCCGCCCATCAGCGCCCACACCATGACGGGTCAAGCAGACGCCTGGCACTGCTGCTGGGGGGGGGCTGCAGGGGCGCCGACTCAACCAAGGCGCTCATGTCATGGCAGACGCGGCCGAGGAGACGTGGGCCAGGAGGCGGGAACGCGGCCAGCCACAGCCTTCACGCATGCGTGTGTCAATCACGCATGCGTGGCTGACAGGGACACTAAAAAGCCGGAGATCAACCTCTTTAAAGACATTATAGCCGGAGGCCGGAGACGGCCCCCTTTTGCCGGAGACTCCGGCAGAAAACCAGAGACCTGGCAACCCTAGGCAGAAGGGTGGGGCAAGACAGATAGAATTGCTTGCCCCTTGATGGTCCCAGCAGTCTCATCCCTGCAGCAGCACGTCTCAGCCTACAGCTCCTCCTGATAAGGCCCAGGCAGAGGGGTGGGGCAAGACAGATAGAAATGCTTGCCCCTTGATGGTCCCAGCACAGTCTCATCCCTGCAGCAGCACGTCTCAGTCTGCAGCTCTTCCTGATAAGGCCCAGGCAGAGGGGTGGGGCAAGACAGGTGGAAATGCTTGCCCCTTGATGGTCCCAGCACAGTCTCATCCCTGCACCAATATGTGTGTTGGTGTGTGTAATATGCAATTCACGAGGCAACTCAGACCATGGCCAGCTTTTTTAAAAAACAAAAACTGCTTGGGTTGCACTACATTGGGGGTGGGGGAGATGATCAGAATAATTCACCAGGAGCAAAAACCACAATGATGCACACCTTCCAAATGTGTGTTTAGTGGTAGTATTCAGAATTTCAAGTTACAATCATGGAGAAAAGTGACCTGTATCCTGTATATCATTCTGTATGTTTCTCTTGACTGAAGAAGTGTTGTCCTGTTTTGGTCAATTGGAACAACAACAACAACATACCATCTATGTACTGGGATGAAAGAGTGAAAGGACATATCCATGCCTCTGCAGGAGTCTGTAAAATCAGTTTTGCAGGAGGCTGTGGATTTATTTTATTGTATTGAGATTTTACAAGGAAAGGCTGATTAATTGACTGTTTAAGGCAGGGATGGGGAACCTGCAGCCCTCCAAATGTTGTTCAACCCCAGCATTCATCATCCCTGATCACTGGCCATTCTAGCCAATTGCAGTCCAGCAATATCTGGACGATTAGAGACTCCCCATCCCTGCTCTATGGCCAATGCCCATAGATAATTATTTTCCTGGTGCAGCAGTCCCTCCTGGGTTCACAACTGCATAAAGAAACACCATAGTTATACACAGACACATCCAACAACAGCCACCACCCATTCCCACAATCAGAGAAATACAGAGGAACTCCCATACCCAAGCTGCTATGATAATGAAAATGGATTACTCATGGAATCTCTTCCAACATTATGTTTCTATAATTCTGGTATTCTTTTTCACGACACACTTTGCTTTTCATTAAAAAACCCCCACATTTCTAAACAAATCCGTAAATGAAATTCTGGTATTAAAGGAAAATGTCATGGCTATCAATAACATTCATTGTTGTGACTGTGGGAATGTAGATGCCCATGATGTCACCACAGGGAACAATTGTAAAATTCCCATGGGGGGGAATCCTATCCTGAACAGAACTGTCTCTGTTCCATGGGCAGAGAGTAATGCCCAAGAAAATTTAATTGGGAACTCAAGCACCATAAAACAAAAACAAACAAAAAGGGATTGAATTCACAAGGTACAAAGACGGCCCTCTTTATATCCCATAGTTACTGGGTAAACAAATTGTCAGACATCTGAAACACTGACTCATAAGAAAAATATTCAGGGAAGCACTGAAATATGGGGTTTTACGCTGACAAATGCTTAAAAGGCCTGTTCACTCATACGTCTTCCTTTAAGCAGCCCCATCTTTTATTTTCCTCCTACTTTGGCCCCGTTTGCAGGCAACATCAAACCCTAAAATAAACTAGGGTTTAAAACACACAAGTGCTTTGCTCCTCCCCAATTTCCGACTTGCACGGGACAGGGGGAACAAGCCAGAGACAAGCCAAATAAACCACAAGCATTAAGTAAAGAACAAACTTTGGCTTCTGCTCGTGGTCTGTGTGGACAGAAACAATGAGCCTGGATTTACACATCATAACATGCCAGACTTGAGATTGTTTCCTTCCTCGTGCAGCAGTCATGGGCCGAAAAGAAGCAAAAAATTTGTGCACATTAAACCATGGCTTTTTAAAACTGGTATCATCCCCAGCTTGCTCAGTGAGGTGGGAGCTGGATATCCTGTATTGTAGTAGTTCCTCTCAATATTACTTGCAGGGTCAGTTTCCAGAGAGTAGCATTGGTTGATAGTACCTCAGGCCCC
This sequence comes from Rhineura floridana, assembly GCF_030035675.1. NCBI lineage: Eukaryota > Metazoa > Chordata > Lepidosauria > Squamata > Rhineuridae > Rhineura > Rhineura floridana. The sequence goes on along the minus strand of NC_084484.1, from coordinate 89,905,021 downwards.
TGGCAGTTATGCTGCCGGGTGCCACAAGATACTTTTTTGTTCCCAGTGCTATTCAATATGCATATGAAGCCATGGGAGCAGATTAGGAGATATGGAGTAAAGTATTGTCAGTATGCTGATGACACTCAGCTCTGTTTCTCTGTTACATCTGAGACAGACTCAGGACTGGTTGTTCATAACTTAGACCAGTGTCAGGATGCAGTAATGGGCTGGATAAGGGCCAATAAACTGAAACTGGACCCTGTTAAGATGGAGGCTCTGTGGATAAGTGGTTCCCAGGTCTGTGAATTGGGGAATCTACCTGTTCTCGATGGGATTGCACTCCCTTTGAAGGAACATATAATCTGGAGGTGGTCAAGAATCCATCATTGTCACTACATGCCCAAGTGATATCAGTGGAAAGGAGTACCTATTATCAGTTTCAGCTAGTATGTCACCTACAATCATTCCTGGACAGGATTGGCTTGACCACTGTGAACCATGCATTGGTAACCTCAAGACCGAGGGAGGTTCCACACTGTTGCTATTTTCAGGTCGGATTCAATCACATACTGACAAATTCAAGTTGTACAATTATAGTTGATTGGGAGGTACTGCATAACAAGCCCACTTCCCACAAAGATCGGTCAACATTTGCTTTGACACCATGTCACCTAACCTTCCTGCAAACAAATCAGAATGAGCAAGAGAGGGGATGAGCGAGCAGGCAAGCGAGTGGGCAAGCAAGGGGATATGAGAATGAGGGGATGGAGGCAAGCGAGTGAGGAGGGTGGATGAGCAAGTGGGCAGGAAGCAGGCATGAGGCAGGCAATTGAGTGACTGAGGCAAATGAGTGAGGAGGGTGAGTGAGCGAGGCGGGTGAGCAAGTGTGGTGGGCTTGAGGTGGGTGGGCAAGAGAGTGAGGTGGCAAGAATGCTGTGGGGCTGTGGTGGACAGCAGGCATGACGGGCAGGTGAAGCGGAGGTGGGCTCTGGGTAAGCCACGGAGGCTCATCTTGGCTAGCCAACTCCTTTCTCCTTGAGGGAGAAAGTCTAAAGAGGGGGATAGAGGCTTGGCAACTTGTGAAGGAGGAGGAAAGAAGGAGGCTTAGTGACCTGGGAAGGAGGAGAGGAAGAGGCTTGGCAACCTGTAAAGGGGAGGGGAGAGGAGGCGGCTTGGTGAACTCTGGTGGGGGGAGGCTCGGCCAGGTCTAAGGGGTGGGGGAGTTTGGCAAGGTCTGGGGGCAGGGGGGTTGGCAAGAGGGGCAGGGGATAGCATTCCTAGGGTTAGGTGGCGGGGTGGATGAGTGATTCCTCTTAGGAATCAATCCCCTGTGCAACTGAACACAAGGACTTACGCATCAGGAAAACATGCAATAATCGGGCAAGATTATTGGTTGACGCTTTGAGGCTGTAATCATTAGTAGAGGTGGAATACCCAGAAAAATATGGACCTTTATAATACAAAGATACATCACTCTGGTTAAGGAACCAACATTTGATGCCTATGATATGAGCATTAAGTTCCCTTTTGCAGCTATTCTATGCCTCCTGTATCTTCACAACAGTGATGAAGATCACTGATGAAAGAATGTTTTTCAACTGTGTTTTAGAATATTTTAACTATGTTTTAGAATTTTTAATTGTAATTGTGTTTTGGAATGTTTTTAACTGTTTTTAGTATGCTTTCTTCTTGTTAAATTGTTTTGTTTATATTTGCTTCCCTGGGCTTCTTTTGGGATGAAGGGTAGGATATTAAATAAATAAATAAACAGATAAAGTGAGGCAGGTTAGCATGAGAGCTGGTGACTGATCCAAGTTAGGAAGTGAGCAAAAACAATGAGAAGTGAATTTAAAATATGAAACTCGCACATGCTCAGAGTATTTTCTTTTGGGTTTATTAAGGCTGCCAAACTGTTTTTGTTTTGCTGAGAACTGCACATGCTCAGAGTATTTTCTTGTAGTCCATGAAAGCTTATGTAATAATAAATAATTTTAAGATACCTCAAGATGTATTTTCTTGTACCTTATTTCATGCATTCCTTTTTGAGGGAAGGGGGACCCTATTTTGGGAAGTGCACCAGGGCCCCAACCATCTTAATCCGGTCTTGGGTAAATACCCTTTTGTGTGTGTCCACTTTTTATGCACATGAATTTTCCATTTGCATGAGCAAAGTAGTAGGTAAGTTTGATAGCTGATGGATCTCAGCCACGTCATTTTTCTTGATTTCCAGAGTATCAGAAATGACAGACTTCTCTGTGTCTGAATCTTCTTGAACTGTGTGAGCTCTTATTACACTGCTGACATCAGGGCCAGTCCCAAAGGGCAGCCAGGTCGGGCCCTGGCTGAGTGCCCCTGGAGCCACGATAGGGTGGGGGAGGAGTGCTCCTTTTCCACGATCCTTGGCAGAGTAGCTGCCGCTGATCGCAGGGAAGGAGCTTCTTCTGCCCGCCCATTTGCTGGCTCCACCTATCTGTCTCTCCTGTCTTTTGAGGCTGCCAGGGCTGCACACGCAGGTCTGCCATTAACCAAGATGGCAGCCGAGGTTTCCCTAAGGGGCTGAAGCTTCCACCACCATCTTGGTTGATGGCAACGATGTGTGCGTGTAGCAGCCTGCACAGTAGCAAAAGACAGAGCCAGCAAATGGGCGGGTGGAAGAAGCTCCCTCCCTACGAGATACAGGTAGGGCCCCGCATGTCTGGTGCCAGCCCCGGGTTGATCTAGCAATCAGTTGCAAAATCTTTTTGAAGCTGATTTTTTTTTTAAAAAATGCACTTGAGCTGATCCCATTAGGTTTTACAGTAAAAAGGGGTGGCGTTTGACTAGTGTAATGTACCCCCATTTTCAGAAGAGAGAGGCGGAGACACACTGGAACCGACAGAACAGTGAGTTTGTTTTTACCTGTAGTTTCTTCTGAAATACTGCTTTTTGATGCAGTTTTCCCCAAGCCAGCTTCACTCCGACTTGAGAACTGTAGTCTCTTACTTGGGAATAAATCCTATTGTATCTGGAAGTGGTATAGGATTGAAGTTGAGGAGGGCTTGGAGGGATGAAAGCTTCACCAATAGGAGTTGGGAGGGGCAAGGAAATCAACTAGGCAATTCTCATCAGGCAAGGACATCCCTGCCCCTCTTTGCCCCTGGGGTAGATAGACATTGGTTCAGCGTGGAAACGTATCAAAGGGTGGTGATGTGTACAGCGCCATGCAAATCTGAATTGAAAGAGAGTGTAGAAAACCCAATCTTCCTGCGTTTTAAGCTGGTAATGTGTACATAGCCTCATGCTGGATTGTTTATGCATCATTCTTTTATTAGTTCTGTGATGCTTCCCCAATGTTACCACATTATTGCTGCCTGGAGAGGCACTCTTGTGTTATAGCGCAACAAAAGTGGGATACACACACACACAAAAAGCTCTGCAACATTTATGTATGAAAAGTTTCAGGATTTCAGCAGAAAGCATGCACCAGTTGGAAACAAAGCAGTTGGTCTCTCCCAAACTGTTTGCAGGCACAAAGAGTATTTGATTTGATTTGATTTTGATATTTCTACCCCGCTTACAAAGGAGGCTTACAAAAGAGCACCCGTATAAAAATACACCAATAAAACAATAATATATCAATAAAACATCAATAATACATAAATAAAACAATAAACAATAAAAACAATACAATTGGTAATACATTTCTTAACACAAACTACCTCCCCCCTCATTTTGGCAAAATAGGTATTATAGGCATTGGGCTACTTTGCAAGGCTAGCCACACTCCCTCAGTCATAGTCCTATCCCCATAGTTCTGGGAGTAGCGCGGCCCTGTCAGCCAACGGAAGCCGGGGCTCCTGCTTACGATGGCGGCGGGATGGCGGTTCTGGCCCTGGAGCCACCACTTTGCCTTGCGAGGGTCCCAAAGGTGGAGTCCGATGGGGAGGGAGGGAGAGCGAGAAGCCGCCGGAGGCCTTTCCTTGCCACGGCCTTCCTGCGTCCATTTCTCCTTCTTAGTGCTGGAGACGACAATGCCTTCCGCTTGCTCCATGCACTTATTGAGCTTCTTCTGCCGGGCCTGGCGCTTGCTGAAGGACTCCAGGTGATGGGGACACCGCTGCCTCCCTTGCAGCTTTCGATTTTGATAAGCCAGTGCTTGGGGTAGATGTACTTGACGGCAGCAGTCGGGCAGGGTGGCGGCTCGCCTTTCACTGAGGCAGGGCTGTTGTGCCTTTCCCTCGGTTGCCTCCGCGGAGAGATCCTCGGGGTCTCGGCCGCTTGTAACGCGCCATTGAACCAAGGGCTCCGATTTCTGCAGAGGCCCCTCGAGTCTTTCTGCCTGTGTGTGTGTGCATGCATGTGTACAACTACATGCCTTGGTATTGAAAGCGGATCGCGTATAACCACTCCAATACCCCCATGGACACAAATAATCACACATGTGCAATAAAAAGGACTTCTGGAGAGGCCCTCACACAGGCCATCTTTCTCTCCAAAAAAGCTTTCCCACTGAAGTTGCATGACCACATCCCCCCCCCTAAAGTGGTAGCCATCATGTGAAAGGCTGCACATCCTTCAGAAAAATGCAAAGCCTAGGCAAGCATCACCTTCTGGGACATTGTGCACTCCTCATGCTTAATGTCCATTATATCTTATATTTTAGTCAAAAGGGTTCAGTGCTGATCAACGAGGAAAAGATCTTGTTTCACTGCAACATTTCTTCATAATATACAGGCGGGCCCCACTTATACGGCAGGTTCTGTTCCGGACCCCCACCATAAAGCAGAAATCGTCGTAAAGCAGAACCCCATTGAGTATAATGGGGCGCGTCACGTGAAAATCACCCGAAAATGCCACAAAAGCGGCTTTAAAATGGGGAATGAAAGCCGCCGCATTAGAGGAATGCTGGGAAGCGAAGCGCCGGGAAGCGGGGCCCTACTGTATAATCTACACCCTTCCTGATTTCTGCTCACTTTATTGCTCCATTGAACCTTCTCCTTACAGAAGTTCTTTTTAAACAAGGGACAAACAACATGGAGCCCAGATGCTGCATCTCGCCCTCCCTGCCACCTTGGCTTTCTGTTTGCTGATTTTTCTTTTAGGGGACCAATTCACATGTTACACTAGGTGAGCTGTCACTTTTAAATTTGCAGGAGCTCTCCATTCATGTGAGAAAGGGCCGGCGCCAGACATGCCGGGACCCTTGGGCCCCAGTTTGCCCGGCCCCCGGCACGCACGTGCGCCTACCTGTCTTTTGCAGGGAGGGAGCTTCTTCTGCCCGCCCATTCACTGTCTCTCCTGGCTTTTGCAGCTGCAAGGGCTGCTACGCACATGCATTGCTGCCATCAACCAAGATGGCGGTGGAGGCTTCAGCTCCTTAGGGAAACCTCGGCCACCATCTTGGTTAATGGCAGTACTGCACGCACAGCCTGGGCAGCTGCAAAAGACAGGAGAGATGGGTAGGTGGAGCCAGCAAACAGGCGGGTGGAAGAATCTCCCTCCCTGTGATCAGTGGCAGCTACTCTGCCAAGGATCACAGAAAAGGAGCGCTACTCCTCCCCCACCCTATTGAGAGGCCCCTCAGGGGCCTCTGTGGTTCCAGGGGCTCTCAGACAGGACCCGACCTGGCTGCCCTTTGGGACTGGCCTTGGATCAACTCATTCCCCCTCCAGGTGTGGTTAATGGAAATGCTTTGCTGTAGGCGACTAATGTGTTCATAGCCTGAGTGATACCTCTGGGATGCAGGTAGCATTGTATGTACCCAGATTTAAAAGCAGGGGTAAGAGCACACTGGAGCCAGAGTCATCAGTAATGTGTACACAGCCTGAATCCACCTTAATGCACTATTATTGTGTCAATGACATGTTACAGAATACACCCTTAAAAAAACACTGGAGGGCCCTGAGTCTTTCTTAGCATATATTTTCTTTTCACAGAGGTATGTTTGACAGTATATAAAGTGGGGGGGATGACCATTTGGGGCTATTTTGACAGTGCTAATTAGGGCTCGACCAAATGCCCAGGTATTAACAGGTAGCAAATACTGACACCCACAGCACTTTCTCAAAATTTTAAATGTTTTCACTGGTCCAAAACAGTTGGCAAACCCTGGTCAGAGTGTCAGACAAGAACTGGGGAGAACCAGGTTCAATATATGAAATTTATTGGGTGGCCTTTGGCTAGTCACCAACTCTCAGCCTAACCTGTATCACAAGTTTGTCATGAGGCTAAAACTGGGGGGAAACCATATATGCTGCCTAGAGCTTGTTGGAGAAAAGGCAGGATATAAATGAAATAAACAAACAATACAATAACTAGCCCAGAGCTCAGGAGTCTCAAGAGTATTGCATTTATTTCTCCATCATTTTTATCCTCTTTCTTCCCACGAATTCTAGTAAGCCCCAAAACTATAATCCTAATACTCTGATCCTCTTCTTTAAATGTTGTGAGCTGCTTCCCTTAGTGCTGTGATATCAAATTCAGAATAATGAAATTCGAAATATTTGAGTAGTAATGGTAAATTCTGTTTCCATAAGCTAGCTATATGAGCAGGTTTTTTAAAAAAACTTTCTCACCTTCAGGTTACAATGAAGATGTGAATGCAAGTAAAATTAACCTCTTACTAAAATCAACAGGAAATCCTTGTGCTTCTGACAACAGAGGATGTGGCATATTATTCATGCTCAAGTACAACACTGCATGCCACCTGATTGCCTCTTTCCCCTGAAATATCAGCAAGAGAGGATCTGTGAAGAGCAATGCATTTTTCTAAAAGAATTTTCCTATGGGGGCTGGAAAAAGAAAGGAGAGGAAGGAATTAACCTCTGCTCTAGAATGCTGATGGTCCTGCGGAAATTCCAGAAACTGTAGGGAGTCATAATTATTGATTGAGAGACCACATGCGCAATCAGCTCCCTGCTAAATGACCAGTTCTTTCAGGCGTAAATTAACCTTGAAGGCAAGATAATTTGTGCCTGTGGTCAGACTTCACTTAACACACGCCTGTATACTGCTCAATATATATGGGACAAGCTGAGCAGTAGGGCACAGACACCCAGAGATGTGCCAGGACATTTTTGCACCTGTGGCATATAATTTAAATGGTGTCCCTCATGGTGGTAAAAATAATTGGAGCAGGGGAGGGAGAATCCATAGTGGAAGAACCACCAATTCCATAGCCCTGTCAATCTTGTCCTTGCCAGGGCAGAAGGTGGTGAGAGTGGGGAAACATCCATCAACACATGCTACACAGGCCCATTTTATTTCCCTACCACTATGGGAGCACTGGCTCTGGTGGAGGGACAGCTAAAGAACTTCCCAGAGGTGCAACAAAGAGGCCTCTGGGAGCAGATCTCTTCTCTGTGGAAAGGGAAATCCACAATATACTTGTTGCCGCTGGGACACCCTCCAAGGACCATAAGATTGCACCCTAGACTGTAATAATTAAATGATTTTTCTGCCTTTAACTAAAACCTCAAAATCTGCATTTGAGTTGGACCACAGCTGTAGACTTGGGTAATATGTGTGTGTGTTAGGATTGACAGGTCAGAAGCATTCCAAACCCTGAGATTTCAGGGATGGACCCTAGTGATGTCATGGAGGTGGGCCCTAGTGATGTCACAAAGGTAGGTCCTAGTGATGTCACAGGACGGGCCCTAGTTATGTCATTAAGCATGATACATTAAGCATCAACCACATTTGTCCGGAGCATACAATTCAAACAAAAAAAAATTCTCTGATTGGAAATTAAGATAGAAATCTTAGCTAAAGGATGGTGTTGCCAGGTCCAACTGAAGTGACAGAATCATTCCTTCTCACCTGCTTAGGGAGTGTGGGTAGGGAACATTTAATTTAGTCTACTTGCTTCTGGCAAGAAAGGTTTAGGTGCCCTCAGACCAGGCCAGTCACCAGAAGGCCACTGTAGGAAGAAAAGAGCCTAGTGTTGTGATTGTGGAGATGTTAACTGGGAGCACTCAGGAGTAAAGACGGATCCCCCTGAAGGCTGCAATTCTATTATATTTATTTATTTATTAGATTTATACCCTGCCCTTCCTCCCAGTAGGAGCCCAGTGTGGCTAAACACACTTACTAATGGACTATGTTCCAAAGAATTCAATAGGACTTACTTCTGAGTAGATATGGTTTGGATTGTGCTGCTGGTACAGCTTGACTAGGGATTGTTTGCAAAGATATCCATATCAAAGCAGCGTTGGCAGCCCCCTGCCTGGAATCCCTGCCCCTGCCTTGTAATGTGGTTGCTCTAAACTTTTTGACACTTCACTGCAGAGAGAGAGGTTTGAGAAATGAGTAAGAGTTAAAAAGATTCTCTTCTGTTTCTTGCCAACCCTGTGGGCTGCTATAAACTCACTTTGACAGCCAACACAATTCCAGTGAGTAACAACTGACAGAGAGAAAACACACATGGATTGGTCTACCTTCACAGGCAGCAGCTTGGGAACAACAGCAGTTGAAGCCACACTTCCCAGTATGTGAATTCTCTTTTACCACTATTGGGCAAGAAACAAACCATCATACAAACAACAATGTGCATCATCAGTGGGTTTAAGGGGGTTGCACTGAGCGCATGGAAGCACTGTTGTTGCTTCTATGAATGTAAGAGAGTGAGGTTAAAGGAAAATTAAATGCAAACTGAAAAAGAAAAACAAAAGACAGTGACGATTTCCTAAATGCAATACCATATCAATCACAACAAGATTCCTATGGGTGATGCAGAAAACTCAGCATCCCACAATCAGTCAGGATTCCTAACCAAAAACCAAACCAAAAAAATCCTGGCAGCCAGTCAGCCAAGGTCACAGAAATCCCCAGGCAGCACAACCTGACCCGGGGACTGCAGTTAGTGCAGAATGCTGTGGCACAATTGCTGACATGAGTGCCACTTAACTGCGCATAATACCTCTGCTCTGAGATCTGCACTGGTTGCTGATTTGCTACCAGGCCAATATCAAGGTGTGTTTTCCATGTTATGGGTACTACATAGTACTTGTTCTGCTCTTGTAAGAAATCAATCCTTTAGTGTGGCAGCACCTACACTTTGGAACTCTCTGCCTATTGACATTAGGCAGATACCTTCATTGTACTCTTTACGGCATCTGCTAAAAACATTTTTGTTTAGGCAAGCCTACCCAGCCATGTAGAAGCTGTTATTTTTTAAACTGTTTTAACTCATTATTGGTTTTATTATTTTGAATGTTTTTAAATACCTATCTTTAACTGTTTTTTGCCAATAATTTTATTGTTTTAATTCCTTCTATAAACTGCTTTGAGTTTTTTTCCATTAAAGTGGTATATAAATATTGAAAATAAAATACATAAATAAATTTTGGATCACTGTGGTCCTTGGGTCTCTCTTTACTTTTAGGAACAAAGCAATTTTCCTTATACTGGCTTTGGCAATTTAGCACAATCTAGCTCAGTATTGATGACATGGATTAGCATTGGCTCTCCAGGATTCCAAGCAATAGTCTTTTCCAGAGATTGAATTTTGGACCTTTGCCTGCAAAGCATATGCCCTGCCACTAAGCTACAACCCTTCCCCTGTTTAAAAAAGTATATTTTGAAATTGTTCTTTTCAGTTCACTAATCAATGCACAGCATACCTAGGGCAGATCCACACCATTCATTAAAACACATTCAACACACATTTGAAACACATGAATCCCACCACAGAATCATGGGAACTGTAATTTGTTAAGGGTGGTGGGAACTATAATTGTGAGAGGAAAACCACACTTTCTAGAATTCTTTGGGGGATGTCATGTGCTTTAAATGCAAGTTAAACATGCTTTAAATGTATTGTGTGGATCTACTTCATATTATAAACTTTGTCTGCATGTAAATTATTCTAATTTATTTTTTTAAATGGAAATGAGCTACAAAGTTTACTGGGTGACCATGGGCTACTCACCATCTATAATGTGTTTTATTTTTATAATAAAAACATCTCGATTCTTTGACATAAGAATTGTATACTTTTTAATTACTATTCCACAGAGGACAGTCTTTTTCCATTTACATGCTATGCCCAACCCTTTCCAACTGACTCCACTCTAACCGCACTTAACTGACAATTCCAAGATCTTAAAGAGATATTACATCACATCTCCGCTTCATAACAATGAACTAATGCATTTTCTCCTGTGGGATCTTTGCTGGGGGTCCTTTCAACAAATTGGAAGCCACAGGCTTAAAGCAAAAAGGTGGGCCTTTATTACTTACAAGCATATGCAGGGACAGTCCCCCAGAAATCTAGGAGGGACTGCACTGAGGCACTGTGTGCAAGCTCTTTTTATTCAGTACAATTACAACATGTGATAGTAATTAACCAATCCCCCAAGTTCTTCCCCATGTAACATAACAGTTTTTTCCCTCTTGAAATATTTCCAACCAACCAGAGAGCTTTATTAAAAGGAATTCATGGATATTTATAATCAAACAGATACCTCCCATCCTATTGTATTGTCATCTTCCCAGATTGATGTCAATCTGTCCCCTTGACAGATATTACCATTCTACTGCCATAGTTACTGAGGATTCTGTACTATATGTTCCATTCCATCATGGCTTCTGATCAGCCAAGCTGGCCTGGGACATCTCTTAGGACATTACAAACTGTTATTTGATAATACCATGATGTAAGGCCAAGTTCAGTTCACTTAAAGTGACTGGAAATTCTATGTGAAAATTCCGCTTGTAACTACCTTGCTATAGAGAAAGATTAATTTTAAATTATTTATTTATTTATTTATTTATTTTCATTTCTAGACCGCCCATAGCTAATAGCTCTAAATCACCGTACTATAGCTGAAGGAACACAGTAAAGGAAAAGGGGAAGTTCTGAATCAGCTACTCTGCATCAAACACAGAGGGGTGAAGGAGGTGGCCCACACACTGTACATTTATGGAATAAAACTATATATATCATGCTATTAAAAAAATCAGCATCAAGCTAAAATTTTATCTTGTCTTCCACTTTGATTCTATTATGAAGATTTCCCTTAGCTGAGGCCATTGCTGTAATGTACGAGATCAGAAACCTTGTTTCCAAGATCACATAATAAAAAGTATATTAATCAAGAGTTTATATGCATTGGCTTAAACAATACTAAATTAGTGATCTGCTGACCATGCATTAGCCATTCTTGGCATGGAAAGATGCTCAGGAATTTGCAGCAAAGTGAGCTTGACCTGCTTTAATGCCTGTTGTATGTGAATAAGGGGAAAAAATCCATTTCTCCGTTATCAGTTTTCAAGGGCCCAAATTGCTTGGGGCCAGGATGCTTGGGGGGATCCTCCCAGAAAAATAAGTATAGGTAAGTATATACTGTACCACCTTTCACATTTAAAAGCAAACCTTCATATTGGGAAGGTTTTCAAAACACTGCCCTCTTCAACAGTCCAGGAAAATTTAAACTTATTTGACTCCTCATAATTAGAAAATTGTAACACTTTGTACTGGCACTGAGATCTCCTGCACATACAGAGAAAGAAACTTTTGCTACTGCTGAAAGCTATAAACTTACTTAGTTTATGAGATTTTCAGACAAGCAGGAAAAAACAAGTTTTCTGAACTTGTAATGGGTTCTGGCTATTGCCTGTAGGTAAACAAATCCCTTGTCAATCACAACCCTGATTTCACTGGGGCCGGCGCCAGGCATGACTGGGCCCTTGGGCATCAGCCTGCCCCAGGCCCGCAGCACCATAGTCTAACCCCCCCCATACAGGCAGCTTGGGGCTAATAAGCCCACGTGTGTGTCCTACCTACCTCTCCCATCCCTGTAAATAACCTGCACACTGTGCATGCATGCCTGCCATTGACCAACATGATGGCAAGGGTGTTGGCCCTTTAGAGAAGCTCCTACCGCCATCTTGGTTGATGGCAGGCATGTGCATGCAGCGCACACGTCATTCACAGAGACATGAGAGGTAGGTGGGGCGTGCATGCGGGTTTACTGAAGCCCGCACCAACTGCATGGGTGTGTGTGCTTGGGAGCTGTCTCTGCAATCTGCGGCAGGGTCGGCAGCCGATGCTACCTCCCACTCTAAGGAGGAACAGGAGCACTATCCTCCCACTCTAAGGAGGGGCCTTCGGCAAAGGCCCAACCTGGCCACCCTCTGGTGCCAGCCCTGCTTAGAGCAGCCAGCTACAAGCTAATTTAACAGAAGTTGCCCGGGAGGGGGGGCTGCTGATGTTTTGGTGTATATCTCTTGAACCAGACCACCTAGAAACGTAATTTTTTTAAAAAAAGAAATCAGAGTCCAGAGATTGAGGTGACTCACCTGGAGACCCAAAGAGGACCAAAAAAATCTGGAGTCTCTGGGCAAAAACAGGAGACCTGGCAAGCCCAGCTTATGTGCATGTGTGTGCATGTGTGGAAAAACTCCTCTTTGGTCATTACAATTCATTGGGCTGTGTAATATGCAAAGAGGTGTTACTGCCACTGCATAGGCAATATTGCAATATTTGGCCTCGTTTTGCCTGGAGCTTTAGCCACAGAGACTTTGTCTGACGTGCTAGGAGTAATACCACAGCCTTTCTTACCACCTTTCACATTTAAAAGCAAACCTACTTTTATGCTCTGGGAAATTGGATGGGGTATTTGGTTTGCCACCTGAAAGTGATTTTTCTATTTGACATAGCCTTAAAGGCTCAGGTTCTGAAATATTAACAAGTAATCTGTTGATCTCATTGGTTCTTTGAGGGTTTAGATTACAGAATTTTGCCCAAGTGGGATGGAAAGGATATGTTTTTGTGCCTCTTTTTCGGGGGTGGGGAACCTCAGGTCTGGAGGCCAAAGGCAGCCCTCCAGAGGCCTCTTTCAACCCCTCAAGGATTCTCTCTAGGCCATGCCCCTTCCCACATACCCCTCTCCACAGACCATACCCTTCGCCAGCCCCTTCTCCATGCCCTTCTCAAGTGCTTTTTCCTGGCTGCAATGGGTCCTTGAATGAATAGGGACTCTTGGTTGCCTGGATGGAGTGTGAAGAGTGCACAGAACTGGACCTCCTGGCTTGCCATACCCAGAGCTTGGAAGTAACTAGTTACAAGTAATGAATTACTTGTAATTCATTACTTTTTTGAGTAACGAGTGGGTAATTCCTTTACATTTTGATTGCAATAGAACTAGGAGTAATTTTACTACTTTTGTGGAGTAATTGTAACGTTTCCAGAATTACTTTTGGGCATTACTTGGGGGGGAGCAGGGGAAGTCTTCTGCTCCTCTGATTTGTGGATGAAAATCATGTGCCTCAAACTGGACTTCTGCGCAGTGTTGCTCTTTCCTCATGCTCTGTGGATGGGTAGGAGGTGACGAGAGAGGAGGTGGAGAGTGAGACAGGGTGGAATGGAGAAAACAATTATTTTAAAAAACGGATAGTGGTGGTGAAGAATGGAGTGGAAGGGGAAAGGATCCGGAGGTCAAGAACATGGATAAAGGAGAAGGAGGCAGCAGCAGAATGGAGATAAAGAACTGTGGAGGTGAAAGATGACAACGTGTGTGTGTGTGAATACTGTGTTTGCACTTGGCACACAAAGTGGCCTCCACCACCGTCTCTGGCTACTGTGCTGCATTTGCAGTATTTTAACTTTTTTGCATCTCAGGGGAAAATGTGTGCTTGGGTGAGTATCCCTTAGTTGGTGGCAGGGCAGGGTCTGGGAGGTGGTTAAGTGAGAGAGATTATGCTGGCTGGCTGAGTGGGGGGGTTGCACTTGGTTTGACATGCAAAGATCTGAGTAGTGGCCTCAGCCTCCCTCCCCACTACCCTTACCAGCGGAGAGACCACCATTGCTATCTTATGAATAAAAATAATTATTCTACTACCTCTGTATGTGTGTGTTTATTTTTAATGTTGTTTTAGGCTACTTAGATGTGCAGCAGCCAAGGGCAGCACCTTGTAGGCGTTTTTTTAAAAGTAACTGAAATGTAATTGTAGCGATTACTTTGGAGGAAAAATAATCAGTTACTTTCAGAGCAATTGTAATTGTAACGGTAATTACTACTTTTTGGAGCCATGTAACTGTAACTGTCATTTATTACTTTTTAAAAGTAATCTTCCAAGCTCTGGCCATACCAGGAACCTCCTGAGTCGGTTCTCAGGTACTGTGTTTTTAGTTTCTGTTCTGCATCACAAGCAGCAGTCTGGTGCATCATTTTCCCCCCTCTGTTGATCATTTTCATTACCAAGAGCTGAGCTTGTTTATGTGTCCTCCATGTGGCTTCCTCTTCATGACAGTTTTCAGAGGTATGTGTTTGTGAGCGGGGGTGTAGAAAACATGGTTTTTACAAGGTTGGAGGGTTGCCTGCTGTGCAAAGGCAGTAGTCACATCCATTGCTCAACCCCCAATTGGCTCTGGCCCCACTCATCACTAGCATGTGACCCCTAGGAAGCTGCTGATGAGGGAATGTGGCCCACCGGGCGAAAAGGTTTTCCCACCCCAGCTCTATTTCTTTATTTATGCTTCTCAGATGTCCCTTTTTATCCTCGTTCTTTTGAAAAGCGTAATAGAACACTCAGGAAGGGAAGCTGCCACAATGTGAGGAAAACAGGTCCAAATGCATGGGGAGAAGGGGGAATGGGTACACCTTGTTGGACTAACAGGGCAGGGGGGAAGACAGACTGGAAGTCGATTACCATGTGAGGAGGAAATGAAGCTAAATTATAGATCCTGCTTGAGGATGTTTATGCACCCACACACACTGCTCGGTATCTATGAAGTGTCCAGTTCTTGTGAGATTTGCTGGAACCACTCAGAAAAGCAGTATTAGAAAAGAGAAGAAGAGAAAACATCCTGAACAGTGCTGGCCCACAACCTTCAAAGCACTGTCCACTTAAGAACAACATAGATGCCTTCCTCTTTTCTCTTTCAACTCATAGAAACCTTGCTTCAGGCCTGTGTTGGTCTGCTAAGAAGCTGCATATGATCATGTCAGTTAGGAGTGGGGAACCTTTTTGGCCCAGTGGGCAAGATCTTTCTCTCTCCCATACTCCCACGGGCCAAGTTTGATAGGTAGGAGGGACCACCCACCAGTCAATCATCTTGGGACTTGGGAGCTCTGAGCATAGGGCTTGCTAAATGCTTTGCACAGCACTTTCCAAACTTGGGTTCTCAGGCATCTGGGAAGCACTGCACAAGGGGCTCTGCAGGCCCTGCCTATAACCTGCAAAAACCCTTTCAGCCAAGCCCCAGCTTATCTGCCCCATACCTGACATCATATATATAGGGCAGCTGGGCGTAGCCTGGCCAAAATGGCCTCGCAGGCCACATGGGGAGGTCTGGCAGGCCAAATTTAGCCCGCAGGTTGGAGGTTCCCCATCCTGACAGTCTTTGTGCTATAGTATGGTGCAGGACACAATCCCATTGCCAATGCTGTTTGACATCTATATGAAGCTGTTTGGAACAGTCATTAGGAAGTTTGGGGCAAAATGTCATAATTACGCTGATGATATGCAGCTCTGTTTCTTTATAACATCTGAGTGAGGAG
Organism: Rhineura floridana; assembly: GCF_030035675.1. Lineage (NCBI taxonomy): Eukaryota > Metazoa > Chordata > Lepidosauria > Squamata > Rhineuridae > Rhineura > Rhineura floridana. The sequence continues at coordinate 89,889,557 of NC_084484.1, read as the reverse complement.
AGGCTGAGCATGGTCTGGAACATTGTCTGGATGCAGTTGTGGAATGGATGAGGGCCAGTAAACTGAGCCTGAAACCTGGGAAGACAGAGGCACTGTGGGTGGGTGATTACAGTGTCTGGGAGATTACTATTTGCCTGTTCTGGATGGGGTTACTCTCCCTCTGAAAGAACTGGTGCGTAGTTTGGGGTGCTTCTGGCAGGGCTGGCGCCAGGCATTACTGGGCCCTTGGGCACCAGCCTATCCCAGGCCTGTGATGTCATATCCCAACCCCCCCATACAGGCAGCACAGGGCTAATAAGCCTGCCCACTGGTCCCACCTACCTCTCACATCCCTGTGAATGATGTGCATGCTGCGCACGCATGCCTACCATCAACCAAGATGGCAGCTGGTGCATCAGCCCCTTAGGAAAACCTCTGCCTTCATCTTGGTGGATGGTAGGCATGTACGTGCTGCATGCATGTCTGCCATCAACCAAGATCGCGGTGGGGGCATCAGCCCCCTTAGGGAAGCCCACCACCACCATCTTGGTTGATGGCAGGCATGCTCACACAGCATGCACGTCATTCACAGGGACGAAAGAGGAAGGTGGGGTGTGCGTGCAAGTTTATTGAAGCATGCACTGACCATATTGGGGAGGTGCATGGGAGCTCCCTCTCTGTAATCCTTGGCAGGAGCAGACGCTGCCATGGATCATGGAAAGGGAGCCCTACCCTCCCACTCTAAGGAAGGGCCCTTTAGGGGCCCCTCTGGGCTGCAGGGGCCCTCAGTCAGGGCCCAACCTGGCACCGGCCCTGGCTCCTGGCTCCATCTTTGTCACTTGAGGCTCAGGTAATCTCCGTGGCTAGGGGTGCCTTTTACCAGCTAAGGCTGGTGCATCAACTATGAGCATTCTTGGACAGGAATAGCCTGTAGTGAATCTTGCATTGGCAACCTCAAAGCTTGGTTATTGCAGTGCTCTCTATATGGGCCACCTTTTTGCCTGGTCCAGAAGCTCTAGCTGGTGCAAAATGCTGCAGCTAGACTATTGATGGGGACAGACTACAGGCTAGCACGTAACTTGGGAGCTTAAAAGCTTACACTGACTTCCCATATGTTCCTCCTGCTGGGAGGAAGGGTGGGATATAAATCAAATAATAAATAAATAAATATGTTACCGGGCCAGGTTCAAGGTCCTTGTATTAATTTATTATTATTAAATTATAATAATTTATAATTTAACAACTTGGGTCCAGGATAGCTTAAGGACTGCCTGATCCCGTATATCACTGAGATCTTTGGGTCTCTGTTGGTGACCCACCATGGCTCAGATGCACGTGGCTCATAACAACTAGAAGTCATGTTTCAGCATAGCGGGCCCAACCCTGTGGAAATCCCTCCCAATTGAGATTAACAGGCACCCTCCTTGTTGCACTTCAGGTATATGACCAAAACCTTGTTGTCCTAGCAGGCATTTTATTGTAATGTTTGGTTTTATAATTATTTTATGGTTGTATTATTTTATGTACACTGCTTAGTTTTATGTACACTGCTTAGAAATCAAATGATTGTGGTAATCATGATTTAAATTCATGTTTTAAATAAATAAGTAAAAATAAAATAAAGTATTTACGTTACCAGCACCTCTGTGGAGCCTGAATTCAATAGCCAAAGTCTGACAACCCATGCAGGAAACTTTGCTTTGAGAGACAGAGAGAAGTGTCTCTCCCTTTGTGGCATGAGGGAGCTACACATGATCCGCTCATGTGAGGGGGTTATTCCAGTCATACACACACCACCACTGTTGTTTGCACACAGGGCTACTTCACGTGCTCAACCAGTTCAATGGACAATAAGATGTTGCTCTGATGGTACTCAAAAGTGGTCCAATTTAGAAGGCCCTCATCCATACCTAGAGGGATGTGCCAAACACAGGGACCGCCAGCTTTTTCTAGCACTAGCAGATTTTGAGATGTTGCTCTACTCATACATAGATCCCATATCTGTGCCTGCAGAGAGATCACAAGGAAGAAATAGAGTTCTGCAACGGTATGCTCACAAAACATTTTAATTCATCACATGAATTAAAAAAAAAAGTTTGACCAGCCATGAAGTTAATTATTCAAAAGGGCTTCTAGTGATATTAACTTTTGCCAGCCAATCTTGACCCATCTCTAGGAAACATTTAGGTAAGGGGGATATAAAATAATTTCACCATTATTTTTTCTGCCTGGTGTCAGAAGAGTAAGAAGATAAATGAGATCTACAGGAACTTGCAAGAAAGAACGTGGTGACTTGTCAAAAAAACTGTCCTGTATAGATAAGAACAGAATTAAATACTCTTGATATACAACTGCATTTGATTTATTGAAAGACATATATCATATTTGGAAACAAAACATGAATAATATTTTAAATTCTTGGTAATATTTGTGAATCTCTTATCTATATTCATTTTTACATTTCAATTCTGAGTTTCCAAGTGTGACAGAATTCAGTATTAGGTTCCTTCCCTATAAACTGAGTGCACTAAGAGTATCCTTGAAATCCCATCATAGATAAGTGATGCACCATCTCTGTGATGCAATAGTCAATTTCCATCACTGAAACTAACCTGCCTGTAATAGAGAGTGCAATTGATATAGGCCCTCTCATTCTGGAAAACAGAAATCCCAGTATTCTATTGTAGTTAATAATGAGAGAGAGAGAGAGGGATCAGTGGCAGGTATGGAATAAATTTGGCTAGTTTCTAGGCTAGGCTTATAATATTACAAAGATAGTTTATTATATAGAAATGGAATAAACCAAGAGGTAGAAGCAGGACATGCATAGAAAGGCTGATAAATGACACAGGGATCAGATAAAGAGTATGTCAGCTTGAAGCTGTGCTCAAGAAAGATAGGCTAAATGGAGGCTTAGGAAATGAGACACTAGTGGAAATTTGGTCAGCTCTATAGGCATGAGTCATTTATACAAATACTGAAATAGTATTCATGCACCGTGCTCCCATCCATAACAGTAAATCAATAGCTTCCTATAAAAAACGTAAGGGGCGTTTCTTACAATACCAGGTACGAAATACACACAAAAATTATGTTGGATATTAAGACCGTAGACATGTAAAAATACACAGCAGCAACCAGAACTTGCATGTGTACATTTTAGAGTGAAATACTAATCTTTAAAAATGTGCTCTCTTATTTGAAAAACTACATGAATATTTAGTATTTGGGATCTGTGCCAAGTTACAAAAGATGTCAAGAAGGATATATCTCCTAAAAATGAAATCAGGGGACTTTATGAAGTGAGGGCCTGTTTAAATGATCATTTCAGAATGCAGTTTAAGAGAAAATGCCTGGCCCATGAAATCCCAGCTATGTCACCCTATGGCAAGGTTCTCATGTATATCTGGTGTCAGGGGCTCGTTTCATTGCAGATCAACATTTGGCATGCGAGTCCAAATGCTCATTTGTGGTGGAGCACCAAAAGCTGGCCCAGACTAAATTCTACACATGGGTTCAGTTTTCCATAGCCAGCATGCACTGTGGTAATCATGAGAACTGGGCAATTGCTGAATGCCTATATTCTCTAGTATTGCACCACCATATTATAGAAAGCACTTGAAAGCATCCATAAGACACTTCCCTTTTAAAAGAGGGCCACATTTTATTTACCTGCAATTTTATTGTATTTTTTCTTACCTACATTTTCAGCCTGTCACAATCTGTAGCTTATAGGACCGTTTCTTGCTGTAACAGAATATTGTATCATATGGAAAACAGAATGTTCTGCAGATGTGTTCATTTAGGCCTTACATTCATTCATTCATTCATTCATTGTGAAACTGGAACATTTCAAATTACCTTCCTGTTCTAGAAAAGAATTTCCTTTAGCTTCCCAATCTAATCTTTCCTGAGCAGTCAGTTCAAAAGGAAGATTTCAGCTAGGCCAGAAGAGAATATGCTTTGTTTCACTGTGCCCTCTTTTCAAATCTTGTTGTGACTAATGAAATTAAGAACTCGTATGGACAATCCAATTTTTCTGGCTACATGGGAGTGGCTTTCCTCATAATGCCACAGTGGCATTAACCACATTCCTACAATAGCAGAGTGCTCGTTGGGCAAACAGAGTGGAGGAGGGAAAGTGGCCTATCATAGGAATGGGGTGGGGGAGGCCATTCTTTCCTTGTTATTTGTTAATTGTGGAGATGTGTGACCTAATGCAGGGAATTAGATGTGCACATTCTTCAAATAAAATATAGATCTTAAGCATGTGTCTTGAAACAATGGGATTTTTTCACAATAATTGTTTCTTTTTAAAAGCATATTTTTAAATTAATTAAAATATTTTAAAATCAATTTTCATGTGTCTTTGAAGAATTGGGTCCCCTTCCTTAGTGAATCCCCTCCATTAATCCACACTGCAAAGTCACTTTGTCTGATAGGCCAGTGTAAATTTGGTTTAAGTGCAAGTATTTTTTATTTCAAGCTTTTGGGAATCACACTGTTTGGGAATATGAGACAAATCCCATTCTGTTTGGTCACAGTACTAGCTAAGAAGTCTGTACATTATGCTGGAGAAGACACTGAGTCTCCCTCACGATGCTCCTGTCTTTCTCTCCCCTTTTCATATCCTGACTACCTCATACTAACATTCTGTATATGTCACTTATCCTGATCCATCATGCTTCTACCTGACTGCATTCAAGGAAACAAGAACCTGGCTGGCCCTCCTGTTAGGCAGAGTGAGGCAGCTGCTTCACACACCTGATTTTGGGAGTCGTGAAAGGGCAGCAACAAATTGTTATTCATTTATATTATATTATTATCATCATTAATGTTATGTTTTTACTCCCAGGGAGAGGCACTTGTGGGATTTTCTGTTGCAAGTGCCAAAATAACTTTGACAGCCTCAGCTACTATCCATCTTGACTTGGGGAGGGGTGCCATTTGTTGTTCTTCCTCAGACAATTAAATATTTTGTTCTAGCTCTGAGGCAGTAGGAGCCACAAGGAAAAAAGTAGATGAATTAAGATAAAAATTAATGAATTAAAACTAAATGGATAATAACACCCACGCCTGCCGCCAATGAGCGGCCAAGTCGGGCATTGACTCAAGGGCCCAGGAACCCCTCACCACCAGGCCTGCTCATCTCCTTCTGTCTTTGTTGCCATGGGGCCCACCAGTGCCAGGACTGATAACATCCAAGATTTAAATAAAAATTAAAGAAAGGTAGTGATGAAATTGGAGGGTGCTGAACAGTGTCAAAGATACTGTGAGGAACTGTTTGAAAATGGTGCAATGAAGATATGTTAAACAGTTTGTGAAGCAGGCAAAATTGTGGGATTCACTTGGTGGTGGTAGGTAGGAAATACAGGTTGGGTTTGAAGTTTAGATGCACCCTCAGGCTGAGTAAGGAACACCCGTGTATAACTGATAAAACAATTGATGTACTTTCAAGTGAAAATTGATTTCTAGAAAAAATACATAGCTATAGAGAAAGATACACCTATCTTGATGAAGATACAAATTAACTCTGCACTAACTGCACATATCTCTGGTTGCATTCACACACCGTACATTTAAAGTGCTATTATTCCACTTTAAACAGTCATGACTTCCCACAAAGAATACCCTGGGAAGAGGGATTGTTAAACCCAGAGCTTGGAAAAGTTACCTTTTTGAACTACAATTCCCATCAGCCCAATCCAGTGGCCATGCTGGCTGGGGCTGATGGGAGTTGTAGTTTTAAAAAGTAACTTTTCCAAGCTCTGGAAACCACTCTGAGAATGGTAGCTCAGTGTGGTGAATAGGAGTCTCCTAACAACTCTTAGCACTCTTATCAAACTACAGTTCCCAGGATTCTTTGGGGAAAGCCATACCTGTTGAAAGTGGAATAACAGTGCTTTAAATGCATGGTGTGCATGTGACCTCTCCATATCTCTGCACACAGCCTTCCTGGCCTCCCACCTCTCTTTCCTCCTTACTTGTGCTTTATCCTGCTATGCCTCTGTCCTTTCTGCTTGACCCCACCTCTCGATTGCTAATCTATTTGTATGTCACATGTGTTAAGGCTCTCTTGCCTTAAGTGTTTTGATGTCTTCGCCTAGACAGGAAGCAGCTTAGGGAGATGTTTTAGGTTGTAAAATGGGAATTCCTAAATCCATGAGTGTCTTATCGAACCCTTCATATACAGCTGTATACCATGACCTTTTGAATGACTCCTTCCAGGCACAGGCCAGTTTTAGAAGAACAGAAAACTCTTGCCTCTTCTTGTATGTGAACAGTGGCCTGAACTTGGCTCTTTCTGTAACAAATCCACTACCAGATCCATGGTCGTGTACAGTGTATTGTCAAATGTCCTTAGCATTGAACTTTATCAGCCCAAAACTAAAATGAAATTAAAATTGGATATATATAAATGGCAAAAGGAGAAAGAAATGATTCATGGAGTTCTACATCAAACCAAGTATTTGCAGTGCTTTCTTAGCTATTAAATAAATATACAGTCAGTTAGTCACAAAACAAAATAGAGGTGTGTTGCGCAGCAGCAGTTCTTTGGTTCCTTTTTTTCCTGCCTTAACCGGAGATAACATGCTAATGTAGAAGGGCCATAGCTCAGTAGTAGAGTATCTGCTTCTGCATACAGAAGGTCCCTGGTTTAACCCCCCACATCTTCAGATAGGTCTAGGAGAGATTCCCTATCTGAAACCTTGGAGACCTGCTTCCAGTCAGTGCAGATAATACTGAACTAGATGGTGATTTAGTATAAGGAGGTTTCCTGTGTAAGAAAATCCTGATGGCCTTTTATTTTATTTTTTAAAGTGAGAACCTATTTTGGGTGAGGGGATCTGAAGTAGCAGAGATTTCACAACCTTTTTCTTAACTGCTGCTTCTCTGCTGCTAGTTGTCCCCAAACTGCTTTTTCCCGAGAGGTTCAAAATGTGTGCTTTCAATCAGGATTCAGTGAAACTTTCCTCCTGCTGAATTATGGTAGTAGCAACTTGACTCAGAAACCTTAACAGAAACTTGGAGAACAGTCCTACTGTAGCAAGACCATATAAAGAAAATGTTAGTCCCCAATGCAAGGATTACAAATACCAGACTTTCGTTTTGAAGGTCCCTGAGTTACTATTTCTTTCTTTTTCTTTTTAAACTTGTTAAACAGGATTGACTACTTCACAGAGACCAGCATTATTGGAAGTAGTTATTCTGGCCAAGAGCCATAGGCTGAATAAGAGAGCACTCAGGACATTGGCAATAGTGCAGAGATTGCATCAGCCGATATTTACATAGAGCGGGAGAGGACAGAATGAGATGATTCCAAGCATTTCCTTGGCCAACAGACTATTGTTTTCAGCATGGTAACTTTTCCTTTTAAAAAATCCTCATGAACACTCTTCAGCATTTTTGTGTGAATTTCTCCTAATAAACACATTTTTGTATGCAGTTTTTACTAACGTACACATTTTTGCAAGCTATTTCTCAACATGTAATGCCTTTTTGTGTTAGTGTAAATAAATGTCTATATTAGTGTAAATATTTTATGCACGTTCCCATAATATATGCATTTTGGTAAACACTGTTTGGATAGAGAACTGCATTGCAAAATTTGCATAAGTCCATATTTTGAAGGATGACTGTGTTTCATTTCTCATATTGCGAATTTGATATTCTTGGCTTCCAATGAGAACTGAACTGAATTTCTCCTCCATCCCTAATTGTGACATAGCTTGGGGGTCCTTAAAAGAGTCTTTGCCCCTCTCTGTACCTTGGTACCCCTTGGGTCATTAGGAAGGCCAATGCCGCTAGGCATCAAAGTGCTTCATCTTTGTCACTGGAATTAAATCCACAAAGGATATGCATATGATAGAATGATTTGACAGAGAACAACAAATGAGTGGTGCAATCCACAGTCACTAAAACCAATGGAAGAACTGGGAGCTTGTGCAGGCTAGTGGCTAAAAGACTGAGCTGGAAATCATCCAAGGTTCAAAGCTTGCCTCTGCCATGACCTCACTAGTCGGCTTTAGGCAAATCATCTCTCAGCCTTAGCTCCCCATCTGCAATATGTAGATAAAAGTTCTAACCCACCCTTTACAAGAATGTCTTGTAAACAAATTGCTGCAATAATCTATGAGAACTGTTATGTACGACAAATAAGAAATGAGTGGAGGGAAAATACCAAGCAAGTGTAATCCACAGCTCTTAAACCAATGGAAGAGCTGAGCGGTAACATAGACTAGTTACTAGTAGCTAAGAGACTGAGCTGTCAATGATCTCTGGTTCAAAGTTTGCTTCTGTCATGACTTCATTAGGCAGCTTTGGACGAGTCATTATCTCTCAGCTTCGGCTCCCCATCTGCAATATGGCCTTCAGACCTACCCTTACAGGGATGTTACAAAAGTTGTTTCAATAATGCACATGTAGTTTTTTAAACACTCTCAAAAGTGCTATATAAATGCTCAGTATTATCATTTTCTTTAATAGCGTGTTGATTCACAGTCAGGTTTTGTGTGAAGGGGACAAAAACCAACAAAGTTGAATTTGCTTACCTAACATCTATTGTTTGTCTATGGAAATAAACCTTGAAAAGTCATTAGTCAACAGAAATGTTGCAGCATAAACAACAACAAATCTTGTAGTACCTTAAATCTAATAAATTTATTATGGCTTAAGCTTTTGTGAATCACACAGTCCGCTACATCAGATGCATGAAGTGTAATCCCAAATTGGCAAGTGTATATACACATGATCACAGGGGAAGGGGCATTGTTGGGCAGGGAAATGGAATGCAAAAAGAACACTGACAATTATGTAAAAGCAAATTAGTTACAGCGACCAGTTAACAAGCCTGTGTTGGTGATCACATACATAGCATTTTAATCACTAATTGCTTTACAGCCTGTTTCCTAATGAAAAATCAGGTATGTTTCTACTTTTGATGATTGCTGTTCCCTTTACTTTCTGAGCATTATACTTTTCCAGGAAAGCAACCCACAAACATGTGAAAAAGTTACCTGCAAACAGCTCAGCATTGCATGTTTAATTTGCCACTTTTTGAAAATTTACCAAATTATGTGTTGGTGGAGTTCTATAACCACGCACCAGCCATTTTGCAGGATAATTTCCACGCATCGTCCAGACTCTTCTTGATATGCTACTTGAGATTTTTGATTTTCAGATCTTTAACTGACTCAGAATATTGAAAGGAACCAATTACAAGTCTATTCACATGCCAGTCACAGATTTGCTAAGCATCACTGAGGGTCACTCTATCTAATCTATCTAATATTATTTTAACCTTGGGAACAACTTGCAGGTAACCTCCCAGGACTGCATTATATATTGTAAAAAAATAATAATAATTTTCTAGCTGAAAAACGTATGTTTTTTCCTTAGTATTTTTGAAATCAATCTGATTGAGTTGTCTGATTAAGTCTAATTAAATGTAAAGGAGTGGTATTTTTGAGGATTGCTGGAGAGGGGAACAAGGCAAATTGTACCTAAGTTTTTTAAAAACTCTTTATCTATAACTATATAGCCAGTGTGGTAACATGGGGAATTGATGGGTTACAGCTGGCATCGGGAATTAGTAGGCCTTCAGATGTTGTTGGACTACAGCCCCCATCATTGCTGTCTATTGGCCATGTCGGCTGGGGCTGATGAAAGTCAAGTCTAACAACATCTAGAGACCTACCAATTCCCCATCCCTGGGATGGAATATCAGACTAGGACCAGGGAGACTTGGGTTTAAATTCCACTCAACCACAATGTCCAGTGGATGGCCTTGGCCAGACACTATCGCTCAGCCTAACCTACCTCAGAATTCTTGTGAAGATAAGACGCCACCCAGAGCACCTTTGAGGAAGGATGGGTTAATGTAATAAATACGTAGCTATATACCTGTCCTGTCGTTTCAACTTTCTAAATTATCAGTGCATGATGAAAATTCTTCCACTCTTCCTGCAGCTCATTCTTCACTCAAAGCTATAATCCTCTACTTGTGATATAATCATTTCAATGACACTATTAAATTGCCACAACTAAGGATGAGGATTTGAAGGACAAACAAACCTATTGCTAGAGGTTGCTTTTGTACCTACCAACACTTCAAAAGCCACTAGAATGCACTTTTGCAGGAATGTTCATAATTGCCTTCTGTGTGTTGAAAATTTTTGAGTATTATGCAGCTACATCATATATAGGCTAATAGTAAACTCATTTCCCTGAGTAGCGGTCCTTATGAAGCTAAAACAGCACCATCAATATACAAGAGGAAGGCATCAACAGGCTTGGAGGAACCCAGAGGTTTGCAGAAGTTCAAAAAGCTTAAAGAACCACCCACAACAGAGGGGAACCAAAAACCAACCCAATGAGGACTGGGCATGGTCTGTGGCCATGTAATGCTGGCTGGCTGCATGAGAGGGGAGAATGGAAAACCAGAATAGAGGGAAAAGATAATTGAGTATCCTTGAAGAAGGTATGGCTGGCTAGAACTCTAGACAGGTCCCACTTGTACACTCCTCCCTAAAGCATAATAAAATTGTGTTGTGATAAGATACAGTAAAACCTCTTGTATACAGATGTCTTTAATTTGAACCTGCCTTCCTTATGCTCCATGTGTTAGGGATATCCCCCCTTTACTTTCACTATTTGCCAAACAGCTTCTTCTTACTATACCATACTTCTGTATTAAAAGGCATAATTTATGTCTGCAAATGAGTTCATGTCTGATGAGTCAAGAACAAATAACCTACAATCACTATATTATTTTATGAAATAGGACTTCGGCTTTAAGAGTGCACATCACCAGAATCTCAAATCACTAGGTAATACTACCATTACAATTGAACTGACTTCCAAATTAAAAATCTACCTTCACTAATCAAATGACTAGCTTTATTGTGTCTGCATTTACCTTTTGCGTTGCAAGAGTATTATGAGGCCCAAATACAACTGGAGCCAGATAAATGCTTTGCAGCCTATTTATTTCCACTTGACTTGTAGCATATTTTTCATTTGTTATATTGTCTCTGAAGGGCTTAAAGAAACTTAAGCCTCCAGTCATTTCTTTGGGTAAGGCCTAATCATCTGTAATCAGTTTGCATTCCCTTTTTTAGGGTGGACATGGTTTCCCCAAAACAGTCTGGCGGGCCAAACTGTAAGGCCTGACAGGGTAAGGATGGGCCATAAGACAAAAGTTCCCCACCCTTGCCCAACTATAAGAGCAGTGGACCTGCCTAACTAGCCGTTAACCTGGACATGTACCAAAACCCCTTTTAACATCCTTAATGCCTGTGTGACACAAATAATATAAGAGAGCTCATGAGTATCATTCCACCAATTTGTCTTCCTCATAAGGAACAAATCAAATCAACAGTGAGGTGCATGTGAGTAGCTACAAGCAGTGGATGAAGATCCTTTGTTTTTGCCACCTTTGTTGTCCTTTGTTTCACAAAACCTAAGCCATCTACAGTACATAATGCTATTTCTTGCAGAAGTCACACTTTCTGAAAAACACACAACTCACTTTGGGGGAATGCATCTCTTTTGGAGACGATATTAGTAAAGCTTTAATCTGAAATCCACATAACCTACTAAATGGCTCAGTAACCCTATCCACTGGCTCTAGAAGTGGGAAGCCTAACCCACTGTGTATGTGACAAACTTAGGAAGAGGCATAATATAAGGAAACAAGATGGCTTGCGCCTACCTATCTTTCCACAGTCCCAGAAACCAGGCTGAAATGTATGTATGAATACAATGAGCAGGCGCAACATAGCTTTGGAGAGGTTCTCAAAGATGTGACTGGTATCGCCCAGATTTCTAGCTAACCTGGCCTAGCCTGCTCCCATTTATAGAGCCCCTATTTATAATGTAGAAAAAGTGGTTTTTTCCCTTTCTTTCATAATACTAGAACATGGGGCCATCCGATAAAGCTGCAAGCTGTAGAGTTTACGACAGACAAAAGAAGTACTTCTTCACACAGTGCATATTTAAACTATGGCATTCACTCCAGCTAGATGTAGTGATGGCTGCCAACTGAAATGGCTTTCAAATATAATGACTCATACAGGATAAGGCTATCAATGGCTACTACTAGCCATGATGGCTTTGTTCTGCCTCCACTGCCAGAGGCATACTTATGCCTCTGAATAACAGTTCCTGGGAATTACAAATGGGGAAGAATGCTATTGCACTCACATTCTGCTTCTTCCCATCAACAACTAGTTGGCCACTGAACAGAATATTGGACTAGGTGGGCCATTGGCCTGATCCAGCAGGCTGTTCTTATTTTTTTTAATTCCATTTCAAATACTTAACAGCATTTACCAGTTGGCTAGCCCTACTTGGAAAGTGTATAGTACAATTTCCTGTCACATACTGGGAAGGGTAAAGCTGTGGAATGTCTGTCTGCCTACCTATACTAAACTTTTGTAGCCAGGAAGACCAAAGTTGTCCTGCATCTATTGGCTCTTAAAACCCATATAAGCCTCCTTTTTGAAGTTTTGTCAGTACTCAGTTGTTCCAAATTGACAGATATGTGGTTACCTTTTGCCAATAGTGGCTGACTTCCTCTATAAATTGGAAGAGGAAAAAGTCTCCCAGGAAGTTCCATTTGCTTTCTCTAGTCAGAGTTCCTCCCTGATGCCTGGATAAAGCGCACAGTTTGCCTGGAGCTACCCAGGTAACATTTGGCAAATTTCATTTTGAAAGTCTTTGCAATAGTTTGCAGCAAAAAAGCTCTTCGAACAATGTGTGCTTGTGGGACCCTGCCTGGTATTTCATCTTCTTGAAGCAATGTAGAAAGCCATCTGACAAAATATTGTAGTTTTCTTTTTTATGCATTCCTAATCACATCTTCTCTTTAATAAACCTTTCATTTGATCAGAAGTTTGACTAAATGGGTCATCTGTTTGTACCCATATTCCTAACAGTTTGCCTAGAGCATTTGGTTATGCAATTTCTTTAAAAAGGGCTGCATACCCTGGTAAGACAGACATTTCTCCATCACAGAACAGCAGTGCACTCCTAACCATGACTAAATGGAAATGGAATGCCTTCAAGTCGATTCCGACATATGGCAATCCTATGAATAGGGTATTCATGGTAAGTGGTATTCAGAGGGGTTTCACCATTGCGTTCCTCTCAGGCTGAGAGGCAATGAATGGCCCAAGGTCACCCAGTGAGCTTCATGGCTGTGTGGGGATTCGAACCCTGGTCTCCCAGGTTGTAGTCCAACACTCTAACCACTACGCCTACTCAGTCATAAGTCCAATTTAACTCAATGGGGCTTACTCCCAGGTAATTGGGGCTATGATTCCAGCTTAAATGTGTTAAATTCTGTTTTTTTGGAGCACGATAGAAGGCTGCAAATGTTGAGAAATAATTCTTGGCAGTAGTCTTACCACAGGGCAGGGTAAGGTAGGGTTTTATTCCAAAGCAAAGGCAATAGCAAATTCAAAACTAAGGAACAAAATCACCAGAAGGCAGAAAAAAATAATTTGATTTGGGCAGGATGGAGATTTCTAAATCCTGAGTAGCAGGCAGGAAAAGGAGCTGAAGGGAAGGGTGTTAGGACTGAAGGAAACTTATTATTTATTAAATTTATATCCCGCCCTTCCTACCAGTAGGAGCCCAGGGTGGCAAAACGTAAATGTGGAAACCCCTGATCAAATCCAGTATGTGCTGGAATTGCTTTTTAAAAATGTTTTTAAAACTTTTTAAAAAATGTTTTTAAAACTTTTTAAAAAATGTTTTTTAAAAATGTTTTTAAAACTTTAAAAAAAATGTTTTTAAAGATGTTTTGTTTTAATGTTTTTAATGATTGTGTTTTAATATATTTTGAAGTCTGTTTTTATGATGTTTTAAAGTGTTTTTAGTGCTTTTGTTTGCCACCCTGGGCTCCTACTGGGAGAAAGGGCAGGATATAAATCAAATAAATAAATAATATCCTCATTTTCATCTATAGTTAATGTTTGGAGATTTCGGAACAAGATTTTACTCCAATATGAAACTTCTACTATTATGTCTAGTGACTGAGTTACTAATTAAACCTATTAACAAAAATATTAGCATGGTCTGCAGAACAGTATTTGAATGAACCACTCTTGTTCACTGTTGTTTGTAAAAAGTTCATAGAGAGAATAACTAGTATGATAATGGCTGACACTAGGAAATTGCCTCAAATTATACCTCCTATATATCATCCAAGGCAGCTAGTTTAGGGGGAGGGACCATAGCTTAGTGGTAGAGCACACGGATTACATAAGGAGGTAGCATAGGTGAAATAAAAGACCTTGGCTTGAGATCCTGGATAGCTGTTGCCCACCAGAGCAGACACTACTGAACTACACCAACAAGTCTAGCCTGGTAAGAGGCAACTTCCCAGGTTCCTATGATATCTTATTTACAGTGCTTTCCTATACATATCTACTCCAAGTCCCATTATGTTCAATGGGTACTAGCCCCTCTGAGGGTCAACTTCCATGTCAGTACTTCTCAATCAGGCTACAGTGTTACTTGGAAGTAGTGGCAGGTGAAGGCAAGCTGCCATTTCAAATTTACCACAATGCCCTGGAACATCCAACATTAAGATTGTTCCCAGACTTTGTGAGAGATTTTAATGGGATTAAAATTCCCCACAATGCTTCAGAACATTGTGGGGAATTTAAAATAGCTTGTAGTTGCCTGCCGACCACCAGAGAGTGCCCAGAACAGGTGCCACAAGGCCCTGCTGAAGTTATAACAACTGCCCAAGGTTGCTGGAGCTGAAGCTACCTTGTCCAGGACTGTTATAGGCCCAAAGAGTTTACTAGTAAACAAATACTGGTTTGCACTATTGCTGACAAGATTGTTAGGTTTAAAGGACATTTTGATGTGGAAACTCCCCTGAAAACATTAAAATGAAAAGTAATTCCTTATTGGCTGTAATTAAAATTTTGGTTTAAATTTCTAAAAAGTTTAATAGATAACAACTGTGATTTTTCTTAGTCAAAAAGCCTCTTTTTTAAAGATTAACAGTGCAATCCTATACTTGTTTACTCATATTAGAGTCCCATTGATTCTATGGGGATACCTTCCACAGAAGCAGAGGATTGCAACCTTAAAATAAAAATTCATTTTAAACCATTTTTAAAAGTCACAATGGTTTTAAAAACAATCATTTCTACCTTGCCCCTACTTACGAATGCTTAACTTAGGCTGGAATGAGCCCTTTATATTTCCTTACTTCCCTCAAATAAGATGTTGCCCAGTTAGCCACAAACTCATAAGCATTAGCATATTGTCCATGAAAAAAGAGCCCAAGGGAATTTTCAAATCTGAATCTATACAGGATATTTGAATCTTAAAAGGTTTACCTCATTATGTGGTATTTTTGGTTTTAAGAGTGCAAGATCTGAAGCTTCAAGTAGTATCTTTGAAGTGGACCAATCAACAGCTGTTTTGGAAAGTAGGTTTAAGAAGATTGTGGATTAGGCTGGCTGCATATTAATATAACCACATTGCACTGAATATACATCTGAGCAAACAGGAAAGGTACAGACAATATACCCACTCATTCATATATTAATTTCTATTTGGATTCCTGCAATGAGCAGGGGGTTGATGGCCTGATATAGGACTCTTTCAACTCTACTATTCTATGATCCTATGAAAGTATGTCAAGTACAATACTGAAGTTAATGTATCCTGATTTAAAGTAGAAAATACTACACCGAAAGAAGCTGTTGATTCCATGATCAGCCTAGAAGCATCCACCCCAAAACATATATAGCTCATACAGTTTAGGTAACTTAAATCTGATTAGAAGTTAGCAACTGTTAAAAGTACCTTCTCACTTAATTTAGTTTAAAAGATTGACCTGTATCCATATAAACATGCTGCAACTCCGTTTCAGTGTTGTATTAAGGCACCTTTAAAAAGAGTGACAGCATGGTTTACACATGTTGAGGCTATTTTAAGTTAAGTATATGCCGTTTTGAAAGTCAGTTCCTTGGGATGGATAGGTAAAGGGCTAGATTATACCCAGTGGGCTCAATCTTACCCACAGTGGGCATAGCTCCCATATATGGAGAGACTCCCATAGGGCATAACAGAACTCTGAGCTCACCCCTCTTGAGTGTGAGATGGGCTGGAAGGCACATGATGTAGCCACCTTGCTGAAGCAAATCAGGTCTGGATGAGATCACTGCCTGGATGGAAAAGATCCTAAGAACTCCCATGTATGTCATTTTGAATTCTGGGATATAAATGTACCAAATAAATGGGGATATGGTACTTGTCTGTGTGCCACAGGGGCAATATGCGCAACAAGGGCCTGTCATCCCTGTGGTGATTTGGATCAAAGCTATTTAAAAAAATAATTAAGAATAATTTTGCATCTTGTTTGTATTCAAGTAGAGGCACAGTATAAAAACAATTATGTCAATTTTAGTCAATATATTTGCTTATTTATTTTAGAATATACTCTACATCTGAATAATTTCATGTACAACAATGGAACCCTTTCAGCTTTCCAATGAAATATGGCTGGACATTAGTTAACTGGTTCTATCCTCTGCAACAAAATATAAATAGTTCTTAAGTGGCATAATTGCAGCCTCATGTAAACCAGTTCTACATAATATGGAAAGGTAAGTATCTTTACTTAAATGAGAAAAATAACTGTTCACCTTGCTTGTAAAAAAATTTTTTTTTAACTATTAGTGATTAATGTACATCCTTGCGCATTGGTAAAAAATAGGACTGCAGATCTAACAGCATGCAAAGAAGAGAACTCTTAAGACTTTATATACATATATATTAACGTTACAAAAGTAGTGCAAAACAGGAAAGAAGTGATGCAATCGCCACTAGTATTTCCACCACCACGTGCACACGTGCACAGTTTTCCATTGATTACAAACACACTCTTTCAGTAACTGGCCTGGGCCACTGTACATCATTCTGAGTTCTCAGAATTTGGAAATATACTTGACTACCTGGTTATGCCTGCTACTCCAGGCAGAGACTCATCACCCCTCCCTCCATGAATCTTTACAGTTGCCAACAGTAAAATCCCACTAGGATATGCCTAACAAAACAGTCACTCCCTTCCTCTCTTATTCTCTCCTAAACACATATAATTTTACACTTGCTCCTATGCTCACCATTGGCCCTGCTATGCTTCTTTGTCCGATTTCATTTACAAAACCATACAGTAGCATTTGCTTCTCTCTAGCTCAAAACACACAGGTCACTTTTGCTGGCATTTTTCCCTAGCCCCTTACAAACTCTTACTTCCCCAATCTCTGACCCTCTCACTCCAGCAGGCAGGCAGGCCGTGTTCTCCCCCTCCCTGGTTCAGTGCCCCCAGTTGTTGACTCCAATCTCCTGTTTGTATCGGTTGGTGAGCAAGTTGGCCTTGCGAGTAAGTTTGGAAAGCACAGTGTGCAGTCCGCTCAAGTGATAATGAAACTGCTTCTCCAGATCTTCCTCCACCTCCCGGTCTTCGGGGATCCCTCGGCTAATGTCCACAGCGCCAGGCCCCCCATTCAGCTTGTCCTTCTTCCTGCTAGCTGCCTCCTCGTTCGCCTGCTGTAGCACCCCCCACTCGATGTCGTTGCGAATAGACTTGAGCAGCACATAGTGGCTGTACATGTCTCTGCAAGAGCAATAGGCGCCGCCATTGGGGGTCAACTGGGCCTCTCTTTCCCCGCAGCCGCCCCCCGAGTCCAGCTCATCTAGCATGAGAGGCACGTCCCGAAGAAGGCTGGGTACCATCACCGTCTGGTCCATGTTGTTGACGGCCCCGATGAAGCGGTTCATGGCATTGAAGAGGGAGTGTTTTTGGTTATACGAGTCGCAAATCTGCATCATCCTGGCTGCTGTGCGATGTGCGCCAATAGGGGAACAGGCTGACTGCTTTTCTTTTGCTGCTGCTGCTGCTGCTGCTGCTGCAGTAGGAGGGTGTGCCGAGCAAGCCCAGGGGACACCGGCTGCTCTGATGGGATCAATGCACGGTCTGGGAAAAACAGGCGCCAAGCCGAGAAGTCCCCCCCCCTTTGTTTCGTTTTCCAGAAAGGAATAAAATGTACCGGCTCTTTCTCCCTGTCTCACAAGAAATCTCTTTCCTAAGGACTAAGCCGTCTTTCAACCTTTCCTTGTCCACTAATTGGTTGCCGGCTCGGAGGAAGAAACACTCTGCTGCAAGGAGTGGCTGTAAAAGAACAAAAGATGGCGATTAAGACCAGCCCCATGCCTTGCCCCAAACCCTCGCCGCTTCAGCAGTGGCAGTCCCCCTCCCTCCTTACGACTTTCCTCCCGCCTCATCCCTGTCTCAGGCTTCTTTAACTCCCAAGCTTTAATATTCAGAATTGTATTAAAACCAAATCTTACTCCATCCATAAAACGGGAACCACTCACTAAATGCCCCCCCCCTGCGAGATTACATCAATGCGCCCTCACGACTTAAGCAGATCCAGATCTCCACTCTGGAAATATATGAGGTAATGGAAAGTGATTTTGAGCATCCGCAAAGCGCCCAAATAACCGCAACCTGTCCTTGTAGATGTAGATGCCCCTTGGGTGTAGGCTCCCATCCAAAGAAACTGGAAGCGAGTTCTCAGCCGTTAAGCCAGTGGTATCCTCCTTCCCATCTTGCTTCAACTCTAGACCCTTCCCGCCAGACCCAGCCCAGTCTCTCACCCGCCTGCCTTCGGAATCGCTTACATACCAACACACGCGAGACTACTTAGCAGCTTACTTTGACTGCCTGCTCCACCCAAAGCAAGAGGAAGCCGACCTCGGCTCACTTTGGGTTTCCTCCCATTAAAAGGGAACTTACTCCAGTCCCCCAGGAGCTCAGCGCAAAAGACTGAGGGGGGCTGGGAGCTAGACTGAGAACCTAGGTTGATGAGGCAATCCACCAAGCATTGTTCGTCAGCAATGAGCAAGCCCCCTAATCGACCTGACCCAGCCACAGAAACAAGACATCCACCGGCGCATCGCTGCTTCCATTCAGACCAGCAAATGGAACAAAGCCGAGTGAGGTGGGTAGATGAGAGGGCGCCCGCGCTCTCGGTTGCCTCAGCACTCACCGTGTTCAAGCATTTGCTCTCAGGCTGCGGTTAGCCAGCTCTGTGGACATCCCTGTCTTGCTGCAGCCTGTAGCCCTGCTCCCATGCTATGAGCCGTATTTATAGCGTGTATGTTAAAACAAGGTGTTTCCAAGGGCCACCCCCTTGCAGTGAAGCAAGGGGGGGGCGGAAGGCGTCTCAGTCCGAGTGACCACGTGTAACACCGGTTTCTGCTACCAGGGACTAGGAGGCGGCTCCGCCTCTCCCAACACTCAGCGAGGGGGGGAGGGGGGCTGGGCGCTGCGCATACCCAACGACTACTAGTGCCAGGTGGGGAAAGATAAAATGTCAAACATAGCCTCGCACCCGACAAAGACAGCAAAAGAGAAATTTTCGCATCCCTGAAGAAGGCAAGAGTTGGTGCTGAGTCGTCTCATGTTTCAACACAGCCCCAGATTTCAGTGCGCCTTTGCAGCTCTATTCAAAGAGGAGGTGGTTAGCAAAACAAACAGGATTGGCTTTTACGGGTTTGAACCTCTGCTTCAAGGCAGGATCCCGGGTTACGCTGGCGTCAAACCTAAGGGAACTTGTGGGTAAGGGAGATCCATATACTGTACACTCCCCAACCTGCCACCGCGAGGCTCCAGGAGACATATTAAACAGCTCATTGAATCCGGCGTCCAAAATTCTGTGCGATTCCTGCCAAAGCACACACGAGACAGACAGCTCTGGCATCTGTCAGAGGCAGTTACCTTAAATACAACAAACAGCTGAACAGCAGAAGTCTCACGGAAATCGAGGGTTACTTCCCTTCCCCGAAGGAGCTTTGAGTGCACTTTGTCTACTTCTTACTTGCCCAAAGAAGGATAGTGAAGTGGCGGACACTTTGCTTATGCACCTCACCACTGCTCAGTCCTGGAACCGGTTTTCAGGGTCAGGGTCAGCCCAAAGATCTCTGATGTGATGGTGGAGAGTGCCACTGAGTCCTGTAGGGACGGTTTTGCCACAGAACCTTGGAGCAGTCAGAGGGCATTATCACCAGACACGTTTGATCCCCAAACATCTCTCATTCTAGAAATTAAGCTTTCATTAAATTGCAGACGAAACGATGCCAATGTGCAGTTCCGTCCAAACTTTCCGTCCAATCGCGGAAAACAAAAGTGCTTAAAAGAGCGTTTACAGTTTATTCCCATTTCCTCAGGGTCAAACTACATTACAGGCGGGACACGCTGAGCAGTCGGTGGGCGGGTTTTGTGTTTCCTTTTAATGGTAACGCTGCGCCATTTCCAAGGGCTTAACCCTTTCCCAACGAGCCATTTACCGGATCAAAATAATTGCCAGCTGCTTCTATCCACATTTGGGGTCAGAGAGTGCAAAATGCACCAACAGTGACTTTTCGTCCTCACGTTACCCCAGTCCAGAAGAGAAAATATGAAAGAACTCTGGGTGCTTCATTAATTAATTACTAATTCTTCACAATGTCACAGGGCAGGGCAGGTTACAATATAAAAATACAATTATGAAAAAGCCAAACGCAAATTCCAGGATATTCTCATATTTCGAGGTGGGGAACCTGAGCCCGTTTTTGAACTCCACCTCCCATCAGTCCCAGCCAGTATTACCAATCGTCAGAAATGTTGGGAGTTGTAGTCCAGCTATATCTGGAGGGCCATAACTTCCTCATCCCTCCCATATTCCTTGCTGTCCCAATACTTTTAAATTCCATCCTGAACCCTGACTTTTTATGCAGACTGGAAGGCGCCAAGAATTTTATTAAACGCAGACTAAGCAGGTTTTCCATAGCCGGATAGTATACAGTTAGGGGTGTCAATAAACGTGTATACGCCGTTTAACTTTACCCCGCAGCTTAATATTCAGGTTTGACTCTGCCTCCTCGGGAATCTCCTATAGTCGAGGGAGGTGCATTTTTTTACACATTAATATTTATTTGGAAGTAAAACCCACTTAGTTCAATGGGACTTATTACTCTTTGCTAAGTGTGTACATGAGACCAACGTTATTGCTCAAATCTGAATAGATACGCACGCTCTAGATTATTTTTCGTCATCCTCCTCCCCACAAGGAAGACCATTTGTAACATTCCCATTTTCCCCCCCTCCCGGAAGCGGGGAGACGTTTATCTAAAACCCTAATATAACCAGATAAGCAACCTCCCCCCATCTCGGAGTCGCATATGGGGGGGGTTGGTTTTATTTTTTCTATTTTTGTACCTTGGCAGCCTATTTCGGCTGATAAGAGTGCATTCAGCGGAAGGGCAATTCTGTTTGCTCTATTTCCCACGGCAAGAAAAATACAAGCAAGTCTGAATCATGTAGGACTGAGGAGGAATTCGGTGGTTTTTCACGCCTCAACTGCGTGAACACCCTCGGCCAAACTGGACACACCGGTTCCGCGTGTTCTTCTCGGCTTCAAACCGCAGCAACGAAAATGAGCTACAGGCATTTATCTGGAACTCCCGTCGGAAGGACAAAAAAGGAGAAGGGAATACGAAGCCACCCGAAGACAAGGACGAGCGCGCGACACTATGAGGGGCAAAGAAGGACATGCGCGCGCACTAGCATCTCGCGCGCACCGCTTCCTGGCGCTGACTCCAGTTAGCCTGCCGGGATCACCCCACAACCTCACCTCCAGCCCCAGCCAATCGGCTCTCGTTCTGTCAGTCATACTCCGTCCTCATATGCTAATAAGCGAGTCTCGGCGAGGCCCAATCAGAAACAACACTTTCTGCTCCAGCGCCCGTGGCAACGAAGGAGTGGCAGCTGAAAGAGCAGCATGAGGGTCTCGTGGCGGGGAGGGGAAGAGAATGGTAGCGAAGTGTGTTACCCTGACAACCTATAAACCAGAATAAGCCAAGACATTGGGGCATAATGGGCCCTTATCTTCAGCACACTCTACAGTGCTTCCTCTATAAGAAAGAAACAAGACCAAACCTCTTATATTACTTGCAGCCTTCTAGACTCAGTCGTCATTAGACACCCTCACGCAAATCCATATCCTAAAATACAACTGACATAAATTTTGTTTTACATTACCGAAACTAGAGTCATTGCATCTGCATATGTAAGAAATTATGCTTGAAACATTTGCTAGACGTAAATTCTCCATTCGGAAGTTCTGCAAAAGCTCCATTGAAATAAATGGGAACTCCTGGCAGATTGTAGTGCATTTCTTAGAGTTTGTTGCAAATCACTTCTAGGGCCGATTTTATGTATTTTATTTATTTACTTATTCATAGTCATTTATAACCTCTTCTTCACCATGTGGTCCCAAGTGGGTTAGATACAGCTCAATACAGTTAAACCATGTTATGCATAAATATTAAATTATATAAGATGATGATAATAATAAAAATAATTAAAAAATAACAGCAGGACTTACGCAAAGAAACTTCCCAATGCAATATGTCCTTTTATTTGTTTTATTTTTATTCATTTTGTTAGGGGGGGGGTGTTGTAGATTTTGTGTAGTAAGTCTAATTGGAAAATAATAAGGTGGGAAAAGGGAAAGGGTTCAAAGGTTACAGAATTCCAAACTTGAGGGTGAACAATACATCTTTTAATAGCAAATTGCCAGGAGTTGTAGGAAATCTTTCAACACATGAAAAATGTTAGGTCATACTACTGGCACAAAAGAGGGAACTTCAGCTATTATTTCTTCTACATAATAACTTTTTAAGAATTACTATATTAGTATAAATTATTTTTATTTTTCTTCCCCTAGTCTCTTGCTAGACACACAAGCACACATATGCACACAATTTTCTTAACCCACAATATATATTCCTTCTTATTTATAGTTTGCATCAAACAGGAAAATAGGTTTAGGTGTAAAATATGACTTCACGCTGTGGCGCAGAGCCCAAGGCCGGAGTTCGATTCCAACGGAAGGAGGAAGTCGAATCTCTGGTAAAAGGGGTCAAGGTCCACTCAGCCTTCCATCCATCCATGGTCGGTAAAATGAGTACCCGGCATATGCTGGGGGGTAAAGAAAGGCCAGGGAAGGAACTGGCAATCCCACCCCATATATACGGTCTGCCTAGTAAACGTCGCAAGACGTCACCCTAAGAGTTGGAAACGACTCGCACTATAAGTGCGGGGACACCTTTACCTTTATATGTATGTGATATACTCAGGTTTGTGAAAATCAGCATGGAGAGGAAAATAAAGACCACTTTATTTTGTCTTATTCCTTATATCCTGTTTATTTTTCCTAGGTAGTACAAAGCTTAAATCTGCAAATCATTAAGAGTGGCTTTGCTGGATCTAATTAGTTCCCTAATTCTAAATAAAAATAAAATTTGTAAAAGTCTGTTTCTGATCTGAAAACCAGCAACTTACTAAGCTTATGTGGAGGCACTGATGCCCACTTTGCTCCCTTCCTTCTAAAGTCTGCAAAAGGATGATCAGTTCAAATTGTGTCACAATGTCAGCATTCTTTACCATTCATTTATATTTTACAAAGTTCTTTAGGGAAAGGCCAGTACAGTGGGGAAGCAGTGGGGAAGCTCATGTATTAATTACTGGATGAAACATGACATTCTCAAGGGATTGTTTTTTGAGGGAAGACTTTGAAGCATGGTGTTTTGTTAATGATTAAACTGCAGGTATTGAAGGATTTACCGAGGGCCTTTCTGCATAGGAGCTTCCTGCACTCCCATGGGATATATACAGGCAGGGCTTCTTCTTTTTTACAGTACTCACTAGTACAGGGTACCAGCACCTTTTTTTTGCTGCCCATAGCAGCCATTTTGTGCTGGCACCCATGGCACTTTTATCAAGATATGAGTATCAGCACCTCATTTTTTAGCAAAAAAAGTACTGTAACTAAGAAATAAAGGAGTAGTGTTATGCAAGTGTCACCCTTATGTCAAAATGAAGAGTGCTCTTTCTCTTGCACAGTCTCTTCAATAGCTGGCTGGCAACACTTGTTTGCAATATCCTCAAAAGAAAGAGGTACAGCTACAGCCTGCACAGCTTTCCTGTGTAAGTTCCTCTTCAGATGTACTAAACAAGTGCAGCCAGCCCACAGTGGAAAAGACTGCCCAAGGGGGTGAAGGTATTCCTCTGTAATAATCAAAGCAGTTCTCAGAGATGGGAGGGGAGTGTGCATTGTGGTGGAACATGCCTAGAATGTTCCACTGGAAGGAATGCAAAAGGGGCCTTTCTGAGGTAACTATAACTGCAAACAGGGAGACAATGCTGTAGGCTTAGGCCCTAAACTATTGGCCTTAAAATTCATGGGTCAGACTAGTGACCCACTACTGGGTTGCAGCCTGACCTGAGGTGTGTCACAATAGCAGCCAAGTACCATACAAATATATGGTAAGATGTTAGGAAGTGGCCACGCATGCCTGGGCTAGAGGAGAGCCTCAGGTCTGAAGAGGTTGAAAATACTTTGATATGAAGGGATCCATAGATGTTTTTGCTTCTCAGTTTCACAGTTGCTGACCATTCCCCCGCAAGGCTGCAGACACAAGCATTATATGATTGTTGAATTTGGGCCAGGGGTTGGTTCCAGAGTGGACTAATAAATAAATTATTCATAATAAATGTGGAACTGAAGTAGTCAAAACAATACAGAAGCAACCAATTAACCAGTTGTCAGATATCAACCAAGTAGCCTTTTGACAGCAATTAGCCACTTTCTCAAATGCAGGTTATATTAAAAAATTGTCTCTCAATACCTCAAACCGATGTCCTTCCTTAGTCTAAATATAATTTGTTAGTGAGAGGCTTCCTATTTCATCAAACTCTACTCTCCCTTTTTGTTCCAGACATTCTTTACTCCAAGTTCTTGCTCCTTAAGTGTAGTTACCCCCCTCCACACACAAACACACACAGGGAGAGAAATGTATGTCTCTCAACAATGTTTGACTGTCGAAGCCTTAGATAGCAATACCTGCCAGTGCCATTTTGAAACTAAAGATGGCTATAGAATTTTTTCTCTTTACTCTTTAAAAGCTTTCTGATACGTATTATTCCAGTGACAACTGTAAGGAAAAACTGGGCCCTCAAATAAAATATAATTTTCTCTGAACATACGACACAAAGTTCAAGGAAGCCTGAAAAGAATACCAAGAAATCGAGACTGATTTTTCCAAAAGAGGCCCCTCTTCTCTGTTGAGAAGCAGTGGCCATTAAGTGTAACGCTTTTCTATATTTTATAGACTTGTTAATCTGCAGGGTGAGAACAAACAACCAGATGAGAAACTTTTTTTTCCTCTCAGAGTTCAGTTATCTGTGGAGGATCCTCCAAAGAGTAGCCCTTTGTTCAGTTCACTCCCTTCATCCCTTTATTAATTTTACAATGTGTTCTTACAACTATCTCTTCCACTTTATGCAAAACTACACACCACTGTTTGCATTATCTCCACTTGACTTTCTTTTATTCTCTATTCTCCCTGTGTGTGTCTACTCAGAAGTAATTCTTGTTGAGTTCAATAGGACCTACTCTCAGGCTGTGAAGGCTGGTGGCTTCCATGTCCTAGAAAATTTGGACTAAAACCTGGAGCAGATTCACTGCCCCACTGACATCGGAGCCACCAGCCTTCACTGGTGCTCCCAGGAAAGTGCATACAGGATTATGGCTTAAAATTGTATGTTAGAGAGGAAATATCTTATTCTTTTTCCTCCATCCTTTAAGTTCTTGGACTCTAACTCCCATCTTTTCTAACCACTGGCAATGTTGACTGGGGCCGATGGAAGTCTAAGAACATCTGGAGGGCACTCTGTTGGCTACCTTTTAGCTTGCCATATAGTTGCCCAAGTTAGGTGGTGCTAATTCCATTTCATGATGACTGTTAACAACACATATCTACACTAAACTGGTTTAATAAACACTGTGTCTCTTCAAAGAACCCTTGGAACTAGGATTGCCAGGTCAGAAGCAGGGCCGGTTCTAAAGGGCGGCCAGGTTGGGCACTGGCCCGAGGGCCCCAGAGCTACAGGAGCCCCTGAGGGGCCCTCCGCTCCCCTTCCATGATCTGTGCCCCCCCACTTACCTGTCAGCCGGCTTTTTAGCATTGCCCTTAATGAAGATGGCGGCCACGGTTTCCCTAAGGTACTGAAGCCACTGCCGCCATCTTAGTTGATGGCAGAGATGTGCGCGCGTAGCACACACGTGTGCCATCAACAAAGATGACAGCGGAGGCTTCATTCCCCTTAGGGAAACCACGTCCGCCATCTTCATTAAGGGCAATGGTAAAGACTAGACAGGTGGGAGGGCCATGGGGGGAGTGCGGGGGGGCATATGCACACACGCATGCACACACACTGGGGGGCCAGGGCAAGCTGATGCCCAAGGGCCCCTGCATGCCTGGAGCCAGCCCTGCTCAGAAGCATCCCAAATCCTGAGATTATAGGGGCGGGCCCTAGTGATGTCATTAACCATGATACATTAAGCATCGATCATAGTTGCTTGGAGCATACAATTAAAACAAAAACATTTCTCTGATTGGAAATTAAGATAGAAATCTTAGCTAAAAGATGGAGCCTGGGTAGGGAACATTTAATCTAGCCTACTTGCTTCTGGCAAGAAGGGTTTAAGTGCCCTCAGGCCAGGCCAGTCACCAGAAGGCTATTGTAGGAAGAAAGGAGCCTAGTGTTGTGGAGATGTTAGATGGGAGCACTCAAGAGTAAAGATGGATGCCCTTGAAGGCTGCAATTCTAAACACACTAAGGGACTAAGCCCCATAGAACTCAACAGGACTTACTTCTGAGTAGATATAGTTTGGATTGTGCTGTTGGTAAAGCTTGACTAGGGATTCCCTGCAAAGATATCCATATCCAAGCAGGGTTGGCAACCCCCTGCCTGGAATGCCCTGCCCCTTTTAACATGGCTGCTCCAAACTTCTTTACAGATTTGACCCTTCACTTCAGAAAGAGGTCTGAGAAATGAATAAAAATATTCTCTACCCTTTCTGTCTCCCCTGTGGGTTGCTATAAACTCATTTTGACAGCCAACACAATTCCAGTGAGTAATTATTGACAGAGAGAAAACACACATGGATTGGTCTGTCTTCACAGGCAGCAGCTTGGGAACAACAATTGCAGCCACACTTCCAAATACAAATATGTGAATTCTCTTTTACCACTATTGGGCAAGAAACAAACCGTCATGCAAGCAGCAAGGTGCATCATCAATGGGTTTAAGGGGGTTGAGCTGAGTGCATGGAACCACTGTTTTTGCTTCTACAGATGTAAGGGAGTGAGGTTAAAGATAAGTGAAATGCAAATAGAAAAGAAAAACAAAAGACGGTGATGCTTTCCTAAATGCAATACCATACTTACCACAACAAGGTTCCTATGAATAAGGCAGAAAACTCAGCATCCCACTACCAGTCAGGATTCCTAACCAAAAACCAAAACTAAAAAAATCCTGGCAGCCAGTCAGCCAAGGTTACAGAAATCCCCATGCAGCACAACCTGACCTGGGGACTACAGTTAATGCAGAATGCTGCAGCACAATTGCTGACCTGAGTGAGATCCTATCAGCACATAAGACCTCTGCTCTGAAATCTGCATTGGTTGCTGATCTGCTATCAGGCCATGTTCAAGGTGTGCTTTCCATGTTATGGGTGTCACATAGTAGTTCTGCTTAAGAAATCAGTCCTTTTGTGTGGCAGCACCTATGCTTTGGAACTCCTTGCCTATTGACATTAGGCAGACGCCTCATTTCAGCACCTGCTAAAATCTTTTTAGGTTAGGCAAACCTATCCAGGCATGTAGACGCTATTGTGTTTTTAAATCTGTTTTTAACTCATTGTTGGTTTTATTAACTTGAATGTTTTTAAATACCTGTCTTTAACTGTTTTTGCCAATAATTTTATTGTTTTAATTCTTTCTGTAAACCGCTTTGAGATTTTTTACAATAAAGCAGTATATAAATATTATAAATAAAATACATAAATAAATTTTGGGGTCACTGTGGCCCTTGAGTCTCTCCCCACTTTTAGGAACAAAGGAATCTGTCTTATGCTTACTCAGGCCATTTGGTACCATCTAGCTCAGTACTAATGACATGGACTAGCATTGGCTCTCCAGGATTCCAGGCACTAGCCTTTTCCAGAAATTGATTTTTGGACCTTTGCATTCAAAGCATATGCCTTGCCAATGAGGTTCCCCTGTTTAAAAAAGTATCTTTTAAAATTGTTCTTTTCAATTCACTCTTGAATGCACATCATACCTAATGCAGATCCACAAAATTCATTTAAAGCACATTCAACACCCATTTGAAGCACATGAATCCCACCACAGAATCATAGAAACTAGTTTGTTAAGGGTAGTGAGAAGTATAACTATGAGGAGGAAATGACACTTCACAGGATTCTTTAGGGGATGTCAGGAGCTTTAAATGTGAATTGGATGTGCTTTAAATGTATTGTGTGGATGTACTTAATAAACTTTGCCTGTTTGTAAATATTTTTAATCAATTTTTCAAAATGGAAATGAGCTATAAAGTATACTGAGTGACCATGGGCTACCCAGCATCTCTCAGCCTATCTGCCCCTCAGGATGAAAACAACGGAGAACCATGACCCCAAGGAAGAAGGGCACACTTAAAATATAGAGGAAATAATCTACAACCATGGTGTGAAATCAAATACTTATTGGGACACAGTATGAATAAATATTTATATAAGCATGACTATCAAATATGTTTATTATTTACACAATCTGTAAATATATTTACAGTGCAATCCTATATTTGTTTACTCAGAAGCAAGTCCCAATGTATTCAATGGGGCTTACTCAAACAGGGAAGTATGAAGAGAACTGCAACCTCAAGTGATAAGGAACTTGTTCTTTCAACAAGCCTTTGAAGCTGAGACCTTATCCCAGTCTGTGTCTGTTGAAATTGCTTTTTAATATGTTTTTAAACCTTTTCTTTTTTAGAAAAGATGTTTTTCAAAGCTTTTAAAAATGTTTTTAAAGATGTTTTGTTTTAATATATTTTAAAGCCTGTTTTTATTGATTGATTGATTGATTGATTGATTGATTGATTGATTGCATTTGTATACCACCCCATAGCCGAAGCTCTCTGGGCAGTTTACAACAATTAAAAACAGTAAAAACAGTAAGACAACAGTGCTTTTGTTTGCAGCCCTGGGCTCCTACTGGGAGGAAGGGTGGGATATAAATCAAATAATAAATAAGTAAATAAATAATAAACTTCATGTGGAAAAGACAAATAATTGGGTGTTAGAACAAATTAAACCAGAACTGTCACTAGAAGCTAAAATGATGAAACTGAGGTTATCATACTTTGGACACATAATGAGAAGACATGATTTGTTAGAAAAGACAATAATGCTGGGAAAAACAGAAGGGAGTAGAAAAAGAGGAAGGCCAAACAAGAGATGGATTGATTCCATAAAGGAAGCCACAGACATGAATTTACAAGATCTGAACAGGGTGGTTCATGACAGATGCAGCTGGAGGTCGCTGATTCATAGGTCGCCATAAGTCATAGTCGACTTGAAGGCACATACAACAACAAAACTCAAAATTCAGAAACATGCCATTTTAAGCTATTTTGCAACTGTTTATACTTGTTTTATGGGTATTTGGTTTTAAAGGGATTTATTTCTTATTGTGAGTTGCCTTGGTTTCCAATCACCAAACCTACCTCACAGGGTTGTTGGAAAGACTCCATACACACACACACACACCCCGCAGATGTAAAAGTACATACACCCCATATAATAGTTTATTGTCAAACCAGTTGGTCATTGCAGAACATTTTTTTAAAAATCAGTATTAGTTTCCTGTATTATAAAAACTGTGATACCTAAGTAAGCCCTGCCTAATTGCTTTAAGAAATAGGATTGGAGAGGGAGAGAAAGATTTACAACACAAACACAATTCTTTCCTATGTTCACTCAAAAGTCCCATTAATTTACAGCACAATCCTAACCATGTGTACTCAAAAGTAAGTCCTATTGAATTCAATGGGGTTTACTCCGGGTATGTGGGATTAGCATTGTAGCTTTACTCCCAGAAAAGCGAGTATTGGATTAATTGGAGTATTGGGAAGGTTTTCAAAACACTGCCCTCTTCAACAGCCCAGGGTTTGACTCCTGAACACAACAGAAAAAAACCCTGAAAGCTATATACTTACTCAGTTTATCAGATTTTCAGATAAACAGGAAAAACAACAACCATTTTCTGGCCTTGCAATGAGGTCTAGGCACTGCCTGGAGGTCAACAATTCACAACCCTGACTTCACTTTGTGGCTACAAACTTGAAAGGGCGGGGTCAGAGTAGCTAGCTAAGAGATGATTTCACGGAAGGTGTAGGGGTCGGCGGCTGACGTTTTGGTGTATATCTTGTGAATAGGGTTGCCAGGTTCAATCCCTGAGACTGATCCTGTATCTTTAGGAGAAGAGAAAGTCAGCCAAGTGCAGGTGTTCTTGCAACACTGTAATGGGAAAAACCACAAGGTGGTATTCTCCCTTCCCCCAGCACAACTTTTAAAGATACGGAAGAGCTCTTGGAGGCCGGGCCTGGCAACTCTCTTTACCAGCCATTTACTGCATAATTGCAGTATCCCTGGCACACATTTTTATTGTATATTTGCAGTGTCCTAGTCACGCATTTTTGGAAGGGCATCTACATGACATAATGTTTGAGTTCTACACATCTCAGTTCCTTTGTTAACACAGATTTTCCCTTGCCAGAAAAATCCAATCAGTACTGTTGAGACCACGCTAGATGTGAACACTCCAAAGCTGTGGCCATTTCAAAGTGGAACTATTCAGTTTTGGAGGCAGTTTGTTTCTGATGTGTTACGTGACATTTGGGGTGTGTGTGAGGGTGTGTTCTATTGCCACATCTCCTCGGTTCCAGTTTAGCACAGCTGGGCACACCAGAGCCATTTTATTTCTGTGAATAATCATGGAAAGGTTATTGCTTTTGCTTCATCCTGTGACTCAGTGGGAAGGGAAGGGAGATGGCAATGTGTGCATATAATATGAAGCTCTTCTTCTTAGTAGCAGAAACAGACTTGAGTGCCATCAGAAAGTCTAGCCTGGAATTTTGTTGCTGGGCTTTTCCGTGGTACATGAGTCCCAGGGCTATAGAAAGGGGAAATCCTGCCAGTTTCACATTCCCATTGAGTTGTTTGGGAGCCTTGCAATTAAAGAGATGACTGGCTGTGCTTCTTTCATGCAATGGGAAGGCATTGCCATCACCCACAGAGGTGTGTATAGTTTGTAAAACAGATAAGGCAGCAGGGGGTGGGGGAGGGAGTATGTTAACTCCCCAGCTGCTGTGCTTGTTGTTGCCAAGAGGAGAAAGGCTCCTCCTTCTTTCCCGGCTCCTGCTGCTCAAGGTCTTGTGATACCATTGGCCAAGTCAGCTCTTTTTCCTTTGACACACAGCCCCATACTCTCTATTTGGCTAGCTACATCAGGCTAGGGGAAATGGAAGAGCACTGCAAAACATCCCAGACTGGGCTTGTTGATGGTACACAAGTTCTACTCAGCTTAAAAACAACAACACCAAGTGCAAGTGCAGCAAGACTTATATTCATTCATTCTATGATTGCATTTATATGCCACCTTTCCTCCAAGGAGCTCTAGGTGGCATACAAACATGGCTTTCCCCCTCCTGATTTTATCCTTACAACAGCCTTGTGAGGTAGGCTGAGAAATATAATACAAGGTCGCCCAGTGAGTTTCATGGCCAAACAGGGGATTTGAACCCTGGTCTCCCAGGTCCCAGTCCAACACTCTAACCATTACACCACACTGGATCTATGCAACAAATGCATGAGCAGCTGTACAATTGTACATCAAATAGCTGGACAATTAAAAAAACCCACTATGCCCTGCTTGGTATTTTGTGCGCCTGCTCAATGAAGTGTAACAAGAAGTATTTGGGAAGCAAGAAAAAAGGAGAGGGTTTATCCATGAATAAAGTTGGCACTTTCAGACTTGCACCATCCTCTAGCGGTGGATGTAAAAACATATCACTTGGAAAAGTGTTGATGATGCTGTTGTATTCTGATAAAAATAGAGAAGTAGGAAAAAAGACTGGTAGGAGGCTTCCATGTGGAAGCACTCTAGCACTCAAAATGTTAGGAGACTGGGAAGTTTACAGTCATGTTTTCAAGAACAGTTCTTGTTATTAATTAAATCCTGTCTAACTTCCCTGTCAGCTTGTATTCTAATAACCTTGGGACCAGCTTCATCCTAATAACTTTGGGAATAAAAGATATGAGTTTATTTATAATAATAATAATAATAATAATAATAATAATAATAATAATAATAATAATAATAAATTTTATTTTTAGGCCGCCTATCTGGCTGAATAAACAGCCACTCTATTGTAATGTTCTACTCATTGGCATCCATATAGTGACCATATTGTCTTCAACAGGGAATAAGTTCCAGTGGGGATGTACTTTTTAGTACAGTAGGGCCCCGGTTTGCGGCACTCCGCTTTACAGCGTTCCACTGATACAGCGGTTGTCAGTTGCAGAAAGGCTCTGCTCCTACGGCACTTGTTCCGGTTTTACAGTGTTTTTTTGGCGTCAGGCACCATTTTTGTCAATGTTAGTCAATCCGTTCCGCTTTACAGCGGATTTCGCTTTACAGCAGTAGTCTGGAACAGAACCCACCATATGAGCGGGGCCCTACTATACACGTGTTTAAGACAGTGCTGCATGAACACATTTATGCATTTTAGTTTGAGGTGCTATAGTCTACTATACTATGATTCCATCGCCTCATTTTAATGGAGGAAGGCTTTGTCTAAAGTAGCCTTTTTAATATTGCTATTATTATGCCTTTTTGTTATTCTTATTGCTGTGTCTGTGGCATTTGTGAATTAAAGCAATTGGGATTATAATCAGTAAACAGGAAAATTTTATAAAATATATTTTGCTTAATCAACACACTGATACTGAGTAAGTAGGAAACAGTTTAAGATTGCAATCCTGTAGCCACTTACCTGGGAGTAAGCACCATTGAATTCAGTGGAATTTACTTCTGAGCTGACATGTATCAAATTGCACTGTTCACTGAACAAATTAAGATACTGAAATCTGGAATCACCATGTATCATTGCATTTTAACTAGTCACATTACAAGCAGGGCCTTGGCCTTAAAATGTGTAACAAACTGTGTAACAAACAGGAATGTTTCCATTTACTTTATTCTCCCTTTTTATCCTATTCCTAGTGAGTTAGAACTGTGCCTCCCATTTATCAAAAGTTTCCTTCCTCTGTGAAAGAGGGTGAAGTAGAATTTTGGCATTTCAATGGATGCAGGGTCAAGCTTATTTTATCATTGCAAAGTGGCAGAGGGTAGTGTGTGTGTTTTTGTGTCCATTAATCATTTCTCAAGTGCTCTGCAGCCTTCCTGGCTGCCCACACTTTCTGATCATGGGAAGAGTTACATCCTGATGTTTTCACCTGGGTTTTAACTGAAGTGTAGGATGCCAGGGAGGCTGTTACCAAGTGCCTGATCCTAGTCTGGATGACCTATTTATTGAGCAATTATCCTGATTTGCTTGCACAAAGCTTCATGGAGGTTAGTTTATATCTGATCTTTATTGAGCATTCATCTGGATTTCCCTGCAGGGTATTTATACATCTTCCCATTAGTCATGCATTCATCTCTCACTTTTCAATGCGTTTTCCCCTCGATCTTCCAAATGCAAAAAGTCTTGTTTCTGTGGATTTGCTGCACTTGGGCGATAGAATGCTTTAATCCACTTTAATTGCGCAAAGTTCTGATATGCATTTGAATCCCTCCCACATAACAGTCTGGAGGTTGAGATCAGTGTGCTCATTGATTTTGTTTTAAGGGAAGTTCTTCATTCCACCTTTTAAAATTAACCTTTACTGATTTCTTTAAAAGTAAAAAGATTTTAAATTTAGAAAACAAACAATGAACAGTTGTCTGGTGCATGGAGGGCAGCCTTCACTTGCTTTCAGGAAAGCCCCATCATGGTGCTTTTGAGAAAGCGCAGACATCTGGGAAGACCATCGGAGAGATCACTTGTAGAATGAAACAACACTCACAAAACCTCACACCCCACCTCATGAGAATTCCACTGACATTTTCTCTCCCGTTTGATAATCCTTTAATGCAGTTTATTCTCTCATAACTGATAGAGAATAGTATAATGATAATGATGATGATGATGATGATGATGAAATTTTTGGCACAGTGCTACAGTGACTAAAATTATGCTGCATGATGGGTTTTTGTTTCTGGCTTTTGATTCCTGGTTCGGCATCATTATGTATTCCTAAAACAAAAGTGTCAAACTCTTTTATAGTTTGGAGGAGGGGATTTGTATAAGGATTTTAAAGGAAGAGTTTCCCCCCCATCCTCTTATTGAATAACTTGTGACTTGGTACAGGAACTGGTAGTAGAGCACTAGAAGAACCTGAGGAATTCTCTTTTACTGGAAGTGGTAAGCGGCAGTAACGCAGCCAAAGCTCTGCTCACGGCCGGAGTTCGATTCCAACGGGAGGAAGTTGAATC
Source organism: Rhineura floridana (assembly GCF_030035675.1). NCBI lineage: Eukaryota > Metazoa > Chordata > Lepidosauria > Squamata > Rhineuridae > Rhineura > Rhineura floridana. Next base: position 89,854,996 of record NC_084484.1, on the reverse strand, counting down.
TCCGGTAAAAGGGGCCGAGGTCCACTCAGCCTTCCATCCATCCGTGGTCGGTAAAATGAGTACCCGGCATACACTGGGGGGTAAAGAAAGGCTGGGGAAGGAACTGGCAATCCCACCCCATATATACGGTCTGCCTAGTAAACATTGCAAGACATCACCCTAAGAGTCGGAAATGACTATAAGTGCAGGGACACCTTTACCTTTAACAATTGACTGCTTATGTTGCCCTGAGTTCAGGCATGATTTTCTTCACTTTGTTTTTTGCCTTCTACTTCCTGATTATGGTTGAGCTCCTTAGCCCGGTAGAATTGCCTCCTACCGAGTAGAGCAGGAGAGCCCCCTGCTGGGAAAACAAGGCGAAACAATTGTGGTTTTATAATATCAGTTTAGCTTGATTTCGTTTCTGCTCTTCAACAATACTTTTTTTAACCTGGAAAATGTTCCATTTTACACACACTATTGTAATCTATAGCAAATTTTGTAGCTGCAGCATTACCATATTAAAAATGAACTGATTTGAACAGGATCATATTTCTCTCTGTAGTTCACTAATGCATAGAAATCACACAAACATACTGCAACTTCATTTCCTTGTCCTTTCTGTTTGATTTAGGAAGCCTGTCTTACTAGTGTGCTTTTGCTTGCTTATACTTTGCAGGATTGCATAACCCTGAGAATTTGCTAAATAAACCTCAAATATACATGCTGCTGAAGAGTCTGGAAAATGCCTCTTTAAGTACAGATGAGATTGTAATATGCAATGCTGCACTACTCAGAAGATTAATAGAAACCAATCAGGCTCACATCTCCTTTGAGAAAGGCTTGCTGTTCCTGAATAATTTGACATGTGGAAACAAAACATTCCGTTAATATGGGAGCACTAACAGTAGCAGATTACCATATGCAGTGCACAGCAAAACCACACCATACAAAAAACAAGGCAGTGCTGAAATAGCCTTCCATCTCTTTGCCCAGGCTTTTGGGAGGGATGAAGTTTAATGTTGATTGGCATAATTTCTCCAGTTTGTTCACCTCCTGTCATGTAGATTCTTATTGAAGTTTTATGTATGTATGGTTTGATGTTTCATGTTTTAGCCCCACCCCTGAGGGGAGAGACTCTGGCCCTACTGATGTTGTTGGACTCCAACTCCCATCACCCCCAACCAGCATGGCCAATGATGCTGGGAGGTGAAGTCCAGCAACACCTGGAGGGTCACAGATTACCCAACTTGTTATTTAGTCTTTTCAAAAGGTTGTTAATTACTGTTTTAAAGTTCCTGCTCTGAGACCATTTGGTGAAGAGTGGGTAATAAATATGCTAAATCACTATACCAGGCCCTGATTTACAGATAATTGAAAGTTAATGTCCTTAGTAGGATGACAAAGCCAGGTCTGACTCTGAGTCTATTTCATTGCTGTAGCCCAATTGTGAACCACATGCAGAACATACAGTAACTTGTTCCTCAAAGAGGTCACACAAGTCCATTTTGGGGCTGACTTTTATATTTTCCTTAGAGACAGACTGTGGCCCATCTCATCTGACACCACCTTCCAGGCAGTAGCTGGCTTAAATCTTTCAAAACAGTTACCAGCTTTTGAACATTTGCAAGTATAAGTTTTAAAGAACATTTTCTACAGTGTCAGTGCAGTGCTTGCCTGTGTTAAATGTTGCCCCATGTAAACAGGAAGATTCATCAAACACAGCACCCAGTTCATCTTGACATTATGACACATGACCATTTAGATTTGCAACAGAGCACATGTTTCAACCCAAAGAAGAGATGCACTTTTAAGGTGATTAGAGACTTTATTAGCATAACAAAACAATCCTCAATAAACATAGATATTTTCATATCTTTAATATGCAGAGATCCATATTCCTGGTGTGATGATGCAAATTACAGGAAATATTAAATTCTGATGTATACATTAAACTGATTATATAATTGGTAGCAGAAGATGGAGACGTTCCATACTTTCTGCGAAAACAAGACCAGGAGCAGATTGCGGTACAGATCATGAACTGGTTGTATTGAAAATCAGAGTAAAGCTAAAACAGAACAACAAAGCAATCATAATGTCAAAATACACTTTAAATAACATCCCAGAAGAATATAAAATAAGGAACAGGTTTGAGGCTTTAAACTTAATTGACAGAGAACCAGAAGAACTATGGAGTGAAGCCAGAGATATTATCAGGGAAGAATGCAAAAAGACAATACCTCTAGTTAAAAAGAAAGACCTCAATGGATGACTGAAGAAACTCTTAAATGGTTGAAGAGAGAAGGAAAGCAAAAGCAAAAGAAGATAGAAACACGGTCAGAACACTAAATGCAACAATACAGCAACTAGTACGTAGAGACAAATAGAACTATTACAATAGTTATTGTATAGAAATAGAAGAGGACAACAAAAAGGGAAGAACAAGAGTCCTATTCCAAAAGATTAGAGAAATGAAAGGGAAATTTAAACCAAGAGAACGGATGTTGAATAATCAACAGGGGAACACACTGACTGACCGAGGTGAAATAAAAGGAAGATGGAAACAATACACTGAAGAACTCTATAAAAGAGATGCCAGGATGACAGATTCAGTCATGGAAGAACCATATGATAAAGAACCAGAAATTTTAGAATGGGAGGTGAAAGCTGCTCTTAAAATACTTGGAAGAAACAAATCACCAGGAACAGATGGCATACCAATAGAGTTGCTACAAGCTACTGAGACTGAATCTGTCCAAATTTTGACAAAAATTTGTCAAGAAATATGGAAAACTAAACAATGGCCCACAGACTGGAAGCGTTCAATATATATCCCAATTCCAAAGAAAGGGGATCCCAGGAAATGCAGTAATTATCAAACTATTGCCTTAATATCCCATGCAAGTAAAGTAATGCTCAAAATTCTACAACGAAGGCTCTTACTATATATGGAGCAAGAAATGCCAGATGTCCATACCATACTATTAGCAGAAACCAGTAATGATTTGAAACGAATGCTGATGAAAGTTAAAGAGGAAAGCACAAAAGCAAGACTACAGCTGAACGTCAAAAAGACTAAAGTAATGACAACAGAAGACTTATGTAACTTTAAAGCTGACAATGAGGACATTGAACTTGTCAAGGATTATCAATACCTTGGCACAGTCATTAACCAAAATGGAGACAATAGTCAAGAAATCAGAAGAAAGCTAGGACTGGGGAGGGCAACTATGAGAGAACTGGAAAAGGTCCTCAAATGCAAAGATGTATCACTGAACACTAAAGGCAGGATCGTTCAGTCCATGGTATTCCCGATCTCTATGTATGGATGTGAAAGTTGGACAGTGAAAAAAGCAGATAAGAGAAAAATCAACTCATTTGAAATGTGGTATTGGAGGAGAGCTTTGCGCATACCATGGACCACGAAAAAGACAAATAATTGGGTGTCAGAACAAATTAAACCAGAACTGTCACTAGAAGCTAAAATGATGAAACTGAGGTTATCATACTTTGGACACATCATGAGAAGACATGATTCACTAGAAAAGACAATAATGCTGGGGAAAACAGAAGGGAGTAGAAAAAGAGGAAGAGCAAACAAGAGATGGATTGCTTCCATAAAGGAAGCCTCAGACCTGAACTTACAAGATCTGAACAGGGTGGTTCATGTCAGATGCTCTTGCAGGTCACTGATTCATAGGGTTGCCATAAGTCATAATCGACTTGAAGGCACATAACAACAATACATTAGAATGCAATACCTGTGGCTCCAAGAGAGCCTTTAAGCTTCTTCCAGCCTCCAGCATGCATTCTGAAATACTTAATAAATCCACATTAAATTGACAAGCCAAAGAGATGTTACATTAATATGGGGCTTTTTCCTTATTGTAATCATTCTAACTGCTGTGTTTAGAAAATAGGAGTTGCTTGATACATATCAATAAAGATAGAATTCAGAGCTGACTGCAGTAGTTCTTATATTGTTGTGCTTCTCCCCACCTATCCCCTATGCTAAACAGAGGAACCACACCGAATGATTGACTTGAATTAGAATCTTTTCTGCATATCATTTCACCTGTAGTTACAACACATTCCAGTGCTGTGGGGTTGTGGCATGAACTTTTCCTTGTGTCAGATAAGGTAATAATCTGAGTATTATCTAAATATAGGGGTTTGTCTTTAATCATCTCACCAGCTCAACTGTTTTTATCTGAATCTCCATTCTGAACAGATAAATCTAAATTGCACATTTTCTAAACCGCTTAGCTTAAGGGCAAATCTTGCAGGTATCCTCAAATGACTGTCTTGAATCTTTTGCACCTGTCTAGCACCATCTACTGTAACCTATTATATTGTCTTCAGTTTTTGTTGCAGCATGCTTACTATTGTTTCAAGAACCCACATAGTGTTGCTGACGCTATCTAAAAAGTGTGAAGTCTGTGTTCACTCAGAAAAGGGTGAAAGAAAAGCAAATGGCAAGTATGTTCATCTTATATTTAGAAAAGACAATCTGTATTCTGTATACTGGAGGTCACTGCTGATATTGTGCATTTGTGTTATCTGCATTGCCTTGTAGTATAGACCTCTTGACATCTGTAGGCTGTGCACCATTGCACATAAAAAGCATATTTCCCTCTTTGGCTTCAAACCAATTAGCATGCTCCTTTCTGGAGTAGCTTAGTCCTCTTATGGAACTTTATTGCCTTAGATTGTCTGAAATGCAATATCTGAAATTACCTGTCACATGAACATTGCTGAAGATATCATAAACAAAGAGACTTCCACATAGGGGTAGTTTATTTATTATTTGATTTATTATTTGATTTATATCCCAAACCTTCCTCCCAGCAGGAGCCCAGTTATCAGGCAAATGATTGTCTACACCAGCCTTTACCAACCAGTATGCCTCCAGATGTTGTTGGACCACAATTCCCATCTTTCCTGACCATTGGCAATGCTGGCTGAGGCTGATCGGAGTTGTGGTCCAACAATATCTGGAGGCACACTGGTTGGGAAAGGCTGGTCTACACAAATGGTGGTGACATCACCCAAAGATGACATTAGCACTGCAGAAATGGATCAGGGCTTACTGTGTTTCAAAGATAGGTTTGTAGACAGGAATCCTGAAGAGAGGCTATTAGACTGTTGCCCTGGCCTGGAGCAATGTCTTTGTTTGCTGTCCTATATTCCTTGCCTATTCTGAATCAGAAGGCTTGTGGACTGTGGGTTTTTTCACCATCTTCATTCTCTTAACCAGTGGCAGGGACCCTCCAGCCCATGGGCCTGATTGTGCCCACCAGGCATCTACATTTGGCCTTGTGGGGCAGGTAAAGATGTAGCTGAGCCAAAAGGAGGTTTGCAGAGTTCTGCAAAGCCCCAATGACCACCTGACCATTAAGACTTCTGTCCACAGTGTTATGCAAGCCCCAGACTGCATGACTGCATCACTTGGCAGATTCACTTGACTATTCTTGATAGTATCACGAAATTATCAAGGGTATTCTTACAAAGGGCAATAGAAAATTAGTCTGAATTGTGGGAAGACAGAGGCTTAATGGGTGGGTAGTTCCCTTGTCCAAGAAACTGGCCATTTCCTGTTTGGCTGGGCTGATACTCCCCCTGAAGGAGCAGGTACGTAGCTTGGGGGTATACCTCATCATTGCCATTAGAGGCTCATGTAGCCTCTGGCTAGGAATGCCTTCTACCACCTTCATCTGGTATACCAGCTATGACTGTCTCTGGATAGGGATAGCCTGATTGCTATAGTCCATGCAATGGAAATTTCAAGCCTTACTGTAATATGCTCTATGTGGGGCTGCCCTTGGGCCTAGTCCAGAAGCTCCAGCTTGTGCATAATGCAGCAGCCGGAATGCTGATGGCCAACAACATGTATCACCAGTATGAAAGCTTCAGCACTGACCGCCCAGATGCAACCAGGCTAGGTTCAATGTCCTTGTATTAATTTACAAAGCCCTTAACAATTTGGTAAGGAGCACATGAGTCCTTATATCCTAAACTCTCCCGCATGTGAATGAGCCCCACTTAGTATCAGTGAGCATTCGAGCATTTAGTGTGACTGGTCCAGCAATATGGAATGTTCTGGCGCTCGAAATCCTCCAAATATCATTGTTTCTTAATTTTAGACGTCTTTTGAAGACTTTCTTGTGTCAAGAGGCCTTTTCATTTGGATGAATTTTATGTCATTTGTCAGTTCCTTAGCACATTTTCTGCTTGTATATGTTTCTGATGTTTATTGTGATTTTATATTTGCTGCACAATAATTAGATGTTTTCTATACAAGTTAGTGGAATATGAATATTTTAGAAAGGAAGGAAAGAAGGAAGAAACATGGGGAGGAGGATGCCAAACTGCAAAGAGAAATGAATGTTAACAAAATATTGAAATAACACATAAATAATACCACGAAATAAAGTCAAATAAGACATAAAACCCAATTACCATAAAAACAGTCAGCAATAGGCATGTCAACACACTGTTGATGATGCTGTCTTGCAAAGGAAGACTAGCTACAAATACCATGCGACAGAAAAGGAAGGTCATCTACAGGCATGCCTATACAGAGCAGGGGTGGGGAACCAGATCTGGCTGGGAGGCTTGATCGTTAACTTCCCCATTGCCTGTGCACCAAGCTTGATGAGTGGGTGGAGCCACTTGCCTGTCAGTTATCTGATGTCACAATGACATCAGGTGACCTATTTTCACCTTCACAGTTTGAAATTAGACCATGCAAGTTCAAGCCTGCCATCTTGGCACTTTGAAGCTTCAACAACTAGCTGATCATGTGGGGCTCTCTGTAGGAACCAATGATCAGCTGATCAGCTGTGCATGGCTCTTTGAAGCCCTGATGATCAGCTGATTGTCAAGGCTTCAAAGGACTGCTCTGATGATCAGTGGAAGAACTAATTATCAGCTATTTTTCAGAGAACTGTGAGGGGCACTTTGAAGCCATGACAATCATCTGATGGTTGGTGCTTCCATAAAGTTGATCATCAGTGTTTCAAAGTGCCATGCACAGTACAGAGCTTTGCAGCTCCCTGCAAACTCCATTTTGATCCAGTCTTATCTTTAGCTGCCCCACACCTGATGTCTGTATGATATCAGGTGGAGAGCTTGTGGGCATGGCTTGGCCCAAATGGCCTCATGGGCCAAATGGTTGGGCCTAGTCAGGTCTGCAGGTCAGACATTCCCCACTGCTAACTCAATCCAAACCATATCTACTCAGTCCTATTGAACTGAAAGAGGCTTACTCCCAGGTCAGTGGGGTTAGAACTGCACCCTTAGTTAGTTAATAAATAACAGATAGATACATAGCAGGTTAGTCTACTAACATACAAGCAGGAAAGCAGAACTAAATAATTAGTTAGCTCATAATGCAAGCGTCAAGGAGCCTAACAAAGGGGCAAATGTTATTTTCCAAAGGATCAAAAGGATTCATGAGGGAGAACAGCAGTAGCTATTAGCCATGATATTGCTGGGAACAGACTATGGGCTCATCCAGACAACTGTAAAATGTGTGACATGATCACATTGTGTTTTCATTATTTTTCGGTCGTCCATATGACACTGCTCGCTTTTGCACATTTTCGCACGGTTAAATCTGCTCCTGCAATATCGCAAATTATGCGATTTGCTTTTTTAAACCGGGAATCATCCACTGTACCTTCAAGCGCTCGGATGCAATACCGCGGACTTTACAGCTGTGGGTGTTTGATGGGCAGTTCTTGGGCGGTTCCCCATATCCCTTCCCTCATTCTCAGCCAATCACGTATTTCCACTGTTGCGCACGTGCATCAATGTCCGGGGAAAGCCCGGGAAAAAGGAACCTATTAGAGCAATGGTGTGGTGTTGGGGGAGCCCCCTGCAACTCCTACTGCGCAGATGCAAAAAAGCGCATTTGCGCAGAAGCAGCAACAGCGGTTAATTTTTAGCCAGCCTGCAAACTGGGCAGCCGCTCAGGGTGAGATCTGCAATTGTGGTTGTTTGTACACTTTTTCAAGGGAGAAAATATTTATCTTTGCCTAACCTCCACCTCCCACCCCTCACCCCTCGCATCAAATGCCTTTCTTGAACGTATTGGTCTTTGAATCCTAGGCATCCAGAGTTGAGGGGGGGGAAAAAGAGAAATAGAGGGTTTCATGTTGGATTATAGACACTCACATACCCTTAGTCAATTTCGCTTTCCTGCCTGCAAGGCTACTCTCTTTGAGTCTTGTCAATTGCAACCACAGCCTGCAGGTTCTCCGCATCCCAGCTGAGCTGAAAAGCATACAGTCGCTTTTGCAAAATATCGCAAATACAAGCAAAAACCCAAAGGAATTATTGGCATATAAGTGGTTTGCTAGAGCGTCTCAGCCACCCGCAACCATAGAGACTGGTGGTCTACCTTCCTAGACATGACACATCGTTACTTGCTGTTCTGGAGAAATAAATGGAATTGCAATCATGTGTATCTCCAGAAACGTTAAAGGTAGAAAAACATACAGTCGGTTTTGTGAAATATCGCAAATACAAACAAACAAAAATACAGGAATTATAGGCATATAAGTGGTTTGCATGTTTCTTTTATTAGAGGGAACACCGCAAAGCCTGTGCTGGTCGCTTCAGCGCAGATTGACACAGCAGCACGCGGGGCTGTTTGCCCGCATTCCCTGCCCGAGCCAAGAGCAGCCACCCGTGGGGGGGGGCTGTTTGCTTTCCTCAGGGGCAGCATTCTTGCCGATGAGCTGCATAACGGTCCAGGGCTGGACCCTGAAGTGAATGAGCCCAAGGGTTACGGGGGGATTTGCCCAGCGATTACAAGCGCTGATCCCTTGCACTGCCCACAATCCCCCTGGATGGTCAGGGGCACCTGGAGACACACACCCCGGCCGGCGCTGCTCCAGAGTGGTGAGCGACAAGGAACTCCATTACAGCCACTACTACCAAACCATCAGGAAATTCAAACTTTCGCGCTCGTACATTCAAGCGCATGCACCTTGTTGTGTTTTGTTGCAAAGGGGGAGAGGAGCATATGTCATATTTTTGCAGACCAATTGGCTGATGGGAGTGTTATGGGCGGAGCTGGGAAAAAGCGAGAAGAAATACGGGTCCTCTCGCTGCGTGTGGGTGCAAAAAAAGCAGGTTTTTTTATTGGGAAAGAGCGAACAAACAGGCAAAGTGAGGACTGTCAGATGACGAACCGGATATGGAAAACGTGGATTATCCCGCTCCATTTGGATGAGCCCTATGAAAGAGATGTTGCATTCGTGCTCAGCTTGTACATTTCCTAAAGGCATCTGTCTAGTCACTGTTGAGTACAAAATCCTGGACTAAACTAATCTTTTGTTTTTTCATTGCACTTTGCCCATTCAGCTATATCAAAGTGTTCTATGCAAATCTGTTTAGCATTCAGTGGGAGAGTGGGAGGTTGTGATTTTGAGACAAAATATTGTATATTTGGGCAGGTTCATATCCTCTACTTACTATCTTCTGACTAGATGGATTTATCTGCTTTTGGAGGGTTGCAGGAGGAATTTGCTTAGATTGTAGCAGGACAAGCTGCTAGTTTCAATCAGATGTTTTTAATCCATTAACATGGTTTCAAAAAATAAAGATGAGGAAATAAGTCTTTGCACTTCCCACTAGCACTGACATCTCTAGTACCAAGAATATAGATCTCCTTTGATAGTTATACCTACAAATGCTTTTGGAGGCAAACAGGTAGCCAAGTAGTGTCTTTTCTTCTGTTTACATGAGGCAAAGAAAGATGGAATTAGGGATGGATGGCTATGTCAATTTTGGTTTCTATCTCATTTTTCTGTCTTAAATTCAGTTCTCCCCATTTCTGCATCAGTTTGCAATTTTTTCCATCAGCATTTTAGTGCACACTTCTCCTAATATACCTATTTTTGCAAGCAATTTCCCCTACTATAATGCATTTTTGTACACATTATTTGGTTGGAGAACTGCATCACAAAATTTGGAGAAATATGAATTTTAAAGGATAGCTGTGTTTCAATTCCCATATTGTTTCAGAAAGTGTGGATTAGATAGGTTCACATTAAAATGTTAATGAAACCAAATTGCTCCCCTTCCCTAGGATGGATGTAAGTAAGTGATAAAATGTTGTATTCTACTTACTCTAGTTGTAAATGTGTTACAACTGATATGTCCTTTTGAGAATAGCATTGCTTACAGAGGCCCACTTAATAGGCTTGCATGAAAGGGCTCTCTCCAGATTGTGGAAATAGTACCCTCTCTGTCTGCTTTTAGAAGGGGTGTCATCTTTTTAATTTTGCCTTTTAAATTGTTCTATACTGCTAAGGCTTGTAATGCTTTCAGTGATGCTTTATTCTTTATTCTTATTTTATTTATTATTCTTTATTATTTAATGTTTTTATAATGCTATTGTTTTTACTTGCTGTATACTGTCTTGGTTGGTTTACCGAATGATGGTATGAATAATAATAATAATAATAATAATAATAATAATAATAATAATAATAATAATAATAATAATAATAATAATAATATCCTCATTACTCCCTACAGATGTTGCTCAGAATAAGAACACTCTTGAACAAGGCATTTTATAGAACAGCTTACTTACCTTGGAAAACTCTGGTATTACCTAAATAGCAACACATCTTTCATTGGCAGATTAGCATTGCTAAGGCTACTCAGCCAGTCTTACATAATAGGCTCACCTGTCTTTGCCCAGATTTGTATAACAGGTTGGAAAAGAGCCCCACAAGTAAGCCTTACGAATCTCCACTTGCCCATTCAGCCATGGTAATTAATTTGTTTCACAGTATATAGGGTATTATTAACTCTTGTGATCATTTCTGTGGTGGGCACATAGATTCGTCCAGTAAATAACTACGATTCTGAAAAGCTGCCAAGGAGCCATCTTTCTATGATCCCAATAATGTTTCTAGGTGTCCCAGAAAGAGCTACAATATGCACATGCTACATCCAAATGCAGGTTTTCTGCTGCTGCAATGTTTATAGCTGTCAGTGGATTTATCCAAAATCCTAGCATTCAGTAAGAGATGTCTGGAGGAGATTGAGGACCACTCTTTCCAGGATTACCTTGCATTTGCTAGTTTAAAAATTATTACAATAGCATTTTTCATTTGTATGCATGGAGAGAACCTGGATTTGTTGTAAATTTGTATTTCAAAGCTGATTTCTTTGTCCAACATCGTTGGCAGTTTACAGTCCTTGTCCTCCACCAGCCCAGGCATAGAAATGCTGGGGAAACTGAAATAAACATGTAATAAAAATAATTTTGTTCAGATGGATAATAAATCGGATAAAGAAAGTTTTGCATGGCAAATATAAAGCATATGTTGTATTAATTGAACGTCAGCCTTTTTAAGTTTACCAATTGTGTAGTGAACCTGATGAAGGAACACAAGAATATATCAAAAAGAAGGAAACAATCCAACTACAGCTGCTCCTATTGTAAACCTTCAAATGGACAAGAAAAAAGGTGTTTAGGGGTGTGACACATATTGAAATATACCTGAAGCTTGATGGTAAAAATAGCTATGCAGAAATGGCAACCGTTTAGGGTTAAATGTTCAGCCTCCCAGCAGTTAATGTCTTTTTGTTCCTGGGATGTGTATTGAAACAATAGTTGCATATTCGCTGCTTCCTCTTTGAACATAAATCTACCTATCCTACCAAATATCTGAAACAATGTCAGAGCAACAGAGGCTAACTTTATTTACTAGTGTCTCCCCAGTTACTTTTCATTCTTTACATGCACACATCAGTTTTAAGGGGCAAGACAGATGTGACAGAGTTCAGGATCTCATCCCAAAAGTTTGTTTTGTTTGTTTAATTTAAAGCATCCTTGGAAGGCTGTGAGTAGGAGTTTTAAAGAGTGGTGAAAGGAGAGTTTTTATCTTTTTAGAAAATTTCTTATTCAAAGAATATCATATTCAAAGAATATCAAAGTGATGTACAGAAAACAAAATTAAATACAATAGAACAGAATTTCAGAATACAGTATTGTACAAGGTAGAGGTCCAGAGCCATACAACAAAAAATCAAAGTCCTGTACAAAATAAAAAGCAAGTACAATACAAAAAAGGGGGCGAGCTGAAATCAGTATACAATATGAAAATCAGATACAGCATAAAAGAATCTCAATATACAAAGTGGAGGTCAAATATACCAAACCAAACAAAAACAGTATACCAAAGGGAACTCAAAAATAAGACAAAAATAAATCTCAAAATAGTATACAAAATAAAATTCAAATACAGTACAAAATATTAATAATCAAATAAAAACCCTTTAAAATAACATTCTACTATTAAATCGGTAACACATAATCCAAACCAGTCACACAAAGACAGCTAACCAGATAACTCATACAGCCTTAGGATTGAAGTAAAGATAAATCAAGGATGTATTCACTCCCGCCCTGCCTCTCACCTGGGGTGGGGGGCAGCTCTGTTCCAGTAAGACTCTCGCTCTGGCAGTGAATGACTGTCTCATCCACACTCCAACTGCTCAGGCTCTCACCCTGATCTATAAACACCAATGCCCAGCAGCCCAGCAGGCCAACTACTATAACCTCCATACCTTCCAAAACAGACAGCAATCAGAGGCAGGAAGGGGGAAAGCGAGAGGGAGAGGAGAGGGAAGAAAAAAACCAACCCAGATAGAATGGGGGGGGGGGAGAACCCTCAAAAATTAAATTGCTGTGGAGAGGGAGAGGGCAACAGTAGCACTCTTTAAATAACTCAGTGGGCCAGGTGTTACAAATTGGCCACAGCTGGTTGTAGGTCTCCCCCTCCAAGGTCAGCCAAGACAAGCAAGTGCCCAAGTCAGCAAAGTTGCAAGGGAATGGGTAGGCATTTCCAAACTCTCCACTCCTTGGGCAGCAATCAGACAGGTCAGCGTTATCCAGCTTAAGCTTTCTCCGTCTGCTAAACATTCCCTTCTCCAAGCTACTCTCCTCTTCATATACAGAGGAAATGGTCTCTATTGGCAAAAAGGATCCATTTTGTAGGGAAAGTAGACCTCAAAAAAGTTGTAAGGGAAGGAGTTCTGAAAGGCCAACCAGAAATGAATCAAGTATCAATTCTGGCCACAAATGTCAAAAGCTAAAACTTTTTTTAAAAGGACAGATGAACAAAAACGATGTGACAAGCCTTCTGCTGATGGGAGCTGACAGAAATACACAAGAAAATTAATCATACCAGAAGACAGGTTGTCATCAATAGGCAGATGATACATAACTCTACTTCTGCTTGTCATCTAATACTAAGGAAGCTGTTGTTCTGGGATTGTGCCTGGATTTGGTTTAATACTTAGATGACCAGGTGGCAGCTGTGGCAGGAATGTTTTTGATCAGCTGATGTTGGTGTACCAACTGCACCCATTCCTGAGGAAGCCAGAACTGGCCACCCATGCCTTAGTTATGTCCAGTTTGGAGTACTGCAACATGCTGTACATCAGGCTACCTCTGAAGTGTCTACGAAAGTTTCAGTTGGTCCAGATTGTAGCTGTAAAGATGTTAGAATTAGGAGTGAGCAGTGAAGTGGCCAAGTTTGCTGACGACACTAAATTGTTCAGGGTTGTTAAAACAAAAAGGGATTGTGAAGAGCTCCAAAAAGACCTCTCCAAACTGAGTGAATGGGTGGAAAAATGGCAAATGCAATTCAATATAAACAAGTGTAAAATTATGCATATTGGAGCAAAAAATCTTAATTTCACATATACGCCCATGGGGTCTGAACTGGCGGTGACCGACCAGGAGAGAGACCTCGGGGTTGTAGTGGACAGCACGATGAAAATGTCGACCCAGTGTGCGGCAGCTGTGAAAAAGGCAAATTCCATGCTAGCGATAATTATGAAAGGTATTGAAAATAAAACAGCCGATATCATCATGCCGTTGTATAAATCTATGGTGCGGCCGCATTTGGAATACTGTGTACAGTTCTGGTCGCCTCATCTCAAAAAGGATATTCTAGAGTTGGAAAAGGTTCAGAAGAGGGCAACCAGAATGATCAAGGGGATGGAGCGACTCCCTTACGAGGAAAGGTTGCAACATTTGGGGCTTTTTAGTTTAGAGAAAAGGCGGGTCAGAGGAGACATGATAGAAGTGTATAAAATTATGCATGGCATTGAGAAAGTGGATAGAGAAAAGTTCTTCTCCCTCTCTCATAATACTAGAACTTGTGGACATTCAAAGAAGCTGAATGTTGGAAGATTCAGGACAGACAAAAGGAAGTACTTCTTTACTCAGCGCATAGTTAAACTATGGAATTTGCTCCCACAAGATGCAGTAATGGCCACCAGCTTGGACGGCTTTAAAAGAAGATTAGACAAATTCATGGAGGACAGGGCTATCAATGGCTACTAGCCGTGATGGCTGTGCTGTGCTACCCTAGTCAGAGGCAGCATGCTTCTGAAAACCAGTTGCCGGAAGCCTCAGGAGGGGAGAGTGTTCTTGCACTCGGGTCCTGCTTGCGGGCTTCCCCCAGGCACCTGGTTGGCCACTGTGAGAACAGGATGCTGGACTAGATGGGCCACTGGCCTGATCCAGCAGGCTCTTCTTATGTTCTTATGGAGGGTGCTCAACCATGGGATCATGTTACACTGATCCTGAGGTAGTGCACTGTTTTGTAACTGTTTGCTTCTGGGAACAATTAAAAGTGAATTGGTGATCCCCTTTAAAGCCTTAAATGGCTTTAGTCCAGGATACTTAGGTTTCCCCTTTTCTCATACCATCCTGCCTGCTCCTTAATATCAGAAGATACCTGCCTGTTGCCTGCTTAGGGTCAAAGCATGGCTGGGTGGGATAAGAGAGATGGACTTCTGAGTAGCTGCACCCAGATTATGGAAAACCTTACTCCGTGAAGTGTGGCAAGCTGCCTACCTCACTGCTTTTCACTGGGTTTTGTTCCAGCTGGTTTTTATTTTATGAGGGAGGCAATGGGTTTTTTTAAACTGAGAAGTAGAGTTGTTTTATACTGTTTTTAAGAAATTGCAGTTTTAAAATATGTTGCAAGCTGGCCTAAATGGTGTATTTACACTAGAAGGATGGGATATAAATGTTCCAATAAATAAGTAAATAGGAGGTTGGGAGCCTTAGAAATGATAGAGCTTGTAAGAATACGATGACTTACCGAGAAGCTCGGTTCAGCTGGAACTCTTGCGCCTGCCTCAGAGCTAAATGTCTGTTTTGGCTTTGGCCTGAGCAATGAGTCTGGTGCCATTGCCAAAGAATTAGAAGAAGCAACCTGGTTTAAACAAGAGCCTCTCCATTGCAGTTGTTGCCCTCTAGGACCCTGCTTCACCCCATCTCTCTTCAAGCCTGCTCCAATCCTGCAGATACCTGTGGGAGCCAGATTTCTTCTTTAGTCTAGCGAGATTCTTTACCCTTGCCTCCTCTCCCCGATCATGGTCTGTAAGGTGTGCAGCTGCTGTTGCACTGCCCTCCTGGCTGTGGCAGTGCAGCTTCTCACTGGGACCGGAATAGGGCGGAGCAGGGTGGTAGCAAGGGGAGGGAAAGCACAGGGTTGGCAGTGGTGCCAGGTGCATATGTGCACCCAATTACACCACACTGCAATAGTCCAGCCTTGAGGATACCAGTGCATGTGTTACTGTGCCCCCCAAACTATGCACCTATTCCTTCAGAGGCAGTACAACTCTATCCAGAGTGGGCAATCTGTTCAATTCCTGGTCCTTGCTTACCCATCGTATTAGGATTTAGCCTTAGTTTACTGGCCCTCATCCAGCCCACCACTGCACCAGGCATCAGTCCAGAATCTGGATAGCCTTTCCTGACTCAGATGAAACAGATATGTAGCATGTCATCAGCCATACTGGTAACATTTCACTCCAGTCTCCTAATGACTGTTCCCAACGGCTTCATATAGATGGTAAACAGCATTTAGCCTTCGTTGTAGAATCTTGAGCATTACTTTACTTGCATGGGATATTGGACAGTGAAAAGGCAGGTAAGAGAAAAATCAACTCATTTGAAATGTGAAGGTGGAGGAGAGCTTTGCGCATACCATGGACTGCGAAAAAGACAAATAATTGGGTGTTAGAACAAATTAAACCAGAACTGTCACTAGAAGCTAAAATTATGAAACTGAGGTTATCATACTTTGGACACATCATGAGAAGGCATGATTCACTAGAAAAGACAATAATGCTGGGAAAAACAGAAGGGAGTAGAAAAAGAGGAAGGCCAAAGAAGAGATGGATTGATTCCATAAAGGAAGCCTCAGACCTGAACTTACAAGATCTGAACAGGGCGGTTCATGACAGATGCTCTTGGAGGTCACTGATTCATAGGGTCGCCATAAGTCGTAATTGACTTGAAGGCACATAACAACAACAACAAGTTTGATAATTACTGCATTCCCTGGGATCCCCTTTCTTTGGAATTGGGATATATATTGAATGCTTCCAGTCTGTGGACCATTGTTTAGTTTTCTATATTTGTTGACAAATTTTTGCAATGCCTGTTACAATATTAAAAAAACACCCTTAACAATTTCACACTAGCACGAGAAGGGCCACCGCCCAATTAAGAAATCTTAGTCAATTAATCAAATGAATTTTAACTGGTTAATTAATCAAATTGAGGTGAATTTGCATATGACTTAAAGCAATAGTTAGGAAGAAAAAGGCAGACGTTCATTGTTTTCCGATGCTGCATGCGTGTGTCACTGCAGTCACCAGCTCAAAAGAAGCATTTGCTCCTGCAGAAGAGAGAAGGGGGAATGCTTTTTCTAAGGAGGCACCTGCCATCTGCAGTTTTTGTACGTACTTGTCTTAATTAACATTTCAAAATATGCTGTCTGATTAATTTAAGGTTTTCTTGTTGGTGTATAAAGCTCTAAATGGTTTGCTTACTGAGACACTGCCTTTTCTCATGTTATCCTGCTGTAAGTTTAGGTCATTAAGTGCGGTCCTCTTGTGGGTGCTGCATGTCCTGGAAGTTTCCTTAACAAGTGCCTGGGTCAGTTTTTAGTGTGGTAGCGCCAACACTTTGGAATACATTCCTCTGGAAGTTAGGATGGCACCAACAATTCATTATTTTGGGCACCTCCTTAAGCTTTTTAAATTCAACCAACAAAGGCTCTACCATATATGGAGTGAGGAATGCCAGATGTCCAACCTGGATTTAGAAAGGCAAGAGGCACCAGAGATCATATCACAAATATACGTTGGATAATGGAATGGACCAAGGAATTTCAGAAGAAAATCACCCTGTGCTTTATAGATTACAGCAAAGCCTTTCACTGTGTAGATCATGAAAAGCTATGGAATGCTTTAAAAGAAATAGGGGTGCCACACCATCTGATTGTCCTGATGCGCAACCTATCCTCTGCACAAGAGGCTACTGTAAGGACAGAATATGGAGAAACTGAAATGGTGTGAGACAGGGGTGTATTTTATCACCCTATTTGTTTAATCTATATGCAGATCATATCATATTGAAAGCAGGATTGGACCAAGATGAAGGAGGTGTGAAAACTGGAGGAAGAAATATCAATAATTTAATATATGCAGACAATACCATACTACTAGCAGAAACCAGTAACGATTTGAAATGAATGCTGATGAAAGTTAAAGAGGAAAGCACAAAAGCAAGACTACAGCTGAACGTCAAAAAGTCTAAAGTAATGACAACAGAAGATTTATGTAACTTTCAAGCTGACAATCAGGACATTGAACTTGTCAAGGATTATCAATACCTTGGCACAGTTGTTAACCAAAATGGAGGCAAAATCAAGAAATCAGAAGAAAGCTAGGACTGGGGAGGGCAGCTATGGGAGAACTGGAAAAGGTCCTCAAATGCAAAGATGTATCACTGAACACTAAAGTTAGGATAATTCAGACCATGTATTCAGACCAGATCATTCCCGATCTCTATGTATGGATGTGAAAGTTGGACAGTGAAAAAAATGGATAAGAGAAAAATCAACTCATTTGAAATATAGTATTGGAGGAGAGCTTTGCACATATCATGGACCACGAAAAAGGCAAATAATTGGGTGTCAGAACAAATTAAACCAGAACTGTCACTAGAAGCTAAAATTATGAAACTGAGGTTATCATACTTTGGACACATCATGAGAAGATATGATTCACTAGAAAAGACAATAATCCTGGGAAAAACAGAAGGGGGTAGAAAAAGAGGAAGAGCAAACAAGAGTTGGATTGATTCCATAAAGGAAGCCACAGACCTGAACTTACAAGATCTGAACAGAGTGGTTCATGCTCTTGGAGGTCACTGATTCATAGGGTCACCGTAAGTCGTAACTGACTTGAAGGCACATAACAACAAGAGGCATTGCATAAGAGCGCAGTCTTTAAATAACCCCACACACTCACAAACACCTGCAGAAGTATTTTTCTCTTCAAGGCTTTGAAGGGTAAAGTTGCTTGCCTCCGTAGCCGTCTTGATGCCCCATCCACATCTACTGTAGTCCCCAGTGAGGTGTCCAATGCAACGTTTGCTGCAACGTCTTGGGAACAGTTTCAATTGATGCGGCCTCATGACATGGACAAGGTGCTTTCATTGATAAGGCCAGCAAAGTGTCCTCTCGACCCTTGCCCTTTTTGGCTTATTAAAGCTTGCTGAGGGGGTTTGTGGGAAGGAATGGTTCCAGCTGCCTTGAAAGAGCGGTGATCCATTTCCCAGGAGGATCCCTCCGCCTGTGCTGCCTCTGAGACGGGCTCCCGTCTTGGATGAAACTTATCCAGTTTTAAATTCAGTCAGAAGGGTTTTTTCTGACTGGGGATGATTTCTTCCGGATAAGGAAGAAGCGTGAGATCTGCCACATAGTTTTGTTTTGATTGTTGGAGCCTGGAATTCGTCAGAATTGTCTGTCTTCCAGCAGTTCAGACAGAGCGAGGATTTTATGCCTGCTCAGCTGGATAAGTGACCCTTTTTTTTTTAACAGACTAGCAGGCAAACCTCCTGTCTACATTTATCATTTTCTTATCTATATAGCTAAAGAGATTTGTCAAAGTAACAGCAATTAAGATAACCTAGATGAGGTAAGACTTTCCTTCTTTATTTACGGAACTAAGGGGGAAGAAAATATAAATAGCTTATCTTTTTTTTTATTATTGCAAAAAGCTGACATGGAAAATTGCGTTTTAAAGATTACAACGGATGAGAGCTTTCTGATTGGGAGAGATAAGAAATCTTTTCGATTTACAAGACTTTTGTGTAATATATATAAGGGACTATTTTTTCTGATCTACTTTTTTTTGTTGTTGTTGACGAATCTGCTCATTCTCTCTGCTACTAGTTATTTGAACGCTGTGAACTAAAAGCTGTTTTTGCACTTCTGGACATTTAAGAGATAAGGACTGTCTAGCGTGTGACGTTGGTTGGAAAGATTAACTCCTTTGTAACTGGATAAAGAAATAAACTGCTCTTTGCTTGGGACATTGAAAATTGAAGGAGTTTTGTTCTTTTGGTTTTAAGAATGGCAATTAAGAAGATCATGGATGTACAAGAAGGGACTTT
The DNA here is from genome assembly GCF_030035675.1 of Rhineura floridana. Taxonomy (NCBI): domain Eukaryota; kingdom Metazoa; phylum Chordata; class Lepidosauria; order Squamata; family Rhineuridae; genus Rhineura; species Rhineura floridana. Next base: position 89,835,492 of record NC_084484.1, on the reverse strand, counting down.
ATTTCTAGACATGCTTCAGAAAATAATGGATGGGATTAACTCAATAAAACAAGAACTGAGAAATAATAGACAAGCGTGGAGAACTGAATTTCATGAAATGAGACAGGAGCTGAAAGAAACTCAGGATTCTATGAGAAAGGAGAATAAAGATAGATCTGGAAAACAAAAAAAGGATGAAAGAGAAATTAAAGGCAAGGTTCAATCTATGGAGATTGGCTTAAATATGGACATGAAAAAAGATTTGGATTTCCTGGTTGTGACGGATCCTGGAGATAAATATTACACTTTGGAATACAGCGCTGTCTCTGAAGGAATTGAAGAGATTGGAGATAAAGATATTATCGGTTCAAAAAAATTCCTGGACTGGAAGGATTTGATGGAACTTGAAATGGAGAAAGTTAATAGAATTAATCCCTGTTTTGTGTCAATGGAAAAACCTTCAAGAAATGTACTAGTGTATCATGTGGAAAAGAGGAGCAGAGATGCGGCTTTGAAACAATACTTCAGTGTTACGTTTGGATTTGATGGTAAGAAAACATCTGTGATGGAGGAAATTCCTATCAGACTTTTATTATATGACTATGACAGCAAGATTTTTGGGTGCGTAAAGATGGAAGATGGACCCAATATGGATAATGACAGAAGAGCGATTTGAAACTACTGGACTCAGTAGATTTGATGAGTTGGATTAATTGACATGTTTATTTAGAAAAAAAAATTGATTGACATATATCTCAAGGATTGGAAACTTCTCTTTGACTTTTTGTGGAAGATTAAAATGATATGATGTTAATGAGATTTGAAACCAACTAAGATAACTGCTGCAGGAAGGTGATTTTATAATCTATTAAGAGATAGGTCTGTTATATATTAAAGATTTATAGTTGAATTATAGTGTTTTGAAATTACTGGATTTAGTAGATTTGATGAGCTGGATTAATTGGCATGTTTATTTAGAAAAAAAATTGATTGATATATATGTCAAGGATTGGAAACTTCTCTTTGACTTTTTGTGGAATATTAAAATGATATGATGTTAATGAGATTTGAAACCAACTAAGATAACCGCTGGAGGAAGGTGATTTTATAATCTATTAAGAGATAGGTTTGTTATATATTATAGATTTATAGCTGAACTATGACAAATCGGAAGTCAATATTTTTATATATATGTATTTTTTTTTGTATTGTATTAGTTATTGATTTGTGTTGTTTTCTTTTTGTATTATTTTGGTTTTGAAAATTAGAATAAAAATTAATTGAAAAAAAAAAGAAAGAGCGGTGATCCAACCGCTCCTGAAAAAGCCTACCCTGGACCCATTGGTTTGTGAGAACTACTAAATGGTAGCAAATACCCCCTTTTTGGGGAAGGTGATTGAGAGGGTTGTGGCGCAGCAATTGCAAGTATTCTTGGATGAAACAGATTATCTTGCCCCATCACAGTCTGAGTTCAGGCCTGGTTATGGGACTGAATTGGCCTTGATCGCCCTGATGAATGACCTTCATTGGGAGAAGGACAGGGGGAGTGCAACCCTGTTATTCTTACTTGATGTCTCAGTGGCTTTTGATACCATTGACCATGATATTCTTCTGGGCCGACTTGGTGAGATGGATATCAGAGGTACTGTTTTACAGTGGTTCCAGTCCTATCTCCAAGGTCGTTCTCAGAGAATAGCAGTGGGTGACTGTCTTTCAGCCCCCTCGCAGTTGTGCTGTGGGGTCCCCCATGCTGTTTAACATCTATATGAAGCCCTTGGGAGCAGTCATCGGGAGATTTGGGGTGATGTGTCAGCAATATGCTGATGATACCCAGTTCTATTTCTGTGTAATATCTGGATCAGGAGAGGCCGTGCAAGCCCTTGACTGCTGCCTGGACTCGGTGGTGGGTTGGATGAGGGCCAATAAACTGAGTCTGAATCCTAGCAAGATGGAGGCACTATGGGATGGTGGTTCCCGAGTTCTGATAATTGGTCAGTTGCCTGCTGTGGATAGGGTCGTACTCCCTCTGAAAGAGCAGGTTCGTAGTCTGGGGGTGCTCCTGGATCTATCTTTGTCGCTAGAGGCCCAGGTGACCTCAGTGGCTAGGAGTGCCTTTTACCAGCTTTGGCTGGTGAGACAGCTGTGGCTGTTTCTGGACTGAGATAGCCTGACCACTGTTGTCCATGCCCTAATAACCTCCAGGCTGGACTACTGTAATGCACTCTATGCGGGGCTGCCCTTGAGGTTGGTCCGGAAGGTGCAGCTGGTGCAAAATGCCGCAGCGAGACTGCTGACTGGGGCAGGGTATTGTCAACATGTCACCCCACTGCTGAAAGAATTGCACTAGCTGCCCATTTGCTACCGGGCCAAGTTCAAGGTTCTGGTTTTGGTGTACAAAGCACTATAGAGCTTGGGACCAGGATACCTGAAATATCATCTTATCCCTTATATACCCAGTCGATCACTGCACTGTGCAGGTGAGGGCCTCCTGCAGATACCATCTTATCAGGAGGTTCATTCTGCACAACATAGGAAACAGACCTTTAGTGTGGTGGCACCTACCCTGTGGAATTCCCTCCCCTTAAATATTAGACAGGTGCCATCTCTGCTATCTTTTTGGTGCCTATTGAAGACCTTCCTCTTTCAACAAGCCTTTTAAGTTGAGACCTATCCCAGTCTGCGTCTGTGTTGGAATTGCTTTTTAATATGTTCTTAAACCTTTTTTAAAAAAATGTTTTTAATCTTAGAAGATGTTTTGAAACCTTTTTTTTAAGAAACATTTTTGAAGATGTTTTGTTTTAATGTGTTTTAAAGTTTGTTTTTATGATGTTTTAAAGTTTTTAGTGCTTTTGTTTGCCGCCCTGGGCTCCTGCTGGAAGGGTGGGATATAAATCAAATAATTAATAATAAATAAGGTGTGGGTCATTCAAAATGGTTTGAGGAAATGACTTCTGACACCACACAGTGAGGAGACACAAGTACTAAATTCATGTGCCTGTGATCAAGTCACAACCAGTTGTAATGCCCTGGTTGGGGTGATGACAATACAGAAAATTCTCCCTGACTTAGAGGAGGGACAGAATGTTGGACAATTTTAAAGAGAAGGCAGTTGTAAGACTGTTGGAGAAGACAGAGGGAAGAAAAAAGGAGAAGAAAGAAGTTTAAGAAAGAGAAAAAGCAGGAGGAAGAAGAGCCCTGTTGGATCAAGCCAAAGGCCCATCTAATCTGGCAACCTTTTTCCCACAGTGGCCATTGCCATCCAGATGCCTATGGAAAGTTCACAAGCAGAGCATGTTCCCTAGCAACTGGCATTCAGAAACATATGCCTCTGAACCTGAAGGGTGCATATAGACATCGTGACTAGTTGCTGCACTGATAGACTGATCCTCCATGCATTTGTCTAATTCCCTTTTGAAGCTGTCAAAGCTATAGGCCGTCATTGTATCTCCTGGCAGCAAATTCCATTAATTCTCCTGAAAAGTCAGTAGACAAATTAAAGTCAGAGAAGCAAATGAAGAAGGTGATGCAAAAGAAAGAGAGATCAGCAACCAACCCAGGACATCAGCTAAGGTGTAGAATACTGGCTTCAGTCTAAGGCATCCAGAGGAAAAGAGACTAAGTAGGAGGAGAGTCCTGCTTGATCAGGCCAAAGGCTCATCTAGTTCAGCATCACAGTGGCCAGCCACATGCCCATGGGAAGCCCACAAGCAGGATGTGAGCTCAATAACATTTTCCCCACTGGGTATTCAGAGGCATGCAGCCTCCAACAATGGAAGGAAAACATAGCTATCATGTCAGGTAGCCAGCCACAGATAACCTTATCCTCCATTAATTTGCCTAATCCTCTTTTAAAGCCATCCGTCTTTTAAAGGTACTATAACTTGTGTGAGAGAATTCCATCATGAAGAGACTCATCATCCTGGCTCTAGTTGTAAAGCGTCTGTGTATAGGGGAAAGTAGATCTTAACAATATAAATCTATCCATGCTTTGGTGGTGTTTACTCAGGAAATATTATAGATATTAGTTTGATTTACTTTAGTAATGGATTGGAGATGGACTTTTCCTTACTGTGAAACCCTCTTTTGGCATAAAGATCCCCTCCCCCAAATAATTGCAATAGGCTGCCCCTAGACAGGATGAACCTCCTGTCACAACCTAGACTGTCCAGTTGTTTGGGGAGTTTATTAGCCCTGTTGACCAGAACTCCTCCTTTCACCTTAGCCCTAAGGGGGGAAAAGTAAACAAGGAGAGAAGCTTAGGATTTACCTTTCCAGTGCCCGAAGCAGGGAACTTAACAAATTCTTAGGAAATATCCTTATAATGTAAGAGTAGTTTTGACAAACTTACAAACTTAGGGAAGCACATAGAGAAGAATTCCAGAGAACTGTTTTTTAAAGCAAAGAAAGCCAAATGTCAAAATATAGATATTCTTATAAGGGGACAAAGGGAAGGGAAGGGGAAGACAAGAATCCCTCTTATAGACTGGCAAATAAAATCTATCAAGTAAATCTAATTTCGCTAGTTATGTATTGCCTGCTTGAGCAGAGAGTCTTGGGTTTTGGAATGTGTCCAGAAATTGGCCTTCTATCTCTAGGGGGCTGAGAAAAAGAAAAACTTAGAACACTTTCTTAGAAAAATGTCATCTGAGAAATGTCTGCTCAGCTGTAATAAATACACAGGATGCTCTTCACTACAATTAATCTACCACCATCGTATGCATTCTTGCATGGTTTATAGAGGCTTTGCCCTGACTTACGAAGGCCAGGACTCATGCCTTCTTTTCTACTACAATTATTCATCATACTTAGGGATTTGAGTCCACTCATTAGCCAATAATAATTTACAGTTGAATATTGTAGGCACAGCATACACTTGGTGCTTACAGCTCCCCTATGGACTGAGCAACTAAACTGGTTTGGAGCGTTACCCACCTCAAGGAACATTTGCTCTGAATTGTTGAGATTTTCCCATGGAGCTAAATGAAAATAAATGGGATAGTGCACTTATCTAGGGTACATTGCATTCTGTTCCTCTTTTCTGATGTGTTACTCTCTGATGCATGGGATGGGACTTCACAGTTAATGCCTCTCTCCCCCCAAAATGACAGTAATACAGGCAACAAAGGCTCTGAGTGAGGGAAAACCCACAATGCTGTCTGGAAGGAAGGGAGATTTGTGCATTTAGTTGAAAAAAAGAAGAATGTGAATGCTTTAACACTGAAAAATGTGAAATTCTAAACTATGGTTGTCTAGGAAGCTGTGCTTTTTAGCCGTGTAGTTTTAAATAAAAAATGAGCATTCATGCTAGTGACTGGAGAAGCCCTATGGTTCAGTACTTCCATGATGCTTAGTGGCATTAACCTAGGACCATAAAATCACTCAGAAAGACACTGAATAAAAAATAAATGCCTTGCAGAAAAGAACTGAAATAAGAAGATTCATGGCAAGGTGGCCACTGAGTTTGCACTCTTCCTGGAGTTAGTAAGAGGAGCAGATTCTGTATTATACAGCAGTTTAAAGGAGGGTTAGTATCCTGCAGTTATCAAACATCAGCATGGAAACTGACTTCTACTTTGCCACTGACTTCCCTTGTGGGTTTAGATGAGTCACTTCAAATTAATTTCCAAACCAAGCAGCCACAGAGACATGGTTTCCAATGAATTATGCTTTTGTTTTAGGGTTCATTTTGGATTACTCTGCAGCTTGTACTATCACAAGCCCTCCTCAGAGAGTGCAAGATAGAAATAATGCAAATTCAATTTGCTGTTGAAGAGGTTAGTCTCCTCAGCTGGTACAATTTTGGAAGAGAAGTGGATGAGGCCAGCAGAATTAAGACTGAATACACTATCACATCTTGCATTTAAAGCACATTCAAAGCATGTTTCCCCACCTCAAAGAATCCTGGGAACTGTAATTTATTAAGGATGCTGGGAATTGAAGCTCTTTGAGGCGTAAACTACAGCTCCTATGATTTGGGGGGGGATACTTTCAATGTGCATTAAATGTATGGTGTGTACGCAGCCTAAGGCTGCAATCCTCTTCGGAGGCCCTGCTCCGGGTGCCCCCACCAAGGAAAGGCAGGCAGGTGGCTTTCACTGCTCCAGCGATGGAATAGCCTTCCCAGAGAAGCTCCCTGACATTTTCTCTGTGGTCTTTTGGGCACCAGCCAAAAATCTTTTCATTCACCTAACTTGTGTTTTAAATTAAAATTGTGTTTTAAACTAACCTTGAGCTGTTGTGGCTTACTGTGATTTTTACTCTGAGATATACAGTAAACTATTAATGCTGTTGTGGTTACAAGGAAAGTCTTTTTTGCTGCATATCATGTTTTTCATATTATCTGGTTTCTAAGCTGCTCAGGGAGTATTTATTGATGGGTGGCTGTACACATGTAGTAAATGAATAAATAATTTATATAGCCAGCCAGAGGCAAGTTGAGGGGCCTTAGGCACGTGTGTGAGTGCTCCTTCACTGGTGGAGGGGAGTTCCATCAGCAGAGTGGCAGCAGTCCCTGGAGTGACTGCAGAAGGCTTTGAAGGCATATGTACTGGGGGGGAGAGGTATGTCAAATCAAGTTGGGTGCAGCCTTGGATCCACAAGGACCAAAGTCCTCTCATTTCCCTGGTATGCCCTCCAAAAGGGCCAACAACTATGCCAATCCTGGATTTTTGTAATGAATAAATAGAAAAAAGGACGGAAGAGGGAAAGAAAATTTTCCCTTCCTCCTCCTGCTCTGACCACAACAAGCCGACAGGGCACAGGAAGTGGCGGTAACTCAGGCAGAAATTCTTCCGCACTCTCACCATAGGCATGCTGTTTTTCTAGGGCAGGCAGGGTCAACAATGTGGTGCCCAGGAGTGCACATGCATGCACAGAAACCTTCCTTGTCCCTCCCCAGGATCCGTTCCTTGACTCCCCCCCCCCAGCTGAAATTAGGCTTGAAAGAATCATTCTGTGGTAGCCATTCTGTGATCTGTTCTTGGCTGTAGTGCATGTATATGGTGCCCATAACAGTTTCTCCAGTTTGCAATGTCCATAGGCCCCAAAAGGTTTGTGTAGGAAGCACCAAGCTCCATTGAATGTGCTGGAACTTACTTCTGTGTAAATATGAAGAGGTTTGTTATACATGTGGCAGTTTGTTTGTTTTTTAAGAGGAAGACTGCTTCTAAATGAAGGGTTGGGGGAGACAACGGAAAAATCCTACACAGCAGAGGATGGGTGTGAAGGAGAGATAGAAAGGAAGGGGGGGATTGACAGGGTTAACCCAGCAGCAGGAATTAAAGGAGAGAGGTGGGGGGAGTGAAGCGGGGACCTCAACATGTCCTGCAATGTATGTGGAAAGAAGCATTGGAGATGGAAAAACAATTATGCTAACTCCCAGAGCCCTCTATAGATTGTTTAGATCTTTCTGTCATGTGTTGAAGTGTTAGTATAACAAATCATCTCTCAGTCGCTGTGATAAAGGAAACAGACAGAGATTGGGGAGGAAACACTATGTGTTGACATGGGGGAAGCTCATTTCTTAAACTGATTTAACTTTATTCTGGAAATCAGTGAAGATGCGGGTAAAGATCTAGCAAAGTAGGATGGATGCCATGGTTTAACTTTAGGCCAGGGGTTAAAGTACAAACTGGAACATGAGCTCCCTTTCCTCTTCTTTTCCTGTTCATCTGGACTGATATGTAACAACCGAATAATATAACTTACAATATCAGGGATAAAAATTGATTATCCATTCCTACTTGTTTTATGGGCCATGGCTGTTTTTTTCCCTGAGATCATAAGTGAACAAAAATTATTTACGCAGCAGAGCTGAAGCGCAGTGTATCCTACCCATAATGATGATCTTGGACAGTCACAAGGAGGAACTTTAGATCTGTAGAAGCAATGTGTGAATACCATGGACTTAAATTCCTATCAAGCCTTATTTGATTTTAAAGAGGAACTTGCAAAGTTCCCTGTGTTGACACCCCTGCATCAGATTTTCTGTCATCTTTCACAGTAATGCTGTTAGAGCAGGACTTTGGGATAGAAGTCCAGGGCCCCACTCAGTCATAGAATGAGCAGGAGGGTCCCCAAAAACTGAAGGACTGTCTTACTACATTTTGAAGTAAATGAAGTTATACGTATGACCATTTAAAGATTGGGGTGTGTGTGAGAGATTGTTAAGCCCAGAGTCTAAATTATCTAACTGTACCATTGTCGGCTTTGAATTTAGGTATTAAAAATTTGCTTATGCTTGCTTTTTAGTATTTATTTCCTTAGTTCTCTGTCCCACCTTTCTTCCATCATGGAGCCCAAGGTGACAAACTGTAGTCTTTCAAATATTCCTTGTGGGTTTACAAAATAGCATCAATGCTTTGAATTATATTGCTTTTAAAGATCTGCAGGGCTTGCAACTAAGGATCCTCACTGTATTTCTTTATTAAAAATGTTTTATTTTTTTTCTTTACCGTATCAGTTCAAAATGATATACTTTGCTACATGTACTAAATGTAAAGTGAAGTCACAGTAATAACAATCACTACTTTAAAAAACAAACAACCCACAATCTGTTTCAGTGAGTTAAAATGGAACATAAAGTAAAACCATTAATAGCCATGGCTAAAATACCTTCTATAAGCAATATATAAACTTAATATAAAGGGAACAGAACCAGGATGCAGGAGACAGAGAAAAAGCTTAACTTAAAAGTAAGGTTTTAATTTATTGTTGTGCACAATTGGACTTCCCTGGGTAGGAAATCCGTAAAACTTGGGCTATCACAGAAAAGACCCTGCTGCTAGACTCAATTGGCACTTTTTAAAGCAAGAAACATGGACCAGGACCTTCTCAACAGATCTCAAAAGATGGGGATGTTTCTTACAGGAGGAGGCCTAGCCTACTTTCAGTCTTTGAAATCAAAATCAAAACGCTAATGAAGCCCAGAAGCTAGTATAGTTTATATAGAACTGGTGTTATATTGTTCCAATATCTTGACCTTAGTGAAAAGTAGACAGATCTGTTTTACACCAGCTGCAATTTCTGTACACTTTTCAAAGACATTCCCATGTTCAACACATTACAATAGCTGAGACAGGGGGAGGCCCTGCAGATGTGTGATTTGGACCGATACAAAATTGGGAGGGATAGCTAATACCCTGGAGGACAGAAACAAAATTCAATGTGATCTTGATAGGCTGGAGCATTGGGCTGGAGCATTGGGCTGGAAACAACAGAATGAAATTTTACAGGGATAAGTGCAAAGTTCTCCACCTAGGAAAAATAACCAAATGCAGTTATAGGATGGGGGATACTTGGCTCAGCAATACTACATGCAAGAAGGTTCTTGGAATTATTGTTGATCACAAGCTGAATATGAGCCAACAATGTGATGTGGCTGCAAAAATGCTATTTTAGGCTGCATTAACTGAAGTATCATTTCCAAATTATGGGAAGTATTAGTGCCCCTCTATGTGGCACTGTTTAGGCCTCATCTTGAGTACTGTATCCAGTTCTGGACACTGTTCTTTAAGAAGGATGCAGACAAGCTGGAAGAGGTTTGGAGAAGGGCAACAAGAATGATCAGGGGACTAGAAACAAAGCCCTATAAAGAGAGACTGAAAGAACTGGGCATGTTTAGCCTTGAGAAGAGAAGACTGAGGGGAAATATGATAGCACACTTCAATTACTTGAAAGGTTGTCACACAGAGGAGGACCAGGATCTCTTCTCGATCATCCCAGACGGCAGGCCATGGAACAATGAACTCAAATTACAGGAAACCAGATTTCGAATGAACATCAGGTAAAACTTCCTAACTATTAGAGCAGTACGACAATGGAACCAATTACCTAGGGAGGTGGTGGGTTCTCCAACACTGGAGGCATTCAAGAGGCAGCTGGACAGCCACCTGTCAAGTATGCTTTAACTTGGATTCCTGCACTGAGCAAGGGGGTGGACTCAATGGCCTTATAGGCCGCTTCCAACTCTAAGATTCTATGGACTGGGAAAGCAGGAGACAGGGAAAGGGCTAAGCAGAGTAATTTCTCCATCCACATCTACACTCTCTACAGAAGCAGCGTTTCCAGTGTTAAAAGGGCTATTGGGAATAATGGTATATATGCATCTGCATGTAATGTCTACTACAGGAAGTTTTTAAAAGTTGGATTTGAGCGACTTTCTATCTCCTTTTCTCATGTGTACAGGCTCTGATGCACAGAAAGAATGGCAGCTCCTGCAAAAGAAACATTTGTGGTGGTTGTTATTCATGCATGCTTAATGATCTACATCTGTCCCAATTTTGTCAACAAATATGGAAAACTAAACAATGCCCCACAGACTGGAAGCGTTCAATATATATCCCAATTCTAAAGAAAGAGGATCCCAGGGAATGCAGTAATTATTGAACTATTGCCTTAATATCCCATGCAAGTAAAGTAATGCTTAAGATTCTACAACAAAGGCTCTTACCATATATGGAGCGAGAAATGCCAGACGTCCAAGCTGGATTTAGAAAGGGAAGAGGCACCAGAGATCATATTGCAAACATACATTGGATAATGGAATGGACCAATGAATTTCAGAAGAAAATCACCCTGTGCTTTATAGATTACAGCAAAGCCTTTGACTGTGTAGATCATGAAAAACTATGGAATGCTTTAAAAGAAATGGGGGTGCCACAGCATCTGATTGTCCTGATGTGCAACCTATACTCTGGACAAGAGGTTACTGTAAGGACAGAATATGGAGAAACTGATTGGTTTCCCATCGGAAAGGGTGTGAGACAGGGGTGTATTTTATCACCCTATTTGTTTAATCTATACACAGAACATATCATACGGAAAGCAGGATTGGACCAAGATGAAGGAGGTGTGAAAACTGGAGGGAGAAATATCAATAATTTAAGATATGCAGACGATACCATACTACTATCAGAAACCAGTAATGATTTGAAACGAATGCTGATGAAAGTTAAAGAGGAAAGCACAGAAGCAGGACTACAGCTGAATGTCAAAAAGAGTAAAGTAATGACAACAGAAGATTTACGTAACTTTAAAGCTGACAATGAGGACATTGAACTTGTCACGGATTATCAATACCTTGGCACAGTCATTAACCAAAATGGAGACCATAGTGAAGAAATCAGAAGAAGGCTGGGGAGGGCAGCTACGAGAGAACTAGAAAAGGTCCTCAAATGCAAAGAGGTATCACTGAACACTAAAGTCAGGATCATTCAGACCATGGTATTCCCGACAGGGCTGTGAAGTCAGAGTTGGAGTCGTGGAGTCGGAGTCGGAAGCAATTTTGGGTGGTGTCGGATTCGGAGTTGGTAGAAATGTACTGCTTCAAAATAGAATTAATATTTTAATATTAATATTAATTTATTAATATTAATACATTAATATACATTTGCCATTATGAAGGAGTCAGAGTTGGAGTCAGACAGTAGAAAAATTAATATACATTTGCCATTTATGAAGGAGTCGTAGTCGTAGTAGGACAGTAGAAAAATAGAGGAGTTGGAGTTGGACAGTAGAAAAATAGAGGAGTTGGAGTTGAAAGTTTGACATACCGACTCCACAGCCCTGATTTCTGATCTCTATGTATGGATGTGAAAGCTGGACCTTGAAAAAAGCAGATAAGAGGAAAATTGGCTAATTTGAAATGTGGTATCGGAGGAGAGCTTTGCACATACCATGGACCGCGAAAAAGACAAATAATTGGGTGTTAGTACAAATTAAACCAGAACTGTTACTAGAAGCTAAAATGATGAAACTGAGGTTATCATACTTTGGGCACATAATGATTTACTAGAAAGAAGACATGATTTACTAGAAAAGACAACAATGCTGGGAAAAACAGCAAGGAGTAGAAAAAGAGGAAGGCCAAACAAGAGATGTATTGATTCCATAAAGGAAGCCACAGACCTGAACTTACAAGATCTGAACAGGGTGGTTCATGACAGATGCTGTTGGAGGATCACTGATTTATAGGGTCACCATAAGTTGTAATAGATTTGAAGGCACATAACAACAAACTAATGATCTACACAAACAAAGAACCAAATACTGAACTATATAGAATATAAAGACACTCCTGAATAAATAACTTTTCTCGGTGGTGGGGTCAAGTAATAAAGGTGGCCACCCTTAATTGATCCTTTGTGCAAATGATATCCAAATATATACAGCAGAGCCCTGGATAGAGCTTCCCACATCATAGCTGACCCTTGAGGCTGTGTCTTTAACAGATGACTCAATATGCAGGAATTAACAGGTGAAGCTTTTCATGGCATGGAGGTAAACATCACTTGATTCTTGTAGATCAAGCCACTGTTTAAGGGACAGCTACAGGAGCTTGGTAGCCCTAGCCTTAAACATTTCAAAATAGTGCCTATTAAATGACACTTATTTGTTTCCCCTCCCCCATGGTTATGGGATATCAGTAGGGCAGGATGCCAAGTATCCACATCATATTGGTATTAAACTTAGAATGAACAGAAGAGCCATATTTTCCAGTCTTTGGGTCCCAATGTCACTGGCATCAGTTGCAGAGAGTTCGAAATGGAGTAATGGGGGGTAGGGATGGGTAGGAACTTGGAGGATGGAGCAGGAGCCAGATGCAAGTGGGAAAAAGCGGTGCAGGGGTTATTGGTGCTCAGTAGGTATATAGGGGCAGAGATGATTTAAAATGAACGCAATTCATGAAGTCTGAGATATATATTGCCTTAAGGGAAATATTGTTTTTTGTCTTCAGTGAATGAGTGCTTGGGGGATGGGGAAGAAGGAAGGAAGGAAGGAAATAAATATGATAATTGGTGAAACCATTTTTTACAAATATCTAGAAGACTATAATATGAAAAATCTGGCCAATTAAGGCTTTATTGTTGGATTTCAGCCTAAGAGCTTGGACCAATCCCTTTCAAAGCATTAAATGGTGTACATTAATGTTTGATGGGACAATCCTGTTTCTGATATATATAACAGGGTGAAGTGCTGGACATTACAGAGCCTAAAAGGAACATACAGTAGAAAGAGGATTTTTTTTATATTTAATTAAGACTTTGCAATAATGCGGTTTATGTGCCCATGAATAAGAAATCCAAATATAAACAGAACTTCCAAAATGTAGCACAAAAACAAAGGTGAAAAATGGCACTATTTTGCCATCTAGTGCAGAAGGCTGATATTACAAGTTGGTATTAAATGCTGCATTCAATTAATTGCTTGCCACACAGTATCTTGAAAGCTTTAATTCTATACTGCTGCCTAGTATTCATTTTTACTGATGAGGATTTTAATGGGAAGCAGATAGTTTTACTGTATAACTAAATTTACAGGAAGCACATTTTTCTCTTACATCCATATGCATATAAGGAAGCCTCTGATAAATATTTGATGTGTTCTAATGGATGTGTAACTTCCATTTCACTTACTTGCTAGTGGTTCTACCACTTAGTGATGAGAAAGAAAGAAAACAGTCTATGTAACTTGTGGCTCATTTGAAAACCTTGAAAACCTTTGAAAAAGCTCATGAGACATTTCCTAAAAACTCGCTGTTAATAGCCGTGTTTAGAAGTCCTATTCACCCCCACCATCAAGCACATTAAATAGTCTCATCCCAGAATCAGTATGTTCAGCATGAATCTCTGCAGGAAATTAGCCTTTGCATGTACATCTGTATGTGTGATGGCTTCCATGTGATGTGGTACCCTGCTGTACATGCGAAGGCTCTGCCCCTGCAGATGTTTGCATTGTATGCGCAGCTGTAAGAGGTGGGACTGTCATGTGTAACATTTGGAGCACTGCTATTCAGTGCAGCCTGCTCGTTTATTGCGTTCAGCATATAAGTAAAACCTCTGAATAGGGCTACTGTCATCAACATATCATTTTGGTAGAGAGTTGAAACCGATTGAGCTCCATAGTACAAGTGCCCCTTTAAGATGAAATTGGATGCCAGTTCCACATTCAAAACTTTGAAACAACTGCATGGGGTGCCTGAAGTTTATATGTCCTTGCACCCAAACATAGGCATTTGGCTACCCCATTACACACAACTCCATAACTGGGAGAGTCTTCCCTTCAAGTTGCCCAAGCAGTTTTTCCAGTGAAAAGTGCTGGTTTTATGCAGCTATGTGTGCTGACTAAATACCACACTTATGAATAAGAACTGGGGATTCAGCTTTGTTCCTTTTAGTGTGGCTGGCAAATGAGACAGCTAATGGTATGGTGACAGTGTCATCACAATACTGCTCTCAGGTCTGAAATGTGGTGAATCATTTCGAGTGACGACAGGTAAGGTGCTAGATTGTTCTTCAGACCAATTCTATGAACAGCTGCACTAGCAAATTAATGTTTTGGATGAGGAACAATTACAGCAGCACCCCCAAAAATCACAAGCCACATAAACTTTCTACAAATCTATAGAAAAATAAGCAGGACTTCATATGCTCTCTGATAAAAAAATAAATGAATGCATGTAGGATCTTTCCAGCAATCAAGAACCTTGCACAACACATGAAGAATCCCCCATCAGACTTACATGCAAGGTCAGTGATGGAGCCAATGGGCCCAAAGATGTTGAGGTGGGGCTGGTGTGAATGGCCCCACAGCAACTCCGCACTTTATTCCCCCATGTGTTCTTGAACATCTGAATACGGCTGCAGTCTGCCTGACTTCTAGTTTCATTAGACTCCCTTCTTCCTCTGCCATAAACATTCTGTATGCTCACAGGTTCCAGTAAGTCAGTTTGAATCATTAAAAAAATCATTCTTTTTAATTCACAAACTAATGTGCTTTTGCATACCTAGGGAGTCCCCCGAGTATGTGGAAGCCACTACCTTATTTTTAGGTGGCCTCATTTTTACTTCCAAACTGATGGGTACTGAACCACCTGATTAGAAGGAAATACATACAACTACCTAGAGAATGTGTGGATTTGAAAATATAACACTTTCTTTTTTATATAAGAAAAATCAGATTAGAAATGTGAGGAAGGCATAAACTCTGGTACAGGACTCGTTTCTACAAGATTAGTGAAATAATCTGCAATGGGAGTATCCCACCCTCATTTCTACCCATGTCAGAATGAACATGGTAAATGAATGCATTTATATCATCCAATATAGCACACACAGCTAATTTGGGCTGGACATCCTAATCTAGTCCAAGATTGCTACCACTTTAGATTTTGGATAATATATATTTTGACCAGAAAAACCATCAAAATGGCTCTGAAGTATGAAGCTGTACTAGCATGGCAGGACCTAAGCATGTATTTTATTTTTAGATGATGGTCAATTACTTCTTATAACATGCACACACACATCTTATTTCATGGGCATTGTGTTCTAGGGCTGAATATGTATATTCAGAGAGCAGAGGCAGGGGAGGGAGAACATGAAGCCTTGCCTTTTTGTTTTTTTTTATCATTACAGATTCTGAATTTGTTGGGTCATTATCCGATGAAAGGAGGTCGAGTCTCCATTCATTACTCATCTGCCACTAGTGCGTAAGGCTGAGCATTTCCTGTACTGGTAAACAAGCATAAAGAGCACTGTAACACTTACTAATTAGTTTCCCTATACAGTATTTCATCAGCATGCTTTTCATGATTATTATTATCTTCACAGTGAGAATCACTAAATACTTTGGGTTTGCAAAAATGTGAATTGGAAGGAAACAGCCTCCCCCCCTCCCCGGCAATGTCAGGCGTCTTCCTTTATAGACGTATTTATTACAAAGATACAAATGCAAGAACAACCAGGCCATAGTTTTCTGTATAAAACACACACAGGAAATAGGCTGGGGCTAATGAATAACCTCCTTTCCTAAACCTCAAAACAGACTTTGTTCTGGTAACCCTTCATTGCCCAAAGCAGTGGAATATGTATGTTTCCTTTTGAAGAGAGACTAAAACTTGTATAGCTTTGCCGAGGTCTGGAAATTGCCTTTCCAGTACAAGTTGCAGAGACTTAGGCTGTGAACACACTAGTCTCTACAGCAAAGTGTTTCCATTAGCCACACCTGGAGGGGGAATGGGTTGATCTGCCGATCAGTTGCAAAATCTCTTTGAACCTGATTTTTTTTTTTTAAATGCACTCAAACTGCTTTCACCAGGTTTTACAGTAAAAACAGGGTTGGATTTGACGAAGAGAGAGGTGGAGATGCACTGGAACCAGCAGAACAATGAGTGTGTTTCTACCCTTAAGGTGGATTGAAATGACTTTGTCTTGATTGCAAACTGACTTTTAGAGTAACCTTGTGGTGCATATCCATTTAATGTTGTTATTACATTTTTTCCTGTTCTCCCACCAAAGAGATCAGGATATTGTAACTGCATATCTCCCTTTTATCCTCACAACAACAAGCAACATTGTGAGGGAGATTATTTATTTATTAATTAAATGTGTTAGTCGCTTTTCTTTTCTAAGTAACTCACAATCAATAAAAAAGTCAAAACCAGTATAAAAATTTAAACAAAATAAGACATAAATATAATAGCAATGGAACAATCCGCCCCCTAAAAAGAGGTTACAACATTAAGAGCCCTCCAAAAGCCCTCCAGAATTAGGAGCCAAATGCCTGGGAGAAGAGAAATGTTTTTGCCTGGTGCCTAAAGATAGATGATGATGGCACCAGGCATGACTCCCTGGGGAGATCATTCCATAAGTGGGATGCCACCACTGAGAAGGCCCACTATTGTGTCACCACCCTCCACATCTCCCTTGAAGGGGGCACACAAAGAAAGGGCTCAGATGCCAAATGCATAGTCCAGGTTCATATATAGAAAGGCAGTCCTGGAGGTATCGGGGTCCTGAGCAGGGGTGTCACTAGGGCGGTGCGGCGGGTGCGGGCTGCACCAGGTGACACCATGAGATGGGGTGACACCACGAGCTGCCGCCCCCCCCGCCCTAGGCACCGCCGCTGGGAAGCGGCAGGTGCGGCCAAGGAGGAGAGAGAGAGATCAGGAGCGAGCGTGGCGACTGCCCTCTTCCCTCAGTGCCCTCCCTGCCGCCTCACAGGCTGACTCCTTCACACTCCCTCGAGCTAGATTTGCTCTCAAAGTGAGTGACGAATGTGAGAGCGAGCTGCTCCTCCGGTGGAGGAAAAGGTCAACTGAACTCTAATGGTTAATGGGCCAAAGGGGTAGGGTGGTCCTTAGACTCTGAAACACTTCCAGTTCCCAAACGAGAGCAGCAATGCAGAAGGGTGCCGGTCCAAAGAAACACAAGGAGGGGGGATGAAAGAGGTATGACGGCAATGAAACCAGTTCCAGGCTCCGAATGAGGACCGGAAGGCTGTATGTCTTCCACCACTTTTCTGAGTCTCTGGTCATTGCACCTCCCTATTCCAGCCTGGTCAGTTTCCTTCGCAAAGAAGGTGGGGAAAGCGGGGATGGAGGAGGGGGGGAATAAACTCCCAGGTTCCACCCCTTTTAAGAACCTGAGGGCTTCTCCGTGCAATCAATTCCAATCCAATGTCATGCAAAACAGAGCCCAAACGCCATTACTTCCATTGCCTGGTTTTCTTGCAACCTCCAGATTTTTTGGGGGGGGGGCTGTCCTGGTGCAGAGTAAGCCACCTTGCATGGGGCGGGTGGGAACTGTGGCTGCACTTTGGGATGCCAAAGATGGTTGGACTTGATGGCCTTATAGGCCCCTTCCAACTCTACTATTCTATGATTCTATGCCCGCCAACTTGGATGGCTTTCAAAGCGGGTTGCACATGTTTCTAGAGGCTCAATGGCTGCTGACCACGATGGCTCTGTTGCTCCCTCCACTGTTGGAGGCAGGAAATGTCTCTGAATACTAGTTGCTGGGAATGTCATTTGGGGGTGAGTGTTGCTGTTGCCCTCGAGGCCTGCTTTCAGGCTTCCCAGTGGGGCCTCTGGTTGGCCACTGAGGGCACAATGCTGGGCTCTTGGCTTGACCCAGCAGCCAAGCTCCTCTGATGTTATGAGAGGGGTTGGTCTAGGGCTGGCACCAGACTTTTGGGGGGCTGTGAGCCCAGGGCCAGTAATGGCCCCCACGAACACCTGCCTCCAACAAGGCCAAGGCCCGCCCTTTCTCTGCCCCTGCTTTGACATCGAGACTGCTCACCACCTTCAACCCCTTGGATACACTTCAGCAGTGGACAGGTGGTGGCTCTTTTGAATGGGGGCTCACCATTTGGGGAACAAAACAAAGCTCATTAGAAGAGCACCTCCTTGGATGCAGAAGGGCCCAGGTTGGATCGCCGACATTTCTGGGAAAGACCCCCTGCCTGAAATCTTGGAAAGCTGCTGCCAATCAGGGCAGACAATACTGAACTAGATGAACCAATGATCCTCAGTCTAAAGCAGCTTCCTGCATTTCAAGGTTTTTGTTGTTATGTGCCTTCAAGTCGATTACGACTTATGGCAACCCTATGAATAAACAACCTCCAGTAACATCTGTTGTAAACCGCCCTGTTCAGAACTTGTAAGTTCAGGTCTGCGGCTTCCTTTATGCAATCAATCCATCTCTTGTTTGTTCTTCCTCTTTTTCTACTCCCTTCTGTTTTTCCCAGCTTCATTGTCTTTTCTAGTAAATCATGTCTTCTCATGATGTGTCCAAAGTATGATAACCTCAGTTTCATCATTTTAGCTTCTAGTGACAGTTCTGGTTTAATTTGTTCTAACACCAATTATTTGTCTTTTTCGCAGTCCATGGTATGCGCAAACTCTCCTCTAACACCACATTTCAAATGAGTTGATTTTTCTCTTATCTGCTTTTTTCACTGTCCAGCTTTCACATCCATACATGTGAAGGCGGGGGGGGGGACCCATAAAAATTCAGAAAAAAAGATCACCCTGGCTTTTTGGGGAAAAGGGGGGTAGAATTACCCCCAAACTTTTTTCCAGATTTTTCCCCAGGCTTTCACATCTTTATTACTGGAAATATTGTCCAGTAATTCCTGCGTGTCTGTCCACCTTTACACAAGGCAAGGGCCGGCACCACAGGGCAGCCAGGTTGGGCCCTGGCTGAGGGCCCGTGAAAGGCCCCTCCTTAGGCTGGGTGAGTAGGGCTCCCTTCCGTGATCCGCAGTAGCATTGGCTTCTGACCCTGCTGTGGATCGCAGAGAGGTAGCTCCCAGGCACCCCCCTACTACCCTTGAAGTAAATGCTGGTCTCGCTGCGGGCACATGCCTGCCATCAACCAAGATGGCGGCCGAGGTTTCCCTAAGGGGCTAATGCCCCTGCTGCCATCTTGGTTGATGGCAGGTATGCACACACGTAGCACACAGCATGGGCAGCATTCACTTCAAGGGAAAGGTAGGTGGGGTGTGTGTGCAGGTGCCAGGGCTGGCTGGTGCCCAAGGGCCCTGGCATGCCTGGCACTGGCCCTGCACAAGGCATTGGCATGGGACTAATTTATAGGCAGGATCAAAACATGTGGAAACAGAGCGTAAAATATGTAGCTCTTACCTAGTTTCTGCAGAGTCTTGCTGTTCTGTGAGGTTTAGTCATGGGTGGGGAATTGTTGTTGGGTTACAACTCCTTTTATCCCTGACCATTGGCCATACTGCCTGGGGCTGATGAGAGTTGGAGTTTAACAACGACTGGAGGGCAACATGCTCTCTATCCTTACTTTAAGAGCTGGTTGGGACATGACTTTGGAAGGAATTTGATGGATCAATGGATCAATATATGTTCGACATTACAAGATGTTTTGAGCCTTCCTTTCCTGAAGCAGAAGGATGCTCACAGCAGTCTTTACACGAGACACTTCTTTTAAATGAGAGAGCACTGAATGGCTGCTCCAGATTGTCGGATGCCAGCACTGCTCAGTCATTTCACTGTAAGCTTTGTATGGAATTACAGATATTAAAATAAACATAATAAAATGACACTGACCAGAAAGGCCAGATTGGCAGTGTAATCTTTTTTTAAAAAAAAATTGTTCTAAAACATGTTTTCATTTAAGTGCTATTGTACAAATATTTTAATGTTAAAATGCAAAAATGCAAATTAAATGGTTTTAAACATACTACTACTAATAATGCATGGCTAAAATGGAACAGACAAAAATAGTGTTACTATAAAA
Organism: Rhineura floridana; assembly: GCF_030035675.1. NCBI lineage: Eukaryota > Metazoa > Chordata > Lepidosauria > Squamata > Rhineuridae > Rhineura > Rhineura floridana. The sequence continues at coordinate 89,815,468 of NC_084484.1, read as the reverse complement.
GTTGTGTGGAGGTATAGTCAATTGACAATAGACTCACCCACCCAGTACATCACTACAGGGCCACCTAGTGATGGGCCCATAGGGTAATCACATGCCAGGCCCAAAGTCAGCAGGGGGCTTGGACTCTGAGCTTTCTTTCTTTAAAAAAAGATAAATTTCTAGCCCTTCTAGAAAGGAAGTTATGAAGCAAAATGTGCCGGCAAACTTCTAAGTGATTTCTGTGAGATGAGCCAGCCTGAAGGTTCCTGCTTTTCAGTATTTTTAGCCAGTCAGTGAAATCATAGCTGTGACTGAGGAGTAAGTTTATTGGACAGCAAGTGATAGAAATCTGTGGGGTCCTAAAAGGCAACTTCTTTCCCCCTTCCCTTCAGTACACTTTTCTTTCCTGCTTCTATCTCATTTTCTAGTCCTTGAAAACTCTGTAGTTCTAAAAACTGACTGTTTCCCCTCAGCTCCCATTGCCCTTCCTTTTATCCTAGCAACCGGGGTGCATCTTTCCTGCACTGGGTTCATCTGAAATCAGGAACTCCCTAGAAGTTATTTGCTGCAAATACTGCTATACAGAAAGTGCGGGTGGATGTTAAAGATTTGCACCAAGTGACGAATGCAAACTGTGAAAACCTTGCTAAGAGGTTTAGGCATGTTCCACAATAAATACCTGTCTGGAAGCACTCACAGTGACTTTGAATAATCTGTTTAATTACACAGATATAGAGGTTGAACAGGGACAGGATTGCAGAAGCCAGCATGTATGTAGGAGGGCTCAAATCTTCTACTGAGGTCCAACTTCAAGCACCTTCCTTATCAGAAGTGTGTTATGTAATCACAAAAGAGGGCTCTTTCTCTGTGGTAGCACCCAACTTTGGAATGCCCTTTCTAGAGAGCTGTATCTGATGCCTACTTTACCATCTTTTCAGCGCCAAGACATTTTTATTTAACCAGACATTTTAATTTTCTGGGAGGAAGGGTGAGATATAAATAAATAAATAAACCTGTATAAATCCCTCAGTCTACTTTGTCATTTTTATCTTCTTTTTATGGTTGCTAATGTTTGTGTGTCATTGTTTGTATGGTATTATGTTTTAATTAATTTATTATCTGTGTTGTTATACACGTCTCTTGAATCTGTTTTGAAGAAGGGTAGGACTGGAATGTTTTTAATAAAATAAAACAAAACATCCCCATACACCATTGAACTGAGGTATCATGGAATGAACCTGGCAGCTTTTACATCAGGCATATGCTGTTTTGCTAAGGCATGGTTCCCTCTTCTCTACATACTGCCTAGCTGATGTGTCTCTTCTATGCATGATTCTTTTGCATTGCATCTCACCAGGTATGGCATTCTCCTGACTTACTGGAAGATGACCCTGGGGCATGTAACCAACAGTATGATGTGTTTGTGTAAAAGATATGCACTGCAAAATGTCTGTGACATTCAGGGATTTCTCTAAAACAATTTTGTCCAACAAGCGAACTAAGCCATCAAATCTTTCATCAAGTATATATTTCTGTAAAATGGGCTGAGAATAATGTTTGGCATGACAAAAGAACACATGGAATGACAGTCTGGATCAGCTGGGCATACATGACAGACCAAACCGTATGTTTAAATAACTGAGGGAAAATAAGCTGAAATCCTAAACATGGCCTTAATTTTTATTTAGATAGTCACAGTGCATGTAGTAGTAACTTGAAATGTGTTGAAAACCAGACACAGAAAGCTTTTTAACATAACGAGTATACTGATATTATATATGCCAGAGACAGCCAACATGGTGTCCTCCTGATGTTACACACTATAATGTTGGTCAGTGACGCAGGTTGTGAGACTCACAGACAAGGTTTTTAGCAGAGAGAGAGAAACCTGAAGCAGAAGGGTTAAGCTGTGAGAACAGAGTTCCAGACAATCAAGGTCAGTGTGGCTGGCTGAGAGTGTGATAAGGTGGGAACTGGCAGGAACTCAGAGTGGGGGAAGAAATGTCAATGGAGAGAGATGTCTCTAATGTCTTTGCCTAGTAAAGACTCTTACATGAAACTTGCCTGGCCTGTCTTATTCCTGTTCTAAACGGCTTTTGGATTCAAACCACATCTGATCTACACACGCACTCGCCAACATATAATTCCCATCAGCTCCAGCCAGTTGTATTCCAAAACATCTGGAGAGCACCACATTGGCTTCTCCTGGTATATGCCCTATTAAGTACCTATTCCATCACAGCAAATATGGTTCTGCTATTGCATATTGTGAAAAGATCTGTCATGTTTTGTGACTTTCTACAACAAACATGTTATTTGTTATTTTGGCACATTTACATGTGGTCATATTAGTAAAGATAAGATTGACACAAGTGACCTGCTGGACACATGCAGTGGAATGAGGTAGAAGGACAGCAATATGTGTCTGGAGGGGGTAAAATGGGTTGTATCACCTCAGCCTGCAGGTGGAGAATCACTTAAAAACAACAACCTCAAATATTGAGTAGCCTGCCCTTTAGTAGCCATTTGGCAATACTTGACTATGTAGAAGAGAAAAGAAAATGCCTGTAAGTAGAAAGCCAGCACAGCAGGGACAGGCTTGCACTAGACCATTCCTTCCTGACAAGCAAGGTGTTGTTTCCTCCCGATAAAGTTTTTATGTAGTGGGAGGTTCCTCCATCTCTGTCTGAAGGATGCAGCCTCCTCAACCACCTCAGGATTCTGTTACATTCACCTCTTCTGCTTCATGTGTAGACGAGGCTTCAGCTTCCAGTCACAGGGAGCATTCTGTTTCACCACATAGCCTGGCATTTAAACACAGTTAAAATGGTGATGAGCACAAAATGGCTACAGCAGAGAATGAGTCCACAAAGTCTGCCATTTGACACAGCTTGTTTTCTGTCACAGAATTTGGCAGGCCACCCAATGGGAGCCAATTTATCACCCATTCCAGGCAATCATCCTTCATTCATCTGTTTCAGTAGTAAGGTGGAGACAGAATGATTAGACATGCCAGTCCTCACCCTGGAATGCTATGGCACATCCTTCTAGGAGGTTGAGCTGTCGATATATCACAGACGAGGAAGAACAAGTGTGATAAGCTTGGGGTGGGAAGATGTGAGTGCAGCTAAGTCTGAGAGAGAATGCCAGGCAGCACAGTACATGCTAATACCTGTCAATTTGCAGAGGCACGCAGTTGCACACGCACACACAAATACACTTCATTATCAGATTAGCAACACCTGCATCCAGCATAAACATTGTTGAATAGGTAAGAGAGATGTCAATTATCATTATATAACACTATCCAGCATGGCACAATTACATTACACAGGATAAAGAGGCGGTGTTCTAACAGACGTATTTATAATGGTGTTGAAAGGGACCACTTTTAGAAGACCCAAAATTAGATTCATCAGCCTTGCCAATGAGCATATATTGCTATGCACAGCCAGATTATCCTTAGCTATGGCAGTGGGGGTGGGGGATGGGGAGGGAGATATATGTTAGAGGAAAAGGAAGGGGAAAGTGCATTCTAAAGGTGCAAAGTCAGTCTTGCAGAAGCAAGCTGCAATTCCACACAGGACCACCTGGCAATGTTCTGCATCTGGGAATGTGAGGAAAGGATGGAAGTGCTGCTTTAGATGCCATACCTATATACGTGTCGCACAACTGTGGCTGCCTAATGTCTCTGTTGTAGCACTGTGCCACCACCAAAAATCTAGCCCTTCAATCCAGGCCACTCCCTCACCTGTGGACAACTCTGTTTCATTTACACATCTTGCTTGAGCAAGAAGCTAGTTATACAAGAATCATGACACTAAGAGATATAGCTAGGAAGAGGGAGAAGATAGCTTATGGAATGCTGTCTTCATTTGGAAAAACAAAGCAAACCCATTCCGTGATACTATTCATGTTGCATCTATACTTTTTGGAAGCCAGAAGCTGCGCATAAAGTCCAGAAGCTGCGCATATAATCCACAATCTTTAATATCCATGGTGATGTTGCCGTTTACCACAAGAGGAAGTGGGTTGAATATATAGCTGTATTTTGTTATAATTTTAATCTAACATATAGAGTGTATTGTATTTACATCATACATGTTTATTACAGGCATCTGCTCATACCAGAACTGCAATTTCAGAATGACTAGACACCTGGAGTCAAATAAAATATGTGGCTTTCAAGTGCCCACCACTTCCGCAACTACCTTTCTGGCTGTGCTACCTCTTCATCTCACAGGCACAAAATCTCCCTTACTTGTCCTTTTTCTCTACTGTCTCTACAGAGAAGGGAAGGAGCTTTGAGGCTTCTGGAAGGCCAGTTTTGGGCTTCATATTTGTGGGAGATGAAAATAATCAGCCAGAATGAAAATTTGCAGCCACCCCATTAATTCAGAACAGGAAAGGTACCAGCTACTGTTGTGCCTTATGTATTTCTCATGTTATGTTATGTTATGTTATGTTAGACTGTGAGAACACTAGATGCTTACAGCAAAGCTTTTCCATTGGCCACACCTGGAGGGGAAATGGGCTGATCAGTTGCAAAATCTCTTTGAGGTGAATTTTTAAAAAATGCACTCAAGCTGATCCAACCAGGTTTTAGAGTAAAAAAAGGGTAGGGTTTGACTAGTGCATTGTGCCCCCGTTTTCAGAAGAGAGAGGTGAGGATGCACTGGAACCGGCAGAACAGAAAGGAGAGGAACACACTAATTGTTTTGCCATTTCCAGTGTGTCTCTACCTTTCTCTTCTGAAAACGGGGGCACACAACACTCGTCAAACCCCACCCTTTTTTACTGTAAAACCTGGTGCGAGAGCTTGAATGTGTTTTTTTTTCCTTTAAAAAAATCAGCTTCAAAGAGTTTTTGCAACTAATCGGCAGATCATCCCGTGGCTAACACTTTGATCTGGTGACTAGTGTGTTTACAACCTAAGTGTGTCTCAACCCTGAGTCCCTTATATATTGGGGATTTGTAGCTCAGTTCATTATGTGCACACTAAATGTCCTTAAAAAGCAGCAAGACCATTTTGTCTGTATCTGGTTTGAAACAAACCTGCATCCAGCTATACACATCTTCATTTTTTTATTCATATTTTATTGTATTGACTCCATGTCCATGTACACACCAGTGGGCAGAGCAGGGCAGTGATGACCAAACAAATTTGAAATTTAGACAGCTGACCTCTCCCCCTCACGCTCTTCTCCCCCTCCCCCCTCACAGTTCCTTGCTTTTCCTGTGTCAAAGGGAGAAGAGCAACACTCTGTTACTTTATAGCTTGTGACTAGATGCTCTCTTCTTATTACTCTAACGTTTTACGTGGGGGGGGAGGCGTCGGCTGAGGAGCTGAGACTGTTTTGGAGCCTCTGAGGGAAACAGAAGGCAAACAGGAGCCTCCAAGAGAGGACGCGTGTGAAGGGAGTTGTCATTCCCACCCCAGAAGCCTCCAAGCTCCCTGCTGTGTGCTGGCAAAGTTCCTCCCCCTACCGCCTTCCTACTTAGCAGGAGCTGAGGGGAAAGCACGAGGTGCCTCCAGCCCCCCCATTTCTTTTCTCTTCTCTTTCCTCAGTGCCCTGAGGAAGGTGCTCACATCTCACCTCCAGCCAAACAGTTTTGAAGCATGTGTGGAGCTGGTTTAATGGGGAAATGCATCTGAAAACAGCATAATTGCAAGTGTCTCTCTGCCCTAGGCTCCCTCTAATGCATTCTTCCATTAATCAGTCAGCCATTAGCTGTTGCATATTTCAGATAAGGTGTTTCTGGAGATTGACCCTTCTAATAAATCAAATGCTTCTGAGTATTCCATGCATATTATGAGTTCACAAAACATCCTTTATATGTGTAATACTACCATCCCCAGGCAATGAGGATGAGGAAATGGCTGCTTTGGAGAAAAACTGAGGCTGTAGGGGAAAGCTAGTGTGGTAGAATGGCAAGAGATCTGGGTTGAATTCCTCACTCAGCTATGGAGCTCACCGAGGCTGTGAACAGACTAGTTGCCAGATAAAAGTGTTTCCATTAGCCACACCTGGAGGGGAAAATGGTTGATCTGCCGATCAGTTACAAAATCTCTTTGAAGTGGATTTAGAAAAAAAAATGCACTCAAGCTGCTCCCACTAGATTTTACAGTAAAAAGTGCTGGGGCTTGACTAGCATTGTATGCCCCCGTTTTTAGAAGACACGAGGTGGAGATGCACTGGAACCGGCGAAACAGTGAGTGTGTTTCTACCCAGAGTCTCTGTGGCCCAGTCACTTACTCCCAGCCTAACCTACCTCTCAGGGTTGCTGTGAGGATATGAAGAGAACAGGGAAGTGTATGTGCTACCCAGAGCTGACTGGAGAAAGGGCAGGATAAAAATGTAAGGAATAAACCAATGTATTTTATTCTCACTACTTCTGGTCCAATTGAGACGTGCATAAAAGCCTTCCTGGTGACAGGTCAAGATGAAGTCGATTAATTTCCTGGCAAATACACAGGAGGAGTTGGGGAAGGAATCTTTCACCTCCTCTACACCCTCTAGCACTTCATCCAAGTTACCCTCTCCATGGAGGCCAGGTCTAGCCATTTTTTTCAGTGAGCAGCAAATACTGTGCTGAGGTGATGCTAAAAGAGAGACTCTCTCCCTCAGCCAATTAATACATACATTTGAGAAGGCCTTTTCTGTTATGGCACTCTAAATGCTGAACTTCCTGTCCTGGAAGGGGGGTTCATTTAGTCCCCTCTCCCTGTATTCTTCCACTGAATGACTGAAGAGAAGCCTTTGTTATTTCGGGCAGCAATCTTATGGTCCAACTACTGCTTGAATATCTTTCTGTTTTGCCTCTTTAGTGTTTGATTTATATGCTGCTTTTTGGTTGTTGAATTGTTTTGTTGTTTGCTGTTTAGATTTTTAAAATCATTTTGTTTACTGAACTTTCTTAGCCTTATATCCCAACTTCTTTCCATTATGGAACCTAAGGCAGCATACATGTGGTTTCCAAACAGTCACCTACCCAGGCACTGAGCAGTCTGGCTTCAGCAAGGTGGTGCCTTCAAATCAAAAGATGGGATAGAAATTATAAATAAGTAAATGCATTTTCCCAGAGGCCTTTCCAAACTTACTTGTAATTGCAAAAAATAAAATAATAGATTGTGCCTTTCTGCATATGCATGTTATGGGACCTCAGCTGTTCATCTCAATCCACTGCTTGTTGGCACCTTAATTAACATCTTCAGCATCATCTTAGAATTTGAAGCATCCTGGATTAATTTGTTTTAAGACATGGAAACTAAGACAAGGGAATAAGGGTGGGAAATGGGATAGTTTGATCTTTTCATGGCTTTTGAGCACCTTGCTGGCATCCCCCATGCTTCTCAGGCTGTCACTCTTCTGATCATGGAAGGTTCTGTCATAGCCTTGTGGGTTAAAGAGTGAAGAAATCAGTTTAACTGAGCTAGAACTTGCCAGAGGGTGAAGCAGATATTTTACATTCAGACATGATGCAATCATCCATAACATCCCAAACCTCTCCCCAGTCCCCACCCATCTGTTTTGCTGATTTTATAATGTCCGTGAGCTCTCAGATGAACAGGCCCCAGTTCTCTGCTCTCTCTTGGTTGAAGTGCAGGGAGGGCATGCCCAGGGGGGAGGGGGAAGCCTTTTGCCCCTTTATTTATAATGCCAGAGCCTTAATAACAGCAAAGTTCCTTTTCCCTTTTATATCCCTCTCCTATACCCTGTAGTGTAGTGGCAAATTCAGACGTACAGGGTCCTTTCATGATAGTCACACCACGCCACCGCACAACTATGCCCCCTTTCTACTTTCCCTTGTTTCCCTTGCTTTCTATATATGCCTAGGAGCCAGTTAGCTGTGTGTTAGCTCCTGAGCTACCGAGCAGGGTTTTCTCAGTAGCTGACTAACCTCCTTTCACTCTGGATCCAATCAGTATGAAATGACAAAGGCTCTTCTCAGTAGCTAACACACTCCCCTTTCATGATGATTGGCTCGTACATAGAGACCTAGCTGGGACCCTGCTCCCCAAAAAGTAAGGGGTCTATGACCCCCTGCAATCCCAGATGACTACACATCCCTACCTATACCATCAAAATTGGTCATGGTGTCAATGTGAATTCTTTGCTTTGGGGTGGGTGTTCAAACCCTTAAAACGTTAATTTATTGGGAAAGAGACTAGGGTTAACTATTTTGTTAATGAAAGTGTGTGTGTGAAATCAGGCTGCTTGTTGATGAGTGCAGAATTGCTTAGGATAGATGAATTTCTGTCTGTTCTTTAATATCTCCAGTTTGTGCCAATTGCATCATTTCCAGTTTTTGACAACTCAAGGTGCTCATATTAACCTTTAAAGCCCTAATTGTCTGTGATCTCAATACTTTAAAGGGAACCTTCTCCTATGTGGGTGACTCATTCTCTTAGTTTATCTGCTGATGCTCTGTTTTGTGTCCTTTTGCCTTCAGAGGTTAAGAAGGTGGATTCAAAGGACAGGGTTTTCTTAGCCACTGCAACTAAGCACTCAGGTTTCTTCCTTCAGGAACTTCATTCCTGGCCTTGGGTTGAGCAATCCAAACTATAGGAATCCAGTGTAATTTATCTCTATTCCAAACTTCACTCAGGAGCGGGGATACTGCCAGCTGAGCTAGCCTGAGTCTGACCGAGAGAAAACAAGCTTTTAAAATACAGTTGGACATACGCCACGCCTTTTGCCAATGTAACTTCTGTTTGATCTTAGGTCACATGACCAAACTGGATGGAGTTTAGAATAGGGCTAAGTCTTCCCCTGCCCTGTCCTGCCCTCACCTCACTCATTTTTCAGGACTTACCCCGGCTTCAGCTCAGCCAGCTTCAACTGAGCCCTGGCTCAGCTGGGATGGAGGACTTCAGTTGGAGATCTGCCTATCCCAAACTCTGTTCATTGGATCTCAGTGGATCTTGGGATTGGATTGCTCCCTTAGCATACTGTTAAGCCTTTTCATTTTAGAAGATCTTTAGAGGTGAGGCATAGGTCTGTTTGTTGCCTTTTAAACCTCTGCTGGTGTATTGCTGCTGAATGCTCTTTTGGTTTATTTTGATTATATGGCTTGTTTTTATGTATGGGTTGTATCCAAAGCTAGTCCTCTTCAGAACAGTCCAATTGAAATGAATGTACATGACTACTGTCCAATAATTTCAATGGATCTACTCTGAGTAGGCCTCAGTTCTTAGCAGTTTTGGATTTTCTGTTATTTTAATTAGAAAAGTGAGAGCATAGATGTGAACTCCGGCATGCGTGAAATCTTCACACTTGATGGCATGTGTGTAAATAAATGGGATTTTTTCCTTACACCCACACGGGAAAAAATATTGTGTATGTGCAAAACAGACCTAGTTTCTACAGGCTGAACTGCTTCAGCTCACAAGCACTAGTTACTTTAGAGCAGCCTTTCCCAACCAGTGTGTTGTTGGACCACAACTCCCATCTTCCTGACCATTGGCAATGCTGGCTGAGGCTGATGGGAGTTGTGGTCCAACAACATCTGGAGGCACACTAGTTGGGAAAGGCTGCTTTAGAGCAACCGTGGATGTGTTGGAGAAGCATTCATGCCTGAATGCAGACACCAGTTCACATTCAGCTGGTGGCCCATCATAACATTTGAAGCTGCTCTTAGGCTGCATTCAGACAACAGTTTATTCTGTTTTCCTGATATTTCCTTACCTGATAATTTCTGCATTTTATTTGATATTTCACATGACATAAGAGCCACTTCTGGAAATCTAGTGGAACTTAGTGGAAGTTTAGCGCTGATTTCCATGTTAATTTCTTCCAGAAAAAAATCCATTTGCAACCCCACTAACCCAGCAAATTGTGGGAGTAAAGTGACAAAATTTGGGGCGTTATACTGGTATATAGTTCTTTTCTGCCATTTTCATGGTGGAATCATGGGGGAACAGATGTGCGCATGTGCAGAAAGGGTGGTGGAGCAACAACATGTCCAATGGTGTTCATTGTTGTGACATACCATCCCCACTGGTATGAATTAAATGTAGTGTGACATGACTGTATATTGATAAAAAAGCCACTGTTCCATAATGCTACTGGTACTGCAGTGTGAAAGGAATGTTAGAAATTGGGACAGAAGCACTACCATTATAATCGTAAAACTAACACAATAAATGCCATGCCTGAATGCAGCCTGAGAGTGGTTATAGGCATTGCAAGACCCACACATGCTAAATGAGTTCCAGGTCCAGCTCATAATGTAGGATCGTAACTTTTGAAGGTGAAAAGGTACAGAGAAGTTGGATAGGCTGTTGCAATGTATACAGCAGAGATGGAATATCTGGCCCTCATATGCTGCTGGACTGCATCTCCCACCATCCCTGACTGCTGACCATGCTGGTTGGGGCTGATGGGAACTGGAGTCCAACAACATTTGGAGGCCCATATGTATCGCATCCCCAGTATATAGTTCGTTCCACCTCTTCTATCAGACGTATTTTCTTATACCAGCAAAAACCAGGACTAATTATGCATTTGACTAACTGTATGGAGCTGCGATGTACATTTGGAGTGTATAAAGCAGAAGCAAGAAGTGGCCGTGAAGTAGGCTGAGGGAAATTATATGTGTGCATCACAGAGAGAAACAGACTGTCAGAGACACATTATTGAAAAGCACATGGTTCAATATTCCAAAACTATACAACTTCAAAAATAACTTGGGATCGACTTGAAGGCAGTACATTTACATTGATCTAATTGTTTCTAAATTGTGGTGAAATATAAATCTGGCCACATAAGGGTGTAATCACCAGAAGGCTTAACTAATGGAAAATGACTGAGGAAAGTTAGTATTTAATTATTATATATAACTATGATTTCTCATAGATAATCCTGTAATGGACCATATCAAAAGCGGCGCTACGGTAAGAATCAAGTAAAATCTAAGGCATGTTTTGTTTTATAGCATCGCCTGTTACTGAGGTGAGCAAAATATAACTCCATAGACTTCAGTGGAAACTGATTTTCTTTCTCCCAAATTTTCTTTGGAGAGGAATTTGGTCTTATTTGTTTGTTTGCATCATGCTTGCCTATATTGAATATGCATAACAGGAAAAGAAAGGGATTAATTTTTAATTGCCCTTAGCCCATCCAGCATTATTAATGGCCCGTCGTTACATAAGCATTTCTTCCTCTCGTCACCTTTGTAAGATTGCTCACCTGCATTCAGTTTTCAGTCTGCATGTTCAGTTTTTAGAACCACATTAATCTGCAATGGATTGTTATTAGGCCAACTATCCCATAAGGGATGTAACGAAACACATTCATTAATTCTTAGGGTAGCAGGGCTAATTTTTTTTTTAAAAAAACTGCTAATTGCCAATAACTTTTTAATATATATAAACTAGATGGAATTGGTCTTGTAAAGCTAGTTTTGCTTTCCATTCCGCATTGTACCTTCTAGTAACTGAACACATGCATGTTGTCATTTTAGCAACAATAGGAAATTGTAACCAATTAGGTTAAACTAGCTTCTTGGCAAAGGACGTGGCTTGCTGTAATCCAAAGCTAGTTTTGGCTTTCAAAGTAGCAATCTTTGCTACTTACTGTTGGGATACCTTTAATTCAGACATGTAAATAGATGCTTGCCTGTTTGCCCTGTAAGCACTGCCTCCAGAAGTCTAGGCAGATAAGCTTTCCAAATGTTGCTTTTTCCTATTTAGGCCACAAATGCCTGACAGGTCTATGTGACCAAGCAGACTAGTAAACACTTTTTTGTGGGCTACTAATGGCTGTGTGACCCCTTTTTGCTGGTGAGAGCAGCTTGAATGGTTTCTGTTTTTTTTAAATCAACTTCAAAGAGATATTGCAACTGATCAGCAGATCAGCTGTTCCCCCTCCAGGTGTGGCTAATGGAAATCTTTGTTCTGGAGATGTGTTCACAGCCTTAAATTCAGTTCTCCAGGTTTCTGCAGCAATTTGTGATTAATTTTTTTTTACATTTTTGTAAATACATTTTTGTATTTTGGACTAATGTACTAATTTTTGCACGCAATGTCTCCTAATATAATGCAGTTTGTATGTTATTTTCACCAATATATTCATATTTATATATACATTTTCCCCTAATCTATGCATGTTGGTTGGTTGGGGAACTGAATCACAAAATTCTAAGAAATGCGAACTTTGAAGCATGGCTGTTTCAGTTCTCATATTGTTTCAGAAAATGTGAATTTGATAAATTTGGCTTTACATGTAAACTGAATGGAATTCCTCACCCATCCCCTACTTAGGAGTTTAGTGATCCCACTGTTGTATACCATGAAGTACACATTTCTTTTCTCTCTCACAGGAGGGGATGCTTGCAGAGATGTGGGGCCTTCTTCACCCCATCTCTTCACTGAGTAAAAGCAAGCACAAATGGGTGAAAAGCAATTTCCATCTGCTTTCCTGCCGAACAGGACAGGGAGAAGCAGGAGTAGAGAACTTTGCCCTGGCTGTTTTCCTCTTTCCCAATGTCATCAAGGGGACAGGGAGCTCATTATCAGGACTTTGAGACAGAACCCCCAAATGCAACAGGGCTGACTTGCCACATTTTGAAGCAAGTGAAGACAATAAGACCATTAAATCCAGAGTGGAAAATGATGTAACTGCACCTTTGCTCATTACTTGGAATTTGGGCAACACTTACCTTTCAAAAGATAAAGAGATCATTTGTTAGGTTGATGTAGGTAGTCCCTACTCACCCCCATCAGCCTTCAGACTGCTGGGGGGAGAGTACCCACACCTGTGTAGCAATGAGTGGGTCTAGGTGCCACAGAAGACAAAAAGGGCAAAAGGGTGCCAGTGTGTTGACTCCCATCCCTTTGCCAAGGGGATTATTGTTGTTCTGAGGCCTTGTCTCTCCTTGCCACATTGTCTTACACCTCAAAAATCATGGAGTTGCATCTATCACATATTCCCACTGCTTATGCAGCTCCACATTGCTCAGCAATAGCCAGGAAGGCAAGTAAGCAGCTGCCTGAAGAAAGCAGGTCCTTCTCTGAGACTTCTGCAGCCAGGTACTGCCTCTTGTCATGACAAAAAGACTGGCATGCAGGAGCCTCCCTTTTGGCATCTGGCCATTCTGGGTTTGGCAAGCTAACTTGTGCTCCAAATGCCAACCCAACCTGCTGCTTCTGGACTCCACCATGCAGGACAATGTTCATCTTCTAAATTAACATAGCAGATGCCAACTCTATAGCTGCATCAATGCTGAGCAGCTTGCATACAACCCCACTAGGAATTTTGTTTCCAGGCCTGGTAAACAATGTTTACAAGCACACTTTCCTCCATTGCTCTGTTTTGCTGTATCAGATTAAGGCTGTGAACACACTAGTCACCTACAGCAAAGCATTTCCATTAGCCACACCTGGAGGGGGAATGGGTTGATCTGCCAATCAGCTGTGAGTAGGATTGCCAGGTTCAAGGCCTGAGACTGATCCTGTATCTTTAGGAGAAGAGAAAGTTAGCCAAGTGCAGGTGTTCTTGCAACCCTGTAATGGGAAAAACCACAAGGTGGAATTCTCCCTTCCCCCTGCACAACTTTTAAAGATACAGAAGACCTCTTGGAGGCTGGGCAACTAGGGTTGCCAGGCCCGGCCTCCAAGAGGTCTTCTATATCTTTAAAAGTTGTCCAGGGGGAAGGGAGAATTCCACCTTGTGGTTTTCCCCATTACAGGGTTGCAAGAACACCTGCACTTGGCTGACTTTCTCTTCTCCTAAAGACACAGGATCAGTCTCAGGCCTTGAACCTGGCAACCCTAGTCTTCCAACACTAGTGGGTTAGTGTTAGACTTAGAACCAGGTTCAAATCCCCACCCAGCCATGAAGCCCACTGGGTGACCCTGGGCCAGACACATTCTCTCAGCCTGACCTATCTCACAGGGTTGGTGTAAGGATAAAATGGAAAAGGAGGGAACCATTTGCATCACTTTGAGCAACTTGGAGGAAAGGTGGGATAGAAATGCAATAATAAATAAATAAATAAATTTCAGCTGCAGTATGTGGACCCCAACTCAGCTAACCTGCTGAGCTTTTTAATAATAATAATAATAATAATAATTAATAAAGAAGCTGCAATGTGGTAGTGGTGGGGATGCTAGATTGTGAAGACAAAAGGATGGTCAGATTGAGGAGAGGTTAGTGCTTTTAGGCTTTGGGATGATAATCAGAACTGATGACTTAGTTAGTGTGCACTTGGGGAATGAGAGTGGAGCAGAAAACAGATCAGTGCATGCACATACATAAACACACCTGCCCCTCTTAGAGGCATCTGCAGGCATTTGGGCACATGGGATGGGTGAAGCCCTCAACTACTGTAGTATCTTGGAAGAGAGATTGGGGGATGGAGTGTAGGTGGAAGAAAGAGGGGATGTTGACATACACACTTAGCCTCAGAGATGGGGGGTCAGCAAGTCTTGAGCTTCCTAACTGCTCCTTGGCTTTGGCAAGGCAGAAGGCGAGATCTGGGTGGCCTTGCAAATAAGAATAATTTTTTAAAGGAGGTGGCAACGAAGCAGGAGCCAAGAAAGGTGGACAGGCTGGCTGCCAAGAAGGAAGGGGGAAAAGCATCCTATCCTTCCAGCCTTCCTTATTTTTGCTTCAGGTAAAGCCCTTTCCTCTCGTTCTGAGCAAGGATGTCAATAGCGGTAGTGTGAGGAAATGGGAGCTGGCAATAGTAAATCCCTCTTCTTCCTGGTAACTGCACCCTCATCCTTCTTCAGCATCTGCCACATGTTTTATAGGCAGACGCCTGCCCTCAGAGCACCTAAAAGATGCTCTGGCACTTCAGCAAAAGTCCACCTCTGTTGTTTGGAGCAAGGGGGCGGTGTTGTCTGCAGTGGCAGTGGGGAGCAGACAGCGTCACAGGAGTGAAGACTTTTGTAAAAAAAATTAACAAATAATTCATTTATTTACTGTTCATGGCCCCCTCTGGATTACTTTGCGTGTGCCACCAGGGGTCACAGCCCCCAGGTTGGGAACCACTGAGCTAGATGAAGAAAGCTTTTGTCCAATGTACTTTGGAGATGCGCTTGCATGCAAGGCATAGAGGCTGAAAGTACTTGGCTGGTCACTGCAAAAATGAAGGCAGAAGGGGCTCCCAGACAGATGCTTTTTGCAGGATAGGTGTTCATTTTTCAGTGTCCACACAAGGTTGTAAACATCAAAATGTCAGCCTGTATGTTTTCCCCAATTTAATCTGGGTTTATCCTTTTGGGGTGGTGGTGTTAGGTTAAAAAAACCCTGTTGTCAATGACCCATCTGTGATGTTTGAACAACCCATTTACAGTATTAAGCCTTCATCTGGAAGCACCCAGGGAGCTCACACTTTCTAGCACATTCCTCAGTCATGGTGCAAGCTCTGCTTTGCAACTGAAATGACAGACATTCATACCAACAAATCAAACTTGCATTTTCACCCTCCTTCAAAAAGGCTGCCTGTCTTTTTAAAAAGGTTTTTTAAAGCCCAATATGAATATTCATGAGTTTCTCCATTTGTCATTTTTAAAAAAGTATTTGTTTCCTTTAAATGCCAAACTGCATCACAGATTGGGGGGCGGGGTCATCAGAGGTGGGCAGCCAATCACCATTGCGGACTACCAACATCTGCTAGAAACCTGAAGAACCACAACCTCAGCCTTGGAGAGGAATAGATGCTTTTAGACTATATGCACTGAGGACCCTTCCAGGTCAGCCCTGCTGTGTTGTATTATGTTCTTAAGGCTGTTTCTCCCTAAGGAAGGAATGGGATTCTGTGACCTTCCAGATGTTTGGACTCCCAACTCTCATCAGTACCAGCCAGTATGGCCAATGGTCAGGGATTATGGGAGTTGTAGTCCAGCAACTCCCATAGGACTACTGATATCCCATGCCTTCTGTATACACTGAAGCAGCCTATGCAATGTCCCTGTACTTTTTCCCATTCAAGAGCTATGATCTTACAGTACTAGCTGAATTTGGAACCAACACTACATTTGGCTGGACGGCCATAGGTTTCCCCTAAGAGAAGCTGGGTTCTGCCATGCTGAAAACTGGCTAGATTTCAGGAGCACTGAACTGGCATTACTTGGTGAACAAGAGGACTACCCATGCTACGCAGAAATGGTGCAATAAACTCCTAATGGCCTGCTTCTTCACTACAAAAGAGCATTGTGAGGAGGGATTAGATGCAGGAGGAGTGAACACGGAGTCCTTCTCCTTACTCTTGCTGTCCCCCAAGTGATTCCAGAAGTGTGATTGCAAGGGCATTCCCTTCCAGCCATACTCCAAATTGGTCACCCCTTGACGCTGCTTTGCAGCAAAAAATGAGGGCCACTGGGGGAGTTCATACTATGCATTACTATACATGCAGCCTTTGCACCGTTTGCCAAGCAGGCACAGGCAAGGTTTATCGCCTTTCCCCCCAGCTTTCATAGTGGCCTGACACTGAAATTGATCAGGGGAAGCGTATCCTGGCACAGACACCAAAAGCTTTGTCTGCTTGTTAGGCTGCTGTTAAAGGCTTTGGAGCAAGTTGAAAAGATGGCATTCTACTTCTAATTCACAAAGGTACTCAAGCTTTAAAAGTAATCACAGTAGAATATCTTTGCTGCACCTTCACATGCCTTTCTCCACCATCACTGAGCAGCAATCGGGGGGGGGGGGAGAAATAAGAGCCCAGTTTGCTCTGTGAAAGCCTACTTTTAATGAGAGTTGTCATTCTTTTTTTCCTCAGCTGTCCTCTGTTCATTTTAACAGCAGCTGTACACACAGAAATTAGCCAGGCTTTTCTACTATGGAGATAAAGTGATGAGAAAAAAAGCACCACCTGCTTAATTTCTCCATGATAGTCTGCTGCTGAAGGCACAGGAGCAAAGCCAGAAAAACATAGCCACCCTGAAAGCAAGGTCCCACCTCTATAAACTGTGTTTCCAGAAGTTTCTCTCCCCACCACCTCCTCTGATTCTTCTTAGGGGCTACAGCCGAGGCAAGGGAGGAGAGCTGGAGCTGTTTTGACAAGATTAAATTAACATTAAGTGTAGCTTCAGCTTAGAAAGGAAGGAGTTCAGAGCAGTAGATGCTAGTCAGTTTGGGTGAGTGGGGCACTCCCTCGCTAACCTCAGACTGCCCTCAGCCAGCCCCCATCTGCCTGCCTTCTTACTTATGTCCAGGGACAGCACCAACTGTGTCAGCTTCCTCCTCCTTAGTGTTGCCTTTGTATAACTTGGCAGGCATACGATGAGAATTTAGTTGGATCTGCCTGAGATTGGCTCTGGCTCCACCTAGGGCTCCCTGCCTCCTGCCCTGTCAATTCCAAGTGGCCTAAACTTTTAATTCACTAATAGGCAAAAAAAAAACCTTGGTGTTTAAGAACGTACCGATAACCAACAGATATTTCTATCAAACTTGAAAAAGGAGGGAAATTGGGCAGCTATAGTGAAAGCACCAGGGGAGCAGGAGACCTGACCTCCTCTCTGAGATACTGGACTGCCCTACACATTTGTCAGAATGCAAACACACTTTGGGTTGGTCTTTCACAGTCCAATCCACTTGCTGTGTAGCTTGGAAGAATCTGGTAACATGTGCCTCTGAGCATATGGTGGGTGGTGGCAACACCTCCAATCAGCCCAAATAATAGAAACAAGACATGTGCTGTGCTGATCTTCTTTTACAAGGGAGGAAGCAACAATATGAACACAGTCAATATAGTTCAGATAGTCACTTTAAATATGTTCGATTTACTTTGCAATTTTAGTGAAGTTTTCTATAGTAAATTGTTTTCTTTTGCTTCTGTTGTATATGAATATGTGAAGTACAGCAACACTTTGCATAATTTACATTCCAAAAATAATTGTGGAATGGACATGAGGAGTGTCTCAATTTGTACAAGATAAAACAATGGGAGATGAAATATATTCCAGTACATTTCTAGGTGTGCTCTATGTTTTTAATTGACCGTGCCCACCCTTCCTTAAGTAGAGTGGTTTAAGCATAGCAGGCTGAACACATGCATCTTGGGCAGGGCAAGTTTGTTTTTTCCAACAGCTAGATCCATTGCTTAAGTAGCAATATATTGCAGTCTAATTTTATATCAAACTACAGTTTCAGATTCAACTGTTAATTAGGGTTGCCAGGTTCATGGCCTGAGAGTGATCCTGTATCTTTAGGAGAAGAAAGTCAGTCAAGTGCAGGTGTTTTTGCAACCCTGTAATGAGAAAAAATACAAGGTGGAATTCTCCCTTCCCCCTGCACAACTTTTAAAGATATAGAAGACCTCTTGGAGGCCGGGCCTGGCACCCGTAGTTGCCCAGCCTCCAAGAGGTCTTCTGTATCTTTAAAAGTTGGGCAGGAGAGAAGGGCGGAGAAGTAGGGGGGATATTGAAAGGGGAGGGAGGGGGAAGGGGGAGGAGGGAGGGGTAGGGAGAGGAGGGAGGGGGAGGAGGGAGGGGGAGGAGAGGAGGGGAGGGGGAGGAGAGCAGGGGAGGGAGAGGGGAGGAAAGGAGGGGAGGGAGAGGGAGGAGAGGAGGAGGGGGAGGAGAGGAGGGAGGAGGAGGAGGGGAGGTTAGGTTTGATCATTTGCATTAGGGATTCTGGTATTGCTTCAGTGGGGGACAGTAGCAGCAAGAGGCAGGGTCCTGTTCTGCAGTGAACCCTGGTGCTAAATGTCTACCAAAGCCCCAGTGCATTTAGGAGGCAGCGCCATCATGAATCTCACACAACTCTCATAGATGAGATGTGTCCAGATGTTCCTTTATCCTCACAGATGAAAATGAAATTAACAACTTCCCCTTGCATTTTGTACTCTGTGTCATTTTCAAGCATATTTTAATAGGTTGTGAATATATTTACATAGCCAAATTGGTTATAACTTTCATTTGCATACCATCTCGAGCAGCATTTAATTATAAATATCAGATAAATGTGTATATGATAAATAGAGAACAATGATGTCATATATGTAAATTCTGGACTACATCTGCGGTTGTGAGATTTTCAGACATAGGAGAGGCAGCTACTCAATGCTGAATATACAGTTGATCGTGCACTATGCCTCTTCTCTGGAATTGCAATATGAAGTAACCTGACAATGCTGTTGTCAAATTGCTGCAGAGCAGTGTTTTTTATTGCTCTGGTTTTTTTTCAGTTCTGATTTGTGGCAAAATGCTTGGGATGACAACTGAAGTGCTATCCTATCCAGTGTGGCAGAAAAAGAACTGTTGCAGGGTGGGTGGGTGTTTTTACAGCTACTGTACCTTTAATAAAAAGCTTTCTGTCTGTTTTATTGCTTCCTGTCGGGGGGGGGTAGTAATGAATAGCCTCTTAACATCCCCCTGAACATCCTTTCTTAATTGTCCCAATGTAGGGATGTTGGAGGAATCTTAAAAGCAGGCTATCAAACAGATTTCCTTCTGTCCACCCATTTGACCCCCATCACAACACAGACTCTTGCTATAAATGCTTTTCTCTACAGCAGAAGGTGCTTTTTGTTAACATGCACACATTTGTTGTAAATAGATACGTACATGGAATACAAACTGAGAGAAAAATGTTCAATTAAAAAACAGGGCATTGTTTTCCTTTCCAGAGAAAGCAGTTGGTATTTAAAACACTGGAGGAAACACTCTGAATCCTTTGCTTCCTCTAGCCCCCTTGGCTGCACTGGCTTGGTTCATGAAGACTGGACAGGCTTTGCTTTTGTCACCATCTATGAAGCAGAGGAGCAGGATGTTCACCCCAGACTGTTTGTAATTTGCAAGGATAAGTGCATGAAATGAATCTATTGCAGGAGCGCTATAGCTCAGAGGTAGAGCACATGCTGGGTCCACAGGAGGTCCCAGCTTCAATCTCTAGCACACCCACTTAAGTGTCTCACATAGTAAGACTGGGAAAAACTTATCTGCTTCAGAGTTCAGAGAGAAAAACTTATCTGCTTCAGAGTTCAGAGAGATGCTGCTAATCAGAGATGGTACGAGGTCAGATGGACCAATGGTCTGACCACTTCATATTTATATTCACATAAATACTTCCAAGCCCTGAAATAAGCCCTGTTATGACGATGTTCCATCACAGTCAGAAAAAGTAAAGATGAAATTGGTTGTAGGAAGATATGCTTTAAGGATACGGGCTTTCATAACACTGCCACTGAAAAAAGAAGACTGAGTTAGTGTTGAAAAATAAAGGGGAAGCCAGAAGAAATCCATAATGGTTCCATTTATTAATATGTATATCACAAATACTCACAATATCAATGCATTCTTGTTGGCATGCTAAACAGAGGCCTTATTAAAAAATTCCTATTTTTTTTAAAAAGGTCTTAAACTTTTGCTCCCCAACCCCCAAAAATATTCCACGCACTCTTTTTTTTTTAAATAAGTTTGATTGATTTGACATTTTGACAAATGTACTGGGTGGCAACTTCAATGCAAAAGGAGAGTAAAAGGAAAAAAACGGGGAGAAGAAAGTAGCATCACAGCACAATTTGATTAGTTCATAATTATCTTTAAAAAAGGAAGCAAAATTACTGGTTTCACAGTAAGCAAACAACACAGCTTAGTAACTATTACACAGGTTCAGATTCAGAGGCAAAATGGACTAGACAAAGGCCTATCGGCAAACGCCCTAGGCGTACAACATTGATTAAGAATCAAAGATGCAGCAGAACATCAAAAGAACAATTTCTCTTGAGCAGATTTTGGACTTTTCTTTTTCAAGTATCTTCATGTGTTATGTAACTGATTTCTTCTTGTCTGGGGCAGTTGTGAGGAGGGGAGGGGATACATTGAAAAACTTTAGTAAAGCAGTTAACAAAACCAAGAAATAAAAAAATTTATAAACCAAAATAATATATATTTTTGTATACAAGTTTAATATGGATGTGTGCGACATTTATTAACCATAGTGAAAGGCTAATTTTGCCCTCCTGTCACTACATGCACAGCCCAATCATTGCTGTTAATGAATTACCCCTGTTAACTTTACAATGCAACTACAATCTGACCAAGAACATACATATAGTGCCATCATATGCAGAGCCTTTGGGATGGAGTGTACAGTACTGGATGCTGAATGGTTCAGGCTACTTTTGTGGCACAACAGTACTTCACGGAATGGTACACTACGCATGGTACACAGTTTGGAGGTGGTGGTTTTATGTGTGTGTGTATGTGTAGTTGTGTATGTGCTCTAACATTCTTTAGACGTCTTCCAAGAATTATCCAGTTCCTGACTGAAAACAGGCACTGTATTTGACACCCCTGGAAAAGTACAGAAAGGGAAAGGGTAGACCAATGAATTGATTTAGTTACTATCAATCATAACAATTCTTTTTTAAAAGTAGTGGTTCTGTGGGTTGGATCCAAAGGTTCCTTTCCTCTAATGGAAGAAGTTTCCTTTCACTGGAGAAAGGAAGCCTTTGGATCGAACTCTATATTTTGGAAATAATAACCAATAGGAGGCACAGTATCTAGTTCCATTAAAATTAGTGGGACTTTAGGCATATGGAATACATGAGGAGCTTCTGCATTCATTTAATGCACACATTTTCACTGGGCACATGCAACTCTAACTGATGTGTACCTGTTGAAAATAAGCCTCTGCTCATGAAGAAGCTGTGTATGTGCATTGGAACCCCATATAACTTTGCATAATGCAATTGATTCCCACAGGAAGGTGTTGGTATGCTCTTGCCCCATTCAGCAGTGTGCTTCAGATATAGGGGTCTGATGCAAAAAAAGCTCCCATGCCCACATTATCATCCAAACGGATAGCCTGCTTCACACCATAAAGCCATCAAAGTAGTGTGCAAGATAAAAACAAAATAAAATACAAAAACACACGCTCTACAAACAGTAAAATCAACTCAACAAACCCTAAAAACAACAAAACCATCCATAGAAACTCCAAAAACTACAAATCAATTTAATCAGATATAACATTAACATTTCATAAATGACGAAGTTCTACTTTAGGAAAGGCCTGGCTAACAAAAATGTCTTCTGTTGGGAGTCTAAACATCATCACGCTAGATGCATGTCTGATTTCGGCTGGTAATTGATTGCAGAGAGCTGAAGCTGTAATAGTAAAAGGCTAAGTGCACCTCTGAGGCATATGATACTCCCAGCAGTGTCCTATCTGAGGAAAGCAGTTGCAGGCAGGGATATATTGGGCAAGATGGCCCTTCAGATATCCTGGTTCCAAGTTTTTTAGGGATTTAAATGCTAAAAGCAAAACCTTGAACTGCAGCCGGTAGCATACTGGCAGCCAGTGCAGTGGCATCAGCAGAGGAGTTATAGGGTGTCAATGGGGTGAACTCCCATCTTCACCCCAAAGGAACATAACCATAAATGTATGTTCACATGGATATGTTCCATCCATGGAAGTGAATAAGGACCTGAGCAAACATTGTGTGTGTGTGCAGCACAGCATAAAGATAATTACTGTAAATGTAGCTAAGGCCTATGTGATCACAGCCAGGTCTATCCTCTCTATACACGGGTACAGTTGATGCTAAGCAAAGCAAAAACAAGAACTAAGCTAAGCAAAAGCATGCTGAACCAAAGCTGCTATCTGGGAAATCAGGAACATGGTGAGGCCCAACAGCATCCTAAAACTGTGAACCTGGTTGAACCCCAATTGCTAGATCAGCAGCCCTATAGCCCAAGAGCACTTCTATTTTGTCCTGATTAAGTTTCAGCTTGTTAGCCCACACCCAGTCCATTGCTAATTTTAGACACTGCTTTAGAATCTTCACATCTTCTCTGGGCTGAGATGGAAAGAAGAGACAGAGCCACATGTCATCAGAATACTGATGACAGCCAGCGCCACATCTCAGAACAATCTCCCACAGCTGTTTTCATGTAGCTTGGTTATGCTTTGGTACCTTGTTTTTAACCAATTAATGAACCAATTAAAAGAAACCACAGAGTATCAACATCAGTGATATTTTAATAGACCGAGTTTGTTTGATAAGATTGCAATCCTGTAAATACTTTCCTGGGAGTAAGCCCCACTGAATTCAGTGATACTTACTTCTGAGTAGATATGCATAGAATTGCACTGCAAGTAAAAAAAAAGTTTAGAAAAGCATATTTAATGTTTGTAAACTGCCCAGAGAGCTTTGGCTATGGGGCGGTATACAAATGTAATAACAACAACAACAACAACAACAATAATGGATTGCCTGAATCAAGAAACCTATCTAGGATTTTTTGTGTGTTTGAGTTTTTAAACAATGCCACTCAGCACCACAGACCTTTTCATAGAGGGACTGTCTAACATCCACATTTTTATCTGTGATTAGTGTTTTCATCCCTGCTACAAAGGCCGTGTACTTAGTACAAGCAGCTGCAATGGCTTTCATAAACAGGAAGGCAAGGCATTTCAGTCACTTGGGGAAGAGCATCATGCACACAGCAACATACAGACCCACCTTGTTACACCATCTCGTACTGATTGGCAGTAATAAATCGGGACAGGCAGCATGCCAACAGCATTCCAATCAACTGTCAGAGGGAAAGAGAAAATATCAAGCATGTAGTGCAGTGTCACTGTGAAATCCACTGACTCTACAGAGGGGTTTTTAGATTTTTTAAAAAGAAAATCTCTTAAAATATTAAAACACAAATTATATGTTTGAGTCAGTGGTCATAATAGAAGCACACAACTGAGAAGCATCAGCTCTAATAGTTCCTGTGAAGTATCTCTCCTACCTACCCCACCCCCAGGCAATTCCATTTTCATGACATTTCTCTGTATTTAATCCAAGTCTTTTTTACTCGTTTCCCCCTTATTCCTATCAACTTCATGATGTATGCATCCAGCCCGATTGGTTACAGCTCATCATGAATATTTACAGGGGGTAAAAAGGCTGTATCTGCAAAACGATCAGTTGTTCTGTGGCTTCACATCTTTCAGGCATCTTAGGAAATGTCCATGCAGGTAGAAATCAGAGATTAGTCAACATGCAAATAATCCATGAAAACTTTGCTGTGATATGGGTCATTGTATTTCAGCTCTGTGTCAATGCACAGCCAAGACATGGCCTCTGGACCAGCATGGTCTCTGGAGTGATCACAGTGCTAACATCTGCACAGTGAACTCCAAGCTTTCCTGCAATACACAGTATGTGGCTTAAGACATAGTGATGTGCTTCAGAGGTTCTTTCTACTCCCTCCCATGTTGCTGTGACAGAAGCAGAAGGTCAAACAGAGAGCAGCTTCAGATATTACAAACAAGCAATGCCAGCCACCTGTGTAATCACTTTGGCACTGAGCTCGCAGCAGAAGGATGTTGTGTAGTCTGTAAGTGTGAATACAGCCTGCACACCTTTCTTATGCAAGATCTTTTGTTAGGCTGTGTACACACTCTTGTTTATCCTGCATCCAGTGTGCTCCCACGGCTAGTTTGGGAAGCGGTGTACATGTTGCCTTAGCCACAATCCGTAGCTCTCCTGTATCTGTCCTATTGTTTCTTATGAAATACTGTGTTATGATGTGCTTTTCTCCAAACCAGCTTCCATCTGAACGAAGAAAGAGAATAACCTAGCTGCGTTTTAAGCCGGTGATGCATACACAGCCTTTGACATTACAATTAAGTGCCACTAGCAGGAGAGACTGGTGGCGCTTTGGGTTATATCCAGCAAAGCTGTCCCATTAGTGCAAGGATGTCCGCCTGCGCGATGCGGCTTCCTTTTCCTTTCCTCTCCCCGCATGCCCTCTGTGCTCCCCAAATCTGTTTTGGAGTTTCCTCCAACCCTCCAGAGCAGATTGGGGGGGGGCACATGGGGAGAGGAGAGAGGGACAGAACGTCCCACCACTTAGGTGGAAGTCTTTGCACTAATGGGACAACTTTGTTGGATACAACTGTTTGTTTACATGCCATTCCACCATTGGTCTAAAAATAATTCAGCATGTTTTTTACATACCAAATAATATACTTACATATATCAGTTAGTGTGTATTATGAATGGAGATATAACCACTGGCTATTGTTGGTTATGTTATTTATTTGATGAAGCAATTGTTCTAAAGAGGTATGTTCATTGCATGGAAATTGAATTGTATATAAATGTACAAGCTACCTTGATTTTCTGCATTCACAGGTTATTGGTCAGGGTCTTGTTTTGGCTATAGCACTTTTCGCTGCTGCCTTTTCATTTCATTCATTCTGTCTTTAAGGGCTTAAGACACCTCATATTATGGGATCATAGAACTTGGCACATTTCTGCATCTTGACAGTGGCGTACAGCAGACTGCAGAAGCGTTCAAGAAAGTAGAGCAAAATGTACTAGCAATCAAAGTGTTGCTGTATGCACTAAACCTTGTGCTCTATAGCTAGTTAACTCTCAATCAGATTAATCTTCTAAGGCTCAGTGCTGTGTTTCATCCTAAACTCCATCTGTCCAATATGGCACTTGAAGTTTGGAAGACTCTTGGCTGCCATGACATATTGCCTTTTACAGTTCCCACTGTGAGCTGCGTTTCTCCAGTCTAGAATATCTCAAAGCCTTTATACTGCTCACTGTAGGTTTCTGCAGTCCGCCTCATAAGTAGGCTAGTTGTTCACTGGTTGCCTTCCTTCTGAATGGCTCCAATTAAATAACTTGCCAATCATTTCCTCATGGTATTCTTTTAATGTTTTCTGCATAATCAGGGCAGTGTTCTAAATGATCTCCACTAGAACATTAATCCTTCACACCCACATTTCACAAATGCAGATTTTGCCAAGGACAGACAACTGGCAATAAGAACATAAGAAGAGCCAATGGCCCATCTAGTCCTGCATCCTGTTTTCACAGTGGCCAAGCAGTTGCCCATGGAAAACCCACAAGCAGGACCTGAGTGCAAAGAACACTCTCCCCTTCTGCGGTTTCCGGCAACTGGTATTTGACTCTGACTATGGAAGCAGAGCATAGCCATCATGGCTAGTTGATAGCCTTATACTATCTACCTCCTGCTCTTTCAGTTAAAAATGTGAGGAATTCTACACATTGTACATGACACACACAAAAAACTGGAGACATCAGCTGTCATATACAAGGTTAGATTTGCTTTTTATACAATCTACAAGCTTCTGCTAGAATTCTAATTGATATATTGAGCTATCCAGTTCACAGCACAGTGAATGATCACTTGTAAACAGCTCAGTTTAACAATTTAACATACTATACATTTAATCAAATAAGTTTTTCAGGCATTTAGAGGAGGAGCTATTTTAAGAAACCTGGTTGAGCATACCTTTAACTGTTTTCTTTTATTTGACAAAAACATTAAGATTGAGGAAACTGTTACCTTATCAGAATGCTTATATATTAAATTACCTCTGGAATGATTAAATCAATGTTGCAATTTGCAGAATTGCACTGGGAACCCATCGTGTTCTGAAGCTTTTAACACGCAAAAGGACTAAGAAGGGGTTGTTGTTTTGTAGAGCTATCCTACCCATGTCTACTCAGAATTCAATGGGGCTTACTCCCAGGTAAGTGACGTTTAGATTGCAGCCTTAATATGGATGCAACTCTATGATGGCAGATATGAATAGTTCTATTTGCTAATGAATTGCATCTCATCCAGTCAATGTACAATACTTAAATTTATTTTGACAATTAAATTACCAACAAATAAATACAAAACAATAAAATGGTGCATGCAAAATATACCAAACCTCCACTGTTTGAATTGGCATTGGAAATTGCAAAATTGATTTCCAATACATGTACAAATAAGTACCTAGACTCTGTATTCTGCAATAAAACCAAGTCAAACTTGCTGTAAAGCTGTACTGCAATTTGTCCCCATTTAATGATCAACCTGGCTGCAATTCCATCTTAAAAGAGTCTCACCAGAAACATTTTAAACCACTAGCTACATTTTCGAGTCCCTTAGTACAGTCTTCTTTCCTAAATGTACAAGGACAATTTGAGAACAAAAAGGAAAATATCTGCCTGTACTATGGCTATGTACACACCATCCATTTAAAGCACGTTTAAAGTACATGGCTTTCCCCAAGAAATCCTGGGAACTGTAGTTTACCCTTTACAGATCTACATTTCCCAGCACCCTTCACAAACTAAAGTGGCCAAGATTCTTGGCAGGGAGCCATCTGCTTTAAATATATGGTGTGTACAAAAGCTTTTTGTTGAAAGTTGCTGTCACTTTTCTAAAACATATGATCTTTGACAATGAAGATTTTACCATGATCTTGGTTTGGTTTTTCGTTTTCTAAGAAAAAATGCTTGCTAATTTAAAATTAAATTCAACTTTAGGTCAGAGACACCATATTAAAAATGAAAATATCATGTATGGCAGTGGTTCTTAACTTTTTTTGGACTGAGGACCCCTTTGAGACTGATGAAAGCTATGGATCTACATAAATAAATAAATACAGTTTATTTTCTTTCACTGGGAAGTGATTTTTTTGTGTGTGCTTGGTTCATGGACCACAGGTTACGAACCCATCCTATCTTTAGGATTTACCAATGTTCCTTCTAAACAAGAGAGTGTGTGCTTTTGAACTGTGCAGACACTTTTAGGCCCAAGGCAGCTTTTATAAACGGCGTACTTAAACAATCTGTGCCAGAGGAGAGGGATTCTTTCTTTCTTTCCAATTTCAGAAAGCCTTATTTCCCACAAGCTCAACAATCTCTAGTCTAGCTAATTATGCAAAGAGAAGCAGAAAATATTCAACTGTGCAGAAGCAAAAAAACCCAGAGGTGGTTTCTTTATGACTGATTAACTGCCTCGAATGTTAAAGGCACAATGTTGTTTGATGTGTTCTTGTCCTATTGATTACTAAGGACATACTTTTATTTTCTTTGGTATACAGAGTAACATTTTATTGTCTTATGTAAAGTGTGGATTGAGGGAACAGCCAGCGGTAAGCAATTTCTTCCCATGTGCAGAACAAGCCAAAGGAATGTCTCAGTGATGTGCCACTTAAAAATATGTTTGTGTAATGTGCTACTGGAAATTGTGCTTTCCCAAAGCTGGCTTGAGAGCAGATTGCTATGGGAGAACAGACCTTTGCCAGTAATATGGCAGAAATATCATGGCTGAGAAATACAACAAATACAATGAATTATACATTTATTTATTTATTTATTAAATTTATACCCCGCCTTATGCCCAAAAGGTCCTCAAGGCGGCTTACAAAAACACAAATATAGCAATACATGCATCAATAAAATAATGCAATTCTCAAAATTAAATAACAAATAACATTATTAAAAGAAGAGAAAAAACATTTAAATGTGTCACGATGAGAGAACCTCATTCAGCCAGGTTTTTTATACTAGATATGCTCTGCTCCGGAGGTAGGACAGTCTCAATTTGAAAGGACACAAATTGGCTCTTCTTCAGGTTTTTCAGGACCTGATCTTCGTGACTCCCAAAAACGCCGTCCTCCATTTTGTAACTTAGAGACAAGAGACCTTTTGTTTTCCTCTTCATGCTTCTCTGTTCCTGTTTGTACGCAGCAGCCATGTTGGCGATAACAATCTTTTTCACGGCATTCTGCTGCTCCTGAACTGCAGCGGTAAAATGATGGGAGGACGCTGGTTCTGAAGGGACTAGTGCCTTGTTCTTTGGGGGAGTCCTTGATGTATTCAGCCTCTGATGGAGCAATTCCAGTGGGCCCTGGAGGAGCTTTTCGCAATTGGGCACCAGAGCCGAGGGAACGAGTGTGAGGGAAAGCCTTGAAGCTGCCGGGGAGTGTGGCGGCTCCGTCTCTCCTCCGAGGCCGTTTCCAGGAGTTGCCTCCCGCCCCAGGGCTGGGCACGCTCTGGCCTCACTGGCAACCGCGAGGAGAACTTGCAGCATTCCCCACCCACGCCACCAGAGAGGCCCGGATGGGGCCCAGCTTGCCCGTCCCCCCTCGCGCCAAGCTGCCTCCCTCCCTCTCTCCCATTGTCTGAGGGCACATGATATGGCCACATCGCTGAAGCTAAGCAGGTCTGGGTCTTTTAAGTGCCTGGATAGCAGAGCACCTGGGAGTCCTATGTTGACTACCTTGAGTGGGATATGGAAATGGAAATAGACTGCCTTCAAGTCGATCCCAACTTATGCCGATCCTATGAACAGGGTTTTTGTGGTAAGCAGTATTCAGAGGTGGTTTGCCATTAGTTTTCTCGTGTAGCCTGTTATGCATAATCAGGATTCTCCAAAATCAACAACAATCCTCTTTCAGAAGTAGAACATATCTTTGCTTCTCTTTCCTGCACTGTCGAAGAGGAGGGTAAGAACTTAAGAACGACTCTGTTGGATCAGACCAAAAGGTCCCATCTACTCCAGCAATGTATTTCCAACAGCAGTCAGTTGGAGATGCTTCTGGGAAGCTCACAAGCAGAGGATGACAACAACAGTTCTGCAAAATTGCTTGTCCCCAGTAAGTAAGATAATGGTGAGGAATCTGTGGCCCTCTAGACATTGTCAGTCTCCAATGCCCATCAGGCCCAGCCAGTGTAGTCAATGATCAGGGATGGTGGGGATTGTAGTCCAACTACATCTGGAGGATACCAGGTTCCCTGTTCTGAGAGCTATATATAATCTCTGGACATGGAGGTTGCATTTACCTAACATGGAAAATCTACCAACAGATTTAATTTTGATGAATTTCCCTAATCCTTTAAAAAAGCCATTTAAATTATTGGCTATTATCACATTTGCCTGGTGATACTAAATTCCATTAGTAAACCATGTGTTATGTAAAGATGTATTTTCTTTTCCTTCCCTGAATAAATCTTACTAGGTGACACAGAGATAAAGTATTATTTAAGTTCTTAAACGGCTATTTTAAAACAAACAAACAAAGAATGCTTAAAATAATGTTAGTGCATTGAATTTGTATAACTCGAGATACTGTGAAATTAACTTAGAAGAAGACAGTGAGATTGGCGTATGGATGACCCTTCCTTTATGGCAGGGGATTGAACTAAACAACCTTTAGTACCTTCCAATACTTTGGATTATGTTCAGGGATATGCTAGAATTCTGACCAATTCGGATTTGGTACCGAATTGTCTATTAATTTGCTTATTCTCTATTGTTGTGGATCAGATTTGTATGTAGTGATTTTCTGTGGCTGTTCAAAAAGATTGCTTAAAAAACGACAACACCTGCCTCTAAAATATCAATATTAAGAACAATGTCATTTATCAATATTTCCTTTTAAAATATTGATATTAATATCAATATTTTTTCTGAGGGAAAAATACTGATTGGAAAAAGTAGCAGCTAGCAGACAAAGAACAAACTCCAATTGATACTAGCCTGTTAGTTCAACAGAATGCTTTTGAATCGGCACCAGCCAACAGATCCCATCCCTAATTTATGTCACAGTTATTAGTATTAGGCCATTTCTACACTGGGTATTTCCTGTGGAATTCCCACATTTTGTTCACTCACTTTTTACAGGGCATCTGCATGACATCATAACAAAACATCTCCTCCCATGTTGTCCCTGTTCAGCTTCCATTTCTTTTCAGAGCTCAAAAAAATCCATTTTTTAAATCACAATTTCTCCAAGTGTAGACGACCCAGTGCACAGCTGTGAGATTTTGGCCTGTTAGATCCTTAAAGGATTGCTCTAGCTATTTTCTTTCTCTGTGGTCCTTCCTCTCTAGGAATCAACTTCAACACTTGAAACCTTCCCTTGCCAAGCTGCATTACCTTTATATCCATTGTTTTTATTTTCCCCCCCGCATTGCAGTGGGGGCAGGCAATCATGATTGGGAGTGCAGTGAGAGGGGGAGGGAGCATTTAACACTTTCCCATCACAACACGGTCCCAGTGAAAATCACCCCCCTTCAACCTTTGAAGCTGAGGAAAGGGAGACTGCCCACTTTGCTACAGAATGTTATCTGGATTCCAGAAGTGTAGACGCAGAAGAGCTATTCCACTTCCAGATTAAAGCAGAACGACGACTGGGTGCTTCTAAATTGTTCACATTTTAATTTGAACTTGCAGACGCTCTTCTGACCTAACTGTAGCAACAAGCTGAAATTAATCCCTCTCCAGTTACAGCTAGAGAAATTCAATACGGAGAAGGAGAAAGGCCTCATCTCACTAATTCTTAAGGAAAACAGCATAATTAGCATACTGCTCTAATCTTTAAATGCAGCATTGATATTAAATACGCTTTTACAAATATTACTTATTTGGACCTCAATGAAAATTGAAATAATTTAACTGCTGATGGCCCTAAACATGTACCCTTGAATATGACTAACTTGGCATATGCTTTCATTTTATAAATGATGCTTCTCTGAATGTGATATTTCCTCTAAGCAAAAGACAGCTCTGGGCTGTGAAAGGCCTATGCAAACCATGGATCAACTGCTTGGCATGTGAGTTGTTTATGCTCCATTTAAGCCAGTGCTTTATTAGGTTAACCTTTATTTGACCCAATAGAAGGGTCCTTTTTTCCCCCTTAAGGCAGTCATTAGTTGGGTGGTAACTGATATTCCCAAGGAGAAACTCCATTTAAGTTGAAAAAAGAAAAATCAATGAACAGATGACCTAAGAACTGATGAGTTAGAGGCATGTCCCTTATCCTATTCCCAGAAGCTGAAGAAATAGGCAAACACACCTTGCCTTCAAAGCACTAAAAATGCATACCTGTGAGAATGCAATTCCAAAAGCCACTCCAGCTATGATTCCCATATTTGTCTCCATAAAACTGGTCACCAGATCATAACAGCCCTGAAAAACAAAGCAGGCAATTACTTTTTTTTTTTTTTTTTTTATATAATTTTTATTCAAATTTTTCCAAAAACAAACAAAACAAAGTAAGAAAAAACATAACAATATTACAACAAAAAATGAAAATAAAATGGTTGACTTCCGATTTGTCACAAATCAGCTATAAGTATATAATATACATCAAACCTGTCCCTTAATATATATACATACATAGTCCCTTTTCTCCATAAGCTGTCTTAATTAATCATCAAATCCCAGTATCATCATTTTATTTTGATCTTTTGACAAAAAGTCTAAGAGAGGCTTCCAATCCTTAAGGAATGTATCTGTCGATTTTTCTCTAAGTAAACACGTCAATTTATCCATTTCTACTAAGTCCATTAATTTCAATAGCCATTCTTCCATTGTTGGTATTGATTCCATTTTCCACTTTTGTGCATATAATAATCTTGCTGCCGTAATCATATATAATATTATTCTTCCATATTTCTTTTCTATTTGTTTATCCATAAAGCCCAATAAAAAAAATTCTGGTTTTGACTGAATATTTATTTTTAAAATTTTTTGCATCTTCCTGCCTATCTGTGCCCAGAATAATTTTGCCTTTTTACATGACCACCACATATGATAAAAAGATCCTTCTTGTTACTTCAATTACTTTTTGAAGAGATGTCCACTTGCCTCAGATTTAATGTTCAACTAAAGATTCGACAATTTGACATTAATTTCAGCATCACAAAGTAAACTAATGAGCATCTCAATACTGTAGGAGGGATGAGTGAATCTGATAACTTTTACATTTTAGAGTATGGTTACCATCATGTATCTTTTTTTAAAAGCAGCTTTCTCCAATCTGGTACCTTCCAGATGTTTTGGACTAAAAGTCCCATCATCTTCACCTAGCATCAGGTGGTTACATTTTGCCCGGGAAAGTGAGTTAGTTAAAGATTAAGCAATGGGAAAGGGAGCATCCATAGCATCTATACATCGGCTTGGGATCTTCTAAAATTGTTATTGCTCAATCTTCCTCCTAATCTAATCAAAGCAACACTGGAATGAATTTGCAATGGAGAGCCCACAGATTTCAAATGTCCTTTACATGAAGTATTTACATGAAGCCTATATGCCCTCTTTTGTTAAGCAGGAACAAGACAACTGTCTTTCTTTTGTTTCCCAGGAAATCACATCCCAGGATCACTCTACTCTTTGTCATCAAAGGCAGTAAGTACCTCAATGAAGGGAGCCTCCTTTTCCGAGTTTCCTGTGTGTGTCTTTTATGGGTTTTGCTAGCAGACACTCTGCCTAAGTTTTGGAACTCCTGGCTGGATGCCTGATGTTAGATCCCTGAACCCTTGAACTCCAGGTGATTCCACGAGAAAGTCCTGATGGGATAAACTCAGCCTGACTTACCCTGGACTCCCAACTCTGAGCACTTCGTCTTCTAGTGGACTCCACCAGTAAAACCTTGCCATGGCTAAGAAAAATCTCTTCTTACCTTCTTTTGAATTCCCCTCTGACATGGACAAAGCAATACAAAAATCTAGATCCATCAAGCTAGAAGGAGTTTAGATGTGGTGGAGTTCTTCCTCCATCCAACTCTGCTTGGCTCCACTGACACAGAACGTCCTGCTGCATCTATCAAAAGCTCAGGTGGGCAGAAGCTACTGCTGTCAGTATCCCACATGGACAGTAGCCAAAGTATGCCCCCCCCAAATAGATCCACTGGATCCTAAGTCAGTCCAGCTACCATTGATAGCCAAATGCAGGACGCAACCCAC
The DNA here is from genome assembly GCF_030035675.1 of Rhineura floridana. Lineage (NCBI taxonomy): Eukaryota > Metazoa > Chordata > Lepidosauria > Squamata > Rhineuridae > Rhineura > Rhineura floridana. The sequence continues at coordinate 89,782,024 of NC_084484.1, read as the reverse complement.
CCACCCCCGCCGTGAAAAATGGCCACCTTCCTCTCTGGCAGGTGCAAGTGGCAGGGCTTCAAATGTGGCAGTGGCTTTTCTACTCCATTCAGCCCCAGTGCTCCCAGCTGGGAATTCAGATTGCTCCTTAAAGATCCTCATATACCTTTTTCTCACACTAAATGTTTAGGACAGGATAGTATTTACTGTTTGCTGTTAGATTGCCATTTTGTTATATTACCTCAATAAAACTCCATTTCTGGAAAAGCTCTTATCTTGCCTCTGTTACTCCTCAAGTACCTTATGAGAGCACTCTGCTACCTAGATTAAATGATCCAAGTGCTGTGCTCTTTTGTATTTGGTAAATATGCTAGTTTCTGGACCACTTTTCATGGACAGATACCAGCTTGTCTTCCAGCAGAACACAGCCTGGGTCTTAGTGGGAAATGCTTCCCATAGCACATCTGAGCTAAATTCTCTCTTTTCATTCACGTTCTGGAAGGGCTTATTCTAGGAACACAGAAAAATAGTTTGCAAATGTGAATAGAGACCTGTATCCCAAGAAAGCATGGCAATAGGAAGTTCAGATTTTCCTAGCCAGAATACTCATGTATTGTGTTTTGTCTACCTCTCTGTTCTTTAAACAATAGGTTGGTGAATGGCAGTGAATGACCCAGGATGAAGGACTGGTTAAGACTCTCACATCTATGCTAATATATCACCCCGGGTCTGAGCCTATGGGTGCTAGAGAGAAAAATTTACGAGATCAGTCCTGATCTCTTCACAAAATGCCCTCGCTTGGGGACTTACTAATTTCAATGGGCCTATGAAGCTGAAGCAGGAAAATACCCCAGTGTAAGGGGTCTGAAAGTTGAAAACAAAATAAAACCAGCCTTTATGTTATACAAATACTCCCAACTTTGAACATTTTTGAAACTCATCATAATCCAGCATTACTTGCAGTCTATTCCATAACTCTTTTTAATTACTCTTCCCCCACTGCAGATTCTCACAAAGACCATTGCAAAACTATCAACAAATTGCCTGACAAAATATGTCTCTCCTGAGAACATTTTCTCATTAATACACGAACACCTTGTTTTCACACTAATATAACAATCCTCTTATTAATATTTTAGAGAAAAATAACTCATCAGAACTTATTTGTAACACATACTAAAGATGGGGATTATTGTATGGAAACTTCTTTGCACTGTTCTGTCAGTAAAAAGTATGTCTAAATCTATGACTAGAGATGACAGACACCAAACATCTGTTTGGGCAATCCACAAACCACTTTGAACTATCGTACCTGCACTGAATTCACTTTTATCCTTGTCATAGGCCAGCCTCTCCCTACTGGATCAGAGCTTGTGTGTGCCTTTCCTCTAGCTTTAGGAGCTGGAATAGGAAATCAATTATTTGCAAAGACAATCTGAGGCCTTGTTTGGTGAGCCAGGTGTGAATAATGAAGCATGGAGGAACCTCACAAGAGTAAGGGAAAAGAGAGAACAAAGAGATTCAACAGCTAACCTTCTATGAGAAAGCTCTCAGTCTGTTATATGACTGATAGCTTGTGTAGGCCACAAGTATGAATGACAGCCAGTTGGCCTGCTGTTCATCTTAACCATGGGATTGGTATTGGATGTGCTGACTCATCTCTCTCTAGCATTTCCTGCCAAATTTTAAAGAGGGTTTCAGCACAAAAAGAGTGGAGGAGCCCTGGATTAGCTCATACTGGAAACCTGAAAACAAGTAACAAAGTAGTGGGTACTGATCTAATATTATCTTTAATTGATGATTACACCACTACTCCAACTACCATTTTCTTTCCCCCACCCCACCAAACTCCACACTGGGCTTTCAAGATGCTGCTGCTCACTGGACAGACAATCCCTGTTACTTGGAAGGGGAGGAGTCCCCAGATGAGAAGCAGCACCTTGCATGGCTGGCAAGAGCCACACTCTGAATAAATTTGGTCAGGAAATGTGACTGGCCAGGGCACTTTGATTATTGCCCCTTCTGCTACAGAATGGAAAATCATTTCAGGACCCTGTGTCATCAGAGACACCCCAAGAGTGGTTCCCAATTTTCCAAAGGGAGGGACATCTGCTGCCTTGTAGATTTGCAAGTCCATTCCCTGAGCACAAGGGAAAGATGCTAGCTGTTTTGCTCTGGTGCACTCTCCCATTTCCTGGGCACCCGCCAGCATGGGAAGCAAAGGTCTTCTAGGCTTTTCAGCTTGGACAGCCAAATCCTCCCAGGTTGTATGACATCATCATCATCATTAAGGAACCTGCATATTTAAGCAGCAGAGAATCTGACTCCACCTCCCACACCCCAGCCAAACTGAAGAATTTGGCCATCCTAAGTTTACATCCAAGGAGTGCGAGAGAGTGAGTGAGAGTGAGATTTATCTCAAAGGTGGAATTGTAGTTAATATCACTCATGATCACAAGTTTTTCACTTGTAGCATTAAATGCTTACTAAGAAAGGTCACCTTTAAGCAAAAAAAAAATGTTTTATATATTTTTCCATACTGTACCAATAATTTATTATGTAAATGTTATACCAGAAGGAATGAATAAAATGACAACAGTATTGGATACAGTAAATCAACACGAATGCTGTTATATGAGGGTTAGCCAGACCTCAGGATTCTACTCTTTCTGAGAAAATGTGTTGCCTCTCCTGCAAATCTTAGCAAGAACAAATGACAGAAAAGAAGTTCTTTTCCTGTACTAAAGAGATATTTATTTGAAAAAAAGGTTAAGAAAATTATCCTTCTGGTCATATGGTAGTTCAATGAAAGAAAGATTTAAACAAGGGTTTTCATTGATTTGAAATAGTCATAAAGACATTGATTTCCATAGTAAAAGTGAGAAGTACTCTATTGAATAAAGCTTTTCAACAACATAAATCCCCTGATGAAAGCCTAGTTATAAGGCTGAAACGCGTTGGGTATTACAAGAGGAATTTTTTTCTCTTTTAAAGAAAATAAATAAATAAATCTACACAGTTTGGAACTTCCCTCCTTGACATTCTGGGGACATCCCCTCTTTTTTTCCGATATATGAGGGTTAGCCAGACCTCAGGATTCTACTCTTTCTGAGAAAATGTGTTGCCTCTCCTGCAAATCTTAGCAAGAACAAATGACAGAAAAGAAGTTCTTTTCCTGTACTAAAGAGATATTTATTTATTTGTAGGTCACATGAACCATGAGTTACAAAAACCCATATTTTCTACATGTTTATTCATCTAGTTTGCTCTCCCTTATACTCACTAAGATGCTATGACTTTTGCAATCCCTTTCGTTTCAGGGTCACATTTTGCTGTGTTCTGCCTGCAGCGATATCACTCCAATAGATTTATAACAGGTACAGTAAACATATCTAATGAAGCATGGTCCTTATGTCAATCATCCCTGTTAGCATCCAATACATGACATGCCTTTCAGAAGACGAGTTGCAAAATGGTGAAAAAAGCACAGGTGAGGACAGACACAATGACTGACATAGTATAAGGGTTATCTGAACCTACGTGCTTCATTCTTCTGCCTTGTCACCCCTGTCTCTATGGAGGAAGTTTTCTGTCAGAATAAGAATTAAGGATATGGGAAGTTAGCTTAGAAATCACTAGGAATTTGAGAAACATCTCTTTTCTGTTGGTATTTGAGAAACATCAGCTCTAGAATGTTGCCAAGCAGTAGGATGAAAGGGTAAGGTTTCAGCTAATACCCCAGGCATCTTCTTCTCAGTACATTTCTCATTTTGTTACAGAGAAACCACATGAAAAATATACAGATAACCAAAGTACCCCATACCTTCTGGTTTATTTTAGTAGCAGCAATGGTCATGTTGCTCAGGTCTGCGGGATTACAGTCAGTGACGTTCATGCAACAGCTTGGGGGGATGCCATGTTCATAAAAATAATGACTAGTACTCCAGTTGGTGTAGTTCTGGACGCCACAGCAGCTCAGCTAAAAATAATCAGAAGGGATCATAGAAGGACAATAGAAAGTAGTAAATATTTCACATCCTTACCTCAAAATATACTAACTAAATCACACACATGCACACACAAAATCAGTAGCGGTTAATGTGGAAGGAGATCTGCAGAGCCACGCTCCTGACACCAGTGTTCCTCCACCTTACCTGGTCTGGGCAGGGTGGCGGTGAGGTTGGGATTGTACACATACACTGGCAGAAGCACTGGATTGGCTCTGCTGGTGTGCCTGCACAGCCCCAACCTCACCACTCCCTTACTGCATCCAGGTAAGCTACAGAAATGCTGTTGTCAGGAGCTCTGAGGTTTGGCTCCACCTTATGGGCCCCTTTTTCAAAAAATCACTAACCACCTCCAAAAGTGAGAAAGAACCACCTCCTTCATTTTTGAAACATCACCACCACCACCATCATCATCATTATTATTACTACACTATCAATCTGAGTAGTATAAGGAGACCACCTCCTGTCAAAATGATTGATGACCCCCCTGCCCCATCTGCTTTACACTTTATAGAGTAGCAAATAAAAAGACGGGTCCTTGCCCTGAAGGTCTTACAATCTCAATTCAATACAGATGGGAAGAGAACTGAGGGAGGGGAAGATTTTAAGCCTCCTGCATCTGGATTGAAGCCTTTATCAAAAGACTTTATTAAAAGTGGCTTTGGGACAATTTTCTGCAGCCACACTCTGCAGTCTTATGCGAAAGCGATAATGCAACTTTTTGACTGCGGGCCTATGAATTGTGGCTCCATAGAGGCTGAAGTTCACAGAGCATCTGCAGAGATAGTATGAAGCATCCAGCTCTCAGTAGTGTGATATCCTGTGGCTGCACTATGCCATAGAGTAGCCGCTGTGCCTTAGGATAAGACAACGAACAACAAACCTATCCAAGAAACCTACGTCTAGGTCACTCTGGATCCACATAAATTCCTCAGTTACAGGAAAAATAACAGGGGAAGGGGGAAACCTACCACTTGGAATCAAACAGAGAGGGCCAAAGGAACATATGGCATTGCCTTATACCGAGTCAGAACATTGGCATGTCAAGCTGAGTATCATCTACACCAGAGATGGGTGCAAGCGGCTGGCTTGGTGGGGTGCTGCTGCTCCACCATCTTCCCCAGAGTGGTGTCAGTGCCACTTACAAAGGCAGGGTGGAACGGGGCAGTGGCAAGGCTGGGACCAGCAGGGGCACTGGACTGGCTCCTCTAGTGCATCCACACAGCCCCTACCTCATCCCCACCTTCTCCAGATGGCAGCAGTGATGATGGGAGGGCAGCAGCACAGTATCACCTCACTGCACCAGCCCTCCTGGGGATGAGGAACCAGGGCCTTCCATATGTCATTGGATTACAAGTCGCATCATCCCTGACCATTGACCATACTGCCTGAGGCTGGCAGACTTGAACTCCAACAACATTTGGAGAGCCATGGGTTCCCCATGCCTAGCCTATACTGACTGGCTGTGGCTCTTTCAAAGAGGGCTTCAAAGAGGGGTCTTTCCAGCCATACCGGGAGATGCCAGAGGCTGAACCTGGGGCCTTCAGTTGGCAAAGCAAGTGCTTTACCACTGAGCTACAGCCCTTCTCCAAAGAGCTGTGCACATTTTAAAAAAAACAGTCTCTGACTTCTGGGTTGTTGAACAGAGTAAGCCCAGCAAAGCTCAAACATTCAGTATGTGCTTTGGTAAATGCTTCTCGAGTAAGCCATGACATTATGGGTGAGATATGTGCCCTGGCCACGCTAGCAAAATTGTCAAATGGTTAGTTTTTAACAGTAACACTGGGAATAACTGGTAATTAATATAACACAAATTTATAAATGGGTATTTAAAGCACCCAGGTTCTACTGACAGCTGATTATCCCAGTCAAACATTTGCAACAGCTTCCAGTAAAGGTTACTGTAGAGAAAACCACATCCTATATGTCTGAGATTTGTCAGTGTAAGGTAGGAGGAAGCGAATGGAATTAGAACTACAAAAAACAACTACTTAGGAGGCATCCCAACCAACACATTATGTTCAATCCGTAGACATTTTGAGCAACTGACAATTCTTTTGTTGCAAATGGAGAGGAGTATTGGCTTTAGCCTTATGGCACAGCAACTCTGAACTTACACTCTTTTGTACATCATCCACTGCAATGCTCTTCTCGTCATTTCCGTTGTAATTCTGGATGGCTTCAGTGTATGTCCTAAGGAAAGTGTCCTTGATCTAAAAGGGAAATTTTAGATAATATGGTAAGCTTTTTTGGACCCACATGCAGAACAGATTTGCCAGTGCTTAAGTTCTCAGGCTGAATGAGTGATCAGGGAAATGATAAAAAAGAAATTAATGTTTTTAGACATAGGCACAAAAGAAGAAAGTGTTACTCCTGCCATTCCTCCTGAAGTGCACATTCAGCAATGACAGAAGTTATCTTAGGACTCAGCAGTCCTTTATGTTGGCATTTACTACTGAGGGCTGTAAGTTAAATCTTCCATTCATTACGCAGAGGGAAGTGTGAAGAAGTCAGAGGCATCGGGGAAAAACAGAAGCAAAATATGGCAATAGAAGAAAAAGACTGGCTATTCAGAAATCCTTCCTGACAGCAGTTTCCTACTTCATTTCCCTGAATTAGCTCAGCTGCTTGAAAATTGAAATGAACTGCCTTCAAGTCGATCCTGAACCATCATTATCACCAAGGATGCATCCCGCAATATCAAGTTAGCATAACGCAGAAGACAAACTAGCACCAAGGTCTTCCTGAGAGGATCAGGTTTGTTTTTAAAGCAAGCTTCCATCCCCTTTATGGTTCCAAAGATAAGTTTGAAAATGTTCGAGCAAAGTCTAGTGAAATTGTGAGAAGCTAGCAAAGGGGGATAATATTTTCAGTGTCCTGCATAGTTCCTTACCTCTTGATGAGCAGAAGTAGAATACATTTTTGAAAAGAAGGAAATATGAGGAAATTTGCTGAATTTGATTTAAAAAAAAATCAGCTTCCATCTACACTACATTTATTTGTGGTGAAGAATTTTGGTGTGATTTTTTTAAAAGCACATCGCGTGTATAATCAAACCTAAATTCAAGCTTCTACTTTCCTAAACTAATAACATATTTGAAAGGAAGAGGAATGCCCTTTCATATCTACCTTTTGCTTCCAGGTGACAGTGGAATATTAGGAGGAGAGGGAGAAAAGGGAGGAAAAGGGAAATGCCAATTACAGAACAGAGTATTCACAGCTCCCAGGCTCAAAAAGCAGAGACACTTCAGAGAGCAAAAGATGTTCAGATTCGGAGGTAGCAGAGGGTATGAACATGGCTTAACTTAGAATTATTATACTGTTCTAAAGGTTCTAAACTGGTTCTTGTATTTTTATTTTTTGTAAGTTGCTGCAGGATTTCCATTGGTTGTAGGAACCAATGAACAAGTTTAATAAACTAAGCAACAAAGTTTTTGACCACCTTTTAGAGAAAAACAGCAACAGACCACAGTATGTATGAAGTGGGCCAAGAGATATTGGCATTATAAACCCAAATTGTTTTTTTAATTCACTGTTTCTCACTAACCCATTTTTTTACTCTTCCTTTTTCTAGCTTCATTGCTGCTTCTTAGCACAGGAAATACAAAAGATTTACAAGACAGCAAGTTTAGTTTGGCTTTGCATTCTTGGAAATCCTCTCAGCACTATACAATCAAATGCCTGCTTGACTGAAGTAGCAGCATTTATACAAAGAATTTAAGCTATTTTATCATCTTCAGCATATGCAACACGGTAAAGAAGATCTTACATGAACATATAAAGAATTTTATCTCAAAAGTAAATACCGTACTGCAAAAGCCCAAGGCTTTAGCTAAATCCTTTCATTTGGAATGATAACAGGGTTTATGTTTGTGAGGGTTTTTTTGACAGCACATCTTGTTGCAAAGTAAAATAGCTGCATCACCCAGGATGCATATCGAACAGCTGAACATTGTAACCTTAGGTAATCAAACCCAGTACCCAAAGAGGGTTCAGCAAAATCTGCTCAGAGCCATGCTGCCACCACCTTAATCAACACATAATGTATACTCACCTCATGGCGGAACACAAACCCTGAAATACCAGCCACTAGCTCAGCCAGGAAGACCAGAGATAAGAACATAGCATACTGAAAGACAAGAGGAAGAATAGAAAAGATTACTCACATCGCACAGGGCCTTCATCCCTATCTGGGTGCTTCTATGTTTAAAAAAGCAACCATTCAGGGAATGCAATAAATACTGTATCTACACAAAGAGCAATTCTGCAAATTGTATTTGAGCATATCAAGGAATATAAAACATGTACATTGTTCGGCAAAAAACTGGAAGCCAAATTATTCCCATTTTCCTCAATATTACAATTATTTATTCAAAATCAGGTGGAAAAAAGGGAAAACAGGGATCTTCAAGAGATACAGGGAAAACAGTATCCCACAAATTGGTAAGCCCAATTTGTTTTAGATATGAAACCATTTTTCAAGGGACATTCTTCAAGTTTAAAACAACATATAAGCCACAATTTCTCTTCCAACAAGCCTTTTAAGTAGAGACCTTATCCCAGTCTGTGTCTGTGTGGGAATTGCTTTTTAATGTTTTTAAAGCTTTTTTTTAAAGGTGTTTTTAAAGATGTTTTATTATATTTTAAAGCCTTTTAAAAAAATGTTTAAGAGTGTTTTTAGTGTTTTGTTTGCTGCCCTGGGCTCCTTCTGGGAAAAAGGGAGGGACATCAATTTAGCAACAACAATAATAGTAATAATTCAGAAATAGTTTTAAAATGTGCTATTTGAGTAAACATTGTTATGGTATTTATACAAAAGAATACCTGTATAATATATTAAGGATGCAATCCTATGTACACTTACCTGGAAGTAAACCGCCGCTGAACATTTCTGAGTAAATACTCATAGGATTGCACTACACATCACAAATCCATGGTTGGATGATCACATTTCAGCTTAATAAGCCAAGATATGAACGAGTCCTTTGGTTGTATATGCAGCTCCTTCTCTTCTCCCTTCACAGTAATGAGTGAGACAGCAAACGAGCCAGTATGTCTCCAGTGAACTATAGTTTCCTGTTTTGACTGAACCAGGAAACAATGGTTGATTGATTTGGAACAAGCCAGGATATGAAATCATGGTCTGAAGTTGGATTCATATCCTCACTTGCTGCAAAGCCACTAACCACAGCTTCCCAATTCAGACAAAACAGGAAACTATAGTTCACTGAAACGACCTGGCCTGTTTGTTGGCTCACACTTATGGAGAAGCAAAATAGTTGTGGCTCCTCTCATGAGCTTCGTTCATACCTATGCTTATTAAGCTCCTAATGCACCCTCTGTTTTTGGGTGCAGCTCCCTCTTTTTCTTCTATATTGAACATTTTATATTTATAACTTTAATCTCTTTGCGGAAAAAGCATATATCACAGGTAAATGCTGTACAAAAGGCTTTCCTGCTTTAGATACATTGGGAAGCTGCTTTATCTATTTAAGGTGTTTGAATATCAGCCTTCTGTTTATGAAGGCTCCCAGGCTGGCTCACAAAAAAAAGTAAAGAATATCTGCGCTCATTAATTTAAAACTAATGCAACAGAAACAGTAAAAAGCTGCAAACCGCCCTGAGAGCTTTGGCTATGGGGCGGTATATAAATGTAATAAATAAATAAATAAATAAAAACAGATCATAGAAATAAGAAACAGGAAAACTAGCTAGGTAGCATACTGGGAGGCTTAGCCAGCTAAAAATGTCTTCACCTGGTGCAGAAAAGGCATCATATTTGGTGCTGGGCAAGCCTTCCTAGGGAGGGTATTTCACATGCAAACACAATCACCATAAAGGTCCTCCCTAACTTCAGAAGGCTTTTCTTTTGCGGGGGGGGGGCTCTTCCTGATGCATCTGCTTGAGGCAAAAAGAAGCAACATTTGCCTGCGTTCATGAATAGCCACCCACACATTGTCAAGTCAACAGTAAAGCTAGATAAAAGAAAAATCAACACATTGAGTGGTCCTCAGAAATCCCATATCTGCTAAAATTTCAAAAGGTGGTCTAAGACGAGACAAGTGCAATGAACTTGGTCTATATTAGCGCTGACCTCTAAGGGGCAGTCAGCTCAACCGTCTGGCTTCCTTTTAAAAAAAACTAAAGGAGACAGCAAAGCTGCCTTATATTGGATTTCTACTTTCCATCCACTTTCACACCCAGGGGCTAGTTAACCTGTGACCTTCCAGGTGTTGTTGGACTCCAGCTCCCATCAGCCCCAGCTGGTACAGCCAATAGTTAGGAATGATAGCAGACAGTCCAGCAACCTCTGTTCTAATCCTTCTGAATTGCTCTGGAGAATTTCTTAAATCCTTGGACAGTTTCCCCCAAGAGGTGAAGCACTGGGTAGAATTTGTACTTTTCCTGGAATCTCCGCATTAAATATTAGTCTGTGAGTAGGCAGAAGTTACCCAGCTCTGAGGTATGAGGTAATTCCTTGCCAGGATGGCCCTGGTAATGCTTTCACCTTCTTCAACAGCTGAGGATATGGAAATGCCAGACTTTAGGGAATGCTTAGCATGGTGCTACCAATTGACCCTTGCCTCCCTGGCATGGACACAACCACATGCAATTTTTTTCCTGCTGCAACAGCAGTAGGAACACCCCTCAACACTCCCCCTGCCAGCCCCACGGATGGCATTTTAATAAGGGGCAGGCAGCAGAGCTGCTTCTGAATGGGAGTAAAGCTCAGCTCTAGTCTGCGGTGAACATCCACCACCTTAATTTAAGAACATAAGAAGAGCCTGCTGGATCAGGCCAGTGGCCCATCTAGTCCAGCATCCTGTTCTCACAGTGGCCAACCAGGTGCCTGGGGGAAGCCCGCAAGCAGGACCCGAGTGCAAGAACACTCTCCCCTCCTGAGGCTTCCGGCAACTGGTTTTCAGAAGCATGCTGCCTCTGACTAGGGTGGCACAGCACAGCCATCACGGCTAGTAGCCATTGATAGCCCTGTCCTCCATGAATTTGTCTAATCGTCTTTTAAAGCCATCCAAGCTGGTGGCCATTACTGCATCTTGTGGGAGCAAATTCCATAGTTTGCCCCAAATGTTCCCATAAAATAAAATAAATAAATGTAACGTCCCAGTCTATCAATTTATGAAAGGTATAGATTTCATAGAATGATAGGCTGGATTTTATAGATCTATAGGCTTGTGCATTACATTTTGGGTAAAAGAAGATGGCAGGTGGACGTGGATGGAAGCGAAGCTTCACCCCCTTCAAATGCAGCATTCTCACCCACCCTCTGCTAAAATGGCCACCCAGATATCTGACAGGGAGGGAGATGAGTGGTGACATGGCCGAGTCAGGTTGGTGAGGAGCTCCCTCTGAGTCGCTGAGGGACTAAACTCCCATCAGCTTTGCTGGGGCCGATGCAGGTTGTAGACCAATATATCTGGAGGGCTGGTGAAGACTGGCATATAGAACTGCAGCCTGCAGCTTTATTCCTTTGAATACCTAGGAGTTCAAAGGCAGTACAAAAAAGACAGAAAACACAGGATCTGGCCCTAGCAATAAACATTGGTGGTGTGGATTAATACTTATCTTATGCGATGTTGTAAACATAAAAAACAGGAAGGAACTATTGTCACTTGCCCTGAGCCTTGAGATTGTCCTGCTTTGTAGTTTTTAGGGTGTTTATTGTTTTATGCTGTGTTCTACGATTTGTTTCACTGATTATATTGATTTTGTATTTTTACTGGATTTTAAATGTTAAGTTTGCTGTCTTGTAGATTTCTTTGAAACTATAAGGGAGGATATTAATAGTTTAAAATAAAAAATGTGTATATTAGGCAAAATACAACATACAAACATGCATATGTTAGGAGAAATTCGCTGATGAATTTTCATGAAGACTTTTTTAAAAAAAATCCCAAACTGATGTAGAAATGTGGAGAATTGACTATTGGGAAAAATAAGAAACTGAGAGAAGACAAAATTGACAGATTCGCCCATCCCAATCCAAGCATGGGAACAAATTCCACTAGGACCCATGGCACTGGTTTTCACGTGATAGCCGCAATCTCCTGGGCCCCATGGAAGCAATGTCTGCACGCTGCTCAGGGCTTTCTGGTGCGCTTTCCCTGGCAGCAGCTGCCAGCTGGCTCACTAGTGGCTTGATGCTTGGCTCATTCAAGCAAGCTCACTGGGAGCTGTTGCCAGGGAAAGCTCTGCATGAATCCATCACAATGTGCATATTGGTCACTTCTGTGTAGACCTCAGGACTGCAGCCAATATGTTTATGAATTAGCAGAGGAAGCCCTGCTAAACCAAGGACACAAATTTGAGTGTGCTTGTAGTTTTTCCCTCACCGTTATCTATCGCATTTTCATTTTAATGCATGACAATGAAAGTGACCCCCTTTTCCTATAACTGAAAGTGAACGTGCATGTTCTGCTTTTCAAAAACCTCTCTTTTGCTTTCTATTAGTCTGAATTAACCTCATTTATAAGTGTACACAAATATTGTGAGGCTCAAGGCACTTTTTGTATTATTTAAGACTGGTGTTTTTTTAAAACAACATAGTTGTTGCTTCTTTCACCTTCATTCACGGTTCATTTAAACTTCAAAATTACTTTGCAAAACTTTGGGATGGTATTCATCCACAATAGCTGACAGAACTGTACCTTAGCACTCAGTCCTACGAAACTAGATCCTAACCTATTTCTAGAAAATACATTAAGAGAATACCAGGAAGACATATCCATCGTGTATATTATTATTTCACACATTTTAAATATAAGGAAACCTGCAGTTTACTAAGGGCTGATTCCTAAGGCTGCAATTCAAACCCCATTTGCCGGGGAGTAAGCCCCACTGAATTCAACAGGCCTTCTTTCTGAGGACACATGGTTAGGTTTGTGCTGTAAACTATGCTTTAAGGGTTTATACACACAGTAAAGGAGAAAAACACACATGCGATGCAGAATGGAAATGTTATTATATATTTGAATGCCCTGCAAACATAAAATATCTCCTTGCACAGAAAGCAGCCAGTCAAGAACATGACTAAGTTAGAGCCCTTCATTCTGATACAATACTACCTTTCCATAGGCAAGGCTATTTCTGACATCTCATAGCATTTAAACAAGCAATCTCCTACTTGCATTCTGAAGTTCAAAAGGACTGTATATACTGTTGACGTTTTTCTGAATGTGTAACTCAACCCGAAACTGTGGGACTGTTTCTATAAGTCATTTCCGGGACCTTATACCAGGAGTGGCAGGCTTTTCATATGAACGTCTCTTTGGTGACTAAAAATAAGGTAATTACACACTCTTGCTCTGCATGCTGCATTAACCATTTTCTGCATTCTACCATCAAGTTATCTGACTAGATACTCACCAGTTTCAGCATCCATGGGCTACCACGACAAGTGGCGAAGCAACCGAACAAGCCAAAGACAATAATGGTGGTACCCGTACCAATGAGGACATAAGGAGCATTAGTGGAGTTTTCAGCAATGAGAGAGATATATGTGCCTAAAGTCAGCTTCCCCCAGACACCAACAGCAAGAAGGATAACACCAGTTATCTGGAATGTAAGAGGCAGAAAGAAGGCAAGGTCAGAGTGGATTAGAATCAATATATGGTGATACTGAACATGCAGACTTTTAAAAGCATAACAGAATAGCTGTTGAAGCAATACATACGATTAGTTTCACAGGAGTTGACAGTACAAAATATTTCTTCCCTGTTTGGGGGCAAGCAGCAAGCAGTACGAAAAGTCAAAGTTCCATAGCAAACAACCAGCAACCCACACAGGCCATTTTAGGGAACAAAGCACCCAGTGTACTCGTGGGACCTTGCACCAAATTCTTTTGACATATCTTTTCTCATGCTGTCTATACCATGTATAAATCCTGTTGATGTTGGGAAGAATGTAGGAGAAAACTCAAATATGCATTTCATCTGCAGTGAGTTTTGCATTCATAATGGGGGCTAATATTAAACAATGCTGGTTTATGTCTTGATCTAATCTACAAGATCAAAAGTTCAGTCAAAGAACCTTTCCTTGGAAGAAATGTGGAAAAGAAACTCTAGTGCTCTCAAAATCCAGGAAGATTTGTCTCTATGCAGCATATTATAAGAAAATAGTCTGAGCACAAGGCCTTTCATCTGTTACATCATGACACAGAAATACTGCATGTTTTGTATTACTGCTGGTGCAGAGATGGATACTGTAATATGGAGGCACATATATGTTCTTTGCTGACATCTAGTGGACACAGTAAGTTGATCCATTTGTGTACTGCTTACAGAACACTTCTCGCATAGGATTTTCCGTAAGCAGTTATCAAGCCTAAATGTAAATGTAATGCCTTCAAGTCTATTCTGACTTACGGCGACCCTATGAATAGGGTTTTCATGGTAAGCAGTATTCAGAGCAGGTTTACCATTGCCTTCCTCTGAGGCTGAGAGGCAGTGACTGGCCCAAGGTCACCCAGTGAGCTTCATGGCTGTGTGGGGATTCGAACCCTGGTCTCCCAGGGCATAGTCCAACACTCTAACCACTACACCACAGTGGCTCTAAAACCTGCAAAAATGTATTTCCCCCCTCTGCATTAAGAACATAAGAACATAAGAAGAGCCTGCTGGATCAGGCCAGTGGCCCATCTAGTCCAGCATCCTGTTCTCACAGTGGCCAACCAGGTGCCTGGGGGAAGCCCGCAAGCAGGACCCGAGTGCAAGAACACTCTCCCCTCCTGAGGCTTCCGGCAACTGGTTTTCAGAAGCATGCTGCCTCTGACTAGGGTGGCAGAGCACAGACATCATGGCTAGTAGCCATTGATAGCCCTGTCCTCCATGAATTTGTCTAATCTTCTTTTAAAGCCGTCCAAGCTGGTGGCCATTACTGCATCTTGTGGGAGCAAATTCCATAGTTTAACTATGCGCTGAGTAAAGAAGTACTTCCTTTTGTCTGTCCTGAATCTTCCAACATTCAGCTTCTTTGAATGTCCACGAGTTCTAGTATTATGAGAGAGGGAGAAGAACTTTTCTCTATCCACTTTCTCAATGCCATACATAATTTTATACAGTTCTATCATGTCTCCTCTGACCCGCCTTTTCTCTAAACTAAAAAGCCCCAAATGCTGCAACCTTTCCTCGTAAGGGAGTCGCTCCATCCCCTTGATCATTCTGGTTGCCCTCTTCTGAACCTTTTCCAACTCTAGAATATCCTTTTTGAGATGAGGCGACCAGAACTGTACACAGTATTCCAAATGCGGCCGCACCATAGATTTATACAACGGCATTATGATATCGGCTGTTTTATTTTCAATACCTTTCCTAATTATCGCTAGCATGGAATTTGCCTTTTTCACAGCTGCCGCACACTGGGTCAACATTTTCATCGTGCTGTCCACTACAACCCCGAGGTCTCTCTCCTGGTCGGTCACCGCCAGTTCAGACCCCATGGGCGTATATGTGAAATTAAGATTTTTTGCTCCAATATGCATAATTTTACACTTGTTTATATTGAATTGCATTTGCCATTTTTCTTCCTCATTTTTCACTCAGTTTGGAGAGGTCTTTTTGGAGCTCTTCGCAATCCCTTTTTGTTTTAACAACCCTGAACAATTTAGTGTCGTCAGCAAACTTGGCCACTTCACTGCTCACTCCTAATTCTAGGTCATTAATGAACAAGTTGAAAAGTACAGGTCCCAATACCGATCCTTGAGGGACTCCACTTTCTACAGCCCTCCATTGGGAGAACTGTCCGTTTATTCCTACTCTCTGCTTTCTGCTTCTTAACCAATTTCTTATCCACAAGAGGACCTCTCCTCTTATTCCATGACTGCTAAGCTTCCTCAGAAGCCTTTGGTGAGGTACCTTGTCAAACGCTTTTTGAAAGTCTAAGTACACTATGTCCACTGGATCACCTCTATCTATATGCTTGTTGACACTCTCAAAGAATTCTAATAGGTTACTGAGACAGGACTTTCCCTTGCAGAAGCCATGCTGGCTCTGCTTCAGCAAGGCTTGTTCTTCTATGTGCTTAGTTAAACTAGCTTTAATTATACTTTCTACCAGTTTTCCAGGGACAGAAGTTAAGCTAACTGGCCTGTAATTTCCGGGATCCCCTCTGGATCCCTTTTTGAAGATTGGCGTTACATTTGCCACTTTCCAGTCCTCAGGCACGGAGGAGGACCCAAGGGACAAGTTACATATTTTAGTTAGCAGATCAGCAATTTCACCTTTGAGTTCTTTGAGAACTCTCGGGTGGATGCCATCCGGGCCCGGTGATTTCTCAGTTTTTATATTGTCCATTAAGCTTAGAACTTCCTCTCTCGTTACCACTATTTGTCTCAGTTCCTCAGAATCCCTTCCTGCAAATGTTAGTTCAGGTTCAGGGATCTGCCCTATATCTTCCACTGTGAAGACAGATGCAAAGAATTCATTTAGCTTCTCTGCAATCTCCTTATCGTTCTTTAGTACACCTTGGACTCCCTTATCATCCAAGGGTCCAATCGTCTCCCTAGATGGTCTCCTGCTTTGAATGTATTTATAGAATTTTTTGTTGTTGGTTTTTATGTTCTTAGCAATGTGCTCCTCAAATTCTTTTTTAGCATCCCTTATTGTCTTCTTGCATTTCTTTTGCCAGAGTTTATGTTCTTTTTTATTTTCTTCATTCGGACAAGACTTCCATTTTCTGAAGGAAGACTTTTTGCCTCTAAGAGCTTCCTTGACTTTGGTCGTTAACCATGCTGGCATCTTCTTGGCCCTGGCGGTACCTTTTCTGATCTGCGGTATGCACTCCAGTTGAGCTTCTAATATAGTGTTTTTGAACAACTTCCAAGCATTTTCGAGTGATGTGACCCTCTGGACTTTGTTTTTCAGCTTTCTTTTTACCAATCCCCTCATTTTTGTGAAGTTTCCTCTTTTGAAGTCAAATGTGACCGTGTTGGATTTTCTTGGCAATTAGCCAGTTACATGTATGTTTAATTTAATAGCACTGTGGTCACTGCTCCCAATCGGTTCAACAACACTTACATCTCGCACCAGGTCCCGGTCCCCACTGAGGATTAAGTCCAGGGTTGCCGTCCCTCTGGTCGGTTCCATGACCAACTGGTCTAGGGAATAGTCATTTAGAATATCTAGAAACTTTGCTTCTTTGTCATGACTGGAACACATATGCGGCCAGTCTATGTCCGGGTAGTTGAAGTCACCCATTACTACCACATTTCCTAGTTTGGATGCTTCCTCAATTTCATATCTCATCTCAAGGTCTCCCTGAGCATTTTGATCAGGGGGACGATAGATGCATTAACGTGTTTGGAACCCAAATTGCACAGGCAAAATAGATATTTGCAAGGTTTTGGGATGCAAAGCTTAGTGCTAAGTATATATATATATATATATATATATATTTAGAATAAAACAACTAAATAAAATTGTGATGTGTAAAACATGTGTTCATCAAGTACTTTTCAAACACAATGAGGCAGCAGCTCCCACACACCTTTTGTTCAGCAGCCACTTATTACTGCCCATTCTCAATCTCATTGCCTCCTTGGTTTGAGAAAATAGAGGCATGGTAGAATAAAATACTTTAAGGAAACAAATAATGCTATCTAACATAAGAGATCACAATCAGCAAGAAACTGCTTCTAAATAGCTTGTTCATTAGTTCTTAACAAGCCTTTACATACTAACATTTAAAACTGACATTTTGGAATTGTGAAGGACACAAAAAGAACTAAAGCTGCTTTCAAATGCAAAGAGGCAAATAATACATGCTCTTGAATCCAAGACAATGAAAATATTTCAAGAAGTTCATTGACTAATCATTCATTCATTGGCGATCACTCCTTACCAGAGCTTGGAAGTAGCTAGTTACAAGTAACGAATTACTTGTAATTCATTACTTTTTTGAGTAACGAGTGGGTAATTCCTTTACATTTTGATTGTAATAGAACTAGGAGTAATTTTACTACTTTTGTGGAGTAATTGTAACGTTTCCAGAATTACTTTTGGGCATTGTGGCCACTGTGAGAACAGGATGCTGGACTAGATGGGCCACTGGCCTGATCCAGCAGGCTCTTCTTAGGTTCTTATGTTCATTACTTGGGGGGGGGAGTCTTCTGCCCCTCTGATTTGTGGATGAAAATCATGTGCCTCAAATTGGGCTTCTGTGCAGTATCGCTCTTTCCTCATGCTCTGTGGATGGGTAGGAGGAGACGAGGGAGGAGGCAGAGAGTGAGACGGGGTGGAGTGGAGAAAACAATTATTTTAAAAAATGGATAGTGGTAGTGAAGAATGGAGTGGAGGGGAAAAGGTTCCGGAGGTCAAGAACATGGATAAAGGAGGAGGAGGAGGCAGCAGCAGAATGGAGATAAAGAACTGTGGAGGTGAAAGATGACAGTGTGTGTGTGTGTGTGTGTGTGTGTGTGTGTGTGTGTGCGTGTGTGTGTGTGTGTGAGAGAGAGAGAGAGAGAGAGAGAGAGAATACTGTGTTTGCACGTGGCACACAAAGTGGCCTCCACCATCCTCTCTGGCTACTGTGCTGCATTTGCAGTATTTTAACTTAAAGATCTGTGTAGTGGCCTCAGCCTCCCTCCCCACTACCCTTACCAGCTGAGAGACCACCATTGCTATCTTCTGATTACTTTGGAGGAAAAGTAAAGTAATCAGTTACTTTCAGAGCAATTGTAATTGTAACTGTATTTTTATTCATAAGTTCTTTATCTCCATTCTGCTGCTGCCTCCTCCTCCTCCTTTATCCATGTTCTTGACCTCCGGATCCAGCATTTTTCTTGAAGCTGTTGTGCAATGAAGATCATGTCCACTGTCCCCTGGAAGGGTGGAAACCATTTTGGGATTTGGGGAGGATATCTTCTGAGATAGGTAGGAGGTGATTTGTGAGGATCCTTGCAAAGATTTTACCTGGGGTAGCAAGAAGTGAGATGTCTCAATAGTTCCTACAATCTGTTCAATCACCCTTCTTTAAAAGAGTGATAATTATGGCATCCCTAAAGTCTTCCAGGATCTCCTCCCTCATCCAGACCGTTTTGATGAGCTTATGAAGTTGTTGTGTAAATTCAGGCCCACCTTCTTCAGCTGGAATCCCATCAAGTCCACTAGCTTTGTTATTCTTCATTTGATTAATGGCTTTACTGATTTCATCCAAATTAGGAGATACTGCAAGCTTGTCTCTAGTTTGCTGTTGTAGAATTTGCAAGAAGACCTCACCAGACACAACAGAGTTATGATTAAGGAGGTCGTGGTAATGCTCTTTCCAGCGCAGTGCAATACACTCTTTATCTTTAAGAAGTTTGGTACCATCCATTGAATGTAAGGGATTTGTACCATATATGTTCGTCCATAGATGGCCTTTGTGGCATTAAAAAAACCCCGTACAGCATGAGCTTCTGCAAAATGCTCCATTTCTTGAGCTTTCTTCATCCACCAGGCATTCTTAAGTTCTCTAGTTCTTCGTTGGACCTCAGCCTTTGCAATGGTATAGACTAATATTTAATTCAGGATAAAATAAAAGTGTTGCAGTCTTCTTTCTGTTTCAACTCAAATAAAAGTGCTGTGACCACATCCTTAAGGGCTCCTCTCTGTTCCATCTTGGAATAGGATCCACCAAGTTTATTTTTATAAGAGAGAGAAGTAGCGATCATAGAGGACACAAGAGACAGGATATTTCTGATCCTCATGCCTAAAATAGAGAGTGGTCCTATCAACAAACATTGGTTCTGGCAGGATCTATGACTGAGCTTTCCCCTCCACCTTTTTCTTCAACTCTACTCGTCCATCAACAGATGCTAGGAAAGAGGCCCTCCTGACACAGGCACATTGACCTGGTTACTCAGTCTCAGGGCCGGTTCTAAAGGGCGGCCAAATGGGGCACCGGCCTGACGGCCCCTGGAGCTACAGGGGGCCCCTCAGCCGCCCCTCCGCTCCCCTTCAGTGATCCGCAGCCCCCCCACACCCCCACCTACCTGTCTGCTGTCTTTTACCACTGTCCTTAATGAAGATGGCGGCTGCGGTTTCCCTAAGGTACTGAAGCCCCTGCCGCCATCTTAGTTGATGACAGAGATGCAAGCGCATAGCACGCACACGTACCATCAACAAAGATGGCGGCAGAGGCATCATCCCCTTACGGAAACAGCGGCCGCCATCTTCATTAAGGGCAATGGTAAAAGACAGCAGACAGGTGGATAGAGGGGCGTGGGGCCCCCGCGAGCATGTGTGTGCGTGTGAGCACACACACACATGCTGGGGCCCAGGGCAAGCTGATGCCCAAGGGCCCCAGCATTCCTGGAGTTGTCCCTGCTCAGTCTGATCTTTAATCTGATCTCAATCATGACAGAAAGTCTAATTCTGTTTCCAAATTGACTCATGTGCCATGCTCAACAGAACAAAGCAGAGTAATGCATCTATGTCCCGACATCATGTGAGGGAAATGGGATATCCAAGTATAAATAATGTTATTTTAACTTGGTTCTTGCTTTTTCATTATCCAGTAAAGCCCTGTTTGGTTCAATACAGTGCCTATTTTTTCCCTTGCATGAAAAAGTGCTGGTATATACTGAATATAATAGTCCTTACTTGCCCATAGTGTGTTGGTCAGTGAAGCATGCTGTGAGACTCACAGACAGGGTTTTTAGCAGAGAGAGTGAAACCTGAAGCAGAAGGGTTAAGCTGGAAGAACAGAGCGCCAGGTTTGCCAAGGTCAGTAGCTGGCTGGGAAGTAGATAAGGGAAACATCTTGCTGTGTCTCAGTGTGGGGGAAGGTTTCTGGTTAGAAAGAACTGTGTCTAATGTCTTTGCCTAGTAAAGACTCTTACAAGAAACTTGCTTGGCCTGGCTTATTCCTGTTCTATACGACCCTTGGATTCCATCCTTGTATGATCTATACACGCACACGCCAACAGGGGTTATGAGCCCAGCTTATCATACAAAGTAGCGGGTTCGAGAGTCGTTGACGTGGCATTGGTGCAGAGAGAAACAAAGTGCAAGAAAGAGGCAAGTAAGAGTGGGCAACATGGCTGTAAACCTGTTATCCGGGATGCCGATGGAGAGACTGAGTGCTGTAAACTACTCCAGCTGGAAATGGAGAATGAGAGCAGTTCTGATTAGAGAAGAGTTGAATGATGTTGTAGAAAACCCCCCTCCGGCAGCTCCTTCAGCAGCGTGGTTGAAGAAAGACGAGAAAGCGAAGGCTTTTATTACTCTGGGGCTGTCTGATTCTCAACTGTTGCTGGTGAGTAATGAGCCGACAGCTAATCAGATGTGGGAAAAGCTAAGAGCCGCTCATGTGCAACAAACTGTGGGGAGCAGGCTGTGCTTAGCACGGAAACTTTATCAGATGCGTTTTACAGATGAAGTGACTATGATAGAGCATCTGGCTGAATTTCGGAGATTAAATGCTGAGCTGCAAGATAGAGGAATGCATCATAGTGACATTCAGATGGTCTATATCCTGTTATCTTCATTGGATCAAAAATGGGACGTAATGGTATCGAGTCTGGAAACTTTACCTGACGGAAATCTAAATTTGGACTTTGTAGAACAGAAACTTCAACAAGAGTGGAATAGAAGACAAGAGAATAAGAAAACAGAGTTAAAAGAGACTGTGGCTGAACAACAACAAAATCAAAGAAACAGGCAAGAGAATAAAATATGTTACTTTTGTGGGTCCCGTGGACATATACAGAGACATTGTTTAAAGAAGAGAAATAACAGGGACTTTGGAAGTCAGAGAACAAGCGTGAACTTTGTTACTAAGGAGGACAATAAACTCATTAACTCTAAGTGGCTTCTCGACAGCAGAGCGTCTAATTGCCTAATCACAGACTCTAGTTTATTTTACACTTCAAAGCCGATACAGGAGAAGATTTATCTGGCTGACGGATCGACTCAGGACACGATTGCAAGAGGCACACTCAGGTTATGTACTTTGGGAACTATATTAACAGATGTATTATTGGTTTCTGGTTTAAAATATAACATTCTATCAGTAAGAAAATTGGCTCAAATAGGTTGTAAAATTACATTTGAAGGGGATAGATGTTATGTGAGAAAAGATGGTGAAATATGTATGCAAGGGAAATTACAGAATCAAATGTTTATGGTTGAGTGCAATCTTGATAAACCCATGTGTGCCTGGATAGGAGTAAATAAAAATAAACACGATAATTGTTTACATGAATGGCACAGAAAACTGGCACACGCACATTATGAGAAAGTACAAAACACCCCAAAGCATAGTCAAGATTTAAAATTAACACATTGTGAGCATGTAGATGAATGTGAGGTATGCTATAAAACAAAAATGACTGTGACTCCGGTAAATAAGAGCTGTGCAAGCACAACCACTGAACCTTATCAGCTCATACATGTGGATTTGGCTGGACCTTTTCAGTGCTCAAAAGGTGGAGCAAAGTTTTATTTAGTGATTATGGATGATTTCTCCAGATTTACACATGTATTCTTATTGAAAAAGAAAAGTGAAGCAGAAGAGAAATTAAAGGCATTTATACAGAGAACAGAGACACAATATGGGGTTGTTATCAAGAATATCAGATCAGATAGAGGTGGTGAATTTACCAGTAATTCATTTAAAACATATTTGGAAAAGAAGGGAATAATACAGAGTCTCACTGCTCCCTTCAGCCCATCCTCCAACGGAACTGCAGAGAGGAGGAACCGGTCATTGCAGGATTCAATGAGAGCCATGCTAGCAGATGCTGATATGAATAACACTTATTGGGGTGAATGTATTCTGTACACTACATACATTCAGAACCGCCTTATGCACAGAACAATAGGCATGTCTCCCTATGAGAAGTTGACTGGAAGAAAGCCCAGGGTGAAACACATAGAGCGTTTTGGGGCAAAATGCTGGGTACATGTTGCAAAACAGAAAAGGCATGGTAAATTAGGCTCAAGAGCTCAGGCAGGACGCGTTTTGGGATTTCAGAATTCATATTATAGAGTTTGGTTGCCTGCGAAACAACAAGTAGTGTTAAGCAGGAAGCAGCAGATGTTCCTTTTGGGCAGCAAATTCCATTAAGGACTGCATTGACTGATCTTATTCACGGTGGCAAACGTACTGTAAAAAGGCTGAGAAGTGAAGACATGGCAATGCAAGATACAGAAATGCCAAGTGCAAGTGCAGACACAGGTGCAAGTCCAAGTAAAATAGAGAGTGAGGAAGAAATGGAAATAGATACTGTTAGGAGATCAGAAAGAAAAACGAAAGGTCAACCACCTCAGAGATTCACATTTAATGTTACACATAAGAATGATGAGACAGATGAAATTCCAGTAGAATGGGAAAAAGAAGGACCAATAGATAAAGAAACAATGGATCTAATGTGGAAGTATTGTGTTGAGGAATGAAATAAAATTG
Organism: Rhineura floridana; assembly: GCF_030035675.1. Classification (NCBI taxonomy): domain Eukaryota; kingdom Metazoa; phylum Chordata; class Lepidosauria; order Squamata; family Rhineuridae; genus Rhineura; species Rhineura floridana. The sequence goes on along the minus strand of NC_084484.1, from coordinate 89,758,637 downwards.
TATTATCAAATAAAAGTGAACAGAACATTGTGAAACTTGTGTGAATAAAGAAATAAAGAAACAAGAACTGAACTGAAAATGTAAATAGAAACTGTAAGAAAACAAACCATGTACTGATATGTATTGTAATGAAAAGTTAATATTGTAGAAATGTAATAATGAACCATGAAGTTTTGTAATCTGTGAGTCTCAGGTGGGGGCTGTTGGTCAGTGAAGCATGCTGTGAGACTCACAGACAGGGTTTTTAGCAGAGAGAGTGAAACCTGAAACAAGAACTGAACTGAAAATGTAAATAGAAACTGTAAGAAAACAAACCATGTACTGATATGTATTGTAATGAAAAGTTAATATTGTAGAAATGTAATAATGAACCATGAAGTTTTGTAATCTGTGAGTCTCAGGTGGGGGCTGTTGGTCAGTGAAGCATGCTGTGAGACTCACAGACAGGGTTTTTAGCAGAGAGAGTGAAACCTGAAGCAGAAGGGTTAAGCTGGAAGAACAGAGCGCCAGGTTTGCCAAGGTCAGTAGCTGGCTGGGAAGTAGATAAGGGAAACATCTTGCTGTGTCTCAGTGTGGGGGAAGGTTTCTGGTTAGAGAGAACTGTGTCTAATGTCTTTGCCTAGTAAAGACTCTTACAAGAAACTTGCCTGGCCTGGCTTATTCCTGTTCTATGCTACTCTTGGATTCCATCCTTGTATGATCTATACACGCACACGCCAACATAGTGTAATTATTTGGCTGGCACAATAATGTGTGAGTTGCTTGGAAACTGAACCTCGACAGTGTGTACTTAATTTTAGTATTCTGAAAACATTTATAATTTGAACATGGTATGTTGCATGAAAATAAAAATTGTGAAACTGATTTCAGGGTGGTAGGCAAATGTTCGTTTTTAAACCACTTCCACTGTGTGGAGGATTTCTTTTAAGTAGTTATGTTATGAAAGCTACTTTAAAGAAGAATGGTTTATGAATATAATATTATTTACTTTGAAGTAATTTTTTGAAGGGTGCCTTTTGGTATTGAGAACCTTTTGGTAGTTCTGATAAAATGATTATTGTTGTTATTTCCTTGCTTATAACCAGTCTTTTTTAACAAATGAGCTGCTGGTACTCATCTTGATAAAAATACCACACACCCTCCGTAGGGGAAAAGGACCTATTAGAATGGTCCGCCCCAGACGCCTAATGGATCCAGAAGGATTCCTGACTGCGCTTGGGGAATTGGAACCTGCTGAAGGCCACACGGTCGATACCCTGGTGATGGAGTGGAATGAGGGGATCACCAGGGCTCTGGAACGCGTGGCGCCGAAACGTCCTCTCTGTCAGCTTTACACTGCATCAGCAGTGTCAGGGGGGGCTGGAAATTCCTGGGTCTTTGGCAGGGAAGGAAAGTCCTTAGCCAGCAGTCGGGTTGTAAATCTGCCAGGCCTATCCGAAGCGTACTTGCCGAGTCAGACGTCCAGAAGCAAGGTCAGTGGAGGTCCGGGATCAATTGCCAAGGAGGTCAGTCAAAGAGATGCTGCAGGGAAACTAGGTCTACACAAAGCCACGCTTGACGTTGCAGTCAGCAACAAGCTGCAGCCAAGGTGTGCCTTATAAAGAGCAGGATGGACAGCAGGTGTGAGCCCTCAGCGTTTGGGCCTTAAGGAGACAGGCCTGCCTCTCTTCTGCCTGACCTTCTGCTGTCTACGTTCTGCCGGTGAGGGGGGAGTATCCTGTTCACTGTCTGTGTCTGGCTGCAGGGCCTCTGCTGTCCCTGGGGTGCTCTGCAGCTGAGGGGCAGAAGGAGCTGGATTCTCAGGAGGCTCCTCCGTGTCTCCTGCTGCTCCTGGGTCTGCTGCTGTTACTCCCGAGTCGTCCTCATCTGAGGAGTCCTCTGACGGGGCCATGACACTCTCCCCCTGAACAGAACTCAGTTAGCACCTTGGTATACTCCACGGTTGTGAAATCTGAGACAGGAGGTGAGACAACTAGAACGCCGGTGGCGGAAATCCCATTCCGAAGATGTCCGGACACAGGTTAGAGCAGCAGTAACTGCCTACCAAGTGGCAATAAAGGCAGAAAAGAAGAGGTTCTTTGCTGCCTCTATTGCGTCCGCAGAGTGCTGTCCCAGGAGGTTGTTCCAAGTGGTCCGAAGCCTGGTCGGTCCAGTTGCTCAGGAACCCTTGGAACAGTCTAAGGCCTCCTGTGACAAATTAGCAAAGCACTTTGCCGACAAAATCGAACATTTACGGAGCTCAATTCCGTACGCCGTGGACACAGTAAATGAAACAAAGTTGGCCAGTTGCAATCCGGTCAAATGGGATCGGTTTCGACCTCTTCCTTCTGAGGATGTGGACAAGGTGCTCTTGACTGTGAAGCCTACCACATGTCTAAATGATCCTTGCCCATCGTGGCTCCTTGTGAGCTGCAAAGAGAAATTGGGCGAGGGGATTAAGGCGGTGGTCAATGCATCGTTGGAGGAGGGTGTAATGCCATTAGCACTCAAGGAGGCAATTGTAAAGCCCATCTTAAAGAAGTCCTCCTTGGATCCCCAAGTTTTGAATAACTTTCGCCCAATTTCGAATCTACCATTCCTGGGCAAGATCATTGAGCGAGTGGTGGCTAATCAGTTGTCGACACACTTGGATGAAACGGATTATTTGGATCCATACCAATCGGGTTTCAGGACTGGACATGGAACTGAAACAGCCTTGGTCGCTCTGGTTGATGATATGAGGAGGGCATTAGATAGGGGAGAATTCACCTTTCTTGTCCTCCTCGATCTCTCAGCGGCTTTTGATACTGTCGACCATAGTATCCTTTTACATCGCCTGGAGGAATCGGGAATAGGAGGCACTGTACTACGGTGGTTCCATTCCTTTCTTTCCGACAGGCATCAACAGGTAGCATTGGGGGAGGAGGTTTCAGACCCTTGGCCTCTCAATTGTGGTGTGCCACAGGGCTCTATCCTCTCTCCCATGCTATTTAATATCTATATGAAGCCGCTGGGGACAATCATCAGGAGATTTGGGCTGCAGTGTCACCAATATGCGGATGACACTCAGCTCTATCTCTCATTTAAATCTTCACCAGAGTCTGCTGTGGAGACCATGTCCAAGTGCCTGGAATCCGTGAGTGGATGGATGGGAAGGAACAGGCTGAAGTTGAATCCTGATAAGACTGAGGTGCTACTCGTGGGAGACAAGGGAAGGCTGGGAGATGTTGACCTGGTGTTCGATGGGGTGAAATTGCCCCTCAAGGACCAGGTCCGCAGCCTTGGGGTTGTTCTTGATTCCAAGCTGTCCATGGAGGCTCAGATTTTGGCAGTGAGCCGGGCAGCTTGGTATCAATTGCACCTCATTCGTAGACTGCAGCCCTACCTTCCTGCTCATCAGCTCCCACTGGTGGTACATGCCCTGGTCACCTCTCGGTTGGATTACTGTAATGCGCTCTACATGGGGTTACCCTTGAAAACGGTCCGGAAATTACAACTTATACAGAATGCTGCGGCTCGACTGCTTACAAACTGTCGCCGCCGGGAACACATCACCCCAGTGTTGTTCAACCTACACTGGCTTCCAGTTATTTTCCGGGCCCAATTCAAGGTGTTGGTATTAACCTTTAAATCCCTATACGGTCTCGGCCCAGTTTATCTGATGGAGCGCCTCCAGCGCCACCAACCATGCCGCCCAACAAGATCAGCCACACAGGACCTTCTCTCAATCCCACCAACTAAAACAGCTAGGTCGGCGGGGACAAGAGAGAGGGCATTTTCAGTGGCGGCCCCCACTCTCTGGAACTCCCTCCCGTATGACCTTCGACATGCCCCTTCCCTGAATGTATTCCGCCAAGCTTTGAAGACCTGGCTCTTCAGACAGGCCTTTGGGACTTACGGGGAGGGTTAAATTTTTACGACCAATAGCCTACTACTCTGTACTGGAACTGTTTTATTGTTTTATTGTTATATTGTATTTTATGATGTATTTTATTATGATGTAATGTATTGTTAAATTGTACGTCGCCTAGAGTGGCCATTGGCCAGATAGGCGACCCACAAATTAAATTATTATTATTATTATTCATCTACACACAGGAGGGAAGTATCAGCTGACATGGGGAGATGGGGGACCAAGACTGCAAGCATACAATCCCCTCCAAAAAGCTTTAGAAAGAACTGTAAAAATGGGGAGAACCCCAAACAGCCCAATGAGAAGTCAGCATGTCTAGGAGGAATGGATTGCAGTATCCTAGAATGGATAAAGCCAGGGCATGGCTGGCTGGCTGGGACCCTGAACAGAAGCATTCCATACTGAAACATTTAGCTGTTGATCCCACTTCTATTAACTGTTTATGATCAGGAAAAATTCAAAGAGGTGGCATAGAAATAAATCTATATTCCACCCAAATGAAACATGGAGGGTATATGTGGCATGGGCTCCTGCTGGGAGGAAGGGCAGGGTATAAATAAAATAATAAACAAATGGAGGGTATCCAGGCATAGCACTTTGCAATGCAGACTCTGGACTGGAGCACTGATTACCTGCAATCCATAGAGGGATTTGCTGATCCAATGCTGCTGACAGACTACTGGCATCAGCATAAAATAGAAAGCCAGCATGTTTTCTTAGGACTGCACCCAACATGTGCTGGAATGAGGCATCTATCATCTTCCTGTTAAACAACAGCATTGTTGATAATGACTTCACAAGTACCAATAAAGACTTCCCACTTATTCAGGCAGAGCCCATGTGTTATACAGTGGGTATATGCTTTAATAGTATATCAGTGGACCGGAAGGAATTTTAATGAAGGCTTGTATACATGCAGCCTGAGATTTTGCCCACACTTCTTGCACCTGATAAAAGAAAGCCCAGAGCTGAGAACTCCAGCAAAATATTGAACAAACGATCTCAGAACAGAGAGTGTGAGATAAGAGCAACATTGAGTAGATGGGCAAAGAATCATTGGCCTGGGGCAGCCGTGTCATGTTGGCTACAGAAAGGGGCAGCCATGGGCTAACTCCAGCCCAGCATCCCAATCAGTATGTGTAGAGTGGCCATAAATCAAAAAGAGGTTATAACTGTCCTAGTGTTAAAATAAGAGTGAGTGGCTGATTGCTGTAGGGCAGCCAACAAATAAATCTGGCTCAGCCTCATTTCAATGCACTTTGGGGGGTATTAATTTGTCATCTTCACTGCATTTGCTTGGCTAACAAGGCTCATCTTCTTTTCTCCATTTTAATCAGCATTTCTTTTGCAGCACACAAAGGTAATCTTTTAGTATAAAGCATAGTGCTGCAAACATTTCTGCTGACTGTGACCCTGCAGGCTGATCTTCTGAATATTCATGCATCAGGATAGAACACATACTTCACATTTGTCAATTAATTTCTGCTTTGGACAAGACATTTTGCCATGACATTGTGCTCTTAAATTCTAACATTTCCTTGATGTGGTGAGTCAAGGGCAATTTGCAGTAATTAAAAATAAACCATAATAAGCACGTAATTGGGCACTAAAGTAATTAGTCCATTAATAGACTTAAAAAACAAAGTTTCAGGATGTTTTATTTAGGCCTGAATAGGAGAAAAGCAGGTATTGCATGCCATGGCATACCTAATAATTAGTTTCTAACAACATAATTGCAGCTGTTTTAGCTTGTAATTTTTAATTTTTATTTCTGTGTTTTCCTGTTTTATTTATGCTGCCTTTTGCAAAACTACAACACTTAATCACTTTGTATTGTTGCAAACTCTTTTTGTACAAAGTTAAAGTAGGATGTAAAGGAGGCCATTATTTACAGTGCACAGAAACAGCAAAAGCATACCTACATCCCACTACGCAATTACTTGGAAGCAAGGCTACTGAAATCAATAGCATTGAAATACATGTCTTTAAAAATGGATTTTGGATCACATCCAACAGTGCAATCCCATCCTATCTATGCTTATTTCAAAGTAAGTTCCACTGAGTTCACTCGATAACTTACTAGATAACCGTAGAACATATAAAGTAGGAGATCAAGACATCATTAGAACCAGTAGTGGCTCTGGAGCGGGCTGGGAAGAATTTGGTAACATGTGCCTCTGAGCATATGGTGAGTGGTGGCAACACCTGCAATCAGCCCAAATAATAGAAATAAGACATATGCTGTGCTGATCTTGTTTTAGCAGGGAGGAAGCAACATTATTAAGGCAGTTGATATAGTTCAGATGGTCACTTTGAATATGTCTGATTTCTTTTGCAATTTTAGTGAAGTTTCCTATAGGAAATCATTTTCTTTTTTTCTATTTCTGTGAATATGTGAAGTACAGCAACACTTTGCAAAATTGACACTAAAAAAACTCCAAACATAATTGTGGAATAATGGCACTGACTTCTGCAGAATAGTCTCCAGTGGACCTCAGCAATGTCTCAATTTGCACAAGATAAAACAGTGGGAGGTGAAATATATTCTAGCAAAATGCTAGGTGTGCTCTATGTTTTTAATAGACCGCGCCCACCTTGCCTTAAATGAAGTGGTTTAAACATAGCAGGCTGAAAACATGCATTCTCTTTTTTCCAACACCTAGAGTCATTCCTGAAGTAGCAACACATTGGATCTGATCACACAGTCTGATCAAACTGCAGTTTCAGATTCCACTGTTAATGTAACCAAAATAGAAATAGAACATAACCTCCAGTTTGAAACAGAAAAAAATGCTGTCTTCACCATCATATGACACTGACCAATAAAAAGGCTTTGAAATTAATAAAAATAAATTTGATACAGGTTTCTAGGATGAATAATGAGGGAAATCAAATTTTCTAGTTTAGATTCTCTGTAGAAACACTAATAACACAGGAAAGAAGCAAAGTAAGAAGAACAACAACAAACATACAAAAATATAATTATCTATTTTTGGAGATGGCAGGTGTTTCCACCACTCACCATATGCTCAGAGGCACGTTACCAAATTCTTCCAAGCTTCACAGGGAGTGGATTGGACTGTGAAAGACCAACCCAAATGGTGTTTGCATTTTGACCAATTTGTAGGGCAGTCCAATATCTCAGAGAGGTTCAGGTCTCCTGCTCCCCTGGTGCATTCACTATAGCTGCCCAATTTCCCTGCTTTTTAAAGTTTGATAGAAATAGCTGTGGGCTATAGGTACATTCTTAAACTGCAAGGTTTTTTGCCTATTAGTGAATTACATAGTGTTTATTTGAAAGAACAATCCTAATCACCCTCTTTCTTATGTGCTGCAGTTAACATCAGGCAAGAAGAAATCATAGAGCTAGTGATAAGTCATGGTACACTAGCATTTTTAAAATTAAAATACTGTAATTCAAAGCCTTATCATTGAACATGGTACTAATTTATTTTTATAAGGATGGAGTGAGGACAGAAAAGATTCTTTCCCCATTATATTACTGAGAAAGGAATGTGCTTGATTTTCTAGGGTGCTCCATTAAATTGTCTGGTACCAGCTGTCATTTAAAGTAGTGTTATGAATTAGCTGAACTGTAAAGCCCATTCAGCTTCCGCCCTCTCGTGGCAGGTCCTTATGTATGTTTGGGAAAAGATAAGCAATGTTTGAAATTCTGAGATATACAGCTTTAAATATTGCTGATGGCAAGGATAAACAAATTATACCTGTGGAAATGAATTAACTGATTTTGCAGAAAATGTTGGCCATACTTTCCGAGAGAGTCAGAAAACTATGACTATGTAATTCTTTGATTCCCACTCTTCTCCCCCACCCACCTGCAGAAGCAGTTTTAAAAGTAAGCCAATTGATAAAATTTCATGGGAAAATCATAATGCTTCAGAAACAATAACAATAAAAGTATCTACCAGTATTTTAAGCATAACCTTTGTGAGATAGTTAACACTTGTGGACCTGTTTGCAAGTCTGGCCAGAAACACAAGAGACAGAGGGGGTGCTTTCATGTGATGTGAAAGCTGCTGCCTTGAATTTTAATCTCTGAGGCCACATCTGCATGGTAGATGCATCGCTTGGTTGTAGAGTGAGCAACCAGAAGAGAGAGAATTGTCCAAATTACTTTTTTCTCCACAGCACATGATTGATAACAGAAGAAAGCGAGCCAATGAATATGGCATAATAGTTGGTATTAGTCTTGCAATGGTCCTTTCCACAGGGAAAATGAGGGTGCGGATGAACTGGGAGATAGCATTTTCTGAAGTCCCCAGTGTAGGGGGAATATGGGATGGGGGGAGAGAGAATTCATGTGATGTATAAGTACATGGCATCTCTAAAATATACACTGCATGGGCATGTTCCCAAAGGGATGATGTACATCAGAGACGGGCAGACCTCAGACTCACGGGATCTTTGTTTTACAATCATAGAATCACAGAGTTGGAAGGGGCCTATAAAGCTATTGAGTCCAACCCCTGCTCAATGCAGGAATCCAAATTAAAGCATACAGATAGGTGGCTGTCCAGCTGCCTCTTGAATGCCTCCAGTGTTGGAGAGCCCACCACCTCCCTAGATAATTGGTTCCATTGTCGTACCGCTCTAATAGTTAGGATATTTAGCCAAAATTTGGCTTCCTGCAACTTGAGCTCATTATTCCTTGTCCTGCACTCTGGGACGATCGAGGAGAGATCCTGGCCCTCCTCTGTGTGTCAACCTTTCAAGCACTTGAAGAGTGCTATCATATCTCCCCTCAGTCTTCTCCAGGCTAAGCATGCCCAGTTCTTTCAGTCTCTCCTCATAGGGTTTTGTTTCCAGTCCCCTGATCATGCATGTTACCCTCCTCTGAACCTGTTCCAGTTTGTCTGCATCCTTCTTAAAGTGTGGTATCCAGAACTGGACACACTACTCAGTATGAGGCCTAAACAGTGCCAAATAGAGGGGAACTAATACTTCATGCAATTTGGAAACTATACTTCTAATGCAGCATAAAACAGCATTTGCCTATTTTGCAGCCACATTGCACTGTTGCCTGATATTCAGTTTGTGATCAATAACAATCCCAAGGATCCTTCTCGCATGTAGTATTGCTGAGCCAAGTATCCCCATCTTATAACTGCATTTGGTTTCTTTTTCTTAGGTATAGAACTATGCATTTATCCCTGTTAAATTTCATTCGGTTGTTTTCAGCCCAATGCTCCAGGAAACTTTTTAAGTTTGAAGAAAAGTCTTTAAAGAGGGAGTGGGAAAATAAAAATCAAACTTTTCAGTTGCTCAAATGTGATATGATTGGGGTGTAAAACAAAAAAAAGCCAAAAGGACAATGACATTTGCCAATTGGGGAGAAAATAACTCTCCTTATCCCTCATCTCTCCTCTCACTAGTTCTATGGTTGTCAGTGTTACTGGGAACACCCTCTTCCCTCTGTCTGGGGCATAACGGAGAAATACTGGCAACTGTCCACATCTGCAAACAAATAGCTGATGCTTTTATTTGTATAGGAAGCAATAGTGCCAGCAGGCAACTAATCACTGGTTAAAATATGGCAGTACTCCAGGCCAGGAGAGGAGGAAAGGAAAGACATGGGAAGCCAGCTGGCCATATTGAGAGAATGACAACATTTGACCTAAAACTGCAGTGGAAAGGGGAAGGCACCTTCATAAAAGAAAAGGCAACCACACTTTAAGAGTAGTATGGCTGAAAGTCAATGTGAAATCATCAGTAAACATGTGACACCAACTTTGTGTTTACAAAATAGGAATGCAGGGACAAGGGTTCAGCAGATGGGAGAAAGCTGAACGTGTTAACTTCTTTTATTTCAGGTTTCCCTGCCTGGGAGGGAGGAAAAAAATATTTAAAACTGCCTAGCAGAGTGGCATGTGCAATGGCAGTGGGGGAAGTGTTAAGGTGTCCCTCCCTTCTTGTTCTACCCAAATCTCCCATTGTTTTAAACCACCACTTTCCCCCTCTCAGCATCCCTCCAATTTTGCTCTACTCAAACCTCTCCTGTTGTTTAAAACTGCCACTTTTACCATCTCAGTGACCCCTCCTTTGTGCTCTACTCAAACCTGTTTAAAACCACCACTTTTTGTCCTCTCAGTGCTTCTCCACCCTTGCTTTACTCAAACCTCTCGTGTTGTTTAAAACTGCCACTTTCCCCCTCTCAGTTTTCCTCCCTTCTTGTTCAACTCAAACCTCTCACGTTGTTTAAAACTGCCACTTTTTCCTTCTCACTGTTTCTCCATCCCTGCTTTACTCAGATCTATCCCATTGTTTTAAAGGGAACGTGCAAAGGGGGCTGAAGAATAGAAGAGAGGCGGCGGCATGGAAATGGGGGGTGGTCTATGTGCAAGAGGGAGTTGAGAAAAGGAGGGGAAGGAGGTAGGGAAAAAGGGGTGAAGGTGAAAATGGAGTGTGTGCCAAGGGGACTGCAGAATATGAGAGAGGTGGCGGCAAGGGAATAGGGTGATCAGTGTCCAAGGGGAGTTGAGAAAACGAGGGAGGAAAAAGGAGGTGAAGGTGAAAACTGTGTGCAAAGGAAGACAACAGAATATGAGGGAGCAGGAGGCATGGAAATGGGGGGTGGTATGCGTGCCAGGGAGAGTTAAGAAAAGGAGGTAGGAGGAGGCAGGGAAAAAGGGGCAAAGATGAAAATGGGTAGTGCAAAGGTTTGTTTTTTAAAAAAAAGAGGGAGTAGGAAGCATGGGAATGGGGTGAAGATGAAAGCGAGGGTATAAAAGGGGCTGCAGAATAGAAATGGATGGTGGCTTCATAACTGGGCAGAAGGTGAAAAGGATGTTTAGTAGTTGCAATATGTGGGAAGAGGAAGATGCAAGAGGTTACCATGGGGATAGTCTGTGTGCAAGGTAGGGTTGCAGAAAAGGAGGGGGAAGCATAGACCTGGGGGTGAGGTTGAAAATAGGGGAGCAAAGCAAGGCTGTAGAATAGAAGAGAGAAGCTGGGACAGTTTATTGATTGGGCAGACAATTCAGCAAATAATGTATCTTGGGGGAGTTGGGTAGTGTAGTAAACGGGGGGGAGCCTCCTAGTACGCAAATATTAGTAGCAGTTATATGTGCTTTGAAAGCTATAAGCAAAAAGCATATCTGCTGTTTACAAAACATCAGAGATCAAATTGCCCTGAACACCTCTGTAACAGGTTCAGCCAGGATTATATTTCCTGTTCTGCTTCCTAGGTAATGGCCCTCTTAAAGCCACCAGGGAAGCCTTATTAAAAGGGTTACTTTAGAAAGGAAATTCATAAATAGTGTGGCCTGTACCACTGCCAGCATGTGTGGGTATTTTTGTTTTCCCACAGGTACTTTCTAAAATATTTTTGTTTTTAAAAATTATATAAAATAATTGCACAAAATTATCCAAAACCAAGATGGCACAGTTCTACATTAGAACTGCTTCCCCACACAGTAGTATTTATTTAGCATATCAGCAGGAGTCTCAAATTCTGTGCAAATATGTTGCTTGCATTTGATACACTGTTGAAATCTAAAGGTATTCAAAGGGAAGCTGTTCTGCAACTCATGCCAAGGGCTGACTGAGTTCCAGGTTTGTACTAATGGCCAATGCCCCCCTCCTTTTATTATTGAATAAAGTAATAGTATTTTAATAATACAATATTTTGATCTTCAATAATCAGCCAGAGCTATCATAGGGGTTAGTGTGTGCGTGTGTACAAATTAAATGGGCTTTATTTAATGGGCCTTTGACCCTGTTCACATAGTTCAACTGGAGTCAAACACATAAACTTGCAACTCAGCAAGTTCTGGCAAGTCACACTGCAATGGCCAGTGCCCTGAAGCATTTTCAATTGTTTTTGTAGATTGGCCTCAGTACTCACTTTCCTTCAGTTGTACTGGGGAGGAGCAATAGCTCAGTGATGGGTAGGGTTGCCAGGTTCAATCCCCGAGACTGGGCCTGGCAACCAAGAGGTCTTTTGTATCTTTAAAAGCTGTGCAGGGGGGAGAATTCCACCTTGTGGTTTTTCCTATTACAGGGTTGCAAGAACACCAGCACCTGGCTGACTTTCTTTTCTCCTGCAGATACAGGATCAGTCTCAGGGATTGAACCTGGCAACCCTAGTGATGGAGCATGGCAGAAAGCACCAGGTTCAATTCCTGGCATCACCAGTCAAAAAGGTTAAGTAACATGACTACAAAATACTCTTGTTTGAGATAGCAAACACCCCCTCATCCATCCAGTTCCCTCTGCTTCCTCCTCTCTCTTATTCTTTCCCTTTTAGTTTCTCTCTTTCTCTCCCCCTTGCCCTATCTATACAACTATTAGTTTGGCACCATTGCAAACTACATCTTAGGGCTAACTGCTGCACAGGGCTTGTGATTTTGTGGATGGTGGTGGAGGGTGATTCACATTTCACAAGAAGAGGATTAACCCTTGCTACCCCAGCTTCAGTACACACCCTGCCCAAATCACTCCATCACACAATGATTGGGCATTAGAACCGCTTTTACTAGCCCAGGTGAAAGCTGTGCAGGGAGTGGGGGTGGAGGCTGCAGGCCAAATGGGTGTGCATCATGGATCCCACTTCCTGCTGAACAAGATATAAACAGATTCTTTTACAACACATTTGTTGCGGAGAATATGATCCAATATTTTGTACCAGTGTTGGCTGTTGGCTCCATGTCAGGGGGCAGTGGAATCCACTCCAGATTCTAGTCTGAACTTTCCAGGAGCTGTCCAAGGTGCTTCACTGACATAGAACCACCACCCGCCACTGTTTTATACCTAGGAAAATGGAGTACTTTCTTCATACAGCACGTCTACTGAATGTGTGATTGCTGCAGCAGAGTTAATGGCATGCCCATTCTAGAAAAGAAGAAACCCACAGTGGACTGAAGATGGCAGCAAACTTGACTAGGATTTTTAAGGAAGGTGGGGGTCATGGAACAAAGGTAGTGCTAAAGGAAAACTGTGGAAAATAGAAGAATTTGCTAGAGAAAAAAGTGTTCCAGGGAGCAAAAGACAAATAGAATAGCCTCTGAAGGAAAGCAAAATTGAAGTTCACATTTTGATTTGAAACAACCAAATCTTTGGTTGCAGGCTGCTAGTAATTTTTTGTTATTTAAGAACCCCAGTTCTTCATAAAAAACATTGTTAAAACCTTGAGCAAAATTAATCCTTCCAACAAGCTCCTAAAGGAGGCATGGGGAACCTGTGGTCCTCCTGATGTTGCTGGATTCCATGGGTGGTATTCAACTAAATAATAGCGCTAGCGGAAGGATTAGTGCTAGTGCAACAGGACCTTTCCCCTTCCCCCCTCCATGCACACCCCATGCTATCCCCAAATCTGCTCTGGCAGGTTAATTTAATTTGGAGGGGTGCGGGGGAAGAGAGGAGGGGAAGTCCTGTTGCGTTAGAACGAATCCTTATGATAGCACTATTATTTAGCTGAATACTGACCCATCAGACTCAACCAGCACAGCCAATGGCCAGGGATGATGGGAGTCGCAGACCAATGACATATAGAGGGCCACAGGCTCCCAACCTCGCCCCAAGAGACATTTCTTATGTGAATTTTGTTTCCTCTGTGTTTCCTGAAGAGCATGCCAGAATCTCTGGGGTAGCCCCTTTGACTAGGTTCAGTAGTGTTACATTAGTGTGCTTTTAAAATACTAGAATGACCTCTGGGACTCACAGGAAAAAGGGAAGTTGCTTACAGGGAATTCCTGTCTCCAGAAGAGCATTTGAGACATGCCCTGCCTGTTCCTCTGGGGGAGGAGGGTTGTTATCTGGAATGCCTTCTGGGAGCCACAGAAGAATGAGCTGTCAAGCACACCAAAGTAACTTTTTGCTGAACTTAGTAAAAAGGTCATAAAGGTTTTCCATTCGCTGTCATTTTTTTAAAGAAAAAACATACAATGCAATTGCAGTATAAAATCTCCTAGTCTAATTTGAAGAGTTAAGGCATTGGGTCAAAACACTACAATCACAATGTTGTAATTCCTTTTCATGTCCATAGAGGACTTTCAAATTCAATCCCAGAGGATGATGAATAATCTATATTTGGGACTAGCAGAGCAAGCCTGTACATCAGTTATGCTGGGGGTGGGGAGATATGCCAATCTTATGCCAACCAAACAGCTCCCATGTCCTGTACTCACTCAACCTGAGAGGGGAAAACACTCAGCACAGAAAAATCAAATAATGGCATTGAAGTGGCAGACATGGCTCCTGTGTCCATGGACACACTGCCAAGACAATCCAATTCTGTGCCAGCAACGACACCCACATGACACCCACACATGTTGGGAGACAATGAACTCATGATGACAAGGATATGCCCCCAGCACACCCTCCTATATTGCTACAAACAGAATATGCACAATGACACAGCATACCCTCCCTCAATCCATCCGTCCCAGCGGCACAATGAACAACCACACCACTACTGCATTCCCCAGGCCTCCTGATAGGTAAGGGTATGAATCCCCTTTTGCTGCTCACAAGTAGCATTTTAGAGCACAACAAAGGGAAGCCCACACAATACAGCAGCCACACAGTCCAGTGTACGGCCTCACAGCATAAAAGATAGGGAGGGCCCCCACTCCTAGGTAGACCTGGGTCAATCAGACGGAGCACTGCAGGAACTGGTTCCTGCATGGGCTAACCAGCCCTTTTGGTTGATCCCTCCCCCCCCTTCATTGCCCCCTTTCCTTCTTCATACCCCACTCTTCACACATGCCCAGCCAACTGACTGTCTTGTGCACTCCAGAAGCAGCTGCCATCCCATTTGTGCAGCCTGGGGGACCTGTTCCCTCATGGTCCAGGGAACCAAAGTCAGCAGAGAGGGAGAGTGCCACTGTCTCTGAGCCAATCAAGCTCTCTGCTCATCCCTGTCAAGAGTCCCATTCTGACACCAACGCCAGCCAGGTCATAGTAGGGTGTGGAAAAGGGAACCCTAACTGCCATTATCGAGCGACAAAGAATCAACATGTGGAGAGAACAGGAAGTGGCACCACCTGCGTGGTCTGCCAGTGCTCATAACTCCTCCCCTTCCTTCCTCCTAACTGCGGGTCGAGACTGTGAAGACTGTGAGAATCAATACCCTTTCCCTTTGGGGGTTGCAGTGGAACTGTGTGCATGTGTGTGTATTTGTGATGGCAGCATGTTCTGCTCCAAGGAGCTGTCCAAGGTGCTTGGTCCTTGAACAGCTGCTTGAAACTTCAGACTAAAACCCGAAGCAGATTCCACTGCCCCAGACATGGAGCCACCAGTCCCTACTGGCTCCATGCATCCAGGCTGTGATCCAGCAAGGCAAACATGTCCTTAAGTATTTGGCCAGCGGTGGCAGTGGGTGGACTGGAGTGCCTGGTCTTTGCCAACAGTTTACCTATGTTTGGAATGAATGCCTCCCCTGTCTGACTCTCGTGTGTGTGTGTGTGTGTGTGTGTGTGTATGTGTGTGTGTGTGTGTGAGAGAGAGAGAGAGAGAGAGAGAGAGAGAGAGAGATTGGGTGGTATTCAGTTCCTATTCAGAGTAGACTCACTGAAGTTAATAATCATAACTAACTGGTTCATTAATTTCAATGGGTTTACTCTGAGTAAGACTTAGCTGAATACAACCCGCTGCTCCCCACAATTAGGGGGAGAGTGTAACAGCAATTCAATTGAGGCAAGAGAATAGGGCAATTGGGGATAGGGTGGGGAGACAACGGCGACATGTGCAGCAGTTATACTTTGTAGCATGTTTGCCCCCTTCCCTTGCTTACCTGTGCTCTGTCCTGGCCTCCCCAGTTGTAGAAGTGAAGGTTGCTGTCAGTTGTTCCGATGTGTGTTCTGCAAACAGGCTATTTTGCACAAAGTGTTCCCTTTTTGTGTGAAAAGTACCCTTTCTCCATTGTTTCCCTTCCCGAATTTGTCCCTTGTGAACTCTTAAGTATCTGTGACATAAGGCCGGACAGTGATATCATCCTTGCCATCTGCTCTGTCATCTGAGTTGTGGTCTCCCTGGGTTGAGTGAGGTCTATCTATTGGGGTGGTGAGCTGTGATTGGATGCCGAATTACGCCATACCCTGTGCTTTGTCATGGTGACATGAGCAGGGCATTTGATGATGCAGAGTGGCTATTTTAATGAAAATTATTCTCCATTCCATTGGAGCAGAGAAAATTTTGTTGTGACAGGTATGACTGTGACAGGTGTATATCTATGTCCTGGACAAGAGATGTACAATTTCTAGAAATTTCTGAGGGGGGGGGAAATACCTGTTTGTTTGCTTTTTTTTCTGGAAAAAAACTGAAATTTAGGAGGAAATGGGAAAACATGAAATACTTTTTTAGCAACCTCCCTCTACAGATCAAAGGTCACTTCGTTACTTTAGGGACATAAAATGTAGCACATGTAGGTTGGTTTGCCATAAAATTATCATGTTTGGTATATTAAAAGTCCAGTATATTCAGACAGAAATTGCAAATTGAATTTATTTCTTTGGGGTTTTTTGTTCCAAGTGAAGCAACACATTATAAGGAACTTAGCATCCGTTTGATTTTGCCATCTTATGAGCAGCAGGCCAAAAAACCCAATAAAAACAGAATAGGCCATCACCATTATAGTAAAATGAAGAAAATTATTATGTATTCCTAAAATGATTATGTCTTCTCCAGTCCTTCATGATGTCAAGCAGCCACAAAGCACTCATTTCCATAGAAAAAGCTGGGAAACAGAGGGGACTGGGGAACCAAGAATCAATGAATACTACATGAAAGTTAACCAGCCTCCTATTCTGAGCTTTCACTATCAGTTTCTGCTTCTTCATATTTCTCCTATGATGGCAAATCTGAGGCCTCATCAAGAGGACAGAAACAGATCCACCAACTATTTATTTATTAAAATTATATCCTGCCCTCCTCCCCAAAGGAGCCCAGGATCCTTCTTTCTTCTCTTGGGGCAATGGCAGTGGCCCCTAGAGGCAGAAATGCATCTTGCTCTTGCATTTGAGAGTTGTACTCTTATTCTCAACAAATGGGAATTGTACAGTAGGGCTTTGCTTTACAGCGATTCGCTAATGCGGCGGCTTTCAATTAGGGAAAGTCCCCCCATTAAGGCGCTTGTTCCGATTTTATAGCGTTTTTTTCCGTCGTGCGCCATTTTGACGTCATTTTGGTGCGACGCACACCATTATCGTCAGTGGGGTTCTGCTTTACGGTGATTTCCGCTTTACAGCGGGGGTCCGGAATGGAACCCCCCGTATAAGCGGGGCCCACCTGTAATGATCTGAAAACTGTACACAGTCTTACACAAAAGTCTTCCTATTACACAGTTTTAAGAAAAAAATTGGGGGAGTAAATATTTTTCCATTTTTCCTTCCTGGACCTACATCTCGAGCCTGGACGACCATAGGATATGACATAAGTATGCTCCTCCTCCATTCAGCCCACAACTCCACCCCATTTTAGCCATTACATAGGCATACCTTCACCATTCCACTGTCATATCTTTGTCAATGCGGCAGATATGCTAGCAGATTGTTCCATAGGTATTGGGGGAGGTGTCCATTGGTGTATCTCAGCATTGCATGTACCTTCTGCCATATCTGCAGCTGGTATAACTTGAGTTGCTCTGTCAGTCTCCTACATACATACACACATACATCTTCTATATATTTTGGAAAGTTGATTGTCTGTTTTCTATGCATTTGAACAACTCCTAAAATACCATAGCCAATTTTTGCATGATGGTTCAAGGAGAAAATTTTCATCTATTTTTGGATATGTTTTAGTGTCATTTTGAATGAAGATGGCAAACTTAACCTTTCAAAACTATACTGATTTTAACCACTTATTTCAGAGCTACACTGATTTTTTCAGTTTCTTAGAATTCCCAAGTAATGCTGGGTGCAAGGCTGGTAGTACATTATAAAGTGATATTTTAAATTAAAAAACGATGTTATCTTGAAGATACTGCATCATAACATCATAAGGTTATTCCTGTTTTGATCTGTGGTGTTTCAGAGTGGGACAAAAATATTTCATCTGCCAATCTTAAATGTTCTTCTTTTTCATTTTTTTAAAAAAAGGATTTTTATTTTGTACAAATGTTTAACACAGGAAATAACATAAAACTTTCATTTGTGCTTATTGCAATTGTTTCTCTAACCTGCTGAGACTGACGCCTTTTCCCCTTATAATTATCAGTTCTTCTTACTGGGAGTAGTTACAAGGATGATCCCACACAGTTGGGAGTCATATAATAGGATGACCATGATGTTGCACAAACTGACCAGATATGGATAAATGAAGACATTTTTAAGATCAAGCAAAGCCAACTAAGAATAAAGGCAATGCTTATTCTCATTAGCAATCATACCCAATTGGGAATTGTGTAATGGTGGTATGACATCATGAGGCCTGGAAGTCAATCAGACTTGGCAAATTAACCAATTCAGACTGAGGGCAGTACTTCCTTAACTGGGGAACTATTCATCAACCTATGCCAAAGATAAGCAACCTGTTCTTTATGTTAGTAACAATCTCTTCCTACTTACACATTAACACAAGTGGTACTAAAGCTTCTTTACTGCTAACCCCTCCCACATTCACCTCTCCTGAATTACATCAGCAGGGGTCTGACAACCGCTCTGAACCCCAGATTGTTGTACTGCAGCAAAGGGGGTCTGATTCAGCCATAGCCTTACACTTAGTCCCAGATTCAAGTTCTGCCGTCAAAACAGACAGAAATGGAATATCAAGTACCAATGCCATAGACCCGGTCTCAAGCTCGGAGGAGGAGGAGGAGGTTAGGCCCTTCGCAAGCACCTTTCCCTAAGCCTGAGGGACAAGTACTTCCAACACTCCAACGCCTGCCCAACTTGCACAGGGAACGTGCCTGGCAGGAGAACATAGAGTGCAGAAGCAGCCGCAATACCCAAGCCAGGCATTTGGCCCTTTAATCGTCTCCATTCTTTGAACAAGGAGGCAGAGCTTTTTGGAGCAAATTGGTTATGTGGAGCTATCCATGGTGCTGCATTGTGCCTCCTTGTTGGACTCCTGGACAGGGCCGCCAATGCTGGAAAGTTTCACAAGCTTAAGATACAATGAACAAAATTAACAACTACAGCTAGTGTCTCAATAAGCTATAAATGGGGCTGTACAGAGGGGAAAGGGAAAAATTGGGCTGCAGAGGCTCCTCTTTAGTAGTGAATGGGAAGAGATCCGCGAATAGGTTGAAAAAAAATTTGCAGAATCATATTGGAGTGTCACCTTCATAATGTTTATGACGATGATCACAATCTGTTGGACTAGTTGGACACTAGTTGGACACTGGCCTGCTAAGGTAACAGAAACAAAAAGAACAAAAATGTGTAGCAGAAGACTCCTTGTTGCTGCATTAACTGCACAAAGTGAAAACCAAACACACAAAGACACCATGGGGAGAGGGGAAGTAATACCCATAAAGAATGACAGATGGTACTATTTTTTAATTAAGAGATGATTGAAGCAAGAAGCCACGATGTTTCATTTTCACAAAAAGACCACATTATCCTCCCACTCTCATCAAATTTCCAATCCAAAGCCCCCATTCAGGTCTTAATTAAGCAGGAATTCTGCTATTCATGACAGTACTCCCATAATGCTGCACACACATTCAGATTGCTGCAGCTACCAATAAGTACCACCAGGTGGCAGTTTAAACATGTAATCTGAATCCATGTAAGAAATACTAACATTTTCCCTTTGACAAATCTTCATTGCACCTTTTCAGTTATTGTTTTTAATGATGCAGGCAAAATAAAGTGCCATAACTCTCTCGCTCACTCTCTTTTTAAAAAATTACCTCAAGACTGATCTGTTCAAAATGTTGGATAAATTTTTGACATATCTGGACTGAGAATTCAGGAGAATGTTGGCATGACTTTTTCAATAAAACAAAGTTCAGAATAAAGAATACATATTTTTATATTTCTTCACATGGCTGAATCTATCAGTATTTGCAACAGTAACTGTTGTATCTCAAAACCAGAAAATTGCTTTTTAATGCATCACAAGACAATTTCAGATAAAATATATTTACCTCCATACTGTGAGCCACTTGAATTGAAATATTTTTATGTATCAATAATAAAGTTTTAATGTGTGCCTATTTATATATTTTTATTTGAAAACAATTCCATTTTCATATTTATAAGAATTTATCAAGCATAAAGTCATGCAGGTTTACAGATACACACTTTTAATCTTCTCATTCATGCAAATCGCTCTTATTTTGTCATATTCTATTTATCACTTTCATCATCTTTGCCTTACTTTTAAATCCTTCTGTTATTCTGTATATAGTTTTATCACCCACCTTTAATTCCATCTGATCAGTTTAAGTTCCACTAGGGATGAACACACTCTCCATTTGAATGTAAAATTCAAAGCAATCCAACTACTGTTTGGCATTTCTGAACAATGCAGTTAATCTTATAGAAAAAATAAAACTACAGCAATTTATGCTTTGTATTAATGGGGAGAGCCTGGCTGGGAGTCCAGAGTCTGTGAGTTCAAATCCCTGCTCGTGTCTCCTGGGGGTAAAGGGCCAGCTAAAGATCACTCCCACAGTGAGTGGCTCAAGGATTATGTGCCTTGCCACCTGTGCAGCTGTGGGCAAGCTGCATAGTCCCAAGGAGCCCACTTGCCCCCCAGCTGGCAGTTGCGGACAAGTGGCTTGTGCAGCTGTGGCAAGCTGAGCAGGCCCTGGCCAGCTGGGGAGGACTAGCCTCAGAGGGAGGCAATGGTAAACCCCCTCTGAATACCGCTTACCATGAAAACCCTATTCATAGGGTAGCCATAAATCGAGATCAACTTGAAGGCAGTCCATTTCATTACCATTAATGAAATCAGACATCTCTCTTCCCAACCTCCTGCAACAGGATTTAATCTCTCAACTATATTTCCTTACAATGCTGATCTTGCTGTATGGCTTCTATAAATTCCTCAGTTAGTCTTTTGCTTGGCTGATTTTAACTGCTCTAGTTAATTGTGACTGAACATAATGAAAATCACCACGTACCATGTTTAACACACCACAATGGACTTTGTGAGGACCAAACATTTATGTGTGGCTTGAATACAGTTCATAATTTATAACATTATCCTTTACTTGTTTAGTATAGCAGTAAAAATGGAAATGGGCAGCCTTCAAGTCGATTCCGACTTATGGTGACCCTATGAATGCGGTTTTCATGGTAAGGGGTATTCAGAGGGGGTTTACCATTGCCTTCCTCTGAGGCTGAGAGGCAGTGATCAGCCCAAGGTCACCCAGTGAGCTTCATGGCTATGTGGGGATTCGAACCCTGGTCTCCCAGGTTGGAGTCCAACACGCAAACCACTATGCCACACTGGCTCTCATGTATAGCAATAAAATAGGTCCAAAAGTAAAAGCTTCTTGCAGCCACATAACAATTTCAGCAATGTTTAGGAAACAATTTCATCCTTAACACAAATAAGCCTAACTCTACATGTCTGACCATTATATATGTTCCAACGGTATTTAATATATATTTTGTCACTGACTGTGTTGACACATAACATAGAACATGGATTAACATTATGAGGAGAAGCTGCAACAAGCCTTGGGCTTGAGCTCTACGACTGCCTGTTTCTGGTGTGGTCCTGAGGAGTTCTTTTGCTTCCAGGTTAGACTAACAGCACCTTGTTGTTACATATGAACCTGGACAAACAGTGTAAATCTTAACTGTGGTGGTGGTGGTGGGGCTCACTTCAAACCATAGCTTACAAAGCTGGCTTGTTTCAATAGCCATACTTAAGGTCACTACTGTTTATAATCGGCTAAACTGAGGAAGTTTCTGATCTCTTCTTCATGGCTGCACCAGCAAATCCCCGTAATACTAAACCTTGCTTTAGCTTTATTTATGAAGCAGACCACTACGTGAACTGGAAAAACAGTGATCCACTGAATCAATATCATAGACCACATCTTCCAAGCAGAAACAGAACAATTTCGCTAGCACATACTGAGTTCCAAAATTCTAAAAGTGATAATTATTTGGCAGTAGGCTTTTTATGACACAGTGAAAATAATTTAAATATTTGTTTATAATAAAATGTAAAAAGCATGTTTTATAGATGATACAAATTTCCAGATTTTTCAGTAAATATGCCAGTCACAGAACTCCATTGGAGCATCTTGCTCAAAACACATTTGGTATGTCTCACTATTTTGTCCTGAATTAAAATTAGTTTTCCTGTTTTCATCAGGTGGCCTTGGGCAGGATATATAACCAAATAATAAATAAATACATTTGAATTATCTACCTAATATCTTTTTTCATTCCCTATTTCACTAACACACCAGAACAAAACAAACACACCTAAGCAGCCACATGCAGACACACACATAATTAGTCCTTAAAATGGCCCCTACTATTTAATCAGCTAAAACTTTAGGTGGTTCATCTACTGATAGATTTGGACTATTTGGACTAATATGAATAGAATTATTAATATATTTGATCAATTGGTAACATTAATTAAAAGGTTGGCACTCTAGTTTGGTCCAATGTTCAATTGGTAAAAAAGAGAATAGAGTGCTTCTGAGTGTAATGCTGAAATCAATCCAGTGTTCTGTATGACAAGGAGGACACTTGGCTATTGTTTGCCATCTCTGGGGGTGCCCTGAAATGACATGGTGAATAAAGCCACATTTGCTCTGAGCGGGTGTTCATCTGTTGCATACATATCCATCATGTCTCTAAGTAAACTCACACATGCTGTATTAGCATGTCTCTCAGTCTTGCTTCTACAGTTGACTCAGATCTCTACCAAACTGAGGTCATAGACAAAGAGCTAGTCACAGACTCACATCTAAGACACTCCTGCAAGCAGAAAGAGTTGTGTTGAACAGAAGCAGCTGCTGGATTTAGAAGGGAGAGGAGATGCCAGTCATCAGCCTTCATCCATATGGAGAGCAGAGTGTTCATCAGGCTAGAATTCAGATCCTATGGTACTTGGGACTTATCACCATGACAACAGAAGCACCAGCAATGATGGTCTCCCCCTCCTTCGAATTCTGGAAAACATCTCCCCACCCACCCCAAGCCGTGTAGATGTTACTTTTGCTATAAAGATGCAGCCAAAAACAACATCTTTATGATGGGTTCTGTCCCTCTCCCACAGTAACATCTACAAGCATTTACCATGTAAATAATAGACACAATGTGGGCAGAAATTCTTCCTTACTTTACCACTCCATGGGAAGAAATTATAAACATTGTGGTAGGGAGGGATACCCATCATAGAAATGTCGTTTGAGGCATGGTAAGACTAGCCACAAGGAGAGTTTAGATTCCTATCTGACTTTTCTAAACTCCAATTCCAATAAAATTTTTGGAGGGACAGGATCACTTCAAAAAGCCATGCCATCAGTGATAAGCTACACTGAAAATGTCCCTTGGCTCAAAGTTGAACAACAAATAGCTTCTACTGAACACTCTTCAAGGACAGCCCTACAGTGCAATAATAGTATTTCAAGATTACAACCACATGGCTGCCATCTGAGATCTAACCCTAAGAAAGAGAGTTGCATCCTTGTCAGCTGTTAGAAAAAAGTGTTCCTGTTACTAGCATGGCCTGGCAATCCAAAAGCAGTGGTGAACCCAAGTGCCCGAAGACTGAAAGCCTGGGGACAGAGGACTGCCACTCAGGACCCTTTAAATGCACCCAGCTTCACATTTAAATTGGGCTCTCAGTTGCTACATTAGCATGACAGAGCAGAACTCATCTAGGCCATAAATCCCTGGTGCACTAACACTGTGCATGCAGGCAAGGTGACCAGGTGACAGGAGACATCGGGGGCATGGAACTCTGGACAAGTGAGAGTTTTTTTCCACACTAAGAATCATACTCAAACTCTTACTCTCTCTTTATGTTACAGAACATGCTGGCCAGCACCATTAGTGCAGGCTTATTTGGAGGCTGCTCCAATCAGCCAATGCAACTGCCAACTACAGCTGGGCACTACAGGAACCGAGACTGCAGGAGAAAGAGAAAAAACTAAGGGAATCTCCATTCAATTTCATCCAGCAGCTTCATATACAGTGAGTCATGCACCAGCTTTCTGAGAGACTCACCATCAGAAATAAGCCTACCTACTAGAGAACAATCCTGCTCACCAGGGTAATTATAGCAAAGGGCCCCCACTCCTCTAAGTGAGTGAATGAAGTGATATTGAGGCTTTTACATCATACTATCGTTTGTAATTATTAGCTCAAACTGGAAAAGGTGTGGTGGAGACCTATGGTATGCTATTCAATCAGAACAAATGGGGTTTCCAGCTTAACAACAAGGGTGCAGGAATGGAGGGTGCAGCTTGATCCTCTTTTCATCTAACTTTTTTGCAATAATTCAATTTTAATTTTTCAAACTACAAGGGACTAAATACCAAAAATAAGCATAAATAAGGAAGAGAGTGATGAAAAGAATCAAGTGCAAGCTGGATACTGCTCTCTTTTACTCAGAAGCCTGTACTTAATTTAGTTTTGAAAGAAAACATTTGGGGATTATGGAAGTGTTAACAAAATCTCACACTAAATATTAATAGGTTTTGATTCTTGCCAAATCTTGATTTTCTCATTAGGCATTAAAAGCCAAATGGAATCTGCTTGTGATAGGACTGGATCAGATTATTGAAAATGTTGCAGGAAACAATTCACGATTCTGAGGGCCCTGAATGAAGGAGTGTACATGACAAAAACAGGATTTCATTGTGAATTCTGATTAAAAATAAACCCTTTGGGCAGAGAGTTTCAGTGATCCATCTTAGAAAAAACTGTATCTGAGAAGCAACAGTAACCAAATATATGCAAAACATTATGCTAGCACTCTGAGATATCATCTCACAAAGATCTGATGCACATGAGTAAAAAATGTGGATACAGTAATAGAAAAGACTTCATAAGCACACATGCTAAAGGTGAATTATACACATCCAGTGCTACATGACCTGCCTGCGTGACACTAGGGTCACCAATTAAACATACATTTTATACATCACTTATCACTTCAAACTCATTGTTTTTCAATGGAGGCAGTTCTCACATTCACATTTAGTTGTGAGCCACTGAAAGATGTATATATGGATGTGTGAATCATCCAGGTTACTGGCAGCCACTTTTGGTTGAACCACTAACCAGCAACACAGTACTCACTTTCCAGATTCTCTATTTTACCACTGGAGGCCAGACAGGTGCAACATATGTATTAGTACAGTACAGTGGCACTCCTTAATAATTAACATTTGCATAGCACTTTCAAATGTTTAAAACACTTCATATGCATCACACCTAGGAATGAATGCACCTGTCAGTTTCCACAGTCGGAGGCAGTCTGCTTCTGAATACCAGTTGCTAGAAACCACAATGGGGGGTGGAGAGTGCTCTTGTGCTCAGGTCCTGCTTGTGGGCTTCCCATGGGCAACTGGTTAGCCACTGTGACAACGGGATGCTGGACTAGATGGGCCACTGGCCTGATCCAGCAGGCTCTTCTTATATTTTTCTCTCCCATTTTTCCAATTTCCATTTAAAAACAAAAAACTCCACATGACACCAGCATTTTAGTGTGGATTTTTCCTAATATACCAATTTTTGTATGCAATTTTCTCCAATATACACCTTTTTAATAGCAACTTTCCTTAATATAATGCATTTTATGTTATTTTCACTAATTTAAGCCTTTTGTGGACACTTTATCCAAGTATATGCATTTCTGTACACATTAGTTAGGTGCACCGTCAAAAGCAGACTGAACTGAATTTCTCCTCCATCCTTAATCACACCATTACCTGTAGATAGAGAACTGTCTCCAATGTTGTATTCGCAAACATTTGGTTTTGGTAGTTCTGGGAACATCAGATTGCAGCTTCCAGTTTGCTCAGAAGTCATTAAACCAGAATAGGTAATGCATTTTATATTATATCCAACTAATAGCTGTTAAATGTAATTAAGCCTGCTTTCCTGTCTCATTGACAATGCAAGGGTAAGGGACAGGGAAAAGACCCAACTTTAGCCTTTAAGGGCCTTGCCTTTTAGTAGCCTAGGAGCGATCTGTTTCTGTTATCCCTCACACAGGACAGAGCACAGTCATTTGCAGAAAGCAGAGCAACTAAGCTGTCTTGAATATTAATGGAACAGTATTCTCGGCTTACTGCTGTAACCACACAAAATGTCAGCCCCCTCAAGCTAGAGCGGCAGTCTGTGCTTGCATTGCTACAGCTGCAACAAGAACAGGTGTTTTAGGGGCTGTTTTATGTGCTCTGTCGCCATCCTTGTTTTATTCAGCCAGGAGCAAGACGGGCACAAAGGAGGGCTGGAGTGGATGAGAGGCAGTTATTAATATCCAAAAGCATATAATTCTTTTTAAGAAAGAAAGCTGACAGGCCATCCATATTTCCCGGCTCCACTGCAAAATTTAATGCCATTTTCTCTTGAACTGACTGGCATACTTCTACAATTTTAATTTAATGGGGAAAGGAAGTCTTCACTCTCAAGTAATACCCTCTCTGTTCCCCAGTGAGAAATAGGCCTATTAACATGTTTACCGTCTAAGCTTTATCTTATGCAGAGGTATTGTTTACAAAATATTGCTCATAGCAATATTTTAATTTAAAAGAAAATACACTCCACAGAAACACAGAAGCTAATATTCAAAGATAAATATATGAACAAAAGCTATGTCTGTAGAAGCTTTTTTTGGAAAGAAAGGAATCCTTAAGGTATAATGAAGGGCTCTGAAAATATGCATGGTTTGTTTAACTGAATGGCCATGGCTGCTCTATTCAGTATGGAGGTTAAAAAAATGCATGAGAACCAAACTTTGTTCAGAATATAAAAAGTAAAAGGTCCCAGGTTGACATAAGGGCTCCCACCATCTTTATTATCTTGTTGATATTTGATGTGTTCTGTTGGTTTATAATGTTACTTTTCCCTTTTAACTCAGTTGTAATATCTGGTTGTGCAAAATGCTGGACTAGATAGGTCCTTGGACTGATGCAGCATGGCTCTTCTTAGGCTCTTAAATCCCACTAGCGTAACTAGTATGTAGGAACTAATCTTACAGCTATCATATAATCCAGCCTTTCCCAACCCGGTGCCCTCCAGATGTTGTTGGACTACAACTCCCATCATCCCTGACCATGCTAGGTATAGCTGATGGGAGATGCAGTCCAATAACATCTGGAGGGCACAAGATTGGAGAAGGCTGGGATAATGCACATGGCTCCTTCCATTTCACATATACAAGCTCTGTCCAGTTAATTACAGAAACAGTTTCATTACCAAGTACCTGCAAAGAGGCTGCTGAAGGTGCTGTGTGAAGACACCAACAGCCTTCCAAAACCAAATGGCTTTTATCTGCTTCAGTTTCACAATTGCCAATTACCAAGTGATGCAGAACAAATATATCAAAGAGACAACCTGCCTCCTTGCACATTCACAACTCACCATTCCAAAGTGGCAGCAAATGCTTCTGTGTTGTAGACAGTGAACACTACATCTCCACATTCTTCCAAAAAGAGCTGAGTTGTAACAGTGCAATTTAGTACTTGTTTATCCTTGAAACGTGTCTGTTTGAAAGATCCTTGCCAGTAGATGCTAGTGTTGGTTGGATGCCTTGTTGACTACAATAGACATATGTAGTATTTGTAAAGTAGTAAACTAGTTTAGTAAAATCTTTTCATCGCTGGGGTGTGTGTGTGAGTTTTCTACTACGTTGTGTTCTTCGAAAATAATATCTTCCAAATGAGTAGGATAATGTTTAATATTCAAGGAAGCAATGTAGAAGAGCAACCCAACAATTCTGACACAACCTGAAGGAAAAAAATGGACCTCCCAGACTGAATACTTCCATCAGCAGAGTGATAAGAAGAATTAAAGACAAGAGAAATGTTTCCAGATTCTATCATATAATTATGGTTTTTGTCTCCACCCCCCACCCCTATCCAGACTTTCTTTCATCTCTTGTTAACATATTAATGAGTAAAGGCATGTTTAATAGTAATGGTTGGGGTGGGTCTGGTAATCTCGGAAGTTGCCTGGCTCTCTGTATTCAAACTATAGCATAATCCATAAGTACCTTCCCTCTGTTCCAGTTTTGCAAATGAATGAACTGATTTGTCAACTGATTTGCTGTTCAGACATTATTTTCCCTCCAGGGATTGTTCCCAGGAGGAGATCAAGAGCGGGCCTTGTGTTCACACATTCCCCCTATCCACTCACACACTTGTGTCTCTCCACTGCTTCCCTCAATGCAGGGAGAAATGTATAACTGAACTGGGATAAACTACATTTGGACACGGGATCTCCCCTACCCTAGGAATACAGGTCACAAGATGGTGCATCAAAACGAAAAATTCATTTCTGCTGTAAGATTCATGGGCTTGTTGGGGCACTATGACACCAAAAATGTTATGGTCAGGGCACCATACCAGCTGTACTGAACCAATCTTGGGGGCAAAAATAGATGGAGGACTATTTCAACTAAACATCCAGCTGTATCCTTGACTATCATTTTTAACAGCATTCTGATGACAGTACATTTTCGTTGAAGACATTTCATTCCTCAAGGGTCCATATGATTACTTTGGCTTCTCATCTGTCATGAATAACATCTTTCCCCAGGTGTATTCATAAGAAGGTTTTCCAAGTGATTGTATACATTGCAGTTTCCTCCAACTCTCTTATCAGAGGATGTAACAACTAGTACTAGGAAATTTAATTACATATTGAAAGGCAACTATTCCAATATGTTTTCGTTTCCTGATCAATACTGTATCAGAATTATGGAGAATTGATAGCAACAATGGTATAAACACATACTAGTACATCAGTTTGCAATACTTTGGTATTATCAGTTTTGAAGACACATCATTCCTTCATAGTAGTTCCACTGAAGTCAGTCATCACTCCCAAAAACATTATTGTAGGAATTCTGCTCAAATTGCAAATTACTGAAGTTTGATTAAAAAGGGGGGGAGGGGGCAGAAGGAAGCAATGTTAAATCAATTTCAGAAGACTGAGTAGAAGAGTTCTGGGGGAAATGAAAAGTAGAAAACAGTATAGTTTAATTCTGTTTAACATATATAGGCATATCATTCACTCTGCAATGAACTTCTAAGTCTACTCACTTCTATTCAGTTAGAGGGTAAGCAATTTTTCAAAATATAAACAAGTCTGTCAATACAACAATTAAATATATTGGCCTGGTTCTCACGTAACTGTAACCCAAACTATGGTTTAGCATGAATGAGCAAGCATGTCGGTTCACAGAGCCAACATCGAGACTACTTTGCTCCTCCCTCAGTCCTGCTGCTGTTGCGCCACCTAAAGTTACCCTTTGGTTTAGCTCAGACTTATGTGCAAACCTGGGCTTGTGGTTTGTCCTGCTTTAAACAAACCACGGGCTACAGCTAAAGATTGTTCTTGGCTTTGCCACTCATGGTTTGTTTGGGGGAGACCAACCACAAGCCAAGATTCACACATAACACTAAGCCAAACCATGGCTTAGCTTCAGATAGCATAGTGGCAGTAGGACTTTGGGAGCAGCAAAGTGGCTGCAATCTTCACCATGTATACCCTCACATTTGCATGTTCATGCTTAGCCATGGTTTGGCTCAGGGTTACATGAGAACTGGGCCATTATATTATGATGAATATTATCTCCATTATAATTATAAAACACAAACTCAAAATAAATGCCTCTACTTCTCGGGTTGAGTACTACATCATTTCCTTCTGGTTTAATGGCTCCTGAACTTTTAACTTAAGAGACTCATGAATGGAATTCTGACAATGCTCAGTGCACAATATTTTCTTGAAAATTTTCCAGTCCACTAGATAGAGAGAAGAGGGTATAGATCAATAGATTTAAAAAAAAAGACTGGAGAGGTGTATTTGTGTGTGTGTGTGTAAGATAAAATCAAGAAGACATTAAACAATAGGGTTATCAACTCACCATATGCGATGAGGGAAAGAGGAGAGGGAGGTGTAAGAAAAAAGAGCTGGAAGGTAGTGAAAACTAGGAGGGGGGTCAAGGCAGACAATTTAAAAATTTTTATCATCAATTTTTTATCATTGTGGAGGAAGCAAAATCTTAAGTGAGGTGGAAGAAGCAATGAGGCAGCCCTTAGTAGGACACCAAAAGTTAAGGAGATTCAACAACTTAGATCAGTGATGGAGAACCTGTGGTCCTCCACGTATTGCTGGATTCCAACTCCCATCAATCCCAGCCAGCATGACCAGTGATCAGGGATGATGGGAGAAGTAGTCTACCAACATTCAGAGGCCACAGGTTCTTCATCAATGATGTAGATTATAAAGGGTTTTGTTATCAGGCTTGCCTTCAGTATATTATATCTATGTGGCAAATTTTGACAGTTTTTACAGAATTTGCTTGATTTTATATAATGCAGCATTTTCATCTATCCAGCCATTTAATTTGTATGCCCCTATTTGTCCTGGATGGAATAACACAATTAACATTTCTGGAATATAAATTACAGTTCATGCAGACAATGGCAGTTTGAACACGAACTCACTGCTGATCAATACAACTTATATAAGACATAGGAGTCAAGATTTTTTTTTGTGTGTGTGTGTGTGTGTGTGTGTGTGTGTGTGAGAGAGAGAGAGAGAGAGAGAGAGAGAGAGAGAGAGAGAGATTATAGTAATTATTTATAAATTTGCTTCTATACAAATAAATTGGAGTCAAACGTTTAAGAGAACTGAAGATGGTGTATTAAAGACATCATTTTGTGTGATGTACACATTTGTTTCTTCAGTTCTACAAAAATTCACAGATTTTTGAAGCACATAAACAATTACATTTGCTCCCAGTCCATTTCCAGATGAAATTCAAGTGATTGTATTTGCCTTTTAAGCCCTACATAGATTAAGGCCTGATTACTTGAAAGATCACTTTCTCCAAGATGAACCTACCTGTACACCAAGGTTGTCTTAGGAGTCCCTCCTCTGGGTGACCCTGACATCAAATGTGAGGTGCTGGCAACTGGAGAGAAGGCCTTCTCAGTGGTGGCACCCCAACTGAGGAATGCTCCACTCCAATATCATTTCAGGATCTGGTGAAGATCTTTTGATTTTCCCAGACTTCTTGAAGACATGCAGTGAAAATAAGAAACTACCTTATACTGGGTCAGCCCACGGGTCCATCCACCTAGGTGTTGTCTATACTGACTGGCAGCAGCTTTCTAGGGTTTCAGGTAGAGCTCCTTCCCAGCTCTACTTCAAAAATGCCAGAAAGTGAACCTCAGATCTTTTGCATGCACAGCATGCAATCTACCACTAAGCTATAACTTATGTCCTATTTTATCTAGTGCTGCTAGGTCAAGTATATGCCCTAGACCTTTCAATTACTTTCATGAGTAAAAACACCCCCCAAAGATTGCATTAATCTGGAGGGGTGGGCAAAATCTAAGACCTTTAGGGTGGGAAACAGCTCACATTAAAGATGACATGGCCAAGAGTGTTCTGCATGATTTGTGGGGGGGGGGGTTAGAAATAAACAAAAGCAAGCCTGTAAGGTTTGTAATCTCAGCAGCACCACTACTACACTGCCCAAGGATGCCTTTGGGAATGATGCTACGTCATGATGTACTGTCATTCACATGGGGCATTCTGTCTCACATGATAAAAGAATGCTCTTGGGCTACTTAGAATAGCCAAGCTGCAGCTTGAAGTGGTAACAATTTTTTTAAACAAATAACCACTATCACCCTCACCCCCTCCATGTTTAAGGTAAGTCCACCCTTCACTAAAATTTATTCAAATTTGCCCGCCCCCAATCAGCAACACATCAACACTTCTACTTTTGTAGAGAATGAATGCCCCCACAAAAGGGGATGGGAGATATTTGGCCCCACGTTAATTTTGTGCTGCTTTTCTCCATTGCTGTTTTGATTTTATTGTTCCTTGTATGAATTTTAGGATTTTAATTTATTAGCTGCCCTGGAAGTATTTATAGCGAAGGGTGGCCTGTAAGTTCTCAAGATAAATAAACCCATCTGTGAACACAGACAATAACAGGATGTGTGCAAATACTTCATAGGCAACAATACCTCTAGCATATAAATCATCACTTAGTTGAGAAGCATTAAAGATGCATGTGTGAATGGGTCCTGAACTTAGAATGCTTTGAAAATCGGTGCTAGCAATCCTGTACTTTTGCAGAGCTATAATGGTGTACTTGAGGCAGCTTTGGACCTCAACACATACATGGGGACAGTCACTACATGTGACTCGTTCTTGGCATTTGACCTTCAGAGTCTCTCTCTCTCTCTCTCTCTCTCTCTTCTCTCTCTCTCTCACTCACTCACACACACTCACACACACACACACACACACACCTACCTATCTCCCTCCTTGCCCCAAAGAGTAGTGTGTCAGCTATATCTGTGTCTAGAATTTCTGCTGAATCACTTTGCAATAGACCTCTTTTTAAAAAGTGTGAAATGTGGGACAAGGTCAGAATATGAACTTTCGCGTTTCTGCACATGCACACAATGAGAAAGGTTAGCATGTAAAAAAGAGACATTAATCTTTTGTACCTTTTTCTTTACACGATGAGTAGAGGACATACTAATAATTCACTAATAGGCAAAAAAACCTAGCTGTTTAAGAACATAGCTATAGCCCACAGATATATCTATCAAACTTTAAAAAGCAGGGAAATTGGGCAACTATAATGAATGCACCAGGGAAGCAGGACACCTGACCTCCTCTCTGAGATATTGTACTGCCCTGCAAATTTGTAAAAATGCAAACACAATTTGGGTTGGTCTTTTGCAGTCCAATCCACTTCCTGTGTAGCTTGGAAGAATTTGGTTAACATGTGCCTCTGAGCATATGGTGAGTGGTGGCAATACCTTCCATCACCAAAGATGGAGAATTATATTTTTGTATGTTTGTTGGTATTCTTCTTACTTTGCTTCTTTCCTGTGTTACTAATGTTTCTACAGAGAATCTAATCTAGAAAATTTTATTTCCCTCATTATTCATCCTAGAAATCTGTGCCAAATTTATTTTTATTAATTTCAAAGCCTTTTAATTGGTCAGTGTCATATGATGGTGAAGACAGCCTTTTGTGTTTCAAATTGGAGGTTATGTTCTATTTCTATTTTGGGTGCATTAATAGTCGAATCTGCAACTGCACTTGGATGTAAAATCAGACTGATTACAATATGTTGATACTTCAGGAATGACTCTAGCTGTAGGAAAAAACAAACTTAGCCTGCCCAAGATGCATGTTTTCAGCCTGCTATGTTTAAACCACTTCATTTAAGGCAAGGTGGGCATGGTCAATTAAAAACATAGAGCACACTTAGAATTTTGCTAGAATATATTTCACCTCCCACTGTTTTATCTTGTGCAAACTGAGACACTCCTGATGTCCACTGGAGTTTTTTTAGTGTAAATCTTGCGAAGTGTTGTTGTACTTAACACATTCACAGATATAGAAGCAAAAGAAAATGATTTCCTATAGCAAACGTCCCTAAAATTGCAAAATAGATCAGACATATTTAAAGTGACTATCTGAACTATGTCAACTGTCTTAATAATGTTGCTTCATCCCTGCTAAAACAAGATCAACGCAGCACATGTCTTGTTTTTATTATTTGGGCTGACTGCAGATGTTGCCACTGCTCACCATATGCTCAGAGGTACATGTTACCAAATTCTTCCAAGCTACACAGGGAGTGGATTGGACTGTGAAAGACCAACCCAAATGGTGTTTGCATTTTGACCAATTTGTAGGACAGTACAATATCTCAGAGAGGAGGTCAGGCCTCCTGCTGCCCAGGTGCATTCACTAAAGCTGCCCAATTTCCCTGCTTTTTAAAGGTTGATGGAAATATCTGTGGGCTATAGGTACATTCTTAACCCACAAGGTTTTTTGCCTATTAGTGAATTTCTCTGCTTTTCAATCCAGGAGGTAAGAAATGGGATCCTGTGCAAGTTTGCTGAGAATGGATTGATCGTTTGCATGCTTATTGAGTTCAGTGGGATTTACTCCCCTGTAATCATGCTTAGGATAGGTGAAACTGACCATAGGGGATGGGGAGGGGAGGAGGGAGGGGAGGAGGAAGAAGGAAGAGGGGAGGAGAAGAGGAAGGGAGAGGAGAGGGGAAGGAGGGGAAAGCTAGGTCTGATCATTTGCATCAATAGAGTTCAATGGGATTTACTCCTATGTAATCATGGTTATGATAGGTAAAACTGCCCATGGGGGAGGAGGAGGGGGAGGGGAGAGAAGAGGAAAGGGAGGGGAAAGGGCAGTGGAAGGACGGGGAAGGAGAGGATTGGAGGGGGAGGGGCAAAGGAAGGAGAAGGGGAGGGCAGGTTTGATCATTTGCATGCTTATTGAGTTCAATGGTAGTTACTCCCATGGAATCATGCTTAAGATCGGTAAAACTGACCATGGGGAGGGGGAAGGAGGGGACTGGAGGGGGAGGGGAGGGTCAAGACGGAGGGGATAGGAGGGAAAAGGGAGGGTGGGTTTGATCAGTTGCATACTTTTTGAGTTCAATGGGATTTATTTCTGTGAAATCATGTTTGAAAATGGAAGTGGATTGCCTTCAAGTCAATCACGACTTATGTTGACCTATGAATAGGGTTTTCATGGTAAACGGTATTCAGAGGTGGTTTTACCATTGCCTTCCTCTGAGACTGAGAGGCAGTGACTGGCTCAAGGTCACCCAGGGAGCTTCACGGCTGTGTAGGGATTTGAACCCTGGTCTACCAGGTCATAGTCTAACACTGACGTAGGGGAAGGGAGGAGGAGTGGGAGGGGAGGAGATTGGGTGGGTGGGCACTGAGTAGAGGGGAAGCCCCTTTCCTTTCCAAAAGGAAAACATTGTAAACAGTATCATTGCTTTTCAGGGTTTCCCCCACCTTTTTATTCTACAGTAGGCACATGTAGCCTCTCACCCAAATTTAAACCAAAGCTGTCCCTGGCCACATCCACACCAGACCTTTATTTCACTTTGTACAGTCATCTCTTCCCTCAAAGAATCCTGGGAAGTGTAGTTAGTGAAGTGTGCTGAGAGTTGCTAGGAGATGCCCTGTTCCCCTCCCCTGTGCCCTTCAATCAGAGCAGCTGACTGTTAAACCACTCTGGCCACTAGAGCTCTCTCAGAGGAATAGGAGTCTCCTCTCAGCACCCTTCACAAACTACACTTCCCAGGATTCTCTGAGGGAAGCCATGACTGTCTCACGTGAAATCACAGTCTGGTGTGGCCGTGGCCACCTGATTAGGCAAGCCAAGCAGCTGGGAGTCCGGCTTTTAGAACACTGACAGTTGGTTCTTACTGAGCATGACATTATCATTCAGTGCAATGCAAAATTTCTTAAATTAATTAAAAATCAGCCAGGCATTTTTTTAACTTTTAAACTGCAGAAGATGAAGGTCAGAGTATGGGGCAAGGTCAGTAACAGGATTACAGATACTCTGTGAACATGGCTGATTTTTAATGAATTTCAACAGATTATGAGAACTCTGACAAGAAAGAAGTCCAAAAGGGCTCTGGGGTTTTCCCCCCTCTCTCTTTAGACTTTGAACTCTCGATTCTTTGTGACTGTTTTGTGTATCGCCATGAAAATTGAGAGTGTTGTTAAGCAAGCGTTTCTGAGTTCAGGACTATAAGTTTTGTAAGGTTTTGTTTTGAAATGAACTTATGGGAAGCATCAGAATGGCATGGGAGGTATTTTCAATTTAACATTGCAGAATGTGAAAAATCCACGCTGGCTATAGTATACAGCCACTCTTGTGGCTGTGTAATAACGCCAGAGTTCCTGACAAAACTGATCTTATGTAAGAGTACTGCTGTTATTTGGCTTTTGCTAAAAAGGGACAAAGGAAAGGGTTCTTCTGTCCCCAGATTTAAAATAAGTAGTAAAGAGAATTGCCAGATCACAATTTCTAAAAGAAGGACACATCAGAATTGTGGCATTTCTTCTTTCAACTATGTAGCAGGGTTCTGAAATGTATGTATTGATTTTGTTGATATATTCTATCTTCCTTCCATCAAGGCAGAGTCCATAAGAATCCCATCCAGGCACTGACCAAGTCTCATGCACCCTCAGACCATACCCTAGGACATGACACCCATTTGTTTCTGTGTACTGTGAATTACTTTAGTAAAGACAATTGTTTTATGTTTTTTTTAATAAAAAAGGATGGCTGTTCTAGGGTAGACCTGTCGTCCCTCAGATCTTGTTGAATTCTCCCCAGACAATATGGCCAATGGTCAGGGACAATCAGAGTTGTAGTCCAACATCTGTAGGGCCACAGGTTCACCATCCCTGTTCTAAGGAAAAAGAAATAAAAATGAAGAACATCCAAATAACAAAGGAAATTTTTAAAAATGAATTCCCCAAGTCTTGCAATTAATGACCCAAAGATATATGGGCTTCAACTTAGCTAACTGTAGTCATGTCTCCCTCTGCAATAATGGGACTTGAATTAGTCATGACTAACTTGTTCCACGAGAGCCAGTGTGGTGTAGTGGTTAAGGTGCTGGGCTATAACGTGGGAGACCAGGGTTTGTATCCCCACATAGCCATGAAGCACAATGGGTGACCTTGGGCCAGTCACTGCCTCTCAGCCTCATGAAAACCATATTCATAAGGTCGCCATATGTCGGAATCGACTTGAAGGCAGTACACACACACAACTTGTTCCACTGATGTAAAGTTGAATTACTGTGCAATGTTAAATATGCTTACTCAAAAGTAAGTCCCATTGCATTCAATGGGACCAACTCCTTAGTAAGTATGCTTAGAATTGCAGCCATAGTTATTCTTGACTTTAGATGGTTTGGGACCATATTCCATTGTGTACTACAATAAAAAGACTCATGCAAATTCAACCATGCTCACATATTTTGATAGTAGATTTGATATCCAGGATTTCTTTCACTAAGTCAAAAAAACACCAAGCATCAGATCCACATAATATGTGGCCAGTTTGGGATTAGTCTACTCATAATTCTAAACTGCTTTATGATACATGACATGATGCCAAGTTACATTTTTGCCAAATTGCCACAAAAATATTTGATTTAGTATAGAGAGGCCTGTCAGTCCTAGCTCCTGCAAGTACTAAAGCATATGGTTTAACTTCAAGCTTGTGAGTTGTATGATTAAGTGTTCTGCAGTGTTAAGTTTAGAGCACTCAGTGCCTGTAAGGTCAAGCTCATGTGTTACAGATATCCATTCCAAGGCTGTGACCTTCTGCTGAAGTATTTACACTGGATATTTCATTCCCCTGCTTCCTTCCTTCCATCCTCCTCAGTAGCTCTCTCTCTTTGGGGATGGTGGTGGTGATTACCATTCTCAGGAGTAATAATATTTGAAGGTCATATGTACGCACATTAATTTGAGAATTTAAAGAAAATGTTACATATTGATACAACTTGCTTTATATCTTATAGCATTCATTATTCAATTGCCCAAAGAGAATAATGCTACAACTTTCCACAGGGATCAGGCAACACATAGACTGGTCTGTACTGAGTCCTTCAGTGTCAAAGGTGCCAAGAGAAGACCTGCTAACAGGCTTAGATTGATACCAAGGGCAAGTGCCGATGGTAGTAGAGAAGCTGTAGCCACAAAACATAAGGAAGCAAGAATGCCAGCACTGGGTCAGTGGAGAGCAACAGCAAACCCTAGGATGCACAAATTCCAGCCCTGGGTTGTAAAAGAGAAGGGAGCATGAGACAAACCTGACACTGGCTGCTTCCTACTGGTAGACCTCAGAGTAGATGCCACATCTAAGGCTTTTAACAAAGCCATATGGTGGGATGCCTGATTTCCTCTTAGTGAACTTCCAGCAAAAGACACTGGAGTCGAATTTATGCTCCTCTCTCAGTCACATAAGACCTTTTAGAAGGATCCATGTAGAAGCATACAAGGCTGATAATCCAGGAAATCAATAATGCTCCAACAAGTGAATGAAGATGAAAGACGCAAAGATTAAAAAAGAAACGCATATTTAATATTAAACAAATACTTTTGAGTCTCACAAAAGCTCAAAAAGCTAAGAGAGGTGCTTAGCAGCATTCTGAAAAGAAAACTGAGCAGGAGGACCTTACCCACCCCTTAAAGGAATAGAAAATACAAACTTCCTCCAACTTTTTCCTAACCTCTAAAAGTTTTCAAGATGTTGCTCTGCATAGGCAATGATCTCAGAAGATCATTCTATGATCTAAGAACACTACTTTAATTGATCACATCTGAATACCCTAGCTTCTGCTCAGGACTGAACACTGTAGCTTTCTGATGGTTTAAAAAAAAGGAAACGAAGCCTTCTTTGCCCCTCCCACTTAGAATGTGCAAGTAACTGCATAATTAGCAGAAATTGTACCATAACTCTACCTAGACTTGTTTTCATTCTCATGCATACTGAAGTAGATTATATGTTAATATCTATGCAATCCACTGACTTCAAATACCTTTTCAACACTATCAGAAGCCATACTTCACATTCTTCCTCTTAGAAGACAAACTGCTCAAGTATTTCCTTAGCATCTTACCCATCACATTAGCATCAGTTTAAGAATCCCTATATCAACTTCAAAGGGAGAGATATTACCATATCGGCAGTGCTCAGTAAGTGCTCATTAATGCAGATCTGTCTGTCATGCAAGACAAACTATGTATTAGCATGATTTCTGTTTAACGCACATGAGTATAGTCATTCCCACAATCCTCACCCTTTAATTTCCTCTGCTATACAAAATATCAGCAAAAGCTTTGAACAAGAAGGTAATCAACAGTTTACCAACAAAGTAGTCAACACACACACACACCCCTCTCTAGTGCTATACAGAAATTCTTAACTATGCATCACAGCACGGCACTGTGATTGCGCTGGTTGGCCCCACCCCCTCCGTTCACCCAACACCCATTTGTTGAACAGCATGGGTGCATCACAGCCTATGCATATAGACCCTAAAGTACACAGGCTCCAACTGTGTGAGCTGTACACCCAATTTTTTGAAGTGTACAGATCACATGACTGGAGACTACATGCACTGGAGTCTATGCATATAGGTCATTGTGCACATTTCTCATTCAACACATAGATATCAGACACATCAGCAAGACCAACTGGCATGCAGTAGTGGACAGTGTGGTGGATTGGCAATGCTTACCTGAACTCTGGACAGTTGCATTGCTGCTGCTGCTTCCCAGGGGAGGAGGTAGAGAGGGAGTGCCAAGGCAGCAGTGAGGCTGGTGTGGTGCAAATGCACCCAGCAGAGCCAATCTGCCACTCCTGAATGTATTTGCACCATTCTGACCTTCCCCCTCCTCCTCTACCTCCCAGTAAGTAGCAACAACATCACTGACCAGAGGTCAGATCAGCAGCAGCACCCCACCACACTATAGGCTACTGCTGGCATGATTACCATCTCCCCACCATCACCGCTGATAGAACATCTTAGAACATCTTCCAAGGGTCTCTCTGTCTCTCCCTGTCTCTCCTCCTCCTCCTCCCAGTATTAAAAGCCCAACAGAGCCCTCCTACTGGTGGATTGATGATAGCAATGGTAGTGCCAAGTTTGATGTTTTCTCCAATTCTGCTGCTGCTGGACAGAGAAAATGATAACAGAGAAAGTAAGATATTTCAGAGAAGAAAATATTCATTAGAGGAAAAGATGTAACAGAAAGAGGTTAAAAGTTCAAACATGCTACACACTAGCCTTCCACAGAAGACCTTGAACTGAGAATTGCCTTTTCACTCTAATGTCTTCACTCTAATGTCAATAGCGTTTAGGGGCCTACACATTCAACAAACTAAAAAGCACCTACCTTTCTGCAAATATATGAGGCAGCTCTTTGTTTAATAAAATCATGCTTATGGTGAGGATTTCAGTAAGCAAGGGAGCCTGAGGATGGAGATATATTTCTAGACCCTAATTTCCTATTTCATATCCACGTAATAATAAAGTTTTAAGCTTGTGCATCATTGCTGTTCTTGTGCTCAATAAATATGCTGTGGTAAGCAATTATGCCACAAATAAGACAATTTGTTGTCCTCCAGAGCAGACTAGTCACGCTGAAGATAAAAAGAGGGGAAATCTTTTTTACAATCCTGGTCCGACACTAGCTTTTCCACAGAAACTTTACTACTTGTTTCGCATACAAATGTGGGTTACCATTTTCAGTCCCACTCAGTGTCTCAGTCTGTTCCTTCCCTTTCATTACAACCTAGTCTGTTGGCAGAATACAAACAGCACATTCATTGTTAGAGAGAAAGGAACACACAGCCTAGAAATTCAATGAGTAGAAGGCCCAAAGAAAGACAGCCATGTTCTGACTATATTATGGGGGAATTCAACACTAGAATTTTAGCAGAGAGCATATCAGCAGCTGATTCCTATCTTGCTATGCGTTTATCAAATAACAACAGCAGGAAACTGCCCACCCAGCAGCAACCCCATCCTGGGCCAAACTGCACATTATATACCAACAGTGTAACTGTAGCCCAAGGTCCTTTTGAAAGAGGCAATCAGGAGAAAGGAAGTGGCAGGCAAGGAGGGGGTGCTTAACACTTTCCAGATTCACCGTTCCATATCACTCTTCCCAGTGATTTTTCCCATGCAATAACAAAAATTGAGAATTGGTATATTCCCAAATTGGAAGATCTGTGTATACCAAGATGTACACCTGGTTCTCCAGCATATATGGGGGTTCATGTTAATTTCAACAGTGGGCTCAGCTACACAGGCACTAAGGAATGCAGTATGGATCTGCTTCCTCCACTGGAATTAATAGGAAAGTTGTAGAGGCACAGGGGATGAGGAAACTTGGGTATCCACTAGAACATTTGCACCCAGAAAACATCACTGGCGCAAACATTTTTTTTTATTTCACCTTCTTCAATGTGCCATCCCTGCCAACAAAATGCAACTTACTTCTAGTGGCTAAGACTGAACTGATATTCTTTTCTCTTACCCTGTTCTATTATTCCATAATCACCGTTAAAATAGCATCCTGTGTAAATTATACTTTGCTCTAAAGCTGAGCAGTTTCTGGCCACCATTTCAAATGCAGTTTAACACCATGCAACGTAAAGAAATGGAGAAAACACATGCATGAAGTGTCAATTGTGTATTTCAGTCAGACCAAGGTTGTAAGTTTAGAAATTACCTCTGTGAAAGAGATATGTGTAGTAGCTCTCTCCTGATGCAAGTCAGGAGAGCTGAAGTGGTCAAAATGATTATAGGTTGGGTAGAAAAGTTTCCTTTGCAGGTAGTTAAGGAAACACTATTCATCCCATACAATGTGCTCATGCTTCTGCACTCGTGCTCATAAAAAGCGTAACTGAAAAGTTTACTAGGTCACATCTCCCTTGGACCTCCTCCAGCGCTCCTGTCATTTGGCAATGTCAGGTGTGCATAATATAAGCTTCTTGCTGTCCTTAATCCTTAGTTCTGGCGGGTGCTTGTGAGGCTTGAAAAATAAACCGTGAACTACAAAATAATTCAGAGCTGGCATGGAGATTTCAGCATACAAAATAAAGTAACCTTCCCTGCCCTCCTCTCATTTCTTGACTGGCTGTAAAGAAGAAAACAAAGATTCTGCTTCCTTTTTCATTTTCAGCCCTGCCATACACAATTTCTTTTAGATCAAAAACACAGATTGTACTTCAGATTGGGGGGGGCATGGGAAGCAGAGGTTAGAATAAGTGCCTACTGAAAGAAGTATTGTTTAAGAAACTCTCATTTACATAAAATCATTTGAATTAATATTCAAATAATATTTGTTTAATCATTTCTTTAATCCAGTTTTTCAATATTCCGAAAACAGTGTATAATACAACTGCAACAATCAAATACTGAAACATCATGAACCACAGAATGCTAAAAAAGCTAAAATAAGCAGTACAGAAGAAAAACTCTACATAGTCTACTATCTGGCATACAGCTCAACAACACAGGTTGTAGAGATGCAGGTAAATCCAACTGATAAACTGGCTGTGTTGCAACAAATGGTCACCTTCGGGGAAGGAAGAGTGGGGAGGAACAATCCACTAGCTATTTTAACTACTCTAAACTTATCTAGGCACCAGGCTAGTCTTCCTGGGAGGAGCATTCCACTGTTCGAGGTCCCCCACTAAGAAGCCACCCATTGCACCTCAGATGCCAAGGGCAATTACAGGAGCCCTTGGAAGAACTACATCTCTCGTGGTTCCCTGCGCCTGGCCCATCACACTGCTAGCAAGTGATGGAGAGGGGAGGGGAAGGGAGGGGAGGAGGAGAAAACTTCCCTCCACTCTCCTCCCTTCATGCCTTTGGTGCCGCTCCATCAATAAGTTAAGGGAATGGGGGTGTCCAGTGTATAGGTGACAAGGACAGCTTTGAGGGATAAATGAGGACAGCAGAGATGGCTAGAACAAGCCAGTTCTCCTCCAGATCAGATCAAAATCCAAGGGTAAAAAAATTTGTTTTGTGATGAGACTTGATGAGTTCCTGAAGTTAGTTTCTGAGCCTGATGTGGGAGAACTTTCCAGCATTTCTAGTTCTTTTGAAATCTGTAAGTAAACATGTTAGGATTAAGGCATAAATGTTTCTTTACACAATCCAGTTAGAAAAGAAAAAAGCAACAACTCACTCCTAGCTGCGACCCAATAAATAAGACTCTTTATCTGGTACTCCCCCCCACCCCATCCCAGCATACCTTTGTAATATATACTATTGTGCAAGTAAATTGGTGGATACATGGCTCTCCCAAGTATGAGACAGTATAATAAAATTTGTATTGTTCTGACTCTCCACATTGATGTGTTTGATAAATCACAACATAGCCTAGCCATCAAGAAATGGTACTGAATGCATTTTACACCCTAAGTATGGGACGTGTGTGTCTGACAGCTACCAAATAGCTGGTTGGCTGAAGAGTGACAACTGTTGTAAGATAATGGACAGGCTAGCATTAAGAACCAGTGGACAGTACATTAAATTAAAATCCAAACATTACAAGATCTCAAGTAGGCTTTAAGATTTCCTAAGCAATTGGAGGGCAGTGTTTGATTTTTGTCCTTCAAGTTCCACGCAGCAACATCTCTCTGTCTGACACAGAACAGTACAGGCCTTGAAGCACTACTCAACAGTGTTTCTCTCTCAGTTCCAAGGCCAATTTTTTGCTTAGGGACAACGAGCAGTTAGCTGTTTGCCTCTCTCTCGGGTGCAAAAATGCTCCTCTAAATGCATTATGGAAACAATAACTGTGCTTCCTATTAGAAGACAGATCATGGCAGAATATAAAAGGGTATTATTTACCCTCT
Source organism: Rhineura floridana (assembly GCF_030035675.1). Classification (NCBI taxonomy): domain Eukaryota; kingdom Metazoa; phylum Chordata; class Lepidosauria; order Squamata; family Rhineuridae; genus Rhineura; species Rhineura floridana. Next base: position 89,715,412 of record NC_084484.1, on the reverse strand, counting down.
GGAGGAAAGCATGGGGAAGCTGGAGGCACAGAGGACTGAGATAAATACATCATGATTATGCCAGTTTGTTACATAAAATGTGACACAAGATCCATATTCCCAGATGCTCAGGGGCACAAGATGACATGCACAGGTGGACCTTAGCTGGGAATGCTTCCTTGGCACATGCCCACTGAATGCCTGGCATCTCCCCTTCATCCTTTATATGTTTACTGCAGCAAACACAAGTGTATTCACAGTGCAACACAGTGTGAAGCGACTCTCAGTGGAACCTTTGATATTCTCATCCAAGTCTGGTATTCCAAAAGACTTACATTCACAAGTGCCCTCCTAGTTCTATAACCAAGAAACAGCTCCCTTTCTTCTCACTATTAGTTGTTCTTCTAGTTTTAAGATCCCTTTCTCCCCATCAGCAGTGGAACATATGCAAGTGGCCTCAGGTACACCTGAGGAACCAAAGTTTGTACCAAAACCTGCCAACATAATCCAAGGACTGTGGATAGAGAAAGAAACCAAAATATTTTTCAGGAGACCTAATATGCTGACAGCTACATATATGTGTACATAAAATACATGCATGTGTATATGAATATATCTATATCTATATCTATATAGATATATATAGATATAGATATATAGATATAGAGATATAGATAGATAGATAGATAGATATAGATATACACATACATACACACACACACGCACGCATGCACGCACGTGCGCAAACTGTGGTTCTGGGGAAGGAAACTAGACCACCAGAATCGTTGTAGACCTATCATTCTATGATGCTGTTTACAAACTATTCAATCCATTTTTCAGACATCTAGGATATTGTCTGCTACAGTCAATCTTGACATAATTCCTTGTTTTCACAGTTTTTTTCCTATCATGACATCAAAAATTGGCTACAGGTATTTCCCTAACTAGGACACTACTTTTGCCCGAAGGTGAACATTCTGAAACGCAATCCATCACATTACATAGAAAAGCAAATAATATAAAATAAAAATAAAACACATGTATAACATTAAGTCTTGTAAACAAACAGTCACTAAGACAAATTAGAATTAAGGACCCTCTCCTTGTCCCACCACTATACAATATCAGGATTTTGGCTCCATTGGCATCTTATGTGCCAAAGCATATTTTTTAAGTAATCAAGATACTACGGATAATTTCACTGCAGGGGAAACATCTCTTTAGACTCTGATAGCAACATCTGTTATATTCTTTCTCAGAAAAATCTATGTACAGAACTTTGGTTCTGGAAGTAGCCAGGGTTCCACCTGGCAACATTTCTATGGACACTTTTCAGCTTGTGCAGCTCAAGAATGTAGACATGATTTTTGGAAGGTGATAAGCCCCACGACGTTCAAACTTGTCCCTCGTCATGGCTGATTAAGGATGTCACAGGAGATTTGCACAATTTTGTAAGGGAAGCAATCAGTGCACCCTTGCAAGAAGTGGCAATACCAGTTAAGTTAAAAAAAGTAGTTGTGCGTTCTCTGCTGGAAAAGGAAACCTTCTTTTGATATCACCTACTTGAATAACTGGTCTCTTTCCAGTACAGTACTAAATTCTTGGTGAACATTTTATAATATGCAGGGCCATCAGCTCAAGGGATTCCTGGATCCTTTGCATTCTCGCTTCCAATTTGGCTTCAGGGGCTTGAAGGAGAGATGGCAGAGCCAGCTGCAAACCATCTAGCTGGGAATAGATGTTTAGCCTATATGTAAAGCATTGCACTTCCCCTTAACAAACAGTTTGTACTTTTGGAACATGCCTAGATCCAGATTTGGTCCTGGATAAATAGGTGGCAACAGGGCCAGGAGTGCTTTTGCACAGCTTCAGCTGGTGTGTCACTGTTTGCATGCCTTGGTTACTTTCAGGTTAATTACTTTAGTGTGCTCTTGTGGGGCTGCCAGTGAAAACTGTCAAAATAAATTCAAAAGGTGCAAAACACAGCAACTATAGTGCTGACTGGACCTATTCTTGTCACAATGGGTCACATAAATTGTACCAACTTCATAAGCTCTCATTTGTTTCTGTGCCAAGCAGGACTGGCCTAAGATTTTTTTGCTGCCTGAAGTGAAAAGCAAGATGGTGCCTCAAACCCATTCCACATACAGAGGCCAACAGACTGGCAGCTGAATCTTACTTCAACACTGGTGAGAAGACAGGGTCCTCCAGTTCATTTGAGGGTAGCAGGCTAGATGAAGGTGCACAGGGAAGGCTGTGTAGCACACACAGGTCTGTCTTTCAGTACATTGTAATTGATCTGCATACTCCAGCATCTACCACCTATGGCAACTGCCTCAGTCTGCCTTACGGTAGGGCCAGCCCTGCTGCCAGAATTTTTAGCCTTTAAAACCCTAAACAGTTTGGGATGTAGGTCAGGCATGGAAAGATCTATCAATTTTGGTTCTCTAATTTTCTCATTTTTCTAACCTTAAATTCAGTTCTCCACATTTCTGTAGCAATTTGTGAATTTTTTTTTAATCCTCATGAAAATTCTCTAGTGTTTTAGTGTGAATTTCTCCTAATAAACACATTTTTGTAGCCAGTTTTGACCAACATACACATTTTGCAGTCATTTCTTGTCATATAATTCATTTTGTATGTTATTTTCTCTCATATATTCTTTTTTATGCACACTTTGCCCTAACATTTGCATTTTTGTAAACAATGGTTGGCAAATTGCATTGCAAACTTCGAGTAAGTGCAAGCTTCAAAGGTTGGCTGTGTTTCGGTTCTCATATGGTTTTGGAAAGTGCAAATTTGATAGATATGGCTGAAATGTGAACTGAATCAAATTTCTTGCCCATCCGTACTGAAAGTATCTCATATGAACCTACCTGCACACATTAGTCTTTAGGGGAAGTCCTGCCAGGCGATGTCCCACCTCCATCTGATGTATAGTTGGCAGGTCTTCTATGTACTGGCACTCAAGTCAGGAGTGGCTGGTGGTGCAGTGGCAGCCTCCCAACAGCAGTGTCACTGCCATTTACTGGGATGAGGAGGGACCAAGGTTGACCAGGTGAACACCAGATTGGCTCCACCAGTATGCCTGCACCACACTGATCCCACAGCTGCCCTGTCCCCATCCTACCCCGCAGTGTCACCGCTGCTGGGAGGCTAGCTCTCTGGTGGTGCCGCCAACTACTCCTGGTTCAAGTTGTGGAGCATCCTGCCTTGAGAAATATGAGTAGTCCCCTTTCTGTGTTTAGCTGTAAAGCAAAAACTTTCCTGCCCACGAATGCTGCAGTGATATGGTTTTACGGTTTTATTTATGATGGCTGCCTGTTGCTTTTAAAGCTGCTATTGGCACTGCTTATTTCTTTGGATATGAATTTTGGCTTTGCCACCTTGGGAACTCTACTAAATAAATACAATAAATAAATGCAACATAATCAGAATGTTTGTGAGAAACAGTAGGGACCAAGATAGAGTAAATAAGAACGTTTCAGATAAAAACTCTATTTTATTTAAAGCAAGTAGGAGAAGAAGTTAAAAGAAAATCCCATTATCTGTCTGGAATTTCATCTCTTGACAGCTTAACATGCAAAAAGCATGGCAAGAATTAAAATTTCAATTGAAAAGCCACCGGTCTCTTCCTCCTCCTTTTGGTAAGAATGCAAACTACCAAAGTGAATGAAAAACTACTCATATTTGAAAATTCAAATAGAATCTTGGTTCTGAGTGCATTATAAGGCTATATAAACAGCATTTCCAATAATACATAGTACACCCGACTGCAATGCCTTCAACTTTTTTTTGTACTGGCTCTCCTGTTTGGAGGAGGCTGCGCATTTTCCACTCCTAGCACACTGGCTCTGTTTAGTCTCTGTGGGCTTATTATTTAATTCCCTTTAGATCCCTTTCTCCTTGGTGTCTATTTTACCACTGTTCCCATTTGCTCAATGGAAACTGGACTGCAGCAGTCAATGACTCCATAAGCAATGACGCTGTGCTTCTTTACCTCTTAACACATCTATCTCATTTTCCTAGCTAGCAAAAGCCAGGGGTTACCCTTGGGACCTGCCAGACAACCTGCAATGGGAAGAAGGTTTCTTATGCAGAAATGGGGGGGGGGAGTGGTACAGCTACCACACAGCAAAGCAAAGAGGAGAAGAAGTTAAAAGAAAATCCCATTATCTGTCTGGAATTTCATCTCATGACAGCTTAACATGCAAAAAGCATGGCAAGGCTACAGCACAGGGCTACCTACTGCACAGCTGGCTAGGAGATGCAGAAGACAACTGATATTCAGGCTAATTATGCTTTTCTGTTTATAATCTTTTTAGGGCATGGTTAAAGGGGAAAGCTCTCTCAAGGCGGCTTGCATGCTAAAACCATAAAACAAGACACAAATATGAAAGGCATGAGTAAAGAAGAAAACAGTTCATTCACAAATGCTGAAGTTCAGTAACAAAATATGGCTACAACCAACAGCAACACAACAAGAATACCTCAAGGGAAGGCCACGTATGGGGAACCTTTTGTCCCCCTCAAGGACCATACGCAGCTGTTGAGTGGTGGGCACAGCAGTGGACGTGAGTGAAGCCATTCACATATTCCCACACATTCTCCCTCTCTCTCCCCCCCCCCTCACACACACAGAGTGATGGAAAAGAAGGTGTCCAGAGAAAAGCATCCCGGTGTGCTTGCCTTACCAGGAGAAGAAGTCTCCCCACCCGCCTTCCTCACCATCACAGTTGCACTCCCCCCACCCCCAGCCTGCCAAACAGCAGTCAGGAATGCTATTTTCATGGGGAGAACATTTTCATTTTAATGGCATGAGAAGTGGCACACCTTCACGCTGTAGGTTTGTAGTGTTTTTTAAAAAAAATCTGTAGGGTGGACTAGGGTTTTTTTGGGAAAGCAACAGTTTGAGTCTTCTTCTGAGAACACTGTTGTTTCTCTAAAGGGCACCGCATTTGATAGAAGGCCAAGAAAAGCCAAACTCGCAATTCTCATTTGAATTTGGGATGAGTGTGCAGCTAACATTTTTAAGTAAGCAAGTAAATAATGCAATGGTTTGAGCAAACAATTCAGGAACTGGCCTTAACAAAACAAAACCCTTCTAAAACAGAGGTCCAGCTGTACCGAATTCCTATTTCATGAAGTCTCAGTCACAAAGCTGAACCCCTTGAAAAGGATATCTACTCACCAGAATTAGAAGCTGGGCTTACTAGACTTCAGTAGTAATAGTAGACCACCTCACGTCAAACCGCTACGCCATGCCCCTTTTGAGTTTGATGGGTGACATCAGCGGAAGCCCCCTGGAAGGCCCACCCCGGAAGGCCCACCCCGTGATTTCCGTTTCCCCTGGTGACCTCACCGGATATCCTGTCCCCCAGAAGCCCCAGCCCTCGTGCCCCACCCCGGAAACGGTAGCCCTGTGACCCCCCAGGAGCACGTGGTCCTCGCTGGACCATTGGGCGTATTTTTACTCAAAATGGGGTCCCGGATTGGTCCCTATAGGGGCATGTGACCCCTCTATGAGCACGTGGTCTCCAGGGGACCAATCTGAAGAGGTTTAAAACCCCAAAGGTGAAAACAGGGTACCAGAATTGCACCCCAAAGGGGTGCATTTCTGCCCCCTCTCCAGACTGCTCCCTATAGGGGCATGTGACCCCTCTACGAGCACGTGGTCTCCAGGGGACCAATCTGAAGAGGTTTAAAACCCCAAAGGTGAAAACAGGGTACCGGAATTGCACCCCAAAGGGGTGTATTTCTGCCCCCTCTCCAGACTGCTCCCTATAGGGGCATGTGACCCCTCTAAGAGCACGTGGTCTCCAGGGGACCAATCTGAAGAGGTTTAAAACCCCTAGGTGAAATTAGGGTGCCGGAAATGGACCCTGAAGGGGTCCATTTCCACCCCCTCCTCTCCAGAGCAGCCTAATAGGGATAAGTAACCCCTCTACAGTTACGTCACCCAAGGGGGGAGGTTTTGAATCCCCAACCAATCAGGAGAGGGGATGGTGAGACCTGGTACACAGGTGTATTATGCATGCCCAGACACGCTTTGAGGATCGAACATGGAACCTGCCAGCACCCCTTTGAGTCCTACGGAATTAACTATGCCGCCACCCTCAGAGAGGCCTAACCCTCGAAAGCGCTTTATTAGCACATGTTCTAATGAAGATGAACGTTTTTCACCAACTAAACTGCTAAAAGAGGAAGAGAACAGCCAAATGTGGAACAGCATGTTGGAGGCCATTGCAACAGATAACGCTGTAATGCCGGTAAGATTTAAGTGTAAACTACATGCGTGGAGAACTGCAAAATATAGGAGAGGCAAAAAATGTGAAAACATGTCCTTACTTTTCTAGGGATCTTCAGTAACTGAAAACTCTGCTGAAGCTAGCTCCCTGCCATGTCCAACGCCCCTGTGGAAGACGGTATCAATAGAAAACATTCACATGCTGGTTTGTAGTGGGATTATATGCATGTGTATTATAAAAACAAACAGAGGTATGTGTTTGATTTTTCTAATTTTTTATTTTCTTTTTTAGAACTCTGCAGATCTGCCAAGAAATCATCCCAGACATCTCATCCTTAGAAGCATCCTTGGCATTCAAACCCATGAAACAGACAATATTTTACCAAGAAAACGGAAGACAGCAATGAAATGCATTGTCAGAGCAACTGTGTATGCCATTTTGAAGCAATGTTTAATGCAAAATATGTATAATTCTTGTGAGGTGTGCCTAATTCAGGCCCCATCTCAGAAAAGACATGACTGTCTGACCTGGACAAATCCTGTCCTTTCTAGAATGTTGAGAATTATATGTGGAAAGATCTGTTTTAAAAGTGTGCTCCATGTTGTTATCTTAGCAGCATACAGTCTGAATTGTCTTGTTCTAACACAAGCAACTGTTGATGCAGTATTAACCCTTGTAACAAGGGTAGGCCGTTCCCAGAAGTCTGTCAAATTTGTTGAAAAGATACTGAGAGACACTGACCAGTCATATCTAAACTACATTTTAAATGTTATTAAGAACAGAAGCTACAAAACTTTTCTTACATCTCTCAATGAATCTTCTGAATAAAACGCTCTTTTGGAAACATAGTGTGTTTTTCTTTCTTTTTTTAAAATAAAGATGTAAATAATCTCCTCCTGTGGAACACATGAATGATTAAATTAGGCAGCCCTCACGGTGCTGAGTTAATCATCCTCACCATTTCTGCTTTAATGCCAAAAGTAAATAAATATAATGGATACTGACCATGAGCAGCTTCCTAGGATTTAATCCTAAATGGTCAGCTTCTCCTAGGTCTTAATTCAAACTGGGGATATTACGGTTTAAACAGAATAAATGTACAGGATCTGTTTTTTTATATCCCTCTAGGTAAATCTCTGAAAACTAAAATATAGGGTTACCCTTGAGCTAAAGAAGCTGCCCCCTGCATGCAGCATGCTTGTAAGATGCAGGGTTTTTATACTGTGTAATCTGAATGAACAGTGTTAAATTCAGGCTTACCAGAGAGCTTCAGTTATAACACCCCCACCCCCTAACAACAACAAAAAAGCCACTTTGCAACATACCTGTAATATTGTGGAACCAATCACAGATCAAAGATACCCTGTTTTTTTCAGGATGCAGTTATCCCTGGTTATTTTTGTAAAACACATGGTTTTTGCACGGCATCCTAGAAACTAGCCAGCCATGCAGTGACCACACGGGCCAGAAAAATGGCTGTGACCACATGGGTCAGAAAAATGGCTGTGACCACATGGGCCAGGAGAAAATAAAATGGCCGTAACCACACGGTATGGTCATATGATTCTAGAGGAGATCACCTGGTATTGGAACGGCCAATACAGGACGCTCTCTATAGGTAAAAAAAATAGCAGCTCTCCAGGGTGTAGTGTAAACCAATCACAAAGCCAAGGTCTGCATACATTAGGTGTGATGATATAAAAGGGCCTACGCAGCTCAGGATCTATCTTTCTTTTATCTGGCATTGGTGAGTACCATATATTGTTTTTATAGCACAATTTAATAAATTTGAGGCCATGTGGCTGTTTCTAGCCCTTTTTAAATCATTAATGCGATGCATAGTTTAAACATCTATTGTTTTTCTAGCATGTTTTAATAAGTTTGAGGCCATGTGGCTGTTTCTAACCTTTTTAAAAAATCTTTTTAAAATAAACAATTTAATCTTCTAGAAGGTAACTATTTATTTCATTAATGCGATGCATAGTTTAAACATCTATTGTTTTTCTAGCACGATTTAATAAGTTTGAAGCTGTTTCTAGCCCTTTTTAAATTTCTTTTTCCCCACTGGGCTATTTCTCTCTGCAAACACACTCTGAGCTTCTAGAAGACACATGTTTATTTCATTATTGTGATACATAGTTTTATTTCATAAATATGTTATAGTTTAAATGATGTATAGAAAAGTCCACAGCAATTATTTGCAGGTATATACAGTTTCCTAGCACAATTTAAAAAGTTTGAGGCTGTTAGCGCTCTGCTGAAATAACAGGGTTTAAATTTACTTTTCTTTTTAAATATAGTATAGAAAAAAGCCCCCAGCATCATAAGAGAATGTCTGCAAGTAAGCTCTTTTTTTTCTCGACAAGTTTGCAACGTATAGTTTATTTCTGGTCCCACATGAAGAATTTCCCCTTTTTTCCCCACAGATTCTGTTCTTCAGGGTGGTAAAGCATCAAAGACAATGCAGCAATATTCATCCAATCTGCCTGAAGGTAATTTATGCTTGTTATTGGGTTTGTACATTTATTTCTCAGATAGAAATTATACAGGATATATTAAACAGGGAATATTAACCAAAACGGCAGATAGTAATTCTTGAATAAGTCCATGATTCTGATCTTCATATTGTGGAAAGGTCTCTCAAAATGCTTAACAAAACCATATTCCTGCAATAAAGATAGAGAGTATTTATTGTTATGGCTGAAGGCAGCTAATTTCTCAAACTTAAGAACAATATATTTTTGTTATACTCACCCATCCTCCATTTTCCACGATCCATTCTGATTTTGTACTTGTGATGTATGCTGTGATGTAATGTATAAGCTGATCCTCATTGCTTTGTGTCAGAGGAACTCCACACATCTGTAATTTTTTAGCGATAATACCTCCAAATAGAATGGTTGTAAAAAGACAACCCCAATTTGCTTTTCCATCAGCAAATACAGAATCAACCACTCTGCCAAAAGTATCGCATGCTGCCTCTGTAGATTTAATTTCAAGAGAGTTCAAAAATGGGGCTATTTTTTCTTCAATCTCATCTTGAATTGGGCGGGCAATATTTTCAAAAACTAGGACCGGTTTGAAATGATGTACCTTAGGTACTGTTCTCCCACAAACAAAATTTAAGGAGCTTTGAACCATGATGAATGTATGATTCTCCATCTTTTCTGAATGTGCTGCTAAACCCCAGTCATGCTATGTATTGGTTCCAAGGGGGCAGGTCTCAACATGTATTCCTTATCTTCAGAAACTCCAGGGCCAAGCTTTCGCTATGGTTCTAAACTGAAGAGAAAGATAAGCACCACCCGTCAGGATCTCAAATAATGGTATGATAAAGGACTATGAAAAGAACCAATTTCTAATTTCTGTAAAATTCTCAAGCGTGTAACGCTGATATGTTTTCTGGCTGTAGGTAACAGGGTTCAGGAAATTGAGGTGGCAGGACCGTCCCTTAAAAAAACAAAGAAAACGCACCACATAGAAGGACCGCAGACCTCAGATGGTATAGGTAAATAAGTTATTTCAAGTTGTAGTGGTCATTTAAGGTCAATAAGGAAACCATCAAAAGAGCTAATATGTTTGTTATTCCTCACAGTGTACAACAAACCATCACCAACAGCTGAAGTTACAGACATAGAGATCCAGGCTGTTCCTGATCCAGAACCTATACAGAGAAGGTGTGACAGCCCTCTACAAGCATCACAAGGATCCTTAAAGTTATGGATTCCCACACAGGGGCCTGAGGAGCAAGATCTACATAATTGTGTTGAGCAGTATAGATTGGTATCAAATACATATGAAGCTATTGAGAACGTGGTTAAAAAAGCTAGGAATATGTTTAAAAAAGCTAGCATGATGATGATGAATGCCAAACAGTATCAAACATCTGCAAATCAGTTTTGTAGAGGGGGCTGTATTGATTCACCAGCCATGACATCACTTCTTAAAGAGATTAAAAAACAACAACAGTATCACTGCAGTGCTAATAGTATTGCTAAGCATGTACAAAGGGGTGGCGGTAAACCCAAAAAAAGGTCCGGGAAAAGCAAACCAACCCAGTCCCAGCTGTACTGGAGAAGGAGGATTAAAAAAATACTGTGCATGGCTAAAAAAACACTCTCCGCCTCTAAAAGCCATAAGCGGTCAGGTAAAAAAGGCTGTAAAAATACTCCTTCTCTAGGCACAGCAGTTCTAAAACATTTCCAAACACCACAGGGGCTTCAGGTTCACACATGTTTACACAAGCTCAGGATGTCTCGCATTCATCTACACCACCCCCAGATAGTGAAGGTGAATGTGCACCCAGTGATCATGAGGGGCTGGTATATGTAGATCGTGTTGCAACATACCAAAGACATTTTGAAGGCTTCCAAGCATTGCGCGTTACTGAGGTATTCCGTTTTATTAATCTAGACCGTATCAGATCATATGCCCACGCTGTATCAGAATTATACAATGCCATCCAGATGGTTCTACAGGATATTAATAGTAGAATCGCTCCTGAGGATTTTGTTCAAATAAGGTTAGAGGGTGGGGGTCTATCAGATCCACTATTTTCAGTCAGAAGGAATAGGGATGCCTTGAATGCTGAGGACTTTCTAACGCACATGAGCAACCTCTTGCAGAGCAATGCACAAATACTTGCAGATGTCTCTCTGCGTTTGGTTACAATTGTGAGGCCTCCAAATGGTAAAAAAAGACAATATCTGGTAGATTTAAACTCCATGGGTAACAATCTCTGTTTTGCTGGAGGGCTCTTAGCTGTTATGGCTGAGAAGTCCCGTACAGATTTCGAATTGTTGACAGCAGCAGGGGAGTTGCATAAGGAACTAGGCTGGAGTGATCAAAAGAAAGTTGCCCTTAATGATGTTTCCTTTTTTGAAGACCTTTTAAAGGTCAACATCCAAGTAGGCCACTTCAGTAAAAAAAAAAAGGGATGGAATCTGTATCACACAATAGGACCGAAATACCCCAAAACCTATACTATGCTTCTCCATGATGAACATTATTATGGAGTACACAATGTAAAAGCTGTTTTTGGATCTAAAAACTACTGTGAGTATTGCAATACGTTATACACACACATGCATAACTGTATGTATCGCTGCAGGCTGTGTCTTAGTACAGAATGTGCTAGTAATGTGGGTACACTGCAGAGATGCAATAATTGTAAGATGGTATGCAGATCTGCATCCTGCTTATTTAGACACAGACAATTGGCCTCTAAGAAAAGTGTAAAATGTGAGCACAGAATCTACTGTGTAAAGTGTTCCTCTCTCCAGAATCCAGGGCATGATGACCAAAAATGTAAAGGAAGACAATGTAGTGTTTGCTGGGGGTTTATCACATTGGACAAGAATCATCAGTGTTACATGGCACCTATTAAGCAACCTAAAGTGTCTGTAAAATACGTGTTTTATGATTTTGAATGTCATCAGTCAACAGGCATTCACATTCCAAATTATTGTTTTGCACAAGCGTTTGCAGGGGAAACTGTGGAATGTTTTAAGGGTAGGCGCAAGGATTGCAAAAAGAAAAGGGGGAACAAACAGAGGAAGAAGCCAAGCCAGAAAAAGAATGAGTGGCCCCCTGCAGGCAAATCTTGGGAGTTTAAGGGTGAGTCATGCCTTGCTGAGTTTATAAACACCTTCACTAAGGATAGCCAATTCAGCAACAGCACATTTATAGCTCACAACTCTAAAGGTTATGACTGTTATTTTATAATTAGTCAACTGATCAAGGAAAAAATGGATGTAGATATTGTTGCTCAAGGGGGGAAACTGCTCTGTGTGACAGTAAACAGGCTAGGTATCAAATTCATTGATTCCCTTAGTCATTTACCCATGGCCCTCTCTAAATTTCCAACTGCTTTGGGTTTTGAGGGTTGTAAGGGCTATTTTCCCCATTATTTTAATACTCCAGAGAACTGGAATTATGTGGCACCGATGCCCAGAGTCGAGGACTATGGTGTACATCAGATGATGCCCGAGGAAAGGGAGAAATTTTTAATTTGGTATGAGAAGAACAAATCAAACATTTTTGACATGCAGAAAGAGTTGGCATTTTATTGCAAGCAAGATGTAGCAATTTTGGTACAAGGCTGTACCATGTACAGACATGAAATCATAGAAATGACCAAGGCTCAGAAAGCAGCAAAGTCTGGCACTGAATGGTGCGCTATAGATCCATCCAATACCTCACACTGGCTAGTGTGAGTTTAGCAATGTTCCGGTTTAAATTTCTGAAGGAGGCCACCATAGCCCTACCCCAACCAGACAACTATCACAGACAGTGTAAGAGATTCTCTACCTCTTCAGTACAATGGTTATCATACTTAGAACATAAAGAAAATATTCAGATTCAGCATGCCCTAAAGGGTGGTGAATTCAAAGCTGGTGATTATTTTCTTGATGGCTATGCAGTCATAGACAATAAGAAAACGGCTTTTGAGTTTAATGGGTGTTTTTGGCACGGCTGTGTCCTATGTTATCCTCCTGAAACTAGGAATCCTTTGATGGGTAAATCTTACGAGTCTCTTTACAACTCTACAGAGAAAAAAACTGCTGAACTTAGAGGATTGGGGTATGAGGTCAGGAGCATATGGGAGCATGAATGGAAACAAATGTTGAAATCAGATGAGGAGCTTAAAAACGTTCTGACTTCAGCAGGGTTTCCTGAGCCTCTAGAACCTAGAGATGCTCTCTATGGTGGACGCACTAATGCTATCAGTCTTTATTATAAACCAAATGCTGAAGAACATTTAGAATATTTTGATGTCTGCAGCTTGTATCCATTCGTTCTTAAAAATAGAGAATATCCCTTAGCACATCCAGAGGTAATATATGAGAATTTTGAACCCATCTCTAATTATTTTGGGATTGCAAAGGTAAAGGTGTACCCACCCAGGGGTCTTTTCTTCCCTGTACTACCTGTTAAGATGAATGGAAAACTCATGTTTCCCCTCTGTGCAACATGTGCAAAAGCACACATGGAATCCTGCAACCATTCTGATGAGGAACGGGCTCTGATAGGAACGTGGTGTACAGTGGAGCTGGACGTTGCTATAGAGAAGGGATACAGGGTGGCAGAAATCTATGAAGTGTGGCATTTTGAAAGGACATCCACGCAGCTGTTTTCAGAATATATAGACACGCACCTGCGTCAGAAACAGGAGGAATCAGGGTACCCTGAATGGTGTGTCAGTGGAGACGATAAACAGAAATATGTAGAGGACTTTCTCAAAAAAGAGGGGGTGTTCTTGTGCCATGAACTGATCTCTGAAAACAAAGCAAAGCGTAATATTGCCAAACTGTTTTTAAATTCTTTGTGGGGGAAATTTGCTCAGAAACCCAATCTGGCTAACACCCAGGTGTTGAGAGATCCTGATGACTTGTTTAACATTCTGTTTTCTGATGCTTTTGAGGTTTCGATGTGTGAATTTATTGATGATGATGCTGCCTGTGTGACTTGGAAACATTCAAAAGATCGTATGACAGTCTCAGGTGGGAAGAATGTGTTCATAGCATGTTTTACAACTGCCTATGCTCGCCTGGAGCTCTACAGCTTGCTTGACAAGTTGCAGGAGCGTTGTTTGTATCATGACACAGACTCTGTTATATTTGTGAGTCAGAAGGGACAATGGGTTCCACCTCTAGGCGATTTTTTAGGGGAACTCACAAGTGAAATCCCTGCAGGTCAATATATCACAGAGTATGTCTCAGCAGGTCCTAAAACGTATGGTTACAAATTGTCAGGAGGGACTGCATGTCTGAAGGTCAAAGGAATAACCTTGACAGCTGATAACTGTACAAAATTTAATTTCGATAGTCTGAAGGACTTAGTTTTTGCCCACGTCTCAGACAGTAAAGAGCTGCCGCAGCGTGAGATAGTGGTACAGCAACAGGGTATTGTTCGAAACAAAAGGTCCTGGACTCTTGAAACTAAAACTCTCAAGAAAACCCAGAAGGTTGTCTATGACAAGAGAGTGATTACCAAAGGGTTTAAAACCATTCCTTACGGGTTTTAAAATGGATACACGGTGGCACCACCCCTTCTCAGCCATTCTAGCAGGTCCTAGTAACTGTGGTAAAAGTTTTTTTATAAAAAACATGATGGACAATGCTCACAGCGTACTTGCAGCTATGCCTGATAATGTTGTATGGTTTTACAATGTCTGGCAACAGTTGTATGAGGAATTACTATGTAAATACCCTTTTATTAATTTTGTGAAGGGCTTGCCTGAGAAATTTGATGACAATTTGCTGCCTCCTAATAAAACAAATTATGTTATTATTGATGATCTGATGAATTGTGCGTCACAGGATCAAGAAGTGGAAAAAGCTTTTACACAGTACGTACATCATAGAAATCTGAGTATTTTTTTCATTACGCAGAATATTTTCTGCAAGGGAAAAAGCAACCGCACCATCAGCCTAAACGCTAAATATATGGTGTTGTTTAAGAATCCCAGAGATAAATTACAGATTGCAACTTTAGCACGGCAGATGTACCCTAGAAATGCACAGTTCTTCATGGAAGCTTTTGCAGATGCAACACAAAAACCTTATGGTTACCTGGTTGTTGATTTAAATGCCTCCACACCAGAATCTTACAGATTAAGATCAGGGCTTTTCCCTCCAGACTGGCCTGTTGTATACACTATGAAAAAGGCCACTCGTGGTTACAAAAGGCGGTGGCTTAACCGCTCTGTGTTCTTTGAGTCTCGTTAGCCAGTTGGTCAACATGTCCAGCCGCGTAAAAAGAAACCTTCCTCTCTTAAATCTTCTTATTAAGGCTCCTCCACATCAGAGGAAAGCCATTTTATGTGCAGCATCAGATGATCTCATTGCTGCAATCTCAGAGATAGCCCTCAATACTTTAAAAGGCAATATTCCTCTGTCTCCCCGCCAGGTGCGTATATTAAGAAAAAAACGCAGCCTTATCAAAAGCCTTAGCAACAAAAGGGTCTCCATAAAAAGGAAGAAACAATTAGTCAAACAGTCTGGGGGTTTTCTCGCACCGCTACTAAGTTTTGCCATCCCTCTAATAACAGGACTGTTAACTAAACAGTGATGGAGTATGCTGAAAAGATGTACCTGGTTCCCAGCCATCAATTAGAACAATTGAAAGGAACCCCTCCTAAGGAGGAATACATCAGAAAAGCCACTATCTATTCACTCGATACTGAAATGAAGGAAATTCTTCACAGGGTGGATTTATCTCAGGATGAAAAAGCCAAACGTTATGCTGCCCTGCTTCAGAGATATCTAATTCATGTAAGACATAGGGAGGCAGAGAAAGAAAAACTAAACCTGTTTCTACCACAGCCCCAACAGGCCTCTGCAGAACCACCTATAAATTCTGATGCAATCATTCAAGAAATACTGGACAGTCTGCCTGCTAGATGTAAGAATCATGCTAGGTTGTTGTTAAACAAAATGCTACAGAACAAGAGTGTTTCCACGTGGAACGACAACGGCGTCTTTGTGTATAAGGGCAACGCTATAGATGGATCCAATATATTGGACCTGATTAAAGGAATCACGCAGTCCCGCGCCCTCTCTGTAAAGCACCGACCCATAGGATGGGATGTTTTTATGACAGCCCTAGCTGAACTAAACATTCCTACATTTGTTGTGGGCAATGTTGCCAACAGGGAATCTTTAGACATGTTAAAGAACCCCTCTATCTCTTCTAAAAAACATGTTGCTGCATGGCTTGACCTATAGTATCTCTGCTGAATGTTTTATAAAGAAATAAAACTTTCAAATGTGTGCTTAACCTTATATGCTGACTGTGTCTGATTGTTTTACAGGTATAAAAACCACCACAACAGTATAAATTATTTAAACCCTCAGGGGTGCTTTATTGGGAAACACGGCTATGAAAATCATTGCAAGATATACAGCTCTGGAATGGTTGAAACACAGATGAGGAAGGTCTGGGCATATTTCTCTTGTTTACAATCTGTTCCACCGTCTGATCATTTCTCTCTAAATCATAAGAATACAGTTCTTGAACCTGTTTAAATGTTAAACCCTTACAACGCTGTTGTAGAAAAAATACACAGTGGTAGCCACAGGCGACAGAATCTGGGGCTTGTAATTGTCGGGGTTGAAAAGCAATCCTAGAGGTATTTTTCCTTAGAAATTTTATAATGGTCTTGGGAATCAGCGGGTGGTCTGGAGGATGTCCATAGGAATCAAAAAATTCACCACTGTTATCTTCTGTCAGGTAGATGGCCAGCCAATGTTCTCCAGGCATGTTGTTTGGGTGGGTATTGACTACTAGCCCCACAGGTCTTTGTAGTAATCTCTCTTTGGGGAGTCTGTCACAGGGAAACACACCGTAGAAAGGTTTTCGCATGTAGGGGTTTGAAGAGAGGATGCGTGTTAACTGCACGCTGTCCATGTTTACATATAGTCATACAATACATTTCTTCTGTGATTTATCTCTATCATGCTGTCAAAAACTCCATACACTATCATGTTGACTGTAGCTGGGAGAGCCCTAGCAAATCGAACTTCTGCTCTCAGATTCCCTGTTTTGATCAAAGAATAGTGATCCCCGCATTCTTGGTCTGGAGACAGGTCGAAAGCAAAAAGAGTGTAGCCTCTCGCAAACTCCTCGCGGTTAATTAAAAGAGCCCTGTCTTTCATATGTTTGCCTGCTGTCTGCACCAGGCTCATGTATTCTCGAACACAGTTTCCGGTTTCAAATTCTGGCTGATGAGGCTTTGTGGGAATTTGGAAACCATCGACATACAGAGATACAAAACTGATGTCATAATGCTTAAAGTTAAAAGGGTTTTTATTGTATATTCCACTGAAGGAATCATTATCCACCAACCCTATAACTACTTGCTTGGGTAGCTGGCCCAAAAACAGATTCTCCTGATTGCTGACACGGCTTCCTCCTGGGATGCTAAAAACTTTCATGCTGACACAATCCACTGGGTATTTGGCATTGGATGTCAACAATGCCTCTACATGTCCTAACCGGACACCTGGTGCCACTCTCACCTTCTTTACAAAAAGTGAAGCTGATAAAATTTGCAATTTGTGGCGGCTGTTTGCATCATTTGTCATCAGGCAGAAAGCGTCTTTGTTGCGTGTCAGTTTAATTTTCACATCCACACCGTTTAAAAGCAATTTTTCTTGAAAAAACAGATCAGCATGGAGATGTCCTAGGAGGTCTATTTTCTGGCTTTCACCTGTCAGTGCAGCCCTTCTAACAAATCCTAAATTATCCCCATCCCGGGTTGCTGTTTCGTGTTCTCCAGGTGTGTCTTTGTAAAATAGCCCTGCAGAGAATTGTGTGGCTAGTATATCATCACTGTAGTTCAGCACAGATTCTATGAAGGCTCTATAAGGGTAGCAGTTATTGCTCTGACTGATGAGACGGTCTCCCAGGGTCACATCCAGTTGACTAAAGATGGAGGCCAGCGGATAATTCACTAAACCCACATTAGCATCTCTGGCCAGGTTTGGTCCATCATGGTTCACAATTTTGCAGCACACATATAGCATTGTATTGTTTAAATCCATATAATCTTCGCCATTTCCTGCAATGTAGAATTCTAGTGGTGCAGTTTCCGTTAGCGCTGCCAATGGAGGGACCTCGATAAATAGGCTTCTCTCAATACTGGTCTGGGTAGGCCCAATCTGGAATAGATCTAATTCAGATTTAGTGCATTCCTCAGAACTGCAATGGATGAAAGCCATGCTGATTTAAAATATATCTCTTTTTCGGGCCGGTACTGTTTGCCTCTTCTTTCTTGAAGTTTTCTGCTTCTGAGGCTTTTTCCTCAACGGCGGTGCTCTTTTAAAAGGTCGAGGAGGGCCTGCTAATTGTACCCGTGATGCTTTTCTTTTCAAGGCCTTTCTCCTTTTAATATACATCAGCCCTGAGCCCTTTTGTTGGGGTTGTGGATTAACTCTATTCAAAACTGCCTGAGTAACCTGTCCTACCACATCTTTAGCGATATTCCTAGCAGCTGTTTTAGCATGTGGCTTAATAATCTCTAGGCCTCTTCTCAAAAGTGGTACGGCTTTTCGAAAAAGGCTCCTATCCCCCCGATTCCTGCCCCATACATAACAGGCGTACCATGGTACCCCGGAAGAGCATTTCCAGCCTGGGCCCTGTAATAATTCCGGTAAAGGGTTGGGTCACCGTAGGTTTTCAGTATCACCATTTTTAAAACGGCAAACCTCTGTGTGGGCGAAAGTGTACCTTCACAATCACCTTTCCAAAACGAAATGGTACGTTTTTGTTCTGATCCGTCTTTATTTCAACATTGATGGTGTCAATATGATGCTTACTCACAGGAATATAGTGTGGTTTGTCATAAACAATGTTGACACAATCGTTATTCTGTCCATGCACTGGTACAGAGCGCAATAAGGGTACATAGAAGTCCCCAACTATCTGATGCTCTACGATGTCGGTGTAAATGTATAAAGTGTTGAAGCCTCCTGTAATGTCTGCTGTAAAAGGCAGCTGACGTACATGGATGTTGGGAAACAACCCTAATATGTGGGCTAGTTCTTCGCTGCTTTTAAACGTGCAACCATCATCTGATTTAAGTCTAACCATTCTAGTCACTTGGTCATAGTGTAGGACCATATCGGGGTGCTCGCTGCTCTGGTCTAGTATAAGGCTGTTCATGTTTTCCAGCAGTTCAGGGATGTTTGAGTAATAACCACGTCGCAGACGATAGGACCATGTTTTTTCTCCATTACCAATTTCAAATCGGGAATCAGATGTTAGATTGTTCCAACTGTGTGGGTACTGTATCTCAACCAGACCTACTTCCCACGCCCCTGGTAGATCCAGGGGCCTTGCTAGGCGAATAGTAAAAGCTGAGCTAGTGTTCTGCGAAAAAACAGTTACACAGGCATTGCTAGGCAGAGTAATGTAAAAACCACTATCCCCCATTCTTCTGTGCAGGTTCACAAAGATCAGAAGCAAGTACCCAACTGTTGAACTTACTGGGCCAGCCTAACCATTTCACTAAATGATACTTTTTCCTACCCCTGCCTTTTGTTGATAGAATTGATTCAATCCTGTACAATTTGTCCTGTTTGTTATTAACCTTCTGCAACTCTTCAGAATAGAAAGAACCAATTACAGGCTCCCCAGCATAATCTTTTAACAGGAAGACAGGTTTCCTTCCTCTTCTGATGACCTGATCCACTATAAACAGCTCTGTGGTGAAATTTTGTTCATACCCCTTGACAAATGCCCCCTTGCTTTTAGAAATCCTTACGTGGTCTCCTTTCCTGAACAGCGTTGATACCTCTTTTCTGTAAATACAGTCTCCATAAATGGTTTTCCATACCGCCAGGGCATTAGAATGGTTAATATCAATAGGTCTTGCTCTGATAGTTCTATGAAAACTATGATTATAACTTTTTAAGAGTTGTGGTAGGATATCGATATAACTATAGGTATTGTTAGCTGTAAAATACCTCCACATTTTTGATTTCAGAGTACGGTTAAATCTTTCAACAATAGCAGCTTTTACTTCATTATTGCTGACGAAGTGGTGAACTCCATGCTGCTTTAACAAGGCGTTTACGACTCTGTTTAGAAACTCTTTGCCTCGGTCCGCTTGGAGCTTTCGGGGCTTTCTTCCACTCTGACTGAATATAACATTAAAAGCTTTAGAGACCTCTTTGCCTGTCTTGTCTTTTAAAGGCAATGCCCATGCATACTTAGACAGAATATCTATGACTGTTAAAATGTACCTATACTTGTTGTGCTTAGAAAATTGTTGCATATCTACTAAGTCAGCCTGCCATTGGGCATCGATATCAGACACAATAGTCTTGTTTCTTTTAAAATGGATTCTGGCTGGCTTATGCAACATGTAAGCATCTTGGTCTGAAAGCCATGTCATAACATGTTTCCTTCTTAGTGTTTTACTGTGCTTTTTTGCCTCCTGAAATAGATGGTTCACTCCCCCAAAGCTCCCAGCCTCCTCAGGTGTGTAATATGTGGTTTTTAGAATTTCATCATGCTCTCCCATATTGCTGGTTGATACAGGTATGGACACCGGTGGTTAAAGTAAACTATTTTTATTGGTACCAAAAAAACTCCTGCTTCAAGCTTTCAGGGTTCAGGCTTGGGACAGACACATGAAATGCAGGAAATATTAACAGCCTGAGAACTCTCAAGGTGTAGATTTTCCATATCACCTTCATGCGTCACATCTTCCTATAGAAAAAAAAAGAGAGGCACTTTAGCAATGGGGATGCCCCAAACTGGGAAAAACAACACACTAATAAAAATACAGCTCAGAAACACCTACCTGTAGACACCCTTGCTCCATGCCTTCATTTAAATCTTCCAGCCACTCGTTTTCTTCAGCCTCCATTTCCACCATGGGTTTAAAAAGTACACTTCCATCCACAACCTCAGCAGATTTCATAAGTTGTTCTTCCTTCAGGAAATGAGCCTTCAGATCACACCCACAATCACACTCTGTGTCGGACATGGATTCACTAGAATTTGCCTGGAATGAGGTTTCAGGGTCTGGATACTGTCTGGCCGTGAACACCGCTACAGGTAAGTTTGGGGTTGAAACAGACCGTTTTTTTCTAAAATGCTTTGATTCTTCCTTTCCACTGCTAATTTTTATACTCGCTGGTGGAAACGATAATTTCCGAGGCTTTACCCGCCTTTTTGAGCGCATTTTCAAAGGGGCTGGAGGATAGGAAAAACCTACTAGCCCATATACTGATTCGCACGCTGGTTCCATGTTCGATCCTCAGAGCGTGTCTGGGCATGCATAATACACCTCTGTACCAGGTCCCACCATCCCCTCTCCTGATTGGTTGGGGATTCAAAACCTCCCCCCTTGGGTGACGTAACTGTAGAGGGGTTACTTATCCCTATTGGGCTGCTCTGGAGAGGAGGGGGTGGAAATGGACCCCTTTGGGGTCCATTTCCAGCACCCTAATTTCACCTAGGGGTTTTAAACCTCTTCAGATTGGTCCCCTGGAGACCACGTGCTCGTAGAGGGGTCACATGCCCCTATAGGGAGCAGTCTGGAGAGGGGGCAGAAATACACCCCTTTGGGGTGCAATTCCGGTACCCTGTTTTCACCTTTGGGGTTTTAAACCTCTTCAGATTGGTCCCCTGGAGACCACGTGCTCGTAGAGGGGTCACATGCCCCATAGGGAGCAGTCTGGAGAGGGGGCAGAAATGCACCCCTTTGGGGTGCAATTCTGGTACCCTGTTTTCACCTTTGGGGTTTTAAACCTCTTCAGATTGGTCCCCTGGAGACCACGTGCTCGTAGAGGGGTCACATGCCCCTATAGGGACCAATCCGGGACCCCATTTTGAGTAAAAATACGCCCAATGGTCCAGCGAGGACCACGTGCTCCTGGGGGTCACAGGGCTACCGTTTCCGGGGTGGGGCACGAGGGCTGGGGCTTCTGGGGGACAGGATATCCGGTGAGGTCACCAGGGGAAACGGAAATCACAGGGTGGGCCTTCCGAGGTGGGCCTTCCGGGGGGCTTCCGCTGACGTCACCCATCAAACTCAAAAGGGGCATGGCATAGCAGTTTGACGTGAGGTGGTCTACTATTACTACTGACTTCTATCTGGAATCAATCTCAAGGTTAGGAGATAGTTGAACAATCAGTTCATTTAGAAAATGATGAGTTTCCTCTATCAGGAGTTAACAAAATCCAAGTATCTTTGCTTCGCACAGAAATGCAGGAGCATCAGGTCATGAAAGGGAAGGAGTTCCTTTTTTGTGAGAATCATAGCATTCCCTGAAATACTAATGAAGCCCTTTTATATGCCAGGGTCTAAAAAGGGCTTCGAATAATACATTGGAAAGCAATGGCAGTTCAGCTGTTGACTTCTTTCTTTCCTCATAGACACAGCTAATGCATTTCAAAATGGAAATATTGTCTAAGACTAGTCCAAAACCTCTGGAGGGCACAAGATTGGGGAAAGCTGCTCTAGGTTTACGTGGGAAGATGAGAGTTCAAGTTGAGGAGAAACTGTCCAACAATCCATCTTTATTTGGAGGATGAAGTAGATGGTGAATTTGAGACTGTTTTGGACTAGATGGATAGAACACAAAGGCAGAGAAGCGACCTCAGAAAGGGAAAGCTACAAAGACAGGAGGCTAGCACAGAGGCAAAGTCAAGAATAAACTCATAACTATGTGGCCTGAAGGCCTATTTCATAAAACTGGGGGATTTAGGTCCACTGGTTTGGGTGTGACATAAAAATCGCCACCTCCTCAGCATTTGCTGAACATTTGCTTTAGAAGTAGAGTATTAAGCAGCAGCCCACATTACATACTTGTAAATAGCCTGGTATGTTTGGGGCTTTAAATGTTTATATAAACAGCAGCGTGACCTGCTTTCATCTTGACAGACATGTGAAGATGTTGCTATAATTGGCTTTGGAACGAGTCATCCAGAAGGCAATGTAACTACTCCCAATCAAGGCTGCTTTTCTATGTCCAACTGACACACAATAATTTCCAAAAGCAATAAATGGTTACATATTAAGCCAGTGCCTAAAGACACCAACTGGACTTTGATACTCCATCATGCTAAATGATGCAAAAATGAGAACAACTCAGTCCCTGCCCAGAAGTGTTTACAACCAAAAATCACAAGGGGGGGGATGGAAAACAGAAGTACAACAATTAGCTCTGTTAAAGAGTTATTATTATGGGGAAGGAACAAATTGTTATATATAACAGGTCAATTGGGACAATGAAGAGGGAGAGTAGAACAAGGGAAAGAGGAAAAGGCAGAAAAGAAAGAAGCAGGTGATCAGCAACAATAATTATCACTTCCTCCCAAAACTCCATTTTGAAATTCTATGGAGCGCTCTGCTGAGACACCAGCATTTTGACGCACTGAAAATTCCTCAGCTTGGTTTGTTGTTGTTGCTCACTGTGATCCTGAAGCCTTTACTGGGTTTTTATAAACAGCTCCTCTTATGTAAGTAGCAAAATTGTTTGTTAAAAATATTTAAGATTATCAGAGCAGACTACAATTGCCACTAAAATACATAGCGTATGCATTTAGTCCTTTTAAGAGGACATATATTATTTATTTATTATTTGATTTCTATCCTGCCCTTCCTCCCAGCAGGAGCCCAGGGCGGCAAACAGAAGCGCTAAAAACACTTTAAAACATCATAAAAACAGACCTTAAAATACATTAAAACAAAACAACATTAAAAACATTTTTTAAAAAAGCTTTAAAAAATCTTTTTAAAAAGGGTTAAAAACATTATTAAAAAAAACATATTAAGCAATTCTAACACAGACGCAGACTTGGAAAGGTCTCAAAAGGCTTGTTGAAAGAGGAAAGTTTTCAAAAGGTGCCAAAAAGATAGCAGAGATGGTGCCTGCCTAACATTCAAGGGGAGGGAATTCCACAGGGTAGGTGTCACCACACTAAAGGTCCATTTCCTATATTGTGCAGAATGAACCTCCTGATAAGATGGTATCTGTAGGAGGCCCTCACCTGCAGAGCACAGTGATCAACTGGGTATATAAGGGATAAGACGGTCTTTCAGGCAGAGCTTGGAAGTAACTAGTTACAAGTAACGAATTACTTGTAATTCATTACTTTTTTGAGTAACGAGTGGGTAATTCCTTTACATTTTGATTGTAATAGAACTAGGAGTAATTTTACTACTTTTGTGGAGTAATTGTAACGTTTCCAGAATTACTTTTGGGCATTACTTGGGGGGGAAGCAGGGGAAGTCTTCTGCTCCTCTGATTTGTGGATGAAAATCATGTGCCTCAAACTGGGCTTCTGTGCAGCGTCGCTCTTTCCTCATGCTCTGTGGATGGGTAGGAAGCAACAAGGGAGGAGACGGAGAGTGAGACAGGGTGGAGTGGAGAAAACAATTATTTAAAAAAACAGATAGTGGTAGGGAAGAATGGAGTGGAGGGAAAAAGGAGCTGGAGGTCAAGAACATGGATAAAGGAGGAGAAGGAGGCAGCAGCAGCATGAAGATAAAGAACTGTGGAAGTGAAAGATGACAGTGTGTGTGTGTATGTGTGTGTGTGTGAATACTGTGTTTGCACTTGGCACACAAAGTGGCCTCCATCACTCTCTCTGGCTACTGTGCTGCATTTGCAGTATTTCGACTGTTTTGCATCTCAGGGGAAAATGTTTGCTTGAGTGAGTGTCCCTTAGTTGGTGGCGGGGCAGGGTCTGGGAGGTGGTTAAGTGAGAGAGATTATGCTTGCTGGCTGAATGGAGGTTGGGGTTGCAATTGTAACGTAATTACTACTTTTTTGGGGCCATGTAACTGTAATTGTAATTTATTACTTTTTAAAAGTAATCTTCCAAGCTCTGCTTTCAGGTATCCTGGTCCCAAGCTGTATAGGGCTTTGTAAGCCAAAACTAGAACCTTGAACTTGGCCCGGTAACAAATGGGCAGCCAGTGCAATTTTTTCAGCAGCGGGGTGACATGTTGGCGATACCCTGCCCCAGTGAGCAGTCTCTCCACCGCATTTTGCACTAGCTGCAGCTTCCGGACCAACCTCAAGGGCAGCCCCACGTAGAGCACATTACAGTAATCCAGTCTGGAGGTTACCAGTGCGTGGACAACAGTGGTCAGGCTATATTAGAGAGAAGAAATAATACACATGATGAGGGAAAGCTTGAAAATCTGCCCACCCATACAGGACTGATACGAAATAGAACTGGGATAGCCAACATGGCCTCCTCCAGATATTGTTGGACTCCAACTCCCATGAGCCCCAGCAAGCATGGCCAATGATCAGCAATGATGGAAGCTGTAGTCCAACAACACCTGGAGGCCACAAGTTGTCCACCTCTGAAATAAATAGATGGAGCTTCAGCCAAAAGTGAGGCAGACAATTCCTACAGGCAGCAAAATAAAAGCCTGTGGAGGCATTATGCCTCATGCAATTACGATCACATGAGGGAAAGGGCAAGGTCACAGTTGCTGACCCTAGCCCCATTTTCCCTGCAAGACTCAGTTTCCACATGATTCAGAACCCTGATTGTGTTGGGCTCTAAATCACACAGGATGCCTACACTAGAATTCCTCTTCAGACCTTTCATCCCAATGAGTAAATACTGGGGAACAGCAAGGGACACAACAACAAGGGCACTAAGCAGAGGCCCATTCTCACCCTCGCATGATTGCAACTGTGTGAAGCATAATATCAGAAGAGGATTACAGCGGAGATCAAAAGTATTGGCCAGGAGCTTTCAATGAATCGTGTAACTGAGGCTCCATCTGCATCTCTACTTAACCTCTCCGATCCTGCTTTATAACCCCTATCCAAAAAAATACAAGATAATGAAATTACTATTGTATTTATTAATTGATGGTGATTTAAGTCCACCTTTCAAGGCCGAAGGACTTCTCTTGCACCTTTTCCTCAAGTGCATTCTGTACAGCTTTTTCTCAACAACTTTCTTTGTTTTTCCTTGAAACATAGGGAATATTCTGTTTAGTGTAATGTATATTATGATTATTTCTTGTATTTCTTGTGCTTAATTTTATATACAATATTTATATTATGTTGCTACTAAAGAGGATGTTTTGTTCAGTTAACTGTATTTTCTTGATTGTTTTTCGTAGTTGTTGTTTGAAGATGTTTTGACTTGTACATCGCTTAGAGTTTTATTTAAATATAAGCGGCATATAAATGGACTAAATAAATAAATAAACAACTTCATGATTCAATTGCTTGGGAAAATGTACTACAAGGACAAAAGAACACTACTGTAATGAGGTTTTTTTTAAAATGTGGTTCAGAACCATCAGGCCTGCAGAATCTTTGTATACTTCCCAATTCCAACCTATGTTAGTTGTCATCCAGTGAGAGCTCTGCAGTAACCTCTGCCACAGATAAATAGAGAGAGAAAGAAAGAGAAGAGCTGGGTCTTCATTATAAGAGCATTAAGATGCTCTAAGATACAGGTGGTATGGAATGAATTTAGAATGAGTCTCCTATTAATCTGTCCGCCCCCCAGACTTGAGTTCCCACAGAGTACGATGCAACTATCAATGTCTTTAAATGAGGAGTGCCAATTCTGTCATGCCAGCTAGAACTTTTTTCCAGTTCTTATCTGAACTAAGCCTACAAGTATATATGCATGCAGAATGCTGCAGTGAGTATTCTAACAGTTTTCTCTTAATGTGTATGGAAATCAGAATGGCATCATGAGATAAGGAAAAGTAATCAGGTTTACAGATGACATTAACATTTTCTGGATAATAAAAGCAAAACAGATTGTGGTGGGCTCCAGAAGGATCTCAACAAACTGAGAAACTAAACAAAAGAAGGGTAGCGAATTTCAGCATTAATTAGCAGTGGGAGTTAGCGATGGACAAATCTGTTCATTTTAGGTTCTCTCACTTTTTGTTTTTTTCCAGTCCTAAGGACAACAGTTCTTCACATTTCTTCATCAGTTTGTGATTTTAAAAAAGTCCTCATAAGAACTTATTTTAAAACCAGCATTTTAGTGTGCATTTCTGCTAATATACACATTTTACTAGCAATTTTCACTAATATAATGTATTGTTGCATGCTATTTTCATGAACGTATGTATTTTTATGCATACTTTCCCTAATATATGCATTTATGTACACATCATTTTGTTGGAGAACTGCATCACAAAATTCAGAGAATTGTGAATTTTCAATGATAGCTGCATTTCAGTTTGCACATTATTTTGGAAAGTGCACATTAGGCACTACTGCATTAAAATGTAAACTGACCTGAATTTCTCCCCCATCCTTTAGTTAGGAGAAACAAGTCCGACTCAAGATATACACTAATGAATTGTGAATTGCCACTAGTAACCACATTTTAATGTCCCCAGGAAGAGATCTTCAGTGTCAGTAGAAACTGTGTAATTATCAATTTAGGCTAGTTTCATATATTGTGAGCACAGGATGACTGTCACCATCTCCCCCCCTCCCCAAAAAAAACTATTCTGCACGGTGAGAGATGCTCATCAGATGTACAACATTTGTAAGCAGCAATCTACACAGATTGGCTGGTTTGTGTAGTTTGTCCCCACATCAGAGTTTGGAGCCCTGAAGTGTAGCTCCAGCATGGAGATTGTCTAGGATCGACATCAGAATTTTCAGGCACCTACAGAGGCCCACTCCCCGATAAAGAGACCACTGCTGACTGCCGGCTCCTGTAGCCCCCTGGCTCTGCTGCTCTCCCTCTTTGCTATTGCTGCCTGTTCCCCAAAAAAAGTACTGCATCCCCCCCAAAGTCAGCACTGTCAGAAGCAAAGAGAAGAGGAAGCAGCCTCTGCCCACCTTGCCCTTTGGACAGTAGGAGTGGACTGGGGCCAGGGAGGCAAACAAATGGGCAAAGGTTGGAGTGTCGAAGAGACAGGGTCCATTCAGGATGGAGAGCCCACTGACAACATTTTGCCCAATTAACTCCCAAAACCTGGACCAGCACTGGCCCTGCAATCTGGCTAAACTGCATTATAAACATCATAACCAGTAATGTAGTGGCAAATTCAGAAGTGCAGGGTCCCTTCATAATAGTCATGCCACATCCCCTCACAGCCATACCCTCTTCTAAGATTATACATAAAATGAGCTTTCAGTCTGTGTGGAGTTCTGTTGAGTGATGAATGCAGGATGAGGGTATATCTTTTGAGGTTCAGCAAAAAGAATAAATGATAGCTTCCATAAGAGTCTTCTCAGTGGTTAACATACTCCCCTTTCATACTGATTAGTCTGCAGAACACTGGAGGGGCCTACTGGGCCCCTGCTGCCAAAAAAGTAAGGGATCCATAACCCCAGATGACTACACCCCTTATTATAACTGTGGCATAGCCCCCACTAGATGGTAGGATAACTGTTGGGGCTGCAACCACACTGTGTTCCTAATGTGAGGTGTGCTACTGCACTGAAAAGGTGCAATGTTGGAAAATATTAAGAACATGAATGAAATGTAAATAAGTATCTTAACCCCATTACATAAATCTATTATGTGTTCACAATGTGTGCAAATTTGGTAATTTACTTATAAAATCATTCACTGAATTTGGTGGATACAGTTTCCCAGCATTGTAGGACCAAAGTCATTATTTCTCTTGAGCAATGCATAATGAGTAACTATATAAAATCTAAATGACACAGGCTGACTTAGCCTCACTTGTTCTTAAAAGAAGCAGGCCTGGCTGTGTAACTATCAACCTGCATATTTCTATTTTACTTTTTCACTTAACAGCCATGCCTTTTGCAGTTTGAAACACTGCAATATTTAAAATCATTGTGCTTTATCCCTTTCTCATTGTTGAAGTGAGGGAGCAAAGACAGCCACAACCAAAGCAGCTCTGCTTCCAGTTTTGGGGGGATGGGGTGGTTGGCGGGTTGATTTCTCAAACATAAGTCGACTCAACTCTCATAAAAAATTGTCAGCCTCTGCCCTTAAGATCATGCAAACATAATGCATTAAATAGTTTTAGTTGTCCTACTGAATGGAAGCCACCCAGAATGGAGACCGCGTAGATCCTATCTTTAAAAAAGAAGACTCATTAGCTTGTTTAGAATCCCCTTTGAGTATGCTCATTAAAATCATTGTTCCCACGAAAACCATTCACTGAAAGAGTAGAGACTAATCCAACTTTTTAACTACATATCAATCACCATAACTTTATATAAGAAATGGTAATTAAGGCATGTTAAGACAAGGGTCACCAACCTTTTTGGACCAGAGGGCACAATTCAAATGTTGAGATTGTGCTGGGGACATCAGTCACAAAATGGCTGCCATGGGAGGCATGGCATAACACAAAATGGCTGCCATGGGGGCATGGCATAACACAAAATGGCTGTCATGCGGGTGTGGCATAATACAAAATTAGAGAGTAGTCATTGTGAAGCTTTACCTGTAGTTATGTTTCCATACTAGAAAGGACTTGAACGGTTGAACTTCTGTCTGCCATAAGTTGTTAAAGTTACAAGAACCCTGTTTTTCTCCAATGCCAACCCTAAGCCATTCTGTACCTGCTTATCTGGAAGTAATCCCCATTAAACACAAAGAGATTTATGTCTGAGTAGACATGTATACCATTGTACTGTAAGTGAACTTACAGCAAATTCTTAATGAGCCCCTGATCTTTAGCTCCTGCAAAGCAAGAGATATGTCCAAGCATCTTTGCAAAGTTTTCACATTTGCCTTTTGGGAGGAGGGAGGGAGATTATTTAACATTCACCCAGACGTATTATGTAGTAGTATTTGCAGAAAATATAGGCACAGGAAAGATTCATTCCGATTGTTTGCAAAAATGGAAGGGCACACTATGGACATTCCAAGTACTGGGGGAAAAAGACAGAAGCAGGAAAAGTACAGAGCAGCTCTTTAGGACTCCAGGGAGTCCTACTGCCTGGTGTCCAAACAACTCACTTATCAATCTGTGCTTTGACTTCACTCATTGGTTAATAACCTGACAGGCAGGAGCAGCCAGACTGACTCATTTCACATTTGTTTAGAAAGGTACCTGCACATTCCGCTCAATAACTTTCTTTCTATGAGGGCTAGAGACTGAGACTTATTTTTTAAAAAATGAAAGCTCAGATTCTGGGCTACCAGCTGGGGGCGCCACTGAAGACCTTTATGTGCACCATGGCACCCGCAGGTGATGGGTTGGTGACCCCATGTTAAGACACCACTAATCACCATCACTCGATTTTACATATAAAGCGCACAGTACAATATAGCAAACCTGGATTAAGAAACTAAAACTGTTGTAAACTGCTTAGAAGCCATTTTGGCATTAAAGTGGTATATAAATCAATAAATAACAATAACAAAAAAAACCCCAGATGTTTGGTTCCTCAGGGTGTAAAAAGTTAATGCCAAGTGCTAGAAAATCTGAAATTTCTTGGGTGGCTACTTAATACTGATGACTCTTAAAATATGAGCCCCCAAGAGTTCTTAAAGGCCTCCTAAGGCCCCCAACAATTTGGAAGCTTTTCTAAAAAAAATAACAACTCTGCCTGCTATGGTATGTCATTGCCTACTGAGGTTTCTGGATGTACTTTGTTTTAAGATTTAAAACATTATTTCTGTTATTGGCAGCTCGGAAATCTGAAATACTGGGACCATTCCAGCCAAACAGTCTCAATGGTTTCACCAGGGAAGCTTACAGAAATGCATACGTTCCTCCCACTAAAATCAATGGAACTTAAAAGAGCTTAAAAGGCTGGATCATACCCTTTTTGCTCCAGGCCTGGTTGCAAAAGCCTATGCATTTCCATTAGCACTCCGCTGCCTTTGCCCAGTAAAGACTACATGGTAGGAGGCTACAGCATCTAAGAGCCAAATCAGAGGGGACATTAAATGCGTCTTTGCATTTAACTTGTTATTTTAAAATGTGAATAGCATCAGCTGGGAGAGGCGGGCTGCCAGATTATACTGGGCAAGAAAAGAGAATTTAACCCTTTCCTCTCTGAACCTGAGGAAAATCCTTTCTCAGAAGTTGGCATTTACATCAGAAGGAAATCCCCCACTGGTCGATATTATTTGCATTTCTAAAAAACTGCAAATTAAATGCAAAAACAAATTTAATGTCACACCTAGTTTGGCTTTAAGTCTCCAACTACTGTTTAACATATTTGGAAAAAACTGATTCACATTTTTTTAATGATGGATTCATATTTCCCCTTTCAGTCTTTCCATTTGTTGTAGCCTCTTAAGGTTATTTTGTGGTATTGGAAGAAGGATTTGGCTGATCTGCTCCATGCAATGAGTGTCACAAACACTGCTATGATTACAGGATAAAGCAATTGGGATGGAAAGCTGCACTTTCAGCATTTTTAACTGAAGAGACTATAATTTTCATATTATTCATTCCAATATAAACCACACACACAATCAGTATCATTTTACTGGATAATGTTATGCTGAGAGCCAGAATTTTAAGAATATATCTAAGCATTTCTTAATAATAACCCAGAGCTCAAACGCCAGTCATATTTGACGGTGTAGAAAAAGTGTACATATTGACCTTGATATCATTAAGATCAAAAATACTGCTCAGATAAAATATTTTCCTATCCTCAGGGTTTTTATAATGTTATTCTGAGATAATAACACAAAAGCACAAGGAATATTACACTGTATTTCATAGAATGACTTTATTTTAAACTAACAAGAGTTCCCTGTTATATCCACACTTGGGGGAACTGGGAGTAGTTTAATTGATGGTTAATGCAAATAAGTGAAGAAAAGCCATGGTTTATGATCCTGGCTTGTTCCCTAACCATAGTTTAAACTAACCAGAGTCCTCCAAGTTTAGACATAAAAGGGAACACTGATTAGTTTAAAAGCAGAAACAGGTATTTCCGATCTCCTTCTTGCAGCTACACCAGAGGAGGAATGGAGGACTGAACAAGCCTGAGGCTCATTCACATAACACTAAACTTTAGTACATTATTTATATGCAAGCTCAGAAACAGGCCATTATGAGGATAGAGAAGATGAGAGAAGAGCATGCCCAGGATCTGTCGGATCTTGATCTGGCCCCACTGCTGACATTTGATGGCACTGGGCTTAATTCAGGACCAATTGCTTCAGGCTGGCGTAGCCTGCAGCTGGCTTTTGCCTGCCCTTCACCTTCCCATAATTTCTCACTGCTGCCTGGCCAGGGTTTGAATTACTCTGCCAATCATCTTTCAGTACCGCACTCCAAAATCAGCTTCCATCACACTTGCCACATCCATTCCCAGCCATTAAGGCATCTCTATGAACAGCATCACATTCCTCAATAATATAAAATAAAAATATAGCAAATATCCAAAATTTTACAATGAAGTTTGCAAAGGAGCTGATTCTATATGCTCAAACAAGTCTGGTCAGAATTTACAGCCAGCCCAGACTACAGTGTGACATAGGCATCTGGTGCTTGTGAAGACATAAGCATCATAACTGAATCAGGGGACCCAGACAAAATTTGTGGCAGGATGAGAACTATAAGCCTCAGGCGAGACAGGAATGGAACAGGCAAATAAGACAGTATTCAGGATAGGTAACAGGGAGAGGAAATGCAGTTAAAAAAGCAGTCAGAGAAACAAAAGCATGAAACAGGTGCAGTGGTCAGGAAGCAGCAAAGCTGCTGCTGCAAATCTCTTGGTAGCCAGGGTTCCATGAGAATGAGAGCAAGCCTTGCAGAATATAGGGAAAGTATGGCACCTTTCCAATGGTCAGCAGCACCTGTGGCAGTACTGCCCCTTGATAACTAGAGAGCCTAGGTAGGCAGGTGATCCAAACTTTCTCATAGCTACATAGAACCCTGAGTTCCCCAAAAAATGTTTAGTAACCACCACACTACTGAGATGATTGAACTGGGCCCAAGTCCATTGTACTCAAAACAAAGGTGGCAAATACAGTAGGGACCTGCTTTTTGGCGTTCCACTAATATGGTGCAAGCCCCGTCCTCCGCCCCCTTCTTCTCCTCTTCCGGGAGTGGCAGCGCAATCAGCTGTAGTGTGGGGAGCTTCAGGGGTCAAGAACTGTCAGTGGAGCACGGTGGCTGGAGCTCCCTGCACTCCAGCTGATCGAAGCCTGCTGCTGTGCAGGCGCGATCAGCTGCAGCGCGCTCCAGCTGTAGCGCGCTGGCGCAGCAGCAGACTTCACTCACTCTCTTTCTATATGGGCTATGTTCCACTTTTCGGCGCTTTTTGCTTTTCAGTGGGGGTCTGGAACCTAACCCTCCATATGGGTGAGGCCCTACTGTAGCAGGCTATGTTTAATACGTTACAGACAGACATTGTGCAGAGAAATATCTAGGGGCAGGGGACAGACATTTATTTATATATTGTTTATTATTATTATTATTATTACATTTGTACCCACATTGATCCCAAGGAGCTCAAGGTGGCATACAAACATGGTTCTCCCCCTCCTGATTTTATCCTCACAACAACCCTGGTGAGCTAAGTTAAGCTGAGAGACAGTGACTGGCCCAAGGTTACCCAGCAAACTACATGGCCGAGTGGGGATCTGAATGCTGGTCTCCTAGGTCCTAGTCCAACACACTACTGGCGATCACTCGTGACCAAGTAAGATTGTCTTCCAAAATAAGGTTGGCTGGAAGACGCCCGTGCATTAATTTGTTTTATGTGGGGAGATTGGCGCACAATGATCAACACACAATCTTGACAGAAAAAGGCTTTGATCCAATGGCATGGATACCATGACAATTGGAAGTCTTTTATCTGTTGCACCTTTCATCCGCCTTCATAGCCGTTGTAACATACACATTGTTATCCTCCACCTGTTCTGCCGTTGAGGACATTCTTGGATCGTTCTTTGTCTGGTTCCTTTCCCTTGACCTTACCGCCATGGGTGACCCTGCTGGGAGTCCATGACTGCCGAGAGCATTGCTCACAGGGTTCATTGGAACACATAAGCCCACATACCACTACAAGGTGACGATCCAGCAAGGGGTCCAACACTCTAACCACTACACCAATGTGCAGCAGCAAGTGAAAATACTCATCGGTACATAATAAGGCATTTGTCCATCTCTAGTTCCATTCAGATCTCACATAACTAACATAATTCTTCTCAGGCACAGAATAGTTAATATTAGCAAAGATGAAGATTCATTTGGTAAGCAGACCAGGCAGAGGCTTATAGAATTGTAGAATTGTAAGGTAATGACTCAAAGGCCATGTAGTCCAACCCCTTGCCAATGTAGGAAATCCATTACTACAGCTCAAATCCAAAAAAATTACGTAGTACTCAAAAAATACTTGATATATATAGAAGTCATGAAAAAGTCAAGTATGTGTGACTAATTAAATTACTGATTAAAGATACAGCAGGGGAACAACCAAACAAGTTTGATTTTATGTATTTTGCTTAGTTTGCTTGTTTAATGAAGTTGAACAGATACTTTGCTTAGTTTATTTGGAATAAATTCAATAAAGTGATCAAAGTTAAAGTTCTACATCATTAAGCAGGTTAGTATACAAATCAGAAAAAAGTAAAAAATCATGTTATTTGCAATGGTATCAATCATGAAAATTAAGCAAATGCACAAATTTTATTTCCATTTTTGACAGCCTTACTCTTTTTGCAGGATCATAGCTCCTGTGCAAAGACATAGCCTATGAACTTGAGTGCTCCAGCAAGATCTAAGAGGAGAATCAGCAGGAAACAGACAAGAATGTGGTCAACAACAGCTATGTCAGAAACCAGGAAGACAATCCAATGAAGATAACCAGCACAAAGGAGAAACAAAGTCAGGTCAATGACCCAAAATCAAAACTGGTTAGCCTAGTGTATAAATCTTCAACCACTGAGTTGGGAGCTGATCTCATCTAAGGTGGATCCTAACAGTAGCACAGCCACCATACAAATATATGGTCAGAAATTAAGAAATGGGTCCCTAAATGCATGTTTTGGTTAAAAGTGGGTACTGCTGGGTCTGAAAAAACTGAAGACTATTGTTCTAGGATCCAAAAGCAGTAACTGCAGAGCACAGAAGAATTTTGCCATTGAGCTTTAATAGTTCTATTATATGAATTGAAGTTTACCCTTTTCTTCTGTGCACAAAGTGGATTTCTTTGGTGGGTGTAACTGGTTCTAAGATATGTTAAGCCAGCCTTTCCCAACCAGTGTGCCTCTAGATGTCGTTGGACCACAATGCCCATCTTTACTGACCATTGGCAATGGCTGATGGGAGTTGTGGTCCAACAACATCTGCAGGCACACTGGTTGGGAAAGGCTGTGTTAAGCTGTTCTCCCTGCTTTGGGATCTGCCCATGGGGGGCACTTCTGTTTAACCCAGAAACATGGAAAAGGGGGGGCACAAAGTGATTTGGGCAAACCCAGAAACAGGGAGAAGGAGGGGATGACAGATTTTTTTTTAAAAGGGAGGGACTAAGAACCTCCTCCCAAGAGTTGCCATTGTGCAAGTTGCCTCACTTTCCCCCAAAACCATTTTGGAGTTTAAATCACAACCCCTGAAATGGCACCAAAATCCCCCCCCCAATTTGCCACCTGTGAATGAAATGATGAAGGGGAGGGAATTGTTTTGGTCTACCCCTTGAACTTTTAGGTAGGAGGAGAGGAGGAATCACTGGGATATGGTTGTAGAGTGGAACTTACAGAATCACAGAATAGTAGAGATGGAAGATAAGGCCATCGAGACCAACCTCCTGCTCGATGCAGAAATCCAACTTAAAGCATACCCGACAGGTGGCTGTCCAGCTGCCTCTTGAACGTCTCTAGTGTTGGACAGCCCACCACCTCCCTAGGTAATTGGTTCCATTGTCAACAGTGTTTTTGTTTCTACTGAAGTACTACTCCATTTAGGATACTCCTCTAGGATGTGGACAATTGGGACACAAGGAGTAGTAATGTCTGGTTACTAGTCCCAATTCAATCTGCAGCTAGAAAAGAAAGCTCGTGTCTCATTTGACAATCTGAATCAAGACAGTTTGAACTTATGTTGAGACCCTATTGAAGTCAATGTGGTCCAAGTGTCAGGATACCCCTATCTTTCAAGTGGTGCAAGTGCCTAATCACCAGTACATTTACAAGCAAATAAAGAGGCAGACTGACTCTTTACTTATTTTTATTTATTTATTTGATTTATATCCCGCCCTTTAGCAGCAGCAGACAGTGAGGTGGGGTTGCACTGCTCACCTACCCTCTCTCTGGCTGAGCTGCTGCTCCATACCAGGATGGAGACATGTGAGGCAGCAGTGAAGTTGGTGCAGCACAAATGCACTGGCAGAGCCGATCCAGAGTTCCTGCCAGCACATTTGCACCTTGCTGACCTCACCCCTCTACCCCCATCCAGGTATTCAGCAACAACTCAACAAAAAGGAAGTCAAGTGAGCAGCACAGTCCCATCACACCAGTGCTCTTCAGCTTATTCTTCATTGCCTGTTACAGTTCTTTTGCTTTTGCATACACAGAAAGAGCAGCACAAACACAATGAATGATGGTGAGAAACAGCAAGAGACAAACGATGTAGAAGAATGCCAAATATACATTTAGAAATTTTTTTTAAAAAAAAAACTTCAGCAGCAAGATTCAAGCAGAAAAAAATGCCAAAATTAGAGAAACCTTTATTGCTACTAAACATTTATTTAGCCTGAATGGGGTGCTAACTTCTGTACACAAGTGGCACACTTCCTGTCATGGTGTTCAAAAGGAAGGACAACATTATCCAACTACTTCAGCCAGAGAAGGCTTCGTCAATGGATGTGAATTCATTCCACATGCTTAGCCTTTCAGGGGCAATCTTTCATACTGTCAATTTCTTCTCCAATATTTTCTAAACATATCTCATAGAGCAAACCAATTGTATTTTCAAAACACAAATACCACTGCTCAAGATTGGGAGCACATTGATCTTGTGGTGAAAAAATGATCAATACCGTAATAAGAAAATCTGGTATCCCAAGCCTAATTTCCTCATCTGCTAGAGTTTTAATATTGTTAATGGGTTTCAAATGCATACAACCCCACTGTTGAGTTTTTTTTAAAAAAAAATCTAGATTGGAGAGGCATTTTGAAAATGCTCTTTACATTTCAAAATCATTCCTCTTAGACGTTTCAGAAACAACAAAGATTATATTAAACTTGGCATAAAATCTATTCTATGTTTTGGGGCATGTTGGTTGAACTGAAACATCAAACTGGTCAAGAAATTTGTCTAAAAAATCCTTTTCTAGAATTTATTATCTTTAAATCATCCTCTTTTTTGTTATTCAGTGTTAGAATTACAAAAAATCTCAGATAAACATTTTTTTTAACAGACAGTTACTCAGCACAGAATCAGAGCCATCCAGCATAAGCACTTAGGTCAACAGCACTGATCCATCCAGTCCAGTTCTTCACATAATTTCTGGCAAGATCTCCCACTATTGCCTGATAAAACAACAAAACTGTTCAGGAGAGAGGGAACAGCAGCCACAAATGCTAGTCTTTCTATATTGTTTCTGATATGGTAGACAGAAGTAGTTACTCTCAAGCACAGAATGCTTTGTGCAGCTATTCTGTTACATGAACAGTGCAATCCTATATTGTGCCTACTCAGAGTGTCCCACTATATTCAGTGTCAGTGTATTTAGGATTGCAGCTTAAGAAGATATCCAATAATAAATACCATGTTAGTGTCATGAACTTGGAGCCAAACACCTCTTCTTCAGGGGATAAAGCCTGGGATTTGGAGTGGAGATGGAACTGCCCTCAGGGCCAGCCCCAGACGCACTATATCAACCAGAAGCAATTGCACAAGAGGAACACATTTCACCAGTACCTCTCTGACCTGACAATGTCATGTTGCTCACCTCTGACTCAAAAGAGAATTCCAGTTCAGAAGGCCAAGTGGAACCACAGCTTCCCCACTCCACTGAAGGACTGCTAAACCAGGCTGGGCTCTTGAAATGTAGAGAGTCCTCTTACCAAAGGTAGAGTTAGCAGCTGAGATAGAGCTGCCACTCCTATTTAAGTCCCACTCTCAGGATGACTGCCGCTGAAGCAATATCTGAGCTTTGATCTTAAGGAGTCTCCAGTCTGAGCCCTGCATGGAGCTGTCAAGGAAACCATTGGGGTCTGGCCTCTGTACTGCTAAGGCCACTGCTCAAAACAGAACAGTTAATTCTGCTAGTGCTGCAAATGTGATTGTAATATGGTACAATCCAAACAAACAGACATAGTAGGCCATGACACATGTACGTAGTACACAAAAGGATACCATGTGTATTATACTTTTCTGTTTGTCTGTGCATTATGTGTTCTCCTAAGTTGCACACAATGAATGGTATACTGCTGCAGCTCTAACCCATATGGCCCTTTTCCCCCCAGTCTAGCCACCCTCTCCCACAACCTGCTAACTGGCTGCCACCATAGCGCCAATTACGAGATAAATGATCCATGCACAGTCTCATGTACTTCTCCCCAAACCTTCAGATACAAATTCTGACGACCAAAGAATCAACAATTTAGTGTGCAATTCAGTATACTTAGGGGTAAGTTTCTGAGTAAATCTGCATAGGATTTAACTATGCAAATTTGACACTAGGCAAACTGAAATCAGGATTGCTATGACAAAGCTTAGGCCACAAAGGAAGAATAAAGGTCAGTAAAATCATTGTAGCCAAATAAATTTTAAAAAGGTAGAATTAAATTTTGAATGACCGTTTATAGAAATCTATATAGAATCACACGTCTTCTGTATTAGCTACACATTCATTCTCAAACATCCAGGGCCGGTTTTACCTATAGCTGAGCAGCCATAATCAGCAGTGGTTATTTCTATGATCAAGGTACCATTTCTTCCAGCTGCTGTGACAATGGGAATCACTGCAAGCTGTATTAATGTGCCATCCATATCATGCAAACATTTCCTGTTTAGTCACAGGCAAGCACATGGCCAAGGAGGGATTGCAGGCAGCTGTGGCATGG
Source organism: Rhineura floridana (assembly GCF_030035675.1). Lineage (NCBI taxonomy): Eukaryota > Metazoa > Chordata > Lepidosauria > Squamata > Rhineuridae > Rhineura > Rhineura floridana. The sequence continues at coordinate 89,676,743 of NC_084484.1, read as the reverse complement.
CAAAAACTCATGTGAAGTGGCCTTCAGAGATAATGAATAAGATGCAGAAAGATAGTTCTCATCCTCAGAACAGCCATGACCTTGCTATGTTACAAGAAGGTTCATGATGAAAGCAAAAGCACTATCAACCAATTGCTCTTTTGCTGCCTGCCCATGATTTTTCCTCCTGTATCATCTTTTCTAAATAAGATGTTATCTCCCAATATTTCTCAAATGCTAGACATTTCTGTCTTGCAAAATATCAACATGCCTTAATTACTCTTTTTCAAAAATCATATTGTCCTGTATCCCGGTATTAATTGCAGATTTTCAGTTACTTTACCAAGCTTGTTCTGTTCCTTTCATGTCACTGCCATACACTTTCCCTCTTCTGCTGCATAGGATTTAATAGTTAAACAAATGGTTCCCTCTCAAGTGCCTAAAACCATCGCTTGAAATAAAATTAGCCTAATTGCTGCAAACAAAAATGTTTCTCCCAGAGAAATGTTCTTCTTGCACTGGAAATGTGTGTCAGGGAGGATGTGTATCAGCCCTAAAAGGAATTTCTGAGAAAGGAAAAATACAATAAATAAAATTTAAAAGGTTATGTTTGCCCTTTCTTCCATCATGGAACTCAAGGCATGCTGCACACATGAGGTTTCCTGACAGTCTCCCATCGTGACACTGCCCAGAACCGAACCAGTGTAGCTTCAAGAAAGGTAGCTGTCAGTTTCAGACCATGTCCTAAGACCATAGTGAAATTATGCAATGGAAAAAGGTGTGTCACGTGTTGAGTCATTAGAATCTCAAAATATATCCGAGATATCCCTGTGATATGCAACCAAAATGTACATCATGATCATACTAGAGGTAAATGGGGGGGGGATTCCAAGGAAATTCTGCAGGTAGGAAGTTATCACAAAATGAGCTGTACTTCATGTGCTTTTAAAATGCGGTAACTCCAATACAAAAGCACAGCCTTGAGGGTGGATGTTATGAGTATGAAACATAAATGATTATCCAGAAAGAAAATACTGTTAAACATTTAGCCTAAACTTGAGACTCTTTGTTTCTAAATAGAAATAATCTCTGTATTTCTTTAAAATAAGAGCTATAATGTCCTCTCACATAAACAAACTCCTCTAGGAATGAAGGCAAAAAACATCTTCTCTTATTAACTAATGGCATTATGGCAAATAACACCATAGTTCAGGAGTTCCCGAACTGTGGTCCATGAACCACCAGGGGTCCATGCGCTTCATTCAAGTGGTCCATGGTATGTCCACATGAAATATTTTTAACTTTATTTTTATTTTATTTCTTACATTGCATTCTGTTGTATTACAGTTTGAATTCTATGAAATACAAATTGTAATACATTAAAATACAATATAAGGAATAAAATAAGCAATAAAATACAATTAAACAAACTGTAATATAATAAAATGTGGTATAAGAAATAAAATACAATTAAAAATCATACAGCATCTAGTACAGTGCATTACAATTGCTACAACAAGCAAAACATATATACTAAGTGGTCCGCCAAGACCATCTGCAATTTTCTAGTGGTCTGTGGAGGGAAATATTTGGGAACCACTGCCATAGTTCATCTGAAATAACACCAGAGCCACTAGGTAAACATAGTGCCTTTCAAGAGTAGTTCACATATTTAACTGGAATTATACAGCTGGTAATCATCTCCCCAACACTGTTTGAATTGTCAGAAGCTCAGATCTGCATGTTAAATCATGAGAACACAGATGTATACTACAAGAAACTGCAGCCAATCAGAAACTCCCTGTGGCAGGTTTCCATACTGCACATGTGTTTTAAAATGTTCTTGACCACCAGACATAACATTTACTTTACACCAACATATTTTTAGCATACCCAATACATGTTATAATATTACCTTTCAAACACCCTTAGAGGTTCTGGACTTGCAACATTTGATGTGCATTAGCACACAGCAACAGGCTTTAAAAAGTGTCTTAATTTTGCAATTGTTTTTAAAGCCAGGCATTGATACACAGCAGTATACAACAAGGTGGTTAGCATGAACATCATCTCACAGTCCTGAGAATTTGGATAGTGTCCTTTCAAGTTTAAAAAAAATGGCACAGAGATGATAGCAGCAGATTGGGGGGAAATGACTGCAAACAGGCAAAAGACTCTGAAAAACACTGGAAAGTGGGTGTATTCACCAACCATTCATACCCTTGAAAAACCATTTTTGAATCAATAACTGAACATCAAGGATATTCAACACATCACTACTAAGATTGCTTCTAGGTACAGACCTCTAGACTTCTAGCTACAGTTCTTTGGCTGGTTTGCTTCCCTCCAACAAGCATGCCTCCCATGCTTTCAAGAAAAGTTCCTGTCTGCATTATATAGTATATTATATAGCATATTATATACATGGCCATTTATTCACATTTCTTGCATTTCCATTTTGCCTTCTCTAGAAAGAAATATAATTTGACCACTACAAAAACTAAAATGCTGAATCAAATCTTCCATTCTAAAAGCTATGAGACTGGTGTCATCCCCCTTGTAAGTTAATGCTTCATATAATATATACTAGTGTAGCTGTTGGACCTTTCTCTTTATTGTTTCCTCATGTTTTTGTTTAGACTGTCTAACACCAGAATCTTCACATACATATACATATACACACACACTCACACGTACACAATGCTATACAATTGTCAATACTGTAAAGGATTTAAAATCCCATATATTTTTATTTCCTAGTACTACCCCAGCAAGGCCATTACTTTTCATCTTTCATGAATGCTCCATTAAGAGCATCATGTAAGAACTAACTTGTGCCCTTAATATAGAAAGAGGTTTACAACAATAGTTTACTGATTTCAATTTAACACTGATTTGTGCAAAACCCAGAAAACCAACTCAATACTTTCTGCAGCATGACTTCTCTTGGAAATGGCAGAAATGTCTCAACTCGCTTTACAGGGTCAAAAGGCCCCCAAAGACCTAAATTAAGAAGGAAAGCTAAGTAGCACTGTTAGCTGATCTTCTCAAAACAATTTGCCGACATGTATAAAAGCAAAGTTGAATTGGTGAGCAATAAATAGAAACAGACCAAAGAAAATATGGTGGAGGGAGTGTTGATTCCAATAACCCAATTAGACATTTAATGCAGGAAAGATTAATGCTACCAGTAATTCAAAGGCATGCACTATTATAAGAACAAAGTAAATATGCAGTTCTAATACACAGTTTGCGCCTCCGTGAATGAGGCTGGGTCAGCAATTTCATTACAAGTGCCTTCTAGTGGAATAAAATTATCATAGCCATTTTTTGTCCACACATTGTTTTGCAAGACTTTTATATTTCAGTTGTGCACAAAGGTATTTGCCACTGTTCCTCTGAGATTCTTAATAGTATGGCACCATGCTTGTAAATAAGAGCAATTTTCAGCTACAAAATGACAACACTACACAAATTGCAGTAGCAAAACACAAGCACCGCCAAAGAAGCAAAGAGGTCACATATTCCCACCCCTACCAAAATCAGCATGGAGAGAATTTCCTCTTCCCAGACGTGCTGCCTGCCTTGCCCCCACCTCACTCGTCTTTCCAACTGTTGAAAAATAATATTAAAATCTCAGGCTTTAGACTGAAGAGGATGCACAGTCTTGAGGAATAGGCACTAATTGTTGAGCCTCTGCTCACCCACGAGGGCTTGGGAGAGGGAAAACATGAGCTTCAGACTCCCCAGCTGCGAGGAGGCGCGGAAGACACAGGAGTGGTGGAGTCTCAACAAGACCTTGGGAGGGAGTGTGAGGCTGAGTTTGGGTCAATTCCCACAGATGGCGCGATATCTGAAGAAGAGAGAGCGCCACCCCCAGACAGATCAGAGGAGCTGTTGGAGGTTGCCTCTGAGTGTGCGTTAACTCCCTCTTCACCGAGCGGCTCAAGTGAGCCTCCAAGTGCGTCTCCGCCCCCCCGACCTACAGCCTATTGCTAAGAAGCCGGTTCTTTCGGATGAGCCGCTGGAGGCACGCCCCCCGTCACCCTGCTTGCAACGCCGTGAGAAACGGACAGGACAGAGGTCGGACTTGCGCAGGAGTCAGAGATTACAATCAAAGACTTTCCCTACTTAAGACTGCAGCTTTCCGGTTTAAGCTGCTGAGTAAACTTCCTTCACACGTTGCAGAGCATGTCTAGAGTGTAGTTAGGGAATTCTAGTGAGCTAGCGTAGAGATTCTTATGAAGCGCACTGCTTTTGATGTATCCATTACTTTAATAAAACAAGAGTTAATTGCACCTGTGTCTCAGCCTCGTGGATCCCGCTCTGAACGGGACACTAATAAAACTGGAGTATGCACAACTCCCATCAGCCCAACTGTAGTTTAAAAAAGGAACGTTTCCAAGCTCTGGTGACGCGCTCAGGGCGTCGGGCACCATCAGTTTGTGCACTCAGCGTCTCTCTTTTCCAAGCTTTTTGTGTCATACCACAAAATCACCGCAAAAATGGAACAAGCACCGAACATATGGGGCATGGACACAATTTAAAGCCACCACATTAGGGAAGTGCCGAGAAGCGAAGCGCCGGAAAGCGGGACCCTACTGTAACTGTCACCTCCAAGTTCCATACTGTGAATGAAATGAATTCAGATCAACAGCAGTGGTACTTTAGCCATTAGATGGTGATTTTTGTGTAAATGTTACATATTGGACCAGGAGATGTGAGTTTGATCTTCCAACTTTTTTGCCAACTAAAAGCAGCCATATTTGATTGGGGGAGTGGGGTGGCAAACAGCTTTCTCCCCACATGATGTTCCCAATCTAAACTGAATCTCCTCAAGTTGCTATTTCCTTTGCAGAGAGGAAAATCCAACCAGGATGCAAGTATCTGTATTTTCCCACACAGAGCAAATAGCAGTTGGGGGAGGGTACTTAGATTAGGAAAAGGGCACAGTGGGGAAAGCTTTAATACCCTCATCACCAGCAACTTCCCCAATCAATATAGCACCCCCTCCTAGGGTTGCCAGGTCAGAAGCATCCCAAGCCCTGAGATTTTGGGGGTGGGTCTTAGTGACATAATGGGGCATGCCTGAGTGATGTCATGGGGCAGGCTCAAGCGATGTCATGAGGGCGAGCCCAAGTGATGTCATTAAGCATGATACATTAAGCATCAACCACAGCTACTTGGCGCATACAATTCAAACAAAAACATTTCTCTCATTGGAAATTAAGACAGAAATCTTAGCTAAAAGATGGAGCCTGGGTAGGGGACATTTAATCTAGCCAACTTTCTTCTGGCAAAAAGGGTTTTAAGTGCCCTCAGGCCAGGCCAGTCATCAGAAGGCCATTGCAAGAAGAAAGGAGCTTAGTGTTGTGAAGATGTTAGATGGGAGCACTCAGGAGTAAAGACGGATGCCCCTAAAGGCTGCAGTTCCAAACACACTTACTAAGGGACTAAGTCCCATAGAACTCAATAGAACTTACTTCTTAGTAGATATGGTTTGGATTGTGTTGTTGGTAAAGCTTGACCAGCGATCCTCTGCAAAGATATCCATATCCAAGCAGGGTTGGCAACCCCTTGCATGGAATGCCCTGCTCCTACATTTTAACATGGCTGCTCCAAACCTCTTTACAGATTTGACCTTTCACTTCAGAAAGAGGTCTGAGAAATGAGTAAGAGTAAGATGATTCTCTGCTCTTTTCTGTCTCCCCTGTAGGCTGCTATAAACACACTTTGACAGACAACCCAATTCCAGTGAATAATAACTGAAAGAGAGAAAACACACATACTTTGGTCTACCTGCATAGGCAGCAGCTTGGGAACAACAACAATTGCAGCCACGCTGCCCAGTATGTGAATTCTCTTTTACGTTATTGGGCAAGAAACAAACTATCATGCAACCAACAAGGTGCATCATCAGTGGGTTTAAGGGGATTGAGTAGAGCACATGGAACCACTGTTGTTGCTTCTATGGATAAAAGGGAGGGTAAAGGTAAAAGGAAATACAAATAGAAAAAGAAAAATGAAAGACAGTGATGATTTCCTAAATGCAATACCATACCAACCACAACAAAATTCCTAGGAGTAAGGCAGAAAACTCAGCATCCCACAACCAGTCAGGATTCCTAACCAAAAACCAAAACTAAAAAAATCCTGGCAGCCAGTCAGCCAAGGTTACAGAAATCACCATGCAGAACAACCTGACGCAGGGGCTGCAGTTAGTGCAGAATGCAGTGGCACGATTGCTGACATTAGTGACTATCAGCACATAATACCTCTGCTCTGAAATCTGCACTGGTTGCTGATTTGCTACCAGGCCAAGTTCAAGATGTGCTTTCCATGATACAGGTGCCACATAGTACTTGTTCTGCTCTTGTAAGAAATCAGTCCTTTACTGTGGCAGCACGTACACTTTGGAACTCCCTGCCTATTGACATTAGCAGGTGCCTTCATTGTACTCTTTTTGGCACCTGCTAAAACATTTTTGTTTAGGCAAGCCTACCCAGGCATGTAGAAGCTATTATGTTTTTATCTATTTTTAACTCATTTAACTTATTATTTTGAATATTTTAAATACCTGTCTTTAACTGTTTTGCCAATAATTTTATTGTTTTAATTCTTTCTGCAAATTGCTTTGAGATTTTTTTACAATAAAGTGGTATATAAATGTTGTAATTAAAATACATAAATAAAATTTAGAGTCATGTAGCCCTTGGGTCTCTCTCCATTTTTAGGCACAAAGAAATCTGCCTTATCCCTACTCAGGCCATTTGGTACCATCTAGCTCAGTACTGATGACATGGACTAGCATTGGCTCGCCAGGATTCCAGGCAATAGTCTTTTCCAGAAATTGAATTTTGGACCTTTGCACGCAAAGCATATGCCCTACCAATGAGGTACACCCCTTCCCCTTTTTAAAAAAGTATATTTTAAAATTGTTCAATTCACTAATGAATGACATCATACCTAGTACAGATCCACACCATTCATTTAAAGCACATTCAACACATATTTGAAGCACAGAAATCCCACCACAGAATCATGGGAACTGTAGCTTGTTAAGGGTTGTGGGAATTGTGAGGAAGAAACTACACTTCCCAGGATTCTTTAGGGGAAGTCATGTGCTCTAAATGCAAGGTGGATGTGCTTTATATGTACTGTGTGGATCCACTTAATAAACGTTATCTACATGTAAATCATTTTAATTAATTTTTTAAAATGGAAATGAGCTATAAAGATTACTGGGTGACCATGGGCTACTCACCATCTCTCAGCCTAATCTGCCCCTCAGGATGAAAACAACAGAGGGGATCCATGAACACCCCAAGGAAGAAGGGCACACTGAAAATATAGAGGAAGTAATACTGTAGAACCATAGTGTGAAATCAGATACTTATGAGGACATAGTATAAAGAAATATTTATGTAAGCATGACTATCAAATATGTTTATTATATACACAACCTGTAAATATATTTATAGTGCAATCCTATGCTTGTTTACTCAGAAGCAAGTCCCAATGTATTTACTCAACACAAGAAAGCGTGCACAGAACTGCAACCTCAAGCGATAAGGAACTTCGCTCACTCAAACCAAAATTCAGAATCATGCTGCTTTCAGCTGTTTTGCAACTGTTTATACTTGTTTTAATGGTTATTGGATTTTAAAGGGATTTATTTCTTATTGTGAACTGCCTTGGTTTCTAGTCTGCAACCCTACCTCACAAGGTTGTTGGAAAGACTCCATATACACACATACACAGGAGATGTAAAAATACATACACCCCATATAATAGTTTATTGTCAAAACCAGTTGGTCATTGCAGAACATTTTTTAAAAATCAGTATTCATTTCCTACATAATAAAAGCAGTGATACCTAAGAAAGTCCTACCTAACTGCTTTAAAAAGTAGGATTGGAGGGGGAGAGAAAGATTTACAACATAAACACAATTCTTTGCTATGTTTACTCAGAAGTTCCACCAATTTACACCACAATCCTAACCATGTCTACTCAAAAGTAAGTCCTATTGAATTCAATGGGATTTATTCTGGGTATGTGGAATTAGCATTGCAGCTTTACTCCCGGAAAAGCAAGTACTGGATTAAAGCTTCATATTGGGAAGATTTTCAAAACAGTGCCCTCTTCAACAGCCTAGGAAAAGTTAAACTTGTTTGACTCCTGCACACAAGAGAGAAAAAGGCTGAAAGCCATATACTTACTCAACTGATGAGATTTTCAGAAAAGCAGGAAAATACAAGTTTTCTGAGTTGCAAAGGGCTCTAGTTACTGCCTTGTCAATCACAACCCTGATTTCACTTACTAGCTACAAACCTGAAAGGGCAGGATTACAGCAGCCAGCTACGAGCTCATTGAACTGTAGTTGCAGGATGTGTATGACGTTTTGGTGTATATCTCAGGAACCAGACCACCTAGAAACTTAATTGTTTTTTAAAATGAAAGCTCAGAGTCCAGAGATTAAGATGACTCACCCAAAGAGCACCCCAAAAATCTGGAGTCTCTGGGTGAAAACCGGACACCTGGCAACCCTACCCCTTCCAGTCCCCACATACCTGCATTTAATTCTATTTTTTAAAAAAACCAAACTGATCCATCATGAATTTCCTAGAGTAACATGTAGTTTGGCCTGACGTATCTCTGATTGCAACTGAGGCCCTCTTCACACAAAACATTAGTGAACAGGAGCCACTTGCCTGTGGCAAGTTCTCACACCACTGTGGTAAGTGCAAGAACGCCAGAGCCCATAGCTGGGACTTATTATAGGGGTCTTCTCATCTGGGCATCAACTGGAGTGAGAAGAGGCTAACTAAAGCAAGAAAATGTTAGCAGAATGCTGTTGTTAACTGCGTGCAACAAAACCACATTTATTGTGCAAGAACATGCAGAAGTGCAAGGGATCCACAGTACTCTCAGAAGATTAGAATTCTCAGGGTTCACTAAGAGTTTTGTGATACAAGGACTTCAGAGTGGTTTGCAACACTGAAGATGCAACCTTCTTTTCTAATTCATAATTAGAATGAAGAAAGAAAAGCTTTTCTTTTGATGCCTTTTTATCCCTCTGTTTGGAGGGAGAGAAAAAATATTTCACATTAGCATGACCTGGAAAGTACCACCACAAATTTATTTATTTATTTATTTTATTTCATTTTTAAACCGCCCATAGCGAATAGCTCTCTGGGCGGTGTACAAAAGATTAAAAGTACAGAAATACAAAATATCACAATAAATAAACTGAAACAAAGAGATTTAAAATTGTAACATTAAACGCTTTAAAATGCCTGGGAGCATAGCCAGGTCTTAACCTGGCGCCGAAAAGATAGAAGCGTCGGCGCCAGGCGTATTTCTTCGGGGAGGCTATTCCACAATTCGGGGGCCACTACAGAAAAGGCCCTAGATCGAGTAACTGTCCTCCGGGCTTCCCGATGGGTTGGTACCCGGAGGAGGGCCTTAGACGCTGAGCGAAGTGACCGGGTCGGTTCATAGCGGGAGAGGCGTTCCACAAGATACTGCGGTCCCACACCGTGTAAGGCTTTATAGGTCAACCACAAAAATGAAAAGAACAGATTAAAGTTATGAAAGCAGTGCATGCGCCCCAGGAGCTGTCCTGCACATTAAATGATACTGCTGTACCAGAAAAATGTTTCGCTTAACAGAGCTTAGGTGGCAGGATGTGGTAATGCCTCATTATTATCCTTATAAAAATACCTATTTGTTTTGTTCCTATAACAAGACCATAGTGTATGCATTTTTTATTATCCTGAGATTATTGCTCATGAGAAGAACAGGTTGGGCAGACTTCCAGACACAAATCCTGTCTTTAGCCTGAGAGCAAGATTTTCTAACCATCAGTAGGAAGCCAACACTTGCAAAGATAACACCAAGCTATTTCCTAACAATAATGAAGAAAGGAATAATGGTGGGTGTTTGTTTTAGCTTTTTCTTTGTTTCCAAGTGGTATCAACAATGCAAAGTCCCTGGGTTCTATGCTTTGGCCTTGCTTCAGCCTTGCACAAGAGGCATTACTTGTAGATGTAAGGGGTTAATTGTGTCTTCCTTCCTCTTCAAATTGTCTGGCTTTTCTTTTGGAAGCAACACAAACACTGCCTAAACAGCACCAGTGATAAAGGGGTAAGGAGGAAGCTCTGACAAGAGCCAATATTATGTGCTTAACCTTGAGAAAGACCTGCTGCTCAATCCTATGCATGTTTATTTAGAAGTAAGTCCCAGTGAATCCAGTCAGTGTTACTTTCAAGTAAGTCTTCATAAGAAAGCAGCCCTACAAAATGAAGAGCTTTAAAAATGAAAAGAACAGATTAAAGTTATGAAAGCAGTGCATGCGCCCCAGGAGCTGTCCTGCACATTAAATGATACTGCTGTACCAGAAAAATGTTTCGCTTAACAGAGCTTAGGTGGCAGGATGTTTTACATCTCATCACTGCAATTCACATGACAGCTATTAAAATGATAATGCACAATCAGCTTTCCTCAGTATGAAGTGACAAGCTTGTTTCAGTATTCTGTATGGATGACATGTAGATTAAGGCCAGTGGGGCCATTATATTGAATTGTCACTATTCATCACCAGAGTATCTTTAATCTGCAAATCATTGTCACAACATGGTATGCTGTTTATGTCTGTAATCTTCTGTACAACAGACCAGGTTGCTAAACAAATTTCATATAGGGCTCCTGTTATCCAGTGATTCTTTAACGTATCTGGGTCACATACCATAATAATATAATAATATTATTACACCACAAAAATCAGCAGAAGATGCTTTCCCCCGCCCTAAAGCAGTTGCAAACAAAGCCTAACATCAAGTTGAACGGAAAAACTAGAACCAGAATAATCAGCCCTCAACATGATAAAATAGACAGTATACACTATTTATCTATTAATTTAGGGTATTTACAGTCTGCTCTTCATTAAAAGTAATTCCATAGTGGATACAAAGTATAAAAACAAAACACAATAAAAATAATTACATTAAAAACCCAATATAACATTAAGCCCATAATCAAATAATCAAGAAGTCTGCCAAGGGTAGACTATCCCACTCTATAATCAATTTAACCAAAGGCCTTCAGAATTGGCACCAGTTGAATTTGTGAGAGAAGGGCATTCCACAACTGGGGTGCTGCTGTAAAAAATGCCCTCTCTCCTACAGAACTATGCTCAGCAAATGCTGTACTCAGTGCGGGGAGTCAGCAACCAGATAAGTCTCTTGAAACCAATAGTCAGGAATGCCTAATAGATGCACAACCAAATACTCCCACCAACTAAACCAAAGCGAGCCTTATGCGGTAGAAATATTTAACACCTTGACTCTAAAGTCAGTTAAAAGCAAGTAAGTCCCACCGACTTCAATGGAGCTTGCTTCTACATGTTTGCTTACTAAACTAGCTTCCTTGGAAATGTGCGAGTATTTCAGCATTGTGAATCACAGTACCTATTTTTATTACTGTGATTTGAGAACAACGAAAATGTGTCTTTCAATACTTCATTTCTGTGGGTGGCTGCATTGTTTCAGTGGAGGGAGACTAAAGCACAAGTCGGGGGGAAATGTGACACTTGCAAGCAAAATGTTCTAGTAGGCAAGAACCCCCTTCTAAACATGAGTTGATTTTCGATTTGGCATAAGCTGTATGTGCCAACAGCTACATTGACAACTGCTGCTGTGAACGAGCAGCACAGCAATAAAAGTTGATGTTACTAAATGCACATGGCATTTATCCAAATATGATAGGAGTGGGCAGTGCTGGGTAGCTAGGAGTGCTGCCTGCAGCATGTACGGACGCAAAGCCAGGGAGAACCAGCTTATTTGGAAAGATCTATACACTGCAGTTTATTTTAATGTAGGATTTTTTTTAAAAGATTTTAAAAACTTTTTACTCTTACAGTAATCTTCACGAGTGAGCTCTCCATCACACTTCCCAAACGTACTGACTGGCAGAGAATTCAGAGATAATATGATACAGAACTGTGGTTTAAGCTATTGAATTATCTGTGTGTCCATGCATGATGCACCAATTGCCTCATTCATAAACACCACAGATCTCTTTAGCAGGCAAGTCCTTACAACCAGTTTCATCCAGAAAATCCACACAGAGGTACATTCATATACCGATTCCTCACTGCAGAAACATGACCGTGCCAGCCAACCATCTGACAAGAGAGCAAATTGATTTCGAATGGCTTTTACAACGTTTCAAGGTGGAGATACTGCAAGTCCATCAAAAAAGGGGGAACGTACCGATCACAGAAAGAATGAAATAAAATGCGTGAAGCTCGCCCAAACCGACAACTTTCTTCCCGGAGCAACCACTATAGGGGCTGTTTTATTTTTAAAAGGGAGGGCGGAGGGGGGCAAATCAGGCACAAACCTCAAATCCCCTCCCCCATTAAAAAGCCAGTCAAGGATGAACTAGGAGCAGGAGCCGAGAATGGAGGAAAGCGCGATTTGTGCTGCAATATTCCCAGGCACGCAGCCGTTTGCGCAGCAACATTAGCTGCTGCAGCTCCCATTGCAATGCATCGTTATCCTCCTCCGTGCCCACGCAGGGGACACATACACACAAACCCTCTCGGGGGTGAGCAAAGGGTTAATTGCCGCCCCCGATGCCCCGAACTTTCTCCCAGTCTCGTAGGGGTGCTTCCAGTGCGGCGCTTGGTGGGGGACTCACCCAGAAAACGAAGGAGTAGATGATGAGCAGGGTTTTCAGACACGTTATGACGGGTTTGGTCTCCATTCTCCTCGATGCCATAATACTGAGATCCCGGCTGCTGGCTCCAGGCAGGGGAGGGAGGGAGAGCGCGCAAGAGGGAGGAGGCGGAGTAGAAGTGGGAGGGGGCTCAGAGCTCTCTTCGCGCCGCCGCCGCCACCGCCGCGCGGCTTATTCGCGCCGCCTGACCCTCTGCCGCCGCTATTGCTGCTGCGAGGGCTGAGAGGCTGAGCTCGTGCACGGTTCTGGGCCGCCGCCTGCCCCGCCTCTGGCAGCCACCATACACCACAGCAGGGCATTGTGTAGTCACAGAGGCGGAGAAGGCAGCAGGGGCAGTTCACACGCGCGAACAAACCCCCGCACACACGCGCGCGCCTCGCGACCTGGCCCGCAGCGGAACGCAGGGGCAAAGTGGGGAAGGAAGCGAGGATCCCCCTCGCCCTCCTCAATGAACGGGAAGAGAGCTGGGGCAGGGGACACGGTGGTGGTAGTGCCGGGGTGTGTGTGCTTGTGTTAATGAAAGATGCACAGCCGTGGCTCAGAAAGAAGAAATCCCTTCCTGAACAGAAGATTAGAATGGGGGAGGGGTAATGTAAGACGACAGGGAATGTTTCGGTGACAAAAAAACCGAGGACAATATGGCACAGCGAGATGGGTGTGTGACGTACCATTAATTGACATTTATTTATTCGTTTATACTTTAACCCAGATCGCTAAGCGATCAAGAAAAAGAGGGTCCCTGCCCCCAGCTTTACAATTAAAAAGACGGGTTACAAAAGGAAAAGGGATCGGGAAGAAAGAAGGGAAAGATAAACCGAGGCACTAGATCTTAGTAACAAACTTCGTTTAATTTCCAGAGGGGTCGCCGTGTTATTAGTCTCTTGCAGCAAAAACAAAGTCTTGTGGCACTTTAACGACTAACCAATAGGGTCTAAGCTTTGGCGGACTGCAGTGCTCTTGGTCAGATACATGAAGGCTTAACCTTCCTCAGTTGCAGATATATACATAAGGAGGAAAGGCGAGATTGTAGCCAGTGAGGTCAGAAGGAAAGGAAATGCAGAAAGGTAGAGATGGTGATAATTACGTTATTAACAGTGTTTTGTATCTAAGCTGTCATCCATGAGAAGTACATTCTAGTAATTCTCAGAGAGTTTTATAACCTCAGGTCACATTCTCAACATATTCACATTCCTCTTTTTTCTCTCTCCTCCCCTCATCTCAAGTCTTGATGCTGCTAATGACAAACTCATAATTAACAATGCAACTTATAATTACCAATTCTCTCTCTCTCTCTCTCTCTCTCTCTCTCTCTCTCTCTCTCTCTCTCTCACACACACACACACACACACACACACAGCATCAGCTGGATAACAGACACATCCTGGCATTGCTAAACCAATTAACACATGTAGTGTTATAAAAATCTATTTTACAATTCAGTCCAGAGCCAGTGTGGTGTAATGGTTAGAATATTGGACTAGAACCTGGGAAACAAGAGTTCAAATTCCCATTTAGCCATGAAGCTTCCTGGGTGACCTTGGAAGAGGCACAGGCTCTCATTATAACTTACCCCTTCACATGGTGGTTGTGAGGATAAAATGGAAGGGGGAAGAGCCATGTATGCTGCCTTGAGCTCCTTGAAGGAAAGGTGGGATATAAACGTAATAATAAATAAAATCCACAAGTGATAGCACTGAAGTGCAGTCTTCCCCAACTTGGTGCTTTCAGATGGCTTGGACTTCAACTCCCCTAATATCTGGCCATTAGCCATGCTAGTTGGGGCTTATAGGAGTTGTAGTCCAAAATACCTGCAGGGCACAAATTTCCCTTTGGAGTTTCTTTGTTCAAGGATAGCCACTTCAGTGTCAGTTACAGAATGGGGCCAGGTGGGTTTTTACCATGCCATCATGTTCTTTGTGGGAAGGAGAGGGAGCAGTCTCTAGTGGCCCTTGGTCCCCTGGCTGATGACACTGGCCAAAGTGCTCTGACCTGCAGTCTCAGGGGAACTGTCTGCCAGAGTAGACTGTTCTTGCGGGGAGTGGGAGAGAGAAAGATCCCTTCTCTGGCTGATGGATGAGGCCAGGTTGATCTCCTTCTGTTGAGGGGACACCATGAGCATATGGCTACAAGGGTGAAAGGCCCTTGAAATATTTGGACCTGCCACCTGCATCTCCCTCTGCCCACACAGGCTTCCACTTTGCCAAATGTCCTTGAAAACATTTGAATCCTGCATGCACATTTGGACAACATGACCATATGGCTTCCGGTTGGGAGCTTTCTCACATACCATACACTGAAGTAGCTTTATGAAAAGGGCCTTGTGAGAAGTAAAATAATACATTCTGAACTCTGCCCCTCACAAATGGGGAATGATGTGTAGAGATGAAGGAAATGTTGCATTCTTCATATAGAAGAAAGACATATTTGCCAGTGCTAGTGAGAAAAACAGGAAAGTAGTGGCACGGAAAGCATGCATGGGAATGCTCTAGTGATAACAGAAAGAATAAGGGCTATCACAAAATATAATGGCCCACACTTTTCCCCAACAGAAACCCATATGTATTAACTAGCAAGTCAAACAGTTTGGAATGTACTTTGTGAATATATTTCAGCTTTTGAGCTGCAGTCCTAAAACCACTTGCTTCAGACTAGTTCAATTAACTTCAGTAGTAGTGCTCCAAAATAAGGAGGCTGAGAATTACTATAAATTGTCCAGGTTCAGTTAAATACTAGTTAAAATCAACATTATTGATCTGCAGTTAATGAACTAGTTAATCTCCACACAGATCAATTAATTATTTCAGTCTTTGCTGTCATTGTGGTCCAGCACAAATATAAATCAAAACTAGAGCTGGAGTGCAAGTCCTTTTTCTTTAGCCAATAGTGAAGGGGAGTAGGACATTATTCCATTAAAATATTAAAATAAACATCCATAATTAAAGTGTGTAATGAAATAATAAAATTAAAACAAAGTAATTAAAATAGAAGACTGGGATCAAGATGATACCATGCACACAGACAAGAGAGATATTCGCTTGGGGGGAAACCCCAAATTTGCAAAAGTACCAAAACAAATTAGAAGAAGGAATCCTAGGGAGGACTCCCAAAACAGCCCAGTCAGTATGCTTAGTGGCCTCAGAATGTTGACTGACTGTTAGTGAAGAGAAATAGAAAAACAGGTTGGTGGTGGAATGGAGTATCCTGAACAGGATCATTCCATGCTGTAACATTTTATTGCAGCTTCCACTTGTCCATATGGAAATGGACTGCCTTCAAGTCGATCCCGACTTACGGCTACCCTATGAATAGGGTTTTCATGGTAAATGGTATTCAGAGGGGTTTCACCATTGCCTCCCTCTGAGACTAGTCCTCCCCAGCTGGCTAGGGCCTACTCAGCTTGCTGCAGCTGCACAAGCCAGCCCCTTCCTTGTCTGCAACTGCCAGTTGGGGGGCAAGTGGGCTCCTTGGGACTATGCAGCTTGCCCATGGCTGCATAGGTGGCAGGGCACGTAACCCCTGAGCCACTCACTGTGGGGGTGATCTTTAGCTGGCCCTTTACCCCCAGGAGACACAAGCGGGGATTTGAACTCACAGACTCCAGACTCCCAGCCAGGCTCTCCTCCCCACTGTGCTACACTATAGGGATGGGAGTGACAGTGAGGCTGTGGCCATGCAGGTGCACCAGCTGGAGCACTGGATTGGCACTAGTGGTCCCACCAATGCAACCACACAGCTACAACCTCACCACCATCCTATCCAGGTAAGTGGCAGGAATGCTGGTTGGGAGGGTGGCTTTGTCCCACCACATGTGCCACTACTGTTCACAGAGCTGTACTGCCTGTATTAACCCTATGGACAGCCAGTGTTCAGCATAGTATCTATGTGGATTGTGGGTGTCAATTCTATTCCTCTAGGCCTGAGGGAAGCCATAATCTAGAAATAACTGAGAACTCTCTGAAAACCTGTTCCTTCCTTGTGTAAGACTTGCCCATTTTGCCCAGCCTAGGCCTAGGGCTTTTATTGTTTTTTGTGGTTGCTGTTTTGTGGTTCAAGGCTGAATTATGAGGTTTTGTGGGTTTCAGACGAGAGTTGTCAGAATGATCACCACCAGGATTTTTATGAATTTAACCAAAACAAGGCACTAATTTCAAGGAAGATCAGACAAAACATTTAGAAAGAAGAATATATTTCTCTGTAGGTTCACTTTCTTAACCTGATATTACAGTAAAGGCAGAGTGCCAGTTCATTACAGTGAATAAAAGGTACACAAAGCATCTGGAGCTAAGCAGGTCTGGTGCTCTAAGCTGCCTGGATGGAAGACTATTTGGGAACCATATATACACTAACCTGTTCTTTGGTGGAAGAAGTCTTATTGCTTGGAACAATAAAACAGAACGTGTTAAGTTTAAATACTGAATAACTGTCATTGCAAAATGCCCAAGTGAAAAACAAGTAATTTTATGTTTGGAGGGCAGAGAAAAAACTCAAATCATACTATGAGTGCACTTGTATTTGGGCACTGCGGTGTCTTTTAAACGAAAAGAAATCTTAACTACTCTGCAACTTGATTTTATACATGTTAACTCAGAAGTATGACCTGAATTTAATGAGACTGATTCCTGCATGTATGTGCAGAGGATGGAAGTGTTAGACTATTTTGAAAAAGGTAAAGTAATTGCTGCCCTTTGTAAATTGTCAATAGAGAGCAATCCTCTGATATCAGCTATATTATTATAAATTTATCTTGTCCAATGTATAAAGATTCTAGTAGCTTATAATTATAGTAATGGTCATCATTGTCAAATGGTTATAGATTTCTTTGGTATTCACATCTGCCCCTAGTAGTGTTTTTATGATATTTTAAAGTGTTTTTAGCGCTTTGTTTGCCGCCCTTGGCTCCTGCTGGGAGGAAGGGCGGGACACAAATTAAATAATAAATAAATAAATAGTCAGCACACATAGTAAACATGCAATCTAATATAAAAGCAATTTTAAAGTTTTCATTTAAGGAACTTTTAAAGAATGACCACATTCACACAATACATTTATTCAACTATTAATTTCCACTTTAAACAGTCATGACTTTCCTCAAAGAATCCTGGGAGGTATAATTTGTGAAAGGTGCAGAGAGTTGTTAGGAGACCCCTATTCCGTCATAGAGCTACAATATTCACTGGGAAGAGGGACTGACTGTTAAACCACTCTGAGAACTGTAGCTCTGAGAGGAGAACAGGAGTCTCCTCTCAGAGCCTTCCACTAGTGCAAGGATGTTTGGCTGTCCAACAGAACTTCCCCTCCCTCTTCTCTCCCCACATGTCCACGTTCCCCCAGCCCTCTGGAGCAGATTTGGGGAGGACACACATGTGGAGGATAGGGAAGGGAAGCTCTATTGGACAGCAGAAATAGTTGTGCTAGTGAAAGAACTTAGATACCGCCCATGGAATTTTTTTTGGAGGGGGGAGGAGATTGTAAACAGTGAGGTGAGAGGGAAATTAAATGCAGAAATGTACTGTGCAGACATACCGTAGTCCTTAACTGCCCAATTCTTGGAGCCCGTAAATTAAAAATATTGAGAGACAATGACTTCTTGTAGTCTTAAAGGATATAAAATACTTTCCAGCTAGGATTCTAGAATAGGATTTTCCAGTGTTGTCTGGGTCAAGAGTTATTCAATGGTATTTCAGTCTAACTGGATACTTTGAAGTTAACATTGTCAAACTTCTTTAAATGTGAAATCTCAGAAACACCTCATTCATTTTCATATTGTTATGTGCTCTCCAGATGCAGTAAAATATTCTAGCAGCAGCAACACATTAAAAGAGAGACCACTGAAGTAGTATTTCTGTAATGTCTATTTTATTTACAAGTACAGGAGCAGAGCAGAAGCGATTGACATTCCTACAGCTGACAGCTCAGCTGCTTGATCCTGCATTGAACTTCCAGAGAACAGCTATTGCAGCTCTCCAGGCTTGTACCCCAGGTTTAGCTAACTCCATCTAGAAACTCTCAGTTCTCTTTACCTCCCCCAAATTACAAGTGCTAAACAGGATCCAAGCTGTTCTTCATCCCCTCACACAAGCTGAAGGGCGTCACCTTCATAAAGCCTAATGGATATTGCATTCTAGTGACTGGACAGAGATTCTCCGCTATCAGGAACATTATGTTTAAATAATTATACCTTCTGCGTTAAATATTACCTTTGTAGTCCCTTTAGTACCATTCCTTATATATAAGTGTGTGTATGTGTATTATATATATATAGTATTTTATGTATTTTAAATTTGTTTTAATGTTTTTGTGATTTTACTGTTTACAATTTTATTATGTACATGTTTGATTTTATTTTTGTAAGCCGCCCTGAGTGCCCTATTATAGGGTAGAAGGGAGGGATAGAAATATTTTAAATAAAATACATAAATAAATAAATAAATATTCAAATTCAGTTTGCTCCCTGTTAGGCATAGTCACAGTTTTGAAGATGGCCGAACTCACAAGAAGTGTTTGCTCAGAATGTTAACAAATCTGGTTTCATCTACTGGCACCAGAGAATGAAACATGGGTGGCTGTTACGTTGTGTCTTATTGATTCTGGACAACTGAGATGCTTCAGTACTCTGTGTCCCTGTTATCATAAAACTGACATCATGACACTTGTGTATGAGCTTCAGATATGGGGAAAAGGAATGCTGGAGGAAAGTAAGTTACTGTGACAACAATGCCCACAATGCTCCTAGGCAACACAACACATTCAGGATGGCAACTTCACTACCAAATGATTTTTGCCATGCTTGCATCCCACAGATTTTAAGAAACTAGAGGGATTGCTATTCTGAGACACTTTATACTTGCTACTCCAAGTCTAGGCAGTCTCAACATCTTAAACAGTAGTCAGTGTTCAATAACGTTCTTCACTACTAGGAGACTAAAATACTTTGGGATAGAATTCATCCACATCTTTCCAATAAACAAGGCTGCTGACAAGGATGTTGCCAGGAGGATGACAAGGGTGCCCTTTCCTGGTGCAGGAGTCAGACATGGGACCCTGGTGAGAGAAGGGTCTTTTCCGTTGCTTGAGTGTGGGCTGTCTAAGTTGCCTTGTCTTTGTTTTGTTTTTTTAAACTATTCCTGTTTTTCCACAAGTTTGATGTGGGTGAGTTATCTTACTGTTGGGTCTCTTAATTATTAACTGTTGCATGAACTGCTTAACATAGGTATAACGCTTGTATTGGATATTGTTATCTGACCTGTTGGTATATTTTATGCTCATTTAAACTTTTGATATGTTTCGAATGAACTGTAATTGTTGAATTAGTAATGAATAATGATATATTGTAATGTATTATAATTTTGGTTATTGTATTTAAATTGTCTATCTTTTGGACTGCTTTGAGCACAGTGCATTTGTGGAAAAGGTGGTGAACAAATACATTTACTATGATGGCTGTGACTGTGTCTGATGTGCAGAAATTTAGCAAGTGACACTTTCCCTGGCATGGAGTTGAAGTGGTGAGAAATGCTTTGCATACAGGATTTCTATAGGTCAGGCAATTGTTAAAGGCCCAGGAGGCATGCCAGAAAAAAAGTTGTCCACCTTTAATTCAACAGTATTTTTTTGTATGAGAGACTGGGGACACACTGTGAAAACAAAGCTATGTTCAGGCTGAGGAGGATGAATCTCAAGGGAGAAGAAGACCTGCAGCAAGGGCTTAATCTGTACAAAGGTTCACCTAGATCTGGTGAACCACAGTATGTGGCATTGTATCCATTTGGTCCTTACTGCAAGATACGACGTCTGTCTAATAGCCATGATCCCCAGCAGAATCCTGCTCTGCACACAATATGGCATGTGTTTTACTGTCAAGACTCAGAATGGAAGGAATATCCAGCGGTAAGGAGATTAACAGGAAAAAGCCAACATTCCATGTGTTGCAATGTGCACAATATGGAAACCTATTAGACTGAGATTAAGGTGGTGGTAGGGATTACAAAGATGGCATGTCCTTTTCACTTTCTTTTTTTTTATAATAATTTTTTTTATTATTCAAATTTTTATTAAAACAAATACAAATACAACAAAAACAATACAACAGAAAAAAATCAAATAAAAAGAAAAACTTGACTTCCGATTTGTTACAGATCAGCTATAAGTATATAATATATATCAAACTTGTCTCCTAAAACATACAAAATTCACTTTTTTCCAAGGTCTATCTTAATTAATCGTCAAATCCCATTATCATCATTTCATTTTTTTCTTTCAACAAAAAGTCCAAAAGAGGCTTCCATTCCTTAAGAAATGTATCTGTCGTTTTTTCTCTAATAAGACATGTCAATTTGTCCATCTCAACTAATTCCATTAATTTCAATAGCCATTCTTCCATTGTTGGTATCGATTCCATTTTCCACTTTTGTGCATATAGTAATCTTGCTGCCGTGATCATATATAATATTATTCTTCCATATTTCTTTTCCTTTTGTTTATCCATAAAACGCAATAAAAAAAATTCTGGTTTTGACTGAATATTTATCTTTAAGATCTTTTGCATCATCTGTGCCCAAAATAATTTTGCCTGTTTACACAACCACCACATATGATAAAAAGATCCTTCTTGTTGTTTACATTTCCAACATACATTAGAAACATTACTATACATTTTTGACAACTTTTCTGGAGTCATATACCAACGATACATCATTTAAAAAAAATTTTCTTTAAGATTATAGCATAATGTAAATTTCAAACCTTTTTTCCACATATTTTCCCATTGATCTATTTGTATATTATAACCAAAATTTTTTGCCCACTTAACCATACACTCTTTTACTTGTTCTTCTTCCATGTCCATTTTTAGTAAAAATTTATACATTTTTGCAATTATGCATTCATCATTTGTACACAAACCTATTTCAAAATCAGATTTATTTATTTCAAACCCATACATTTTCTTGTCCATTTTAAATCTTTCTAACAATTGTAAATAGGCAAACCATTGTGAACTATATCCTTCCTTTATTAGTTGTTCTCTCTCTTTCATTATATATTCACCATGCACATTTTCTAATAGTTCTTGGTAAGTTAACCATTTCTCTTTTCCAGCCATTTCTCTTCTATAAAATGCTTCTTGACTTGAAACACATAGTGGTATTTTCGAAAAAAACCTTGTTTTGTATTTATTCCATATATTCAACAAAGGACGTCTTATAAAATGATTATTAAAATCCACATTAACTTTTACTTTATCATACCATAGATATCCATGCCATCCCCACTTCAGGTTGTGACCCTCCAAATCCAATAATCTTTTATTCCTCAATAGAATCCATTCCTTTATCCAGACTAAGCAACAAGCAGCAAAATAAAGTCTCAAATTTGGTAATCCCAGCCCTCCTCTTTCTTTGGCGTCCTGTAATAATTTAAATTTAACTCTTGGTTTTTTCCCCTGCCAAACAAATTTAGAAATATCTTTTTGCCATTGTTTGAAAGGTAGATCAGAGGATATGACAGGTATTGTTTGAAATAGAAACATCATTCTCGGCAATACATTCATGTTTATTACAGATATTCTACCCATTAATGACAACTGTAATTTATCCCATTTTAACAAATCTTTCTTAATCTCTGTCCATAGTTTTTCATAATTATTATGAAACAACTTTGAATTTTTATTTGTCATAATGATACCTAAATATTTCACCTTTTCTTCTATTTTAAAATCTATCTTCTCCATTAACTCTTTTTGATCTCTTAAAGATAAATTTTTCACCAACATCTTCGTTTTTTGATTGTTGATCTTAAATCCTGCTAATGGTCCAAATTCTTCTAATTTATCCATCAATACTTTGATTCCTTCCAAGGGATTTTCTAATACAATTATCAAGTCATCAGCAAATGCTCTCAATTTATATTTCTCTTTTTTTATCTTTATTCCCGAAATCCTTTTGTCTTCTATCAAAATTTTTGTACCCTGAATGGTGATTTCAGCTCCCACAAATCTGCCACTATCATCCAATAATATCAATTTAGGAGACAATTGTGAATTAATATAAAGAACCACACCATTTTTTTTTAATCCTGCCGAAATAAATTCTTCACCCAAATTTTTACAAATTAAATATTTAGAATCTTTCTTCTTAATATGAGTTTCTTGTAAACAAATTATATCCAATTTTAATTTTTTCAAATAATGAAATACTTTCTTTCTCTTCTGCGACAAATTAGCTCCATTTATATTCCAAGTTAGATATTTGTAATCCATTTTTAAGCATGTATTTTAGAAAAGTCTGTGCCTGTTGCTCCCTTTGATCCATCATCATCCTTTTCTTCCTCTACCTGTTTCTGTTGACTTTGTTTCCCAGGAATTATATCCATATCTTTGAGTTTATCTTCTTCCATGTCTTTTGAAGCTTTTCTCAAGAAATCCCTTGCTTTTTGAACAGTATTTAATCGATACTTTCTGAGTATTTAACAACCTGCAGATGGATCAGAGAGAAGAAAGATATTAAAGGAATTAATAGCACACACAAGCGGTTCTAATGCTGTAGGCTAGATGTAAGGACCCTTTGGCTCTCCAAATGTTGTCGAACTACAAATCCCATTAGCCTCAGCAAGCATGGCCGAGGTTGATGAGAGCAGTAGCTCAGCAACATCTCAAGATCCAAAGGCTCTCCACATCAGCTGCAGGCCAAATTGTGGGCTGGGAACTGCTAGTGGGCATATAACCTCCCCCCCCCGGTCATGATGTAGCCTTTCGCTTGGGTAGACAGTTGCAGCAGCTCCCTGAATGCACGGTGTATGGGTTCACATGGGAGCAGGAGTTGGCAAGAGTGAAGCAAAAGCAAGTTGGATGGGAGGAAAGGAAAAGAATAGAAAGGGCATTGTTATCGGTTGAGCATGAGGGAAGGAAGAGAATGAGAACGAAGGAGGCAAAAGGAGGGAGAGGAAAAGGAGACAGTTGCAGTATCTCCAGAGCCAATGTCTGTACTTAGCTTGAGGAAAGCTGAACTATGGAACTCCATGCTGTAAGAAAATTGCTGTGGCCAAGAATTTATCCATTTCCAAAGACAAATATCAATAGAAAATATTATTGGTAATTGCCAGCTGATTACGCCAATCTCTGCCTCCATCTGTTGCCATCTTGTCAATGGCTCCACA
Organism: Rhineura floridana; assembly: GCF_030035675.1. NCBI lineage: Eukaryota > Metazoa > Chordata > Lepidosauria > Squamata > Rhineuridae > Rhineura > Rhineura floridana. The sequence goes on along the minus strand of NC_084484.1, from coordinate 89,652,871 downwards.
CTTGTAGCATTACTTTGTGGCTGGTGGGCCTCAGTAATGTATATCCTTCTGAAGTAGGCCCTGGGGGGTAGAAAATCTGGAAACACCTACCCTAAGCCTTTTTGGGAAGTAGCATGTTATAGACAAGAACACCAAGACAGAATTAGAATCAGATAAAGGGTTAGTCAGAGTAGGACGAGAGAGAATAGGAGAATAGAAGTGGGGCTACAACAAATTGTAGTGGTGTAGAATGCTCCTGTTCAGACAGACAGACAGCCGCCCAGACTCTTTTCCAAAGTACACCCTTCCTTTTCCCTCCCCATCCCCCTTTTTCAAGTGCCCCTCCCCAACAGTCAGTTGGCATTCTGTGGCCATTGAGCATGCTCAGTCCTCATTGGGTGGTGGTTGTTCCAGGGGAAGAGAAATCCTATTGATTTTTTAAAAATAAAGTTTGTTGAACTTTTGAAAACCTTGGGATTGCTCTGAGCCTGCTGATAACTCCATCTTGTGTGTGGATGTTTCATTTTGGCTGCATAAGGATCCACACACAGAATGAAGAGACTACAGTTGATTATGATCTCAGGAGTTGCTGTAAATTATTTTTAATATGTTATAGGGATTAATGGTTGAGGTAACATCTATTTCAGTGCAATCATAAGCATGTTGATTCAGAAGAAGGCAAGGCCGGCACCAGAATGCAACAGCCCCTTGGGCACTAGACTGCAGCCCACCTTTTAAGGTGATGGCCATGATGCAGTGGCACTATTGCCACCACTGCCTTAAATAGGCCTGGCCACATGGCATGAGCATGTTAACACCCCTGCTGCCATCTTGGGTGATAGTTGGCGTATGCGCGCAGCATGCTGGTGCAACAATGTGGTGCGGCCAGCCCATGTGGGTGGCTGTGGGAAGGGGTGTTGCCTGGGAAGGTGGCTCCTGCTCTGCGTTCCATGTCAGCATCCCAGTGCTAGCACAGATCATAGAGTGGGAGCTACACCCACCGAGCCCCAGCAGCAGGGGCCCCTGTTAGTTGGAGGGGCCCTCGGCCAGTGCCCAACCTGGCCACTCACTGGCTTCCAGCCTGGAAGTAGGTCCCTCTTTGTTCAGTGGGGCTTACTCCCTTATAAGTGTGTGTAGGATTGTAGCATTTACTGTTCAAATGTCCAGTATTTGTTTTACAACATTTCTCTGCCTCTCCTCGGTGTCTGAAGGAATGTTTCTACCTTACCTTCCAGTAGGTCAGGTACACATACTCAGTCTGGAAGTAATAGAATGAATGCAAGATTGCACTAGAAGTTTTCATATATGCATACAACTGTGAAAGGGGAACAATGGATCACTACAACCATTAAAGGAATAATAAGAAAGAATGTGTTCATCTTGCAATGAAATACATCACACCTGGCTCTCACACTATTGTATTTTAAGTTACTTTAGTGAAGACATTTTATTCCCAAGCATCTTAATTTTAGTTATAATAGTGTATCAGTTTTAGTGCTTTTAGAACTTTGTACTAAGTTATTCCCTTTCCTGATTTTGTTGGTTTTAAATTGTTTTTAGTTTCTGTGCTTGTGTTGGTTTTAGCTGACTTTATCTATTTATAATTGGTTTTATTTGTTTTTATCATTTAAATTTTGCATTATATCTTGCATTTTTAATGGTCTGTAAATCTCTTAGAGAAGTCAGTTATATGGGTGGTATGTAAATGTAATAAATCTTAGGTGGATAGTACTGAGAGTCACAATAAAGAGCATTTGTGTAATAGAACAAGATGTGGTTTAAAAGCCATGGAAGTTTCTTCTCCGGGCATCTGGACCTGGTCTAGATCTGCTAGAAAATGTCTCAGCACTCACTTCCTTCTACATAATTCTGCATTTCTGATTGTGTTATTTCCCCTTCTCATTCTCTCCGGTTAGACAATCACCAGTGAAATCATTAATGCCTGTGATAAGGCCTTGCAGAACCACAGTTTCACTTGGGAAGGGCAGCTTCACACTATAGATCTGAATGATCTAATTCACATCAACATGGAATCACAAGAAGTGTATCCCATTCAAGTACGGCCAGTTTATCGCTCACTTGCTCAGATGGTAGCATTCCTAAAGTAAGTATTTCCATTTGTGAGTTTCTTACAAAAGGCATTTCAGATGGGGCTCTTGGGTGATATTTATTATGCCATTCACCAGGCATCCTAGTTTAACAGGGAAGCCACGAGTTAACTGCTATCTTTACAGTCTAAGGAAGTGAGTGCCCCTCTATTGCAGAGCTTTCCACTATAAATTCACCAGCATTTTAATGTGCATTTCTCCCAATATACACAGCTTGTATGGAAATTTGCATAATATGCACATTTTACAAGCAATCTCCCGTTATATAATGCATTTCTGTATATTATTTTCACTAACAGAACATAGTTGCATGGAGTAACAAGTGACTAATAAATCTAAATAACAACAAATGCATTTTTATCAATACTTACCCTTAATATATGCATTTCATACACATCTTTTGGTGGGAGAACTGCACTGTAAAATTCAGTATGAATTTTGAAGGATAGCTGCATTTCAGTGCGTGTATTGTTTCAGGAAGTGCAAATTTGGATCATATTATGCGAACTAACTGAATTTCTCCTCCTGTCGCTACTGACTTGCAAGCACTGGCAGAATCCTTTCAGTTGCCAAAAGGGATGTGCTTTATTTGTAACCTAGATCATGGCATAAATATAATCATCTTCTACTTTCAGAACTCTGCCAAGTGAACCGAGAGGAAACCTCAACCCTTATGTGGCTTCTATCCCAGGGGAAGATCCTACAGATGAATACTGTGGCCCATACCCTGCATCCTGGGTCCCATTTAGTCCAGGAAGAGTCAAATATGTACAGCATCTGGTGACAGCAGCGGAGTATGCATATCTTCGTGTTTGCTCTCACTTTCATAGTTCTCTCAGTCAAGACTCATATGTGATTTTGGGGATTTACAGAATCAGGCAGGACTATCTCTGGGGAAAGTACAACAGGTAAAAGAGAGACATCCAACAAATTTCTGTTACTGGTGCTGGGCTGTGTCTAGGACTTCTATTTCTTGTGCATTGGCTATTGATTCCAAAGAAAAAGACCCACTGTCATAAGATGCAGATTCTGTTGAATGGGAATCCCATACAAGCCTCACTGAACTGAATGGAAAGTGCGCAACTACAGTTCCTGGTGAACTACACCCATATAATTAGAACAAAACTGTGTGTGTTGGAAAGAGCTTACTAAGTATTAATAGGGAGCTATGGAAAGATGAGCTGTATGTGCCCACTTCTACCCCATTGACTCCAGAGGACTGAAATCTCAAGTCACTAGGGGTAGAAACACACGCTGTTCTGCTGGTTCCAGTCCATCTCCACCTCTCTCTTCTGAAAACAGGGCCCCATGATACTAGTCAAACCCTGTCCCTTTTCACTGTAAAACCTGATAGGAGCAGCTTGAGTGCATTAAAAAAAAATCAGCTTCAAAGAGATTTTGCAACTTTGATCAGCAGACCTGTTGCCCCACACCCCAGGTGTGGCTAATGGAAACACTTTGGCGTAGATGACTTGTGTGTTCACAGCCTGGATCTCAGCGATTTGGATTTTCCTTTTTATTCTGTTCCATATTCCATTGCTAATGTCAAAATACTGGTACTGTCACTGCCACCAATAGAAGCAAAACAAATGAGGAATTTTCAGTAAATGAACAGATGCATTTGAGCTTCTGCTTCGTGAGACGTTCCTCTTTCAACAAGCCTTTTAAGCAGAGCCCTTACCCTAGTCTGCATCTGTACTGGAATTGCTTTTTAAGGTGTTTTTAAAGCTTTTTTAAAAAAGATGTTTCATTTTTTAATATATTTTGAAGTCTGTTTTTAAGATGTTTTAGAGTGTTTTTAGTGTTTTTGTTTGCCGCCCTGGGCTCCTACTGGGAGGAAGGGCAGGATATAAATAAATAAATAAATAACTGTGGAATCTCAAATGCTCCTCTGGGCGTCCTTTCCCAATTTTACCATGAGCCAAAGATCCTGCTCTGGTGAGCCCTGCTGCACTGAAACAAATACAGACTCTTTTTAAAAAGTTGGCTTTTGGTTGTCTTCCATGGATGTTTTGTTTTAATTACTTGATCCCCTTGAAGTGGTTTCTTTTATTTTTTGTGTTTCATTATTTGCTGTAAACCACTTTGGCCAGCCAGAAAAGCTGTATATACCTATTTTAGCAAATACATTAATGAGGTTTCAGAAAGGGTTGGGGTAAAGGAACACTATATTGTTATATAGCCAGGAGATGTGGTTTCCTGAGAATGGGAAAGATTTTCCTCACTCTTGAAATCTGCCCCTGTATCATGGGGAAGGGAGGTTTTTAACCCCATAGCATGCATCCCCCAACCATAATCTGTCCCTCCAGCACACAGTAGGGATGGAAAGATCTGTCAACTGCAATTCTCTCAATTTCTCATTTTTCCAATCTTGAATTCAGTTCACATTTCTGCAGCAATTTGCATTTTTTTTAAAAAAAATTCTCATGAAAGTTCTCCAGCATTTTAATGTGAATTTCTCCTCCTAAACACATTTTTGCAGGGAGCTTTGATTAATGTACACATTTTTGCAAGTCATTTATTGCCATACAATGCCGTTTTTGCAAGTTTAATTTTCACTCATATAGTTTATGCACACCTTTCCCCAATATATGCATTTTTGTAAACATTGTTGGCTGGCGAACTACATCTCAAAATGCAAATAAATGTGAATTTCAAAGGATGGCTGTGTTTCAGTTCTCATATTGTTTCTGAATGTACGGATCTGATAAATTCAACTTGAAATGTGAACTGAATTGAAATTCTCACCCATCCCTAACACACAGCTGCTAGGGGCTCAAGCAAGCCAATTCAATCTCTCCTCCAGTTTTTGCTCTTTACTTTACCTTTCTTTCTGTTCAGTCAACACCCTCAACAATCTGTAGCTCAGCTGCCTTCAACCTTCTGCATGGCCCTGGATGTCACTATGAGGTTGGTTTTGGTTATTGTCTTTTTAATTTCTTTTAATTTACAAACCAATATATTTCTGCATTCTTGGGATATCCAAGCAATTTTGCGCCATTCGAAAAGATCCAAACCAAATCTCTGAGAGCTATACTGGGAGTGCCGAGTTGTACACCTAATGTAATTCTTTGTTTAGAGACAGGCCATAGAGGCCCGAGCATGGCTGCTTAAGTTAAATTATTGGCTGAAACTGTAATTTTTCCCGGCGGGATTGGCCCATTTAATGCTTACAGATGCCTTCCAGTCCAAGTGGAAAAAAACGTTAATAGCAAAATTACAGAGGCTGGGCTTTGCCCCCGATGCATTATTGGCACTAGGATATCTTAAGGCCAAAGCAGCTATTAAGCAACGTATTTGGGACATTGAACTTCAAGAACATGTAGGTTTGGCCACAGCTTATCCAGATTTCAGGGACAAGTTGGTGACATTTGCACCGGCAAATTATTTAATTAATGTATCAGTCCCAAAATATAGGAAGGCCTTTACATTCACCAAGCTTAATGTCCTACCTTCTGCCCTCCTTGAAGACAGATTTAAGAGTGTGACTTTCCGGAAGCGTCTGTGCCCTTGTGGGTCGGGGGAGGTGGAAACAATTTGTCATGTGATGTTTTATTGTTCATTTTACCGTGATTTTAGAGTTATTTTTATTACTCCGATTTTAATAAAAATCCCAGGTAGATCAGATTTATTTTATTTGGAGTATTTGTTATCTGACTGGAACCCCCAGGTCACAATAAAAGTAGCCAGCTTTTTTGCAGCAGCTATTGAGTGTCGAAAAGCAATGATTAAACAATTCTCTTTTTCATTCTAATATTTTAATTTTATTGTTTTAATATGCAGTAAGAGGGTAGCTTCTTTTCAGTATTGTGAATTTGTGTATTTGTATATGTTCAGTTTGGTCTATGACTGTAAATAAAAACCAATCAATCAATCAAAACTGATAGGCACAGGATCACTCAAGTTCAGTATCAGAAAGGATGATGATGATTTCGTTAAACTGCTACCAGTGGTGTAGTGGAACAGGAATTGGCAGGAATGAAGCACTACCACTTGTTTCACAGCAGGGATAATGATGTAATCTGCTATTTGTCCATCCTCCACATGTCAAATCAATAAGCTTTTCTCAGAGAAACTCACTAAACAAGCTAAGCCAAAAAAAAGTTAGGTTACACTAACACACATGGCTAAAGGTTAAATTGCCACTTTTATTTTGAAAACAGAAAGTCCCTTTATTATGACCAACCAAAATGTCACAACATAGTGAGCAAGCTTTTGAGTCCACCAGAACTCTTCATCAGGCTGGATGGTAAGCAAAGCAAAATGTGGAGAGGGGGTGAGAAAAAATATGTCAGCACTGGTCAAAAATTCATTTTGCTGTCTAGTCTTAGAAAGGGTGAGGCTATGAGGACATGGCTGAGGGGATTGTCATGAAGAGCATCTGCAGTTCAGAATTCACCACTGACTGCTACCAGTAAATGAGCATGGGACATGTATGGTAAACACAGTCCTTTTGTTAAAAAGAAAATTCAGTTGAAGGAAATTACCATTTTGATCCTCAAAGGTAGAACCACATACAAAATAAGTACAATATCTTTCATGGGACCAGACTAGATTGGTCTAGTAGTCGTGCAAGATTTCAGAATTCCTGGTCACCCTTTTAACATCTTTTAAAGAACTTCTCTTTATGAGCAAGCATGATGGTGACTGATGTGGCTTTTTTTTTCATTGATGGGCTGACTGGAGTCATTTTGTAGTCCTGATTCTTTTTTCTGCTCTTTTAGAGGTGGTAGCCATTTGTGTCATGCTCTGCCCCCCTATGGCAGCCATTTTGTGTTATGTCAGACTCCTATGGCAGCCATTTTGTGACTGACATCAAAGGCATTTTTTCAAAATTCCGAATGTGCCCCCTGCTCCTAAAAGGTTGGCAATCCTTGTTCTAACCATAGTTCTATAAAAGAGTCTCAAGGACCAAATGTATCCCTACAAGTGGCCCATCTGTTCTAATCCTGTCTCCTTTTGCTCCCTTCAGGCAGAAGGAGTTCATGTCTCAGGGTCTCACAGCAAAACAGAAGAAGCACTTGGAAAAACACCTCTTCCATGGCACAGCACCAAAAAACACAACATCCATCTGCCAGAAGGGTTTCGACTCCCGTCTCTCAGGGCAGCATCTTGCCATCTTAGGCAAAGGCACCTATTTCACCTCTACTGCATGTTATGCACATGGATTTTCTCCAGCTGTGAAAGGTGGATTGCATTGCATGTTCCTCGCAAAAGTCTTGGTAGGAAAATCCACTAAAGGAAAGCCATCTTATTGTCAGCCCCCACAAAGGTTTCTTGGTGGTCCGTGTTATGATTCCTGTGCTGATAGTTCAAAGAGCAGATATGTAATCTTTAATAATAGTCAGTCCTATCCATATTTTCTGATCCATTATAAAAATGTATCTGACCCTGTTCAGTTACAAAAAGCATAAGAAAGACTTCCTTGACAGGAGGAAAAAATGCTATTAAGTGTGGGCTTTGTTTTTTTTTTTAAATGTTTTCAACCAATTTTCTTGGGACTTCAAAACAGGGAACAAAGGTAAAGATAAAAAATGAACCATACTAATCATATGACCTTTTAGATATGCACTACATAGTAGATCTAAGAACTTTCAAGTATTACTTTTTAATGGTGGGTGGCATAACAGAGCTAGCGTTCTTGCTTTCCACTGAGAAGAGCCTGTTAAAAGGTAGATTGTCTACTTAATTATAGTTTAATGTGATCTAGGAATAGGGTCTAGGGGTGAAGACAACTCTCTATACCAGTTTAGTCCTGTGGAAAGGGAGATAGGCGCTGGAGGAAAGGACAGAGGCTGTGTTGATGATACCTATGTCCAGGAATTAGATGTACAACCTGTTCTGGGAGGGGTTGTACTCTCCCTGAATGAACAGGTTTGTAGTCTGGGAGTACTCCTGGATTCCAGCTTGTCACTAGAGTCTCAAGTAGCTTCTGTGACCAAGGGCTCATCCAAACGGAGCGGGATAATCCATGTTTTTCATATCCGCTTTGTCATCTGACAGTCCCCACTCACCTGTTTGTTCGCTCTTTCCCGATGTAAAAAACCCACTTTTTTCACGCCCGCACATGCAGCGGGAGGACCCCCACATTCTTTTCGCTTTTTCTCAGCTCTGCCTTCGACACAACCCACTACCAGCCAATTGGTGTGCAAAATCTGACGTGTGCTCCTCCGCCCATTCACCCACAATCAGCAACACGCATGCGCTTGAACGTAAGAACGTGAAAGTTTGAATTTCCTGTGTCAGTAATGGAGTTCCTTGCCGCTCGCCACTCCTGTATTTTCAATATTATGCAAAAACGAATGTACGTGTTTTTGCTGAGCTTCTCTACAGTGCAGCGCTTGGCTGCGGCTCCCAGCTCCTCCCCAGGAATGCTGCCCCCGAGGGAAGCCAGCAGCACCCTCCCGTGGGTGGCCGCTCTTGGCTTGGGCAGGGAATGCGGGCAAAGAGCCCCTCGCTGCTGTGCAAAGCCTGAGAGATCCAGGCAATTCTGTGAGGTATTGGGGGGGTTAGAGAGAGAATGGGGCAAGCCATCGTCATGTAGACTTTGCGTGGGGTTAACGTGCTGATTTTTAAAAGGGATTTTTTTAAAACAAAAAATCTCCCCTCTGAAATTGACAAGAGAGCAGGGAACAGGCTAGTCAGTTTCATGAGAGGTTGGCTCAAAGCATCCCTGCAGATGATGAGGGCGCCCTAGTTACACAACTCGCTCCCCCCACCCATAAATCCATATTAAAATAGCAGAAAAGAGCCCCGCGTGCTGCCGTGCAAAGCTGCGCTGAAGCGGCCAGCACAGGCTTTGCGGTGTTCCCACTGATAAAAGAAACGTGCAAACCACTTATATGCCAATAGTACCTGTATTTTTGTTAGTTTGTATTTGCGATATTTCGCAAAATCAACTGTATGCGTTTCCACCTTTACGCATATTAACATTTCTGGAGATACACATGGCTGGCAATTCCACTTATTTCTCCAGAAATGCAGTGCGATGCTCTAGCAAACCACTTACAGGAATACCCCGCTATACGGACCTTCACTTAACATACACAAATCAGCTGGGAGGCTCGATCGCAATCAGCTGAGAGGCGCGGCAGTGCAGCAGCAGAGGCTCTAGCGCGTGGGGGTAGAAATAGACGTGATTGCGCCACCGCAAATCAGCTGGGAGGCTCAATTAGCTAGGAGGCGTGGCAGCGCAGCAGCAGAGGCTTTAGTGCGGGGCTTTGAGGCTCCGCATGAAGGAGAGGTAAAAAAAGTTTTAAAAGGTAGTGCTTCACTTTAAGGACATTTTCGGTTTACGTATTCACTCTGGTCCCATTGAGTACGTTAATGCGAGGTATTCCTGAGCCAATTATTTCCTGTATCTGTGCAGAAGAAGTTGCAGAGCCCCCCCCAACACTGGACCATTGCTCTGATTGGTTTCCTTTTCCCAGGCTTTTCCCAGACATTCGCGCACATGCACAAAAGTGGAAATATGAAGGAAGGAAACGCCCAAGAACCACCCAGAGCTGTAAAGTCCGCGGTATTGCATCCGAGCGGCTGAAGGCACAGCGGATGATTCTCGATTTAAAAAAGCAAATCTCATTTTTCGCGGTTATGCCAAAGCGGATTTAACCACGTGAAAATGCACAAAAGCGCGCGAGGTCATCTGGACTACCAAAAAATAATGAGAACACAAAGCGATCATGTCACACATTATACAGTCGTCTGGATGAGCCTTAGGTGTGTTCATGCCCAGCTTAGGGTGATTCACCAGCTATGGCCATTCCTGGATAGCGATAGCCTTGCCTCAGTTGTCCATGCTTTGCTGACTTCCCATCAGGAGTACTGCAATGTGCTGTATATGGGGCTGCCCTTGAAGATGGTACAGAGGCTGCAGCTATGCAGAATGCGGTAGCTAAACTAGTAAGTGGAGCAGACTTATGGGGCCATGTGTTACCAGTCATGAAAGCGCTGCACTGGCTGTCAATGAGCTACTGGGCCCAATTTAAGGTATTCGTACTAGCATATGAAGCCCTAAATGGCTTGGAACCCAATTACCTAAAAGCGCACCTTCCCCAGTATCAACTATCTTGGATCCTATAATTGGCAGGTGAAGCCTCAATTGCGATGCTGCCACTGAGCGCTGCTCAATTGGTGCTAACCCATGACAGAGGTTTTTCAATGGTGGCTCCGCATTTGTTGAATGCCCTCCCTGTCTTCATCATTACTGACTTTTAGAAGGAATTTGAAAATGTTCCTATTTATGCAGGCATTTGATGGCTGAAGGAGACTGCTCCTGGCAACTGTTTTTAGAATGTTTTTAATTGTTTTTATAATGCTTTTTGTTGTTAAAAAAATGTTGTAACTGTGTTTGCCACCCTAGGCTCCTTCAGGTGGAAGGCTGGGATATATAATAGTAGTAGTAGTAGTAGTAGTAGTAGTAGTAGTAGTAGTAGTAGTAGTAGTAATAATAATAATAATAATAATAATAATAATAATAATAATAATAATAATAATAATAATAATAATAATAATGCCTCTTCTCCTTGCGAAACTGTATTCCATACACATCCTCAGCCTACATCAGCAGGTCAAGCAATGGAACAATATGACTCTCAACACGCCCCCTCCTCCAAATAGGTGTGCTTTACATTCTCACACATGCTTTTATATGGAGCTGATTAATAATAAATGTCTGAAAGTTTATGAGAGGTATCTCTTCATGTTCTTCTCTTAAATTTTAACTAATGTACATTTATTCATATCTTCATCAATTTCTGTACATTCCTCCATTATTGTGATGAGTGATTATACTGCACTTGAGAATTCTGAAAATAGATAGCACGCTACTTCAGATGATGATTCTACTCAACCCTCAATATTGTTCATCGCCTTATGAACATTAATTGTCTTTGTAACAATGCACTGACTATTAGTTGTGTGGGGGGTTGTACAACAAAATATTGTGTGCAAAATAATTTTCTGTGAATTGTTTGCAACAATTGTGCATTTATAGTCGAAAGGATTTCAAGTGGTTTTTTTGTTTGTTTGTTTGTTTCCAGAAAGAATATGGTAAGTGGTAACTGGCTGAAATTTGGAGACATTGTATGGGTGACAGTTTGTGACAATAACCAAGAAGGACAACCCCATAGTTCTACTCATGTATAAATTTCACAATAAAAGGCAGAACTTTGCCCTCCAGGGCTTTTTGCTGGAGTATTTTTGGAACCCAGTAGTTCCCAACCCCCCAAAAGGAAAATGGTAAGTGGTAACTGGCTGAAATTTAGAGATGTACAGGTTCAAATCTGTGACAATGTCCTAGAAGGACACCCCTGTAGATCTACTTATGTGTACATTACACAATGAAAAGTGCACCTGGGAATCCAAATGGACCTCACAAGTCAGGATGAAGGGTATTACTCCATGCATGCTAGGGACCATTTCAAGACACCAGTGGAAAAGAAATTGAATGCATGTACATTTAAAATATATAATCATGCAGCTTTTAGACTACTGTAATGCGTTCTACGTTGGGTTACCCTTGAAAACGGTCCGGAAATTACAACTGGTACAGAATGTGGCGGCACGTTTGATTAAGAACAGCCATCGCTGTGATCATATCACTCCGGTGTTAGGAGAACTACACTGGCTACCAGTTGTTTACCGGGCCCAATTCAAGGTGTTGGTGTTAACCTTTAAAGCCCTATATGGTTTCGGCCCAGTTTATCTGAAGGAGCGCCTACAGCATCACCAAGTACGCCGCCTGACGAGATCAGCCACACAAGACCTCCTCTCGGTCCCACCAGTTAAAACAGCTAGACTGGTGCGGACCAGAGAGAGGGCTTTTTCGATTGTGGCTCCCACCCTCTGGAATTCCCTGCCATATGATCTTCGCCATGCCCCCTCCCTGGTAGGTTTCCGCCGAGCCTTAAAGACCTGGCTATTCAGGCAGGCCTACAGGATTTCCGGGGATTAGTTTTATCTTGTTATAGTTGGATGGTTTTTTTAGATTATTTATTGACTAAAGTTGGTTATATGTTGTATTCATTCTATTTATGTATGTCGCCTAGAGTGGCCGTTGACTCGGCCAGATAGGCGACTCAGAAATAAAATTTATTATTTATTTACTTTAAAAAAAATGATGACAATGAAAGCTGAAACTCTGGCAAAAACACTAAGAACAAAAATTGAAAATGGTGCCTGTGAACCACAATAAATGAATGGAAATGGAAGACTAGGCAGAACTGAAGCAGAACACTTTGGAAGTATTTGCTGGTCAGACAGTCAATGCAGAGGTGGTGGTGAGGATTGCCCAGCATCCTCTGGGCAAGTGGGGAATGCCACCACTTGGGAAAACGGCAGGTGATTTATTTTCTGGATGAAATACCATGAAAAACCAGTTTGTAAGCAAGGTCACCCAACGCAGAGGTCAAATCTCATCCTAAAAAAGATGAATGCATGTTCACACTGCACATTACATTTATTTATTTTACATTAATATCCCACCTTTTCCCAAAAGAGCTCAATGTGGCATATAGGCATGGTTCTGCCCCTCCTGATTTTATCCTCACAACAACCCTGTGAGGTAGATTAGGCTGAGAGACAGTGACTGGCCCAAGGTCACTCAGTCAGCTTCATGGACAAATGGGGATTTGATCCATGGTCTCCCAGATTCAAGTTGGATGCTGCAACCATTACACCACACTGTCTCTCCTATATGTCTATATGGAATCTCTATGTGGACATATGATGGGGAATTTTATATATACATACATGTATAGCTAATGGGGAACTCAATATACATAATCAATAAGAAAAAACATTCTTTTATGAAACTATAAAGCTATAAAGGTTCATAACATTTTAATAGTTTAGTAGGAAGCCATATCTTTTTCTCTTTGGAGCTGTCTCCCTGACTATGCTGGTCGTTTGGAACTACTTGTACTCAAAACAATTGATAACACTGTGCTGAATATCTCAGTACCTCTAAGACGTAGAAAGAATTGCAGAATAGCTAAAATGCTCAGCTCATTAGCTGCTTAGCTCACTGTGAAAATGTACTTTCATGTGAAATACTGAACATTGCCAAATTCATTAGAACACGATGCAGAGAAGTACAGTACCTATGCAATGCCTATGCAAAATGCCTGTGTAATACTGTCATGTCTATGTCATTCTGATGTGTTAAATCCTGATTGGTAGATGCTCAAGTCTTTGTACTGAAATGTATAAAAACCCCAGGCAAACAGTGCCAAGTTGCAGTTCTCCACTCACTAGGAGGGAGACTGACCAAGTGTACACTTGTCATCCAATAAAGGCCTACCTTTTTGCTGCAAGCCTGTGTCTTCAAAAATTTTATTCAAAAACCCCCAGCAAAAGAACCCACGGGAGAAATACAAAATTCTCCAACGCACATCATAACCCTTATGTCTATGTGATCATACATAACCAGAGTTTATGGATTCCTGTGATTGGAGGTGTGATTGTACATGATCAGTTTCCATTTAGCAGTCTAAAAGGGTAGAAAAAGATGAGAATCTTCACACAAAACTGCATCTTAAATGATTGGTAGATACAGTCAGTCTCTCCTTTATGTTCAAAAGAGCAAATGGACTTTCTGCAATGCCTTTTTCAGCATATGGCAAAAAGCAAGTTAAACTTCATACAGATTGCTGCAGGCTGTCAGAAAATTAAACCTGCCAAGGGAATCTGCCTCACAGGTCACATTTGAAAAGCAAAATACAATGATAAAATCCACTATAATAAAATATTTGCATTTTCTTGGAGTTTGTGGTAGAGTGGCATTGGCCATGGGCACTTGGAGAATATATGGACTGCATGAATGTATAAGGAGAGTGAGAATACCCCTTAGCTATTGATACCATATGAAGAATTTCATTTTATTTTTAATTATCTTGCCAAACAGCCAATTCAGGCTGTTGTGAGAGCATAATGTTTTAGATGACTTATAATTATAATACTGGTAGCAATTTACACTTGGTAGTCTTTAAAGCACTCCAAAGGCATTTAAAGAGCTTATGTAGAGCCTCCGTAGAAAAAGCAGTGATCAATTTAGACTTTATTTTTCCTCTTTGTTTTTTACAATATCCATTTCTAAAATTCTCAAATTGTCCAGAGATGAATAGTTAACATACAGTACCATCAGGCGTTATGGAAATCAGCTGCATGTGACTTCAGCAGCAATTCATTCTGCAGCTTCATTCTCTTGGGCCTTTAGTAATGAACTAGCTTTGCCTCCTTGACTTAGAATTTCGATGGCTGAATCACATTTAGACTGCTATCAACAGGAAGCACATAAAAAGGCTGGGCTATTAAACAGCAGTATTGAAAAACATCTGGCTCTCTGGTGCCCACAGACACTGTAATCAGGTGCAAAAGAGGATGGGACTCCTTTTGTCATGCAAGCTTCGACATGCCCCTTCCCTGGATACCTTCCGCCTTAAAAACTTGGCTGTTTGGTCAGGCCTTTGGGACTATCGGGATGGGCTAATTATATACTTAATGCCCGTTGCTATGTACTACATTTGCTGCTATTTTGTCACTGTTGATTATTTATATTTATTGTATTTACTGTATTTACTGTATTATTGTATTTTATTGAATTTAATATGTACGCCGCCTAGAGTGGCTTCGGCCAGATAGGCGGCCTAAAAATTAAATTATTATTATTATTATTATTATTATTATTCTGAAATCCCCTGCTTTACCAGAGTATGAAACATGTTGGAGCCCTATCCTCTTCTGTCCACTCTAGTTGTTAAGAAGAGTTCCATTCCTGTCTAACCCTCTTCTCCTGCTGCTGCTGCTGATTTGCCACAAGCTCCAGTTGTCTCCCAGTGAGAATCTATGTGTGAAAAGATGACATGGGGACTCCTGACTAGCTGTCAGGGCTGAGTCATGGCCAATGCTCTGGACTGAAGTGAGACAGGAACCAGGAGTCCAGACTGCCTAATAGTCAAGATCAGAGGCCAAATGAGAAAGCAAGACTAGAGAACAATCTAGGAGGTAAGGTCCAAAAAGCAAACAGGATCAGAGGGTAAACTAAAGGCAGGTCCAGAGAACATGTCAGAGACTGAATATTGAAGAGTAATCAGAAGCAAAGGGCAAAAGCAGAGGCAGGACTACAAAACAAAGCCAAGAATCAGGGCCAAAACATGTCTAGAACCCCAGAGGCACAGCAGAGTGCCAGCGTCGTTTTTAACTGGTGCAAGGATCCAGTGAGACAGGAAGCAGCTAATAGTCAGTCTGGGTAGATGGAGCCTGAATGTTCTTTCAAGAGTGACTGTAGTTGCATAGCCCTTCAAAGGGGGCTGAAGCCAGTCATTTTTGACACCATCATTGCTCCTTGCTTGATGACCACCATGTATATCTCTGTGTTTGCAGGCACAATTGTCTTTATTAAATAAATTGTCTGCCAGTATTAGTACTCCACACATGGGGATAGGAATATTGGCCTACTGTGAGAATTACTGAGATAATGAATGTGAAGTGCTTTTGAGCACTTAGGGGAAAGGGTTTTTACTATTATAATTAAAACATACTCAGCAAAGATAATCACACTTTTACTGAAAGGAGCATTAAAAAAATGAAGGATATTGTTAAGCTGTTAAAGATTTCCATTAATTATACTTTTATTTTTGTTTCCCTAAACGCTAACCTCTGAGAATTTTTTCTGTCAAAAATAATATTTTTATCTTATTGCTTCTTCATTGCTCATCTGTATTCATCTTTTGTTTGCTCTATGTGCACATCTTCCACAACTTCCATTCAGTGCTCGCCAATCGCTTTGCAAACTTTGAATTAGTCTCACTGAGGAGACAAAAACAGTACCTCTATTTTTATAGATGGGAGAAGCAGCTCTGACATAAGTCAGTGACTCACTGACTTGGCTGTCAGTAGATACTTTAAATAAATAAATTAAAAATAAAATAAAGCAATTCATTGGTTTAAGTTCAGATGTTCCACCAGAACAGAACTACTGAGAGTAGGCCCATTGACAGGAATGATCCTAAGTTAGTCATGTGTATAAACTTAAATAGGTCTACTCTGAGGGCTAGCATTGGGTTAACTTTGAAGCTTAGTGCTACTGTTTTTATAGGGTTGGCAATCCCACTCTCCACCTGACATTGATGAACTGATGATGGAGCTGCTAGAAGTGGGATCTTGACAGCGAGTGACGTATGTGTGAAGAAATACCTTGCACAAATTTAATGGGATGTCTTTCTGGAGAGCTTTGATTATAACAATAGTCTCAAAACAGTCACTGTGATTTAGTACTCTGGTTTCTTGCTCAGTTGACATATAAAAAAATACCTACCATTATTTCCTTCTGACTGCTCGCTTCTCTTTCATCTTCTGTCTTATTCCTTATCTTTTTACTGTTAATTCACAAAGCCCTAAACAACTTGAGCCCAAAATACCTTAAAGACTGCCTCACTCTATATGTTCCATCTTGATCATGAGATCTTCTAATGGGGCACTTTTGGTGGTTCTCCACACCCCTGAGGTTTGGTTGGCCTCCACCAAGGACTGAGCCTCAGGGTGGCAGGCCCTGCCCTGTAGAACTCCTTACCAACAGAGGTTTGGCAGGAACCATCGCTTCTTTCTTTCAGATGTCTCCTGAGAACCAAACATTTAGGCCTTTTAACATGATTTTTTTTTCTTCCACTCAATGCAGTATTTGTTGATGCTTTTATTATTGCTTTTATAAAATTAAAAACCAATAAAAACATCATTAATGTTTTTTGTATGTTGTAAGCCGCCTTGATGTATGTACTTCTATGAAAAGACCGGTTTACAAATACTTAGAAAACCGTCTTTTCAGTAAGGTCAGGATCATTCAAACTATGGTATTCCCGATCTCTATGTATGGATGTGAAAGCTGGACAGTGAAAAAAGCAGGTAAGAGAAAAATCAACTCCTTTGAAATGTGGTGTTCGAGGAGTGCTTTGTGCATACCATGGACTGCAAAAAAGACAAATAATTGGGTGTTAGAACAAATTAAACCAGAACTATCACTAGAAGCTAAAATGATGAAACTGAGGTTATCATACTTTGGACATACTTTTCCTCACTGCCACCCTCAGCCACACACCTTCCTTTGCAATCATCCCTGAAAGGGCAAAGAAAAACTGGTAGGGCTGGAAGGAGAACAAAATGAGCTGGAGATGGTGTGTGAATGGAGCTGAGAACCCATTAGTGTTGTCTCTTCAGGACCCAAAATTTCTCTTCAGAGGACTGAGGCAGGCTTTTGATGTCAGAAAACATCACACCACAATTCTTTGTTCACTTCTGCATCGTACATTTAAAGCACATCACTTCCCCTAAATAATCCTGGGAATGGCAATTTAACCTACAGGGCTGTTATCACACCACTAAAATAGTTAAATTTTATACTTCATGGACATACATCAGTCTGAACTAAGAGTTTATTAGTCAGACCATAGAAATTGCTATGAAAATTGAACAGAAAAAGCAGAGTGTAAAAATAGTTAAAATGGATCAACTCAGAGCCTACTTTATAGAAAGAAAGATTTCAGTTTTATTCCAATACAATTTTTAAAGTTTTTTTTAAACTTCATTTTGTAAACCAGAACAAGTACAGAAAATACAAAAGGCACAGAACTCACTCAAAAAGGGGGGGAAAATAAAAAAGGAACAAATATTAACCAAACTCATGTCCTGTCTAATCTCACATGCAGGGCCGGCACCAGAGGGTGGCCAGGCTGATCCCTAGCTGAGGGCCCCTGCAGTCCAAAGGGGCCCCTCCTTAGGGTGGGAGGGTTATGTTCCCATTCTATGATCCACGGCAGCATTGGGTCTTGCAACCTTACCCTGCTGCTGATCACAGAAAGATGGCTCCCAGGCACCCCCCAATACAGACAATGCGGGCTTCAATAAGCCTGCCTGCATGCCTCATTTGCCTCTCCCATCAGTGTGAATGCCATGCACGCTGTGTGTGCGTGCCTGCCGTCATTCAAGATGGTGGCAGGGGCTTCCTAAGAGGCTGATGTTCTACAGTCATCTTGATTGATGGCAGGTGTCATTCACACAACACGAGAGGTAGGTGAGGCACGCCAGCAGGCTTATTAGCCCTGTGCCACCTGCATGGGGGGTGGTGCTGGGCTACAGCACCGTGGGCCCAGGGCGGGCTGTTGCCCAAGGGCCCAGTCATGCCTGGTGCCAGCCCTGCTCACATGAGGAAGTAGTGTAATTGGTACTGACAAAATGGATCTGAAACATGCACACGTTGTTCAGAAGAAAAGGTACTCTCTCACACACACATACATAAGATCAGCAGGAAAATATGACAACTTTTGAGAAAGCTGCAGTGATTTTCATTGTACGCAGCTCCAAGACACATTTATGAGATCAATTCTACTATTGCAGTGTCAAACCATTGCCTACATTTTGACTGATGAACTGTAACTGTTTTCGAAGACTAATCAATATGGAGAACAAAAAACAAGTAGAAGATGAAATGCAGCTGGAGAACTTAAGAGATGGAACAGATGTAGAATGAAAATATTGTAGAAATTTCTGGGTTTGCTTTTATCTTGCTTTTGAGAGAGAAAGAGAGACTTCATGGACCAGAATGGTGCATGCTGGTGAGGAATCTTTTCTCTTGTCAGAAACCCAACAATCAAAATGTAGGCTTCTGCAGCTGTGGTGAGTAATCTGTCAGCAGGGACACCATGACAGCCTAGAAAAGAGAATTAATAAATACATGAAATAACCAGTCACACTGGGAAATGGCCGTGCATACAGAATGTTGATATGCAATAGTGAGGAATATGTGAAGTTTTAATAAAGAAAGGTGCACGTGCGGAATGCATTTATCTTACTATTGATTAATCATGACCAGAGCTTGGAAGATTACTTTTAAAAAGTAATAAATTACAGTTACAATTACTTGGCCCAAAAAGTAGTAATTACCGTTACAATTACAATTGCTCTGAAAGTAACTGATTACTTTTTCTCAAAAGTAATCACTACAATTACATTTCAGTTACTTTTTAAAAAAAAAACTCCTACAAGGTGCTGGCCTTGGCTGCTGCACATCTAAGAAGCCTAAAACAATATTAAAAATAAACACACACACACACGGGGTAGTAGAATAAAAAATTTTATCCATAAGATTAACATAATGGCATAACAGAATCTCACATCCCCCCAAGCAATGAAGATACCCCAACTCTTGAAATCAAATTTTATACTTGAAATGCTTTTATAATATGTTTCTGTTATGTCTCAAAAGAACAAGATGCTCAAAGAGCATGTCAGACAAGGAATGTCTTTTTACAGTCATTACGTTGCCACCAGTACTGAACAGGCGTTCTACTGCGGCGCTTGAAGGCATGCCTGTGTTGTGCTGCAAAAAACACCGCAGCACACGTGGAAAGCCATGGAGTGATGATACTTCCCTGCTGGGAGACCTCAGGTACCTCACCAGTTCCTCCTCAGCAGTGTCCACTGCTGACTTCTTGCCCTGGGGCAGAAAGTTAAAGAAGTCATCTGCTAAGTCATCTCCTTCCTGGTCTTTATCTGAAGACTGATCACTGTCCTCATTAAGTACACCCATCTTTATTTCAGCTTTCAGCAAGGCTTCCATTGTGTGTCTAAGAAAGAGAGAGGATATGTTAACACATATATGTTAGGAAACCATCATCTGCTCTTCATTTCCTGATGCTTGTCATGTCCCTTGGTTCAGGGTCCAGCCGGAGCCTGTGGATGATGACATGGAAGGTAGGAAGGTGACCAAGTCACCACACTCATGAGGCAGCACAGCAGACCCTTAAGGATTACCTGCAGCAACCCAAGGTTGTGATGAGGAGCCCCAGGAAGAAAAGGCCCAGCCCCTGCCTACCACCTTAAGCCCTCTGATGCCTCCCTTGAGACAACATTTCCCTTGGAGTAATCCACCCAAAGGGCTTCCCTAATGTTCTTACTTGTTGGTATGGGTGGTGGCCTGACACGATTCCAGCCAATCTAGTTTGAAGCGAGGGTGTAGGCAGGCTGCCAGAAGAAGCCTCTTGTCCTCCCAGATAGCTGCAAACCGCTTTCTTAGGGCTTCGCGCACACCTCTCAGCAGCTGAAAACAGTATGTGTACCTCTCAGGTTTGTTTTCCAGTCCTTCTAACTTGCGGTCCAGATTGCAGAGCGTTGGTAGCAAATACCCCATGAACATGCCGTTCTCCCGTTGCAGGATATCTAGGGACTGGGCTAGTGGCTCCATAATCTCTGTGTATTCCTGTACCACTTCAATCTCAGCAGCTGTGATCCTGGACAAGGAGCAGCGGTCCATTATGGCATGCATTTTTAGTGGCACAGTTGACAGGAGCTCATGTAGTTGCTTCAACGCATCAAAGGTGGAATTCCACCTGGTCTTATTCGGTACCTTCAGATACACACCACATTGCGCATGGATATACTCAGCAATCTGGGCTGAGTGGTTCTGCTTGGACCACAACTTGCTGCACTTTCCCATCAAGGAACGAAACTGTTTCTTGAAAGGACCAAGAAGACTACTTTTGGAGGAGTCAGAAAGCATGGCCTCTATGTCTTGTGTTGCCACAAGGTTGAGGGTGTGGCTAGCACATCTCTGGTGTGGTGGTAAAACAAAATCCTCTCCTGAGTCTGCAGCTTCTTCCTCTGCCTCAGGTCCTGTGTCCAGGATCTCACAGATAGGCACAAACTCCATCTCAGCCTCCTCCTCCGCCTGGTTATCACCATCATCGTCACTGGTGCCTGCAGCTTCCACTGGTTCTTTGGCCATGAAAACTCTGAATGCTTTCACAAAGTTGGAGCCATTGTCTGTAGTAGTGCACATAACTTTGTTGTGGATCCTGTACTGCACATGTACATCATGCAGTGCTTTTGAAAGGACATCGTATGTACGGCGCCCCTTCAGACGCTTACAAGCCAAGGCCCCGACCTCACGTTTCAGGGTAGTTGGGTTGATCCAGTGGGCTGTTACCCCAAAGTAACTCTTCTTGACATTGGTCCAACAATCTGCAGTGGTTGCTATATATGCCACAGCACCCATTCGGTTTGCAAGAGTTTCTCTCATGTGGCATGCTCTCTTCTCAATTCTGTCTCTCGGAGTCTTGGCACATATGATGGTGAGATCTTTGGGGAGTCCAATGCGAACCAGATTAATGAATGATGGTTTGTCCACAGTCTGAAGTGGTAATGTCTCCTCTACAATGAAATCAATGATTCTCCTGTCAAGATTGCTCTGGGTGACAGGCTCCCTGCCAGATCCCCACCTCTCAAGGGTTGTCTGCTGCTGCTTCAGCATTTTGGGAGGAGGGGTGTCATGCATTGGTTCAGGAAGGCCACGTCTCCATGCCTTTATTGCTTCTTCAATTGCTCTCAGCTTCTCAGGGTGTGCCCTCTGAGGAAGAAGAACAAAGCATGAATCCAAGAAAAAATGGAAGAGGAACTTCACAATTTAAACATAAATAGACAATGGACACTCTTTGAGGACCAGCATGACAAAGGCTTACCTCAAAATGTTTCTTCACATTGGATGAGGAGGAAACAGCTGACCTCAGATTTTTGATCATTGCAAGGCAGTAATTGCATCGTACAACAACATTTTTCCCACTCTGGCTCACAAATGTACAAGCTTTCTCAAAGCCAAACCATGGTACTTGCTGTTCTGCAGATGTGGCTGTGGGCAACTGGCACTGCTTCATGCCCTCCTCCTCCTCGTGCACAGGGCCTCCTTTCTGAACCTCACTTTCTAGTTTTGCCACCTCAGGATCAACAAGCTGTGACTCAAGTGGCCGCACTAACTGACTGCTGCTCTCAGCAGCAAAACCTGCAACAGGCGTCTCTGTAATAAACAAGAGATAATGCTCCTATATGGGTGAACTTCAGCTGTGATGTGCCCCCATCTCTTCCCCATGCTGCAAGATCCCCCAGTCAGAGTGGAAGTAAGCAGGTCGATAGCACAATTATTTGCTCACTAAATAACCCTGCCTGGGCCAGTCTAACCTACTATCTCACAGGGTTGTTGTGAGAACAAAATGAGACTAGGGTTCAAATCCCCACATAGCCATGAAGCTCACTGAGTGACCTTGGGCCAGTCACTGCCTCTCAGCCTCATGAAAACCCTATTCATAGGGTCACCATAAGTTGGAATCAACTTGAAGGCGGTACATATATTTTTTATTTTGAATATGATGATTATGATAATAAATATGCAGCATTTCAAATTAATTCTGTATGAGAAGCATTCCATGCCAAGCTTGGAAAACCAAGGATGAGGTATAAAATGTAGACAAAAATACTTTTGACAAAATGCCGTTTATCTTTTATCTTTTATATATATGAGCCTGGGTAGGGAACATTTAATCTAGCCTACTTGCTTTCAGCAAGAAGGGTTAAGTGCCTTCAGGCTAGGGCAGTCACCAGAAGGCCACAGCAGAGACAAAGGAGCCTAGTGTTGTGGAGATGTTAGATGGGAGCGTTGGGGAGTAAAGATGGAGGCTCCTGAAGGCTGCAATTCTAAACACACTTACTAAGGGATTAAGCCCCATAGAACTCAACAGGACTGACTTCTAAGTAGATATAGTTTGGACTGTGCTGTTGGTAAACCTTGACTAGGGTTCTTCTGCAAAGACATCCATATCCAAGCAGGGTTGGCAACCCCCTGCCTGGAATACCCTGCCCTTATCTTTTAATGTGGCTGCTCCAAATGTTTTTACAGATTTGACCCTTTACTTCAGAAAGAGGTCTGAAAAATGAGTAAGAGTAAGAAGTATCTTTTACAATTGTTCTTTTCAATTCACTCTTGAATGAACATCATACCTAGGGCAGATCCACACCATTCCTTTAAAGCACATTCAACACCCATTTGAAGCACATGAATCCCACCACAGAATCATGGGAACTGCAGTTTGTTAAGAGTGGTGAGAACTATAACTGTGAGGGGGAAATGACACTTCCCAGAATTCTTTAGGGGAAGTCATGCGCTTGAAATGCGAGTTGGATGTGCTTTACACATATTGTGTGAATCCGCTTAATAAATTTTGCCTGCATGTAAATTGTTTTAATTAATTTTTCAAAATGGAAATAAGCTATAAAGTGTAGTGGGTGACCATGGGCTACTCACCATTTCTCAGCCTATCTGCCCCTCAGGATGAAAACAATGGAGAACCATGACTACCCCAAGGCATACTTAAAATGTAAAGGAAGTATTGTACAACCATAGTATGTAATTGGATACTTATAGGGACACAGCATGACAAAACTGGGTGGAAGTAATGAGTGGGGTACCACAGGGCTCGGTCCTGGGCCCAGTGCTCTTCAACATTTTTATTAACTACTTGGATTAGGAGGTACAGAGCATGCTTATCAAATTTGCAGATGATACAAAATTGGGGGGCATAGCTAATACCGTGGAAGACAGAAAGAAAATTCAAAGGGACCTTGATAGGCTGGAGCATTGGGCTGAAAACAACAGAATGAAATTCAACAGGGATAAATGCAAAGTTCTACACTTAGGAAAAAGAAACCAAATGCACAGTTATAAGATGGGGGATACTTGGCTCAGCAGTACGACATGCAAGAAGGATCTTGGAATTGTTGTTGATCACAAGCTGAATATGAGCCAACAGTGTGATGTGGCTGCAAAAAAGGCAAATGCTATATCAGGCTGCATTAACAGAAGTATAGTTTCCAAATCATGTGAAGTATTAGTTCCCCTCTATTCAGCACTGGTTAGGCCTCATCTTGAGTACTGTGTCCAGTTCTGGTCTCTGCACTTCAAGAAGGATGAAGACAAACTGGAACAGGTTCAAAAGAGGGCAACAAGGATGATCAGGGGACTGGAAACAACGCCCTACGAGGAGAGACTGAAGGAACTGGGCATATTTAACCTGGAGAAGAGAAGACTGAGGGGAGATATGATAGCACTCTTCAAGTACTTGAAAGGTTGCCACACAGAGGAGGGCCGGGATCTCTTCTCGATGATCCCAGAGTGCAGGACACAGAATAATGGGCTCAAGTTGCAAGAAGCCAGATTTCCACTGGACATCAGGAAAAGCTTCCTAACTGTTAGAGCCATACAACAATGGAACTAATTACTAGACAGGTAGTGGAATCTCCGACACTGGAGGCATTCAAGAGGCAGCTGGACAGCCATCTGTCGGGAATGCTTTGATTTGGATTCCTGCATTGAGCAGGGGGTTGGACTTGATGGCCTTATAGGCCCCTTCCAACTCTACTATTCTATGATTCTATGAAAATACTTATATAAGCATGACTATCAAATATGTTTATTTATATAACCTGTAAAGATATTTATAGTGCAATCCTATGTTTGTTTACTCAGAAGCAAGTCCCAATGTATTCAATGGGGCTTACTCAACCAGGGAAAACTGCAGCCTCAAGTGATAAGGAACTTGTTCTTTTAACAAGTCCTTTAAGTTGAGACCTTATCCCAGTCTGCGTCTGTGTTGAAATTGCTTTTTAATGTTTTTAAACTTTTTCTTTAAAAAATGTTTTTAAAGCTTTTAAAAATGTTTTTAAAGATGTTTTGTTTTAATATATTTTAAAGTCTGTTTTTATGATTTTTAAAGTGTTTTTAGTGCTTTTGTTTGCTGCCCTGGGCTCCTACTGGGAGAAAGGGTGGGATATAAATCAAATAATAAAAATAAATAAATAAATAAACTTCATTCATTTTTTTAAAAAATGAGTATTAGTTTCCTACATAATAAAAACTGTGATAAACCCTGCCTAATTTCTTTAAAAATAGGGTTGGAGGGAGAGAGATTTACAACACAAACACAAGTCTGCACTATGTTTACTCACAAGTCCCATTAATTTACAGCACAATCCTAACCATGTCTACTCAAAAGCAAGTCCTAATGGAGTTCAATGGGGTTTACTCCAGGTACATGCTTTACTCCCAGAAATGGCTTTACTCCCAGAAAAGCAGATATTGGATTAAATACTTTCATATTTCATAGCCCAGGGTCTGACTCTTGGACAGAAGAGGAAAAAAAACATTAAGCCATATTACTTACGCAAACTGCAAAAAACTCAAAGCCACCATATTCTGACGTTCAGCCTAGGCATGCCTGGATCAACAAGTCACAACTCTGGCATCATTGGCTACAATCATGAAAGGGCGGGGTTACAGCCAGAGCTTTGAAAAGTTACTTTTTTAAACTACAACTCCCATCAGCCCCAGCCAGCATGGCCACTGGATTGGGCTGATGGGAGTTGTAGCTAGAGCATGGATCTGTTTAAAAAAAGTTGTGTGGGGGGGGTTATGTTTTGGTGTATATCTCGGGAATTAGACCACCTAGAAACTTACTTTTTTTTTAAATTGAAGCGGAGAGTCCGGAGAGTAAGGGGTGGTAGCCAGAGAGCCGGAGCCCCCCCCCAAAAAACCAGAGACTCCAGCCGAAAACACACACACCGGGGCACACACACACACACACAAATCATCATCACTCACCTCCACAGCTCTTCGCCATTCTGCTGCTGCCTTCTCCGTTGTCCTTCAACTGGCTTTTTCCTCCGGCGTCCATTTTGTCCTCTCAGACGGTAGCAGCAGGCCCTGCCTATTCACCTCTTCCCTTGTGCCTCCTAACACAGATCACGAAGGAAGAGAGAGTCTGCGCAGAGGTCCAATCAGTGTGAGGCACATGTCTTGTGTTAACCAATCACAGCCAGGAGCTGACCTCCCCTTGTTCCCGCCCCCAAGTAACGTCCAACCTAACGTGGAAACGTTAAAGTTGCAGCTGAAAAGTAGGGGAATTACTAGTCGTTCCTTTACTTGCCAAATGTAATGGAATTACCCACTCGTTATTTAAAATTGTAACTAATTACAAGTAACTCGTTAAAAATAACGAGTTACTTCCAAGCTCTGATCATGACACAAGAACAGCTCTAATGGATCAGACTAAAGATCCATCCATTCTAGCATCCTGTTTCTTACAGTGGCCAAAGAGATGCCCCAGAAAGCCCATAAGCAAGACAGGAGGGCAATAGCCCTCTCCCACTATGGCTCCTCAGCTCTGCCTCTGGTCATGGAGCTAAGATACAGCCGTCAAGATTAGTTAAGGTCGGTACTTCCAGGGAGCATATTTCACTTCACAGATTTATCCATTTATACCAAGGGTAAGAGATGGATTGATTCCATAAAGGAAGCCACAGACCTGAACTTACAAGATCTGAACAAGGTGGTTCATGGCAGATGCTCTTGGAGGTCACTGATTCATAGGGTCACCATAAGTCGAAGGCACATAACAACAACATACCAAGTGTGGGGAACCCCAGGCTCGGGGTCCCAGATGGAGCCCTCTAGGGCCTATCCATCCCTTGGGACTCTCTCCAGACCATACCTCTCACTGACTCTGCTCTGCATCCTCCCTGAGTACTTTTGCCTGGCTGGACTGAATTGTGGCAATGCCTCTTGCATGCCTGGATGGAGGATGAAAACATGTGTGTACGCATAGAAACCTCTGACTTCTAAATAGTTGGAATGGAGCCTACTAGACCAAAGCTAAGAGTTACAGCCAATGCAATGGCATCCTCTTCCCACTTTTGCCTCTGGCCACACGCACCACTGGAATGCAGTCTCTGGAAGGCTGCCCAGGAAGGAATGCAGTCCTCAGGCTGAAAAAGGTTCCCACCTCTGGTTTACACCTTGGGTGTAGATTACAATAAAATAGTCTCTGGTATTGTTCATATATGCACACTAACAGGCACAAAGGCAGGGGAGATTAGCTTTTGGCCCTTCAACAGTCTCTCGTCTAGGACTTGCCAGCTGCCTGCTCCTACCCATTACTAAAGTCAGCCATTAACAGATTAAATACATGTACATAAATAAAATTAGTGACAATTGTGCTTACCTTTCATCGTGGACCAGTCCTTTGAATGGCTATGCTAGCAAATAAACCAACAGAACCGTGTGCAAGAACTGCAGTGCTAGTGCAACATCACAACCTGTAATTATTATACCTGTGTTGCACTTTTCTAGCATAGCATCACATGCTGACAAAACTACAGGAGTAACAGCCACTATTGCCCAATGCAGTTCAACCAGTGGAAGACTACTGAGCCATTAAGTGGCTCAGAGATGAGTGGGATGGAGGCAGGACTAGAGAAACCTTATGTATCTTTTAGTCACTATTACTACGCCAGCACAGACCTAGGATGTTATATATATTGGTAAGTAGACATAAGGGAGGTTGTAACTGTCAGTTGGACAGCAGATTGGGGTAATTTCCCCTGCAGCACAGAGAATGCCTCCTTTATGCTATTAGAGCTTTGTATGTAGATAGGATTAGAGTGCCCATATACCATAACTGTCCACTTCCTATTTTCAGTCTCTTGAAAAACCAGCGACTGTGGCGAATAAAACACTTCATCATCAACTTCTTCTGGCTTTCTGGGCAAGCAGTGTAAAAATGTCCAATCAGCAGCAGCCACTTTTGCAGTCTAAAGATGGAAAAG
The DNA here is from genome assembly GCF_030035675.1 of Rhineura floridana. Taxonomy (NCBI): domain Eukaryota; kingdom Metazoa; phylum Chordata; class Lepidosauria; order Squamata; family Rhineuridae; genus Rhineura; species Rhineura floridana. The sequence goes on along the minus strand of NC_084484.1, from coordinate 89,625,308 downwards.
AAATATGGACCTTTGAAATTGAATGATAGGATATGCTACATGAGTAACAAATGACCACACGAAGCTGACAAGTTGAAATGATGCACAGCCTACTATATTTTTTTTAATTACTCTCTGTCAAAAGCCCCGATTTTGGCAATGTTGCATGGGTCATGCTAGGGTCTGATAAGCTGAAAGTATCATGTAGGTATTCTACTTCTGGCTCCTTTGTCCTCTCCACAGTTATTACAGTAATTGCTCTCTTGCTCACTGCTGTGCTGCATGAGCCACGAGCAGTCTGTTTTAAGCTGTGGGTTCTCCTCTTTGTAGACTAATTAGGTGCCAAGGAGTATTTATCCTCTCTCTGTCCCCTTCTCTTGCCACTTCTCTTTCATTTTCTTTCTTTAAATGCCAAAAAACACACAAAACGTTTTTAACAAAGCATCAGGTCTACATAAACCATCTTATAAAATGTCTGCACACTATGACATGCATGATTAGTAGTGGGCTAGGAAAATAGCCTGATATATTTACGTAATTTTTTTCCTAGGCCTAATACCTACATCACTATGGCAGCACAGTAGCTATCAAAAAAACAACGAAACATGTTTCAGCTTTCCACCATCTTATTAATCTATCTGATCACATAGGATCATATCATTACTTCCCATGTAAGGGCTCCCCACCACTGTCCAAGAGGCATTAGAAGGTATCCCATTATTAGGACAGCCGCACATGGTCCAACCACCCATACATTACTTAACCAATATGGAGACAATACACTGGAGCATGTTTTATGGCATCTCCCATGCCTCTGCAGTAACTTATTCACTGAACATAAGAAGAGCCTGCTGGATCAGGCCAGTGGCCCATCTAATGCAACATCCTGTTCTCATAGTGGCCAACCAGATGCCCATGGGAGGCCTGCAAGCAGGATCTGAGTGCAAGAGCAACTGGTTTTCAGAAGCATACTAGCTCTGACTATGATGACTGAGCACAGCCGTCATGGCTAGTAGCCATTGATAGCCTTATCCTCCACAACCTTATTTGTGAGCATGTAGAACGTATATACTTCGATATAAGACGAAATACTGAATCATCACTTTGTAGCCAGAACAAATGTTTCCTTTTCTAATAACGGAGTGATTGACAGAGCAGGCCATTTTTCTCTTAATACTTTATACAAGGAGCATTTTCAATCATATACAATGTAGTAGATTTTTCATTTCATTCAGTTTAGGTAAACATTCTCTACTTTGATGAAATAAGGTACACTTAACTTAGGAATATGTGCACAACTAGGACTTTTATAGATCTCACTCATTTCAGCACACTACCTGCCCCTAAAAACCATATGTCACACTGAGCTAAACAGATACTGCAAGCCTCATTTTAAAACATCCTCCATGTCTGGCCAAATGATCCACTTCTCACTGATAGGGCATGTATTTCCCACCTCCACAACAAACCCACAGGAAGAACCCTTCTTGTATTACTTTTGTCTAGTGTCAGCAGGAAAAATCTTCCCAAATACACACCTTTCTTTTTCTAGTTTCCTTTGTGAACAGCAAGTATAAAATGGCCATGATGCCAGAATCTCTCTCTCTCTCTCTCTCTCTCTCTCTCACACACACACACACCTTACTAGCTCTTGATTGATGGCTAGTACCTCCCTGATATGGGAGAGATAAAATGGATTTGTGTTCATCTATTCCTGACCTCTCATTGAACATGGGACAGAAGCCCTTGGGCCTGGTGGCAAGTGTGATGGTGATATTATGTAAGACTATCCAACAACAGAATTAATCAGCACTGTTTATTTTCTCTTATCTCTTATTTCTCCCACTCTCTTTTATAAAGAAGTTAAATAAGCCTTTTTCTATATGATTTGAACCCAGGGGTTGGCTCGATCTTTTCATTAATACACGGGTAGGCACATGTATCTAGGTGTTTTAGGTGTATCTTACAGGCTTAGACAGAGAGACAAACAGGATCCAGGCTGCTAAGAATTATTTCCTTACTCTTAGGTAAATACACATGAAGTTCTCCTTGAATCATTTCTAAGGTGGGCAGAAGACTGGTGGCAGCCTACTTATTGTCAGTAAATCCAGTATACTCCAGCCCAGTCCACATCAGATGGCATTTGTGACATTGCATAAAATCCACACATAGTTGTTGTACTGTATTTCCTACATGCCACACTTTTGTTGTTGTTATGTGCCTTCAAGTCGATCACGACTTATGGCGACCCTATGAATCAGCAACCTCCAAGAGCATCTGTCGTGAACCACCCTGTCCAGGTCTTGTAAATTCAGGTCTGTGGCTTCCTTTATGGAATCAATCCATCTCTTGTTTGGCCTTCCTCTTTCTATACTCCCTTCTGTTTTTCCCGGCATTATTGTTTTTTCTAGTGAATCATGTCTTCTCATGATGTGTCCAAAGTATGATAACCTCAGTTTCATCATTTTAGCTTCTAGTGATAGTTCTGGTTCAATTTGTTCTAACACCCAATTATTTGTCTTTTTCGCAGTCCATGGTATCCGCAAAGCTCTTCTCCGACACCACATTTCGAATGAGTTGATTTTTCTCTTAACCGCTTTTTTCACTGTCCAACTTTCACATCCATGCATAGAGATTGGGAATACCATGGTGTGAATGATCCTGACTTTAGTGTTCAGTGATACATCTTTATATTTGAGGACCTTTTCTAGTTCTCTCACAGCTACCCTACCCAGTCCAAGCCTTCTTCTGATTTCTTGACTGTTGTCTCCATTTTGGTTAATGACTGTGCCGAGGTACTGATAATCTTTGACAAGTTCAATGTCCTCAGTGTCAACTTTAAAGTTACATAAATCTTCTGTTGTCATTACTTTAGTCTTGTTGACGTTCAGCTGTAGTCCTGCTCTTATGCTTTCCTCTTTAACTTTCATCAGCATTTGTTTCAAATCATTACGGGTTTCTGCTAGTAGTATGGTATCGTCTGCATATCTTAAATTATTGATATTTCTCCCTTCAATTTTCACACCTCCATCATCTTGGTCCAATCCTGCTTTCCGTATGATATATTCTGCGTACAGATTAAATAAATCGGGTGATAAAATACACCCCTGACTGACACCCTTTCTGATGGGGAACCAATCGGTTTCTCCATATTCTGTCCTTACAGTAGCCTGTTGTGCAGAGTATAGGTTGTGCATCAGGACAATCAGATGCTGTGGCACCCCCATTTCTTTTAAAGCATTCCATAGTTTTTAGAGAAGCATTTATTATCTTAGGAAGCAGGCAACAAATACATGTACTATGTTAAGTGGGGAGGGGCTTTATTTGGATGAGTCTTGTAAATGGAACTGGCAGGCAGTGTTACTGAGAAAATATGTTTATATGAAACATGCACATGGTAGAGGTGTGTTTGTGTGCTGTGTTTGTGATATTGATAAGATTATTTTTTTTAAAAAGACAACACGTTTACCTAGAACAGCCTGGTTCACACATAATATTAAACCAAAATGAAAAATAATGTGAATGAGCAGCATGCTTGTATACACAGCTAATGCAATACTCATTTGCTTGTCACCTGCTCCTGCCACTGCACCAAGAAACAAGCCTGGCTTGTTGAGATGTCTGAACCTGGGCTTGTGGCTTCTTTCTCTCCAAACAAACCATAATCAGAAGCCAAGGTTTCTTCTTGGCTTAATGTTTGTTTGGAAGACACAAGCCATGAGCCCGAGTTTGGACATCACAAAAAGCCAAACTCTAACGTTGTTTCTCAGCAGTGGAGCAACATTAGCAGCAGGGGAGGAGCAAAGTAAGCATTGTACTGGCTGTGTGGACCAGGCTAGCACACAGCTAATTCACATTAAGTCATAGTTTATTTTTAGCTCCAGTTTAACCTTACGTGCAAACCAGCTCAAAGTATTAAGAACATAAATATAATAATGTACATGCATTTGCTTAGGGAAAAGTCTGCACATGCAAAGCGAGTAAAAAGTACACATGTGAAACTACCCTTAGAATCTTCAGTTATATAAACTTGGCTTATTGGAGTTCTTGCTCCAAGATACAGCAACTGAAACCTAAATCATACATATTGCCACAAAAAATAATAATAATTAAAAAATCCGAACTACATCCAGTTGTATAATACACTTTGTAAGACCCACTGCCACCCACACAGCACATTTTCAAAAAATTATGGCAGAAATAGGAAACAAAATATGTTGTTTAAAAAGGCAAACTATGTCAAGAGTATATTCTCTTTCCTACAGGCCAATGCAGTTGCATAAAACTCACTGATGACCTATCAAATGATAAATCAACCTCTGCTTTAAACACACAACAGTTTGAGTGTCATAATAATGTAGCTCTCTTCAAGTTTTTATTTACTTATTGAAGTATTTACATACTGCCAATTCATACGCTACAACAAGGCAGTGTACAATATATACAATAAAATACAAAAGAGGGTGGTCCTGATTCTAGTGCCCTGAATAGGTATTTAGCATTGCATTCCCCTCACTTCCCATCTCCTTTACACTGTGACAGTTGGGCAACTGGTTAATCAGCACTTCCCTTAGGGCCAGCAGCTGGGACCTATACATCATTCAACCAATGGCAGGTTTGTCATTTGGAGCTGCTCAAAATATATCTCAATATAATCAAGAGGTATTGAATAAGGCTTTTCATCTTTGGCATCAGAATAAAAATTATGGTGGATCACTGGTACATTCTGCACTACTGCCATGTATGCTCCTATAATGTTTTTGTAACGGTAATAATTACCTATTAAATCATGCCTTAAATGACCATGATCTAAATCACGCTTTAAAGACCAGAGTCTATTTATCTATATCAATAACTCATTATACATTAATCTAATATCTGTGCAAAGCTTCATAGCTCTGTAAGCAGTTTTGAACACTATCGTTCTGGGAAATGGAGTTAAAATATGGCAAATTAATGTACTGCTTCTAATAAAGAACATGTTTTTTCATATAACCATTTAAAATATTTTATTAGATTACATTTTCTATTTTTTGCTGGAAGAAATATTTCAGCCTAATGTGTTTTACATTTTTTGTATTTTATGTTTTTATATACACAAATCTGACCTCTATTGTGGTTGGCCTTTTAATTTTTTTAAGAGGCACATTAGCACAGGTCAGTCAGAGAAAACTTTTAAAGATCTGATCTCTTGCAAAAGATGCTTAAGCAAACAAGGGAAATGCAGGGAGAACAAAGTTCATTGCAGATAACCTCGTAAGAGAGCAAAGCACACCTCAATACAAAACACCCCAAATCTATACCAAAAGCCCAATAAATTTGGGGTGGGGAAACACACCATGAGTAGGATGGGATGAGGTGAGAGAGAAGTAGTATTGTTTGTACTTCACTGAACCTTTATGTTTGTACTTCACTGAACCCTTATAGAACCATAGAATAGTAGAGTTGGAAGGGGCCTATAAGGCCATCGAGTCCAACCCCCTGCTCAATGCGGGAATCCAACTTAAAGCATACCCAACAAGATGGCTGTCCAGCTGCCTCTTGAATACCTTCAGTGTTGGACAGCCCAACACTTCCATAGGTAATTGATTCCATTGTTGTACTGCTCTAACATTTAGGAAGTTTTTCCTGATGCTGAGCCGAAATCTGGCTTTCTTTAACTTGAACCCATTATTCCATGTCCTGCACTCTGGGAAGTTCAAGAAGAGATCCTGGCCCTCCTCTGTGTGAGAACTTTTCAAGTACTTGAAGAGTGTCATCATATCTCCCCTCAGTCTTCTCTTCTCAAGGATAAACATTCCCACTTATTTCAGTCTCTCCTCATAGGGCTTTGTTTCTAGTCCCCTGATAATCCTTGTTGCCCTCCTCTGAACCCATTCCAGTTTGTCTCATCTTTCTTAAAATGCAGTGTCCAGAACTGGATGCAGTACTCAAGACGAGGCCTAGCCAGTGCTGAATATAGGGAAACTAGTACTTCATATGATTTAGAAACTATACTTCTGTTAATGCAGCCTAAAATAGCATTTGCCTTTTTTGCAGCCACATCGCACTGTTGGCTCATATTCAGCTTGTGATCAACAACAATTCCAAGTTCCTTCACGCATGTAGTATTGCTGAGCCAAGTATCCCCATCTTATAACTGTACATCTGGTTTCTTTTTCTTAAGTGTAGAACTTTGCACTTATCCCTGTTAAATGTCATTCTGTTGTTTTCAGCTGAATGCTCCAGCCTTAATGCTAAGGTTTAGGTTCTGGATTGGAGAATGACCATTTTTTAAAAATAGCTGCTACCTCTGTGCTAAATGCTGAATTTTGCTTGCAGTGTTCATTTTGCCCCTTCCACAATATAAGCCCATGCCTCCCTCTATATGCATTCTCACCATTATTCATTCATTTATTGCTCTCTGCTAAGAGATGGGAGAGATTCCCCCTTATAGGGTCTTCTTCCTGAAAAGGTATTTCCATGAACAGCATAATCAAACAGTTCTCTTTCATAGAGGAGATATTAGAAGAGGAGACACATTTGGTGGCATCAAGATGGAAATATCCTTCGTCAGCAGGGATGTTGCCCGGTACTTAAAGAACTGGGGGTGCAGGCCCATGGCACAAATTTGTATATCCTAATGTATTTGTATAGATGCCTCTGCAAAATTAACATGGTGGGTAGCTGGGGTCTCATCAGCACTGTCCTTTGTAATGTGCACAGCTGCATTATAAGAATTTTTTAAAAAAGAATTTAAAAGAAGGAGGGAAGGGGCAGGAGATCCTGACTCTACCACAAAAGGGGCTCAGCTTGCTAACAGTGTCTCTGTAGAAACTAATCTGTGCAAGTTGTAATAGATGTAGCACTGAACTCGTATGTGCTCACAATGAGCATAAAGTACAAGTTCCTTATGAAGTATTGTCAAAGTAAGTGAGTGCAGTGACCAAGAACAAATATCTCCCTTCTGTTCCCTGACCAGGATGGAAACAAGTATAAATTTTGGTTCTCTTGGTTTCTCATTTTTCCAATCTTAAATTCAGTTATCCACATTTCTGCAGCGATTTGCATTTTTTTTTAAAAAAAGTCATGAAAATTCTCCCGCATTTTACTGCAAAATTCTCCTAATAAATACATTTTTGTGGCAGTTTTGACTAATGTAGACATTTTTGCAAGCCATTTCTTATCATATAATAATAATAATAATAATAACTATTATTGCTAAAATTATTACCCACCCCTCACCCAGAAGTCCCAGGGTAAGTCACAACAACCTTAAAACACCTAATTAAAAAGAGTTAAAAATATCAGAGAACAGTGTTAAAAACATCACAGGAAATAGGGTGAGTCCTAAAAATACACATGCATTTTTGCATGTTATTTTAACTGATACATTCATTTTTATGCACACTTTCCCCTAATATATGCATTTTTGTAAACATTGCTTGGTTTGCGAACTGCACTGCAAATTCAAATAAGTGCAAATCTTGAAAGATGGCTGTGTTTCAGTTCTCATATTGTTTCGGAAATTGCGAATTTGATAGATTTGGATTGAAATGCGAACTGAATTTAAATTCTCGCTCATCTCTATCCCTGCCTATTGCTCAACCACTGCTTCTCTCAGTAGGCAATTTATCTGGCTTCATCCATTCTGCATCCAGATGCAGAGGTAAAGTTCTCTACCTTTTTCAAACTATACATTATTTTAAACCACTTGAACCAACTTCAGGGTGTTTTTAATTTTATGTTTTAAATTAAAACTAACCACAGAGAGGGGGTGTGATCTGCATTGGGACAACACTTGGGGATTTAACTCTTCTGTTCCATCCCTGAAAAAAGTTGAATCCCCCACCCCAACATGGCAAGTACTAATAGTAGAAGAAAAACTATGGGCCAAAGGGAGGGTCACTATTGCGATTTGCCATGCAGGGTTCTGTGATTTTTTTCCCCAGGGTCACAGTGGGGAATGGAACTGCCCTTCCTTGTTTGCTGTGGTCCAGATTCAGATCAGGACCACCTGTGTTTGGTTTTAGCATAGTTGTTGTTATGTGCCTTCAAGTCAATTTCAACTTATGGCGACCCTATGAATCAGCGACTTCCAGTAGCATCTGTTATAAACAACCCTGTTCAAATCTTGTAAGTTCAGGTCTGTGGCTTCCTTTATGGAATCAATCCATCTCTCGCTTGGTCTATTTTAAACTCTGATGTCACTTCAAGTGACATAAAGTCACATTCACTTAGGTTCTCAGTATTTCAGGAAGGTAGGGAAGTTCTTTACACACAGGGGTGTAGTCATGTCGGGGTCACTGGGGGGTTGTAGACCTCTTACATTTTTGGGAGCAGGGTCCTAGCCAGGCACTTATGTACGAGACAGTCATAATAAAAGGGGAGCATGTGAGCCACTGAGAAGTGTTCTTGTCCTTTCATACTGATTGGAACAAATCAGAGTGAAAGGAGATGAGTTATCTTCTTAGTAAGTAACACGCAGCCTCCCCTTTCAGGCTGATTGGCTCCCAGGGATGTCTGCTGTAGTGGAGTGTGGACTCAAGGCAACACAGAGAGCAAGGGAGACGAGGGAAAGTGGGAGTAGCTGTGAGGGGTGTGGCGTGGTGTGACTATCACGAAGGGACCCCCGCACATCTGAATTTGCCACACTACTGCTTATGCAGTGTCCAGTCCAAAGATGTATTGACAATCTTATTCTTGTGGTGCTTCATTAATCAGTTGCTTCAGAATAGTTGTAGTCAATGATATAATAATCCAAAGTTAAAGAAATATATTTACATATTTTCACAAACAAGTACCACAAATCTCAAGTGATAATGCTCACATATAAGAGGCCTAATATATTTTTGAAGCTCTCTTCTAGAATCTACAAAAACTCAGAACAGGGAAACAGTTTTTATTTTACCTTCATTGTGATCTGATAACCCTGGAAAGCCCTCATTCTCTTTTCTTTTTCTTCTTCCTGCCCCATGCTTATCCATGTGTCTGTGATTAAAACGTTGGCTCCTTTGGCAGCTTCAGAAGGGTCACTTGTGAGAAGCAATTTGGTGTGGTGCTAATGTGAATAAAGCAGAAGTGAGCTAAATTCATGCAGAGCACAGGAGAAACAACACTTTACAATCAGATGCTCTTACCTTTATGGAATCCTCTACCGCTATTTTGGTGACTGTGGGATCTGGCTCAAAACCCTGTCAAAATAGATTGCAATCTTAAAATGTATTCCATTCTTGCTATAACAACTGGAGGGCACCAGTTTGGAGAAGGCTGCTCTTGGTAACTGCTAGCCAGAACAATCAGAGGTTCTTCAAGCTCTTAATGAATCAAAAGATGTCTCTGATCTCCTAACCACCTATATTATATAACTTACAGTGCCCAACTAGCAGTCCAGACGACTCAAGTTTTGTCCTATTCTTAGTAACGTGACCTCTCACTTTCAGCATGGATGTTTCCTGAGTTCAGGGATTGTTTGTGACATTAAACTCTGCTTCTTCTGGGACTGGTTCGGACTGGTCTTTCAAGGGGCCTGTTTTCCATACTGAGTTTTCTCACTACTGGCACATTATTCTCCTAGTCAAATGGCATCTTCTACTTCTGGCTTCAATCTAACCTTTTACCCTCACATTCTGGGACTCTGAACCATGGGACCATTTCATTACAGTCAAGCATTTTCCTTCAGAATGATAACGGGATAGTTTTGTTGACAGTTTTATACCATTAAACTCTGGATAAAGTGAAGAATTGCCCTCATTATCAATGGAGATGTATTTAGATATTTCAAAACTGGCTTCTAAAGCAAAATTAATTTGCCTTTGTACTCTCATGTATGTATATTGTGAGGCTAAGGCTGCAATCCAATACACACTTACCTGGGAGTAAGTCCCATTGAACCCAATGGATCTTACTTCTGAGTAGACATGTATTGGATTGCAGCCTAAGCCTTTTAGTCAAATTAGCACTGCTTTCCTTTTTTGAAGCTGGCAATCCATTCTACAGTATATTGTCCCTGTTCAGGGCCACAGGCCATCCTGAAGTCATGCAGCTTAAAAAAAAAAAGTGAAAACTACCAAGAAAAAACATTTAAACTTTAGAGCTGGGATGGCTAACCTCTGACCCTCCAGATGTTGTTGGACTCCATCTTCCATCAGCCCCAGCCAGCATGGACAATGTTCAGGGATGATGGGAGGTGTAGTCCAGCAACATCTGGAGTGCTTTACATTTGCTTTAGAAAATTTGGTATCTTTTCTCTCCAACTACAAGATTTTCTTACCTTTGGAGTGGCAACATGCAGATTCATCCCAAATTTAGCAGCACTCAGCATAATAGAGTTTAGGACATTATTTCCATCACCTATCCAGCTTAGGGTCAATCCATGCAAAGACCCATAGTGTTCCTATATATGTATATAAAAAACAACCACAAGATTGCATCTGTGATTTCATTTTCCACCCAGATAATGAGCAGGAGGTGAGAAGACAATGGCTGATCCAGCCAGCAGCACAATGGCACAGTTATCTTCAGATGTTAGTACATGACAGTTCTGAAGTGTATCTTTGATCATACCTTATAGTCTAGAATTTGGCAACAAGGATGCTGCCTAGTGCACAAATTCCCATTCCAAATTTTCTTTCCTTGTCAGACACATTTTATTTATTTATTTATTTATTTATTATTTGATTTCTATCCCGCCCTTCCTCTCAGCAGGAGCCCAGGGCGGCAAACAGAAACGCTAAAAACACTTTAAACATTACAGGATATTTACATTATTCTGTCAATCAATACACTATTGTTATCCTAGCCAAGGTTAAGCAAATTGCTTAGGTGCATATATGCTAATAGACAATATCCTGCTTTCTTTTCTATAAGTTTGTGTCATTCACTATGAAAATACTAAACTTGTTCCATAAAAGCAGCCAATGCTTTTATAGCACATAAATATGAATGACTGGGAAGTATATAGCTTTTGGTGTATTTCACATGTCTGTGATCACAGAACTGTAAGGCTACATTTACAGTATATCAGATAAAGAATTCACCATAATGTGGGTAACCTTATTTCATTCTTTCTTTTAGAAACCATGTTCTGTGCTTTCTTTCTCATAGATATGGACATAAACTTGAAAATATGTGATGAGTGAAATCTTAAAAAAAAATAAAAGCCTGAACAGGACTTCTCATGATCAAGGGTGGGTCTTCTATGATGTCAATAATCCCTTGTCTCTGTTTATGACTATTAGAAGCAGAATAAACTATGCAAAATAAGTCAGTTCATGAATACTTGCTTATATTTGCATAATATGTTTTTTCTTGGAACAGATTTGAATGCTGTTGTCGATGCTGATGAAACACCAAGTAGAATAGCCTTGTCTAAAGCTAATAGCACAGTAGGGCCCCACCCATACAGCGGGTTACATTCTGGACCCCCACTGTAAAGCGGAACTCATTGAATAGAATGGAGCACGATGCCCGAAAACCGCCGTAAAAGCAGAACAAGCGCCATATGAGTGGGGCTTTAGTCTAATTGCGTCTAATTGAGACCATTGTATTAGCGAATCACTGTAAAGCAAAGTGCCGTAAAGTGGGGCCCTACTGTAACTTGCTATCCAAACCATCAAATATTTATTCCCTGTTAAATATCTCTAATCTCTCTGGAGAGAACAGGCATAGTTGATCAGATGATGGGAGTAAAGTATTAGCACCATCTGTTGTGTCTGTCGCTCTGAGCCGAGAGAGAAAGAAATATGGTTCATGCAGGTATCCTAGCAGGTAACTGGCAGGGGGACAAGTGCTAGCCCAGCTAGTGAGGAGTAAACTGTTACATAAGAACCATGAGTCATTTCCAGTAACTGTAACCCTGTCAATTCTTGGTTATAAAATGCTACTAACAAGGTGGCTGGGGACGGGTGGGGGGAGGAGGTTACCCAACAAAAAGAACAGGTGAAAATGATTTATTTCACTCTATATTGTAATGAAGCCATGCTTTCTCTTTTTATTAGGACCTGAGGTGTTGCAGCTTTCTAAAGTAGCTCACAAAGCCTGACTGAATGACAGCTTCTCAGAATATCCAGACCTTGCTCTTCTCTAACTGTGAAATTCTTCCCTTCTTGAACAGTACTTCTAACTGAAATAAATAATCACGAAATGTAAACTTATAGAAAGAGCCATTTGTGCACACTGCAAGGCTTCCACACCATTTTAAGTCTCCTGCATGAACACTTTTGCATTTCCTACATGAGCAATCAAAGAGCACCCACTCAGAGCTTAACTTGTGTGATTCATCTAGTCAAAAGAAGAGATGCCACGCTTTGTACAGCAAATGTTGTACCAGCAGTATGCTGGTGTTTCCCACGGCAAATGTATGAAGTGTGCAAGACACGTGTGTAAGACACATGTGTGTCTGTAAACACCTGTGTACACATTTTGGGGATCTGCAGTCCAATTAGTTTACCCAGGTACATGTACATGAGTCTTTAAAGCAGGGGCATCGAATGTGGTACCCTCCAGAAATTGTTAGACTTCAACTCCCATTAACCCTAATCAGTATGGAACTGGTCAGCGCTGACAAGAGTTGTAGACCAACAACATCTGGAGGGTGCAAGTTTAAAGGAAGGATGCATATGGATCATTTGCACTTTCCACGTTTGTGCATAAAACACCCATGTGTGGGAATACCCATATCAAACACAACTGCCACATAAAATGTGGAGTTGCTCACAGCCAAAAAGTTGAACTAGTGAGGACTTCAAACTTAAAGGTGCAATCAACTTTGAGCCTCTCCATCACTGTTTATGTGAATGTCTGATTATTAATGTGAAAGAAAGAAGCATTTGGGATGCGAACACATTTAGGTAAGTGCTTTGAGGAATACTGTGCAGTATAGAAGTTGAAGCCCATTCAAAAGTCCCATGTAAACCAGGGATGTGGAACCCATCACCCTCCAGATGTTGTTGGCCAGGGATTATGGGAGCTGTGGTCCAATAACAGCTGGAGGGCCACAGCTTCCTCACCCCTGATGTAAGCCTCTATTTCCAATCACATTTGCTACATTTACCAATCATCCATTCAAAATCACTTTTCAAATACCATTGTTATGTAAGATTCAATAGCCAGCTTCTGTGAACTAGATAGTACCATATTATGGGGAGTGCTTGTGCAGCATATGGGGGAATAGCTCTCCTGCTGTTATACAAAGAATATTGATTTCACAAAGTGAAAAACTGTGGGGCACAGTGGGGAGAGGAATGACAGATGGACAGAAGGTGTAATGTATGCTGCTGATCTGAAGTGATGCTACTGTCCAAAACTGTGGCCCTCCCCTCATTCCTGCCTCAACACACAAATAATACCACAAGAGCTACAGGTGGAAGAACACTGGATTGGAGTGAGGATACATATAAAGAGACCAGAATATCCAGGAGCAACAGAGTTAGGGCAATGAGGCATAGAGGACCTCAGTCAGTGGCAATCGGCTGTGGGCAAGGAGGCATAACCACCACTAGAAGGAGGACAGCATTCTGAACAGCTGAATGAGAGGACAGACACTGCCAAGCTCCTGAGAATTTTTTTTTTAAATACTTAGCATTTACGCAGTGCATCTCAAAGCATGAGAAATATTCCTTACCACAGCTGTGTAACGTAGCTCAATATTATTAGACCCATACCACAAATGAGGGACTGAGCCTAGAAGCAGCAGCTAGCCTAAGGTCATCTGATGAGTAAGATTTAAAGAGCTCACAACTTGTACTCTGACTCACCATGCCACACCTTTGTATGTATATTTTTTCAGGCTTTGCATCTCAACTATTTAGGATTTTGGTCAGTGTGTTTAGAATATCTCAGTTTGCTGAAAGCTTTATTGTGAATCGGGGAATAGAATGGCTTTACCTGAAGTGTAAGGTAATCAGCTAAAATCTGCAGGGGATGGTCAGAATCAGACAGTCCATTAATCACTGGAATTGTGGCCTCTTGCGCCAACACCTCCAGATCAATGTGATTGTAAACTCGTGCCAGGATTGCATCTGTCATGGTTGACAACACCCTTCAGAAAGCAAAATAAATATAAAGCGTAGCCAACATGATCACTGAAAATTAGTACAATCATTAGTTAATCAGTCCATTCCTTCTTCCTGAATGATTTAAAGTGCCTGCACAACAGGGTTAAACACAGATTGTTTTAAAGTTATTTTGTTAACCATTTAAACAAATATTTAATTAAAGCAGTAATTACACAACCACGAGAGTGGCTGTATACTGTAGCCAATGTGGATTTTTCGCATTCTGCAATGTTAAATTGAAAATACCCCCCATGCCATTCTGATGCTTCCCATAAATTCATTTTAAAACAAAACCTTATAAAACTTATAGTTCTGAACTCAGACATATTTGCTTAACAACTCTCTAAATTTCATGGTGATACACAAAAGTGTCAGAGAGAATAGAGAGTTCAAAGTGTAAAAGGAGAGAGAGAGAAACCAGGCCCCTTTTGGACTTTCTCATAATTTGTTGAAATTAATTAAACATCAGCCATGTTCACAGAGTACCTGTAATCCTATTACTGACCTTGCCCCATACTCTGACCTTCATCTTCTGCAGTTTCAAAGTTAAAAAAATTCCTGGCTGATTTTTAATTAATTTAATAAATTTAGCAGTGAAGTCAATGATAAGGCCGGACATGCTCAGCAAGGATCAACTGTCAGTGTTCTAAAAGCCAGACTCACAGCTGCTTGGCTTGGCTAATCAGGGGGCCAGACCTTTATTTCACTTTAGACAGTCATGGCTTCCCCCAAAGAATCCTGGGGAATGTAGTTTGTTAAGAGTGCTAAGAGGAAACTCCTATTCTCCTGACAAGAGCTTCAGTGGCCAGAGTGGTTTAACAGTCAGTCGCTCTGACTAAAGCTCTGTGAGGGGAACAGAGCATCTCCTAGCAACTCTCAGCACCCTTCACTAACTACAATTCCCAGGATTCTTTGGTGGAAGGTATGACTATCTAAAGTGGAATAAAGGTCTGGTGTGGATGTGGCCAGTGACAACTTTGGTTTAAATTTTGGTGGGAAACTACATGTGCCTGCTGTAGAATAAAAACGTGGGGGAAACGCTGAAAAAGAATGATACTGTTCACAGTGTTTTCCTTTTGGAAAGTAAAGAGGCTTCCCCTCTGCCCCGTGACCACCCACCCAATCTCCTCCCTTTCCCTGCCCTGCCCTCCCCCTTCTCCCCTCCCTGCCCCTCCCCCAGGTCAGTTACACCTATCCTCATCATTGCACAGGAATAAATCTCACTGAACTAAAAAAGCATGCAAATAATCAAACCTGCCCTCCTCTCTGTTTGAAGTGGGGCAACAGCAACTCCTGTTTGGGTTCTTTTGTTTGTATTCCAGAAGGAAGATAGAGTTAGGGTCCCCTAGTTGGCTAGGCTTGCCTACCTTTACCTGTGCTGTTCTCTACCTAACTTCCTTCTGTTGTAAACTGATATGCTCAGGGAAGCTGACCTGCTCCTCCTTCCTTCTTCTTTGACTGTCCGAGGAGAGAGGAGACATCTTTGTTTTTGCTATCTTGCCTGAGCCATGAGGGCAATACCCAAGTCTAGGCATCACACCTCTAACTTAGTTAATTAGAACTAGGTATGCCTTTCTTATCTGCTATGTATTTCTATAAATAAAGTAGCTTTTCTTATTTTACTAAATCTTAAGTCTCAGTGATCACCTGCTTCTAAGGTAAATGCACACACTGGCACACAGAGCTCAGACCACTGAATCACTCTACACATATATATCCATAACACACTCCTCCTCCCTGCTATTCCCTTCCTCTTGTCCCTTCCCTCCCCCTTCCTTTGCCCTCCTTCCCCCTCCTCCTTCTTCTTCCCCTCCCCTCTCCTCTCCCCCTCCCCCTCAGTCAGTTTTACCTATCTTAAACATGATGGCACTAGAGTAAATCCCATTGAACTCAATAAGCATGCAAATGATCAGACCTGCCGTTCCCCTCCTTCCCCTCTCCTCTCCCTTCCACTTCTCTTCTTCCTCCCCTCCCCTCTTCCTTCTTCCTCCTCCCCTGCCCACTTTAGCCCTCCCTCCTTCTCTCCCATGGTCGGTTTTACCTATCCTAAGCATGATTGCATGGGAGTAAATCCCACTGAACTCAATATGCATGCAAATGATCAATCCATTCTCAGCAAACTTGCACAGGATCCCATTTCTTACCTAATGGATAAAAAAGCAGAGAAATTCACTAATAGGCAAAAGACTTTGCAGTTTAAGAACGTACCTATAGCCCACAGATATCTCTATCAAACTTTAAAAAGCAGGAAAACTGGGCAGCTTTAGTGAATGCACCAAGGGAGCAGGAGACCTGACCTCTCTGAGATATTGTACTGCCCTACAAATTTGTAAAAATACAAACACCATTTGGGTTGGTCTTTCACAATCCAATCCACTTGCTGTGTAGCTTGGAAGAATTTGGTAACATGCCTCTGAGCATATGGTGAGTGGTTGCAACACCTGCAATCAGTCCAAATAACGGAAACAAGACTTGTGCTGTGCTGATCTTGTTTTAGCAGGGAGGAAGCAACAAGACAGTTAATATAGTTCAGATAGTCACTTTAAATATGTTTGATTTATTTTGCAGTGTTAGTGAAACATTTTTTTTTGCTTCTGTTTCTATGAATATGTGAAGTACAGAAACAGTTTGCAACAGTAAAAAAAACTCCAAAAACAATTGTGGAATAATGGCACTGACTGTTCTGCAGAATAGTTTCCAATGGACATGAGGAGTGTCTCAGTTTGCACAGTGGGAGATGAAATACTGTATATTCTAGCAAAATTCTAGATGTGCTCTATGTTTTTAGTTCACCATGCCCACCTTTCCTTAAGTGGAGTGGTTTAAGCATTATTGTTGTGGTTATGTGCCTTCAAGTCGATCACAACTTATGGTGACCCTATGAATCAGCGACCTCCAACAGCATCTGTTGTGAACCACCCTGTTCAGATCTTGTAACTTCAGGTCTGTGGCTTCCTTTATGGAATGAAGCCTTCTCTTGTTTGGCCTTCCTCTTTTTCTACTCCCTTCTGTTTTTCCCAGCATTATGGTCTTTTCCAGTGAAGTATGATAACCTCAGTTTCATCATTTTAGCTTGTAGTGATAGTTCTGGTTTAATTTGTTCTAACACCCAATTATTTGTCTTTTTTGCAGTCCATGGTATGCGCAAAGCTTTCCTCCAGCATCACATTTCATATGAGCTGTTTTTTCTCTTACCCGCTTTTTTCACTGTCCAACTTTCACATACATACATAGAGATCAAGAATACCATGGTCTGAACAAATTCCATGATCTGAATGCATGTCTGAATGTTTAAGCATAGCAGGCTGAAAACATGCATCTTGGACAGGCCAAGTTTGTTTTCTCCAACAGTTAGAGTTATTACTTAAGTAGCAACATATTGTAATCAGTCTGATTTTACATCAAATTGCAGTTTCAGATTCAACTGTTAATGCACCCCAAACACAAAACAGAACATAACCTCCAGTTTGAAACACAAAAGGCTGTCTTCACCATCATATGACATCGACCAATAAAAAGGCTTTAAAATTAATAAAAATAACTTTGACACAGATTTCTAGAATGAATAATGAGAGATATAGAATTTTCTAGGTTAGATTTTCTGTAGAAGCTGTAGTAACACAGGAAAAAATAAAAGTAGGAAGAACAGCAACAAGCATACAAAAATATAATTCTCCATGTTTGGAGATGGCAGGTGTTGCCACCACTCACCATATGCTCAGAGGCACATGTCACCAAATTATTCCAAGCTACACAGGAAGTGGATTGGACTGTGAAAGACCAACCCAAACTGTGTTTGCATTTTGACAAATTTGTAGGACAATATCTCAGAGAGGAGGTCAGGGCTCCTGCTCCCCTGGTGCATTCATTATAGCTGCCCAATTTTCCTGCTATTTAAAGTTTGATAGAAATATCTGTGGGCTATAGGTACGATCTTAAAGCACAAGTTTTTTTGCCTATTAGTGAATATATATCACTATCTGAATGGAGAAAAATCCAGTACCAACAAACTGTTAAATGTAAAGAGAGTTTCTTATGTTCTGGTTTCTAGCCAAAACAATGGACACAAACAGTTTCTACTATAAACTACAGGCTCAGTTTTTCTCCTCATTTCAATCTGAGGGATTGGAGAAGATTCTGTGTATGAACAAATCATACAGAGCATACTGTCACAATAGGCACACCACTCAAATTGTATAAATCTCAAAGCTGTAGGACCATCTGCTCCAAGGGTGATGGTATAAAGTGGGACTCCCTGAACCTATCTGCAACAGTGGGAGTGACAAGAAACTGGCAAATTCCAGCTGGATCCCGGAAAGCCAAAACCCCACCCTGTGTCTTCAACAATGTCTGGCTGTATTATAGACACTTCTGTGAATGGTAGGCTGCCAAAGCCTGTTTTTGAACCACAAGCAGGTTGTTTCCATCTGAGCTTGTTCTTATAAGAACCTTGTATCATCAAGAATTTGGAATCTGAGTTTGCTTGTTTTCCTCTTCCCTTTCTCCTTTTGTGTCATGTCTTTTTAGGCTGAAACTCTGTTGGCAGGAACTATGCTGTCTTTATTGATATGAAAGCCACTCTGGGAACCTTTCTGGCTGAACAGCAGGGTATAAATAAATACCTTGAATAAATACATAATAAAATCTTTACACATCCCAAGTTTTGAAAGTTGAGGAATTCAAGCAGTTTAGTGCTTTCACCATCTAAAAATACAAAGGAATGTAACAGTCACCCAAGGTGTACTACAAACCGTGCTGTGTCAGTGATGTTTTCGTTAATGCCCAGATGAATATCTTGTGTTGTGAGGAAACAGGGATGTCCTCCAAGGAGAGCAAATCCTAAAATAAATACAGTTGTTAAGACTTTCAGCTTCAGTATTCAAAAGTCTTATGACAAGTAAGGCCTCATCTGCACTATACATTTAAAGCAGTATACACCACTTTAAACACCCATGGCCTCCCCTTATGCAAATCCTGGGAACTATAGTCTGTTAAGGGTGCTGAGAGTTGTTCGGAGACCCCTGTTCCTTTCACAGGGCTAAATTGCCAGTTTCCTCAGAAGAGGGGTTCACTGTTAAACTATCCTGAGAATTATAGCTCTGTGGGAAGAACAGAGGTCTCCTAGCAACTCTCTCAGGATTCTCTGGGAGAAGCCATGAATGTTTAAAGTGGTATGATACTGCTTTAAATGTATAGTGCAGATGGACTCTAATTTCCCATTCCAGAAGAGGCAGAAATTCTCCATGTAAAGCCTCCCTTAGAGATGCAATCCTGGGGATAGTTTGACTTGATGCATTTTTCCACTGCCATAAAGATGGAAGAGCCCTACCAAAAAAACATGGCAAATCTATACGAGAAACAAATACTGGGATAAATAGTGTATTTTGTACAGAATTTCACTGATACCAAAGATTTACTAGTTTTTCTTCTTTTAAAAGATTATATAATCTCTTTGAGCCTTTAAACAAAAAACAAAGACCTGTTTTCAAAGACCTGAATGTCACATCTTATCATGAATAAGCTTGACTGAGAGACCAGCTGCCATTTGTCTCCTCATCCGTTAGCTGTTTCCATTCAAGCTGGTCATTAGATGAGCAATTATATAACTTTAAGAATTGGTACCTGAGTTTGTTCCCCCCCCCCAAAATCTGTTTTTCCTTTTGGATCATATCTATTACAAGATTGTAAGCCTATGGTCTTATTCTTTACTCTTCTTTGTACAGAACTTAGCAAATACTAGGTAATTTATAAATTATAAATAATAGGGCAGTGGCTAAAATTGTAGGGACAAGCAAAGAAAACTGACAACCTTGGGGATTTATTGTGAGTTGCCTGATCTGATGCTATGCTCCCTTGGACAGTGCCACTGAAGTATATGTGCCAGAACTATGTGCAAGTGAGAGATGTGTTGCATACCTTACATGGGGGATATGCATGAGTGTCTGCTTTGTATTTTACACAGGAAGCATGAAAAGAAAAATGCAAACCTCATTCTTTTGCTGCTGATGCTTGTTTGTAGCAACCAAAGCTGTTATTAATAGCACAAAGGTTGCACTGGATTCTCTGAATGTCATTATATTGTAATAGTTTACATTTTATTATTTTTGTGCTTTAACCTATGACGGTTTGAGTTATTTTTAAGTAGAAAAGTTGCCTATTAAATCAAAATCATCTGTTTATATAATAACAGATTTCAAGAGCCAAACGTTAATATTAATTAGGCAGTTTACACCATTATGTACATCAAACTGTCATAATGTCTTCTGGGAATATGCTCATAATATTCTCTGGGTTGAACCATTATTTTTAGTCACAATGAAGAAAAAAAGGTTAAAAAATGTCATCTTGCAAGCTATTATCCAAAGCGTGTCTTGTGCTTAATCCTCAACAGCAGATGGCACCATGTCCATTGTCATAAGCTTAATGTTATGCAAGCCTGTACAGAATGAAATGTTGATTAAAGCCCCCCAGTAGGTACTGCATCTATGTACCTAAACAGGTCCAGCCAAATATAAGCAATTTTAAATCTTGTCGGTTTAACTTTGGTTGGTTTTGCCCATTACTTTCTATTATAAATTCCATTTTTACTTTAATGGTCAAAAAAGATGGCTGAACTATTAATGGCTTAGTTATGACAACTTTTAAGGAAATTGTAATTGGTTTCAAACTTCACTTTCATTTTTTTTGTCTCATCTTCTCATTATTACTTTGAATGATGCTATTTCATCACATGCAGGCAAACAAATAATATACAGTTCACCCAGAAAGCTGTATTTACTGTCACAAATTCTTAGCTCATTTTCACCTGTCTCTGTAGATAATCTAGTCCTTGTGCTTCTTTTCTCAAAAATCATGGCTAATGATTTTCCTTGTAGCAAAGGCAAATACTGAAAAACAGGAAGTAAAAGAACTTGTGTCACACTGGTGTGCACAATAAACATTTTAGATCTTACAGCTTTACACCGATAGAGTAATTTTCATCAATATATCACTTCCAAATGGGTGTGAGAGCCCTTACGGGCCACACAAGAAAGAAATTTGGCTTCTCTACCTCAAAATCTTTCTCTTAGGCTTCAGTCGTAATCCCATTTACCTGACAGTAAGCACCACTGAATTCAATAGAACTAAATCTAAGTAGACATGGTTAGGATTGTGCAGTTAGATAGGGAGTTGGCATTAACATTTTTAAGTCCTGGAAACTACTTCTTGACTAGAGTGGGCATAGTTGCAACACATTTTGGGGAGCCAGACAAATTTTAGAAATTGCAGTTGAAACAAAAAATGTACAAATATTCAAAATCTAGTAAATCCTCAGAATGCAAATTTGAATTTTGCAGGTATTTACATTTCACTTTTGTATCTTACTTTAAGGGCTTCATTAAAAAAAACCTTTAACACTTGTTTAATTCTCAGGCTACAATGTTGTCAATTTGTCACATTTAATACTTAATACCCCTTGGAGATGACCCAATCACTTGTTTCTTTCTTCCCTCTAATACTGCTCTACATGTGGGATTCCTGATACTTACTCTTCTGCCCCCCCCATATGCTGACAGCTGTCCTTGCATGTAAACTGTGTATGTGCATTGTCACACACAAAGGGCACAGATTCGACCTCCCCCACTTTTCTTTTTTCTAGACTCTTAAATTCAACAGCAAGTATAGTTGGGAATGCTGAAATACACACACACACACATACGGATATCAATGTGATTCCTCCCCAGGTAATTTTGAGTAAGCTAGAGATTTCTTTACATCATTTATTTCAGTTCTGGTAAGATATGTATTTCTGAAACATGGTAAGCTCACAGCTTTAACAGTAAAAGCCCAAGGCGTGTCTCAAACATAGCCCTGCTAACATCACAGAAATAATCTTCACTTCACCTGGAAGATCACACGGCCTCCTTTTCCTTTCCTTTTCACTATCAAGGAGTCATACTCCAACCTAGCCTTCACACCACCCAGAATGTCAGAAGCATTCCAGTACATTCCCTGGTATCATTAATGGTTCCACATGTAGCACTAAAACAAACCAACACAGCTGCTTCAGCACAGGAAATTTAAGAGCATAATATGGTAATTTAAAGGACTGTGGATACAAACAATACACCATGTGCACTGGTGAATCTATGGGATATGCAACAAATGTAAGGTGTAAGGAGTTCAAGCAAGGTGTCCTCTCCTCCAGTTTTATTTTTCAACTGAAACTGTGGCTAGCTACTAAACATGCACAGTTCTCACTGAACTGTTTTTCCCCCCTGAAGAATTGCCTTGTTCGGGTTTTTAAAAAATTACGTTTGATTTTGAAAACCTCAGGGTGCCCCTGAGCATGCCAGTTCCTCCCTTGTTTCCCAGTGGCTCCATTTTGGCTCTATTATCCACCACCTGAGTAGCTGTGTTAGGGTTGTGTCCAATTGTGTGGAGGCTTCTATGAATGAAAGGGTGGGGACAATATTGACTGATTTCCCCTTCCTTCAGCAGCCCCCTGCATCCGCCTCCCAATTCTGCTGCAGGGGGTTGAGGAACCTATGTAGCCTACGTATAGGAACCTATACATCCTATGTAACACCATAGGATGTGGTGTGCAGGGTTGCAGGAGAAATGGGGGATTTGCAGAAATCACTTCTCCCCACACACATACACTTTCCATTGATGGAAGCCTACACAGGAGCAAAGATTCAATTTCTTCCATAAGTGGAGGGCCACAATTGTATACAACCTGAACTGTTTACTTTTTCATGCTCATTATAAGATTCCTTTATTTTACATTGTCAGCAACCTAAATAACTGATAGAGGAGGGAAGGGTGGAGTTTACTTAGGCTTGCAGTTTGCAATCATATAAAAAAGAAAATGTCAAATTCAAAAATCAAAATAATTTAACAGCATGATCCAATGTATGTTTACTCAGAAAGCAAGTCCCAATGAATTCAGTGGTGCTTACTCCAAAGCAAGTGTAGTTCGAACTGCAGTCTAAAAATGTAATTAGATCTTAATACATAAAGCATTAATTCTGAGAAGCACATGATAGCTAAAAGACAGATATTCTATTTTTATCTAATTTCCAACAGCAAATCAGGAAATCTAATGTTAAAGCCATACATGCTTTTACAGAAAGACTTTAAAAAGACATGAGGGTTAGAGAATTCATGCTGAAAATGCTACATACCTCTCCTTTACATTTGATTCTTTCTTTCAAATCTGCTGCCACCCACAGCAAATACTTCATTTCTTCAGTTGTATAATTTTGTAGGGTCAGAAAGTCATGAGCTTTCAACTGAGTGACAATCTGAGTAGGTGGTTGCCCATGCCTATATCTCCAAGGAAATGGCAAAAGAAGGTCAAGTAGCTCATAATTCAGAATTTTGTCTTCAGAAATAATCAGTGTTGAGTAATCAGTGGTGGTCCCTGGTTTATTGGCTCAAAGGCATAACACTCTAATAACACATGGTGAACAATTAAGTAAATAGTCAAGAAAAATAAAATGATTTGTTGGTGTTTTGTATAATATTTATTTATTTTTATTTATTTATTAGATTTATATCCCGCCCTTCCTCCTAGTAGGAGCTCAGGGCGGCAAACAACAGCACTAAAAACACTTTAAAATATCATAAAAACAGACTTTAAAACATATTAAAACAAAATATCCTTAAAAACATATTAAAACAAAACATCTTGAGAAACATCATTTTTAAACAAAGCTTTAAAAACATATTAAAAAGCAATTCCAACACAGACACAGACTGGGATAAGGTCTCTACTTGAAAGGCTTGTTGAAAGAGGAAGGTCTTCAGTAGGCGCCAGAAAGATAACAGAGATGGTGAATGTTTAAGGGGAGGGAATTCCAAAGGGTAGGTGCCACTACACTAAAAGTTCATTTCCTGTGTTGTGTGGAAAGACCTCCTGATAAGATGGTATCTGCAGGAGCCCTCATCTGCAGAGGGCAGTGATCGACAATATATAAGGGATAAGATTATATTTCAGGTATCCTGGTCCCAAGTTCTATAGGGCTTTGTATACCAAAACTAGAACCTTGAACTTAGCCTGGTAACTAATAGGTAGCCAGTGCAATTCTGTCAGCAGCAGGGTGACATGTTGGTGGTACCCAGCCCCAGTGAGCAGTCTCACCCCTGCATTTTGCACCAGCTGCAGCTTCCAGACCAACCTCAAGGGCAGCCCCACATAGAGTGCATTACAGTTATCCAGCCTACAGGTTACCAGTGCATGGACAACAGTGGTCAGGCTGGTCCAGAATGGCTGCAGTTGTCTTACCAGTCAAAGCTGGTAAAAGGCGCTCCTAGCCACTGAGGTCACCTGAGCCTCTAGTGACAAAGATGGATCCAGGAGCACCCCCAGACTATAGACCTCTTTCAGCGGGAGTATGACCCCATCCAAAGCAGGCAACTGACCAAATATCCGAATTCGGGAACCACCAACCCACAGCATCTCCGCCTTGCTAGGATTCAGACTCAGTTTACTGGCCCTCATCCAGCCCACCACCGAGTCCAGGCAGCGGTCCAGGGCATGCACGGCCTCTCCTGTTTCAGATGTTACAGAGAAACAGAGCTGGGTATCATCAGTGTACTTGCCCCAAATCTCATGAAGACTGCTCCCAAAGGCTTCATATAGATGTTAAACAGCATGGGGGACAAGATGGTACCCCACAGCACAACAAGCCAGAGGCCCGAAAGACAATCACCCAATGCTATTCTCTGAAAATGACCCTGGAGGAAGAATCGGAACCATTGTAAAACAGTGCCTCCGATACCCATCTCACCAAATTGGCTCAGAAGGATACCATGGTGAATGATATCAAAAGCCACTGAGAGATCAAGTAAGAATAACAGGGTCACGCTGACTCCCCCTGTCCTTCTCCTGATAAAAGTCATCCATCAGGCCAAGGCCGATTCAGTCTCATAACAAGGCCTGAACCTATATTAGAATGGGTCAAATTAATCTGTTTCATCTAAGAGTACTTGCAATTGCTGCGCCACAACCCTCTCAATCACCTTCCCTAAGAAGTATTTGCAGACTGGGAGGTAGTTGTCACAAACCAATAGGCCGTCCAGGATGGGCTTTTTCAGAAGTGCTCAGATCACCGCCTCTTTCAGGATGGTTGGAACCACTCCCATCTGCAACGATGTATTGACCACACTCTGGATCCATTAGGTCAACCCCTCTAAGCAAGCTTTAATAAGCCAAGAAGGGCAAGGGTGGAGAGGACATGTTGCTGGCCACATTGTCTCAAGCACCTTGTCCATGTCATCAGGCCATATCAACTGAAACCGATCCCAAGAATTTGCAGCAGACGTTACACTGGACACCTCACTGGGGACTATAGTAAATGTGGATGGGGCATCAAGATTTCTACGGAGGTGAGCAACTTTACCCTTAAAGTGCTTTGCAAACAATTCACAGTGGGCGTCTGAAGGTCTAAAACTCAATTTCTTGGAGTTGAAGCTCAACTGGATGGCTACTGAAGTGGGCTTTCTTCATTGCCCTCAGAGATGGAAGTTCTGTAGACCATACCAACTCCTCCTCCTCCTCCCCCATGTCCCTGCAGCTTGTGCTGGTGTTGCATCAAGTATCCAGGTGGGCAAAGCTGCATCAGATCAACTCCTCCCAACTCACCCACCTGCGTCTCGGTAATACACACCAAATCAGCACTTTCATTCATGAAATCATGGATGAGTGTGGTCTTATTGTGTACTGATCTGGCGTTAAACATTACACACATGCCAGTGGGCACAGCAGATGAGCAATGAGGAACCTGTCCATGAGAGAAGTGGAAGCAATGAACAAGGCGTAGATAGCCTTGCCCTCATCTTCTATGGTAGCTCACCACCTCCACATGGCTATACCTCCTTCTACACGATTACTGAAATTGGGGTGGCATCACACACATTCCTCCTTACTAAGACTCCTCCTAAACACCTGAAATGGACACATCAAGAGCACACCAACAAAACCTACCTGAACCAATTATCCCAGTAGGCCTGTGAGAGAATTGGAAACAGTCAGACCCACCCAGTATCTTTCACACAGGGCAGATCTACTTCCTCCAGTCTCACACCCGGGGGGGGGCTGCCTTCTGCCAGTTGCAGACTCTCACTCTGAAGGCATCTGGTAACTTTCTCCTATTGTTCAGTTCACTGCACAGGCTCTTCCCCTGCACAGGAACTACACATGTGCCATACATCCTCCCCACTACCAATCTCCTCTAGATCGATCTAACAAAAAAATAGAAGGGAGTAGCGCCCTCACCCTCAGGACTCCCCAAGGGGTGATCCCCTTTGGTTTCTCCCCTTCAGTGTTGCCCCTGCCAGCAGCAGGCCCGCCGCCCAAGGGCAGCTGGGCTTTTATGCCTCCTGACCCAGACAGGAGCTGATGCAAGAGATTGCAAAATTGACTGCAGCCTCTCTCTGGAGTCAGGAACAGGCAGGGGGTCCCAGTCCTTGCAGCATTTACCGGGACTTCAGCTGTCTCAAGAGACAGCAACCCAGAGGAGTGAGCAAGCAAGCACCCAGATCTCAGGTACTCACTCCTAGGGCAGGTCTTCTCCAGTCCTCCAATGTTGCAGCTGTGAACAACTATTAAGGAAGTAAGATACTTTCTAGAAGATTATTTAAATTCAAATATCAAATGGCAGCCCAGGTGTCTATGGCTGTATTCTCTTACTTTTCTCCATCTAAGATAGCAATGGCTCCTAGTAGCTCATAAAAGGCAAAGAAATGGACTTCAGCTGGCAAGACTGTTGAGGAAGACGAAACCTATCGTTCCAGATGTTGGTGTCCGTCCCTTTACCTTCTTCCATATAAGTGAATTGCTACTATGGAAAAATGTGAAGAATTACATTTGGGGATACCATTGCTGATGGGGTGGGGGAGATTCTGTCCCGTTATGGCACTGGGTATCTCAGCTTCCATTCACAGAGACTCCACAGAGGGTTTAATTTGCCATATTAGAGATACAAACTGTGTCCCTCCAAGTGTAGTTTGCGCTACTTTTGCCATATCAGCAATATCTAGGGATTTGAACAATATCATTCAGAAACTGATCATATCAAGAGCTTTCCAGCATCTAGTTAACACAATTTTTGTGGCTGCAAACAAGACAGTATTTAACAAGACAGTCTGAAAACCATAAACGATTTTTAACAAAATAACAAACAATATATTATTATGGTGCCATCAGGGTGAGACTTTGGAGCAAAAGTATTCTGTCCACTCAGCAGAATAAGCAAGAGATGGTTTCTGAGGTCCTCTGCTCCCAAAAACGTTGATCACAACTATGCCAGAGAGAAAAAGTCAAAGCCATTTATAAAAAACAGGATGATTCCATTGGGCCTGAAATATACATGCAAAATTATTTCCAGTACAGTACATAAAATTGTCAGACAACATCTGCAAACAGAAAAAAGTGACAATAATTTCTCTGACATACTAATTTTCCTATTGAATTTCTTTGCCTTAGTTTCTTGGTTTATGAATGATTGCTGCTAAGCAACAGAAACAGACATGGTTTACCCTTTTCAGCAATCTTGTTGCTGCTAAGAATTGAATAGATAGCCCAGATGTTCCATCCAGTACTGTTGTTGTGAAGTATTTAAACACTTACCGAATGCATTGCACGGGAAGCTTGCTGATCTTGTTCGCAGTTGCGGCATTGAATAGGAACCTAAGATTAAACAGCATATTAACGGAATGCTAAGATTAATTTATAATGGAAAAGTCACTTTACTAAAGCTAGATGAAAACGGAAATGCATTCAGTGAAAGAGCAAAGGTAAAACAATCATGAGACAGTGTTATCTCTAGCATTTGTGAGATTTGCTCAAGGCTACCATGGTATGTAACCTTATGCAAATACTATAGATAAGTGTCATTAGGAGAGTTGCAAAATCCATAGATTGTGTCAGTAACACAATACTAGACTGGAACATTAGTAGCAACTTGTGTGGCCCAGTCAAGTCATTCACTAGGTTGCCAAGGGTCTTCTCATGGTGGAGGAGCAGGGATGCCCCCTCCTCTCCACCATGGAGAGATCTTCATGTGTGATGGAGGTGATCCACACAGACACATAGTCTTAAGGAAATGTGATTCATGCAGTCTTCTCTCCCCTCCCCTATTTATGAGATAGAACTATTACATGAATCATGCATTTTTTTCCTTAAAAAAGATTTTTATGTGTAAAAAATGTATAACATCAAGAAGAATACAAGTAACAAAAAGAGAATAAAGGAAAATTCAAAGCTATAATTATTGGGTACGTTACAATAAAACATGAGCCTAATAATAATATTATTCTTTGTTACAATAAATTTGTTAATCATATCTGTTTCTATTTTTAGGTGTCATATGGAGACAGCTGAAGAGAAATAAATATTGACAGGATTCTTGCAAACAATGAAACAGAAATAAAAATAAAAGCCATCATAATTTTAAATATTCATTATGAGGTTCATACTTTCAACAGTACAGATGATGGAGGATATTGTATACTTGGTGGATTTGTATATGAAAGAAAATGTTGCCATGCTGCATAAAAATCACTCTATGCTCCTTATGAATTTCATTATATGTGTTTTTGTTGTTGTTTTTTGCTTTCATATTGCACTTTATTCCATTATTGTGACGATTTCTTACCTGGGAATTTTGTGCATTATATTTGATCTTTCACATAATGTACAAACTAGTTCTGGAATTCTAGTAGAATATAGTGCAAGTTTAGTGCAAATTTTCATGATGAATAATACCAGAAATAATCTGTTTGCAAGCTTGGGAACCTGGAAAATTGTGGGAGTTTTTTGATAGCTGCAGCCACTCACATGACAGGCATCCCAGCATGTAGTGTGTTCCCGCCCTTTAGGCATGCACTTTTTTTGCCACACAAAAATTGTACCAGTATTCCAGTACAGTAGGGCCCCGCTTTACAGCGATTCGCTAATACAGTAGTCTCAATTAGACACAATTAGACTAAAGCCCCACTCATACGGCGCTTGTTCCGCTTTTACGGCGCTTTTCAGGCATTGCGCGCCATTCTAGTCAATAAGTTCCACTTTACAGCGGGGGTCCGGAACGTAACCCGCCGTATGAGTGGGGCCCTACTGTATAGAAGAGGGTAGCAGCAGCATTTCCCATATATATATAAAGAGCAGAGAGCAACGGATTCCATTTGTGGTAGATTTCCATCCAGAATTTCCTATCACCGAGCAGTCAGGGAGAGCTACCCATTGCTGGCAAACTCTGAACATCTTGCTAGCGCCATCAGCAGGCCTCCTGTTGTAGCATTTTGCCAGCTTCCTAATTTGCGCAGACTGTTAGTGAGAGCTGTGCTTACGCCACCTATCACCAATCCTAGGTCTCATGCTTATCACTCCAAATGCTGTATCACCTGTGTGTACCTCAGGGAGACAGCTACTTTTATAAGCACTAGGACAGGCAGGACATATTTCATCAAACAGAACATCACCTGCAGGTCCTGCAATATAATTTATGTCATCGAATGCAAAAGACCAGGATGTCATATTCAATACGTAGGAAAAACCACAACTGACCTACAAACATGCTTCAGAAACCACAAATCAGCAATCTTAACAAAAAAAGTGGAGCAACCAGTTGCAAAACATTTCAACACTGAGGGTCACAGCCTGTTGGACTTTTCTATAACAGCTATAGACATGCCAACAGATCCAGCAGCACTGACTAAAAGGGAGAACTTTTGGATATACTGTCTGGACACATTGGCACCACATGGCCTTAACCTGGAGGACAGTACCAGCATCACTTAGCTTCTGCAATATATATATATAGACAGTTGTTTTTCCGATCACAGAAACGTTTCCTATGGGTCTTGCTGGTTACAAAGAGACATGTTTACTTTTTTTTAGAGTTCCATGCAATTAATTCTAGTTCCGATTAAAAGGGGCTGTAATTAGACAATTAAAAGGATCAGCAA
This sequence comes from Rhineura floridana, assembly GCF_030035675.1. NCBI lineage: Eukaryota > Metazoa > Chordata > Lepidosauria > Squamata > Rhineuridae > Rhineura > Rhineura floridana. The sequence continues at coordinate 89,595,339 of NC_084484.1, read as the reverse complement.
AAAGAGAAGTGCATATTTGGTCTAATAAGAAAAAGAGACTTATTGGGTAGCAGAAAGGCTAATAGCATCCAATCCAAAGCATGGTTGCTCGGAGTCAGAACAGAGGTCCCATGAAGTTCAGCGGGGCTTATGTTTACTCCCAAGTAAGTATACACAACTTTGCAGTCCAACAGCGCAATTGTCTACTCAGTAAGTAAGGCCCACTGAGTTCAATATCTGAATAAGTAGTATATTATAGGAGTATAGGATACATATTTGCTACCTGTACACTGTTAGAGACGTAGTGGACATTTTAAACTAGGGTACAAGAATCCATTGAGAATGTATTGGGTTATGTTTCAACATTACCAATCCTGAGTTGGGCTTGGATGGAGGAAATATTACAGACTTAAAAGGTTGTATACCAGGCAGAAACTCAATAGGTGCAGCTTCTCTCATCACTTAATTCCGGTTTCCAACAGTTGTCAGCCAAAACCTGCTCATCTTTAAAGCTTACTGGGTGACCGTAAGATTTAACGGTGACCAGGTATTTGAAGACTCCTCAGTCCTAGATTGACACTCTTAACCACTCCACAACTAACACTTAACCATTCCCACGCAGCCTAACCCACCCCACAGGGTTGTTATGAGGATAAAACTGGCATAGTGGAGAAGCTCTACACTGTCCAAATTCCTTGAGGAATGGGTAGGATAAAAGTGTAATAAATAAAATGTCCTTGGAAAGTTTACAAATGGAACATAAGGGCAATACAATTTCCGTTGCTTGTGCTCATCACCTTGCTGTGCTCTTGCATAGTGCAAGACTCATGCTCTGTTGAAAGGATAGCTCTGTGGTACGCAATACTTTTGAGGATTTCTATGATACCAGGAGTTTACACTCTACCTCGACATGCAAGCTACTCTCTATGGTCGCTGCTTCAGCCCTCTGTTGCTAGTGGCAGGGGTTTGTTTACTTCCGGGATCCCGGCTGCTCGCGGGTCCATCTATCTCTTAGGCACCTCCCCCTCGAGCCTGTCATGGGGGAGGCCGAGGAGCAGGTGCCCGGTGAGTCCCAGTCCCGTCCCCCCCATCTCGGGAAGTTAGTTGGTTGGTGCCAGCGACCCTCTCTTGTTTCTGTTGTCATCTGCTATCCCCGCGAGGCTAGCGCGTGGCGGACTTCTATTGTTCCTTTTCCTCTTTCTTCCTCCGTATTGATTGGCAGGGGCAGGAAGAACCGGCGAATTTGCTTTAGGCTGAGAGACGTTTCAGCCCAATCCTAACCCGTGCTTACTCAAAAGTAAGCCCCACTGATTTCTTTGGGACTTACTTCTAAGTAAGTGAAATACGCTTAAAGTTTTCAGCCTGGTTATGTAAAAGACGGTAACACGAGTGTGTATACGCATGTTATACGCATCGCCTCTGTTAGCTTTTGAGTTTTTGTGTGCTGCACACATTTTGTCCATCTCTCTCACGCACACTCACACAGAGGCACTTCAGTCTTCTTGAAACATGGTTGTCAGTCTTCTTATCCTCTTTTCTGCAACTTGCAAAATGTGAGTTCAGGATTCGGTACACTTGTTATGTATAAGAAGAGCCTTGCTGAATCAGGCCAGAAGCCCATCTAGTTCAGCTTTCTGTTTTTACAGTGGCCAACTAAATGCTTTTTGGGAAGCTGGCAAGCAGGACCTGAGTGCTTCTAGGGTTGCCTTCGTAAATTAAGGTGCTGCTGATCTTTGCATTTGCCTGTAGGAGCTGTATCAAATCTTTACCATTTTTTTCTTTAGAGTCATAAGGAAAGACTTGTTGTAAAGTAGTTGTTTGCTTCTTTCGAAGAACCTGAGGAGGAGGAGGGATAAGATTAACCAGGTATAAGTTCCATCACTCCAGGACTGAGGAATGAGAATGCTTGGATCGCTCAGTTGTAGCTGATATCTTTGAAGTACAGGGTGCATCTTACAAGCCTACTTATAGGAGCAAACAAACCATCATAGCTCTACAGCACAGTTTGCATAGAAGTTGAATTTGGAAAAGATTGTGAATAAAAATATATATGTGAAAGGAGGCTTCTTTCCTTTAAAGAATTGCCTTGATCCTTTCTGGAAACCTTAGAAAGATAATGTTTCATACTGGAAGGAAGGGTGGGATATAAATGTAATAAATTAATAAATGTAAGCACACACTGGCTTTGTTTTCATTTGGGAAGAATCAGAAAATCATGTTGCTGAGGGGTATCATGCACATTGATGATAGTGGCAGTTTTTTCTAATAGCCTTATGTTTAGGGAGCTATTTTTAGACATGTATCTTTACAGATGAGCGAGGAAAAGTGTTAGAGGTCACATATAGAGCCTGTCACAATTATAAAAATATTTGGAAAGGCGCTTTGAACTGAAGTGTTAAAGTAAGTGATACCCATTTTTAAAAAAATTCTCTTCACCTGCTGTCAGGAAGAACTTTTAAGAGAACAATCCCGTTAATGTCAACTGAGAAGCAAGTCTTGTAAAGTTCAGTGGGACTTTCTCCCAGGTTACGGTGCTTAGGATTTTAATCTTTGTTTGTTTTCTTGCAGCTTGTATTTTGAACTTGAAACAGAAAATCCACATGTACCTGACAGTTTTATTTGTTACATGATACTATCCAATGAATACTTGGACATTTTAATATATGGGCAAAAAATAACCCAAGAATTTTGTATATGACAAATAAAAGAGATAATTAAGAGATGGCTAAAATATTTGAAGGGGTATCACGCACATTGATGAAATAAATGTGTTTTCCTCTTGTTCTGACTGGTAGGATGCAATCAATGGGTTCAAATTACTAGAACATAAGGAAGAACTTCCTGACTGTACAACCTGTTCAACAGTGGAACAGACTGCCTCCAAAGGGGATGCCCTCTCTACCATCAGAAGAATATGCTTCTGAATACCAATTGCTGGTAACCACAGGAGGGGAACTGCTCTTGTGCTCAGGGCCTGCTTTTGGGTTTCCTGTGGGCATTTGGTTGGCCACTGTGGGAACAGGATGCTGGACTAGATGGGCCATTCGCCTGATCGAGCAGGGCTCTTCTTGTGTTCTTTGTTAGAATTCCTAAGCAGAGGCTGGGTGTTGTAGCCCTGAATTGCCTGCGCCAGCAGAGAGTTGAACTAGATAATGTTTGAGATCCCTTCCAGCTGTATAATTTTATGAAGTAGAAAGGATGCTACTGGAATTACAGTATGAAATAGAATTCAATATTTAAGCTATTTTATTTCTTTTTAGAATCAGGTGCTGTATTCACATTTGGAAAAAGCAAATTTGCAGAAAATGTGCCCAGCAAGTTTTGGTTTAAAAATGACAAGCCTTTTCACATATCATGTGGAGATGAACATACTTCTGTTGTAACAGGTTAGTGTTTAAGAACTTAAGAAACACATTTTGCCACATAAAGTGATTTTCCTTTTAATCTCTTTCTGTAGCAGCATTGCAGGAAGAATGAATTAGTATTGTAGGAAAAGGTGCTACCATTTGCTAAAATTAGAAATATTTTATTGTGAAATTGAACTGGTAAAGGCTGCTGTTGTAATCACACTGTGGTTACAATCCTAACCCACTCACTTGGGAGTAAGCCCTGTTGAACCTAGTGGGCCTCACTTCCAAGTAAGCATGCATTGGATTGCACTATAAACTCTTAGTCCTGAGGCAGACTGATGTTAAGCAGAAGCAATGACAGGTGCTTCATGGGACATAATCTTCCTGTGTATATGAAACTGAAATTCAGACATCTTCCCATGTTGAGATATGAGCTTCACATGTATCTCCCTAGTCTACAAACAGCCACTTAAAAATATTCTAATAATAAGTTATTACAGTATAAGATCTGTAAAAGGCTATCTCTTGACAAATGCAAAATGCAGTCTATCATATTAGTGATTTACTTTATAAACTTTTCATCCAACATTCTCTATCATCAAGAGTCCCAGAGTAGCTTGCAATCTCATGACACAATAAGCAATAAAACCAGTCATTGTTACTCTAAAGTGAATTTCCCAAGATCCTTGAAAAATGTGTACTTGGTAATAATGCTAAAATTTAACAGCAGCTGAAGTTATGCAGTTTACAACTCATTAATCCTGAAAGATAATGTTCAAAGACTTAAAAACAACCATTAAAGTTCCAAGATGTTCACAGTTGAACCATCTCTATGGGAGACCAGTCCACTGGTACTCATTTTGAAAAAAATGTCTTACATAACAATCTTAACCCTTGCATCTGCTGGCTGGAGAATGTTACAATGGGGCAGGAATGCTCCACTTCCTGCAGAGAGGAGCACTTCTGCCCTGGGTATAAGTCTACTGCTGTCAGTGTTTCTGCTGGCAATAGGCTCTGAAACACAATGTTATGATGCCAGGTTGAAGGCAGCCTAGGATCCACTGGGTCCAAACTCCTAAGTCTGTTTCCCTGAAATGCCTCAGGATCAGCCCCATCAACTACACAAGCAGGAGCTGGTGCAGTTAATCATAACTGAAACTAGGACTGGGATTTTGTTGAACCATTGCAACAAAGAAAAAGAAAAAACATTGCCCACCTCTTGCCCTGGGTGGTACAAGCCTGTAGGGCTTTGGAAATGTCGGATCATTCCCGAACCAACCCCTTCTCAGCTTAGAATTACTCTGCTTGACATGAGTTATTTAAAAATAATTGTTTTATAGTGGTATTGAAATATAGTATTGAGATATCTAAACAATCCTAATCACATAAACATTAGCGCTAGGTAACTTCCAAACATCCTTGAAACCACTAATTCAATACAAGACCTACAGCAAGCTCGAAACCCCAAAAGAGGCAGACTCCTCCACAGAATCGTTGTGGGTGGTGATACCATGCCCCAGGAGGAACTTAATACTGGGAACGATCTATCGTCCCCCTGATCAAAATGCTCAGGGAGACCTTGAGATGAGATATGAAATTGAGGAAGCATCCAAACTAGGAAATGTGGTAGTAATGGGTGACTTCAACTACCCGGACATAGACTGGCCACATATGTGTTCCAGTCATGACAAAGAAGCAAAGTTTCTAGATATTCTAAATGACTATTCCCTAGACCAGTTGGTCATGGAACCGACCAGAGGGACGGCAACCCTGGACTTAATCCTCAGTGGGGACCGGGACCTGGTGCGAGATGTAAGTGTTGTTGAACCGATTGGGAGCAGTGACCACAGTGCTATTAAATTAAACATACATGTAACTGGCCAATTGCCAAGAAAATCCAACACGGTCACATTTGACTTCAAAAGAGGAAACTTCACAAAAATGAAGGGATTGGTAAAAAGAAAGCTGAAAAACAAAGTCCAGAGGGTCACATCACTCGAAAATGCTTGGAAGTTGTTCAAAAACACTATATTAGAAGCTCAACTGGAGTGCACACCGCAGATCAGAAAAGGTACCGCCAGGGCCAAGAAGATGCCAGCATGGTTAACAAGCAAAGTCAAGGAAGCTCTTAGAGGCAAAAAGTCTTCCTTCAGAAAATGGAAGTCTTGTCCGAATGAAGAAAATAAAAAAGAACACAAACTCTGGCAAAAGAAATGCAAGAAGACAATAAGGGATGCTAAAAAAGAATTTGAGGAGCACATTGCTAAGAACATAAAAACCAACAACAAAAAATTCTATAAATACATTCAAAGCAGGAGACCATCTAGGGAGGCGATTGGACCCTTGGATGATAAGGGAGTCAAAGGTGTACTAAAGAACGATAAGGAGATTGCAGAGAAGCTAAATGAATTCTTTGCATCTGTCTTCACAGTGGAAGATATAGGGCAGATCCCTGAACCTGAACTAACATTTGCAGGAAGGGATTCTGAGGAACTGAGACAAATAGTGGTAACGAGAGAGGAAGTTCTAAGCTTAATGGACAGTATAAAAACTGACAAATCACCGGGCCCGGATGGCATCCACCCGAGAGTTCTCAAAGAACTCAAATGTGAAATTGCTGATCTGCTAACTAAAATATGTAACTTGTCCCTCGGGTCCTCCTCCATGCCTGACGACTGGAAAGTGGCAAATGTAACGCCAATCTTCAAAAAGGGATCCAGAGGGGATCCCGGAAATTACAGGCCAGTTAGCTTAACTTCTGTCCCTGGAAAACTGGTAGAAAGTATTATTAAAGCTAGATTAACTAAGCACATAGAAGAACAAGCCTTGCTGAAGCAGAGCCTGCATGGCTTCTGCAAGGGAAAGTTCTGTCTCAGTAACCTATTAGAATTCTTTGAGAGTGTCAACAAGCATATAGATAGAGGTGATCCAGTGGACATAGTGTACTTAGACTTTGAAAAAGCGTTTGACAAGGTACCTCACCAAAGACTTCTGAGGAAGCTTAGCAGTCATGGAATAAGAGGAGAGGTCCTCTTGTGGATAAGGAATTGGTTAAGAAGCAGAAAGCAGAGAGTAGGAATAAACGGACAGTTCTCCCAATGGAGGGCTGTAGAAAGTGGAGTCCCTCAAGGATCGGTATTGGGACCTGTACTTTTCAACTTGTTCATTAATGACCTAGAATTAGGAGTGAGCAGTGAAGTGGCCAAGTTTGCTGACGACACTAAATTGTTCAGGGTTGTTAAAACAAAAAGGGATTGTGAAGAGCTCCAAAAAGATCTCTCCAAACTGAGTGAATGGGCGGAAAAATGGCAAATGCAATTCAATATAAACAAGTGTAAAATTATGCATATTGGAGCAAAAAATCTTAATTTCACATATACGCTCATGGGGTCTGAATTGGCGGTGACCGACCAGGAGAGAGACCTCGGGGTTGTAGTGGACAGCACGATGAAAATGTCGACCCAGTGTGCGGCAGCTGTGAAAAAGGCAAATTCCATGCTAGCGATAATTAGGAAAGGTATTGAAAATAAAACAGCCGATATCATAATGCCATTGTATAAATCTATGGTGCGGCTGCATTTGGAATACTGTGTACAGTTCTGGTCGCCTCATCTCAAAAAGGATATTCTAGAGTTGGAAAAGGTTCAGAAGAGGGCAACCAGAATGATCAAGGGGATGGAGCGACTCCCTTACGAGGAAAGGTTGCAGCATTTGGGGCTTTTTAGTTTAGAGAAAAGGCGGGTCAGAGGAGACATGATAGAAGTGTATAAAATTATGCATGGCATTGAGAAAGTGGATAGAGAAAAGTTCTTCTCCCTCTCTCATAATACTAGAACTCGTGGACATTCAAAGAAGCTGAATGTTGGAAGATTCAGGACAGACAAAAGGAAGTACTTCTTTACTCAGCGCATAGTTAAATTATGGAATTTGCTCCCACAAGATGCAGTAATGGCCACCAGCTTGGACGGCTTTAAAAGAAGATTAGACAAATTCATGGAGGACAGGGCTATCAATGGCTACTAGCCATGATGGCTGTGCTCTGCCACCCTAGTCAGAGGCAGCATGCTTCTGAAAACCAGTTGCCGGAAGCCTCAGGAGGGGAGAGTGTTCTTGCACTCGGGTCCTGCTTGCGGGCTTCCCCCAGGCACCTGGTTGGCCACTGTGAGAACAGGATGCTGGACTAGATGGGCCACTGGCCTGATCCAGCAGGCTCTTCTTATGTTCTTATGTTCTTACAGGCTGGAGCTGTAATTTGCCTGCCCACCCCTCCACCTCAGCTGGTGTGAGTGGTAGGGATGCATCCAGAGGTTGGATTACACCCATAGTAAATCTTTCCAAATATTTTAACCCAGGAAATCCTTGTAATAATAATAATAATAATAATTTAATTTGTGGGTCGCCTATCTGGCCAATGGCCACTCTAGGCGACGTACAATTTAACAACAATACATTACATCATAATAAAATACATCATAAAATACAATATAACAATAAAACAATAAAACAGTTCCAGTACAGAGTAGTAGGCTATTGGTCGTAAAAATTTAACCCTCCCCGTAAGTCCCAAAGGCCTGTCTGAAGAGCCAGGTCTTCAAAGCTTGGCGGAATACATTCAGGGAAGGGGCATGTCGAAGGTCATACGGGAGGGAGTTCCAGAGAGTGGGGGCCGCCACTGAAAATGCCCTCTCTCTTGTCCCCGCCAACCTAGCTGTTTTAGTTGGCGGGATTGAGAGAAGGTCCTGTGTGGCTGATCTTGTTGGGCGGCATGGTTGGTGGCATGGTGGATTGGTTGGTGGATTATCTTCCAGTTGCACCAAATATGCCTAAATTTTGCTTGGTCTTGACTGCATCTCGAATATAAAATGGTAGGTAGTTTATAGGTTTTTTTTTCTTGCAACCTGTGTGGACCTAAGTACCACAAATATAACATTTTATAGGGGTTTTTTTAGTGGCAACATCAGTAAAATATTGTAGACCATCATGGCTTATATCAAACCAAACCTTTTCAGTAATTGTCATTTGAATTCCCCCAACCCACACAGTTTTAATCCCTGAGTTTTTGTCTTGTATATTTAACAAGATGTCATACACTTTTCTCATCCTCATCACAACTGTCTTCCATCTGGAAACCTATGTCCTCACTGTGGGAGGCTGTGTGGATCTAGGATTGGCCTACACAGTCACTTACGGACCCACTGTTAAAGACCTGATCTTGGAAGATAATCTTACTCAGTCACAGGTGATCGCCAATGAATAAATGAATGACACTTTTGATAAGAAACCAGTTTGGGACGTTCGTCTAGATAATAGCTTTTCAAATGTTGTAAGTGGTCTGAGTAAATTATGGTTGGTCTGAATAGAAGTTAGGCAATCTTTAAGGTGTAGATCAGTGGTCCTCAAACCTTTTCCCCTCTTTGGACCACTTGAAAATTGCTGAGGGTCTTGGCAGGCCACTTAATGATTTTTCTGTATTATTTTTAATTGTATTTTTACAGACGTGCCATGGACCACTGGACTGAAGCCAGTGGACCACTGGCTGTCCATGGACCACACTTTGGGAACCCCTGGTATAGATAGTAAAAAATAGATAGATAGATAGATATTCTGCCAAAGTACACTTCCAAAATTATTTATGGCTCATTCCTTTTGTAGCTATTTCATTTAAGGCTAGAAATTCTGTGTTTCTGTAATAGTTTGCTGTTGTTTGTAACTTACTAGTCACATCAGTATATGATGTGTGCATTATTATTATTATTATTAGGGGTAGGGATGGCAAACAGCCAGCCGAAGAAATTTTATTTTGATAGAGTATCTTAAAACACGCTCATTGGTGGTCACTTGTTTTCTTTGTATTCTGTAGAAAATGGTAAACTTTATATGTTTGGAAGCAACAACTGGGGACAACTTGGATTTGGAACAAGGAATACTGTCAACAAGCCTACTTGTGTGAAAGGTTTGACTTGCATATGTGGTTTTATAATGGATGTCCTAAATGAAAAAAAAAAGCTTAAGAATTAACTTAATCACTAATACATTTAGGGCACAATCCAACTCACCTTTCTGCCATGCTGGGGTGTGTTGGATGCCGCTGAGCTATGGTGCCTCCAGGAGCCTGCCGGCATTGCCTGGGGTCCGCCGGTGGATGGAGGGCCAGCGGAAGCCCTAAAAATGGGGCATTCCGGGGCATGGCGGGGTAGGAGCCGTGGGGGAACTTACACAAGAGCCTCCTTGTGTTCAGACCCCTCCGCTGGGTCCTGATCCCCCTCTCTGCCGGCACAGTAAAATTATTTTCTTACATTTACATTGTGGCCTACAGGGAGCACTTACTCCCTGGGAGGCCTGTTCGCTGGAGCTGGCACTTCCTGGCCAGCTCATGTGTGCAGCTCCCAATGGAGCCGGCATTCAGTCAGGGCAGCGGCTCCCGAGCTGGGGAGGATCCTGCAGAGGTTTCTGCTGGGTCCTCCTCTGCCAGTCCCCCTTCCCCCGGCTCCCTGGTATTTGGATTGCTCTGTCAAAGTCCACTCTTAACTGTTGAAGTAGCTCTAACTACAATTTGGGACACAAGCAGAGCTTTTATGTGAGAGCTCTTGATAACTATTGCCACACATTATTAAAAAATGAAAACAGAAGTTGATAGCTGAAATACAAAAGTTAGAAAATAAACACAGACAAAACCCTTCAAATACAATTTTTGAAAGGTTAGAAACAGCAACAACAAATGAACTTTGCAAAGCCACAGGGTTTTTAAAAGATAAGTTGTTTTCATGACATTTTTTTTTTAAAAAAGGCAAAGTGAAAGCTCCTCTAATATATCTTATCATTTTACATTGTGAAGTCTTTGGAAATCCAATATTTTTTTCTAGGAAGTATGAAATGAAATCTGTTTAAAGCTATATTTTTATATGATGCAAGTCCATCCTTATACCAGAGCACTTGCTATTTCCTATGGTTTAAACCAAGAGGATGAGGAGTGAAAAAGTGGACATTTTTCACCATGGAAACTTAAGCAAAGAGGATCAGCCTTGTTTTGAGAGAGTGAAAGAAATATACCATACTTACCTTGGAGTAAACACCAGTGAATTAAATAGGGGTTACTTCTGAGTAGACATGGTTACTATTGCAGCTTTTAGAATTCAGTCTTATGTAGCTCTATTCAGAGGTAAATCCTATTGAGTTCAACAGGACTTACTCTCAGCATAATAGAAATGTCATCTGAACATGTCCTATGGGCAAATTTGCAAACTAGAAAAACCACAACCAAGAACACATTGCAAACTATTCTGTTAGTTATAATAGAATGGTTGTTTCAAACCTAATTTCACTGGACAGAGGGGTGGGGAAGGAAAGCTGTGGGCAGCAGGGAAGGCCTCTGCACGCAATGTATACCTGCAGGTACAATGATGGCAACTTGTGGATTATAGAAGTTGTAGTTTACTCTTGCTGCAATGTTTCCTCTTGTCATTGATATCTGATTAGATGTCAGTGTGTAAAGTTGGAGCTCTGAACACATTTAGCAGTATAACTTTTTAAAATGGTAACAGCTGTATTTTTAATTCACAGCTTTAAAACCAGAAAAAGTAAAACTAGCTGCTTGTGGGAGAAACCACACTTTGATTTATACAGGTATGTAATCTATGTTTACACGCCAGCTTTCTGCAGACATTCTAAGGAAAAGTCAGGACCTTAAAAAAATTCACCAGTTATGAGAACATTTGAAGCTATTGTATATTGAACCAGACAGTTAGTCCATCTGGCATAAAATTGTGTGCTGTGACTGGCAGCAGCTTCCAAAGGTCTGTGACAGAGGCCTTTCACAGCCCCATCACCTGAAATACTTTAACTGCGAAGTCCTGGGATTGAATGTGGTCCATATGCATGCAAAATATGTGACATGTCACTGAGCTATGGCCCTCTCTAGTGTTCAATGAAGAAATTTTCAACTACCCTTTCTAGAATTGAATATCTAAAAATACATATTGAATGAGATTTTGCTAGCAGTAGCCAGCCTGTTGAGTCTGGTTAACCCAAATAACCTCTGGATACATAGATCTTTCTGTGGAGATGATCATAGCAAGGAAGTTAGCTGTCATTCTGCTGTGAGTACAAGTTTGGGGAAGGGCCATAGTTCAGTGGTAGAGAATCTGCTTTGCATGCAGAAGGTCCCAGGTTCAATTGCCAGCATTTCCAGGTATGGCTTCTGCCTGAAACCTTGGAGAGTTGCTGCCAATCAGTGTAGACAGTACTGAGCTAGATGAAGTAATGGTCTGACTCGGTATAAGGCAGCTTATGTTCCTATAATGTGTCATCCTACTGAGAGGGAAACATGCAAGGTCCTTCTATATATAAATTCCTGCAAAGCTCTTAACATTTGTAGGAAAATTCCCCCTTATCACAGTAAACTTCAAAAATTTCAGTAATGTGAAATGAATAATTTTGAAGATATTTAGAATTATCTTATTAATTTTATGTCTGTTTTTCCTATGAATTATGTGCACTTGTCATTAAACATAAATGGAATTTAATCTGGATTGAGGATGTCATCTGAGAAAGGCACATGTTGTGGCTAATTAATTTAATGGGCATCATTAACATTTGTAGTTTGCATGTTTGAACAATATTATATTTAATTAAGTTTGGCTTGATCACACATGCCAACTGGTGCTCATTGCTAGCTGACACTTTACCTGTATGGCAGGGATGGATAGCCTGACATCCTTCAGATGTTGCTGAACTACAGCTTCCATCAGCTCTATTGTATATTAGATATCTCCAGGGTCCTTTTTCTTCTATGCAGAAGTGAAGGAATAAAACCCTAAGTCATTCCTATTTTTAAAGATTGATTTCCAGCCATGAGTGAAAAATACTTTTACTTCTTTATGCATGTTCAGGTAGTATATTTTTGCAGAGTAGAATTCCACTGCACAGCAAGGATTCTAAATAACTTAAACAGGAATTTCTGTATGCAGGCTTTGAACATTTGAGAGCATTGGAGATCAACCTTTTGTACATAGAAGAAAATAAACATAAGCTGGTCCGATTTTGTTTTGCGGTTGCTTCAAATGAGAGTGTGCTTACTCTATGTGTGCTTTTCTGTGTGCAGAACAAGGAAATGTATATGCTGCTGGAGGTAACAGTGAAGGGCAGTTGGGATTAGGTGACACAGAGGAAAGAAGCACATTTCATCTAATTAGTTTTTTTACTAACCAGCACAAGATCAAACAGCTGGCAGCTGGATCCTACACATCAGCAGCACTAACTGGTGAGCCCAACAGCTGACACAAATGTTATGGTAAAGTGTGTGTGTGTATTTGTTTGACAGCTTTGATATTTTCCAGTTGACATTTGTGGAAGCCTGAAATCAAGATCACTTTGCATATCCAAGGACAAGTGTGTTGTTGCAAATATGATGTGAAAATGCCAACAATTTTGACAACCTGATACAGGTTTTCAGTAACATCCTTACTTATTCCTTAGTTACTGGCTGATCACTAGACCAGTGTCTTTGTTTTGCTTTACTCAACTCTTTTGATTGAGGATATCTTACCATAACAGTTATTTATATGCTATTCCTAAAATTTTGGGATATAATTTTAGATAATCCATAGATTATTTATTTATTTTATTTATAAATGTATTTGGATACCACTTTTCATTTAAAAATATCAAAGTGGTTCACACCAAGTTCAAAGCAAAACAAAAAGTATACAGTGAAAAATAAAAAATGCAATAAAAATGAAGGTCAGGTATTGCAAAAAGACATCTTAATAAGCCTATTCATAATAGTATATGCTTATATGCAAGTGTATCCTCACAGGCCCTTAGTAACTTGACAATTTGACTACCCTAGTCTCCTAGCTTTCAAATTTAAATGCTCCTAAATGTTGTCCTTTTCTATATAGCATACTGTAATTTCATTGCTGTATTGATTTAAGAGGTAATTTAAGTTAGGAGCACATCACATTTAGCAATTTGCTTACTGTCATTTCAGAACTCTAGACCTCCCTCATTTCATATGCTGCATTACAAGTTGCTTTTGAAATTCCCCTTTGGCAAACTCCTCAAGCACACGATATATTGCAAGAATTATAGTTCAGGAGTCACAGCATAGCCCTATTGAGGTGGTGTTGTAAACTGGAAATTCCACATTTATTTACTGTTTATTTAATTAATTTATATCCCACCCTTCCTCCCAGAAGGAGCCCACATATGGAGTGTGCATGTGGGTCAGGCGTGCTAGCTCTGTCCCCTTGTCCCAGTTGCCCTCTATGAGTTCAAGAGTGGCTGTTCAAAGTGAGGAAACTTCCCATACTCTTGAAGGCTTCTGCTGATATAGAATACTGGAGATCAGGGCCCTATATCACACAGAGAGCCTATGTGAGTAGAAGTAGGCTGCCCACTTCAGTCAGTTGCCTTCACATTTGTAGAGGGCAATAGGGTTTTACAAAACAGCAGTCATGATCTAGTGGCCACATAAGCCCATGCAGGCATTATTGTAAACTGGAAATGCCACCTGTGAGGAGGCCCCACAGGAATGAGCATGACAGCTCCATCCACTGTTCCCATTACCCTCGGTGAGCTCGAGGCTGAATGTCTGAAGTGAGGAAACCTCCTGTTCTCCACCCTCCCCTATTCTTGGAGGCTTCTGAGCAATGTAAAACCTTGGAGAACTGGGGTTCTACATTGCACAGGGAGCTTATATAAGTAGAAGCAAGCTTACTGCTTCAGATAGTTGATCTCAAATTTGTGGAGGGAAAAGAGACTGGGATAGGGCCTGAGCCATCCTGCATTCCTGTGGGCCCCTGCCTCACATGTGGAATTTCAGTCTACAGTAATGTCTGAATAGGGCTTATGTGGCCACTGGACCATGAATGTGGTGTTTCGTAAAGCCACTACCAAATTATGCTGCCCTGGGCTCCTACTGGGAGGAAGGGCAGGATATTAAATAAATAAATAAATAAAATTATTTTAAAAAGTAAATACACTTATAAAACTCTCTTTCTTTTAAAGAGGATGGACAGCTTTTTATGTGGGGGGACAATACAGAAGGACAAATTGGCTTGGCTAATGAAGCTAATGCGTGTGTTCCTCATCAAGTGGATGTTGGGAAACCCATTTCTTGGATCTCTTGTGGATACTACCACTCTGCCTTAATAACACGTAAGTGTGGAAATCTAGAAATATACACGGGTGTGGATGTACATTCAGTCACAAAATCTGATTAAGTCCCCAGGATTAGTTTGGGATTGGGTTACATATTATTACTTGGTTGAGAGTTTGGATTCTGTTTTTACCAAGATATATGCTTTTAATTTGGTGATGATCAGACTCCTGTAAATTCTTAATCATGAATTTATTAATCTCTGCAATGGTTTGGGCAGGCTATTGTGGGAAAACACAACCCCCAACAATAAGAGAATGGATGTTAAAATCATAGAGACAGCTGAGTTAAATAAACTGGCAGATACTATATGTAGAAGGAAAGGTATTTCATCACTAATTACCATAGTAGGAAAATGGCTGTCGGTTATTGACTATTGGAATAAGAATAGTGGACATATAAAGTTGGTAATCTCTTTTTGCAACTTGCACAGAGTCCTTTTTATTACAATATTGTTTTATTGTTGATGATGATAATAAAAGAAAATAAAGAAATAAAAAGCTAACCTCATGATGGATCTGTGGCTTAAAATAAAGTGGAGGTATTTTTTAAGTTTCAGTTAGGGATGTAGTCGTGCATGGTCTCGGGGTCTTAGACCCCTTACTTTTTTTGGAGCAGGGTCCCTATGTCTCCAGCATCTTATGAGCCAAGCAGCATGAAAGAGGAGTGTATTGGCCACTGAGAAGAATTTTCTAACATGCGTCCTTGTCCTTTGCTGCTTATTGGAGCCAGAGTGAAAGGAGGTGCATCAGCCACTGAGAAGATTCTTCTCAGAAGGTAACACACTCGCTTTTCATGCTTATTGGCTCGTAGGGATGTCTGTTGTTGTGGGTGAAGGCATTATCAAGGACCTAATTCTCAATCCAGCAGAAAAAAAAGGGAGGGGGTGTAGCTGTGCAGGGACCCTGCAGTTCTGCCACCACACTGCTGGTTTCAATATAGTCTTGTGTTATAAGGTGTACTTGTCACAAATGAAACATGCAAAAATTTGCTTCATATAAACCTCTTGGTCCTCCTGGTATTAGTCTCACTCTTGCTGCTGATTTTCTACAGGAGATGGGGAACTCTATACTTTCGGAGAGCCTGAGGATGGAAAACTAGGTTTGTCCCCTGAGCAACTGCAAAACAACAAGGTTCCACAACTTGTTCCTGGGATTTCTGGTAGGGTCAGTAAAGTCGCCTGTGGAGGAGCACATACGGTAGTGCTTGCAGGTATATAAACCTCTCGGCTTATGTTCTTATTCCCACCATCCTTAACTGCTAAATTCACACACTTACATGTTTGCGCCTACGTACCACTTAGCAAATTTGATGCAGTATATCAAAAAGGCTGAAGAAGTTAGAAAATATTATGAAATAGTTGGGTTTCGCTTCTGTTTAAAGAATTTAGCAAAGGAAATTATCAAGGTGTCAGTGGTAAATGGGTGTAGTGGTGGAAAAATTACAGCAAAAAAAAAGTCCCTTAGTATTGATAGAGAAGGGGCAAAATTGGCTGAGGAAAAAGACAGCGTGAAACATCTGTCTAAATCAATGATCCTTTTACATGAAGTATATGTTTTGTGTTGGGTCTACTCCATTTGCTCCCACAAGTATCAGTAGCAAATCTTAGGAAAATCCACCAATCCAGATATACCCAAAGTTGTCTGAGAATTGGTCTGAATGGGGTGTTTTGATGTCTGAGAAGTATCACTCCTACTAAGTCATTCATTCCCCCCCCCCAGATATATTGTTGATAGATTTTCAGCACAATTTTGTATACATTTACCTTGGAGTAAGCCTCACTGAACACAGTAGGATGTACTTCTGAGTAAATATGTGTAATATTGAACTGTTAGGAGCACAATGGGTATGAGTAGAAATAGACTTGTGAAAGATACCTGAGAGTTCATACTGAAGGTAATATGAGCAGAGGGTAATAATGAAAGGGGGAAATTGTGCACAGGTACCAAAGTACCTAGACAACTGAGGGAAAGGGGCCCAGTTTATGATTTGGCAAAGACTGTACTAGTAAAGCAAGGTTCTGGTAGACACTGAATGAGATGAAGTCATTTGTTGCTCAGGCAAAGAAGCACGTCTGCTCTGGAAGCTTTTACAGGGGTTAGGCCTTATTGTCATGATTCCTAATCTGGAGACTATTTAAAGAAAACTGTTTCTTTCATTGGCAGAAATGGAAGATGCATCGACTGAATCCCTATATGTCCAGAAGATCATAGGCTCAGAATTTACTATTGTCTTGATAGCATCTTCAGTGATGTATATGTTCACTTTCCACTTTGTTTAACCCTCACAATAACTTCCATAGTCCAGAGCATGTAATAATCCAAAATTTGTCCAGAAATTTGTTGTGATCATGGCCAGACATTAAGGTATGGAAACCAATTAATGTAGCTAGTGAGAGGACGTACAAATTGGAGAAAGCATTTAGTATTAGAATAAAAATAATTGAGATGAACCCATAAAACGTACCATGTTTCCTGATTTCAAAATATAGAAAGACTCTAGGGTTGATTTCAGGGAGAGGATGTTAAAAGAGAGCTTGCTTAAACAGTTGATGACTTCTAGCTGGTAATTGCACATCTCCAATCTCAGATTTATTTACATTGTTGAGGGAATGTTCAAATTTGAATTAAATTAAGGCAGGGAAAAAATCCAACTAATCTAAGATCCTTATTATTTTCCTTTGGTGGTTTTGCTTTTGCTCTGGATCATATAGATGACTTCCAGATTCCCCACTGAGCCAAAACAAGAGTTAAAATTACTGTCTTGAGAAATAACTAAAACTCTTTCCCTCAGGTGTTGACCATCTTTGTAATAATACAAAATGCAATATTCCAAAAAATGTGTATGCATGTTGTTAGCAGTAGTAGCTAAACTAGCCATTCATCTGGTGACAATTTCATATAACCAAAACAGCCACTAGGAAAAGTCAGCAACACTTCAGCATTTGGCGTGTTAGTGCTCAGGCTGAATCCTACATGTGCTAGTTGATTTTTATTAGACTGAGATGTTAGCGAGAGTAGGCCCTGCATAAGGAAACGTGGGTGAAGGTGACTGGTATTCTAAATAACATCTGACCCTGTTACTGAGGGTTTTTAAGAGGTATATGTGTGTGTTGTTTATTATTATTTATTATATTGGATGCTTTTTTCACCAAAGTGACCCAAAGTGACTAACAAGTTAAAAACAACAGTCAGTAAACCTAAAAACAATTCTGACATTTAAAAACCAGTTAAAACAAACACAGTCAGTGCAAATACAGGGAGGTATACAGGTCACATCCCACTAGAAGAGGTCATCAATAGCCAAGATCTCCCACATCAAGGGCCAAAGGCCTGGGAAAAGAGAAGGTTCTTGCCTGGTGTATAAAGATGGTGCCAGGCATGTCTCCCCAGGAAGAGTATTCCACAGTCGGAGGGGGCACCACTGAAAAGGTCCATTCTTGTGTTGCCACCCTCTAAACCTCTCATGGAGGGGGTACACAGAGAAGGGCCTCTGATGATGATTGCAGGATTCAGGTTGGTTCATATGAGGAGAGGCGGTCCTTGAGGTGTTGGGGTCCTGAGCTTTATAGGTCAAAAGGCTTTATAAATCAAAACCAGCACTTTGAATTCAGCCTGGAAACGAAATGGTGATCAGTGCAGTTGTGCCAGATTTGGTGTTATATGTTCAGACTATCCCGTTAAACAATCTGGCTGCCGAATTCTGTGCCAGTTGCAGTTTCTGAACCATCTTCAAAGGCAGCCCCATGTATAACTCATTGCAGTAGTCTACCTTAAAGGTTACCTGAGCATAAACAACAGAAGTCTGGCTGTCCCTCTCCAGATAGGGACGTCCCTGGCCACTGGCTAAAGTTGATGGAAGGCACTCTGCATAACTAAGGCCATTTGAGCAGTAATTATTATTATTATTATTATTTATTGCATTTATATACCGCCCCATAGCCAAAGCTGTCTGGACGGTTTACAACAATTAAAAACATTAAAAACAAATATACAAATTTTAAAAACACATTTTAAAAAAGCAATTTAAAAACACACGCTAAAATATCTGGGAGAAGAGGAAAGTCTTGACCTGGCTCCGAAAAGATAACAGTGTTGGCGCCAGGCACACCTCGTCAGGGGGATCATTCCATAATTTGGGGGCCACCACTGAGAAGGCCCTCTCCCTTGTCGCCATCCTCCGAGCTTCCCTTGGAGTAGGCACCTGGAGGAGGGCCTTTGATGTTGAGCGTAGTGTACGGATGGGTTCGTGTCGGGGCATCCGCCATCCGGTCAGAAGAACCACCCACTAACAGCATCTCAGTCTTGTCTGGATTGAGCCTCAGTTTATTAGCCCTCATCCAGTCCATTGTCGCAGCCAGGCACTGATTCAGCACATTGAATCCAGGAGTAATGGATCCAGGAGTACCCCCAAACTACATACCTGCTCGTTCAGAGGGAGTGTGACCCCATCCAGAGCAGGCCATATCGCATCCATCTGGTCTGGGGAACCACCATTAACAGTGTCTCAGTCTTGTCTGGATTGAGCTTTGGTTTATTGGCTCTCAACCAGTCTATTACCGAGTCAAAACACCGAACTAGCAGATCCCCTGCCACAGTTGTAGATGTAAAGGAGAAGTAAAGCTGTGCATCATCGGCATGTTGCTGACAACATCCTCCAAAATTCCAGATGATCCCTCTCAGCAGTTTCATATAAATATTAAATAGCATGGGGGATAAAATCGAACCATGCGGAACTCCACATTGAAGGTTCCACTGGGCTGACCAGCATTCCCCAAGCATCACCCTCTGAAGACAACCTTCAAAGGAGGACTGGAGCTATTGCAGAGCAGTACTGACTACCCCCAACTTGGACAGTCACTCCAGGAGAATTCCATGGTTCATGGTATCAAAAGCCACTGAGAGATCAAGGAGAATTAACAGGGACACAGTCCCCATGTTTCTCTCCTGACACAAGTCGTTTTACAGGGTGACCAAAGCAGTTTCCATGCTGAAACTGGGCCTAAACCCCAATTGAAATTGAAAGTGTTGTTTTGTGTGGGGTTTATTCCAGCAGGGGGAGCTTTAATGTTTTATTTAATGTGATATTATGGGTTATATAATATATTCTTACAATGATATTCTGGGTTAAAATGTACCAGTTATTCTATTTATTTATTTATTTATTAAAAGACCCCTTTTTACTATATTAATATATATGGTTTTTGAAAAATCGTAGTGTATTTTTTAATTACACTGGCCTGATGTACACATCACATTAAACCATTAGTTAAAACAAACTGTGGTTTAATGTGATGAGGTTCACACGGTGCTCCTCCCTTATTCCTCTTGCTGCTGTGCAGTGGACGAAACAAGCTGGTTTTGTCATTCCAACCTGGACTCTTGACTCGTTTCCTTGAAACAAACCACAAGCAGTAAGCCAAGAAAAAATCCTTGGTTACTTCTTATGGATCCATTGAAGGAGACAAACTCGCGTTCAGACATCATGACAGGCCAGTCTCTGGCTTGTTTCATCCATGGTGTGTTGGGAGCAGGGAAGAACACAAGAAAGCCTTATATTTAGTCAGACTATTGGTCCTTCTAGCTCAGCCTTGTCTACACTGACTGGCAGTGGCTCTCCAAGGTTTCAGATTAGGGTCTCTCCCAGTCATGCCTGGAGATGAAAGGGATTGAACCTGGGACCTTCTGCATGCAGAGCAGGGGCTCTATTACTGAATAAAAATTAATTATATACTAATTAAGGAATCAAATGCATTTGTTATACCAAACATAAGTGCAGAATATTCGAAACCATTTTAACATCTGTCTCAGTGCTGACTCAATAAATCTTGCTACCTTGGGCAAAGCCCAAATGGTAGCCACTCTCCATCCCTGTTTGGACTTGCTGCGCAATTTAGACACCAGTTCCTACCTTCATCTGTTTTCTGCCCACCCCCAGCCCAGTGCCATCTGAAGCAGGGCTGGCCCTGAGCTTTTTAAATTTTATTTCTTACTCTCTGGGTCTGGAAAGGTAAGTGTGAAAGTAGCTCAGACGGGTAACCCATTTCATTGAAGATAAATGTATTTCTTCTTTCTTGACCACTGTTCAGAATCCTGCATCCCAAATGCTGCATTGCTGCATGGAGAAATCTAAACATGTTTTTCTGTAACTTTAATTCCCCAGGGACATTTCTTAATTGATATACTTATCCATTGTCCCTCTCACATGTGAACCTGTGCAAGCCACATCACAGCTTCACATAGCTAGCAGTTGACTGTTTATTATCCAACCCTGAAAACAGGTATGGGGAACTTGTGGCCCTCCAGATTTATTGGACTCCAACTAGCATCAGCCCTTGTCAGCACGAGCAATGGTCAGGGAGTGTGGGAGCTGTAGTCCAGCAACATCTGAAGGACCATAGATTTTCCCATTCCTATCCTAAAATATTTAGGATGAATGATCAAAGTTATTTCCCATCTCATACCTATATATATGTCTTTTCTTAGGATAGAACGTTTATGTATATAATGGGAAATAACATTGTTAGAGAGTTCATCCCTAATATTTTAATCTGTGGTTTTGCATTTCAGTTTGTTCCTACCTACCCAGGACTTTAGTTTAAGATTATCTTGAGTTTTCTTACGCAGTCCTTGGATGCTTAAAGACTATGATTAGGATATTAATGTATGTTTTTCAGAGGGAAAGGTCTACACCTTTGGCCTTGGCCAATATGGACAGCTTGGACATGGTACATTTATTTTTGAAATGTCTACACCAAAGATTGTGGATCATATGGGGAAGCATAAAATCTGTAACATTGCCAGTGGGGAAAATCACACAGCTTTAGTAACAGGTATGTGTGCTGTTGACTCTAAAAGACATTTGCAATGTTATTCAGGCATCTTTGTGTACAATATAAAATTATTTATTTTTTAAATCTGTAAGGTCACAGAGAGATGGCTAGAACTTGTGTTATGAAATGTTTAAATAAAATTTTAACAAAGCAAGGTTTTTGGTTCACAGCAGCCTGGCAGGGATAATCTGGGGGTAAAGGCAATTTAGATGAACTGAAACTTCATGGAGTATCTTTGAGGAAAGGAATGCTTCTATTGTTTGAATCAATGGTTCCTGTTGAAGTTGCATGCAGCAGCTGGTGGGCATTTTTTGAGTTTGATGTAACCATAAGCAGAAGGGAGAACACAGAATAGTGTGTGTTTGTATTTGTGTGCAGCTCTAGGACGAGAGTAAGTGTGTCTTTTTTGGCGGGGTGGGGGAGGATATGACTATCTGAGATTTTAACAGCTACCAAATATGAAATAAGTATCGGTGGAGGTGACAAGTCCATATGAGTGTTTTGACATTTATAGTTTTGAACATGTTACATAGTAACCCGTACCTGTATATTGTTTAGTTAAAAAACAAAACACTCACCCACCAAGCATAGCATAATCTTATTACTGTCTCCTAAAAAGAAAGTCCTGGTGAATTAAGTGGGGCTTACTCCCAGGTGCGAGTGTAGTATTAAAGTGACAATTGCTTAGTTCACATACAATGGGCAAACATGGGCAAACATTTTATTTTTATGTATTTATTTAATTTATATCCCACCTTTCCTCCATGGAGTTCAAGGTAGTGTACAAACATGGTTCTTTCCCTCTCAGTCTTATCCCTACAACAACTCTATGAGGTAGATTAGGGTGAGTGACAGTGACTGGCCCAAGGTCACCCATTGAGCTTTATGGCTGAGTGGGGATTTGAACTCTGGTCTCCCAGGTCCCAGTCTGACACTCTATCCACTACACCACACTGGTCCACATGGAGGGAGCATTGGGACTGTGCTCCAGGTTTGTGTGCTCCTTCTTCCACAGTGCTCCCCTCACATTCTCTGACTTACTCCCCAGTGCAGGCAAGCCATACTTTGCAATTAACTGAACTGGGAAAACTGTGGCTTGCCTCCAATTGGAATTGGAAACCATGGTTTGAAAATGGGGTCACAATATGTAAGTGTGATTTAAGCCATTCTTATGATTGTAATGGAAATTACTGTGAACCAAGCAAGAGTATTAGTGGCAGCTGCTGAAGTGTTTAGATAGGCTTAATGATCAGCAGTCTTTTCAGAAGAGTGCTAAACCTGCCTTGTAGTATTTAGTTACTAATCTGAGTATGCATCTTAATTTAAAGAAGTCATCAAGATTGCTGAGTAAATCTTCACATTGTGCAATAAATATATCCACCAGATGTTTCTTCCTGTTCATCAGGCTTATGCTAATTTTATTTATGCATAATTAATGTAATTCAAAAAATACATGGCCATACTGCTAGCGATGGTTCTTCTGAAATCTCTTCTCCCATAGTGATATGTTTTATATATAATTTTTCTATTTTCCTTTCCCTAGTGAAACCCCTGTATTTTTTAAATTGCAACACATATTTTAGGATTTTTCCTCTTGGAATTGAAACAATTCTCTTTTCTACTTATTTTGTTGTTGCTGGCTTGTTTTCTTCATCCATTGCTTTTTATACATGGCTGTGCTATACATTAGTAAACATACTTCTCTCTCTACACAGAGAATGGCCTTATGTACACCTTTGGAGATGGACGACATGGCAAATTAGGGCTTGGAGAAGAAAATTACACTAATCAGTTTGTTCCTACATTATGTTCTAATTTTTCAAGGTTTGCTATACATTTGGTAAGGCTTCTGTTTCTTCTTGCTTATAAAGCACTATATTTTTAAATTATAGATGAGCCCTGAAGAGATTTTGTAATTCTTTTGATGACTAGTTTTATAATTTGTTTGCTTTTTCTGTTTAGTTTGAAAAATAGATTTGTATGAGTTGTTTGTTTGCGAGCAAAGACAATGAATGCTGCATTGTGTGCTCTGAAAACAGTTTGAAAGAACGTGCATCTTTTAGCAAATTTCTGAGATTCATAAGAGTCAGTTCCATACACTAAAATTTCCTTACACCTGTTGGGTTCTGGACCTGTACTCCTTGATGGCTTTTTAACATTAAGGCTGCAATCCTATGTAGGCTTACCTGGGTGCAGTTCTCATTGAAGTTAGTGGGATATGTTTCTTAGAAGGCATGCATAAAATTGCGCTTTAGGGCTCAACAAGGTAAAACCTATAATTGTGGAGGAAAGGGGGGAAAATAAAGAAATAAAACATTCTCCCTCCTTCCCCCTCTCCATACCCCCCAAGCAGGCTCACCCCCCCTTTTCCTGGAAAAGAAACATTTAGGCAGTTGTTAAACTTAGAGGAAACTGACCACAACCACTTTGGCAGGTTCCTCCTTTCTCGCTATCCCCAAACATTGAGGGGAAGGAATTAGGTTCAGAGAACACACATGATTTGGTGTGTTTTCTCTGAAAACAATTCCAGCATGGGATCAGTTAGGAGACCCACACTCTCTTTTTCTCCAAAATAATCATATTGGGGGGAGGCATCAGAAAAAGTGTTGCTTCAGGGACAGAGGGAGGGTGAATGAATTAAGCCTCTCTGAGACAATCACTTGGAAAAGCACACCATGAAAACACATGCTTTCCTGGAGACAGCTACTCATGTTCTTGTGACTTTTTAATGGTTGTGAGAGACTCCTCCCTGCTATTTTCCCCTAGGGTCTCCATGAAACCATCTCCTACCCTTCAGGACTCCCCCTGCCTCAATTTTGTGCCAGTTTTGCCCTTCCCCCACTTTCTGTCTATCTGTCTACACCCAGAGATATACATAATTAAAAAAAAATATCTTCATGTATGTAACAAAAAAAAGTTGCCACATTTAACAAGTGCTGCCAAGTTTGTTTACTTATAGTAACAATTATTCTGTTGGCTTTGTTAATCAAGAGATCTCCTGATTAACAGACTTTCCATACATTGTGGTCTTTAAAACATGGTGGCTGCTGCGACAGGTAGTGGGGACGGCTGGGTAGTGGGGAGCACATCAGAGGCAATGGCAAGGCATATTGGCAATCCAAGGATAAATGTTTTAGGCTTTGTGCCTCAGTGTCTTTGCTTTGCACTAGCACAGACATGCAGGACGTGATCCTGGTGAAAACAAACCTATAGTAGGGGTTTCTAAAAATTCAAGCTTGACTGATTTTAATTTCATGCCATTATCTTATTTCTTTTCTTTCCGTATCTGTTGTTTGTCATTTGACGTTGCCCAAAATATTATGCAAAAATTGCTTTGGAAATTATCCAATGTATGTGTTGAGGGATTGTAATTATGAAAGTTGTAACTTTATGATTATAATTATGGTTTTCTGCACCTTATAGGTCCCTTCCGCCTCTACTATTCTATGATTTTAAGTTCTGAAGACTGTACCTAATCATCAAGAATATACTTTCTGCTTCCCTACCAAGATGAATGCCTCCATTAATTCCCTCCATTGTCCTTGTATTATAGGTTGCCTGTGGTGGTTGCCACATGCTGGTTTTTGCTACACCAAGGCCTAAAGAATCAGATGAAACACATGTGCCAGACCAAAATGAACAGTGCTTGTCTACTGTAGTCTCCGAAATGGGTGGAGATGCTTTGGTAATAGATACCTTCCAGCGAACATTATCGGCACGTTTGCGGCGGAGAGAGAAGGTAAATTTAAATGTTTTTGACACACTTCAAAAAAATCGAAAGGTGTAGATGCATGCAAAATGTGTGTATATCAGGAATGTGATTTACTTTTCCCCTGGAAACTTCCCTTGAAGTCTTTATTTTACATATTATTATTATACTATAGTAGCAATTTCCCTGAAACCTTTGCGCTGAAATTATACAGCCACGAGAGTGGCTGTATACTGTAGCCAGTATGGGTTTTTCACATTCTGCAATGTTAAATTGAAAATACCCTCCCATGCCATTCTGATGCTTCCCATACGCTCATTTCAAAACAAAACGTTACAAAACTTATACTTCTGAACTCAGAAACGCTTGCTTAACAACCATGTAAATTTTAATGGCGTTACACAAAACAGTCAGAGAGAATAGAGAGTTCAAAGTCTAAAAAGAGAGAAAAAACCCCAGAGCCCTTGTGAACTTTTTTCTCTGAGAGTTCTCATAATCTGTTGAAATTCATTAAAAATCAGCCATGTTCACAGAGTACCTGTAATCCTAATACTGACGTTGCAACATACTCTGACCTTCATCTTCTGCAGTTTAAAAGTTAAAAAAATGCCTGGCTGATTTTTAATTAATTTAATAAATTTTGGCTGGCACCCTATGATAATGTGGGGCATGCTCAGTAAGAACCACCTGTCAGAGTTCTAAAAGCCAGACTCAGAGCTGCTGGGCTTCCCTAATCAGGAGGCCACACCCACACCAGATTTTGATTTCACTTGACACAGTCATGGCTTCCTCAGAGAATCATGGGAAGTGTAGTTTGTGAAGGGTGCTGAGAGGAGACTCCTATACCACTGAGAGAGCTCCAGTGGCCAGTCAGCCACTCTGAAGGTCTGTGAGGGGAACAGGGCGTCTCCTAGCAACTCTCAGCACCCTTCACTAACTACATTTCCCAGGATTCTTTGAGAGAAGCCGTGAATGTCCAAAGTGAAAGAAAGGCCTGGTGTGGATGTGGCCAGGGACATCTTTGGTTTAAATTTGGGTGGGAGGCTACATGTGCCTGCTGTAGAATAAAAAGGTGGGGGAAAGCCTGAAAAAGAATGATACTGTTCACAATGTTTTCCTTTTGGAAAGGAAAGGGACTTCCCTTCTGCCCAGTGCTCACCATCCCAATCTCCTCCCCCTCCCCTCCCTGCCCCTTCCCTGGCTCAGTGTTGGACTATGAGTTGGGAGACCAGGGTTCGAATCCCCACACAGCCATGAAGCTGACTGGGTGACCTTGGGTCAGTCACTGCCTCTCAGCCTCAGAGGAAGGCAATGGTGAAACCACCTCTGAATACCATTTACCATGAAAACCCTATTCAAAGAGTCGCCATAGGTGGGGATCGACTTGAAGGCAGTCCATTTCCATTTTCAAACATGATTGCATAGAAATAAATCCCATTGAACTCAAAAAGTATGCAAAGGACCAAACCCTCCCTCCCTTCTCCTCCCTCCCTTCTCCTCCCTCCTATCCCCCCTCTTGCCCCTTCCCTCCCCCTTCCTTTGCCCCTTCCTACCCATCCCCTTCCCCCTCCTCTTCCTCCTCCCCATGGTCAGTTTTACCTATCTTAAGCATGACTGCACAGAAGTAAATACCATTGAACTCTATAAGCATGCGATTAATCAAACCTGCCCTCCCCTCCCTCTTCCTTTGCCCCCCTCCAATACGCTCCTTCCCACTCCCTCTCCTCCTCCCCCATGGTCAGGTTTTCCTATCCTAACCAAGATTGCATAGGAGTAAATCCCATTGAACTCAGTAAGCATGCAAATGATCAGACCTGCTTTTCCCCTCCTTCCCCTCTCCTCTCCCTTCCTCCTCCCCTCCCCTCTTCCTTATTCCTCCTCCCCTGCCCACTCCAGCCCTCCCTCCCTCCCCCCCAGTCAGTTTTACCTATCCTAAGCATGATTGCACGGGAGTAAATTGCGCTGAATTCAATAAATATGCAAATGATCAAACCTGTTCTCCACCCCTCCTCCTCCTGCCTGCTCCCCTCCCAGTCCTCCCCTCTGTAAATATAACTTTGGGAAAAAGAGGAATGGGTAAATCCCATAACACCTTTGTGCACTCTCTGCCTGCTCGCTGACATAATGATCACACCCAGTTGCTATGCAGATCATCATTGTGGCATTACAGGCTGCATATGCACAAGACCAAGAGACCCACTATGAAACACTTGGAGAATCCGTGCTGTACTTTCAGTATTAAAATCTCCAGGCAGCTGCACAACAGACTACTGAGGACTAAGTTCTGAGATGGTAAACCTCCCTAGCAATTTTTTAATTGAAGGATGGTATGAATGTATCTAAAATAAATTAAATCGACAATCAAGTTTCTGTGCTGCTATCTGTAGTTGACTACTTATTTTTCCTTTATTATTTCTATTTTTAACTAAACAATAGATTTAAAAGCCTCTACTCACAGCCTTGCATTTTTACTTAAACATACAGTTTGAACTTATTATATCCTTGGATATGTATTTCCAAGAAAAGTGCAGCTTATAAATACTTTAATAAAGAAAGAAATATTTTCATCTGTCCTCAATGACCAATGCATATTGTCCTGGAGATGATTTCAGGACTTCAAGCAGTACTGGACTATGGGTAGATTCAAAGAGAGTAGCGCTTAGTCTGGAGAAATGAAAAGCAAACACTTCCCTCAACTTACACCCAATGCGTCACTGTCCTGTATTGGTTACCTTGAAGTGACTTGAAAACTGCTGTGCTTTCTTTTTATCCTTTCACAAGGACAAATCACCAGAACAGTTCAGTCGATTGGTACGAACACTTCCTCCACTTGGAGAAGGTTCTCTAAAGCCTATATCGTATGTCATCAGCAACACTGTTCCCCCTGGTGTACCCAGATCAAACCTTCTTGACTTGGTTGTAGCTGATAGAAGTAAAGATACTGAATCCGCTTTGGGCTGTGAAACAGGTAAACTAATTTTTTATCAGTTTCTGTTGTGTCCCTATAAATACATTGTGCTTGTTGAACATCAAGGGTCCTTAGAACTGCAATGTGATTGTTGCTTAGAATCTCACCTGCTGATTGAGTAATCACTTATGATAGTGGATGATATAAGGACTGGACAAGTGCAATAAGTTCCTCTAGATCTGACATCACTAAGTCTTGGGCTGGGTTATCTCAATAGAAATCTTTTATTTCCAACATGCCTCATTTATCTGTCACTGTAAACATAGGGCGGTATTCAACTAACTTTTTGTGCTAGCACTAGAATTAGCACTAGTGCAATGGGGTTTCCTCTCTCTTCTCCCTTTGTTCACCCCATGCAATGTACCTCCAAAACAGATCTAGGGGATGCAGAGAGCGGGGAGGAGAGGGGGAGATAATTCCTTCATGCAAGGAGAAATCCATGCGGTGACCTTAGCACTATGTTGAATACAACCTATAGTTAATAGTGTACTGTGAATGTGCCAATCTGAGCCACTGTTAGTGTGCAGAAGAAACCACCATCCCTGGCTGAGCGCTATGTCCAGACCAGAGATTGTTGTTTGCTTTGCTCTAAACAAATCACAATCTGTACCTGATGTTTGTTTTTGGCTTACAAATCATGGTTTGAGTGAAGCAAACCACAGTATCTGGTACGGACATAACACAAAGCCAGGCATTGTGTGTGCAACTGGGAAGGAGCAAATTGGCCCAGATTTGTGTGTTCTTGGTAAACCATTAACTATGGTTAATCCTGACATATGAACTGAGTCTATGTGATTTATAGAAATGTTAGAATCTTAGCAGGAAATCTGATTAAGTTGTATATTTGCTCTCTACCGTTTTTACGGAATACATTTTAATTGCAATGGCTTGTAGCTAATGCAAATAAAGGATTTAAAAATTTAAGGCAAAACTGGACATAACATGAGAGATTTGTGAGCAGAATGTCCATGCTTGCTTGCTTAATGTTTATAGCAACTATGGGGACAGGATGCTGTACTGATTGAGACTGCTGTGCTTGGGGAGAAGAATTAACCCTTCTCCATCCTGTTTTCCCAATTAAAGTAGCACTTCCATTTCCATAAGCTGCTGTTTGTCCCATAGGGTAAGCAGAATATACAGGCATCATCATGGAAAGGGAACTCATTTTTTCTTTTATTGTACTTCTCCTGCCATTTGGGACTCCCAGGAATCTTTTTCAATAATTATATGAATATGCAGACTTCCTTATCTTAAAAAAAATGTTTTACTTTACATCTTGTATTGTGTTTTAAAGAAGATAAGAAAGAGAACAATGATGCAGAAGAGAGTTCAACAGAGGGAGATTCAGATGAAAATGAGGATAAAACCCTTGGGGACACCACAGATGTCTTGAATATGGTAATGAAGTTACTAGTGATTGTACTTATACTTTGAAGAGGCCTGTGGAAAAGGTATAGCTGTTTTCCTTATTTATCATATGGAGTATCCAGAAGATTCAGCTGTATCAAAATGCATCTTTTGACCTGTGGCACCTGTTAGGATTGTAAGTAGAGTCTCATTGGCCCTTGGCTTTTTTAGAATGGTGGCTGACTCCACCTCTTTGTTTCCCTTGTATGAACAACAAACATTTCAGATTACAACAGGTATATGTTGCTTTTAATATGCAAAGTGCTTTGTAATCTATCTTGCCCCAAGATACTCTCCACAAGAGCATCCTGGCTCATGTTGTCTTAGCGCTTTTAAAATGGGCATTGGTGGCTGTTCCCAACCCTCCTTGCTCCTATTTCCACTTCTCAGGCCATCCCCTTATCTGTCCTGCTGTATTCATTAAAACTCCAAAGTATATAGGTTTTCTGCTAAAAACAGTTAACTATTAATCCTTTCAATGCCTCTTTGCCTATAGTGAAATTAATAGGAACATATGAAATGGCCTTATACCAAGTCAGTCAATTGGTCCATCTAATTCAGCATTAAAATGTAGCACAGATGGGGAACATGTGACCCAAATTTGGCCTGAACCACTGGGCAAGAGAAACAACTGGGCAAGAGACTTTGTCAGGTGGGCAAGGCAACCCACCTCTCAATCATCCTACATCATACTGATGTCAGATGATTGACAGGTAGATTGTTGCACCCACCTGTCAAAACTGGCCTGTGGGAGGTGGGGGGCAGATAGTGATCTGGCCTGCTGGGCCAAAAAGGTTTCCCACCCCTGTTTATATAGCAGTGGCTCTCCAGGGTTTCAGGCAGGAGTCTTTCACTGTCCTCCCTGGACTGCATCTGGGATCTTTTGCATGCAAAGCATGTGCTCTGCCACTGAGTTAGAGTACATCACTTTTGAAGGGCTTTAAGTATATGATTATATTAAAAATATTATTGTAACATTTATTTATTTGATATAGGGAATTATATCCTGGCTTCTGTGCCAGGATGCTGTTCGGAATCTAGGATTTCCTTGGTATATATATTCTTGGGGAATATTTTCTGTCTCAACACAGTGAAAGTTACATTTGGAATTGGTAAGAGAATTGTGTCACCCTTTTACCTTTAAGATTAGAAAATGGGTGGCATTTGTTCAGGAAACACTGAATTGGCTTGCCGTCTCTTCTTCTGCTCTCTGCACTATTTCCATACTGAGAAAAATAATTAAAATAAAATAAAAATATTGAAAGTATAAAAAAATTAAAGAAAAAATATGAATACTACAAACAACAATGTTCAGAGGCACATTTTACCAAATTCTTCCAAGCAGGAAGTAGATTTGACTGTGAAAGACCCACCCAAATTGTATTTGAATTTTTACACATTTGTAGGGCAATACAATATCTCAGAGAGGAGGTCAGGTCTCTTTCTCCACTTTATGCATTCACTGTAACTACCCAATTTCCCTGCTTTTTGAAGTTTGATAGAAATATTTGATGGCTATAGGTACGTTCTTAAACTGCAAAGGTTTTTTGCCTATTAATGAATATATCCATTTATTAAGGAACATTTACTGTGATTACTTTGTGATAACTAAAGATATAGTTGCTCTTGAGAAATAATCACTTGTCTAAAAGACATGCAATGGTAGGTGACTGCCTGCGAATAGGAAAGTTTTCCATAGGAGGTGGGCCAGCACTGCGGGTAATAGTGCCACCTATCGTGCGAAGGCAAGAATGTTTTTGAAGTCAAGACTAGGGACGTCAGGCCCCTCCCACTCTCCAGTTCATTCTTGCCTCGTACAAACAAGATTGGATCTATAACATAGCAAGTAGCTTTTAGCTAAGTTTCGTGTATTTGTCTGTTCATTTGTCTTCAAGTCCTTCCTTTCCCTGTTTGTGTTTAACTTTCCATTTAAGTTTGAGGGTCCCCACAGAGACCGCAGCTGCGGTTCTCTTCGTTTCTGTCCGCTTTTTATTAAGCTTATTTCCCTTACTTGTTTGAGGCTTGTTTGAGGGTCCCCTCAGAGACCGCGGCTGCGGTTCTCTTCGTTTTTGTCTGCTTTTGAGCTTCCCCCTGGCTCTGTTGCATCCATCGGGAGCTCGCGGCTCTATTTTTTCCTGTGCTGGGCTGTCTCAAGCAGTGCTCTGAGGAGCTCTTGGAGAGACTGCGGCTGCGGTTCTCTCCCAGGCGGGAGCTTGCGGCTGCGGCTTCCTGCCCTCTCTTTCTCCCTCTCTCTCCGTGACTTTAATTTTCGCCGCGGAGAGCTCTTTACTCGGCGGCGACAGCGGCTTCCCTCCTGCTGCCTTTCCCGACACAGGCTTCTCTCGGCAGTCTCCTTTTGGGGTTTTTTAGAGCCGCAAGTGCGACTATCGACCCCACGCCTCCCCCTGCGAGACTGTGCTGGGCAGCCCTTCCCCCAGTTCGTTACCAGTCGGCCGCCATTGCTTCTTCCCCCTCCGCCATTTTCGGATCATTTTTTCCCGCTCTTTTTTCCGGGCGCCATTTTTGTTGAATTCAAATTTCCCGCCTTTTTTGTTAACCCTTTATTAACCAACGGATACCTTCCCTGCAGGTTATCTGTATGTGTGTTGTATGTGTGTTGTAGACAGACTTACAGGGCTTCCTTACACACAAATTTACAGTGGCTGACTTGTACTAAATTTGAATTATATTCAGTACCATCAAGGCTGGAGCTTTAATATCAGTGGCTGACTTGTAATAAATTTGAATTATATTCAGTATTATCAAGGCTGGAGCTTTAATATCAGTGGCTGACTTGTACTAAGTTTGAATTATATTCAGTATCAGCAAGGCTGGAGCTTTAATATCAGTGGCTGACTTGTACTAAATCTGAATTATATTCAGTACATCCTGCCCCCTCTGTGGCCATGTACCACGCCTGAAATCCAGCCTACAGCACTAATCTGAACTATATTTTGTACATCCTGCCCCCTCTGTGGCCGTGTACCAAGCCTAAAATACAGTCTATATTATACTAACGCTGATACCACAGTGCATCCTGCCCCCTCTGTGGCCGTGCACTTAGCCATCTGCCAGTGTATTCTACCCCCTCTGTGGTCGTACACTGTGCCAGTTCGGGTCTTTACATCCTGCCCCCTCTGTGGCCGTGTACTGCACCCAAGTTAATATAAGATGGCAGAACACCCAGACATGTCGCAATCAGCCAATATGATACCAGATCAGCCAGACATGTCACAAACAGCCAAGCCACAATATTCTAAGGCGACTAAGTCTAAGCATGTTAAAGCACTGGCTAAGACAAAACATCTTTCCAGCCATAGCAAACCAAAGCGTCCACGCTATGACTCTGTGCCAACCACCGCCACCACCACAGCAACTCAGGCACACATAAGCGATATATTTCATTCCCCTGCTGCTTCCTCTGACGAGGAGGATTTTGCTGGCTTTCCCACTCAGTTTTCACATAACCAGCCTCCCTCTGTTTTACCGCCCCAAACATCTGCTCCAATACCTACTCAGGCACAAACATCTGCCACAACCGGGCTGCAGCTGTCCCCTGATTTCCTCTCCCAACTTCAAGCCTTGCTGGCATTTTTCACCCAAATGCAGTCACTACCACAAGTTCCTGCCATACCTCAACTGAACATGGACCAACGTGCGTGTCATGAAGCTCATCCTTCCTGCTCACCAAATCCCTTTGATGTAGCCAGAGGCAGATGTATTGATGAAGCCTCGTATGCGGAGGAGTCAACCTTCACTGACCACGTTGAAGGAGATGACTGGAGCGACTATTCAGATCATGAGGAGGATACATCGTATCGTTTGTTTAATGCCTCAGACTATCAGCCCCTGGCACGCAGGGTAGTTAATACCCTTGGTCTCCAGACTGCACCTTCAACTTCTTCCACCCCAGCCATCAAAGGGGCCAAGGTTCTCAAATCCCCTGCACCTATTGAACACTACATCCCGGTGCCGGACCCAATTGCCAAATTGGCCTCTGAAGAATGGGCTCACCCATTTCAATCTCGCCGCTTCAAGAACCTGGCTGACAGGCTTTACGCCCTAGCTCCGGACTTTGCCACCAAGTTAGACGTCCCTGGCATAGACGAACCAATCGCTCGCCTCGTTTCACAATCTCTTTTGCCCAGGGAAGGGGAATCCCAACTAAAGGACACTACTGAGCGTCGAATAGACTTCGCCCTCCGCAAAAATCACGAGGCCACTGCCCTCTCCATGCGTGCCTCCGCTTCAGCCTCCATTTTCTCCAGAGCAGCTATGATGTGGCTGGATGATCTTCTAGAGGACACTAACCCTGATCCTGTCGCCCTCAGAAGGTCACTGATAAAGTTGCGTAAGACAGCAGCTTTTGTGGCCGATGCCACCTTGGATGCTACTCAATTGGGGGCACGAGCCATGACAGCTCAGATAGTCGCGCGACGGACCCTCTGGCTTCACCACTGGCAGGCTGATTCAGCGGCCAGAATGAATCTGTCCAGGGCTCCTTACTCCGGATCTTTACTCTTCGGTGAGGAAGCTCTAAAGGCAGTGCTGGTTGATCCCAAAGACGCCCACAAACCGGTTCTGGCCACTGTCAAGAACATCGACCACAGGCCTTTCAGGCGATTCCCTTCCTTCCGTACTAACCAGCCCTTTCGAGGAACGCGGCCAGGAGGACGAGGCCGCGACTTCAGATCCTATGACCCCACTTTATTCAGGGGCTCCTGGAACCGACGCTTCCATGGCAGAGGTCAGTATCAAGGGCGCAGGGGCAACTCATCGTCCTCATATAGGGGAGGTCCTCGCCAACGCAAGCAGTATTAACACACTGCCCATAGGTGGCAGATTACTTCATTTTGGAGACCGTTGGCTGCACCTCACTACGGTCTCCTGGATCAGGGAGCTTTTCAGTCATGGCTATGCCATAGAGTTTTGGGCAATCCCATCAGACAGATTCCATCCGTCCCCTTGCCCAAGGGCACGAGCCAGGCACAGAATCATGCAGACAGCTATACAACACCTCTTGGACATAGCGGCAATAGAGCCAGTCCCCACAACTGAGAGGTCGGAAGGGGTGTACTCCCTCCTATTTGCTGTGCCAAAACGAGATTTATCATGGAGGGCGGTATTGGACCTCAAGTTTGTCAACCGTTTTGTAACATATCGCAGGTTCAAAATGGAATCACTCCACTCCATTACGGAGAGTCTGCATGAAAGAGACTTCCTGGCTTCTATCGACCTTAAGGAAGCGTATCTCCATGTGCCCATTTGCATAGCCCACAGAAAGTTTCTTCGGTTTGCTTTTGGCCACCAGCACTTTCAATATAGAGCGATGCCATTCGGCCTCTCCTCTGCTCCAAGAGTGTTTACCAAAGTGCTACTCATCCTAGTGGCTTATCTCCGGACCCAAGGGGTTCATCTCTACCCATATCTGGATGATCTGCTAATACGGGCCAAGTCTGAGGAGCTGGCTCATCATCATTTAACGATCACCCTCAATGTTTTGCAGGCCTACGGCTGGCTTGTCAACTTCAACAAAAGCCATCTCCAACCAACCCAACGCCTACTACATCTAGGGGCTATGTTGGACACCCTGAAGGCAATGGCCTTCTTGGCTCCAGATCGCATCACTGCCATCACAAGCATCGCAAGGTCCCTGATGCAACAAACATCCGCAGACGTCATGCTTCTCGCCAGAGCGCTCGGGATGTTCATCTCTACAATCCACATTGTGCCATGGGCTCGAGCCCACACTCGGCACCTTCAATGGACTCTGTTGCCATTTCAACAGGACATTGCCAGCTCCAACCATCGCAAAGTTCGTTTGAGCCCCTCACTGCGCCTCTCCTTCCGCTGGTGGACCAAGGTTCAACACCTCTCCAAGGGCACGTCGTTCAGAGAACCCCGCAGAACCGTCGTAACCACAGATGCCAGCCTCATCGGTTGGGGAGCCCACTGCAACTCCCAGTACGTTCAGGGGGTTTGGTCCACCGCAGAGCAAACTCAAAGCATCAACTGGCTGGAGCTAAAGGCTGTCCACTTAGCTCTACGTCATTTTCAGTCTCTGTTCCCTTTGGACCATGTGCTCATTCGAACAGACAACACGTGTG
Source organism: Rhineura floridana (assembly GCF_030035675.1). Classification (NCBI taxonomy): domain Eukaryota; kingdom Metazoa; phylum Chordata; class Lepidosauria; order Squamata; family Rhineuridae; genus Rhineura; species Rhineura floridana. The sequence continues at coordinate 89,559,829 of NC_084484.1, read as the reverse complement.
TCAATTCACATTTGAACAGACAGGGGGGCACCAGGTCTTGTCCTCTGCAGGACTTAGCATCCCTCATCTTTGTCTGAGCAGAACAACATCTACAATCCCTGAAAGCAGAATATCTCAGAGGGATTTGGAATGTGACAGCAGACTGGCTCAGCAGACAACAGGTCTTTCCGGGAGAATGGAAACTTCATCCAGCCATTTTCCATCGTTTCCAGTGTCGGTTCGGCGTCCTCTCAGTCGACCTGTTTGCTTCCAGTCGCAATTGCCAGCTTCCCAGGTACCTTGCCCGATACCTGGATTCAACAGCGGAAGCAATGGATGCTCTGACAATACCGTAGCCAGACGGTCTCTTGTACGCCTTTCCTCCCATACCATTGTTAGCCAAAACCTTGAGGAAGGCACGAACCGAGAGGGCACAGCTGGTTCTGATAGCACCATTTTGGCCACGCCGACCGTGGTTCTCAGATCTTCTGGCAATGTCAATGATGGATCCTTGGACACTTCCAGTAACGCCAGACCTCCTATCCCAGGGTCCAGTACTGCACCAGGACCCTACTTGGCTCAATCTAACAGCGTGGCTTTTGAACGGGGACATTTGAGGTCAGCTGGACTGTCTGACGCTGTGATTGATATTATTTTGGCCTCGAGAAGACCATCTACCACTCGTATTTATCAACATACCTGGGTGGCTTTCTCCAAGTGGTGTCAGTCCCACCACCACGATCCATCCCAGGCCACTGTGCATCAGGTGCTGCAATTTCTCCATAGCGGCTTTATGATGGGACTTCGACCCAACACTCTACGTCGACATGCGTCCACTCTGTCGTCCATTCTCTCAGTTTCCTCTCCTGGAGATTATATTTCCTCACATCCGTTCATCAAACGTTTTTTGAGGGGAGTCGCCCTATGCTCTCCGGCTGTTGTCCATCGGTTCCCCTCATGGAGTTTGCTGAAAGTTCTGCAGGCTTTGCAACGCCCTCCGTTTGAACCCATCAGGACTGTGCCCCTACGTATGCTGTCCTTCAAGGTCTTGTTTCTGATCGCAATCACATCTGCCAGACACGTTTCGGAGTTGGGCGCATTGTCTTCTGCTCGACACCTCTGCGTCTTCCATAAGGACTCTTTTGTGCTGAAGACTGATCCTTCCTTCCGTCCCAAGGTCGATTCAGTTTTTCATTGCAACCAGGACATTGTTTTGCCTTCCTTTTGCCCGAATCCTACCCATCCTCTCGAGAAGGCTTGGCATTCGTTAGATGTCCGGAGGGCTCTCAAGACCTACCTGTCTAGGACCCAAGAGATTCGACGAACGGAGTCTCTGTTTGTATCCTTTCATCCAAGGTCTATGGGGCATAAAGTATCCAATTCTACCTTATCCCGTTGGTTAAGGGCATGCATTACTTTAGCATATGAGTCCCTGAAGCTGTCAGTTCCAGCTAGTATAACGGCTCATTCTACCAGGTCAGCTGCCACTTCGGCTGCTTTTGCCACTAATGCTCCTGTTGCCGATATTTGTAGGGCTGCAGTCTGGTCTACCCCACACTCGTTTATAAGGCATTATAAAATTGATCGTTATGCCTCTGCTGACGCATCTTTCGGCAGACGAGTGTTGCAACAGGTTCTTAATGAGGATTAACACGTGGGTGGTCCCTCCCTGTATGGGCTGCTTTGGTACATTCCGCAGTGATGGCCCACCTCCTATGGAAAATGTACCATTGGTCTCACCTGAAAGGTGATTTTCATAGGAGTGGGCCATCACGACCCTCCCAGTTGGAGGATGACTAGAGATTTTATAAATGGGTTACATGTTATTGTTATGCTATTATATTTAAATGCAAGAGTGAAGTCAAGACTTTTAGTTCTGTTATGTAGTTATGTTAGAGTCATGTTGTTATGCATGTGACTATTATGTTATTTTCCTGGCGGGCCTGTTGGCCTTGTTCTTGTATTTTTAGATATCTCTTTTTAGACTCGCTACGAATGAACTGGAGAGTGGGAGGGGCCTGATGCCCCTAGTCTTGACTTCAAAAACATTCTTGCCTTCGCACGATAGGTGGAACTATTACCCGCAGTGATGGCCCACTCCTATGAAAATCACCTTTCAGGTGAGACCAATGGTACATTTTACATGAAATGTATACCTGCATTTAAATCAGTATCCTGGTTTTTTTACTATACTCGTGATTTTAGATGTGTTGAATCCCAGCTAGGTTTTGTATCATAAAATGGTTTAATGTGGACATAATGCTAAACTATAATTTAGTGTTTCCTGAATGCTTCTGCAATTACCCCTCCCCTCCTTCAGCATGATACAGCAAGATCAGAAGCTTTTTCTTCTATTCTCAGTTAATCATAGTTTAGCATTATGTCTGAACATTAAACTGTTGCTAATCCTAATTGTGGTTTATTGAAACAAACCCACTTCATAAATATGAAATTGGCGTGTTTTAACAAACCAAAGTTAAGACTAACCACAGTTTAGAGTTCACACATTACAATAAACTGTGGCTTCTTAAAAACTGAAGAAAAACCTTCCAATCACCTCCTCACAACTGTACTGGAGGGTGGAGTGCACAAGGCCAGTGAGTCTACTGTAGTTTAATGGGGATCTCTTAGTTTAGTTTTTAGGTGGCAAGAAAAATATTTGTTTCATTCTGGTTTAGTGTAAAATGTGTTGCGTTTCTTATGAATGCCAGTTAAAAGGATCAGGTAGCAGAGGATGGAATAGGTCCATACTTGAGATCTTGGAAAGCCATTACCAATCAGAATAGACAATACTGGGCCAGTTAGACCACTTGTCTGACCTGGTAGAAGGCAGTTTCTTATGTTGCTATAATTCTGGTACTTTAGGCATCAGAATAATTGTCTGGAAAGTATTCTGAGATCTTCTAGTTAAAAAACAGACTGCATGAATATGAATCAAATGTTCCTTTGTTAACTAGCTGCTGTTATTTACTACTCATATCAAAATATTTTTCAGACCCATGTGATGAGATTGAATCCCAATGACCATTTGTTAGAGTTAGCACCAGTACTAAAGCAAAAGGTACTGTCAATTTATATATTTATTTTATTTTAAGGGTGGTCTCTTTTCTGTGGCTAAGAATATGAACTACAATAATACAATTAATACCAGTTGTAAAAACAGGTGAATTTTAAGTACATTTTCAATAATAGATGTCACACAAAATAATTTTATTAATCTTTTGTTTCAAGTAATTATTTAAGATAAGGGCATCTTTTCCACAAAGTCCCTTTTTTGCTTACTATGTGAAAGCTTATATAAACTGTTGTTATTTTTAAAATGCAACCTATAAGAAGCAGTATACCTTTTTTCATCAGTTTTAATCAAGACAGCTAAGAAAGATCAGTTTTTCAACAGTTGGTATATTTTAGGACTTCATTTCATTTGTCATTTTTTTGTGTTGGATATTTAGATAATGATTCTGCAAAATGGCTGTTGGAAGTGCACCACTATGCTTTCGTGCAGCACTATTTTTTAAAAAAGCAAACTAGTCCTCTGAAAAAATACTGGATGGTCTCTTTGCACAGTCTGATTTGTTGTTAACTTCTTTCTTGGTTTACATAATAAAGTGAAAATGGGACAAAAAAGATAGTCAAGTAGGTGCTGTGCATTATATAGTATTATAAACCTCTGAGAGAAAATTACTTAATATTTGGGGGGGAAACGCAAAGAACAATGGGCAAGATCCAGTCCAAAGGTTGATGTCAATGGCTGAATTAAGCATGTGTTTAAGCCTCTCCCTTTGATAACTTAAAAGTGCAAAATGCATACATTTAGCTGGATTGAGCCCAAAATATTGTTTTACTTTGGTTTTAATGCAGAATGTAAATTTGGAGGAGCAAAATGTGATTGGCCAACACGTTAGGGCTCTATCTTTTGGCTGTGTATCTTTTCTTCCCCGTCTTCGCTTTCCTGCAGCCCCCTGTGCCCTTCAAAAGACCCTCCAATGGGTTGGGGGACCTACTGACCAGTGTGGGCTGTGTCATATATGGCTACAACAAGGGTGGGGAATTGCTTGAAATTGAGTGGAGGAATCTTGCACAACTGAAGTTCCCCTGTGTAAGAGTCCTCTGACCAATCTAGAGGGGGTGAATGGAAAGAATCTGTCTCCTGTTCATGCAACCATTGGAAACAACTAACTCCCCCCCGAAACCACCACTAATCCTCTGTCAGACTCCACAATCCAGGACTTTCTTACAAACATGGACTTCTTCTACTTGCATGGGCTTTGCAAGGGTAGCTTCTTATGTGCAACAAAATTTGCACACAGAACTGCTTCCTCCATTGAAATGAGCGAGGAAGCGCTTTTGCACAGAAGCTGTACATGCATTACATATCTGTTTTAGAGCAGTGTGTCTAACAAGTGTACAGTATCTAAAAATAAATGAAAACATGAAGGAAAACAGAAAACTAATGCATTGGTTCCCAACCTTTTTGGTCTGGTGACCCATAAGTCCAAATCCACTTGGTATGTGACCGATTGATTGATTGTCACATAAATTTTGGACCTTAGGTCTTTGGCAGCCATTGGTTTCATACATTTTAACTGCAAGTTTGCGTATTTTATAACCATTACTTGAGGCATCCAAGCAAAAATGTACTGAACCCCAAAAGTAGTTCTCAAATGTTAAAATGTAATACTCGTTCCTTTCCAACATTTGGTTACAAGTGTCAACACAGTATGACAATACACCAGCAAAACAAAAAATTGTAAGAGGTATTCATTATACCAGTTAAGGATTAAAAGCAATAATGATTTTGGGTTTACTTGTTAAGCCTGCAACCCATAGGTTGGGAAACACTGTTTTAATTTATGTACTCTGATAGGAGTATGTTTAATATGGCATAAGAATTACAGGGATAGATCCAAAGGTGCTTTTTGCAAGTGGAAAGATACTTCCTTAACCCCCGGATTTTAGCAGGTCACCTCCTCTCATTGCAATCCCTTGCTGCCCATCCCATTCTGGAGGGTTCTCTGATTCTTGAGCAGTTTTTTTCACCTGGGGCTGAAATGGGAAAAAAGGTCAGGAGAGTTTTGTTGTGCAAGTGAAATCCTGTTCATGCTTCTCTGGATCCCACCCATACTCTTTTTTATCTTTAAGATTACCTTCATTTATGCCCTTTTTCCATCCTGTCTGATTACTTATTCTTCCTTTTCATATTTTCATTTGTTTGCCTTTTGATTGTTCTCATTTTATTCTTAATGTTCTCCTCCCCCCCCCCCTTTTCACTCTTGCTTCCTGTGCGGAGTAGAAGAAAAATAAACATGTGAAACTGAACATTCATGGTAAGGGTGGGCTGAAAGAGGCTGATCCTACCCAAGGTCAGAAGGGTTTGGAATCAGGTAAAGCATCTTCTCAGATGGATCCTATACATTCAGAGTATCCTGGAAAGGATCCGTATTTAGAAAAAAGTTCTTGTGATGCTTTTGTGAGGAAAATTAAGGCTGGTAAAAAGTACTCAAAAAGTAAATCTGAACAGGCCATTACTGTTAGTGCACTTAAGTTTGACACTAAGCAGACAAGTACAGAAAAATTTAAAGTAGCAAAAAGGAAAAAAGTGGATCAAATAAATTCTTGTTCACATCAAGAGCTGCCTTTTAGCTTTGCTGGTGGTGATATGACAGAAAAGCAATGTGTGGATCATTGGGGGGGAAATGCAAAAGCCAAAGTAGTGAAATCTGACAAATATGGCAAAATATATGTACAAGATAAAGAAAGCAATGAAGAACAGAGAGAGTTTAAACACAATGAGAAATTTATGAAACAAACAGCTGTAACTGGGTCATCCTCTTCAAGTGGGGAAACAAATAATGACTCAGCAAAATATGTTCTTCCGATAAACCAGTATAATTATGGCAATATGACAAAGAGACAAATGGATGTAGAAAACAGAAATATTAACTGGGAGAAGGGTCAAGATGTCCATAAAGAAAAGGAGAGGTTTGAAAATATCAATATACAAGGTCGGAATGAAGAGAATGAAATTGTAGATGATAGATCTGATAAAGTTGCCCAGTTAGAAGAAGAGAATTTTGGAAGTGAGCAAGGCAATGAAGAATGTGGAGTGGTTGTGGAACAGGCTGAAAATGAAGAGGGAAAGCAAGACAAAAATGTTGGCAGTGAAGTAGAATCTGAAGAAGAGGAAGGTGAAAATGAAACAAAGACTATAAAGAAAATGTCACAGTAGCCATCGATAGAGATGAAGAAGAAGGTGATAAAGACAAATTACAATCTAAAGCAGAAAATGTGGATAGACTGGAGAATGAGATCGAAGAGAATCTTCAAATAAGCACTGAGAAAAAAGTTGACACAGATGTGGAACTCCAAGAGGAGGAGGAAGAAGTTAAAGAAGAGGTTGTAAAAGAAAAACATTCTGAAAAACAAGTAGCTACTTATGATTTATAGGAATACCTCAAATTTCAACTTTCTAAAACATTAAAACAGTCCTGTACTGGTACAAATCTGCCAGTTAGAGCCAGAAGCTGTGTTCAAATGATGTGATCTGCGTTCCACTCTCAAAGTCTGTCTTGCAGATTAGTGCAGTTTCAGCGTTGAGTGTTTTGAACACTGCCTGCATGGTCACTGAAGCAGTGTATGGTGTGTCGACTAAAGTTTTTCTCATCCCGCATCACTCCTGTATTGGGAGAGAATACTCCACGCATTCCTTCTTTGGACATATTGTTTGCAGGCATGCCAGCTATCTCAAATTTGTAACTAGTCACTTTCCTGAGCTGAATGTAAGTTTCTTGCAGTTGGGTTCTGCTACTGTGGGGACTTGCATGTACTTACACGTATAGCTGCCATAGCAGCTTCCTGTGTTTACAGAGGGCTGTGTTGTAATAATACGAATATAAAGCATTTCAGAATGTTTGATGTACTTCATACATTTGACTTCTAATCCTTACAAGAATCCTGTACGGTAGCTCGATATCATTTTCCTCATATTATTGGGAGCAGGGGAATGAGACAGAGAGAACAGTGATTTGCCTAAGGTAACAGCTGTCTGTCTGTACTTCATTAATCTTTTGCATGTAGTGGTGGGAAGGAGAAGGTGACTGGAACAGGGTGTTGGTGGTAACCCTCTCAAGAGTATGTATCCTGGGCCAATAACTGAGAGTGGTGTCTGTCATGTCCTGGATGGTACAGGTTTCCTGGACACATCTGACTGGCTCTGTTGTTGGACAGGGACTGGGATCCAAAGAGCCCTGTGTGTATGCCCAAGGGGCTCTTTGAATTTTCTCTTCTGGCTGTGAATTCTCACTGCACTATGCTTTTATTCAAGACTGCTCTGAAATGTCCCCCAAATGGAGTGGATTTTCAGGGAACAGGAACAGTGCAGTGGGAAGTTCATCTTCAGCTCCACCAAGTGTCCTAGACTATACAGACCTTTGGTATGATCCAAGAAAGACAATACTTTTGCTTTTGCAGTCTTATTCTTGAGTTGCCAGCAGTGCAACCATGCCCTAAGACAGGGATGGAACTTCTCTGGCCATCCAGGTCCTGTTGGACTCCATCCCTATCATCCCTAACTATTGGCCATGCTGGCTGGGATTGATGGTATTGGAGTCACCAGTTCTGGAGGGCCAAAGATTCCTTACCTCTGCCCTAAGAATTTTGTTTGCTATCTAATGATATGTAGACTTGTATAGAACCATTTACTTGTTTTGTTTTCATTAGGTTTAAGGTGTGAAAAGGGGTACCTTGAAGGACAAAGCATCTTAATACAATTAATATGGCACAATACCATAATGTGTCCAAGAATATGGCTTCCATTTTCATTTATTTAAAGCATACTCCCATATTTGTTTTATGCTTACTCATTTTAATATGCTGGATATGCCTTGTAATATTCCAATAAAATATTGAAACTGCAATGCACTTTTTTTAAAAAAATCTGTTAACATTAATTCAAATTCATTGCTGTTAGGCAAATGTATGTATTTGGTACATTTTACACTTAATTGTATTTATGAAAAATAGGAGGAGACCTCCAAGCTTATTGCTGTCCTAGGCAACTTCAACATCCATATAGGGCCTCCTTGCCTCTCAGGATTTCATGCCCTCTATAACAACTGTGGCCTTATCTCACATAACATCTGGTCCCACACATATGACAAGAGATAACTTTGACTTGTGTGAAGCAATGCTTATTTGCAAACTCTGGTAATAATTACAGAGAGGAAGCAGGACTAGGATTTAACCTGTTAATTCAGCTAGTGTTTGTTGATAGATGGGAAGAGGAGATTTGGAACGAAGCCCATTCAGTGCCTTTCGCAGATCCCTTTCAGTGATAGATACCATAACAGATACTTTCTTTATGTTTATTTTTACACACATTTATTTTTATCTTTCCCACCATATGTTTTGGATATATACTGAAACTGGATCCCATTCATTGGATAAACAAACAGGTTTAAAGATAAATTCTATGTCTAAATATAATCATACCCTTGCAGTAAATTAGTGCCCCGATTCTATTTTCAAGTGCCTTGTCCCTCCATTTTCATAATCCCATGTATTAATCATACATAATGATTTGATGACATCACCACAAACTTTTGCAGTGTTTTTGAAGGCTACAACCTCTATGAAGATCATAATGTTTTGTCTTGAAACACTGAAGTACAGATTAAATTGTTAAATTGTTATTCTTGGTCTGGATGTTTCAAAAACTCGTTCTACCCTTCAAAATCTGCTGAAGAAGTCAACACCTTCCACCATATTTAAAAAGGAGACTTGTGAACTGGCCTTTCGCTCTAATTTTGACACATAATTAAAATGAAGACGTGAATGCCAGTATTGATTATCCATTAGTCCAGGAGCCCACAGTCTATAAAAAGATAACTTGAACAAAAAGCTGATTCCCCCCATCCCAGCTATATTTTACTAGCTCAATATCTGCATTTCAGTCAGTCACATTAGGTTACCTCTGCTGAGGTTGCAAACAAATTGAAAAGAGTTTGTTGCAGTATTAAAACCTAGCTCTCTTGGCTTTCATTTTGTTTTTACTGTAGAAAAGAAATCAGTTCCTTTAGATATGTTTCATATTCCAGAGCAATTGGGGAAGATTGCTCAGTCTGCTAAAGACTTGAATTTAGAAGTAGGACCATTGTGATCATGTGTTTGTGTGGGCGTCCGTCTGTGCACGTGTAGGGGAAATTGAGATTGCTTCTGCTTGGGATTCTATAGAGGCAACTTCTGAAAATACATTTCTCAGAAAACACTTGCGAGGGCATATAAATGGTTTGTTTATTTTTTATTTATCACATTTCGACACTGCTTCTTAACATAAATGTTTCCATCATGGCTTGCATACAAGAAAACAATTTAAAATTGAATAAATGTAAAATTGTGAAGCAATTTAAAATTAAAAGCATATCTCTTGGTAAATGGTTCACATGTTTACCTTTTGCATCATGAAAGAATAAGGGAGAAGAAAAAGGAGGTAAAGCCTTAGCTGAAGGATGAACATAATGAATTCCTTGACAGATACCTGTTGGATCTGGATTTAGCAACTACTCTGGCAAAATATATAGAGAGGCTACACAGTGATCGCAGTCTGAGTCACATAAAATGAACAGAGATCTTATTCCATGATTTTACAAAGGGTAAATAGGCAAATATTCTCATAGTATAGCAGTTGGGACAAAATGTGTTTATAATTTCTTTTAGCAACTACATTTATATTTATAGCAGGCCCTTTAGGGAACAACATTTCTAGTTTGCTTTTTGGTCTTACTGCTGATACTCTGTGTATAAATCTTTCTGGATTGAAAACTTGAGCTGCTTTCTACTTTAATCAGGGATGTTTAAACTTGCTCTTGATTCTAGTCAGCATTCCTTTGTTTCTCCTTCCAAAATTCAAACTGTTAAAAGTAAACGGATCTTCTTGTTTTGTTTTGTTTTGAACACAGTATATGGCTATTCGTTGATAAATATGTTTTTCACTTCAAGATAGTTAATTTAAATTCAAAACAGATATAGAGTGTTCCATTAACTTGTTACTAGCTGCCTTGAATACCATTTGGTGGAAAGCCGGGATATAAATTAACCAGTAAATAAATATATTTTTTCATTGCTTCCAGTAAGAGCAGTGTGGGGCCAAACTAGAACTGTCAAGGGAGCCATGACGACTGGGTGGGGGTCTGATCTTCAGCAATAGGAGCCTGAAGGAGAGGGAAGTTAAATGTGCCCTCCTCCCACCTTACCACAATGGAATCTGCTACTTTAAGCAGTTTTCCCTCAGAAGTGATATCAGGTCAGCCAGGCAGGGAGAAAATTGCTTAAAGCAACAGAATGCAGCAAGATTAAGGAAGGGATCCCCTCCTCCATTTATTGTCATGTGAAAAGTAGATCCTTCTTGCTTGCTATGTATTTGAAAACAGTAGACGCTTGCACCAAATATGTCTGGCTGCCCCACTGCATCCAGTTTGGTACTTAATTGGGGCTAGCACCCTGGTATCTGATACTCAAGTCCATGTTTGATGGACATAAGTTAACTTCAGGAAGTTCACAGAAGGAAAGGTTCCCTCCTACAACCACCTGCAACTCCCAACAAGCTTCTCTAGACCCCTCCTTAATAATGAGTGGTGGTGGACTAGCAGTGGCTGAGGGAGGGAGGAATCGCCCCAGATTGGACTTGGATCTTAGGATAATTGAAGAAAGTTCATGAAAGGAAAGTTTCCTGTCCCTTCCTGTCCCTTCCTCTCCCTGAATCCCCCAAACACCATCCCACATTGTTCAGGAGGGCCTAATGTCCTCCCAGATAGGCTTTTTGAGGATTGCAGGAGCAAGAAGGAATGGGAAATTTTCACTCTGTGAACTACCTTAAGTTAATGAATCTTAGGATCCAAGTCTCTATTTGAAAATGTGGCTTTGGTAGTCAGTCAGTTTCTGTTTTATACTGCTGGTCTTTGAAGTGCTTGGAAATGAGCTGAAGAAAGTGAACCCAGTCTAGTATCTCAGGCTTGTAAATCCCTGCCTATAAATGGCTAGAGGAAGGCAATGGTAAACCACCTCTGAATACTGCTTACCACGAAAACCCTATTCATAGGGTCGCCATAAGTCGGGATCGACTTGAAGGCAGACCATATCCATTTCATAAATGGTTAGGACGCATCTAGAACAAAACTTTTATTTTGTTTCTGCTAGTACCTCTTAGAGGAAATATGTAATAGTAGCATATACTTTAACTATGTAGCCAAGGCTATAATCCATACAGTGCTTTTGGTTTCTGTACTTTTCTGATGACAGAATCGTTGCAGAGCATAGAGTAAAATTTTGCAGCAGTTGTACAGTTCCTTTAGACTTACAGGATCATGTATGTTACAACACAGGAGAGTGGGAGGTAGGGCCCAATGCTCACTTCTTGATTATATAACCTCAAATTCAGGCAGTCTGTCGTGGGACCAGAAACATTGGGCACAATGAATTTCAGTACATAGTGCTTAGTTTCTTAGTTACCTGGCAGGAGAGATACTATGATCATAAAGGTGGTTTTCTCAGGGTGGGGCTTATCCATTGCACTCCAGGTGTGCTGACCCCTGCGATTTCCCCAAATGCAGGAAACTCTACTGCATAATTTGTGGTAGATTCCACAGCTCCCATTCCCCCGGGTCCCCTTCCTAAACCTTGCTGGATACTTTGTCTGTTTACAGGATAGAATTGGTTGTAGAACTTGGGTTTTTCTTGTTCTCGAATTTGAAAAAACAGCCACCACCTTATCTTGACCATTTGAGCAGCAAAGGAAATAGACTACTTCAAACCATATGTACCTTCATGCTTCAGAAAAAAACACCATTGTTTTGTCCTGTATTTAAAATGTTTTACAAATTTTGTGGTGAGATCTAAAAAGGGATGTGCACAAGCAGGGAGCAATCACACCCTCAGCCAGAATTTTAATTTGCTGGTTTTTTCCACAGATGCTGTAATGCCAAAGAAGCAAGCCAGTGACTTAGAACACAAGCAAAACTCTAGCTCTATAGGAATGTAGGAAGCTGCCTTATACAGAGCCAGACTGTTGGTCCATCTAACTTGTTATTGGCTAGTTCTGCCTGGTAGTGGCTCTCCAGGGTTTCAGACAGGGGACTTTCCCAGGGGAATGAACATGGGACCTTCTACCAAATACTGACATTAACCTGTGAGTCTCTTTTGCACATGTGTGTTTCCTGTTCAGTATCCTGGCCATAGTCTTCTCAGCATCAAGGAAATGGTTATATCTTGAAAACCCTGAGTGTGTTGTGTGCCTTCAAGTTGCTTAAGACTTATTTATTTATTATTTGATTTATATCCCACCCTTCCTCCCAGCAGGAGCCCTTATGGTGACTCTATGAATCAGGGACCTCCAATAGCATCTGTTGTAAACCATCCTGTTCAGATCCTGTAAGTTCAGGTCTGTGGCTTCCTTTATGGAGTCAATCCATCTCTTGTTTGGTCGTCCTCTTTTCCTACTCCCTTCTGTTTTTTCCAGCATTATTGTTTTTTCCAGCATTATTTCTCTAGTGAATGAATCATGTCTTCTCATGGTGTGTCCAAAGTATGATAACCTCAGTTTCATCATTTTGGCTTCTAGTGATAGTTCTGGTTTGATTTGTTCTAACACCCAATTATTTGTCTTTTTCGTGGTCCATGGTATCCGCAGTGCTCTCCTCCAACACCACATTTCAAATGAGTTGATTTTTCTCTTAACCACATTTTCACTGTCCAACTTTCACATCCATACATAGAGATCAGGAATACCATTGTCTGAATGAACCTGACTTTGGTGTTCAGTGATACATCTTCGCATTTGAGGATCTTTTCTAATTCTCTCATAGCTACCTTCTCCAATCCAAGCTTTCTTCTGATAGTCTTTTTGATATTCAGCTGTAGTCCTGCTTTTGTGCTTTCCTCTTTAACTTGTTTCAAATCATTACTGGTTTCTGCTCTTCAAAACACTACTGAAGAGCTAATAAATGTTGTGTTTTCTAGCTGGCTTATAGGACTGACTTCTCTCTTAGCCATAAAGCTCCATCCTGCCTCTGCTTGTTTCTACCCTTTGATCTCTGAACACTTAAAAGGCAGTTGGAACTTTACCAAATTTAAGATATCCTCAAAGTGAGCAGCACTTTAGGACTGTACATGAAGTAGATTGCACTCTTTAAAGGCCTCTTTGGATTGCTCTTCTTATCTTGCCCCAGTTTTAACCAATACTATATCCTTCCTTTGTCACAAATTTGCAACTCCTCCCTCTCAGCACAATGGAGGAGAGCAGAACTTTCTTTGGTTTTTCCTGGGAATATGGAAGCCTGGCAAAATGGCTAACTAGATTGGTAAGATTTCATAGAAGGAGAATGAGAGACCCCATAAGACAATAGAAAGGGAGGATTTTGAGGCTTACATTTAAATAAAGAAAGGTGTTTGGAAGAAGTTCTGTTTTTTTCATAATGGAGAAATTCCAGATGTATGCTGTGGCCATAAAGAGGAGACCTCAGCTTTCCAGGAGCCGGCATGCTGGAAGGTAGCTTAGTACTTTTAGTCTAAGTATACAGTGTATGCTAGAAGCCTGTGTATGTATTTCCTGTTTTGTGCATTTTTTCACATCCTTCACTACCTTATATAAAAGTTCTGCCTTCAGTAATTCTTTTATTGGATTCATTATAATTGGACATAAAGTATTAGATTTAAGGAAGAAGATCTGAGATGGCTGATTAACTCTGGGAGGGACTGTCCCATCTCTGCAAAGGCGATGATCCCTTCTCTAATTCTTGTCACCTCAAAGGGCTCTGGAATCTGGTGAGGTGCTGGAAGTATGGGGCAGGTTAGAAAAGACTCTTCTGAAGGGAGGTTTGTTTCCCCCCCCCAGCTCTGCTCATTTAAGATAAGAAGTTTGATGGCCAAAGGGGGACAAGCAGAGTTTTAAATTACACTGTCAATGAGTTAAAAGCCAATCACAGTGTATCTTCTTCTGGTGGCCATAAAGCTGGGATAGATTTTCTGTATGTATCATGTATCACAAATGAATTGTGTATATTTTGAAGGCAACTATGATTGTCACTGAAAGTTTTATTGTCATTTCAATCAGTTTTATTGTTTTGGCCAAATGCTGGTATTTACAATTTAAGGTAGTTATCCAGAGGAAAATTTACCCAACTTAAAATAATTTTTCAAGTTCCTGCAAATAATTAACACATAACAACTGCTTGGATGAAAATGAGTTCTGCCAATGCAAACTGAGCCATGTCATGAATGTATTAGTATATTATTACCTTATATATTGCCTTGTATATTAGCTTAGCAAAAACGTCAGCTTTATAAAATACAGTCCTGGATTTAAATATCAACATAAATTTTAGAAAATATTATAATAAAACCAAGTTTACAAATAGGTGTAACAGCATGCAAATGCCCTTTGCATGCCGTAGTTGTGGTGTGCAAAAAGAAACAGCCAAAAAGAGCTTGCTTTACATTTGACCTGGAAACTGAAGTTGTTGCAGAACGCTGCAGTCAGACGGCTGACAGTAGTGAGACTCTATCAGCATATAACGCCTTTGCTCAGAGATCTGAATTGTTGCCAGTTTGTTACTGGGCCAAATTCAAGGTGTTACTATTGGTATACAGAGCTCATAACAGCTTGGGACCAGTTTACTTGCGGGAACACCTTATGCATATAAGCCTACTCGAGCACTTCGATCTGCAGAACAGGCACTGTTATAGGTGCCACATAATACTTCTTCTGCACTTGTAAGCAATCACTCTTTTAGTGTGGCAGTGCCCAATCTTTGGGACTCTGTGCCTATTGGCATCATGCAGGTGCCTTTGCTGTATTCTTTGCCCTGCTTAAATTGTTTTTGTTTAGGAAAGCCTATCGAGACACATAGAAGCAGATGTGTTTTAATCTTTTTAGTTTGTTGCTGTTTTAATTGTTGTAAAAATGTTTTTAATTACTTGTTCTTAACTGTTTTATTGATAATTTTAACGTTTTATGTAAACCGCTTAGAAGTTTTTTACAATCAAGCAATATATAAATTTTGTTAATTTTTTAAAAAAGCACCCACATTTACTAATATGATTCAGACATGGCAAAGTGCAACATATACCTTGAGACCAGAACTATTAGTAGGCCCCAGTTCACAGAACTGTATTAACACTACTAATTAAACAGTTTAGTAATGCAGCGGTACTGAAAATGTTAAGTTTATTTTCACTTGGGGTTATGAACAGTGCCATTTCTAATAAACATATTAACTATCCCATTCTGATAAATTTATTTCATTTATTTACAATCTTTCTTGCTCAATGTTAAACCTGAGTCACTTAAAAACTTGTTTAAAGTAAGTGGTAACATTTGGTTTGTAGGAAGATTTAGGAGGGGGCCCCAATCGTGCATCTTGCCCCAGGCCCAATGCCAGCTGTCAGCATCCCTGACTGCAGCTAACTGTGCACCCTCAAAATCTGCTCCAGAGGATTGGAGAAACCTCTGGAGCAAGTTCTGGGGAGGAAGAGAACATCTCTGTGAGCGTGGAGTGCCGCTTAGGCAGCATTGGATGCATCCCTCTAGTTTTGATATGATAAGAAAATTTATTTCCAGTGAAATCCATGGACATTATGCTGTTGCCTCTACTTTGGACTTGATTTCAGTCAAGTTGTTGCACCTACAAAATATATTGTTATTAATACAAAGCGTTTTAGTGTTTTTGTGTTACTTGGAAAGGCTACTTTATTTTGATTTCAAGTGTCATGCTGTGTGCACTGCATAGTCATAGACAGCATTTGTTTTTGAGTGACTGCAGTGAATACTAAGTGTTGTAGAAAATGACCCTAATTGAATGAATTGCATATTTAAAAGCTAGAGATGAACTTTATTCTAATATTTTTTAAACTTCTCAAAACCCCCATGAAATGGAGAATTGCTACAGATATGAGATTGCTATCTTGGAGATCAGGCATTTGAATCCAGGATACAACCTGCAATCTTGAGCTGGAATTCAGTCTCTATCCCCTCTGTTGAAGTCATTGGGTAAGACAGGTTTGCAATGTGTGTCTGTTGCATATGTTCTCAGAGTTACCTGTAAATCGGGAGGGAGGTCATATGTGGCTCTCCAAGCTTCTCTATCTGGCTACACCCCCTCACCAATAGCAGATGGTGGGGTGGGGTGCTGCCGCTGACCTGACCTCCAGCCAATTGTGTCACTGTTGCTTACCAGGAGGGGCGAGGCCAGCATGGTGCAAATGTACTGGCAGGAGTGCCGGATTTGCTCCACCGATGCATTTTACAACTGTCACATTGCCTCTCTACCTCCCAGTAAGCAGCAGTGATGCAACAGACCAGAGGCCAGGTGAGCAGCACTGCCACACTACACTGCCCTTTACTGTCCCTACTCCATTCTCTCCTTGAGTGCTTTTGCCTAGCTAGAATGCCTCCCTGAATTATGTTAATGCTTCTCACTTGCCTGGATGGTGGATGGAGAAAAAAGGTGTGTGTGTGTGTACACCTAGAAACCTCTGCATTGTTGAAATATAGGTTAATGTACAAAGGTGAGAGTCTCATCTGATTCTCTGCCCACATTTGCTTCTGCCTGCAACTGGCATGTGGCCTCTGGAAGGTTGTCGGTGAGAGAATGTGAGCCTCAGTCTGATCAAATGTTCCCCATTCCTGCTGTAAATGAAGTTCTTTAGTTCCTTCTTTAATTTTTTTTAAAAAATATCCTCTCAATCAGTCTCCCTTAACCTCTTGCCCTCCAGATGTTTTGGACTACAACTCTCATTCTGGCGGGCACTGATGGGAGCTAATCCAAAACATCTGGAGGGTGCCAGGTTAGGAGAAACTGCTCTGAATGGTGACTTTCTGGATTGAAGCATCAGGCCATTTTTAAAAGATTTATATGGGGTTAGGAAACTTTTTTTGATCCTGCTGTTAAGCTATATGCGTAAAAATCTGTCTTCAATGACATCACAGGATCAAAAATCATCTGATGGAGAAGAAAGGGATGGTGATGACGATGATGATGAAGAAGAAGAAGAGGAGGAAGAGGAAAAAGAAGAAACAGACGAAGAGGGGGAAGAACAAGATGCGGCAGAACATAATGATGATCAAACACCTCAAAATGAAGGGCAGGATGGTGAATCCTTTGAGAGTGAGGAAAAGAATCAGATGGCTACAGAAACTGTAAAGGTAAACCATTTGTTCACATTCAAGGTTGCTCTTCTTGGGGATATAATAGTATATCTCCCATTATCCATTTAGATCACAATCCAAACCTTCTGGACTTAATGGAGCGGTGCAGGCACAGGTGCATCTGAACCACCACAGCTCACACCAGCCAGGGCAAAAGGTAGATGGACAGGAAGAAATGCTTGTTCAGAATGCTAGCTCTCAAGCTGGTGCAGTGAAGACATGTTGTCATCATGGGAACAACAACAAGGCTGGCTCAGGATCCAGACGATTCTGTGCTGGGCCAGCTGGGCCCTCTCCCCACCATCAGGGTCCCATTTCAGAGGTTTCTGCTGGGTGCCACTGGTGGTAGCTTCTGACCAACGTTTGGGCAGGCCCTCACTGGCGAAGCTGGTGGGTCCTGGCTAGAGGGACACCATCTTATCCAAGCCCCCCCTCAATTGGACTGATGGGGGATTTGGATTACACTGTTGCCCACTATAATATTAGTAAGTACCAGAAGATGGTTTTACAGTGTGTATCTGTGCTGCGTGAGTTCCTAGATTTCTGTGTAAATGAAGCTCTTCTGTTCCTTTAAAAAAAACTTGAATTTATTTATTTATTTTTAAAATTTGTGAAGCAGGTTGCAGTGTCTGAAATTTGATGAGCTAGAAAGTTTTTATTATTTTTGCTGAACATTTGCCTTTAAAATTATTCAATTATGTTGCAGGATCACAAATCATCCAATGAGGAAGAGACTGGCGATGATGAAGAAGAAGAAAATACGGACAAGGAAGAAGGAGAAAAACAAGATGCAGCAGAACATAATGATGATCAAGCACCTGGAATTGAGGGACAGAGCAGTAAATCATGTGACAGTGAGGAAAAGTATCAGATGACTACAGAAAACATAAAGGTAAAACATAAGCTCATTTTCAGGGTTGTGCCTCTTGAGAATGCCGTGGTATTTCCAAGATCTCATTATCCCCTGACCTATTAGCCATGCCCAAATTGAGCCATGGATTTGTTCTAGTGGACAGTCAGGGTAACATTCTGAATAAAACAACAATGAAACAAATTTGAGAGCTCTAATGTAGATTCTGCTCATTTATTTATGTATTTAGCAACCGAGGTCCATACAATCTAAAATTCAACATGGGGATCAAAGAAGAAGGGGAGACAGGGGCATAATATGTGATTGTCTGAGTTAAATGGGCTTAGGTGTGGTTCCAGGCTAAATAGGCTTAAGTTGGGTATGGGAATCAGGGGAATTTGAAGGAAGAAAGAGAGCTGGCATCACACTGGTGTTCATGGTAGGAAGGCCCAAGCTTATAGGCCAGCAAAGGAGAAAGGGCAGAGTCTTTGAGGGAGCAGGAAACCTTTGGACTGTGAAGGGTAAAGTTGCTGGAGGAATGAAGACCATATATAGGGATGTGTTGGGGATAAGACAGGAGAAATGAGAGGCAAGACTATAGAGCAGGCGTGGGGTGCAAGGTCTGGTGGGCCGGCCTGTCATTGAACTTCCCCACTCCATTTTGATTGGGGGTCTGTGTCTCCCATGTTTCAGGTGACCCCAAGTATTTTTTTTTCATTCGCAGACACAGCTCGATCTGTGCCTGCAGGGGACCATCCTTTGCATTGGCAGCTTGAATTCAAGCCGGCAATACAAAGGAATATTTGTGCTGGTAGCAAGTCCTGGTATCACTGGATCACTCTATAGCACAGCCCTATCCCATTGGGGTTGCTGTCACCACTGATCAGTTGATTGGCACTAACAGCAAGCTTGAAGACTTTAAGGCTTCCAATTGTTCATCTCTAGCAGCCCCATACCTGATGTCATATATGACATGAAGTGGGGCAGGTGGGTGTAGTTTGGGAAAAACAGCCTGACAGGCCACATTGAGACCCACGCAGGGCCTCAGCTGGCCCACAGGCTGGAGGTTCTCCATTTTTAGTTTTTATTTAGTTGAATACATCATAATATGCAATATATTTTCTACCTTTTCTTTTATTGTTTTGCTATCACAGTGAACAATTTTTCTTTCTTGAAATTAAATGGTGCTACAGTTATTGGAAATTAAGAGGGAGTATTTAATATTTTTTAAACTGCTTATTTACTTAGGAAATTTTTACCCTGCCTTTTGTCAGTCTTGACCCCAGGGCGGGTGTTATTCCTTTTGAGTTTGTTTTCTTAATAAAGAAGTCACACTTAAGTATTTATGTTTTAACCAAAAAAATTAACAAGGATCTAATTTCTTGCATTTTTGTCTTTAGAAAGAGGTGTGTGCAGAAGACAACCCAGCTAAGCAAGGTAGGAACAAATGTGCCAATGAACTTTCACCATTTAACTTTTACACCTTTGTTTCTAGAAACGTTGCATAGTGTTGACTTCTCTTCAAAGAAGAGCTATTTGCTGTTGTTTCTAAAAGGAGATAAAGCTATTCTGCATCAGTAATTGTTTATGTCAAACTCCTATATCAGGGCTCCAGTGGCTCCAGTTTAGCAGCAGAAGTCTCAAATCACAGCTTTTATGATAAAATGGCAAATTGAAAGAGGTGGAGGATAACAGCTTTCAGATATCATTGGCTGAGGCCTCACTTAGACCCCATCAGTTGGTGTACATTGTGGGATTGACTGCTGAATAAACATGCATAGGGGCTGCACTGTGTGCCACTTCTGATAAAAAGGTATTGTTTCTTAAAACAGAATCTAGGTATGTTTTTAAAAAACAGTCTTCTTTTGCTTAGCTATATTAGGTTCTTTGTAAATAATTTAATCCATAAGATTATGCATTAAATGCAACCCAGTTTTAGTTAAAGTTAGCACATACTAACACCACCAGCATTGTGTACTAATTGCCACCATGTATTTCCATTACATTTGGGGGGAAGATAAATAAACTTGGCCACTGAAGATACTGTCTGTCTTCCTGATTCTATTGTAGATATCATACAGGTTGGCAGATTGCCAGTCATCAGGTTTAAAATGCTTAAACCATTATGGCTTAAAGCAGGGGTGGGGAACCTCAGGCCTGGGGTCATGTGTAGCCTTCTAGACCTCTCTGTCTGGTCCTCCTTTGTACTTCAAGTGTTTTTGCCTGGCTGGAATGTTTTCTTGGACCCTGATAATGCCTTTTGCTTGTCTGGATGGAGGATAGGGGGTGGTGAGTGTGTGCAGAAACTAGCCTACTCTAGAAAGGTAAAATTTACATTTATTGCTCCACCCACTTTTGCCACTGGTCCCTCCCACCACTGGCATGTGGCCCTCAGAAGTTGCCCAAAAGGAAATGCAGCCCTCGGACTGAAAAAGGTACCCTCCCTGGTCTAAAGAATACAAGAAGGTGGGAAATTTTGATATTAACATGAGAACATTCACTTTAATTCATCTGGTGTAATGTTTTATACTTTCTAGAATTCATTGCATAGACAGTTACTTAAAGGGAGTGGTGCTGACTACTTCCATTCTATTTTACAAGTGTGTATCCATGCCTTGTATGAATTGATCCAGTTCTCTGTGTGTTGACTGGGAGTTCTGTGAGTCAGAAGCCCCTTAGTTTTCATGAGCCATTTGCTTGAGGTCTTACTTTTTTCCAGAGCTTGGAAAAGTTACTTTTTTGAACTACAACTCCCATCAGCCCCAGCCAGCATGGCCACTGGAATGGGCTGATGGGAGTTGTAGTTCAAAAAAGTAACTTTTCCAAGCTCTGCTTTTTTCATGGGCCTGTCCAAATGATAAACTGATATTTTGGAGGCATTTTAAGGAGGATAGCCCTTGCTGGATTGCCAGATTTGTTTTTTTCCTAAAGGGTCTCTGATATACCCTTAACTTTAAAATTTACTATAGAGGAGTCACATGCCCCTTTGTCCTTGCCACGCTATCATTGTGGTTTGCTTTGTGTCAGCTAGAAAAAGAACTGAACCCTGCCAATTTAAAAAAGAGACAAAATACTGTTAATGCCTATGCTATTAACAGCATAGAGTTGTAAGCCACTTGCAAGAAACCTACAGTAATATAGCTGAGTTGTCTTAGATCTTGTTTCATTCTGCATTATTGTAATTTTTCAAACAGAAAAAAGCAATGTATTAGTTTGCCTTGCAAATGTTTTACCCATTGATATGTATGAATGAAAGGTACTGTTTGCTTTTTGTAAGTAAAAACAAAAGCTCAACACAATAACAACATCTACTTGAAATAAGCCCATAATCCCTGGGGGTGGGGAGGAGAAGGAGAACTTTCTGTGTCTTTTGATATGAACCCTTGAATAATTAGTTTTTGAATCCTGCTAGCTTTCTAGTGCATTTGCCTTATATCTGTGCCTGATCAAACACCAAATAAACACCAAATGCTAAATAATACACTAAGGTCCTGGTCCTGCATGAATTGCTGGGGTTTACAATCATCATGCAGATTGAAACTACAGCATCTGTGCTGTATAACAATGGGGCTTGTACTTCAGAGATTCTTTAGTGCCAGTCTGCAGAACCATCAGTCGTTGAAAAGTGTTTCCCATACTACACAGTAAAGGCATAATAGAGCAGAGGGGACTGTTTTGGTTTTCCAGTAAACAAGGCCAGCATCAACTGCTTGCTATTCTAAACAATTAGCTGATCTGTGCCACAGGCTCTCTAGTGCCATCCACATGCTGCATTCAGATACAGTACTGGTCATTGGTTTGAGCCACTGAAACACAGAGAGGAAAAAACTAGTGAGTTGCCTCTTGGTATAATGAACTCTATTGACTTCTATGGGGAAAAAGTAACCTACTGAAGTCAGCGCCAAAATTGTCTTGTGGACAAAACCTCCCCAGGCTCTGGTGATCCCAGTGTCAAGAGGCCATGTCCACAGTTTCCCAGTTGCAGCTTGCTTATCTTGTCACACATAAGTCAAGCTCTGCCAGTGATGTATATGAAAGGATATAATGCTTTGCCACTTAGGTTTCTTATATGTTTGTGGTATGTACTTGTGACGTCCTTCCCTGGTTCTCCCTGTCAGGTTCCCACCCGCTTGTGGCTACTGCCTTTCACTAGGTGCCACCAGGGACACCACCAGTCAGGACCGTCCTTTATATGGTTTCTTACTCCGCTCTAGCACAGATCTCACTAGATCCCACTGCTAGGCTGCACCACCAGTCACTTCCTGTAACCAGTACTCCCAGAGACCTTGCCTCAGTCTCTCTATTTTTTATTTATTTATTTATTTATTAAATGTATTAGTCGCCCATGTGGCTGGTTGTCCAGCCACTCTGGGCGACGTACAAGATAAAAAACAATACATTAAAACGTTAAAATTTAAAACCATAACAGTAAAAACCTAACCCACCCCAAAAGCTTGCCTGAAGAGCCAGGTCTTCAAGGCCTGGCGGAAGCTCATCATAGAAGGGGCATGGCGGAGATCATTTGGGAGACAGTTCCACAGGGTGGGGGCCACTATTGAAAAAGCCCTCTCTCTAGTCCTCACCAGTCTAGCTGTTTTAACCGGTGGGATCGAGAGAAGGTCTTCTGAGGCTGATCTTGTTGAGCGGCATCCCTGACGATGCTGGAGGCGCTCCTTCAGATAGACTGGGCTAAAACCGTGTAGGGTTTTAAAGGTCAAAACCAACACCTTGAATTGGGCCCGGTAAACAACCGGTAGCCAGTGCAACTCCTTCAGCACTGGAGTGATGTGATCTTGCCGGCGGCTGCCTTTAATCAGACGAGCCGCCGCATTCTGTACCAGTTGCAGCTTCCAGACCGTTTTCAAGGGTAACCCCACGTAGAGCGCATTACAGTAGTCTAGGCGAGAGGTGACTAGGGCATGTACCACCGGTGGGAGCAGATGGTTGGGAAGGTAGGGGTGCAGCCTCCGTATCAGATGGAGTTGATACAGCGCCACCCGGTTCACAGCCGAGACTTGAGCCTCCATGGACAGCTGGGAGTCAAGAATGACCCCCAGGCTGCGGACCTGGTCTTTCAGGGGCAATCGTACCCCACTGAGCACCAGGTCCACATCCCCCAGCCTTCTCTTCTCCCACAAACAGTACCTCAATTTTGTCAGGGTTCAGCTTCAGCTTATTCCTTCCCATCCAGCCACTCACCGACTCCAGGCACTTGGACAGGGTTTCTACAGCCAACCTCGGTGAAGATTTAAATGAGAGATAGAGCTGCGTGTCATCCGCATACTGATGACATTGCAGCCCAAATCTCCTGATGATTGCCCCCAGTGGCTTTATATAGATGTTGAACAGCATCGGGGAGAGGATGGAAACCTGTGGCACCCCACAAGTGAGAGGCCAAGGATCCGAGACCTCATCCTCCAATGCCACTCTTTGGTACCTACCAGAGAGGAAGGAGTGGAACCACTGCAATACAGTGCCCCCCATGCCTAACCTCTTCAGGCGGTCCAGGAGGATAACGTGGTCAACGGTATCGAAAGCCGCTGAGAGATCAAGGAGGACAAGGAAGGTGCATTCGCCCCTATCCCACACCCTCCTCATATTATTTATTTATTTATTTTATTTGTTTCATTTTTAAACTGCCCATAGCGAGTGGCTCTCTGGGCGGTGTACAAAAGATTAAAATACAGAATATCACAATAAAATCAACCTACCAACAGTAAACATAAACAGCAAACAAAAAAAAGATTTAAAATTATAACATTAAACGCTTAAAATGCCTGGGAGCGTAGCCAGGTCTTAACCTGGCGCCAAAAAGATAGAAGCGTCGGCGCCAGGCGTACTTCTTTGGGGAGGCTGTTCCACAGTTCGGGGGCCACTACCATCTACCTACCATCTATATCATCTACCAAGGCGACCAAGGCTGTTTCAGTCCCATGTCCAGGCCTGAAGCCCGATTGAAATGGATCCAGATAATCCGCTTCCTCCAAGTGCGCTTGCAACTGCTTTGCCACCACCCGCTCAACCACCTTGCCTAAGAATGGCAAATTTGAGACTGGGCAAAGCTTGTTACTTTGTGACTGTGTGCCTATGCTGTTCCCAACCCCCTTGTATCTTTATATATAAAGCATACAACTCTGGGTTGCTCTGGATACTTGACAGGTTACAATATCTCTCTTCACCGCTGCCACCATTAGATACAGTTTCTGTTCAGCCTTGGTAATTACCTTGCCCTCCCTTCTGGTCTGTATATTTTGGGTTGCCATATTCCAGTTCCACAAATCCGGGCAGGTTAATTTGCATATTATGTAAAGTATTTGCATATTATGCAAATATCTGCATATTATTTGCATATTATGCAAATATTTGCATATTAATATTTGGATTGTCCAGTTGTTTTGTTTTCGTGCCTAGGAATTACCACCAAAAGCTGGGGAAAGATGTGAGAAATCTTTTTTTTAAAAGCAACATTTTCAGCCTTAAATGCCTAGACTCTAGTTTCCAACACTATGGAGTATTTATTTATTGATTAAGAGAATTTATATCCTGCCCTTTTGCTGTTAAAAACAGAGCTCAGCACAGCTTGCAAATATAATAAAAACAATAAAAATACACAATCAATATAAAAACATAATAAAAACACAAAATAGCAACAAACATAAAGTAAGTCAGGGCAGCAGTACGGTTAACCATATACGATATATTTCAAAGATGCGGTGGGTGGAGAAAAACAAGAAGCCAAAATGTTAGGAAAAGGAGTCTTTCACACCACATGCTCAGTTCTAAATACTGTTGCAGCAAGTTTTACAAATTCCTCCAGTATTCCACTGGTGCAGGCACTCAGACATTCAAAGTATCTGTATGTTTCTTAGGTTTTATAAAAGCAGAGCTTTGCTTAACTCAAAATTTCTTCTCCCTTTGATCAACCACATCTACACAGGTTCCACCTCCATACTCAAAATGAAACTGCGCCTGGAAGTGTGCAACAACCCCACACATACCTTGCTAATTAGATTACCAATGCCAGGATGTCTGTCTTATCAACTACTCTCCTGCTCCCCCCCTCCCCCTGGGCATCATGAAAGACCCAGTCCTGGGCTCAGAAAGAAAATAAATATCTGGTCCTCTTCAAAGTATTGATAAGCCTCTCGTTTTAATTGAAATAATAATTATAAATTCTTGTTCTTATCACTAATGGGAGTTAATTATCTTGCATATGCTGCTGTTGCTTCTATGGCTGTAACGGAGTGAGGTTAAAGATAAGTGAAATGCAAATAGGAAAAAAAACACAGAAGGCAGTAACACTTTCCTAAATGTAATACCATACCAACCACAACAAGATTCCTATGCGTAAGGCAAAAAACTAAGCATCTCACAACCAGTCAGGATTCCTAACCAAAAACCAAAAATATGATAAATGAAGAAGTATTTATATAAGCATGACTATCAAATATATTTATTATTTACACAAACTTTAAAGATATTTATAGTGCAATCCTAGGTTTATTTATTCAGAAGCAAGTCCCAGTGTATTCAGTGGGGCTTACTCAAACAGGGACAGAAATGCAACCTCAAGTGATAAGCAACTTCATTCACACAACCCAAAATTCCGAATCATGCCACTTTATGCTGTTTTGCAACTGTTTATACTTGTTTTTATGGTTATTGGATTTTAAATGGCTTTATTTCTTGTTGTGAGCTGCCTTGGTTTCCAACCCTACCTCACAGGGGTGTTGGAAAGACTCCATACACACACACGCACACACTGCAGATGTATAAATACATACAGCCCATATAATAGTTTATTGTCAAACCAGTTGGTCATTGCAGAAAAATCAGTATTAGTTTTAAAAAAATCAGTATTACTTTCCTACAGAATAAAAACTGTAATACCTAAGTAAGCCCTGCCTACTTGCTTTAAAATAGGACTGGAGAAGGGGGCAGAAAGAGTTAGAACACAAACACAATTCTTTTTTACATTCACTGCAAAGTCCCATTGATTTTGAGCACATTCATAACCATGTCTACTCAAAAGTAAGTCCTATTGAATTCAATGGGATTTACTCTGGGCATATGGGATTAGCATTGCTCTTACAAAAAGCAAGCATTGGGAAGGTTTTCAAAACACTGCCCAAGATCTGACTCCTGCACACAAGAGGGAAAAAAACTGAAATGTATATACTTACCCAATTTATGAGATTTTCAGATAAACGGGGTGAAACCACCATTTTGTTTTCTAGACACTGCCTCAAATCAATGAAACTGAAACACAATCCCTGATTGGCTGCAATCCTGAACGGGCGGGGTTAAAGCTAGGAAGTGCATACAGTACTGTTTAAAGAAAGATTTAACAGTCGGGGGGGCTGCTGACGTTTTTATGCATATCTCGAGAACCGGACCACCTAGAAACTTAATTTTTTTTTTAAATTAAAGCTGAGAATCTGGGCCACCTAAGGGGCTAGCCGGGGGCCGGGTGGCATGCATAGAATCCGGGCAAAACCCGGCTAACCGGGCAATATGGCAACCCTATGTATATTCCCCTAGCCAAGGATCAGGCCTTTGGTAAACCAAATAAGTATTTATTTACTTACAACAGGAAATAACAAGATTACTTTAAGAATGTTTCACAAGTGTATGGTTTCATATATGGTCACTCTTTATGTTTCTGTTCATATATATACTCTTTAAATATCAGCCAAATACAATCCAAACTTCCCTCAGAACTCTGCCAACCAACCCTCACCAAACGACCTCACTCCAACCAACTCAACAACTTCTCTCCCCGCCCACTCATCACTCACAAACCTCCATTTATACCTTCAGCCAGCCAGCCACTCAGCCAATCATCATCCAGCATACTTCAGCTTCTCACTCATGTACTCCCCCTTTCTCCCTCAGTCAATTACCATACATCACCTAATAGACCCGCACTTACCATATTTACAGATGCTTAACCTACAGGAACATCACAGTACTCCCTTACACAGGACCAGAGGGTAGGCTGCACAGAAAGTGCTGCACGACCAACAGAAGGCAAGGAGTTATACATAAACCCTATGATAAACCAGCACAATCGTAGGGCAGACCCTTGTGTCTTTTATTTGTGATACGCTGTTTCAACTCATCTGATCTGTGCCATGTGTGCAGATATGGATTATTCAGACGACAATCCCACCAATAAACTGCAACTGACTATCATGTCTACACCTCCCCCCTCCCAATTTTCCATCTCCTCTCATGCCAGTTGAGGCTTTGGTTATGAGATCTACGTTATGAAATGTTATGAAACTGGGATGAGCTGCAATATACTGAATCATTGGTCCATGCCACTCAGTGTTGTCTGCATTGACTAGCAGTGACTATCTGGGGTTTCAGAGAGGGGTCTTTTTCAGCTATTTTTGGAGATGCCAGGGATTGAAACTGGGACCTATAGTTCTATTTATAGCCTGCCCCTTGTCAAAGACCACAGGGCGGTTTTATAGTACACTAAAACAAAAGAATATACTTCAACCAATAAAACCAAAACAGACAATATGGCAGCCATTACAACAAACTCATCAACTGGGAATACAGCAGTTAAGAAGATGACAAAGTATGTTTTCTGCCCCTGAGTCAACTGAGTCAGTTGAGCATCAGAAGAGTGCAAGAGTCATGTGGCATGCTTTTAGTAGCACAGAATAGACCTCTGCTCCAAGACAGCTCAGAAATCTTATGGAACCTTATTGAGTGGGTCATGTCTGCTGTTTTCTTGCTTTGATGGAACATACCCTGCCTTCTGTTGCCTGTAATATTTAAAGACAAAACATTTTACATGCCTACCAACATTAAATCCATTCTTCTCTCATAAGCATTTGGAGTCTAATAAAAAACAGCTAAAAATAAATATGCTAAATAAAACTAAATTCTTGAGGTTTGGCTGTACAGTTTTAACATAACTGAATATCCCATTAGCCTCCACATTTAAGATGAAGGGCTCATGACTTTAAGATTGTGATAGATGAAATAGCTGAAAGGGGGACTTTTAAATGGTAACTAATGGTAACTAATGGTAGCTAATGTATTGTGTTATTTTTAGAGAGTGAAACTGCTGAGGCTTGTGTCCCAAACAATTCTTCAGGAGCAACTGCAGAGAGTCATGATGACAAAACATCTGGAAGACTACTGGAAAAGGCAAAAAGGGTAAAATTTATATATTAGCACGTCATCCTGTATAATTTGACCCCCAAAAGTAGGAAAACAATTATTAGTACACCTGACACATTCTTGGAGCCATGTAAAGAACTCTCCTTCCTATTCCATTTCCATCTTTTATTTCTGAGCTTACCTTTATTTGATACTTCCCATTTCCCTTTTTTTGTGGGTTAATGCTGAAGCGTGAGCATGAAAATCCATCTCTGTGAAAGCAGAAATGATGAGGAATGAGAAATCCAGACATGATGCTTCCCACCATGCAGTTTAATCCTATGATTGTCCTGCCTTATCTACAGTGCGAAGACAGATGGGGCAACAGCATAAACTGAGGGCAGATGCGGTTTAGACCATAGAGGTCATATGTATGTTGGAAGCATTGAACAGCCGGAGTAGATGCACTCTATAAGGACTATATCAGCAATGTTAAGTATGTAATAGCTGGCAGCTATTATAGCTCAGATAGGGCCTACGTTCAGTATATTTTTTTAAATCTGGAATTAGAGTTGCTTGCTTCTTAATATATTCCCACTTACAGAACAGTCACTTTAATTGGATAATCGCAAGGAATTTAGCAGGACCGTTCATTGAGAGTTGGTTCTCCAATACCAGGCAAGAGCCTCAGTAATGGATCCTCTGTATGTGTGAGTGACTAGTTGCATAACTGAATATAGGCCATATCTGTCATGAAATCTGCTTATCCCAGGGAGTTTGACCATCCTTTTCATGGGGTCTTCTGAGTTCTAACTAAAAATTTTACCATCGATGGAGCCTGGCATTACTAGAGTTGTATAAATTACTTCTCTTTTAAGATAGGGGATGCCCTTGGAGAGATTGCTTTGGAGAATGGAGGTATATGATCTTCCCACCTTGGGGAAATTGAGTCTTTCTAACCTCCAGGGGTGTCTCTACCGGGGTGCGGACTGCACCCGGGTGACACCCTGAGGGGGGTGACACCCAGAGCCGCCCCGCGCCGTTGCCCCGCGCCAACTCCTCCTCGGCGGCGGGCGGGCGAGACCAAAAGCAGGCGCCCGCTTGCTGGCGGTGAAGCTGGGACAGGCCTCCCACCACCAGCCTGGAGCGCATGGTGAGTGTGTGTGCGCGTGCACATGCACGCGCACACAAGACCAGCCACCCACATCCACACACCTGGGAGGGCGCGCGCCAGAGGTCTGCACACACCCGCACTCCCACTAGTGACGCCGCTGCTAACCTCCCCAATTACCCACTCGTCTCAGATGTTGGAGGGGTGTCATTGTCTTGAGGAAATGTTATCAAGCTTGCAGAGTTACACCTATGTAGAGAATCTACCCACAAGCAGTATTTTTACTGATAAAACACAAAGCGAAAGGCATAATCAGATACAGGAAATTAATAAAATAAGCTTAAAATATTCGCTATTCTATTTCTGCCAACCAGGCTTAAAATTAGTATCCATATACTCCAAATTAGTATCCATGGTCCCATATGCTAGATTTGGGACCACAATGGGACAGCATTTTTCTCAGCTAGAAGATGTCTATAGTAGAAGCCTATTTTCAAAAGGCTGCTTTGGGGGCTGGAATTTTACTTTTAATTCTTGGCCGGTCACGCCTTAGTATCATTTACAGATTTACAGAGGAATTCTTGTGGCGACTGGGACCTGCAGGAGTGCTCCGAGGGGGACTTGGATGTCATGTCAGTTCCCCCTGGCAGCTCCTCCTACCACACCCCTGGAACACCCCATTTTCAGGGCTATCAGCAGCTTCCACCAGTTCTCCATCTGCCAGGCTGGCCATCCCCAGCAGTAGTGGTGGGGTCCTGGTGGTGCCATGGCTCAGCCGGGACAGGGGGCTTCTGCTGGCAGCACTGGGAGCTGGGGCTCTATCACATCCACCTCCCCCCAGCCAGGTGCAAATAGGACTTGGATTTCACCCTTAATGATCCCCACTTAGCTGGATGCTTATCAGCTTTGTTGATATTATGCTTAAGAGTCTCCCTGGATCAGCCTGCTCTCATGGTTATTTTGGGGCCACTTTTAATTTTTTGATAGATATATCATAAATTTTCCACTTGCGTGAAAACCAGGTGTTGGTACAACAAGAGTAGTCAGGTTTTCAAAAAGAGCTTCATTTTGTAATATCTCACATATTTTAATGCCTTGTTTCCTGCTTTGTTTACCATGCTGCTGCTATATTTATGTGTCAATGGGCTTTTGCTTTCCCGTCTGAAGGGATCTGTTTTATCAGAGACAGGAGCAGTATAGAAGCTAATCAGGAAAGGGTTGGATTGATGGCACAGAAAGATGTGCAACATCTACTGGCCCATAGTTATCTGTTCTTTCAACAATATTTTCAGGCATATACCTCTGAATGAATCATAAAGATGATTTCCAGTGCAATCCTATATACTGTATGTCTGCTCAGAAGTAAGTTCTGTTCATTGGGGCTTTTTCTCAGATAAATGAGTTTAGGGTTGTTGCCTTAATGTGTACTTTTACTAGTCATTGTACATAATACAGAAGGGCTTGCAATCTGCAGGATGCAGGTATGGTCAAGAAGTAGTGTGGATGGGGAGGGAAGTATTATGGCCCTGGAGAGATGGAGATGGGATGCAGATATGAAAATAGGGCTTTAATGGAAATAAATCAGCTACTTTCCAAGGGGTGTCTTTGGGCCAAATTAATCTTTCTCAAATCTTATGGCTTGAACTTTTGCACTCTTGAATATACTTGGACATTCCAAAACCTGCAAAATATAAAAGGAGATAGTTTTCCTGTAAACTACTATTTTGTTAAATGAGGGAGAGGCAGCATTGTTTTGACTACAATGACAAATAGAATATAACATCATTTATATGCATTAAACTCCTTTTGTTCTTGTTTTTAAACAAGACAGAATGAGTTTATGTATTTACGTGTTTCTGATGCACGAAAATTACCAATAGTCCTCATAGAAACCAAGCTTCCAATTGGGTTAATTATGCATAACTCAGTGTTGTTTCCAAGTGTATGTATTTAGAATAGGGAATAGGGATACTAGTTTGCAATCCTTCTGGGAAGGAACACTTTCGCTTCTCCTGTTCTGGGTGCCTAGCACTATGTTGGCACTAAACATTAAACCATACTACTCTAACCTAAGGAAATAGTACTTGTAGAGAGGTGCTAATTGTTCTTTTTTATGAGCTAACTTGCACTTTTAACCTATTGAAAATACAATGTTACTAGCCTTTTTCTACATTTTCTTAACAAAGAGCTAGTTCAAACATGCAGAATAGCCTGTGGAACAAATCATTTCAGACTATGTAACTTCAGATTGCACATGGGGGATTACGTGTTTGAATGTACATCTTTGTTTTTAAAAAAGTTTTTGTAGCATGTCAAAATATCACAGGTCAGGAACAAAGATTTGAGCATAGTCCCCTCTTTGAGGTGCTAATTTTCTATGTACAGGGAAGTTTTCATTTTCATGAAGAGACTTTGAAACATGCATTCCTTGTAGCCTAAAGTAGTACTGGGAAAGTCTGTACCATATTTGCATACCTTTTGAAGAAGTTAAAAGTATTATGTGATCTGGTTGCATGATCTATGAATTTCCAAGATACATGCCCTTCACAAACCTGTATGAAACTTTTACAGATTGCTCCAAGCCACGTTGCTTCCTGGTATGTGTTCTCCAGATGGGAACTTGTCTATAAACTAGTTTAGATCAGATAAATTTACAACCAAGAGTACTACATACCTATTAAGTTCTTCAACCTGAAAGCAGAATAAGTTGCTGTTGGCATATTCTCATTTATTTTATGAGCACAATCTTTTGCAATTTACTTGGATGTTGTAAACAAACATTTGTTATCAGTTGTCATAGTTGCATAATACTTTGTTACAGTAATTCATTAGAAATGTTACTCCAACGTACTTTTACTGGCTGTAGTCCTAGCACAGTTAACCGATATAAGATTGCAGTATTATGCACACTTACTTGTAAATAAGCCCTATCGAACTCAGTGGAACATAATTCTGGGAAAACATTGATCAAGATACAACTATTCGAGTCAGACTTGCAATCATCTCCCTAGATATATATATATATTTCATATTATCTGTAGATCAGTGAAAAGTTATCATGGCTGTTTCCTTTTTAATTACTGTAAAACCATTTTGAGATTTACTCAGTTTTCAGAATTGTTAATAATCATATGTGGATGTTTTGTTTTGTTTTTGTATGTGTGTGTTTTAGTTTTCTTTTTTTAAACGAAAGTCTCCAAGGCAGAAGACTGTACACAGCTGTGATGAAAACAAACTTGAAAAGCTTCCTCACAGTGAGCAGGAAACTGGAAATCAACGAGGGTTGCCAGAAGAAAAGAGTGAAGATGAAAATCAGAACCATGCTGAGGAAAATCAAAAGGAGATGCCACCAACGAATCAGGGCAAAAAGACATCCTCTACCTGCATAATACTTTAATACTCAACTGTATAAGGCTGGAATATATGTGATGTCATAACTGGCAGCTTGCAAGCAGATATTGTAATTTATACTTGAAAATGATAATGGCATATATGTAATGATCATATTGATGGTTTTTGTAAAATTGGCATGTTTGGACTGATTTACATTGATCTGAACCAACTTCTTAGTATTTATTTGTATTAATTTTTTTAGTTACTGCAACAAATCTGAGTATCACAGTCATACTGAAATGTTGTGGCCTTAACTCTGTGTTTTAATAAATATATATATTTTTGTACTTCAGTAGGTGGATTAAGGCGTTTTATTATTTTTTCCTAAACATATTTATCATTTGAATCTGTAGCTATAAATGCAAATATTTTTGGTTCAGGAAAATAGCCAGAAGAATAGTTATTTAAGCTACTTGTTTTCTGGCTTGTTTGACTTGCGGT
Organism: Rhineura floridana; assembly: GCF_030035675.1. Classification (NCBI taxonomy): domain Eukaryota; kingdom Metazoa; phylum Chordata; class Lepidosauria; order Squamata; family Rhineuridae; genus Rhineura; species Rhineura floridana. The sequence continues at coordinate 89,526,739 of NC_084484.1, read as the reverse complement.
AAAACTCATAAGCAGTAAATTATATTACTAAAGTGATACATAATTTAACATATTCACACACACACACACACACACAGAGAGAGAGAGAGAGAGAGCGCAGTGGAAATAATATCCCCTATTATACAACCCTAATGTTCAACTGGAATTGGTAGCTTGAAACTGTTCAAACCATATCGGGGGGGGGGAGGCTGTTAAAAAATCCTGTTGATTCTGGTGTCAGATTCCTAATGGCCATCTCTGCCCCTGGTCTCTAGAAGTCAATGGAATTTTGAAATTGCTTACAACTGAGCAATATATGAAGTGGGAAAAATATCCCTGACTGCAATGAAGGGATGGAGGGCATCCTAGGAAAACAAATAGAATAAATTTAAATATACTAAATTGTTCTTAGAATGGCAGGACATTGCTGTGAAAAATAGTTATGTCTTCCTACAGAGATGTACTTGTCCCTTTAAAGCAGGGGTGGGAAACCTGTGGCCTGCTCTGATTCTAAATTCTATCAGACCAGCCTATTTTGCCCACCCAGTCTGCGTCTGTGTCGGAATTGCTTTTTAAGATGTTTTTGAAGCTTTTTTTAAAAGATGTTTTTAAAGATGTTTTAATATTATACTGTCTGTTTTTATTATGTTTTGTAGTAGTGTTTTTGTTTGCCTTTCTGGGGTCCTACTGGGAGGAAGAGGGGATATAAACTTTATTTATTTATAATAATTATTATTATTATTTTCCTTACCCACTCTCATGTTATAGGAAGCAGGAATGCTACACAACAGGAAGGACATCAGGGTAGGAAGTGTAGTGGCTTCATATTTTGAAGCTTTGGAGCTTTGAAAGAGATGGGCACCAACTTAGATGGGACACAAACAACCCTAGTGATGGAGCATCTACTCTTATACTATTGGTTTGCTTTTTAAAGATATTTTTATGCAAATAAGAAGATACACATATCAGTCACCATACTGATAGACACTATCCAAAATGTGTCTGCAATACCATACACAGTCTGCTACTAGACTTCCGGGAAGGGTGACTTAGCCTGTGCCTGCTTTTGAGACGGGCTCCTGCCTCAAAAGAAGCTTATTCAGATATATCAGTCAGATTTTTTCTTTTTTTGACTGATTAAACTTCTCCCGGGTAGGGAGAAACGAAGAGATTAACCTCAAAGCCTATTTTTGTTGGGACGACCAGATCTCATTAATTTATGGGACGAGGTCCAGCCGACGAAGGTGGGACGGATTTTTAACAACAAGCTCTATCTGGAAAAGCGAACGTTCATCTTATCTTCTAAGAGAGAACGCACTAACAGGCAAGCACCCTTCTTTCTATATTTTTCTTTTACTTGACTTAAATTGTTGCTGTTTAAAAGAGATTTGCCAGATTGATCGGTTTTTGACATCTCACTGGGGAGCCATAACTTCTCTCTGCTACTCACTAATTAATAGCTTATCTCTGTTTTTGTTGCAAAAAGCTGTCCTGGATTTGCATTCTAAAGATATACACAGAAGAGGGATTTCTATTCCAGATTTTTATTTTGAAGAATATTATATTGTCTGAGACTACTCTCTTTTTGGTCTATTTTATTTTGACGAATCTGTTTTCTGACGACCGCCATTAATTGTTTCGATCCTGGGAACTGCATTTTGTTTACTTAAACATGGAGAGATAAGGCTGTCTGCTCTGTTTATACTGTGATGTCACCAAGTTTGGAGTATTAACCCAATTGTTGCTGAAATAAGAAGTGGTTTTCCTATATTTTTCTTTTAAAATGGCAATTAAGAAAGTGGCTGAGAAGCTGGAAATAACTATGTTTCAGAAAATAATGGATGAGATTGAGATAACGAAACAAAACCTGCGACAGGGTTGTAAGGAGCTGAAAATTGAATTGAGTAAAATGAAGCAGGAGATTAAAGATATAGGGGTCCCTGTGAGAGAGGTGACCCTGGAAGGGGTCCCTGTGAGAGAGGAGACCCCGGAGATTGGAACAAACGTGGAACAGGAAAAAGATTTGGAGTCTATGGACTTTAGAAATAAAATTTATTGTTTGGAGACACAGGAGATTAAAGACATAGGGGTCCTTGTGAGAGAGGAGACCCTGGAGACTGGAACAGGGGTCCCTGTGAGAGAGGAGACCCTGGAGACTGGAACAGGGGTCCCTGTGAGAGAGGAGATCCCGGAGATTGGAACAAACGTGGAACAGGAACAAGATTTGGAGTCTATGGACTTTAGAAATAAAATCTATTGTTTGGAACTCAATGTTATCTCTGAAGAAATTAATGAAGATTCTAGAGATAAAGTTATCAATGGCATGGATAATCTTCTGGACTGGAATGATGTGATGGAGCCCAATATAGAGAAAATCTATGGAATTAACTGCAGCCATGTGACAATGGAAAAACTTTCAAGAGATGACCCAGTGTATTTTGAAAAAAAGAACAGAGATATGATTTTACAGCAGTATTTCAGCAACCTATTCAGAATGGATGGCAAGAAAATATTTGGGATAGAGGTAATTCCCATCAGACTCTTACTATATGACTATGGCTTTGACAGCAAGATTATTATGGAATACTGATAATGGAAGATTGGATACTGAAATTACTGGACTTAACAAGACTACTGAAGATGGAAGATGGAAAATGGAACTAATAGGGATAATAGAACAATGGCTACTGAAATTACTGAACCTAACAGATTCTGATGTGATGGATTAATTGAAATGTTTATTTTGACTATGGTTATGACAACAAGATTATCATAATTAGTAATGAGATGGATTAATCGATATGCTTATCTGGAAAAAAAAATTGATAGATATATTTCTTAAAGAATTGAAACCTCTCTTTGACTTTTTGTGGAAAGAATAAAGTAATGTTTATGAGATTTGATGATTAAGTAAGATAACTACTGGAGGAAAGTGATTTTATAATATGACTTAAGAGACAGGATTGTTATATATTATAGACTTATAACTGATTTGATCTTTGACAAATGGGAAGTCAATATTTTACTCTTTATTTTTTATTTTTGTTTTTTTTTTCTTTTTTTTCTTTTTGTTTAACTATTTTTGATTTTGTTTTTTGTCTTTGAATGTTTTATGATTTTGTCTTGTATGTTTTATGAAAATCTGAATAAAAATTATTGAAAAAAAAAAAAAAAAAACCATACACAGTCTGCTACTGGAAGGTGTTTACGGCTGTTTCCATGTACTGCAAAACGAAGTTGATCTGATACCCTGGTTAGACAGGAAACAATGGACATCACATTGAGGGACAATACTGCCCCCAACCCTCTGAAAAGTGATCACCTGTAAGGATAAGATACTTTGATGAAGGTATATACTGTATGCTGTATGCCTATTTAACGTACCTTGCTGAGCTGGAACCTGTGGGGTTGATTCATGCATAACATTTTTCCTCAGCACAGATTATCTTAGAGAAAATATGCTATGTATAAAGTGGCCCTTTGGGAGACATGAATTTTGAGAGCTGTAGAAATTGACTGGTTTTCAAACACACCCTAGTCTAGCAATTTTTTATGGTGTGGCTGCTACTAGGATACATTGATTTCAATCAAGAAAACAGAGTGCGTTCTGAACATGTGACAGCATGTTCCAAAATGAATGGAGCAGCCCACATGCAAAGCAGCCCCAGATTTTCATTGACAAACACATAAAGCTTGGATTAGCAGTTCGATTTAAGCCTGCAAGTAGATGCAAACGGAACATGAGAGTACATCCTTGGAGGAAAGACCTTTGAGCTGTCCAATCATCCTAGAATTGCAGTTCACTGAGCAGAATTAGTCCGTTTCCTTTCCAGTGTTCAGTCTCCACCTGTGACTAGGCCCATACAGCTGGTATCAGACAAGGGAAAGAACAGCCTCGCAAGAGTCACGTGGGAATTGTGCAGCTCGTTACTCTGTGGATCTCATTTTTCCCCTCTGATGAACACCACTGGCATTTTTACAAAAGTAACAGAATGCTTTTTTGTCAGAAATAGGCTATTTGTGAATGTTGTTAATAAGAGCTAGAAACTGAAAGACAGCCATTTTAAAATCAAATGTACATTTAAGACAGTAAATTTTCATGTGAATTAGGCATGGAAAATGGAAATCACATTGTAAATTGACAAAATCATAATATATTGATAGTGGTAATTTGACTTGCAACACTGACGTAGAAAAATCAATATAACCATACCCGTAAAATTAAAAAACCCTTATTTTACTTCACATATATAGTTTGAGCTCTGTACATCGCTGACAGCTCTTACTGTGGTTAGAATCCCTATTTTTAAAATCTATTTGGCTTCAACTTTCTTTTCAGGTTCCTTGTCAGCTAGACACACTTCATACAGCATTCTTGGTATTGTAAATCCTTCCCATGTTAGATTATTTCTTCATGTAGTGAGATACTCTTTAGATTTTATCATGCTGACATTATATAACACTTTTGACACCATTAGCTTAAATTTATCCAGGTCCTTTCCAAGTTGGCATTTTATTGTGTAATAAATGCACAATTACATTTTTTACACAGTAAAGGGTTCGAATCCCCACACAGCCACGAAGCTCACTGGGTGACCTTGGGCCAGTCACTGCCTCTCAGCCTCATGAAAACCCTATTCATGGGGTCGCCGAGTTGGAATTTACTTGAAGGCAGTACATTAATTTTACATTAATTTTTTAAAATGCACAATTGTTATACTCAGTTGTTATGGAGGAGCAAAGAATATTCCTTCGTAGTTGGTGCTTCTCTTGCAGACTTCAGGACTTAAACAGATAGAATGCAAATTGTACCCCATTTGGAGTGCTGTGTAAATTGTGTTTGTGTATCCATCATCTATCATAGGATAGTGTTCATGAGTTATGTCATCAGTCTGCATGGTGCCTTAGAGTGTTACATAGGTCATGCTGGGAACAACTGCTCTATGTCTTAGCTTAGTTCTGTGGCATTCTGCAGTTCTCGTCTGTCCCTTCTGATGTTTGACACCTACTTGAAACTGGTGGGAAACATTGTCTGAATAGTTTGAGTCTATTGTCATTGGTGTGCTCATGGTACTCTGTTCCTTTCCAACTCAGACCACGGAAGCTGTGGAGGTTTTAAATCATTGCATGGCATCGGTAATGGGCTGGATGAGGGCAAATACACTGAAGTTTAATGCAAACAAGACAGCTCTTGGTTTATAGGAGCTCTGATCCAGTAACAATTCAACATGTTTTGCATAGGATGCACAGCTTTAGGCATTCTGGGTTCATCTACTCCTGGATATTCATGTTGTGGTTATGGTGTGTGTCTTGCTAAGGCTGGTGCAGCAGGTACATGTTTCTGTGCATAAATGAATCTTAGGCAGTCATGAAATGCCTCAGTAATGTGACGGTTGGATTGCTAAGACATTGGTCTTCAACAAATGGGTTAGGACCCACTATTGGGTCCTAGGTCTCAACAGGAGCATCACTTAGCATCATACAAATATATGGCAATATATGTTTGGGTTAAAATGGATCCCAGGTCTGAGAAGGCTGAAGACTACTGCTATCAGGCACTCAGCTTGAAGAATGTTTGAAAATTGCAGCTGCTGCAGAATGCAGCTGCAAGGCTTTTGACGGGAGCCAGTTATTGGAAGCATGTGATTCTGTTGTACAATCTTCATGGGATGAGGTCTGTTCTGGGTGCATTTCAAAGTGCTGGTTATTATGTTAAAAGCTGTAAATGCCTTAGGACCAGGACTTGAAGGACCATTCCTACCATATGAGCCTGCTTGTTCCCAGAGGCTATCGGGGGAGGCCCTGTTTGGGGATAACCAAATATGTTCTCTGACCAGCCCTGCAAATCCATGTCCTGGGAGATTTATTTGGCCTGTTCCCCAGTGTGGTTTAAGTGTCAAGCTGATTTTTGTGTGTTCTGATAGGCCTTTCATCTGTTGGAGGTTTGAATGTCAAACTCTTAGCTCCCAGTGTGGTGTAGTGGTTAAGGTACTGGACTACAACCTGGGAGACCAGGGTTAAAATCCCCACACAGCCATGAAGCTCACTGGGTGACCTTGGGCCAGTCACTGCCTCAGCCTCAGAGGAAGGCAATGGTAAACCCTCTCTGAATATGGCTTACCATGAAAACCCTATTCATAGAGTCGCCATAACTCAGGATTGACCTGAAGGCCGTCCATTTCCATTTCGTGATCTAAATATGAATATCTGCCAGCATGGTTTTATTTATTTTGTTTATGTTTTGTTGCATATCAGATTGTTGCGTCCTTGTTTATGGTTTATTTGTGAGAAACCTTCAGTGCCTCATATTGAAACATAAAGATGGTCTTTTAAAACAAAGTGTTTTAAATAAATAAACAAATATAAGCAATTTAGACAACTCTCTGCTCCTAAGAAGCTTATGATCTGAAAAACAGAGAGCGGGGAAAGAGAGAGAGGGAGAAATGAATGCTGGCAGATCTCATTACATGTACTTAAAACTTGGTTAATTGGAAATGAGGATTAAGTGGATTAAGGTATGCTGGAAAAAAAAGTTTTGAGGAGTGATTTCAAGGGAGAAGGGTAGCATCATTAATGAAATTATCAATGCCTGTATTTCTCTGCATTTCCTTTCCTTCTGACCTCACTGTTTATAATTCCCCCCATCCATGTGTGTGATGCATGTATAGGTACAGATATGCTCACAACCCAGAATAACTCATGCATCTGATGAAACAGTAGTCCATAAAAGTGTATTCCATAATAAATTGGTTAGTCTTTAAGGTGCCACAAGACATTTTGTGTGGTTTTGGCTGCAAGAGACTAACATACCTCTAGAAATATAAACATATGAACAACACACTTCCCTGGCTTTTTGTAACTTAAAAAAATTAGATTTCCTTAAAGACTCAAGAGTTCCCTGCTGTACCACTTTGGGACAAGAGAACAGAAGAGTCCTGCTGCATCAGGGCAGGAGAACATAAGAAAAGCCCTGGAGAGCAAGCCCAAAGGCGGATCTGATCCAGCAGTTTGCTCCTAAAGTGCCTGACCAGATGCCTCTGAGAAGCCCACAAGCAGTTCATGAAGGCAACAGCACTTTCCAACTCTTGTTCCACACCAAATGGATTTGAGGCATGCTGCTGCGTGGCTGTTAAGAACACAAAACTAGCCCTCTGTCATAGTACTGGTCATTTTTTGACCGTTTATGCTCTTGTTTAAATTACAGTATAGGGCCCAGAATCTCGACCGTGTTCAATCTCCCCTGCCCCAGCATTGAAATGTGCATCCTATTGGAAGGAGCGGTGGGGAGCGTTGCTAAAGGCTCCCTTCACCCTGCAGCAAGACATTCCTCTGGCATCCAGTAAGCGGGGACAGGATACTTGTGTTGGGGGGGGCGGGGAGGGGGATGACTGGAAATGCCTGTCAAGTCTGTCAAGAGGCAGAATGAGCTTGCAGTCGTTCTGGTTGCCTGGCGTGTGTGACACTGTGGTCTGGATTCCAAGAAGGGCTGACGGGGGAGGGGAAGACCAAGGCGGGCGCCAGCAGGAGGCGGCTAGACTGGCTGATATGCTGGTCCCTTCCAAGCTCGAACTTTATGGGTGTCCCCCCGTCCCGTCCCCCGCTTCTTTCTCCCTTTCATAAATGACGGAACTGAGTCTGCAAACGGCCCGCGGAGGGAGGAAGATAGATCCTGGAAGGGAAAATACCTTTGATACCTCAGTGGAGAAGTTTCTTAACAAAAACAAAAAACGGGATTGGGAAGGAATCCCAAAGCCTTGAGAGACCGGCGGGAGAGCGAGGGAGGGGTGGAGGCTCGGAAGGAACCCAGCGGGGCCACCCCAGCCTCTGCGCGCAACCCGCAGCTCTGCTTGGCGTCCTGCGCCGGGGGTGGGGGGAGCGGAGGAGAGCATTTTAGCGGGAAGAGGATGAAGAGGGAGGAGTTTCCAAGGGGAGCCCCTCTGCCTAGTCGGCGTAGGTTCTCTCTCCTCAGCTGTCCGCTTGCTCCCAGCTCTTACGTCGGCAGCCTTCCAGCGGGAGCGGAAGGGGCGCCTCGGCGAGAGCGACATGGGGAGCCCTTCCGTCTGCTTGGTTCTTCTGCTGGCGGTGGGCGCGCGCTTCAGCCTCGCGGACCAAGGTGGGGGGCTGAGAAGAAGGAGAGGACGCGGGGGGGCAGGCGTGTTGGTATCTGTTCTGTGTAGGGATTCATTTGTAACTGCGGGCGGGGAGAAAGGGGCGCCTCCGGTCCTTACAACAAGCCCTCGAGGGCTTCCCGCTGCAGCAACCTAATCAAAAGTTCTCGAAAGTGGGGGAGGGGGCGGCCCCTTTGCTCTGTTGTGAGGGTCGTACCGAAATCAACGAGAATATAATAAGTTATTCGCTGTGGGTTTGTAATTCTGTGGCATAAGGCGCATCCTTTCAAATACCGAGCATCTGGCAGTCCTAGGGTGAGGGGAGGCGCTCGTTCTTGAAGGCTGTGTGAGAGAGTGAGTGAGTGAGAGCGAGAGAGCGAGGCTTTAAATTGAAAGCCTGAGTGTATTGGCTCCCCAGCCGGTGGTGATGAGTTGGCGGGCCAAAACGGGCGTGACAGCGGCCGGAGGTAAAGCGGTTGTCCATGTGAGTGTTCCAGCAAACCTGGTCACTTATAAATGCACTTAACACGTGTACCCGCCCTTACCTGTGTAGAGTTAGCCGCATTCTGATTCTTCACATTAATGGACCAAGTCATGTGGTAAATGCACGCATACATAAGGAATCAGTAGAACACTGGTACTTTACCCGTGGCTACTCTCTTTTCGTCCTAGATCCACCACTACATACAAGGTTAAAATATTGGCACTCAGTTTAAATTTGATGCTTGGCATGGAAACCATGCTAGGTCCATATAGCTGGGATCGCATCAAAATCAAGTTGTTGTGTGCCTGTCTGATAAGTGTTAGCACATCAGCGTGGCATACTCCCAGATGGATCTGAAGACCCAGTTTAGACATCCTGCCCACATGGATCATCTGCTAGACTTTTTTTAAAAAAAGCTGTCTGGTGTCATGTTTAAATCAAACCTCAGAAAACTACACAGCCATGGTACACCAAAAGCTGAAACCCCTGTGTGGCAATGGATGCGCGCAACAAGCTTGCAGTGGATTGAGAGCCAACACATACAGGTTTGCTGAGGTTCTGTGAATAAATCCTGATCATTTGGCTTTAGTCAGAATAGTTGCAGCCTGTTGATTCCTCATGCTAAATGGAGGGTCCTTTGGGCCTAATATTTTGTCTCGTGTAGTTGACTGGATTATAGGCTGAGTTCATATCCCTATCAAATCACAGCCTTCATTTTAATCACAGGTCACTCTTCTCAGCCTTAAAATGGGAACTCTAATGATCTATCAAAGGGTAAAACAAAGAGAAGAACTGAGGTTTGTTTACTAAACTTGTATGCTGCCTTTCATCCGAAAATGTTTCAAGACAAGTTTACAGGTTTTTTTTAAAAAAGGTAAAACAGTCCAGATAAAACCAATAAGTATTGATGCAAGGGTGAGCACGATAAAGCTATGAAATGTTTTTCTTGATAAGAGTGCTAATTAGACTATTATAAATTTATTAGGTCATGTGATCATGGTGGGCAGTATGTACCCAATGTGTCTTGATTCCCTATCTACTCGTCAGTACAAGGGGTCTTCTGCTTTTGTTCAAATTCTGTTTGTTGTTGACGTAGGGCCATGCTGAATAAATCTGGCACAGACTTATCAACTTCCTCTTTCATAGCTCCTTCAGGAAACTGAGAGGTTTACTAAGGACTTAATAGGATTTGCAAATTATCTTGCTTCTGTCTCATTCTAATAATTCCTAAGATCAGAAGAATGCATCTGTACATTGAGCGGGACTCTAGCATTGTTCACTAGTGTACTCTTTCTGTTTGAAGCCAGCTGTGGGAACTAGTTGTTTTTAATGGAAATATAGTGCTGGGGGAGGCTGGCAAGATGACACAATATCTTCTAATTTCCAGGGGCATAGTATTATGTGTTTTATACATGAATGTATAATAGTATCACTGTTTAATTTTGTCTTTTCAATTTCATTTTTTGAATAATCATTAGCTGTTGGAAAAATGTATTCGTTTTGTTTATTTTACAATATATCCTCCATATCAGAGGAGTTTACAGCGTATGAAAAATCTTAACCAATGGTCAATAAAACATATTAAAATTCATAATCTTAAACACCAAATAATAAAATAGCCTAAAATACCCATGAGCACAAAGTGTAGTTTGTTAAGGATACTGAGAGTTGTTAGGAGAGCCCCTGTTCCCCTCATAGAGCTAAAATTTCCAGTTCTCTAGGAAGAGGGATTGACTGTTAAATCACTCTAGAAATTGTAGCTCTGTGAGGAGAATAGGAGGGGGGAAGTCCAGATCCAACTGTATAGGTAACCACCTACTTACAGATCAATCAGGCCTCCACCATTAATATCACTATCTCATCTGGATTGAGTTTCAGTTTGTTCACCCTCATCGTCCATGATCACAAATCCCAGGCAGCCATTTATAAAAAGATAGAAACCTGTGGCCCTACAGATGTTGTTGGACCAACTCCCATCATCCCTGACCATTGGCCATGCTAACTGAGGCTCATAAGAATTGAGTCTAACAACATCTGGAAGGTCACAGATTCCCCATACCTGATTTATGACTTCCATCATCCCATCTGGCTCTGCTGAAACATGATAAATACAGCTGTCATTGGCATCCTGGTGACCCTTCACTTCAGGTCTCTTGATGACTTCTCCCAGCAGTTTCATGTGCTTTCTCATGTGACAAACACATTTATTCTAATTTAGTAGCATAGAAATTTGCGCACTTCCCCTTTTCAAGATAGAGAGGATATTGTGTCTTTTAATACTGAGACTGGTTACAAAGACTGGTGCAACATCTTCAGTTCGCAGTTGAAGGCTGAATAAGAGCATTATTTGTAACTTGCTGCTTGTATTTCCTCCCTACCACCAACTTTTGCGTTAAGTTCATTAGTGGAAAGTGGGTAATTAGTGCATAGGGTCTGTTAAATTGTGTTATGTGTGTGTGCTTATGCGCACATAAGGTGATTCAAACAAAAATAAATAAATAAGTACTATTGAGCATGACAAGTTCAGCTAAGAATCTTTGTCTTTGATGAATTGCTAAAAGGAGACTCATTAAAGAGGTAAGTTTAATTCATGTCGCAATTTGTTGTTGTTATATGCCTTCAAGTCGATTATGACTTATGGCAACCCTATGAATCAGGGATCTCCAACAGCATCTGTTATGCAGCCCTCTAATGTTACAGAACTGTTCCTTAATGGATGAGCTCTGTGTCATTTTGGTCTGCAAGCATACTTTACATAAGCAATAGTTATCCACTGGGGGTTGTAAAGTTAGCAAATTAACTGTGTTCATAAGCCAGAGTTTGCATTTATTTTTTGTTGGCATGATTCAGCTAACTTCTTGCCAATGCAAAGATACTGGAGAACAGATTTGTGCTGTTTCGTAACTGAATTTATTTCTTTATTTAAATTAATGCTCCAGCCCATCCAGTGGTCTAAATACAATAGTATTTGGTATATTGATTGTTATTCTAGCTTGCAATAAAATTATCTCCAACTACATTTTCATTATTTATAATTGATGAATCATTGTAGTTTGTACTAGTGGAGAGTTTTTCCTCTAGATGTAGTTGCTTTCTTTCATTGTCGGCTTTGTGCCTGAAAAATCAGGCTTGCAGATAAGATTATTAAAAATCTTGAAGAAGCACACAAACTTTGTTGCAGCTGTTTGTTCCCCAGTATCATTCAGGCACACTTTCTGCACTCCAGAAAGCTGCTATTCTTCAAAATGTTGGAAGAGGCAAATGGAATAGAAACCTATTGCCTCTTCTGGGCAAGGGAAGTGTAGCCTGGCAATATTGAAGCTACCCTGTTCCAGATATGAAAAGTACAGCCCATTTCTGTGCTTCAGAGAGTACCCAGGCACCCTTTCAATATGGCTGTGACCACCAGGTTTTTTTAGGTTCTATCACTTTCCTACTCACCCAGGGGTAATTGCTAAGTGCATTGAACAAACAGATGTGGCTAGCAGTATCTCTGAGAAATAGTGATGCATACAAAATGTTTTGTGTAATTACTGAGCTAATTTGGTCAATTGAGACAAATGCTGATTCTGATCACATTACTCTGGCCCCTTCATGGTGCTATTCAGGTTCAGATTTGTGAGGGCTGAACTTGTGCACATATCCACTAGGCTAGATCTGAGGTTGGCTTCTGTTGAGGCTTCAACTCTTTCCCCTATTCCAAGTGTTGTTTAAAAGGACAGTTATTTTCTTGTCTGAGGGCTTAGGGTTCTACAGACATTTTAGTGCACCATTGCTAATTGGTCCTTATTCTCATTTGGAAGTAACTTAGGCTGCTATCCTATATACCAGGAATTCCCAAACTGTGGTCCATGGGCCACCAATAATCTGTGAGCTTCATTCAGGTGGTCCATGGCCTGTCTGTGAAATTGTAGTTCAAGATGGGAGATGGCACATCCATTGCCTTAAATATTCATATTTATTTTTAATTGTATTTTATTGCTTCTTTTATTTCTTATATTTTGTTGTATTACAATGTGAATTCTATGGAATATAATAAAATACAATATGTAAGAAATAAAAGAAGCAATAAAAATACAATTAAAAGTTATGCAGCGTCTAGCACCAGCTTCAGATTTAGCACCAGCACATTACAACTACTACAACAGGCAATGAAATCATTAAGTGATCTGCCAAGACCCTTAGCAGTTTTCAAGTGGTCTGTGGGGAAAAATGTTTGGGAATCACTGTTATACTGAGCACTTACTGAACTCAGTGGGACTGACTTCTGAACAGGTATGCTGTTAACCCACTTGATGCACATTACCATACATCTATAGTTGCTGCACATTTTCCCTGAGTTAAAGTGGGAAATGTTTCTTGGAGATTGCTCTGGAAAGAGCTCTAACACTCAGAGCATGTGTAGGAGAGAAAGAGTTCCCAGTTCTTGTGTCATGTAAGATTAGTGCTGTTGATTATGAGATTGCTGTACAGTTTATGCCATGTGGCTGCATGTGATGCTAAATTTCAGTTTCTTGATCTGAATTGCATCAGCTGAAGTTCACTTCAAATGCCAAAGCACCAAATTTGCAGAACCCCAACATGTGTTGAACAGGAGATGCATAACAGACATAATCAGTCAGATAGATCTTTTTTGATCTTGCTGAGTTGTGAAGTTTTATAATGGAAATCACATACTTAGTTCACACAGTTGAAATGATGTAATTACTTAATAGTCAATCTTTTGTATGATCAATGAGCTTTTGTTGCAGATGCCATGTTGATTTGAGGATAACATTAGCTCCTCAGTAAAACAGTCATTTAACTGCAAATCTCAAACTGTCAATAAATTTAGTAACCCAATATATGCAAACTATAACCTATGATAGGTATGCCATACATGTTATTACCAAAGCTTTTCAAAATTGGAAGTGGCCATATGTTAACATGTTATCAGCTGGGAAAAGTCTACATTTGAGTCCAGTTTCTATACATTCTATTCATCCCACATTAACTTTCATCGTTCATACACCCAAAATGGTAGCTTGAAACATTGTTTCCAAAATCTGTACTATAGTCAGCATGGATTTTTTGCATTCCGCAATGTTAAATTGAAAATAATGCTGCATGCCATTCTGATGCTTCCCGTAAGCTCATTTGAAAACAAAACCTTACAAAATGTATAGTCCTGAACTCAGAAACGCTTGCTTAACAACCATTTAAATTTTCATGTCAATAAACAAAACAGTCAGAGAGAATCAAGAGCTCAAAGTGTAAAGAGAGAGAGAGAGAGAAAATCAGACCCCTTTTGGACTTCTTTCTGTCAAAGTTCTCGTAATCTGTTGAAATTCATTAAAAATCAGCCATATTCACAGAGGACCTGTAATCCTTTTACTGACCTTGCTCCATACTCTGACCTTCATCTCCTGCAATTTCAAAGTTAAAAAATGCCTGGCTGATTTTTAATTAATTTAATAAATTTAATAAATTTAGCATTGAACTCAATGATAAGGCCGGGCATGCTCAGTAAGAACCAACTGTCAGTGTTCTAAAAGCCAGACTCACAGCTGCTTGGCTTGGCTAATCAGGGGCCACACCCACACCAGACCTTTATTTCACTTTAGACAGTCATGGCTTCCCCCAAAGAATCCTGGGGAGTGTAGTTTGTGGAGGGTGCTGAGAGGAGACTCCTATTCCCTGGACAGAGCTCCAGTGGCCAGAGTGGTTTAACAGTCAGCCACTCTGATTCAAGATCTGTGAGGGGAACAGGGCCTCTCCTAGCACCTCTCAACACCCTTCACTAACTACACTTCCCAGGATACTTTGGGAGAAACCATCACTACGTAAAGTGAAATAACAGTCTGGTGTGGATGTGGCCAGAGACAGCTTTGGTTTAAATTTGGGTGGGAGGCTACATGTGCCTGTTGTAGAATAAAAAGGTGGGGGAAATGCTGAAAAAGAATTATACTGTTCACAATGTTTTCCTTTTGGAAAGAAAAGAGGCTTCCCCTCTGCCCAGTGTCCACCCATCCAATCTCCTCCCTCTCCCTCCCTTCCCCTCCCCTGCCCCACCCTCCCCTCCCTGCCCCTCTCCCAGGTCAGTTTCACCTATTCTAAGCATGATTGCACAGGAGTAAATCCCACTGAACTCAAAAAGTATGCAAATGATCAAACCTGCCCTCCCCTCATCTGCCTCCTATCACCTGCCTCTTGCCCCTCCCCTCCCCTTTCCTTTATCCCTCCCTTCCCCCATCCCCCTCCAATTCCCTCCTTCCCCACCTCCTTCTTCCCCTCCTCTCCCCCCTCCCCCTCCCCCATGTTCAGTTTTATCTATCCTACGCATGATTGCACAGGAGCAAATCCCATTGAACTCAATAAGCATGTAAATGATTTAACCTGCTGTCTCCTCCTCCTCCCTCCCATCATCTCCCTTTTCCCCCTTCTTTCCCCCTCCTTCATCCTCCCCTCCCCCTCCTCCTCCCCTCGCCTCCCCATGGTCAGTTTTACCCATCCTAGCCATGACTGTATGGGAGTAAATCCCACTGAACTCAATAAGCATGCAGATGATCAGACCTGCCTTTCCTTCCCTTCCCATCTCCTCTCCCTTCCTCCTCCCTTCTTCTTCCTCCACTGCCCACTCTAGGCCTCCCCCCCATGATCAGTTTTACTTATCCTAAGCATGATTGCACGAAAGTAAATCCCATTGAACTCAGTAAACATGAAAATGATCAATCCATTCTCAGCAAACTTGCACAGGAACCCATTTCTTACCTCCTGGATTAAAAAGCAGAGAAATTCATAAATAGGCAAAAAACCTTGCAGTTTAAGAATGTACCTATAGCCAACAGATATTTCTTTGAAACCTTAAAAAGCAGGGAAATTGGGCAGCTATAGTGAATGCACCAGGGGAGCAGGAGACCTGACCTCCTCTCTGAGGTATTGTACTGCCCTACAAATTTGTTAAAATGCAAACACAATTTGGGTTAGTCTTTCACAGTCCAATCCACTTGCTGTGTAGCTTGGAAGAATTTGGTAATGTGCCTCTGAGCATATGGTGAGTGATGGCAACACCTGTAATCAGCCCAAATAACAGAAATAAAACATGTGATGTGCTGATCTTTTTTTAGGGAGGAAGCAACAATATTGCAACAGTTGATATAGTTCAGATAGTCACTTTAAATGTTTGATTTACTTTGCAATTTTAGTGAATCATTCTCTTTTGCTTCTGTTTCTGTGAATATGTGAAGTACAGCAACTCTTTGCAACACTAAAAAAAAAGCTCCAAAAACAATTGTGGAAGAATGGCACTGACAGTTCTGCAGAATAGTTTTCAATGGATATAAGGAGTGTCTCAGTTTGCCAAAGATAAAATAGTGGGAGGTGAAATATATTCTAGCAAAATTGTAGGTGTGCTCTATGTTTTTAATTGACCATGCCCACCTTTCCTTGAGTAGAGTGATTTAAGCATAGCAGGCTGAAAACATGCATCTTGGGCAGGCCAAGTTTGTTTTTCTCCAACAGCTAGAGTCATTCCTGAAGTATCAACATATTGTAATCAGTCTGATTTTACATCCAACTGCAGTTTCAGATTCAACTGTTAATGCTCCCCAAATAGAAATAGAGCATAATCTCCAGTTTGAAATACAAAAGGCTGTCTTCACCATCATATGACATTGACCAATAAACAGGCTTTGAAATTAGCAAAAATAAAATTGACACAGATTTCTAGAATGAATAATGAGATAAATATAATTTTCTAGGTTAGATTCTCTGTAGAAACAGTAATAACACAGATAAGAAGCAAAGTAAGAAGAACACCAACAAACATACAAAGATGTAATTCTTCCATCTTTGGAGATGGTAGGTGTTGCCACCACTCACCATATGTTACCAAATTCTTCCAAGCTACACAGGAAATGGATTGGAATGTGAAAGACCAAACCAAATTGTGTTTGCATTCTGACAAATGTGTAGGGCAGTCCAATATCTCAGAGAGGAGGTCAGGTTTCCTGCTCCCCTGGTGCATTCAGTATAGCTGCCCAATTTCCTTGCTTTTTAAAGTTTGATAGAAATATCTGTTGGCTATAGGCACATTCTTAAACCGCAAGGGGTTTTGACTATTAGTGAATCAATATCTTGTTAGTGGAGTGGTCTACAATAAGTATTCAAACTAGCTTATCCATACTTGAATTTGACCAATTTCGTGTGTGTGTGTGTGTGTTCAGAGCCAGAGTTTGTTTACCAGATTTAAAAAGTTTTGAGGGTTCTTTTAATAATAATAAAAATGGTTGCTGGAATTATTTTAATCATCTTGAGTTTAGGAATAAAGTATGCTCTCCTCTGTAAGTTAGGGAGAAGAAGGATGCTTATTTAACTCCATTGTTGGGCTCATATTTTTGATTAATTAACTGGGAAAGAACAATTGAAACATGCAACTTCAGAGTGACATTACAGTTCTGTATACTGTTTTATGTCTTTTTCCACACTTCATCACTTAGGCTGAGGGATGTGCAGGAAGCCTGGCTAAACCTTAGCCAATGTGGTATGGCACAAAATGAGTTACTGTTAGCCAGTCTGTCTCCTCTCCAACTTACCACAAAGGTTATTCTTCTGAGAAATGTGGTACAAGCTGGCAATTTTGAGAAGCAATTTGTCCATCTTTTTGCCACTGACTTTCCAATTCTGATGAGAAATTGTCGCCTGAGAACTAGGTTCAAAATATAGATCCTCTTTAGAAATGAGATGCTAGGCACTGAACTCCAAAATATGCAACATATTTAGACTAGACTTTTCAAAATGAATACTCTGATTTTAGAACTGGTTCACACTCCCCCCCCTCAAGATATTGGAATGCTGCAGTAGTGTAAGTGGCTAAGACTGTCAGGAGAGCAAGGACCTATAGTGTGGCGGCACCTACCCTGTGGAATTCCCTCCCTTTGAATATTAGGCAGGCGCCATCTCTGCTATCTTTTTGGCGCCTTTTGAAGACTTTCCTCTTTCAACAAGCCTTTTAAGTTGAGACCTATCCCAGTCTGCATCTGTGTCAGAATTGTTTAATATGTTTTTTTTAAATGTTTGTAACCCTTTTTTAAAGTTGTTTTTTTAAAAATGTTTTTACTGCTGTTTTGTTTTAATGTATTTTAAGATCTGTTTTTATGATGTTTTAAAGTGTTTTAGTGCTTTGTTTGCTGCCCTGGGCTCCTGCTGGGAGGAAGGGCGGAATACAAAATAAATAAATAAATAAATAAATAAGGACACCCACTGTTTAAGTCTCACCTTAGCTATGACAAAAACAACAAAAGGTTTTGTGCCACCTTAAAGGCTAACAGTTTTAGTACAGGAATGCCCCGCTATACGGACCTTCACTTTACGGACACTCGCGAGTAGGGACATATTTACAGTAGCACCATTACGTACGCTCGCTTCGTGAGAACGGGCACTTAATGGCATGACGCCACCTCTACCAACTACTGTACAAACTTGCGTAAATGCATTATTTACATCAGTTATGCCCGTATATGATGATTGCAGTGCAGTACATGCATCGATAAGTGAAAAAAGGTAGTGCTTCACTTTAAGTACATTTTCGGTTAATGTACTCACTCTGGACCCATTGCGTACGTTAATGCGGGGTATTCCTATATAGCATAAGTTTTTGTGGACTGGAGTCCATCAGATGGTGTGAAGTGTTATTCTAAATTGGCTGGTAGGTGCAGATGGCTGTATGAGAAGAAAATTGTAAGGTCAGAGGGAGAGGAAATGCAAAAAGTACAGACTGACAGTTATGTTACAGCTTGAATAAGTTTTACACTGACCATTCATAAAACAGAGTTGATAGCACAAACATCCTGGTGTTGGTAAGCTAATTAACAGATGCAGTGAGATAACAGTTGTTTCTATTTAGGTCACAGGTAACAGAACTGGGCTTCTTAATTGTAATTCAATGCTTTAACACTAGAATCTCCCTTTGAGGTTTCTTTCTTCAAGAATGGCAGCTTTAAGGTCATTAAGAGAGTGTCCTGGGAATTTGAAATATTCTCCCTGTGGTTTATTAATATTGCCATTTCTGATGTCCAATTTATGCCTATTTGTATACTTTATTTGAGGAGATTTGAGGTCTTTTTCTCCTGTGTAGAATGCAGGTGTTCACTGATGGCAGATAGTGGATATCACATTGGATCAGGTGAATATTGAATTTCTGGATGACATTATTAGGTTCTGTAATAGATACCGAGTACAGTACAGCTTGAGTAGATACCAAGCCAGAATTGACATCTGAGTATGTTTCAGGGTCTGGTCCCTGTGTTTGTGGCTCTGTTATGTGTCATTCTGTATTTGCTGGTGGAGTAACTATTTTTGGTTAGGAGACTGTCTCTAACCTAGGATAGGCCTACCGCCTAAGCCGTGTGAGAGGGGACTATCATTGTCCAGGATCAGCTGTAGATTAGTTGGGAGCTATAGGTGACAATCAGTGATGTTCTGTCACTTTTTCTTCTGTATCTATCTATGCTGTAGTAGTTTATTATTGGGTATCAGTGTGGCCTTGTTGGTCTACTCGTTCACTTTACTACATAGGTATTGTAGGGTAAGAACTGCCTGATGATGCCTCGCCTATGAGCTCAGTTGGTGGTCTTAGGCAAACTACTGTCTCTCTGCCTTAGCCCCTCCATGTTGTTATTATAATTATTATTATTGGGATAATAATACTAATCTATTTACAGGGCTGTTATAAGCATAACTGTGATAATGTAGATGAAGTGCATTGAATACTGTACTCTCATTTCATGGGGGAAAAATCTGTGTAATTTGGACATACATATGTGATGAGATGCACATATATGTGCCTTTCATTATGTGTATTTGGGTTTTTTTTCCTGCACAGACATATTATCTGTGTAGTCAAATAGTCATAATTAAAGCAGCCCTTAATGAACATGCAGTTTGTTCAGCTGGCTTTGCAGTGTCAATTGATTTGGTTAAATAGTTGGGCCAAATATCTATCCAATTGTTCAACAGGATTCAGCATGTACCTGCGTGTAAACAGTTTCATTTAGTAAATACACTGCATACATTTATGTTGAGTGGACTGTGACTGTGAATTCATTAGCAATATTTGTCCCAGTTAATTTCTACTTTAACCTTTACTTTTAACCAAACCCACACTTTATGTACATGAGGTTCCTAGGTGGTCACACATCCAGGCACTGACCAGACTCACACCTACTTAGGTTCAGCAATGCGGAGGCCTCCTGAGCCTTCAGGCCAACTATTCGATCAAATGGTTCAGACATATATTTCTTGATCTCCAAACAGTGGTTTGAAGACTGGGAATGTGCTGCAGGCTCATATCTTTCCATAGTTGGAAGTAAGATTATATATGCACTAGAATTGTCTCCAAACTATAACTGGAAACATGAAATACTTTGAACTTTCTATTTATCATTTAATATGGGCCCTTATCCCCCCCCCAATGGGCTAAGTTTGACAGGTGGGCAAAGCCATTTCCCCACTGCTGATGTAGAGGAAAAATATGCATACTGTGAATTTTCAAACAATGGTTTTCAGGCAACTGTAGTTAGCTCTAAAGCTGTTTTGAGTAATGGCAAACTGTGGAAGGAATGGAGGATCTATATGTGAGAATGGATGAAGGATTGAGAGGGTGTGGGAAAGAGGGTCCGCTCAAGACTATAGCATGTTCCTGGTTTTCATATCCTAGTTTGGAGATTGGAAAGTGTGATGAACCAAGTGTGAACTGAGCCTGTTTGTGGCTTCTCTTACAAGTCTCCTCCTTGTTCGAGTGCTGAGTTTTGAGGGATGGCCTTTTCTTGGCAGTGCCTGGGTGGGGTGGTGCAGCTTTCACTTCTGGATTATTGATCCATCTGTGCTCACTGGGATATCCAAAGACTTGGATATTAGTTTGTACCCTTTTCCTAATCTATGCATTTGTATTGCATTATTTCTCACTTTTGTAGAATGCTCTTTGGTCTTCATTTCCTTAATATCCACAGCCTGACCAGTGATCCTTCAACAGTGGCGTTTTTATCCTGACAATGTGACAGCAACTTTAATGGTTCACAGGTGGAGGCCAATGGTAAGGTAACTGTGTCCTCGATAGGGCAATTTCTTTCATCTGCTTAAACTGGGAGCTTCCACAGCACAGGGCTTGAATACTTATGCAAGCCACATGTTTCAGTTTTTTATGTTTCTTACAAACATTTCCCAACATAAAACCAATGTCACCTTACAATAATTGTTTTTAAGTTTCAGTGTTTCAAAATAAAATATCATACAGAACGAAATTACAATGTACTATTTGTAATTCAGTAATATGAGAACATTGGTCAGGGGTCTGAGTACTTTTGCAAGGTACAGTATATATTTTTAAAAGGCCAACTATGGTTATATTACATTTTCCGCATTTTCCACATATGCAGGCTTCTGTCCTTAGTATGGAACTGCGTGGGGCAACAAACCATGAGCCTGGGTTCAGTTGGCATGACAAGTTGAGGATTGTGGTTTGTTGCTTCCAGCGTGGTGTGGCCAGAAGCAGTGGAGGAGTGAAGCAAAGACTTGCTTGTTCACATTAAATTATCTGAACCATTCAGTTGCCAATGGAAATTGAACAAGTGCCCAGTAGTGTAGCGGCAAATTCAGAAGTGCAGGGTCCCTTCATATTAATCACAGCCACACACCCTCCCCCCCTTTTTGCTGTGCGGTTGAGAATGAGATCCTTGTTAATACCTTCTCCCACAACAAAAGACATCCCTAGGAGCCAATAAGCATGAAAGAGGATAGTGTTAGCTACTGAGAAGTGTCTTCTCAGTGGCTGACTCACCTCCTTTCATTCTGATTGGCTCCAATCAGCAGGAAAGGACAAGGATGCATGTCAGAAGACTCTTCTCAGTGGATAAGATGCTGGAAACATGCTGGAAACTATGCTGGTTCATAGGATGCTGGAAACATAGAAACCTTGTTGGGACCCTGCTCCCAAAAAAGTAGGGGGTCTAAGACCCCCTGAGCCCCTTGTTGACTGCATCCCCGCAAGAGCCTAAGCATCTTTATATTAAGGCAGCTGTAGAAGACAATTTTGTTTAAGAAGGCTTTCCCTGAAGTGGAACCAAGTTGTTTATGGAATATTTAATTGTACAATTGTAAACATTGTTTTACTGCTTTTGGTTTATTGAGCTGATAATCTTTTGTACTTCTTCTTATTGTACACCGCTTTGGTCATTAGTGGTCAGTAGGGCTGCGTGGGTGGAGCTGTGTTGCTCTCCTGGCTTTCCAACACCGTGCATCACTGCCGCTTACTAAGAAGGAGAGGGGCGAGGTGCAGGGAGCTCAGTGCGGTCTGGCACACAGCGATGGAGCCAATCTGATGCTATTGCCACTGTACACCATGCTGAGATCTTTGTGCCTCACCCCTCTCAATAAGTGACAGTGATGTGTGGTGTTAGGAAAGCAATGCAGCCCTGCCGACAGCTGCTGGCTTTGGTAGTTTTGGTTGTGAAGCTGTTTATAAATCTGCAAATAAAGAATAAGCTGTAGTTAAACATGAAGCATGGTTTAACATAATGTGCAAACCAGGGCAATGTATAGCTTCAGCATCTCTCTTATTTTTCACTTGCAAATAAGTAAAGTGTATTTAATTCACCACCAAATACTTCGAAAGCTAGAGCAGAAAATGTATTTGTGTGCTTGATATTTTTTGCAATGTATCATCATAACTTAAAACACATGTTGAGGTTTACACTCAATTGACTTACAAAGACTTCACAAGGAATAACAGTGCTATTTTTAGATCCTTGCATGATAAATGTAGGAAAGTGTCTTATCTGTCATTGGCATTAGGCAGTGCAGTGTCCCTGGAACATCTTTTTTATCTTCCAAAGCTCACTGTCTTTTATTGGCTTTTTAATTGTCCCTACTTGCAGTAGTTGTTGGTGGCACATTCTGTGCTTTCCAGCATTAGAAGCCAGAGACAACATTTGCCAATTTCATGTTTAGATGTCTTGGTTGGGATTCTGGTGTAGGACACGTCTCTTGAGAATATACTTTATATGGACTGGCACATTATTTGGACAATTGTTGACATGTTTTTGATAACTTTTATCCTACCATGTGTAGCTGAGGACCTTAGATATATAACAGATATAGAGGTAGAATTACAAATTGCCTCAAAACAGGTACATCTTTTTATTACATTTTTTCATTTGAAAGTATCTAAAAACAAGCAACTAATGAGAAATATTGTGGCATGATCCATTATAGTGGGTCACTGTTTTGAACAGGTGATGTTGAAGAATAATGAAAATCAGGTATCCATGAAAACTGTGCTGAATGTGACTTGCCACTGTTTGGGAAGGAAGAAATATCAAGGGGGGGATGGGAAGGTTTTGTTCATCTCTTGTAATTGTTTCTTCTGTTCCTAATCTTCTAAAGAAGTATTTTGAAATGTTCTGGCTTGAAATGTTTCATAAAAGGATCACTGTTCCAAATGTTTTATTGAATAAATGGTTGATTCTGAACAATACACATTTTCCATTTGGCTGCATTTGGTCCATTGCCAAAAGCAGATTTTCAAGCTACTTGATGTGTTCCAGATTGCTAAAAATAAATTTGGAGTACAGAGAAATAATGGCAAAAGTCTAGCTTATGATTTTGAGGATTTTTTTGATAGCTGTATAAATATTATTTGCTTAATTTCATCCTTTTTTAAAGCAGTAATATAGCTGTAGCTGTGTTGCATTCTGTCTAGCCCCGTGGCCCACAAGCTGTTACATTTTAAAAACAATGGCATATGGACCAAGGAAACCTGTTTGCAAAGTTTGTGCTCTTTTCATGATAATAGACAAACTCTTAACCAATGTCATTGTGCAATGTTGCACATATCAAGAAGTGCGCAGAGTCTACTAAACGATAGAATCTTGTGCTTGCACAGTGGGAAACATATGGTAAACTGGGAGGTGTCCAGGAGGTGCCAAAGCTGATGTCTTCCCAGAGACGCTTTCCCCTAAATACAGATGTGTATTGTGGTTATTAAACAATGGTGGTTGTTAAACAATGAGAGGAGGAATACATCCTGAATATGCTTTTATTTATTTATTTTTATTTAACAAAATTTATATACTGCTTGAATGTAAAGACATCTAAGTGGTTTACAAAAAAAATAGTTAAAAGCAAGTAATTGAAACATCTATGTGTCAGGAAAGGCTTGCCTAAACAGAAAAGTTTTAAGCAGGCACTGAAAGGAATACAGCGAAGGCAGCTACTCTCCAAAAAGTAGGTGCTGCCACACTGAAAGAATAGAAGTGTGGAACAAGTATTATGTGGCATCTGTATAGTACCTGTTCTGCAGAGCAAAGTGCTCAAGAGGGCACATATGGGGTAAGGTGGTCTTGCAAGTAAACGGGTCCCAAATTGTTAAGGGCTCTTTATACCAATAGTAATATCTTGAACTTGGCCCGGTAATAAATTGGCAACCAGTGCAATCCGTGAGCAGAAGTGTTATTTGCTCACTCCTGTCAGCAATCTGGCAGCAGCATTCTGCACTAACTGCAGTTTCTGGGTCAAGTGCAAGGGAAGCCCCACATAGAGTGCATTGCAGTAATCCAGTCTTCAAGATTCAGTTGGTGACTTCAGTGCCTGAACTACTATGGCCAAGCTCTCCTGATCCAGGAATGGTTGTAGTTGTCTCACCAGGTGCAGTTGATAAAAGGCACTTGTAGCCACTACAACTACCTGGGCCTCCAGTGACAGAGCTGGATCCAGAAGCACCCGCAGACTGTACCTGCTCTTTCAAGGGGAGTGCAACTCTGTCCAGGGCAGGCAATTGACCAATTTCTTGGACATGGAAACCACTCATTTGTTATGTTCTAGGTCTGGTGTAGCTAACTCCCAATTCAGGGTGCCAATATGCCCTCCAAGACACCACTAATTATGATGGAGGCAACAAAAAATAGACATACCATTGAACTATAATGGCCAAGATGGGATGGGCGGATTGTATGCCTGAGTGTATATCCCGTGTTTGTGTTGTGCATGTGAGAGAGTGGGGTTGGCTATACCCACCGCTGGTATGCATCTCCCAGAGGGTTTGCGAAGGGTGAATTGCCAAGGTTTGGCCTCTTGGGCTAAAAAAAGGTTGACTGTCCCTGTTCTAGGGTGAGCCCTCTCATTGGAAATAGTAAGTGACCACAAGAGATAACAGAGCAGATTGATTCAGCCTTGGGTCTCCTCCTCTTTGACTATGGCATGAACTGTGGGCATTATCCAACAAAGCACAAGGATTTCTGTTTGAGCAACAAAACTTCCCCTCCCTCTGCGCCCCCCTGTACCCTTCCCTAATCTGTTCCCGAGGGTCGAGATAAAACCTGGGACAGATTTTGGGGGCACGCAGGAACAGGAGAGAGAAGGCAAGCTCTGTTGCACAGTCAGAGGTCCTTGCCCTAATAGAACTTTGTCAGATACTACCTGGGCTTATATTGATACAATCTGTGGGGAGAAGGCTGCTGGTTTTGAACTGCAGGCTGGGATTTTTTAGTGGGGGGAAAAGTTTGGCTCTGAACAAACAGTAACTGTGGGAATTCTTTCAACATTTTAAGGACAATTATCCCATTATGTCTTTATTACAGAGGTGCCTACAATTTACCAGATTTTCCCCCTGTGCATATGATAGAATTTGCATTTTACAAGAGACATGGGGCTGCTGCTCAAATGGAGAATGTCAGAAATCACAAGGCATGTGCTCACAGGCACTTTTCCTGGGGTCTTACATGCATCAGATTGCAGGGCAAATCCAGTATTCACAGAAGAAATAAACTGGTACAGAGTTCTCAGGCACTACCTAAGAATTCATGGATTGCCTTGACCCAAGGCCTATATATGCAATTGCTCAGCACTAGGCATGCATAATTGCAATAGCGCCCCTGTGTTGCTTTGCTCTAGCATCTTGTAATTGGAGGATGCATGTTTCTGAGCAGGGAAGTTTCATCTATAGTTTTTATGGCTAGAAGTCATTGGTAAAGGTAGCCTCTATTTTTCTTGCTTCTAGAGTGAGTTTTTCATAGTCTCAAGTGCCAAATGTGAAATTTTGTATATATACACCCTGTGTGATTGTGGTCAAGCAGATTTCTATACCGTTGTAGCAATGGGCTCATTCACACGGGAGCTGAACTTTGCAGTAAAGACGCAGCTTTTGCCATCGTGATAGATTTGCAAGGTTCACACTTCCTACCTTCCATTCTGCTGTTTTCCTTTCACACAAGCAGGTTTTCCTCTGGAAAGATTTAGTATCGCTGTTTCCTTGTGGCCCTGCCCCTAATTTTGCATGCTTACTCCCTCCGGAGTACTGATATTGCTAATGGAGAAGGAGAGGATTTTTTGTCAGTTTCATTGTTTCTTGTCAATTGCACGCCTCTTCTGGCTTGGGAGACCCAATTGACATACAACTGTATGAAACTGAATGGGGGGGTGAGTGAAAGGCAGCTTGTGGGTGGCAGAGAGAGAGAGATGGCGATAGAGCATAAGAGAGCCCGCCCACTAAAAAAATTAAACGGGGATACAAGTAGCACCAATCTCACAGTAAGTCGCCGTGTGAACCAGTCCAATGATGGAATTCCATTAACTTGAAACTGCCTGGATGCAGTGATGGGCTGAGACTGAAGTCCATTGATTTCAGTGTGTTTATTTTACTCTGAGGATGACTTAAATTGGATATCACCCATTCTCTGTTTATTATCCACTGTTTCCATGATACCTGGTAAGAATGATGGTTTCCTGTGTCTGAAAATGATCTCCTTCTGGGAGATTGATTGATCACTCATTCCTCCCACCCCAACCTATTTTGAGGTAATTAATTGCATGGTATTCTGCTCTGCACTACAATTGCAGCTTACTTTTGTCAGCTTGAAAGGTATTTTACTTCTATATAAAATCTGTTGAAAACAAGTTGAAGCATGTAATTTCAAAAACAGTGGGATCTTTCTGAAAAACACCCTGACATAACAAACTAAATTATTTGCAGCCCTCAAGGATTTTCCTCACATGGAATTCACTTCTGAGCTCTTAATAACTACACCTGCATGGAGTATGGAGAAATTTATGGTTTAGAGACTAAGCATTTGGGGCCCAGATTTTTCATGGTTATTTCACATGCACTTATATGGGGTAAAGGATTCTGGGGCATGGTTTTACTAAAGGAAGATAATCAAAAGGAATCAAGTGGAGTTCATCAGTTACGTTCTCACCTTGAGATTGAAGGCAAACTCTCCCATTGACATTTTGCATGGAAAGGCATCTGTAGGGAATCTGCAACAAGTGAACCAAATCGTAAGAGGGCATTGAGACATTTGTGTGTGCGTTTTGGTTCATGTCAATGTTATAGGAGTGAGGTCCGCTCTTTAGCTTTGCAGACTGCCTCTGTCTACCTTAGAGATGCGAAGGCCCAGAAAAAAACTGACCCCCCCCATTTTTTAAAAGCTTCTTTTTAAAAAAAATTTTTTTTTGCATTATCATATATTCTCTTTTACAATTATGAATAAAATGTTTAAGACAAAGTGTTCATATATTTTACTCCACCCCAATGACTTCTAAAAGCCATGTAACAGTAAAGACGTGTAAGTAAGACTATGTAGTGTCAGATCATTACAGCTCGTGTACACTGAGGACAACAGAGTCCTAAGTTGTACCGTGAGTACAAGTCTCAAATGCAAGAGTGAAATGCATTTCTGCCTCTAGGAGGCGCTGCCATTGACACAAGAGAAGGAGGAAGGATTCAGTATCACCTTTGCTTATGGGCCTCCTCTTGTTGGCATAGTTGATTAATCTGTTTCCATCCTCTTGACTAGGCCTCAAAGGACTGGGAGTGGGAGAAAGTACAGAGCAACAAAAAAGCAGAAACTCATAGCAATAGAAAAAATGAGACTGATTAAATTTCATGTAGTATTCATTGAGTCTTGATTCCTCAGCCCCTCTTTTTCTCAGCTCTTTCTATGGAAATGAATGCTTTATGTTTGCTTAATACTGTGGAGGTCTGGAAGAGACATAATATTTTTTAGAATACACAATAATCTTTGCTTTACTTTTAAAAATATGTTTATTATTCTATTTATTTATTATTTTATTTATATCCCGCCCTTCCAGCAGGAGCCCAGGGCGTTTTAGATGTTTTATTGCTTGTGTGTTTGCCACCTTGAGTTCTTTTGAGAGGAAGGGCAGGATACGAATTAATTAATTAATTATGTTGATGGTTTCTTCTGTTTGTATTATTTTTTGCCTGCTCCTCATAAACAGGCAAAACCAAAGAGATGCTAGGTTCCCTACATTATAGTTCAATTTGTAAATAAAAATAAAATGTAAATTCAATGTGTAATTATTGTCTGAATAAAATCCATTTTTATTATACCAAACATTACATTTGTATGGGCAAACCAAGTTATACATAATACATTTTGTGCTCCTAAAGTAACAAAGTGAGTTTTGATCTGTAAGGGGTAGAGATGTGAAGGCCTGGAAAAAAACCGGAAAAATTGGGAAACCCCCCAGGTTTTTTCCATTTTTTTTCAAAGCCATTTTTTGTTTTGTTTTTTTCTGAAAAATTGGAAAAATTGAACAAATGAAGAAAAAATGGATTATGGAATGTTTTATTTTAGCATGATGAATAAAATGTTTCATTGAATCTTGGTCCCCCCTTTTTTCTCAGTTCTTTTTATGGGAATGGATGTTTTATGTCTGCTTGACACTGTGGAGGACTAGCAGAGACATAAATAATTTTCTTTGTTATTAATGATGATGGTTTCTTTTGTTTGTTTTTTAAATTGTTTTTTGCCTGCTCCTCCTAAACTGGCAAAACGAAAGAGGTTCCTTACAGTTCAGGTGTTCCTTACAGTTCAGGATCTTGTAGATCCATTTGTTACAAAAAAAGTAAAAATTTAAAAAAGTAAATTCAATTTGTAATAGTTTGAATAAAATGTACTTTTAATATACAAAATGTGATAATTTTTATGCCAAACCAACTTGTACATAATTACATTTTATGTTCCTGAAGTAACACAGTGACTTTCAATCTGTAAAAAGTGCTAATATTGTATTTTTCATTTTTTCTGAAAATTTCCATTTTTTCTGAAAAAAAAGTTTTTTTGCATGACTTCAAAAATTCCAGAAATGTTACATCTCTAGTAAAGGTTGCTAAAAATGTTAAGTATTACATATTTTTACATTTCCCCAAAATCTTTGTTTCATATTTTCCCCATGGCTTCAAAATTTCCAGAAATTTTACATCTCTGGTGTACCTTGAAGAGTACAATTGCATCTTCCCTTTCATTGTAGGAAACACACCATGAACTGTTACATCCCCACATGGCTTCACTGAATATGATACTCCTGTGGGAGCAGGGGTTCCTACGTAATTCTGTCCTGAAAATGTGTGCAAACAATGCAGAAATAATGTGTGCCCTCCAGAATAACCTCTGCAGTTGCAATACAGTCTTATGATCTTGTAACTGAAATGGGGTAAGGAGCATCCACTATACTGTATATGTAAGGCACTTTGGGTCACTTCTGTAAGAAAAGTAACTCTCAAATAGAAATAAATAAATAAATTTTAATATTTAGAGTTGCTCAGTAGACTACAACATACTATAAGCATTAAAGTATTTTGGTGCATTGCTGCTATGTAATAGACTTCTTGAATGTGGCTAATTTTGTACGTGAACATTCAGTGGTGTTGCTAGGTTGACAAGAAGACTTTTGACAGTGGGAAGCTATTTTCACTGATTCCCTTTCCCCTCCCTGGAGCCACCTGTGCTCCCCTAAATATGCTCCAGAAGATCTCCAAACCCCCTCTATGCTTCATTGATGGAAACTTTACCGTTGGCTGAATGACGCTATTGGATATGGGCATATTTTCCTTGGAGTCAGAGGTTGCCTCTTTAAATCAACGTTGTGCCCTAATTTTGGAATAATTAATACATTTTCCCTTGTTTTGCAAAGGTGTCATACAAATATTTATGCAAGCTTCTTCTATATGGAAAATGTCTTTTGAGAAGAGATGGCACATTTTATTAACTCTGAGAGTGGGAATGGGTCAAGGGATCTGTCAATTTCAGTTTGTCTCAATTTCTCATTTTCCCCCATTTCCACATCAGTTTGTGGTTTTAAAAAAAAGTCCTCATGAAAATTTACCAGAATTTTAGCATGAATTTCTGCTAATACACACATTTGTATGCAAGTCTGCCTACTATACACGTTTGCAAACCAATTCCCCCTAATATAATGGATTTTGTATGTCTTTTTCATTAATATATGCATACTTTATCCTAGTGTATGCATTTTTGTACACATTACTTGGCTTGAGAACTGCATTGCAAAATTCAGAGATGTGTGAATTTTGACGGATGGTTACGTTTCAATTTGCATATTGTTTTGGAAAAATGAATTAGGTGGGGTTTGCCTTTAAATGCAAACTGAATAACATTTCTTCCCCACCCCTGAAACCTGAGGATCTGAGAATGCCTTGATAATTCTTGTTTCTTAAACCCATTGCCTCATCCTTCAGAAAGGTAGAAAGTTGTTCTACCTTGGTCACAGCACAAGCATAAATAGGATGCTGGGGAATTGCAACTTCAGGACGTTATATGTGCCTGCAACAGAGGCATGTGATTAGCTCAGTCAGTTGTTTAATAACTTCTGTTGGGAGGCTGAACCAGGGGGGTCCATAAATAGGGTTGCCAGGTTCCTGGCCTGAGACTGATCCTGTATCTTTAGGAGAAGAGAAAGTCAGCCAAGTGCAGGTGTTCTTGCAATTCTGTAATGAGAAAAAACAGAAGGTGGAATTCTCCCTTCCCTGTGCGCAACCTTTAAAGATACAGAAGACCTCTTGGTTACCAGGCCCGGCCTCCAAGAGGTCTTCTGTATCTTTAACAGTTGTGCAGGGGAAGGGAGAATTCCACCTTGTGGTTTTTCCCATTACAGAGTTGCAAGAACACCTGCACTTGGCTGACTTTCTCTTCTTCTAAAGATACAGGATCAGTCTCAGGCCAGGAACCTGGCAACCCTATCCATAAGGTGTGCTGTGGGTGTTCACCCAGTCAATTTGGTTATTTGGAAAATATTTAAAAGAATAGATTTTGTGGGAAATTCTGTTGAGCTGAACTTTCAGATCTGAATCTCTGCATTTTGCCAAGTAGCACAAGAACAAGTTTAAGAAACAAGAAAATAATTTCTTTAGTAATATCTTCAAAGCCTCTGAAGACTGATGTTTAAATCTGATACAGCTCAACAGTGCTTTAAAATTCTATGGAGCTTAGTGTTTTCTACTATGGAGTGTTGACATGCCAGCCAGTCTGCTGACATCAGTTTTAAAGAAAGTGACAAGAGCAGACCACTAGGGAAATTGTACTAACAAAAAATAAAAATAAAAACCATAAAAAATAAAAAAGAAGGAAAGTGTTTCTATCCATAAGACAGATCAAGCCCACTGTAATAAATGGAAAGTTTGTCTTTGATGAATAGATTTAGGATCTGGCCTAAAATATGTGATACGTGGGCTCTTAAAAGGTAAAGGAATTTTTTTTCTAAAGCTTAAAATTTTCTGCACAATGATTATAAAGTTGTTACTCAATTGTTGCATATTTTGCAGCACTGAAACTGCATTATGGTATTACTGGGGAAATGTGATTTCCCTCACACCCCTGCACACGGAGAGGTGACAATTGTGATCATGAGTACTCTTTGAAATGTGGTTGCATGAGTGTTTTGAGCTCTTATGGCATGTATGCTGTCACTGATGATGAGTGATACTGCACCCCCTCACATGCCTGTAGTATTCTGTGAACTTTAAAAACTGATTATAAAAGAAAAAAGTCTAGACGTTGAGCACTCAAGGGCAAGAGTGCTCACATAACCTTTTTTTAAAAAAGGCAAAAATCAGAAACCCAAAAGCAGTTCTTCACCTGTTTGTTAGTATTGCATTAGCAATGGTTTGCAGATTATGGTTTCATGTTCCTTTTCCCCGTTACCTGTATATCTATCATAAGTTTATGGGTTAGGGCTCACAGAGTAGTGGTCACTTACACTTTCCTTGCCTCAAGAGAATGCACAGTAACCTTATGGTTACATCCGTAGTGATGCTTTTCTGATGTTTAGACTGCTACCACTATAGTGACTCCACAATTGCCTTTCTCTTTAGTGTAGATTTAAGAAATGTACACTTAAACCATGAAAAATGGCTTGTGTACACTCTTTCACTTAAGCTGGTTGGGTCCCATTGGCTGCAGGTATGTCAAGTTAAATAAATACAGGACTTTGGCTCTATTAGCTTAGTTGAAAATTGGGTCCGAGTAGTTAAACATATTATAGATTCTGATTTTACTGGATATTTTAGGGAGGCTTGGATTTATGCTTGTACACTGCTGTGCATTTTAGGAATGATAATCTGTTAAAGGAGTTGCATGCATTGACCCAATCCATCTGAATTTCCATTACACCCCTGGGTGGTTGATATGGGAGGTTTTTTGTTGTTATCCAGGTTAATCACTCTCCGGCACCCAATCCTGAAAGGGTTATTTACACCAGTGTATTGCACTTGTTAAATAAGAGTGAAATCCAGGATGATATTATCTTGTGTTACATATTCATTTTAATTCAATGAATACAATTATTATAATGTCTAGTAACGTGTAATGGTGCTCCGGATCAATCCACTTCTGTACATTCTTTATAGTCAGTAATTAAAGAAGATGCTATTTTGACTGGCCAGAATAGCATTATGATAAAAAAAGATGTAATGGCATTTTAGGTGCACAGGCTATGCTGAATAGCTATGATTAAACTCAATCACACACGTATCTAGAATGAAAGTTACATCTGAATTCTGCCTCTGCTGCTGGGTGCTATGATGGCTGATGCATCCACTGGCATCCACTATGTTATAGTGAAATCTGTCTTGAGACTTGCATAAGATCTTTATTTGAGGACATTAATTTGTGATGGTAGTTCTCTACAGGATGAATGGTAACCTTTCTTCACTCAATATCTATTGGGAAACAATTAGACTTGAATCAATTTTAAAATCCACAATTTCACCAATTTCACTATAAACTGATTTTGCTGCAAGTCTAATAAATGTGAAAGCTTATGCAGTTTACCTTGCTCTAGCATGTTTGTTGCATCCTAATTCTGCCTTTTCTCATTTTTGCAAATGCTTTTCAAGTGTATTTCCTTTCTTGTTGCAGTTGTTTTTTCTTATTTTGTATTGTAGGATCGGGATACTCGCCCCTAGAAGATGATGAAGATGTGTATGCACACAATAGATATAAAGGTGAATGCTTTGCTTATATACTAATGAGGACCACCTATTGCAAAGAAAGCTTTTTTCTTTTCCTGCTTGGAGCATGAAGCCTTAGGGTATGTCTGTATTGGCAAATTTTTTGCACAGTAAGTTTTATTCTGTGAATAGCTTACACAGTCTGCACTTAATTACATGACCAATAATGATTTCCCATCATGATTTGAACTCTAGCGCTATGTTGCTGCTTTTTTGTTTGTTTTAAATCTATGAAAATGTATTTATCTACACCATTTATATCCTTCTATAAAATATTCAAGGTGATTTCAATATTTTGCCCCTCACAAAATATTGACTGTGCACAGTTCACATGTGTGGCATTCTTCACTTACATACAACCTTATTTCCAACATTTACTCTTCCCTTGCCTTTTCCGATCTTACTTATACCTGCCTATTTAGCAATCTTACAGATATGTTCTGAAGTTCATTGTCTCTTGTTTTGATTTTTGTAGTGGTGCATTAAATGGGTCTGATATTTTTTAAAGTAAAGTAACCCCTTCTCCAGCGGAAAGAATAGCCCAGATATTCAAGAGGAGGAGGAAAGGAGCCATTTCAGAATAGGAGGAGGAAACCCATTTGTACTGTAAAGAAGGCATAAACCACATGGCTCACAAGTGTCATATATATATAGAGGTAGGAACGATGTCAAGCTGTGCATTGCAATGGAGGTGTGCCAGTATAGTCACGGCCTTAGAATTGCCACGTTTCATGTGTGCTAGAATTTTCTGCACTTCTTGCTGTTAAATAGCAGAGGATAGTCCAAGGACTATACATGATTGCTTTTTTTTACAAGAATTTTTAAGTTATCTGACTACAGTTTTCAGAGATAACTTGTGTAAATGTTTCTTCCTCTTTCACATGCCATACCATCAAAATTAAACATTGTCTGCAATCTCCATCTGTTTGATTGTTGTTTCTCCATAGTGTTTCCATAGTATTTGGTCCTCATTTTTCCTGAAATGAAATGTGTGCTAGTTACCAGTCATGCAGTCCTAAGTATTCACGTGTAATCTCACAGCCTTTATTAAGAGGGCAGCATTTGGAACTATTCTTAAGCAAATTTATCCTGAATGACATCTGAAAGCTAATTTGTTTTTAGTATAGATAAACTTGTATCTCTCAAGTTCATTTTCTTGTAAAATGGATTCTGGTAGTATTTATTTTCTACCTCATTGTGCCTTACAGGCTCAGAGTGGATGACAATTTCATTGTTGCCAGCTGATATTCAGCCATAGCAATTGTCTCAGAAGCATTCTGTTGCTTTGAAACTCATCACCCAAAGGAAGGTGTATCCAGTCAGTAATGAGTATTCCCTGCTCACCCACAGTTTACAAGTTTTGCAAGCTGGATACAGTTTCAGTCAACTTACTGCAGATTCTTATTTCAGATTCTCATTGCAGCTGAACTCAACATAAGCACACAGAGTTGCAGAATTGGGGTGTGATGAAAAGGAAGGACCATATTCGTGCCATACCTGTGGCACCTTATCCTAAATCTCCGTATTATCTTGACAAGCAGCCTACTCAGCTTTGGTACTGAGCTGATAATAGATTCAGAATCTGATAGTATCCAGAAGGGCATGGAGCTGTAGAGTGACCACTTGTTTAAACGTATTACCCAAGTCGTAATAGCAGTAAGTGGGGAGAAGAGAGAATTATAATTGAAATTTATAATTTTCTACTCACTAATACATTCACAACTGGACATCTATTCCAGCTCTTAGATCATAAGCACATATACTGCATAAGACTATATGGTAAGTACATTTATCTTGGTCATTAAGGACTGCACAATTACTCCTAATTTCTATGCATTCTCTCATGCTACTGTTTCCATCTCATGGGTTGTTAAAAGGTGTAATGTACCAATTTATTCCATAGCATATTTCTGGATAGAACATTTAGCAAGAACTTCTTTATGCTAAGGGATATTTAAATGTCACTTTGAATGAAGCACTTTATAGCTGAGTGCTTCTTTGACATGGATAATGTTCCATACATTTGCAATTACCTATCTTGAAAAGAAGCTATTAGAGTGCTGATGAGTTTTCTTTGTGTTTATCTGTGTGTACTGTAGCATAAGCAAGATTATTTGATCCATGCCACTGCTAGCCTTAGCACACTGAACCTTCTCTTGCCTTAAATCCTATTTAATTGCGTCCATGTTTTGCTGTCTAAACTTTGGCTAATAGGGTTACCCATTCATTGCAATGCCAGACCCAAATCTACCAGTGTAATAAAACCACAGAGTGTTCAAGATAGAATGCGAAATGCTAAACAGCAGAAGCTGGTGATATTCTAAAAAGTAGGCCTTAAGCTATTATTTTGAAAGAATGGTAATTGGGATCTTCATATAGCAGCCTTAGTGACAATTCTGCTAATTCTAAATGTGTGCTATTTTTGAAAAGGAGGGCATTTTATCATGAAATTAAACCTATAAATAGAAAACCACCACATGTCCATTAAGTTGAATATAAGATTCCTAGCTTAACAGCACAGTGGGCTAGGAGATGAGCATATTATTGCATTGCATCTCCACAACTAGGGTAGGAAGAAGTTGTTTTATTTGCAAGCTGGATAGTTTGTGTGGTAATCCCCAATCCTTGCTGTGTTATTGGAATGAAGCTGTATGGCAACTGCACCAGAGCTGTGTCATCTGCCGTCATGTACTTCAAAGCTACCAGTTGCAGCCTTGTACAAATGGGAGGCATCTTGCTGTGGCTCAGTGCTCATAGACTAATGCATTCTGTATGGTGCTGCAATTGCAGGTGGTCCAGACACTTAATTTTAGTATTCAGCTGCCAGACTGCTAACTGGAACTAGGTGCTGTGCCTATTATGATAGAGCTTTGTCTATTGCACTAGTTCAAAGTCTGTTTCTGGGCTCAACTCAGTGCTACTTTTTACTTAAAAAAAACCCCGTAATGGCTTGGGACCAAAGTGTCTAAAGGGTTGCCTCCTTTCACATGTGCCTACCTGGACCCTGAAATCTCCATAGGAGCCCCTTCTCCACATGCCTACTCAGGATTGCACTACACAATAAATAAGTACATGAAATGGAAAACATATGTCAGCCATCAACCACAGTTAAAGACCTGGATTGATGGCAAGAAACTGGCTTTCAAGCCCTTTTAATTTACAGCCATTTTTATTTTGGCTAAAGAAGTGTCAGTGTTCTAGAACACTATGGTTAGTGTTACGTCTAAATTAACATTTTTGCTAACCATCGTGGACAACCACAATATGAAGCCATAGAAGTAAGTTTGCAAACTGTAGCTTTGGCTAAGTATGGTTAATCAAAACACCAGTGCCAACTAGGGTTGCCAGGCTCAGGGCCTGAGACTGATCCTGTATCTTTAGGAGAAGAGAAAGTTAGCCAAGTGCAGGTGTTCTTGCAACACTGTAATGGGAAAAACCACAGGGTGGAATTCTCCCTTTCCACTACATAACATTCAGCATTATAAGAAAAAGTTGAGCTAAACAAACATATGGACTTAACAGAACATAGGTTGCAGAATTGAGCGGGTTGTTTTTATTTTTAGTATTTAATATGGATTAACTGCAGAGGGGTTTTGTTTTTTAGAGACCTGGCATAGCCCATTGTTCCACAGGAAATATTTTCTCTGAAATAAGAAAGTAACAGCACAATCTTATATATGTCTACTCTGAAGTAAGCTCCATTGAGTTCAGTAGGGCTTATTCCCAGGTAAGTGGTGTTAAGATTGCAGCCTAAGAGAAGTAAATGTTATGCTGCATGCATACACAGCTGTTTTTATTGTAAATTGGCTTGAGATTTATGTGAAAGGTGATTGATAAATTAATCAAATTGGTACAACATTTTATTCATGTTTGGCACACTTTCATTTGTTTGCTTTCATTTTTGAGAATTAAAAAAAATATATATATCTAACACTTCTGCCCACATGGTGGCAGGCTTAATCCACAAGCGGGAAACTAAGGGGTCAGTCCTCATCCCATTGCATCAATGCCAGTCATTCCTTTGATTTTTAATGGTTCAAAATTTAAGTGCAAATTGTAATAGAAAATATCATTCACATGTTGCATGCAGAAAGCAGCTGCCTTTAGTGTTCTAACTTTGGAGGGAGTCAGTGATCATCTTGCAGCTAACCCCTTTCTCTGTGTAATTATATGTTCTTTTTCTTTCCAATAAACTCCATTCCAACACCACTTTTAAACTTCTACTACTATGTATTTTCAATTTCTTTTTCCTTTTATGAATGTGCATTTGTCTTCCTTTCACCAGATACACCGTGGTGCTCTCCTATCAAGGTGAAATATGGCTATGCAAGCTGCAGAAGCCCTCACGGAGGGTATTACAAAAACGTCTTGGGAACAAAATGTGACATTCGTTGTCAGAAAGGTTATGAACTGCATGGTCCTCAGCAGCTTATTTGCCAGTCAAACAAACGTTGGTCTGGGAAAGTGTTGTGCAAACGTGAGTGGCTCATACTTTGGCTTTCAGTTCAGTTGTTTTTGACCATTCAGCCTGTATCTGCTATAAAGGCAGAAGTAAAATTATTTCTTGTTCAGTAAAAGCATTAATTGTGTTTCTCTATGCAGTCTTGTTGGGTTTTTTTTTAAGTTGCACACACAGAAAACATATGCATGGAAGTCACCAAGTATAATTTCCTACCCCAATGTTAGGAAACCTGTAGTGGCCCTCCATAAGTTGTTGGACTCCATCTCCCATCAGCCCCAGCCAGCATGGTCAGCAGTCAGATACGATGGGGATTGTAGTTGAGCATCTGCCCCAAGGCAGGTTCCTCCATGCTTATTATTTTTATTTTAACTTGTTAGTTGCTTGTTATACAAAAAGTCTCCAAGCATTGTCGCTTGCATTACAAGCATAAGTAAAAATATATTATCATATAAACACATTTTTTTTTAAAAAAAACTGATATATAAGATTAAAAGGCACAAAAAGGATTCCACCCTTAAGTACGGCTTAATTTCATGCCTTTTAGCAATGCTGAAGTGTGTGCTCCTAACAGTTTCCGCAGACGTTAGTGTCTTAAAACAAAAAACTTTAAAAACCTTTTAACAGTATCCTTTTGCTGAGGTTTGCCCCCAACTGCATCTGCCAGTGTGGCCCAACATCCCCAAACCCACACTATGGAAATACATCTTACTGCCTTCAATATCCCCACAGTTTGCCCCAAGTTTAGGGCAGGAGCAAACAAGGCACACACACCTTGATAACGTGTCTGTAGGGCTTGCCAGCTGAAGATGACTCAAGCATTACCCATACTATATGGAGATGAAGGCAAATGGATTCAGGCAGGGAAGCTGGGTGGATCTGTTTTGAAAGCTTGTTGGAATCACTGTCCAGCATAAAGGCTGTTTACCTGATTCTGGGTAACTTCCAATTTCCTCTTCCCTTAGCAGCCTCCCAGCATAGGGAGGAGAGAACAGTATACTTGACTTCCGTGAACTTCCTTTTGTTCACTTGCTTTAGGATCCAAGCCTCAGTCTGTGTGTGTGCATGTTTGAAAGACAATGCAGCCAGTTAAAGAGGGTATCCTGGGTACCTGGGAGGTGAAGCACCCACTGCTTCCATTGCCTTGCCGGCTTACTCTGGCCAGGACAGAAGGTAGTACTGGTGAGGATTTTCCAGGGATTTTTTCCCTGCCCCGTCAGATGCATTGTTTAATATCCCCTCCCATTGACCGTAATCGGAGACAAAATAAATACACCATTTCCAGGCTGACTTACTGTTCGCCCTCCAGAGGGATGCTTTCGGTCATGCAGATTCAAGGCCTCCCTTGACATACTGTCAGCATTGGAGTGGAAGATTGTTTCAAGCCACATTATACAGCCACAAGAGTGGCTGTATACTATAGCCAGCGTGGACTTTTCACATTCCGCAATGTTAAATGTTAAATACCCCTCTGCCGTTCTGATGCTTCCCATAAGCTCATTTCAAAACAAAACCTTACAAAAATTATAATGAATGCTTAACATCCCTCTCAATTTCCATGACAATACACAAAACAGTCGGAGAGAATAGAGAGTTCAAAGTCTAAAAAGAGAGAGAAAAACCCCAGAGCCCTTTTGGACTTTTTTCTCTGAGAGTTTTCATAATCTGTTGAAATTCATTAAAACTCAGCCATGTTCACAGAGTATCTGTAATCCTAATACTGACCTTGCCCCATACTCTGACCTTCATCTTCTGCAGTTTGAAGGTAGAAAAAATGCCTGGCTGACTTTTAATTAATTTAAGAAATTTTGGCTGGAACCCAATTATAACGTCGGGCATGCTCAGTAAGAACCAACTGTCAGAGTTCTAAAAGCCAGACTCACAGCTGCTGGGCTTGCCTAATCAGGGGGCCACACCCACACCAGACTTTGATTTCACTTGAGACAGTCATGGCTTCCCTCAGAGAATCCTGGGAAATGTAGTTTGTGAAGGATGTTGAGAGGAGACTCCTGTTCCACTGAGAGAGCTTCAGTGGCCAGACTAGTTTAACAGTCAACCACTCTGATTGTGAGGGGAACAGGGCGTCTCCTAGCAACTCTCAGCACCCTTCACTAACTATACTTCCCAGGATTCTTTGAGAGAAGCCATGACTGTCCAAAGTGAAATAAAGGCCTGGTGTGGATGTGGCCAGGGACATCTTTGGTTTAAATTTGGGTGGGAGGCTACATGTGCCTGCTATCGAATAAAAAAGTGGGGGAAACACTGAAAAGCAATGATACTGTTCATAATGTTTTCCTTTTGGAAAGGAAAGGGGCTTCCCATCTGCCCAGTGCCCACCCACCCAATCTCCTCCCCTCCCCCTCCTCCCTCCCCCAGGTTAGTGTTGGACTACGACCTGGGAGACCAGGGTTCGAATTCCCACACAGCCATGAAGCACACTGGGTGACCTTGGGCCAGTCACTGCCTCTCAGCCTCAGAGGAAGGCAATGGTAAAACCACCTCTAAATACCGTTTACCATGAAAACCCTATTCATAGGGTCAACATAAGTCAGGATTGACTTGAAGGCAGTCCATTTTCATTTTCAAACATGATTGCACAGAAATAAATCCCACTGAAGTCAAAAAGTATGCAAACCCACCCTCCCTTCTCCTCCCTCCTATACCATCCCTCTTGCCCCTTCCCTCCCCCTTCCTTTGCCCCTCCCTACCCATCCCCTTCCAATCCTCTCCTTCTCCCTTCTCCCCCTCGCCTTCCTCATCCCCATGGTCAGTTTTACCTATCTTAAGCATGATTGCACAGAAGTAAATACCATTGAACTCTACAAGCATGCAAATGATCAAACCTCCCCTCCAATACGCTCCTTCCCCCTCCCCCACCTCCTCCCCCATGGTCACTTTTTCGTATCCTAACCATGATTACATAGGAGTAAATCCCATTGAAGTTAATAAGCATGCAAATGATCAGACCTGCTTTTCCCCTCCTTCCCCTCTCCTCTCCCTTCCTCCTTCCATCCCCTCTTACTTCTTCCTCCTCCCCTGCCCACTCCTGCCCTCCCTCCATCCCCCCTTGTCAGTTTTACCTATCTAAGCATGATTACATGGGAGTAAATCACACTGAATTCAATAAACATGCAAACCTGTCCTTCTCCTCCCCTCCCCCTCCTGTCTACTCCCATCCCAGTCCTCCCCTCTGCATTTCCTCCCCTCCCTCCTCCACCTCCTCCCCTCCCCATGCCCCGTGATCAGTTTCACCCATCCTAAGCATGATTACAGGGGAATAAATCCCACTGAACTCAATAAGCATGCAAATGATCAATCCATTCTCAGCAAACTTGGAGAGGATCCCATTTCTTACCTCCCGGATTAAAAAGCAGAGAAATTCACTAATAGGCAAAAAAACCTTGCTGTTTAAGAACGTACCTATAGCCAACAGATATTTCTATCAAACTTTTAAAAGCAGGGAAATTGCGCAGCTATAGTGAATGCACCAGGAGAGCAGGAGACCTGACCTCCTCTCTGAGATATTGTACTGCCCTACAAATTTGTCAAAATGCAAACACAATTTGGGTTGGTTTTTCACAGTCCAATCCGCTTCCTGTGTAGCTTGGAAGAATTTGGTAACATGTGCCTCTGAGCATATGGTGAGTGGTGGCAACACCTGCAACCAGCCCAAATAATAGAAATAAGACATGTGCTGTGCTGATCTTGTTTTTGCAGGGAGAAAACAACATTATTAAGACAGCTAATATAGTTCAGATGGTCATTTTAAATATGTCCGATTTACTTTGCAATTTTAGTGAAGTTTCTTATAGGAAATCATTCTCTTTTGTTTCTGTTTCTGTGAATATGTGAAGTACAGCAACACTTTGCAAAATTTACACTAAAAAAACTCCAAACATAATTGTGGAATTATTTATTTATTACATTTGTATACCGCCCCATAGCTGAAGCTCTCTGGGTGGTTTACAACAAATGACGCTGACTTATGCAGAATAGTCTCCAGTGGACCTCAGGAGTGTCTCAATTTGCACAAGATAACACAGTGGGAGGTGAAATATATTCTAGCAAAAGTCTAGGTGTGCTCTATGTTTTTAATTGACTATGCCCACCTTGCCTTAAATAAAGTGGTTTAAACATAGCAGGCTGAAAACATGCATCCTCTTTTTTCCAAAAGCTAGAGTCATTGCTGAAGTAGCAACATATTGTAATCTGTCTGATTTTACATCAGACTGCAGTTTCAGATTCAACTGTTAATGCACCCAAAATAGAAATAGAACATTACCTCCAGTTTGAAACACGAAAGGCTGTCTTTACCATCATATGACACTGACCAATTAAAAGGCTTTGAAATTAATAAAATAAATTTGACACAGATTTGTAGGATGAATAATGAGGGAAATAAAATTTTCTAGTTTAGATTCTCTGTAGAAACATTAGTAACACAGGAAAGAAGCAAAGTAAGAAGAACACCAACAAACATACAAAAATATTATTCTCTATCTTTGGAGATGGCAGGTGTTGCCACCACTCACCATATGCTCAGAGGCACGTTACCAAATTCTTCCAAGCTACACAGCAAGTGGATTGGACTGTGAAAGACCAACCCAAATTGTGTTTGCATTTTGACAAATTTGTAGGGCAGTCCAATATCTCAGAGAGGAGGTCAGATCTCCTGCTCTCCTGGTGCATTCACTATAGCTGCCCAATTTCCCTGCTTTTTAAAATTTGATAGATATATCTGTTGGCTATAGGTACGTTCTTAAACCGCAAGGTTTTTTGCCTATTAGTGAATATTCATTAACCATGATGAGCACACAAGAGAAGCTCCATCAAGGTGAATGATTGGAAAGCAACTACACTAAGAGTGCATTGCTTTGCAAGTCCTTATATCTTATCACTTATTTAATCAGCTCTGACATGTGTTGCTGTATTGCTTTTTGGTGAATAGATATATCTTTGCAGTACATATAAAGCTTCTTTTTAATGTTCTCAATAATTTGCTGTTGGTTTCCCCCCTTAGAAAAACGTTGTCCGACACTTTCGATGCCAGGTAATGGAGGATTCAAGTGTTTAGATGGTGCATATTTTAACTCCAGGTGCGAGTATTATTGTTCACCAGGATATCAGTTAAAAGGAGACCGAATAGTACAATGTATGGATAACAAACTTTGGAGTGGAAGACCAGCTTCTTGTGCTGGTAAGTGTAGAATAAGAAGAAGGCAGGGAGTGTGATTGGGAGGACTGCAGCAGCACAACTAGTGGTTTGCAGTTACATTGCTGTAGCTAAAACAACATATTAAGAGCTTGTCCATGGCCAAGGGTGATGGAAGCTGCAGTTTAGCAATATCTGGAGGGCCACAGGAACCTAACCCGTGTGTGTGTGCACATGTATGCATGTGCATGAATACAAATAGCATAAATGTGGCATTAGGACCTGGGTTCAAATCCCCACTCAGCCCTGAAGCTCACTGGGCTACCTTAGACCACTATGATCTCTTAACCTAACCTACCTTACAAGGTTGTCATGAGGACAGAATGGAATGGGTAGATCCATGTAGGTTACCCTGAGCTCCTTGGAGGGAGGGATAAAAATAAATGAATTCTATTTAAATGTGTTTGTAGTGGGTTTGATAATAGATTAGTTTCTCACAAGCCTATCAAACTGCAGTGAACTCCTTTAGTGCACTCCTTTACCTATAACACATGTGCCGCCCTGGGCTCCTGCCGGGAGGAAGGGCAGGATATAAATCAAGTAATTAATAAAAAAAATGCTTTGTTGTTGTTATGTGCCTTCAAGTCGACTATGACTTATGGTGACCCTATGAATCAGTGACCTTCAATAGCATCTGTCGTGAACCATCCTGTTCAGATCTTGTAAGTTCAGGTCTGTGGCTTCCTTTATAGAATCAATCCATCTCTTGTTTGGCCTTCCTCTTTTTCTACTCCCTGCGGTTTTTCCCAGCATTATTCTCTTTTCTAGTGACTCAGGTCTTCTCATGATGTATCCAAAGTATGATAACCTCAGTTTCATCATTCTAGCTTCTAGTGATAGTTCTGGTTTAATGTGTTCTAACACCCAATTATTTGTCTTTTTTTGCAGTCCATGGTATGTGCAAAGCTCTCTTCCAACACCATATTTCAAATGAGTTGATCTTTCTCTTATCCACTTTTTTCACTGTCCAACTTTCACATCCATACATAGAGATCAGGAATACCATGGTCTGAATGATCCTGACTTTAGTGTTCAGTGATACATCTTTGCATTGGAGGACCTTTTTTGGTTCTCTCGTAGCTGCCCTCCCCAGTCCAAGCCTTCTTCTGATTTCTTGACTATTGTCTCCATTTTGGTTAATGACCATGTCAAGGTATTGATGGTCCTTGACAAGTTCAATGTCCTCATTGTCAACTTTAAAGTTACATAAGTCTTCTGTTGTCATTACTTTAGTCTTCTGGACGTTCAGCTGTAGTCCTGTTTTTGTGCTTTCCTTTTCAACTTTCATCAGCATTTGTTTCAAATCATTACTGGTTTCTGCTAGTATCGTCTGCATATCTTAAATTATTGATATTTCTCCCTCCAGTTTTCACACCTCCTTCATCTTGGTCCAATCCCGCTTTCTGTATGATATGTTCTGCGTACAGATTAAATAAACAGGGTGATAAAATACATCCCTGTCTCAATTGGTTTCTCCATATTCTGTCCTTACAGTAGCCTCCTGTCCAGAGTATAGGTTGTGCATTAGGACAATCAGATGTGGTGGCACCCCCATTTCTTTTAAAGCATTCCATAGTTTTTCATGATCTACAGTCAAAAGCTTTGCTGTAATCTATAAAGCACAGGGTGATTTCCTTCTGAAATTCCTTGGTTCTTTCCATTACCCAACGTGTGTTTGCAATATGATCTCTGGTGCCTCTTCCCTTTCTAAATCCAGCTTGGACGTCTGGCATTTCTCGCTCCATATATGGTAAGAGCCTTTGTTGTAGAATCTGGAGCATTACTTGGGATATTAAGGCAATAGTTCGATAATTACTGCATTCCCTGGGATCCCCTTTCTTTGGAATTGGGATGTATATTGAACGCTTCCAGTCTGTGGGCCATTGTTTAGTTGTCCATATTGGTCGACAAACTTTTGTCAAAATTTGGACAGATTCAGTCTCAGTAGCTTGTAGCAACTCTACTGATATGCAATCTGTTCCTGGTGATTTGTTTCTTCCAAGTATTTTAAGAGCAGCTTTCACCTCACATTCTAAAATTTCTGGTTCCTCATCATATGGTTCCTCCATGAATGAATCTGTCATCCAGGCATC
Organism: Rhineura floridana; assembly: GCF_030035675.1. Classification (NCBI taxonomy): domain Eukaryota; kingdom Metazoa; phylum Chordata; class Lepidosauria; order Squamata; family Rhineuridae; genus Rhineura; species Rhineura floridana. The sequence goes on along the minus strand of NC_084484.1, from coordinate 89,482,103 downwards.
TCTTGTATAGAATTCTTCAGTGTATTGCATCCATCTTCCTTTTATTTCATCTCGGTCAATCAGTGTGTTCCCTGTTGATTATTCAACATCCCTACTCTTGGTTTAAATTTCCCTTGCATTTCTCTAATCTTTTGGAATAGGGCTCTTGTTCTTCCTTTTTTGTTGTCGTCTTCTATTTCTGTACAATAACTATTGTAATAGTTCTCTTTGTCCCTACGTACTAGTTACTATATTGTTGCATTTAGGGTTCTGACCGTGTTTCTATCTCCTTTTGCTTTCGCTTTCCTTCTCTCTTTAACCATTTTAAGAGTTTCTTCAACCATCCATTGAGGTCTTTCTCTCTTTTTAACTAGAGGTATCATCTTTTTGGATTCTTCCCTGATAATGTCTCTGACTTCAGTCCATAGTTCTTCTGGTTCTCTGTCAACTAAGTTTAAAGCCTCAAACCTGTTCCTTATTTGATGTTTATATTCTTCTGGGATGTTATTTAAATTGTATTTTGGCATTATGATTGCTTTGTTGGTCTTCTTTAGCTTTACTCTGATTTTCGATACAACCAGTTCACGATCTGTACCGCAGTCTGCTCCTGGTTTTGTTTTCACGGAAAGTATGGAACTTCTCCATCTTATGCTCCCAATTATATAATCAATTTGATTTCTATATTGACCATTTGGTGATGTCCACGTGTACAGTTGTCTTTTCTGTTGCTCAAAACAGGTGTTTGCAAGAAACAAATTATTGGCTTCACAGAATTCGATAAGTCTCCTGCTTCATTTCTATCTCCTAAGCTCCATTTCCCCACAATTCCTAGTTCTTCTCTGTTTCCTACTTTTGCATTCCTGTCTCCCATGATTATCATCACATCTTGTTTTGGTTTGCTTTTGCCCTCTGAAAGTACAGATAAAGCTACCAGATATGAGGCATTTTTTATTTATCATCAAAAAAATTCATTCAGGAGAACTCCAGTATCTGTTGTCTTCAGTTGGTGCCCTCTGACCTTCATGAAAATGTTTCTGAAGCAATATTGGAATCTTTCTAGGATAACTTTGCTGAAACTGGGTCTTACTGTTATTCATTCATTTATTTAATCGTTTCCCCTTATCTGGATCAAGCTAAATTTGTGTCTTTTTGTTACATTGCTGCAAATAAGAAATCCCAGTTGAGGAAATTCCAATTTGTCATGAATTCTCATAATGCCACCCCTCCACTGTGTTTCCACAAATTGATGGGGAGAGAGAGGGTTGTGTTTATCTAGAGATTGTCTCTAAGCAATTAAAATGGCTTAAAGCACTCTGGTCCAGCAAGAAGAGTTCACTGATCCATGAGTGCCTGGAGATACAGTTCCTATAGTAACACAAAGCTGGTGTCTTAATGTAGCTGAAATTCATAGTAATACAGGGAAACTATTGTCCTTTGCTACAGGATCCTGATAACCATATCTGAAACACTGCGTTCTCCAGAAATAATTCCATTCCTTCTTTCATTTAATTTCAGTATACATACGGTTAGGTAATTCCTTAAGCACTAGCAATTTGGGCTTATGAACATAACTGCTTTACTGACAAAATATAACTGTTTGTTCTCTTGGCTGCTCCCTGTGCACTGTAAGCAGGTTATTCAGTCTGTTTTGCACCAGCAGGTATTAGTAATTTTGCATGTCTTTTCTCAACCCGCTTTGAGAAAGATTGTAATAGTATGCAGAATCACTAGTTTCTGCTTATGGCAAACACACCAGATGACTCATTTGCAATGAGAAGGGAGCCACTGTCCTGGTGTAAAAAAATTTTGTTTTATTTTTAAAGCTGCTGGGAGCAAAGCAATCACATATACTAATGCTTTAGTGTTGTTTCATACATTACATTATTGTTGTTGTTGTTATTGTTAATAATAATAATAATAATTTTAGCATGTACCATGATGAAAACACAATGTATTGGGAAACCTGTGTCTTCCTTGGATACAGAATAAAATCAATAGCCTGCATAGTTGCATTTACATGGCAAAATTAATGTAAAATGTTTATGGGTGTCCAGGCGGATCTGCCTCTAGTTGTGCAGGTAGACCTCTTCCATTCAAAACAGCTGTCTAGGAAAGGAGTTATTCAACAATTAGAATCCATTAATAAACTAAAAGGTGAGTTTTGATATAAGGCCCTTTTTGAAAAATAATTGGTAGAGTGAGGCAAGTTTTAGAGATTAGAGAAATTTTCGAAAACATAAAAAATGGAGGAAGAAAATAACAAGGAGGAAATAAAATTGTGTAAAACAATTTCAGTGCTTGCCTTTGCCTTTAATCTCAGTCAGCTACCTTCTCTACTCCCTGCCCCCAAATAATCTCTATTTGGCATTATTAATGTTATGCAAAGGTGAGCTTTAAGTGTCCTGGTAGCAGTCTGATGACTAAACTTGTTTAAGGTCATCCCTCTTTTAAAATAGACTGTATTGCTTGTGTAATTATTATTATTTTTTATTAAATTTATATCCCACATTTCCTCCCAGCAGGAGCCCAAGGCGGCATGTAATATCAGTTTAAGCCAAACGCTACTGTGTGTTTATTTTCAGATATGGAGCCTCCTAGAATCCAGTGCCCAAGCATAAAAGAGAAAACAGCAGAGCCCAATAAATTGACCGTCCGAGTGTTCTGGGACACTCCAGAGGGAAGGGACACTGCTGATGGCATTTTGACAGAGTGAGTGAAAATCAGTGAACTAGAGTAAACCAAGGTACATCGAGACACATGGGCTGGATGCACATTCGCCGGGACTTAGACTCCAATATTATAGCAGTTGGACCTAATGAAGTATCCAGATCACGGTCTTGTCCTCATTTATTGGATGAGTTTCAGTCTGTGCAGCTTGAGGATGTTGACAGGAGCCTTGGACTGGTGCGGGCGACCACATCTGTACTGGATCCTTGCCCCTCTTGGCTGGTGAAAGCTGGCAGGACCGGAACCGCCGGCTGGGCCAAGGAGGTAATAAATGCCTCTTTAAGAGAGGGAGTGGTCCCTGACTGCCTAAAAGAGGCGGTGGTGAGACCACTACTGAAGAAACCCTCCTTGGACCCAGACAACTTGAACAACTATAGACCTGTGGCGAATGTTCCGTTCCTGGGCAAGATCCTGGAGCGGGTGGTTGCCGGCCAGCTCCAGGGGCTCTTGGATGACACTGATTATCTTGATCCATTTCAATCCGGTTTTAGGCCCGGTTTTGGCACTGAAACAGCCTTGGTCGCCCTGTATGATGACCTCTGTCGGGAGAGGGACAGGGGGAGTGTGACTGTTGATTCTCCTTGATCTCTCAGCTGCTTTTGATACCATCGACCATGGTATCCTTCTGGGAAGACTCACGGAGTTGGGAGTTGGGGGTACTGCTTGGCAGTGGCTCCGCTCCTACTTGGTGGGTCGTCACCAGAAGGTAGTGCTTGGGGAACATTGCTCGACACCCTGGACTCTCCATTGTGGAGTCCCGCAGGGATCGGTACTGTCCCCCATGCTTTTTAACATCTACATGCAGCCGCTGGGTGCGGTCATCAGGAGTTTTGGGGTGCGTTGTCATCAGTATGCTGATGACACGCAACTCTATTTCTCCTTTTCATCCTCTTCAGGTGAGGCTGTTAACGTGCTAAACCATTGCCTGGCCGAGATAATGGACTGGATGGGGGCTAACAAACTGAAGCTCAATCCTGACAAGACCGAGACGCTGTTGGTGAGTGCCTTCACTGCCCAGATGGAGGATGTTCATCCTGTTCTTGATGGGGTTACACTCCCCTTGAAGGAACAGGTTCGTAGCTTGGGAGTTCTTTTCGATCCTTCCTTGTCTCTCGAGACCCAGGTGGCCTCGGTGGCACAGAATGCTTTCTACCATCTTCGACTGGTAGCCCAGCTACGTCCCTATCTGGACAGTGATGACCTCACCTCAGTTGTTCACGCTCTGGTAACTTCTAGGCTGGACTACTGCAATGCGCTCTACGTTGGGCTGCCCTTGAAGATAGTTCGGAAACTACAGCTAGTCCAGAATGCAGCGGCCAGATTACTGACGCGGACCAGAAGGTCTGCTCATATAACACCTGTTCTGGCTCGTCTGCACTGGCTTCCTATTTGTTTCCGGGCTAAATTCAAAGTGCTGGGTTTGACCTATAAAGCCCTACACGGCATGGGACTGCAATACCTGGTGGAACGCCTCTCCCAATATGAACCTACCCGTACACTGCGCTCAACATCTAAGGCCCTCCTCCGGGTGCCATCCCATCGAGAAGCCCGGAGGGTTGTGACTAGAACTAGGGCCTTTTCTGTAGTGGCCCCCGAACTGTGGAATAGTCTCCCCGATGAGGTATGCCTGGCGCCGACGCTGCTATCCTTTCGGCGCCAGGTGAAAACCTTTTTATACTCCCAGGCATTTTAAAGTGTATTTTAAATTGTATTTTATAGTGTATTTTATCAGTATTTTCATTATTGTTGTATTTTGACGTTGTTGGTTCTTTGTTATTGTTTGTTTTGATCTTTGATTTTGTTATACTTATTGTATTTATATATTGTGCTTGTTTTATCTCTTATGTACACCGCCCAGAGAGCCTTTTTGGCTTAGGGCGGTATATAAATTAAATAAAATAAATAAATAAAATAATAAATAATACACATTCAACCCTGGAAGTCAGTATGCACCCAAGGAGTTTATACTGCATTTGTTCCTGGTCTTCTTGGTACAGGCAGACTAAGGCTGGCTGCACAAGCAATTTATGATTCATGAATTGTGATCTAGCAGTAGATCTACAGTTTAACTCCCATCGGGACAGTGTTTGTTCTTGCTAATATATATGTATATAATGTAGTTTCATATTTGCTGCCAGTGGGCAATTTTGGAAAACGACAAATTGTGCAGCTATAATCAGAGCTACAATGTGAATATTAACTGTTTAGATTGTATTCCCTAAAAGATTCTGTCTCTGCAAACAATAATAATTGTCACATTTTCATTCATTTTTAGTGTTATCTTGAAAGGACTACCACCAGGATCACATTTTTCAGAGGGAGATCACAAAATACACTACACTGTGTTTGACAGAGCTGGGAATAAGGGAACTTGCAAATTTTTTGTTAAAGTTAAAGGTAAGAATTTGCTGTCTGGAAAAAAAGCAAAGATACTAAACTTAAGCCCTATTTACGTGTTACCTGGAACTACATGGTGACTACCTCTTTCATCATTGCTCGGATGGCACAGTGGTGGCTGTTGTTGTTAAATTTATATTCTGTCCATCCTGCCGGAAGGAGCCCAGGGTAGCAAACAGGTGATAAAACACTAAAAACATGTATAAAATATCTTAAAACAAACATCTTTAAAAAATCTTTAAAAACAATACCAACACAGATGCAGACTGGGATAAGGTCTCTACCGAAAGGTCTCTTAGTTGGCACATGTTTTCTTCCTTAACCCCATGGACAGAAGATGTAAACAGTGCCAGGAGGCAATCAGTCCATTTCAGAGACTGAATATGTGCGTGTGTGTAATGCCTTAGATGCTCATATAAATTTTGAGTTAAGCTTCATGCATGTGAGTGCTTCTTGATGTGGGAATATTTTGTTTGTTACATATATCTTTAAAGTGATGTGTCTCTTTTCATCTCTGGAACTAGCAAACCTGCCCCACTCTATATTTGTGTAGATGCCAGATAAAAACTCACATTGGGGAGGGGTCTGGTTTTTAGAGGCAGATGGGTAAAGTCATTTCTAAGTTTTGACACTGCTAATTATGTTATTTATAGGAAATGTTTTAATCTTTTTGTTCATGATGTATACTTACTCTGATATAAAGCACCCTGTGACCATTTTGGTGAAGGTCAGTTTAGAAATATCTTAACAAGCAAACAGTGTCCCACAATTTCTGAAGACAACAGGACCAGAGATGCCTGAGAGAGGCACTAATGAATGGTTCCACCTTCTCCAGTTTTAGTTGTATCCAGGTATGTCTCTGACAAGTGAGGCTACAAAGAATAAGTGGTTATGTTGGTCTTTGAAGAAAGTAAGAAATGACTTTTACGTGCAGAACAGAATGAGAATTTAATGTTCAAAATCAGTGAGTGATACACAAATGGAATTGGATATGTGCTCCCACCAAATCCTGTCGGGATGATTGTCGAAAGAAGTTGTTGTTACAACCTATAGCCACCCTTCACCAAATAATCCCAAGATATGTAACAAAAACACCACAATTAAAAACTAGATACACTAACATTAAAACCACAGAAGCAATCAATAATAAAATCAACACAACGACAGTACAGAGCAACAGTGCTGTTTCGGCTGTAGCAGTCTGGTTAAGTGACATCCCTTGCTTGGGAAGTAGAACAGACCAGTCCACCTCTGCTCCACTTCCTATGCATACCCCTTACTTTGGAAAAACAAGTAGAGATCTGTGCCAACAATCCTAACTCTTTTGCCACTGAATGGCTCTCAGGTGACTCCTATGCAGTGCTCTCATGCCACTGGAGAGGCAAGAGGCAAGTGCTGATACAGAAGTCATACTGGAAGCTGCACTGCTTGCCAAAGTGCATTATTCTGGGTTTAGGACCACTGTGCCAGAGCTTGGAAAATTACTTTTAAAAAGTAATAAATTACAGTTACAGTTACATGGCCCCCACAAATTAGTAATTACCGTTACAATTACAATTGCTCTGAAAGTAACTGATTACTTTACTTTTACTCAAAAGTAATTGCTACAATTACATTTTAGTTACTTTTTAAAAATAAAATTGCCTACAAGGTGCTGGCCTTGGCTGCTGCACATCTAAGTAGCCTAAAACAACATTAAAAATAAGCACACACACACAGAGGGTAGTAGAATTTTTTTTTTATCTATGTCATGGCCCCGTCAGAGGACTCATCAGACGAGGATGACTCGGGAGTAACAGCAGCAGACCCAGAAGCAGCAGACCCAGAAGGAGAAACGGAGGAAACTCCTGAGAACCCAGCTCCTTCTCTCCCTCAGCTGCAGAGCACCCCAGACACAGCTGAAGCCCTTCAGCCACACGCAGGCAGTGAACAGGATACTCCCCCCTCACCTGCAGAACGTAGACAACAGAAGGTCAGCCAGAAGAGGGGCAGGCCTATCCACTTAAGGCCAAAACGCTGATGGCTCACACCTGCTGACAAACCTGCTCCTTAAAAGACAAACCGTGGGTTCAGCTTGTTGCTGACTACAATGTCAGGCATGGCTTCGTGTGTTTCTAGTTTCCCTGAACCTTATCTTGGACTGACCCCTTGGCAATTGAACCCGGACCTCTACTGACCTTGCTTCTGGACTTCTGGCCTTCTGGCTTGGCACGTAAGCTTGGAAAAGGCCTTGCCCTTATCATGCTTCATCCTCGTTAGCCTGGCAGATTTATGACCAGACTGCCAGCTAAGGACTTTCCCGCCCTGGTAAATACCCAGGAATGTCCAGCCCCCACCTGCGCTGCTGTCTCAGTGCAGAGCTGACAATCCATAAGATTAACAGAATGGCATAACAGAATCTCGCATACCCTCACCCCAACCCCAGCAATGATGATACCCCAACACACATATTTTTGTATATATATATTGCCTCCAGCTCTTTTCTCCTTCCACTCCTGTCAATTTTTAAACAATTGTTTTCTCCAGCCTGTCTCATTCTCCACCTCCTCCCTCATCACCTCCTAAGCACCCATAGAGCATGAAGGAAGAATAATGCTGCACAGAAGCCCAATTTGAAGCACATGATTTTTATTCTCAAATCAGAGGAGCAGAAGACTTCCCCTGCTCCCCCCCCAAGTAATGCACAAAAGTAATACTGGAAACATTACAATTACTCCTCAAAAGTAATGAAGTTACTACTCGTTCTATTACCAGCAAAATGTAATGAAGTTACCTGCTAGTTACTCAAAAAAGTAATAAATTACAAGTAATTCATTACTTGTAACTAGTTACTTCCAAGCTCTGCACTGTGCTAAACCTAAATTCTCCTGTGCATGGAAAAGCTGATCTCAGGTGGGGTAGCTAGCTCCACCTAGTAGTTGAAGGCAGAAGAGTGCTAAAGAGTTTTTTTGGGTTTTTTACGAAGACTTCCTGCTCTGCGCAGCTCCTTATTTCAGTTTCTCTTCTGCCTTCCACCAAGAACGGTTGATCTAGCTCCTCTCTGTGTTCAGGCCTGTATAGTTTGGTGTTTTTTTCCTGCTGTGTGTTTGTACCTTTTCCTTCCTTTACTGTTTTCCTACGTGTCTTGTTTAAAACAAACAAAAAGGAGTTTGTCATTTTATGTTTCTCCGCCCCCCGAGACTTCACGGCGGTGCTGAGCTGACCGCGAAGCAGCCGCCCCACTGCTTTGGCTGCGAGACCACTGGCTTCCTGGTTGGACTCTGTCCCCCCAGCCTCGTTTCTCAGGCGTGTCTGTGCCTGTCTACCGGCAATCACCCGACCGGCCTCCTCCTTTCATGGCATGAGCAGGGACACCTCTTGCAGCATGCTCCCCAGGACACCGAATGCCTGCCACCCCTTCCTCCATCCTCTCGCCTGCAGAAGGCCTCAGTGGGACACTCCAGCCACAGGGGAAGCGTATTTCCCTCCCACACACACACAGCTCATCAGCACCTGTCCCAGCTATTATCTCAGCCCTTAGCCCTCATAAGACCCGCAGCATGGTTTGCACCCATGGGGAAAGCAACATGCAAATCGGACCACCCACCAAAGAAACCAAAGTCACTTCAGCCTCACACTGCAATGGAAGTCGTGCCTCCGCCATTATCCAATCAGGCCCTAGGGCCTTTAGGTTCTATTGAATCCCAGGCAGAGGTAGCTATAGCCCGCCCCTCTTCCAGCAGGCACAAGGTAGCTGAGGTTTGTACTGTCGTGGGCAGGGTGGCTCCACAATGACTGGCACCTAAGAGAAGTAAGGGAACCAGTCATGACAGGCAACAGCCTGGTGATGCACAGGTGGCTGCTCCAAAGGAGGCTCATAGCAACATGTGCAGGTCATAGAGGGACCTGGAATCCCTATCTGAGGAGGAAGGCACTCAATTCCAGCCCACCCTGGAGGCAATTTTTTCTACATCATCTTCTCCTGAGGAGTTTGAAGGCTTCCTTGAGACAGCTACGTCTCACCAAGCATTACAGGAGAAGAGGGGTGAAGCATCCTTCGTTTCACCCTCTTCACGTCAAGAACTCCAAGTTCAGGGGGTGGTGCACAACCCACACTGTTCTCATGCTCAACCTCTACAGTTTCAGTTATCACCACACATGCTACAACAATTAAAGGAACAGCTGAGAGATTCTCTTCTAATGGATCTAGCCAGAGATCTTTCCACATCAGTGGCTGAGACTCGACACCCCGCACAGGACACACCAGCCACAGCACCAATTCTGCCACCTTCAAGAGTGCAAGTGGCGCAGGGACTCGCTACACTCCGCTCTTCTTCAAATGTGTCCCAACCACCAGGCAGGGCATCACCGGACCCTTATGCCACCTCACAGGGCAGGCATCCTCAACTTCAGGAGGCAACGGTGGACCCAGACAATGAGCTGATTGTCCTCGATGAGGAAGAATGGAGTGGAGATTCGGAGTCAGAGGAAGTAGTGACCAATAGGATTTTCCAGGAGGCTCATTTCCTTCCACTCCTGTGCAAGGCAATGGAAGCTCTGAACCTAAATTCTCCAGAAGATCCTCCAGCTCCCTCAGCATCTAGAATTTGGGCTGTGTGTCCAGACCCAAAACCCAAGTCAAGGGTGATAAAACTTCCATCACTGTTGCCTACAGTGATGAAGTCCGAATTTGACGCCCCTCTGCAGTTCAAGAAATCGGTTGCAACTGCCAACAAATACTGTATGTTGGAACAACACATCATGGACCAACTCAAAGTTCCTCTGATCAACGCCCCCATAGTCAATTTACTAAATCCATCCTTGAACCCGAAAGACTCAGATGCCCACCTCAAGGATCCGTCAGAGCGCAAGCTGGATCTAGGCCTTAGGAGGATTCATGAAGCCAGTGCACTCTCCACCAGAGCAGCAGCAGCCTCCTTGGTCTTCGCAAGAGCATCCCTGCTGTGGCTAGAAGACCTATTGGATGGCCCACAGCAGGATCCGGCTCGAATCTGGAAGTCTCTTTTGAAAATCTTGAGAGCAATGACCTTTATGGCAGATACATCCATGGACGCCATGCAGTTTTCAGCAAGGTCATTAGCAGCTAGTGTTTTCACTTGAAGGTCTCTATGGTTACACCATTAGGAGGCCGATACTGCAGCCCACTCTAATCTCGCATCTGAGCCCTATTTGGGTGGCAAACTATTTGGTGACAACACCTTAGCTGGGGTCTTGGAGTTGAAGGAAAAGAAGAAAGCTATGCCTTCTGCAAAAAAACAAGACGACAAAAGATTCTTCCGTAGACCTTTCCATCCTTATTTGCCCTCCCAGTCCTTTCGAGGCTGCAGGGCATTCGGAAGAACAAAGGAGTCCTGTACCAGCCATCCCTTCTGGAATAGGTAACGTACCCAGTCTAAAAGCCAACAACCTTTCCCCCAATAGATCGGGTTTGGGATCCCAGTCTCGGGGGAATAAGCATCAATTCTGACACCAGGGTCCCTCAGGTAGGCAGACGCCTTCAGCTCTTTGCCCACCGCTGGAGGGACACGTCTTTGGAGCAATGGGTACTGCACACTCTCAAATACAGACTGAGGCTGGAATTCACCCTCCCTCCAACCAAGTTTATCCCCTTCCCCCTCCCAACATCTCCGGACAAGCGGGAAAGGACTTTTCAAGCGATTGCTCACCTTCTGAAGATTGCAGCAATAGAGCCCGTTCCAGCAGGTGAGAGGTTCTTAGGAATCTACTCAGTATTCTTCACCGTCGTGAAAAAAGACGGATCTTTCAGGGCGGTACTTGATTTGAAGAACTTAAATCAGTTCATAAAATACCGCAGTGTCCACATGGAAACTTTACTGTCCATCAAGGAGAAATTGAGAAAGGGAGACTTCCTCTCATCTATCGATCTGAAGCAGGTCTATCTGCATGTCCCTGTTTTTCTGCCTCACAGACGTTACCTCCGGTTTGCGGTGGGGAAGGATCACTTTCAGTACAGGGCCATGCCCTTCGGTCTGGTGTCTGCTCTGAGTAATCACGAAGATCGTGGTTGCTCTGGTGGCACACCTCAGGACGCAGGGGGTCCATGTCTTTCCTTACCTGGGCAACTTTCTGCTCCGGTCTCCATCCCTCCACAAGGCTTGGGAAGATCTGCCCATCACCCTAGCATGCCTCAAGGATCACGGCTTCCTTGTCAACCAAACCAAGAGCCAGCTTTGTCCAGCCCACTGCATAATACATTTGTGGGCCACCATAGACTCATGGCAGGGACTCATAACGTTAGCTCAAGACAGAGTATACAAGTTAATTACAGCTGTCACACAGCTCCTATCTTCGCCTTTGGTGGATCTTATGCATCTGGCAGGTATCTTGGGGTTGTTGATCTCAACCTATCAGACCTCACCATGGACATGTCACCACTCTCAACCACTCCAGTGGGCGCTACTGCCTTTTCAACAGGAGTCACCGGAAGGTAGCACTTTACCAGTGGTCTGTCGTTCCCTGCTATGGTGGGTGCACAAACCCAATCTACTAAGGGGAGTGCCGTTCCAGGACTCTCCACGGACTCTGATCACCTTAGATGCCAGCCTAACAGGCTGGGGAGCCATTTGCGATGGCCAGATGATACAAGGGACTTGGTCACCACAAAAGTCAGTACTTCCAATCAATCTTCTGGAGCTTTGTGCAATTCGGCTAGCTCTTTGCAAAGATCAAACGCTTGGGGGGCGGTGCTGGTCAGGACAGACAATGTATCAGCCAAATCACATTTGAATCATCAGGGAGGCACATGCTCCCCACAACTACAGAAGGAAGCTGCCCTGCTGTTCCAGTGGGTGGAAACACAGGGGACTCGATCCTCGTGGAATACCTCAAGGGGGAGAACAACTGCCAAGCGGATTGGCTCAGCAGACAGAAGGTGTATCAGGGAGAATGGAAGCTTCATCCATTGGCCTTTCAAGAAATAGTGAGACGCTTCGGCAGAGTCGAGGTGGACCTATTTGCCACACACCTCAACCGTTAGGTGAAAAGATTTTTCTCCAGATACGTGACACCAGAGGTGGAAGGCATAGATGCTTTGATGTCCCAGTGGCCCCAAGGACAACTCTACGCCTTCCCACCTCTTCCGATCATTCCCTGGGTACTTCAAAAGATCCGAGCTGAAAGGGCAAGAGTTCTACTGATAGCTCCTTGGTGGCCAAGGAGACCCTGGTTCCCGGAACTCGTTGGTCTGTCGATCGATCTTCCATGGCAAATTCCCCTCAGGGAGGACCTATTGTCGCAGGGACAGCTTCTTCACCCAGACCCGGGATGGCTGGTGCTTCATGTCTGGAGATTGACAGGTGACACCTCTTAAAAAGAGGCATTCCAGCTCAAGTGGTGGAAACTATGATGGCCTCAAGGTGGCCTTCCACAATTAGAATATATGAGACTATATGGAAGGCCTTCTTGATGTGGTCACAAAAAGAAGGGTTTATTTCCAAGGAAAGGAGGTATAAATGACATTCTCTGCTTCCTACAGGATGGCTTGTCCTTGGGTCTTAGGCCAAACACTCTCAGACGCCAGGCTTCAGCCCTTTTGGCGGTTCTGTCTACATCTTTGGAGAAGCCGCTGAGATCTCATCCGTTACTCAGGCATTTTCTACATGGGGCAATGGCACTGGCACCTCCTACGATCCATTGTTACCCAACTTGAGATCTACACAAGGTGTTAACGGCCCTACAAAAGCCCCCTTTCGAACCTCTAAGTCAAATTTCCCTACGTCTCCAATCCTTTAAGATCTTGTTCCTTGTGGCCATTACTACGGCCCGGAGAGTGTCTTGAGTTGAATGATCTGTCTGTTGACAAGAATTTCTGTGTGTTTCATAAGGATAGAGTAGTCCTCCGTACTGTCCCTTCTTTTTGTCCTAAAGTACTATCTACCTTCCACTGTCAGCAAGAGCTGGTACTTCCTTTTTTTTGTCCTAATCCCATACACTCCACAGAGAAAGCATGGCATTCACTGGATGTGCGAAGAGCCCTGAAAGTGTATGTCTCTAAAACAAAACATCTCCATCAGACAGATGTTTATTTGTCTCCCACCCAGCATCTTAAGGGAAGAAAGTGTCTTTGTCCACACTCGCTAGGTGGATCAAGGCATGTATCACATTGGCCTACACCTCTCTAAAGTTAGACTGGCTGGCCAGGATAGTGGCCCACTCAACTAGGGCAGCAGCCACATTGGCAGCATTCTCACGCCACACATCTATCACAGAGATTTGTAGAGCAGCTACATGGGCTGCACCTAATACGTTTATTAAACACTATAAAATTAACACGTATGCATCAGCAGAGGCAGCTTTTGGGAGGAGAATGCTACAGCACATTCTCCCAGATCACTAGTGTAATCAGCCCAGCAATGTTCCCACCCTACATGGGTCAGCTTTGGTATGCCCCACCTGAGGTCAGCTTTTCCATGCACAGGAGAAGAGACATTTCGTCTTACCATAAAATGGTTTTCTCTGTGCATGTCAAAAGCTGATCTCAGGGCTACTCCCTAGTAGAGCTGGGTTGCCATCACTGTCTTTTCATCTTAGGCCCCCAGCAGAGAGTGTATGAGTGCTGTTGTCTCCTGTTTCATGTTCCTATTATTTCTCTTTGTTCTTTCCTCCTGTTTGGTTGACTTGTTATAAAAAACTGAAATAAGGAGTTGCACAGAGCAGGAAGTCTTTGTAAAAAAAAAAAAAAGCAGTCTTCTGCCTTCAACCGCTAGGTGGAGCTAGCTACCCCACCTGAGATTAGCTTTTGACATGCACAGAGAAAACTGTTTTACGGTAAGACCAAATGTCTTTTCTACCATGCTGGTGCAACATAAGATCATGGCTGTTAACAAGAAAATAATTGCCTGGCTATTACATGTTTCAGTGAATATATATGAATTACACAGATTGTAAATCAAGAGATGCTGATGTCTCTGAAGGCTCTAAATAAAAAATGCTATGTCGTTACACCTTCAGTTCATTAGTGATGTATTAGAAGTAACAATGAGTTACTTAACACTTCTCTCATTTTGTGTTTAAAGTTAGGCGTTGCGGGAAGCTGAATGCTCCAGAAAATGGCTACATAAAATGTTCCGGTGATGGGGATAATTATGGTGCAACTTGTGAATTTTCCTGCACTGGTGGATATGAATTGCAGGGAAGTCCAGCAAGAGTTTGCCAGTACAATTTAGGCTGGTCAGGAACGGAGCCAACCTGTACATGTATGTAACAAAAATAATTCCAGTAAAAGAGCAACACTTGGGACAGGATTATGTGTGCTGTAGGAAGAGTTGCTTAGTGCAAATATCATGAACTGTTCCTTATGCTTCAACACTTCCAGTTGTTCAATGGTTTTTGGCTGGCAGGGTGTATATGCAGAATTAAGTGGGTAACTTCTCATTGCAAGTTGTTTTTTAAACTCATCTTCATATTTCAAAAGCAGCTTGCAGTGTAACATTACAGGGCTGGGGGATGCTGGGAGCTCTGTCTAGAAATAAAATAAGCAACTTTACTTAACATGTGCACTGAAGAGTTGTCTGGGCTAGAGCCATGATATACGGATTTCCTTTCTCTGACTTGAGACTTTTGTATCTCTCTCCTGTTCTCATTCTATTGATCTCTTTCTTGGTAAGAACTGATTATCAAATAACTGCCTACATTCTCTTGCCTACTCGTAAATATGTACAGATTTTGCAGACTAGATACCAGTTAACAACTGGAAGAAGTAGTCATTTGTTACAGGTTGTGAGAGGAAAGATTTAAGCAAGATTCTCTCCTTGTATTCTGGCTGCTAGATCCAATTTATTTGCAAAAATACGTATGCAGAGCCTTCCATATTGCAAATATCTGGATCATTAGCAGTTAATAGACTGTTCCAGTGAGCCATGTGTACTGGGAGAGCCCAAAACTAGGCCCCAGATTCAATCCCCTACAATGTTAGTTAAAAGATCTCAAGGACTAGGAATAATATTACCTGAGACTGTGGAATGGTGGTACCCATCAGAAAGACAAAACTGAGCTGGACTAATGTTTAGGATGCGATGTACCAATATGCCAGTGCTGCATACAAATGTACCACACTGCACCCAGTCCCTAAAATTAGGACTGTCTGGATGTGTCCTGAGATCACAGAGAAACAGCTCAGACACTGCTGTGTGTAAAAGAAGGTTTCAGGGACCCCACTAATTCTGCGAGTCTGTGTAGTGTCAGATCAGGACTTCTCAATTGCATGTTTTTCTTATTTGGCTCTATTGCACATTTTGTGTAGGGAAGTTCCTTTAACCCATCTGTTAAAGCAGGGGTAAGCAACACGCGGTCCTTCAGCTGCCGTTGGACCACAGTTCCCATCATCCTGGACTCTTGTCCATTCTGACTAGGACTGACAGAAATAGAATTAAGCAACACCTGGAAAGTAGCAAGCATGCTTTGTAAATTAATGTAGGAAAGCATGCTTCGTAAATTAATGACACAAACAGGTGGGGACTAGTTCTTCCCAGTAAGTGCCTGTAACACACAAACCAGCTTTCACGTTGGCATGCTAGTTTGAATGTGAGGAAATAAAACATTCCTGCAACAGAATTTGGATCCCTTCACTAGACATGAGTAACAACTGTACCTTTGCTGCATTAATGTACATTTCTGATCATCCAGAAAGGCTCTAAGGCTGTAAACACGGCTTTATTTGGGAGTGAATCCAACTGAAACCAGAGGGATTTGCTTCTGAATAAAATGCAGAGCATCAGGCTGCACATCTTTCATTTATTGTTTTTTTTGTTGCTGTTAAGAATTGAATTACCATTTAAAACCTTGGTGTTGAGCTGAGAACACTTTGAATTTCTCAGCATTTCTTTTGATCTGCTCTGCCCCATTTTGACGTCAATGTCTAAATCAGTTCACATGATCTCCAGTTGCTTAAGGTTAAAAACAGATCTATTACCATGTTTCTGAGTCCTTACCAGTTGGACTTGAAACTGTAGCTGCTGGCAGGATACTGGGCACTGTTTTTCTGTTTCTTGCTGCAGAGCCACCAACTCTTAACACCTGTAGCTTGAGGAGACAGCTCCAAGAGTTTTATGGAAGGGCTCAGTTAGTCAAAAGACTTTGTAAGAACAGCCATGACAGTATGGCAGCACCATTGGGAAAACACCAAAGGGTATCATCCCTTTGGAGTTGCCCCTTTGGGGTTCAGACAGGGACAAAGGCACCACCCTAATTGTTTTGGGGAGGGGGTTTCTCTGGGAAGTGGCTAAGTAGTGTTTTTTATATTGTTTGTTGCCCATATCTGTATGTTAATGATTCTGAGACTAGTCAGGGTGTGAGACTGGCTCAGCCCAGGGAGTAATCATACCAGATGTGATGGACAGCCCTCTGGAACAGTTGGTAGCATGCTGTGAGCAGCTTGCATGGTACTTCAAGGATAAAATCACTCAGCTCCATAGTGCCTTAGACACAGCAGTTTTTGCAAGTCCAGCTGAAGTGTCCGATGCAGTACCTTCCCATATTTTATGGGATCACTTTCAGTTTCTGTGCCCTGGTTATGTTGACAGAACTCTTCTTGTCCCGTGTATCTTGGCTAGTGAAAGCCAATTTTTGGGGGGGACAGGATGGGATCCAGTGTGTGATTGAACATGCCTCAACATGATGGAATGGTGCCTGCTGTCCTTAAACAAGCAGTAGTGCATCCACTCCTGAAGAAGCCTACCCTGGATCCTGCGGTTTACACTAATTACCCCACAGTCATGAATTCTTGGGCAAGGTGGTGGAGAGAGTTGTAGCAGAACAGCTGCAGGAGTTCCTGGAAGATATGGACTATCTGGATCCATATCAATCTGGGTTCAGGTGTGGTTTTGGGACTGAATCCATCTTGGTTACCCTGACGGGAGACCTGTATTGAGAGCGGGACAGCTTCTGCTTCTTGATCTTTCTGCAGCTTTTGATTGCGTTGCCCACTGTATCCTCCTGGTCTGCTTCTGTGGGATGGGTACTGGGTACTGTGTTACAGTGGTTCCATTCCTACCTGCAGGGCCATGTCCAGAGAATAGTAGGGAGATTGTGTCTTAGCCCCATGATCCTGCTACTATGAAGTGCCTCAGGGCATGATCTTGTCACCAGTGTTGTTTAATATCTATATGAAACTGTTGGGAGCAGTCATTAGGGGTTTTGGGGCATAGTGTCATCAGTACGCTGATGATTCACAGCTTTGTTTCTCCATAACATCAGGATAGGCTGAGCATGGTCTGGGATGTTGTGTAGATGCAGTTGTGGAATGGCTGAGGATTAATACACTGAGGGAAGTCAGAAGTGCTCTGGGTGGGTGGTTCCTTTATCCGGGAGATTTGCCTGTCCTGGATGGGGTTACCCTCCTTCTGAAAGAACAGATGTGTAGTCTGGGGGTGCTCCTGGATTCATGTTTGCCACTTGAGACTTAAGTAGCCTCAGTCTTTTATCAACCATGGCTGTTGTGATAATTAGGGCCATTCTGGCAGTGATTCATGCATTGGTAATCTCAAGGCTTGATTATTGCAACGCACCCTGTGTGGGGCTCCCCTTGCACCTGGTCTGGAACCTCCACCTGGTGCAAAATGTTGCGACTACACTGTTGATGAGGACAGATTACCACCAGCACATACAGTGCCTTGCAAAAGTAATCAGACCCCTAACCAATACTCTCATATTACTGAATTACAGCTGATACATTGTAATTTCATTCTGTATGATATTTTATTTTGAAACACTGAAAGTCAAAATCAATTATTGTAAGGTGACATTGGTTTTATGGTGGGAAATGTTTGTAAGAAACATAAAAACCTGAAACATGTTGCTTGCATAAGTATTTAACCCCCACACATTAATATTTGGTAGAGCCACCTTTCGCTGCAATAACAGCTTTAAGTCTTTTGGGGTAGGTATGTACCAGCTTTGCAAACAGTGTTGGGGGGATTTTGCCCATTCTTCTTGGCAGACTTGCTCCAGATCATTCAGGTTGGTTGGACGTCACTTGTGGACCGCAATTTTCAAAGAGCGCCGCAGATTCTCAATGAGATTGAGATCAGGACTTTGACTGGGCCACTGTAGAACATTCACCTTTTTGTTCTTCTGAGCTACTCCAATGTTGCTTTGGCCGTGTGCTTGGGATCACTGTCCTGCTGAAAAGTGAATTTCCTCCCAAACTTCAGTTTTTTTAGTAGACTGAAGCAGGTTCTCTTGCAGTATTTCCCTGTATTTTGCTCCATCTATTCTTCCTTCGATTTTAACAAGATGCCCAGACCCTGCTGATGAGAAGCATCCCCACCGCATGATGCTGCCACCACCATACTTCACCGTAGGGATGGTGTGTGTTGAGGCATGGGCAGTGTTAGGTTTGCGCCACACATAGTGCTTTGAGTTTTGGCCACAAAACTTTTTCCCACATCACAGCAGGGGCACTCTCATGCTTTCTGGCAAACTCCAGACATGCTTTCAGATGGTATGTTTTGAGTAATGGCCTCTTTCTTGCCACCCTCCCATACAGGCCAATGTTATGCAGAGCTCTTGATATGGTTGACTAGTGCACCATTACTCCACTCCCAGCCACTGAACTCTGTAGCTCCTTCAAAGTGATTGTTGGCCTCTCTGTGGCTTTACTCACAAGTCTCCTTGTTCGAGTTTTGAGGAATGGCCTTTTCTTGGCAGTGCCTGGGTGGTGTGATGCAGCTTCCACTTCCTGATTATTGATCCAACGGTGCTCACTGGGATATCCACACACTTGGATGTTATTTTGTACCCTTTTGCTAATCTAGGCATTTGTATTACATTATCGCTCACTTCTGTAGAATGCTCTTTGGTCTTCATTTCCTTAATATCCACAGCCTGACCAACAATACTTCAGAAGTGGGTTTTTTATCCTGCCAATGTGACAGCAACTTTAATGGTTCACAGGTGGAGGCCAATGGTAAGGTAATTGTGTCCTCAATAGGGCAATTTCTTTCATTTGTGTAAACTGGGAGCCTCCACAGCACAGGGGTTGAATACTTATGCAAGCCACGTTTCAGTTTTTTATGTTTTTTACAAACATTTCCCAACATAAAACCAATGTCACCTTTTGTTGTTAAATGCTTTCAAGTCGATTTGATTTTGAGTTTCAGTGTTTCAAAATAAACTGTAATACAGAATGAAATTACAATGTACCATTTGTAATTCAGTAATATGAGGGTATATGTCAGCGGTCTGATTACTTTTGCAAGGCACTGCAATACCAGTGCATAAAAGCTTGCACTGGCTTCTCATATATTACTGGCCCAGGTTCAAGGTTCTTGTGTTACTTTACAAGGCCCTTTAACAACTTGGGTCCAGGATATCTTAAGGACTGCCTGATCTCTTATATCCCACACCAGCCACTGAGATCTTTGTGTGAGTCTCTGTTGGTGGTCTTCCATGGCTCAGTTCCATGGCTCATAACTACCAGAAGCCACACATTGTTTTGTTGGCCGAAGCCTGTAGAACTCTCTCCCAACCGAGATCCTTCTTGCTGAACTTCAGGTGCATGATTAAGTCTTTCTTGTTCCAACAGTAGTTTTGTTTTCATGATGAATTTTTGTTTCCTACATGGTTTATTTTTATGTACACTATGTACAAATGCTAATGATTAAGTGGTATATAAATATCTTAAATAGTCATTGTCTTCTTGCTTGTAATTTCAGCCATGAACATTAATGTTGGTGTGAGGACTGCAGCAGCCCTCCTTGACCAGTTTTATGAGAAACGGAGGCTGCTCATTGTATCCACTCCAACCGCAGCCAATTACTTCTATAGATTACAATTGGGAATGCTGCAGGTGAGGCACAGCCCCTTAAATATAAGCAGAAGTTACTTTAGCTCCAAAAATAGTGTAGATGAACAGTGTCATTAATGTTGCCTTGGCTTTTATTTCTCACGAGTTCCTCCTATTTAGAATAGATTTTACAGGACCATAATGATAGCACACACTGTATTGCACACATTGTCTTCCATTCTAATTGTTTATCTCCAATTCTTATCGTGACTATTTCAGCCAGCACTGTGTGGATTAGATCTTCGGCACATTACAGTGATTGAGTTGGTTGGGGTCTTTCCAGCACAGTTGGGAAGAATAGGATTGAGACTGAT
Source organism: Rhineura floridana (assembly GCF_030035675.1). NCBI lineage: Eukaryota > Metazoa > Chordata > Lepidosauria > Squamata > Rhineuridae > Rhineura > Rhineura floridana. Next base: position 89,461,883 of record NC_084484.1, on the reverse strand, counting down.
GCCTCCTCCCCTGGCTTTACAACTCAGGTAAATTAAGATCTCTGTAATAATAATCCCCAATACCTGTTCAACCCAACCCAGGCGCCAATATTTGCCCTTTAATGTCTTGATTGGATTTTTAGGGTACTACATTATTTAGTCAAAACAAAACAGGTTGTGAGATTCCTTTGAGCAAACAGTATTCCTGATGAGAAATTCTCCATTGCGTTGGGGAACATTGCTCAAGGAGACACAATACAAAATTTATAGTCACCATGCAGTGGATAGAAAGAGTCATGTGTGTTCTGATGTTTAATCTTGTCATCCATCGTGCTGAAGCAGAGATCCGCTATATGCCATTTACTACATCTAATCCACATGAAATGTTTGTCTGTACACTGTGGTTATGGGACAAACTGTATATTAACATGCATTCCTCTTACATGGCAGTTGAGGGAAACATACTGTTCTCCTTGTGGGTCTGGAGTCTACAGAGGGTTGACTTTTCCCACGCTTAGAGCTATACAAATGGGATCTTCAAGTTGATCCTATGTCAAGGGTGGCTAACCTGTGGCCTTCTAGATGTTGCTGAACTCAAGTTCCCATTATCTGTGACTGTTGACTATGATGGAAGTTGTGTCTGACAATATCTTGAGATCCATAGATTAGCCACACCTGCACTGCATGGTAAGTGATCATCTCCTTCCTTCCACGATTGAGAGTCAGAGCTCAAAACTGGTACAAGGAAGTAATTGGCACTCTCATGGTAGTAGTGAATTCAAACCCTATTCCCATCTGTGCAAAGGGAATCAATTAATCCTTCACCTTTTTCTCAGCACAACTGAACTGTACAATGCACTTTTGGTTATGTTGCAGGGTTAGGGTGTTCTCTGCTCATAACAGTGTAGTAACCCTGATAAACACTTACCAGACTTTGGCAGAGTAGGGAAGTGATGTGAGTTCTCAACTAAGTATTCTCCAATCATTAGGCACAGGCCCTATTTTTAACACTGCATCAATGAGTGCGCTACTTACTGTTCAGGTTGTAAAGAAGAAATGGATATTCCCATAGGACACTGTGATAATTTGTACATGACGTTCCACAGCTCAGAAACAAACTGCACATACTAGTTTTGAAAAAGCACTGTGGACAAAATCTTGAGCAGCTTTTATAGATGTAGTTTGTGTGAGATTCACTGCAGTAGCTGCCATTTCAATATTTGATGCTGTCTGTTTAATACGTGCTTTAAAAGTACACAATCACAGTTTTACATTGACTGGGTGACTGTGGCTGGAAGTCCAACTGTTGTGGTGGGCATATCCTTTGGGGGGGGGGGCTTATTCCATATCTGGAAAAGAGAATGGTTGTTCTTTCCCATCACACTGACAAATACATTATTCCAGGATGCATAATTACAATTGATAGGGATGACCACACATGTGCAAGGGAACTGCTTAGTTAAAAAAGAAACAAGCTGTTAACAAATCTGGTTCTCTCTTCATATTCTCAGGTTGTTGCTTCGGATTCCCCACTATAACTTCAGTATGGTGGTGATTGATAAACATGGTGTGGACAAAGAACGATATCCTTTCCCAGCAACTCCTGCTGAGCTGTTTGCTCTCATTGATACTTTCCCTTTGAGAAAAGAAGAGATGAAATTGCAAGCAGAAGCTGGCCAGTCCTGTCCCTGAGTTTGGATTACAGCCATTCATATGGCACTCCTTTACTGCCTACATTTCTTTTTGGTGCTACAAGCATGGAATTATGGAGGTCACTGATGTACAATTCTTTTTTTAAATGAATATATGTTTGTGTTTAGCTTTGTGTGTGTTGGGGGAACTTCTTTTCATTTAGCGTTATGAATGATGCCTCTTCGTTATTTCCAGAGATTTACAAGACCTTCTGTAGAAGAGAATAAAAGTATTGAATTAGTTTGGTTAAGTCTCCAGGAATACCTTTCACCATTGCTCCCTTTGTAAATGTTTTCTTTCCTTTCTATAGATCTTTAATAAAAAATATTGTTTTGCAGTTGATAGTTTTTAGCTTTAAGTATTTGGGTATGGAATAAATTACAGAGGACTAAGGAACCATATTTGAGGCTACTTACAAGGGACAAAGCAAAAAAAAAATGAAGCAATGTATCTTGATGATCAAACATCCTTCATTCAGTCCAAAGTTAGCAGCCAGATGCAAGGAAGCTACAGCAGCTTCTATTGTCTGGCTATACTGGTTTATTCTGGAGTAAGGTCCAAAGCAGGAGTCACATCCTATGGCTCAGCTAGGGTGAAAAAATACCATTTCTGCATTTTTTCCCTCTGCCACCTAGAGGGTTCCCTCTTTTAAAATTCTCTTGTACAAAGATCAAAAATTTAGTATGATGAAAGATTTTAATTGTAGACAAAAATAAGGCCTTACTTTTACAATAACTATAAATTAAGTCAACATTTTTTCCACAGTCCATAAATCTGTACACATACACAGGAAAGTACAATAAAGCAAACGGGGGTGGAAAAAAACCTGGCTGATTTTTTGGCAGTTTCACATAATGCAGTTCCATTTTATCATTTGATACAGTTCATGCCCAGCATAAGTGTTCCAAATGAGACAATCAAAACAGGAATAAATACATTATAAAGACATCTAATCATCCTTAATGCGCACAACAAAGCATTTTTGCTGATAAAAAAAATCTAGCAAAGGTGTTTTTATACACTGCCAAAGCCATCTGAAGACTAACAGCAGGACAGTAGCTGAAGCATGCAGCTAGTGAAATTTATTGCCACAAATGAATTGTGCTAGTCAGCCTCTTAAGAGGTATAGGAATGAATCAACACCATTTTTTTTATAAGTTGAGGCCTGTTCACTTGCATTATCAGAGGTTACTCCACATTGTGCTAAAGAGCACAGTACCTATGCCAGTCAGGAGGCAACATCCCCATGTACAGTTGGTGCAGGCTCAACCGTGTCTTACGTAAAATTACAAAACACCTTCACTTAGTGCATACATTGCCCTGTGGAATTTAGCGCACAGGGTAGCTAACCCTTGGCCCTCCAGAGGTTATTGGACTTCAGCTCCAGCCAGAATGGCTGATGGTCAGGGATGGTGGCAGCTGGAGTCTTGCAATATCTGGAAGGCCAAAGATTAGCCATCCATTATATGGGAGAGCTACTGCTTTTATATCCTAAGCATCCACACCACTGCTACAAAGCCTAGTAGAGGCACATAAAGCATGAGAGAGTGATTTGTGTTTAGCAAGCAGATTGTGTCTCTCAACAAAAGGCTGCCTTTTGGTGGCATTAGGAGATTTGTGAACTGTGAAATTTGAGAACATCTCTGATTTGGAAATTGGCAACTTGGTGTTTTTTCCTTTCTGATTTTTGGGCTTTTAAAATAAAATTCACACACATTTAATTTATAAACAGGAAAAAGACAAAATCATTGTAAGTTAATGCTTAGAAAAATTAGTATCAACACTTGTTACAAAGTTCTGTGATCTAGTTGTGTAGTAATATGTACAGATGTGAAAAGGAATGTTTTAGAAGTTGCCGTCGTGCTATTAATTTCTGGCCTGTGTGAATCACAGTTTTATAGCTAGGATAAGATGATTAAACCAATCTTCATTAGGCTTCTGGCACTTATAGAAAATTCAAACCTTGAATGAGCAGTATATAAAAGGTTGAGTATAAAATACATCATGGCTCAGCTCAAATCACAACAAAAAAACCTAGATTCATGAGGGGAAAAAGTTAGATATACGGTTGGTCATCCGCATTTGTCTCATATGCCTGTTTAAAGGGGGAATTAACCATTTAAATTGTTAAGTGAAAAACAGATTTCCACACTACATTTTGGTATTGCACATGTACATCAATGCATCATCCACAACCCTAATTGGGTAGAGCTGCTGGTATTGACAATGTCACAGTGTTAATTTTTATGTATCAAGACCATTTTATGGCAAGAACAGCAGAGCATACATTGAACAAGTATAGTTTGAACACTGAAATGAACCCAAACTACAGTTGCTGCGCTGATTCTGAATCACTGCTCTGCCTCATCCATCTACTAATACAGTTCACCTACTAAGAAGTTAAGTCTTAAAATGAGGTCTGGTTCACATGTTGTGTTTCAACCACTTTATACATTAAATAGATCACCCCGTGTGTGTGTGTGTGTGTGTGTGTACGCACACACAGTGCCACAAGGCCAAAGGCTTTTTAAACTACTGAACTACAAAAACCAAATCTATCATACTGCACCATGGTAGGCCTGCATATTTCCCCCCAAAGTGACCACTTACTTCATAGTAAACATTTGTTAATAGTTCACAGTAATGTGGCTATAAACTAAAGCCACAGCTCATGCTTAAAGTGTGCTTTGAATCGATGGGCATGTTTTTGGATTTTTCTTTTAAGTGAAAAAACCAGTTGGTAAAGCATGTATAACAGAAATTTACCAGGGAGTACAGTGGTTCCTTAACTTGATAGTATAGCATAGGTCCCAGGTTTAGTCCAAGCATTTCCATTAAAAAAACAGTAACAATCAGATGGTTTGACTTACATGGGAAAGACTTCCTAAGACCCTAGAGAGCTCCTGCTGGATAGAGTAAACAGCAGTGAGCTAGATCAACCAATGGTCTGAGTCTGTATAAGACAGCTTCATACATACCTGTGTTCATAAGGTCCATTGAAGTGAATGACTTCCTAAACTTCAGATGACAGTGCTTGCTCTTAAGAGCTCGGCTTTAGCTTCAGTGGTGCACATAGTGACTCAGGCACCATAGCTGGCAGGAGGCAGAGCCATATGGCCCTCACCAAATGTTTGTGCTGTCATGGGAACCACTGCAGAGTCTGCACCCTCCATGCCAGACGTATGGTTCACCACTACATTGGCTGATTAAGTGGCAAAAATTTGGCACAGCACTACCAATGGCTAATGCTAAAAAATGGTATGTTGCTGGCTAATTCAGCAGCTGGGGCTTCCCATCAGTCTCAGGACCCTGTTGCCCACTGCTATTAACTGCTCTAGTGGCACAGTATTCACAGTGTATTCATAAGAAAGCAATCCATAGTAGAATACAAGTCAAAGTGAAATGATTGTACTTCCACTGCAGTTCTTCAAGCTGAATGCTGCTATACTCCATCAAAACTGAAATCGAGAAGGTGCAGCAATGCATCATTTGAACTCTTCAGGCAATGAGCTGTGTGATGGCACTCAGGAGGAGCAATGGCCATATGCAGATTCTGAGGCTGCACAAAGGAGAGAGGGCTGCAGGGGAGACGAGAGGAGGGGAAAGTTACATTGCACAAGTAGAAGTCTGCTGCACTAGCAGAACAGTGACATTGGATGCAATCTTTAATGGCAACTGCTTCTTTTATCTGTTTGGTACCTTCCAACCTGTATTTGAGGACTCTTGAAATGTATACATCAGCAATTTCTCTTGGTCTTTAACCCTCCCCCCCCCAAAAAATGACAGATCTGCTGAGAGATCCTTGAACTGCTTATTACCAAATCCACTACTGGGAACCATCAAGAAATGAACATGAGGAACTTAAAGGTGTGAAGTAGATGGAACTAATTATTCTTGTAGCTTGCTTGCAATTTGACAACCATCCCATTTGCTCATTTCAGCCATTAAGCTTTTTTGAAATGGGCTTAGACTGAATTAGCTTAAGCAATGTTACTCAGCACTTTTGGCCTACTTATTAATCACTATTTTTCTGTGAAAATGCAATCTGTGTTAAAATCAGCATATAACTTAAAGCTGCTTCAACCATGTTCTGTAGAAAATTCCAAAACGCCCTACTTCAGCCGCTCAGTCACACCAGGAAACATAGTCTTTAAGGTGATGTTCTACTGTCTTTAGCTGGGTAAGGTAATGTAATGGCAAGAATAGCAGGAAAGTGCTGAATGCATTTATATTCCATTTCAGGAGAGTTAAAAGTCCAAGCTGAAGGAGAGTCCTTGTCTTTCCTATTTGACACGTGCAAATTATAGCAGAAGGAGCTCCACTGTAGACCGGATTCCATCATTACCAGCCTATAAATTCTACAATCAATACACCTAAAATCGTTGTGCCTACCTCTCAGAGTCTGCGTTTCCCCATGCTAGATCTCAGCATTAGTACACCTTCCACAGAATCCCCAGGACAGTCGATCATTCTTTGCCAGAGAAGTTGCTCTTCCTCTTGAGAATCCATCCAGTCAACTTCTTTGCCATTACTGAAACCTGGAAATTGCAAGACATGGAAAAGGTCAGGGTATTTGCTGCCATCAGAGAAATATATATAAAAAAAGGAAATGGACTGCCTTCAAATTGATTCCAACTTATGGCGACTCTATGAATAGGGTTTTCATGGTAGGCGGTATTCAGAGGGGGTTTACCATGGCCTCCCTCTGAGGCTGAGAAGCAGTGACTGGCCCAAGGTCACCCAGTGAGCTTCATGGCTGTGTGGGGATTCGAACCCTGGTCTCCCAGGTCATAGTCCAGCACCTTAACCACTATGCCACACTGGCTCACCTGAGAAATATACTGACTTTTTCATTATTCTACCAAATATATTCTGTCCTGTAACCTGACCCTATGCTTTCCTTGTCATGTAGGGAAAAAAGGAAATATTGGGTGCATATAATTTTGGGGCCAGTGTGGTGTAATGTTAGTGGGTTGGGCTATGACCTGGGAGACCAGGGTTCGAATCATCACTTAGCCATTGTCGGGAGGATGAGCTGGGCTCCTGGGGGGTTGTCAGAAGAGGATTCAAATGGCTGGCAGAGGGAGGAGGGAGGAACTTACCCTCTGTGGAGCGAAGCCGAAACAGAGGACATGCCAGAGATAGGGTCGCCTAGCAATGGGGAGCCTGAGAGCCTTGAAGTTTTAGAATCCCCCCCAGACATTCCCAGGCCCTCCCTTCTCCGCAGCTCAGAGCAAGAGGGAGGGCTGATCACAGCAGAAAGGCGGAGAGATGGTTTACCCTCAGCTCCTCCTTTATCACCCATAGGGGAATCGGACACTTCAGAAGAGGAGGAGGTGATGCCTCCCCCCTCACCACGCACACGCAGACGGTTGAAAAGACAGGAGAGAAGGGGGGGAAGGCGGGCAGTACCTGAGGGGGAGTTAAGGAGGAGCAAAAGGTTGCGCGCCCGTTTAGCCCCTTCTTAAAGAACAGGCGGGAAGCAGCCCCTTGCTCTGTCAACTTTCTCCCAATGTCGCAGGACCTGTATCCCTGTATTGCTTCATGAGAAAGCGCAGTCTTTGTTGGACATTACTCTAATAAAACACGAATTAACTACAACCTCTGGTCTGGTTCCTGAGTCGCATCCTGGGCCTGACAGCCATGAAGCTCACTGGGTAACTTTGGGCTAGTCAAAGTCTCTCAGCCTAATCTACCTCACAGAATTGTTGTGAGGATAAAATGGGAAGGCGGAGAACCATGGACACCACCTTGAGCCCCTTGAAGGAAAGGTGGAACATAAATGTAATAAATAAATAAACAAATAAATAAAAGAATGCATTTAAACTCTAAAGGAAGAGAAGGAGCAAAACCCAAAATGAATTACTTTTAAAATAAATATAAAGGATATGAAAGGAAGGAGAAGCATTTTAACCATGCTCCAAGTCTTGTATTCCCACTTTTTGAGTAATGGTAAAAAACCCAAAATGCTTTAAACAACTAATGAAATGCACGTTTAACATCTATATATGCAACATCTATAGAATCAGAGTATTTAATATGCTATTTAAATTCAGGCTGGGATTTGATATTGACAAAATGAAAAGCACTGAACAACTATATAAATGTGTTAGCACAAATGAAAATTGTCCTTGGAAACCACTCATCTTTTCTTTAGAAATACAATCACTCTGAATTATTGAATTGGCTGAATTATTGCAAAGATGGTTAGCTGGATGATAGAAAACAAAGTCCTTTGGTTTAGAAACTGTCTGGATGATAAATCTAAGGATTAATATTTGACGTTACACATTCACTTTTTTTAAAAAAAGGACAAAGCTCTAAGTAGTCCCTCATGTTATGGGGATGCAATGCAAAAAAAGTCTGTTGGCATTCCTTTGTTTGTGCTTCTTGTCAACATGTTAAGGAGGAACATGCGCATTCAACAGGCACTGACAAGCTTCTCCTTCGTGCATTATACTGGAGGTGTGGAAGCACAATGAGTCACACTTCCTCCTCCACATAACATGTAAATCTATCCTCTGTCTTTATATTCACTAATAATAGAAACCACATGGGATCCTGATGTGCATGGTGGGGAGGCACAGGAATCTTATGGCAGTGTGCATCTGGGTATCAGTTTCCGCATGTCAAGAAATTGCAACTGCATCACAGTAGGGAAGGCAGAGGGTTCGAGCAGACCTTTTTTAAAGGTACTACTAGTCCCTGGTGACTTATAAGACAGAGTCCGAAGTAGGTTTCAGACTTACTGTATTTATTTTTAAACCAATTTTTAGGACAAGCCCTAAAAATGTTAAAAACCATTACAACAATGGAATATAACAACATGCATTAAATACAGCATCAGATTAAATTATATATTTGGGACCTGCAATAAGATTAATAAGCCTGGGGGAATAAAGTCTTTAAGTCCACTTAAAGGCTGGAAGAGAAGGCCAAGCAGAGTTCTGGGGGGTGGGGGGGTGGATTTAATGCTCTCATTCAATAGGAAGTTGACTCACATTAGAAATGAAAATGTCTCAATGCCCTTTTGACTTCCGTCCAAGGAACCTCCCTCCCACCACAGAGAGGCATGAGACATCTTCTGTCTAGTCATATCACCATTCTTACCACTTCCAGTATTTAAGCGAACACCTCCCAGGAAGATATTACTGGAAAGGGACTCTTTGTCCCAGACAGTGAGTTCTAAACAGACATTGTGTATATCTCTCGGATTCAAGCCACTAAACATGAAAGTGCGATTCCAGTGGGGGTTCACGCTTTTTTTTATTACATGGGTTTTGTGTTTAGATGCTTTGTTGTTGTCGGGAAGCAGGTACCTAAGAGAGAGAGAGAGAGAAATGAGAAAGAAAGGAAGATGACATTGTGGGATTCTTATTTGTGTTACAAAAATTCTGAATGACAAGAATCACTACAAGACTTTAGATTTTAATGATTGTAGCTTTATGAACTGGTGCCTGAGCATACTTTTTTCCTCCTCCCTCATCATCTCTTTTTCCTCTTATTAGCCTGGAGTCAGGAATTGTCTTACTGCTTTGTAAGCCACTCTGGGTTCCTTTTTAGCTAAAGCATGGGGTAGAAATGTTTTAATTAATTACTTATAAATGAGAGTTAAATATAACTGAGACAGGATTGGGAGGAAAAAATATGGTAGCATATCTTATTGACAAGGAACTGCTGAGCAGGCCAAATATGAAACAAGTTGATCACAAGGACCGCAATGGATCTGGTCGCTGGTGGCTCCATGTCAGTGGAATCTGCTCTGGGTCTTAGTCTGAACTTTCAAGGAGCTGTCCAAGGTGCTGGACTAGGTTTCAGCACTTTGGATGGCTCCTTGAAAGTTTGGACTAAGACCCAGAGCAGATTCCACTGCTTCACTGACATGGAGCCACCAGCCACCACTGCTTCTGAGTAGAAATGTAAATGGTTGCAGTGTAAACTTTGAGCCCACTGTAGAGAAAAATAAGCCATAAGATTACATGTATCTTGATTTCATGAATCACCAGTGAAGTGATTCTCACTGATTTAGTCTGGGGAAGAAATAAAGCAGTCTACTTCTGCTTTAAATACAGTAGAAGAAAGAAACCAGACCATGAGGCAACCAGACCATGAGTAAAGAACTAAATGGATTACTGAAGGAGAGTAGGGAGACTGGCTGCAGAGAAGCTGAATGAATGCTTTGCATTGGTCATCACTGCAGAAGGACAGATCCCCATGTTTCAATTACTTTGTCCAGGGAAGTAATAGGCAGCATGAAATGAAGTTACAGGGCTAACTGACAGATGAAAAATTAACAAATTACTGGCTCCCCATGCATTGACCCAAGTTCTTAAAGAACTGAAAATGTGAAATTGTTGATCTTCTAACAAAAATACACAGCTCGTCAATAAAATCAGACTCCTTAACAGAGATGTGGAAAGAAGCCATATTATAGGGAATGTAACAGTGAGACAGGTGTATCAGCAACCGGTTAAAGAATGGGGAGCAGAGGGTAAGAGCAAATGGAGAGTTCCCACAATGAAGGGAAATAAGCAGTGAGTTCTCCCAAAGATCCGTTTTGTGCCCCATGTCAGCCACTGAAAATGGAAACATTACATTAGCCTCTCCTCCACATTGTTCAGAGACCAAATCACAAGGATAGTTTCCCATTATATAAAGGGACCACTCAACATTTTCTCCATATAAAATACCCAAAAGGAACAGGGAGGAAGTAAAGGACAAAGGCTTCTACATTATTCCACCCACCCACATCCAAAACATAAAAGTACATTGTGGAATAAAAATGTGGTCAGATGAATTATTCCCTGCAAAAAACATCTGCTGGCAAGCTGAGTGAATGACAAGATGGGAGGAAATACCCTTTCACAAATGTGTCAGATGTGCCTCCTGACTTCACAGCTGTTAAGTTCTTGGCTTCCTTGATGACAACTTCTAATATGCCTCCTGATGGTAGTTGTGAGTTTGCCTTCTTTCCTTTCTTAGTGTTCTTCTTTCCTGCAATAAAATAAATCCAGAATAGGGGGGGAAATCTCTCTACCTGTTTAAAAAAATGGGTTTATAAACCTTCAGTTGATTAGGTAACATACTGCCACCACAGATTAGAACATCAGGAAATAATCTGTACACCATGAAAATAACCTGTACACCTGAATCAGGAAATAACCTGTACACCATGCATTCACATCTCTCATCTAAAATATTTACTTCACCCAAATAACTGATCCCTCAGCATTAGTCAATCATTTACACCAAAACTTGTCTATTCTTCTACCTCCCTCAAGCTCGTTAACCCAGTTAATCTCCTTATTAAAAAGACATACACACCCAACATGCTCCGATAGAAATGATGTAGTTTACCAAATTAATGGGGGTGGTTGCCAAGCAGTCAGATTAGCTTCTACTAAAATAAATTAGCAGATGTCATAAACAAGGTAAATGGGTCTACAAGTGTGGTGGCTCAAATGTATGTTGTTTTTTTTTGAAAACAGGATTGATAATAAAGGGATAAACAAAGATCAGATAATAAAGGACTGAACAAAGAAAGGGGGAGAGCACAAGATCTCTGCTCAGACCAAACCACACAAAAGCTTGTGCCTCAATGAATAGAGCACAAACATTTAGGTAGTGGTAGTGAATTGAAGCAAAACCATTAGGGGAACACAGGATGTAATGTGGGTGGCACCTCTGCATTGCAAGAAGATCAGCAGCAGATTATGCAAAAGAAAAAAAGAGATGCATTTTTAGTCAGGTGATACTTGCCTGTTTTCTACAGATATAGTTAGCATGTGTCTGTAGGATTCTGCGTACAATTAAAATGCCAAGCCTCCTCAGCCAAGAAGAGCGAAAATCAGATTATAACAAAATGCTGCAGAACTGACAGGTTATCAGGGTAGATTCATTTTGGAAAACTGACATAACCTACTTGCTCCCAAAGGTATATTGCTGGGGCCTCAGTACTACAGAAAAATAAAACAATGTGTAGTTGGAAATTCCTTTAGAGATTGGTAACTAATTGAATACAAGTCAACTACAGTCTTCTGCAGCCTAGTAATTCTATACCTTATGTCTGTGCAAGATGGTGACTTTCAATTATCCAGATAGCACATTGCTGGGTACTCCCATCAATGCTTATTTTACCTCGAATATCTCCTAGGGGAAGTGTGAGGTTCCTCTCAGGGGGAATGTACCGTAAGACAACTATCAACTCTCCTTTGTACTGAAGACCAGTATCAGCTACAACTTCCACCTGAAAGAATGAAGCAAAACAGAAAGGTGTCGCTGTAGTAAATGCATCCTTCTCCTTCACATTTGTAAAATGCATAAGACAAGCCATATAGATTTGAGGGAGCAACCAAAGGCCAATTTTACAAATATTTTGTAGGCCAGAGAGATGCATCACATGTGCATGTCTGAATACATGTACTGCATGTATTTCTGAAGCTTTTAGAAATGTTTCTTATGATTGCAAGTTGAGTTTTCCTCTACCTTCCACAGCTGCTACTTCAATCTGGAAGGAAGTGGGGAGAAGGGACCTCATGGTAGTTTGTAATTTGGAAGAAAACAAGAAGTAAAGTGTCATAAGGTATTCTCAATGTCATTCTGATGCTGGTATAATTGACAGCAATGACAGCTGCAATTTGGGACCCACTGATTTTGTCCAGACTTCCTCAATATCACTAAATGCAAACTCTAGTAGTAGCCTCTGCCCAGATAAACAAATGAAGCCATATCTTCTCATGGAGCAAAGACTGAGTAGACCTGAACTATACACGGCAAGCTTCAAACTTGCAGAATGTCACAGAAGATATGGCAAGACAAGATATTCCAGCAAGTGTGAATTACCAACGTTCTTTGTTGGAAGCTTAAATGTTGAAAATCGTAAGTTTGCTACACCAAATCAAAAAAGAGAAGAAAAATCTGACAGCACTTTTTCATTTGCCTTCTATATTTTATTATAACGCTATAAGTTAATTGTTGTAAACCGCCCAGAGAGCTTCGGCTATGAGGCGGTATATAAATGCAATAAATAAAATAAATAATGAATAAATAAACAAAACAACTTATACATAAGCAAGACGTACCAGAGGAGAGTCGAAGTCTTATACAGCCTTGGACGAAATGGAACAGCCAAGCAAACTGTACAAAGCTATCTGTTACAGATGATCTGATGCCTAGTCTTAGAGTCATGAATTCCAGATTTTGCATAATGTGATGATTAAATTTGCTTTCCACTTCTTAAGCTCATGAATTTTGAGATCTTAAACAAGGTTATCAGCTTTGAGTTCTTGGTTTTTGTTGATTCTTCAGAACTAGACCCTTTATTCCTAGGAAACAGCGCTTTTGCCAGTGGAGGCAAATAAAATATCTCAACTAAAAATGTATGTAACAGGAACGTTTCTTCCCTGTTTGTGCAACATGTGCATGATAAGCAGAAGAAAAGATATCAGAGATTACATGCAAATAGAGAAAGGTAAGACTTTCTGAATCTAAAACAGTGCTGGTCAAGAATCCTTTAAGCAGCTGAGGGATGAACTGATCTGCAATAGCTGCAGAAAAAGCTAGCATGTGCAGCATTTAGTGCTGAACTCTGTGCTAACATGGTTCACATAGCTCCTTGCAACAACTGCTTCTATCTGAAACCTTATTAGGTCAGTCTCAAAGTTCATCTAAATTGTCTCTGACAGTGGCTAGTTCCACACATGACAGAGGTGTATAAAACTATGTATGGCGCAGAGAGACAGGCATTTTTTCACCCTCTCTCATAATACGAGGATCTGAGGTCATCCTGTGAAACTGAATGGTAGAAGATTCAGGACAGACAAAAGGGAGTGCTTCTTTACATGACCTATAGTTAAGCTGTTGAATTTACTGCTACAGAATGTGAGAATGGCTACCAATTTAGAAGGATTAAAGCCACGTAAAGGGTTAGACAAATTCACTGTGGATAAGGCTATCCATGACTATTTATCATGAAGGCCATATTCTACCTCCAGGATCAGAATGCTCTTGCACTCATGTCCTGCTTAGGGGCTTCTCAGGCACATCTGGTTGCCGTTGTGGGAAACAGGATGCTGGACTAGATAGGCATTTGGTCTGATTTAGCAGGAGTCTTCTTACAAAGCAGCACAGAAACAGAAACAGCCAATATTGGAGAGATTTCTGGCCCTTCATTCCAATGGTCTACTGTTTGCAAGTAATTGATTTCCAATGAAGAGGTAAGCCCCAACTGTGATTCATAAAGCACCTCTCACCTACATGAAATCCAAATATCTGATTCAGATAGCAATCCTCTCAACCAGCTGGAATCCCTCACCTTTGGTTGAAGCACGAACCATTCATCTGCCTGATGTTCAAAGTTCCAGGAGTCCAAGGGTATCTCCACTTCTCCTAGAAAGCTGTTATGCCCAAATCTATCATAATGCCAGACAGAGAGCTGTAGGGTCCGAGTCTCAAGCTGTGTATGACTGATGACATACTGAAGAGTGACAAAAGACCAAAAGTAATGTGTCCATAAAGTAAGAAGTTTAGAGTCCCAGAACTGAGAGTACTAAGGCACTTAAGAGTTTTTAATTTAGGAAGGTGCCGGCAGCTGATAAACAAGGCATGGAGGAAACATTTCCCCCTTTGTCAGGGCAGACTAAATCAATCAGAGGAGGTTGTTATTAGGGAGAGATTTATAAAATGCCATTGTTTTCTTGAAAGCCTATTATTTTTGCTGCTCTGTGCTTGTATTATTTCCTTATCAAACAGTTATCACCACAGATGGAGCTTATATAACACAGATGCTTCATATAAATGTAGCAGGTATAACAATGAATATCGATATTGAAGCAACTGACCTCTCACCTTGGTCCACAATGAAAAAATAAAATAAACTTGAACTCTCCAGAAATATAGTAACTTTATATTAACCTGCACTGGCTTCATATTATATTTCTTTGTATCATTAGAGCAGAAGTTTATTTTTTTCTTTAAATGAAAGGCTGAGGATATCATAGGACACCAGAAGACTGGGGAATTATATGATTAGAAGGCAACCAAGAGTGGGCATGATTCAGCCAAAAATGAACAACTTAACTCAGAAAGAGAAAGATGTTTATTCCTGAAAGCTCCATAAAGGAAATTGAACTTTTGCTATTAGATGACGGCTCCATTTATATGCTGTGTTTTGGGCCTTGCATCAACCCAGTCATCCATTGTGAATTTTGTGGAGAAAGAATTAAGAAACCTGTCTAGCTCTGACAGTTCACTGTCTATGCTGGAAGAAAAACAGGCTGTCCAAAAAAGGGGAGAAAAATTCCTCTTCTAAAAAATCCACCATCCTTCTCACAAAACCCCTATAATGAGGATAACTGTTTTAACTCAAAACTTTTAAAAAACAAACAATTTTCATTGCTACTAAGTCTCTAATCTATCAGATGATTATGAAAGGAATACAGAGATTTTCAGTGTGATATATGGCTCTTTCTCAGTTCTCACCTTCAGCGTTTCATTGAACTCTGGATTCGTGCTATTGCTTTTAATTTTTGTCTTCCGTTTGCTTTGGCGAGACCTGTCTGGCAGGAGGTATGCTTTGACATAGCTGTAGATTAGGTAATAAATCATTAATGTAATCCGGCAAATGCAATAATGTTGCATGCACACAGAGGGGAAGTTTTTACAGCACACCTGTAATCCCCAAAACACTATGATGACTTGTGATGTAAGAGAGAGGTGCATAAGTATATTTCACTCTCTTGTGCTTTACAATTTACTCCAATTTCTCCCTGAGGTAGTCAAGTTGTATCTACTTCAGGCTGCAAGCAAGGGCATGACTGAATGCTCCTTCATATTAAACCAAATTCCTGCATGTTGAAATTCAGCATCTCAAGAAGAAATTTAGACTAGCCTTCTCCCTCACACACCAAATTTCTATGAGGAGGAATATATATACAGTATATATATTTGTATGGAGTAACATTCAGTCTCATGAGACAACTCCTGCAGTCTAAACACAGCAGCCTAAACATAGCTTTATCCCCTCTCCATTAGTACTAAGCCTCAAACTCCCAATTAATCTTTAGCCTATGCAGTGAAAATTGCAAATAGATTTCATCCCTCCTTCATTTGATATTTGTTAAATAATTGAATAATGAATTCCATTCACTACAACAACTAAATCTTAGGCTAATTATATACCATAGTTAAAAGTAAATAGCATTATATGTACCACTGAAGCTATTTGCACAGCTATCTTGGATGGTTCACCTGGATGTTATCATCACGTAGCAAAATTTGTTTTCTATGGCAAGTTTATATGCTGAAAATATGCTTCTAATTCTAGCATTTTTCAGGATGTAGTAATTTATTACATATGGAGTTCTTTCATAAGACACATTTACTGCAGGTATGTTGAGGGGTAAAGCTCAACTCATAGTGACACTTGCACTTCAAAAATGGTTGTATGAATCAGACAGAGATTCTTGTCTGCAGAGTGCTTTTCATGTTTAGTTAGAAAGATATGATGCACTTTTAGGAGTTTAAAGTCTCAGTCTCAGCACTATAAACACATGCAGGATGTCAGGAGCTAATAGGAAAAAAATACAAATATACAGGCTAACACCACAAATATGCAACTGGATATATAGCCCTCATTGTTTATATTTATGCAAACTTTATTGTAATGGATGGGGGGGCGCCATTGGCATGCAAAGATTTGGTTCACTCTATCAGGTATTATACATAAACAGGGATCCATAAATACTGTCTTAGATTACTGTCCAGACCCTATTTTTCCCTCACCAACAATTACTCCTGCCCAAGTCCTCTAGCAAGTAGAGTGGCTTCAGGGAGAGGTTGGATCTTTCATGTATTTGATGTGGATATAAAGACACAGTGTTGATTTTTGGCTTCTCCAAGTCTCAATGCAGCAAGAGGAATTCCTACTTCTCCCCTAAACCTTCTGTGCTTATCAGAGGGTTTGGCAGAAAGGTGATGGCCCTCGGGCTCATGCGCTTCACCCTCTCTTCTTCTTTTCTGTACCAGAGGAGAATATCAGAAGCTTCTGTTTCTGCTTTTAAAACCACCACAGATCCCTATGATGACTGTGAACAAGGCAGGATCTGAAACCACAGTCTGATCCTGGTTTGTTCTCACTAACCACCATTTAAGCAAACCACAGTTCCCAGAAGTTGAGTATCATAGAAAATTGCTATTAGTTGAAAAACAGAAGCAAACATTTCTGATCTTTTCATGGATGTGAAAGGATGATGAAAGGGGAATGGGAAATGTGTGAGCAAAACAATCACCACAGCTTGTTCAAGTACTGGGAAACTATGGTTCACTTGAACTGGACCACAGTCTTGTCTGGCTTGGACTGCAGCTTCGAGAGTATTAGACTGGTAGAGACTCCTGCTGCTTCTTATCTTCTCCAGTTCAAGTGAAAGAAGATTCCATCTCCCTACCCCACACCAAACCTCTTGCAATCGCACAGGGACTGGGAGAGAGCGCCGTCTTTTCTGACATGCATTGAGGCTTCTATATGAGAAAAGTGAGAGACTTCTATTTTTTCTCACTTTCTGCAAACCACAGAACAACTGAGAGCCTGTGGGAGGCTACCGATGTCCTCCTCGCCAGAGAGCCTGGGGCATTTGTTCTAGGCAACTGTGCTTTCTCACAAGCAAATACGACTAAATGACAAAACTAAATGAAAAGTTGAATCCTCTTTGCTTACGGATCTGTTCTTTGCTTCTTTTCATCTGCTAAGGCCAAGTTCTTGCATTTTTTTACTAGGATGTTGAGGGCTCCTGTTTTATAGCTGTAGCTAATTTGGAGACAAATTTCACCACTGATCTTTAAGTTGCCATAGTCCCCAGTTTCACTATAAACGCTCGTCATACTATTAATGCTAGTCTGGAAAAAAAGAGAGAGAGAGAAAGAGAGTAGTCCATCAAGCTGAGTCATATCTTTTAAGAGTCATATTTCTGAATGGCACTAATGTTGCAATAATTATTTATCCCCTATATCAATGAAAGAACTGACTAAGGAGAGCTAACAGGATCAAATTAGGTATCATATTACTCATATGATCAACAACATTGTGCTATATGTCCAAAATGCATTTTGATATATGAAATTCTTTTTATTTCCAATATAACTGCAACTCAAATGTTCCTTATTTGTTACATTTATATCCTGCCTTTCTCCAAGAATCCCAAAGTGGCTTATGTAGTTCTTGTCCCATCCCCTTTTTATTCTCACAACAATCTTGTGAGGGAGGTTAGGCTGAGAGATAGGCCCAAGGTCATCCAGCAGATGAGTGGAGATCTCCTTAGCCCTAACTCTGTTTTCAAAAGTGAATAAAGCCAATGACCTCTCTAGCTCAGACTCTTCCCTCAGGGCCAGTTCAGATGTTTACTCCAAGGAAACCCTGGGGGGGGGATAATTATGTGTTGATGTAAATTACCACTGGAAGCTGCAGCTCTCACTGTTGCTGCATGTCTAGGATCACTCCATAAGGAAAAAACAGCAAACATCTGAATCTGTACTCAGTTCCAGGTGTTCAAGAACTTAATGCTATATGGAAGACTGAATGCTCACTCTAGTTATGAGTAGCACTTGAAACCCATGGGGAAATCTTCCACTTAAAGGTAGTTTTTGATTTCTCAAAACCAATTTTTTAATTTGCCTACCCCAGGATGTTTTTTTCTGACTTAGCATTCATTGTACATAGAAAGCAAATATGAGTTTTAATGAACATATTAATTTCTAGAAATGAGGGCCTTATTCATTTGCTTTAGTGTATTGCTTTTACAACACACTAGTTTTCCAAATTGTGACAGAATACCTATCCGATTAGAGTAAAAGGTAGGCCTTTGTACGTGCTTTGGAAAGCAGGAGGGAAAAGTCATCTTGCTTTTTTGTACACTGTTGAAGAGGGCAAGGATCAAGACGCCTGCTTGGTTCAGTTTCATGTTTAGTGGCAAACCACTGCCTAATGCTTCCTCTTCCTACATTTTCTGGAGAATCTCACAGTAAGAATAGGGTAGTCCCACAATTTTACTGGAAAGGATCAAATCACAATGTCTGGGGGAGCAGGGGTGCTCTTCTATTCATTCAAAGGATTAATGAGCCTGTTAGCATCAATTATTAGCTATTTAAACTGTCTGTCTAGGGAAATGGAAGCAGCAGCACAAAACCAAAAAAGAGCCCCTTGTGCTTGTCAGAAAAGCAAGAGAACTTACAGTATCACCATCTGCCTCTGGAACATTTAAGTATGTCCATTTCCTGTCAGAACTTGAAGAATTCTTTAAGAGAAAGGAAAAGGAAAAAAAGGGGGGTGGAAGAGAAAAGAAAGGAAAGGACAAGGAAAAAAGGAAGCATTATGTAGTTGCCAGAGGAATTCAAAAATGCAAGGAAAGGCTTTAGAAAATAAAGCAGATTAAAAAAAAATCATATTCCAAGATACCAGAAATATGGTAATGAGCGCCAAGTACAGAAATGACTGCTGCTACTTAAGTGTGCAAGTTATTTTCATTTTATAACAATAAAAGTACTTATTTCCTTCTTTTGCAGCACAACAGGAACATTTGGATTACAAGGTTTATTTATAAATGAAGGAGATATATATGGCACCTACTTACTAACAAACTGCAATCAACATATTTTAGTTAATGTTTCAAAAAGCTGCTTTAAAAGGTGCAAGATACCTTAAGTGCAATTAACACCCCTGCTGTTAAGTTGTAGGGTTAGATCCAGAGTTTTCTTCCACTGGTGTAGGAGGAAGGTTAAACAAATTTTGCCAACTCCCCCCATCACTTCGCCACAGCCCACACTATTCTGAAAGGTTTGAGGACCCTCTGGAACATTGTGGGAGGTGGTGTTGGGGAATGCAGCAGGAAATGGCAAACTGAATCCCCACCCAGCACCAATGGGATCCATCTACTAGGTCAGAAGCCTTCCCTGGATAAAGCAAGCCATATCTGGATTATGCCATGCTATTTTCTGGATATAAACAGCAAATAACAGACTTACCAGGAATCAAGTGATGTCAGCCTTATATCTACTCAATAATTTTGACATTTTAATCCTGAAAATAGCTTGCCTGATATGGATGCAAAGGGTCTTTTCCTCCTTCCATAAAAGTGCTATGATCAGCAAAACACCCACTGGATTCACTATCACAAAATCCTAGGCCCCAGATCATTCGTCATTTCACAGTTATGAATGACTGTTAATTACAATAACAGAAATCCATGGTGGGCCAAAGCTAGGACATTAAAACTAGCTGTCTCAATGAAACCCAGAAGATAACAGAGAACCCAAGCAAAAGCTGGACCACTGGGTTAAAGGGTGATATATCCTCATCAGGAGATGTGCTGGAAATCAGTGCTCAGGATCTCTCGTGATTTAAATTTAAAAAAAAAAATATCTGCCATGGGGCCTACAGTACTGAGGTTTAATATTTTCCCCCATGACATTTTATCAATTAAAATCCCTCTTCTTCCCCAAAATGCTGTTATTTTTCTTATAGGGAAAATACCAGTACCTGTACATTTTTCCGAGATGGGCAAGCGGCATGGGCTGGGGGGTATTTTAAATTAGGGAAACAGTGCTGTGGAAAGGGTTAATGCCCTCTGCTACTAGCACCATGGTCTTTATTGTATGTATTTATTTATTTACTACATTTGTATACCACCCCATAGCCGAAGCTCTCTGGGCGGCTAACAACATAAAAAAATCAATATAAATTCTACATAATAAAAAACAATAGTTCAAATTTTAAGTAAACATAACTAAACAATAAACCTCTAAACAATAGGCATAACATGAGAACAAAATGAATCATATGCAAAACAAAAAGAAAGAATATAACAATTATAAAAATATATCTAAAAATTTCCATGAATGTTGCACTAAAAGCATATATGCAATATCTTATTCTTATTTCTCCCCCATCCCACAAAAAATCCTTCTATTTTATTGTTTAAACATAGGAATTCCTAATTATGGGTCTCCTGCATCACATCTTGTTTGGCCCTTACTCTGAGAGCCAGTGCAGAGTAGTGGTTAGAGAATTGGATTACGACCTGGGAGACCAGGGTTCGAATCCCCACACAGCCATGAAGCTCACTGGGTGACCTTGGGCCAGTCACTGCCTCTCAGCCTCAGAGGAAGGCAATGGTAAACCCCCTCTGAATACAGCTTACCATGAAAACCCTATTCATAGGGTCTCCATAAGTCGGGATTGACTTGAAGGCAGTCCATTTCCATTTTCCTGTACCAGATAAAGAAAAAACTTTGAAGGTCAGAAAGGACGGATGCACACAATATGATACAATTGTCTAGCCTTGAGGTTCTTGTCATATGAACCAATCTTAAGAGACTAAATCTGACATGCACACAGGTTGCAACCTCACTCAACCAAGTTGCTGAAAAGCGTTATTTGCTACCACAACAACCTGGAGTTCCAGGTGCAGCTAAGAGTCCAGAAACAATCTAAAGATGTGAACTGGGGGAAGAGCCAGGCTGAAACCCCATCATTTACAGGAATCCCTTTCTCTGCATACACTCTAGAATGATAATGATGCAATATTTTGACAAATAATTATAGCAAAAAGTGTATCTTAGCTTTTGTTGGGGCAAGAGGAACTCCTATCTGGGTTCTTTTGTTTGTATTCCAGAAGGACGATAGCGTTAGGGTCCTCCAGCTGGCTAGGCCTGCCTACCTTTACCTGCACTCTTCTCTACCTAACTTCCTTCCATTGTAAAGTGATATGCTCAGGGAAGCTGACCTGCCCCTCCTTCATTTTCTTCTTCGACTGTCCAGCGTGAGAGGAGACATCTCTGTCTTTGTTCTCTCTCCTGAACTGTGAGGGCAATACCAAAGTCTGGGCATTACGGCTCTAACTGAGTTAGTTAGTTAAAACTAGGTATGCCTACCCTATCAACTATGTACTTCTGTAAATAAAGTAGCTTTTTCTTATTTGACTAAGTCTTAAGCCTCCATGATTTTAATGCAGGGTGAAAGCCTGCTTCTTAGGTAAATACACACACTGGCACACACAGCTCAGGCAACTGAATAACTCTGCATATCCATAACAGCTTTGAACACGTAATACCAATCCTACTTTAAAGTTGACCAAAAATTGCCTTTTTAAAATATTACTTTCAATATTGGTACCTATTTAGTTCTCAAACATCTTTACTCTTTAACCTAAACAGACACAGTGGGGAATTGATACTTTCCCTAACTCCCCTTATAGTTCTATTACTCAGTTCATTCTGTGTCTGTGTTATTGTTCTGTAACACTGCTTGCAAATCATACCGAGTCATTAGCACAAGCATAATTAAAGCTAAAACTCAAATTAGCAGAGCAAATATTAAGGAAATAAAACCAGAGAGGCTAAGGATACCAGATATTTACATGCAGTGGGGCTCTAGTGCACTCTAGGCCTCTGTGGATATGGAGAAACTAATGTCTCAATCAGGCACTCCATCCCCCATCTCCTGCCAAGACTCTTCTGCTGAGGTGTGTCCACCATCTATGTGATCACCTTCTGTGTGTCTCTCATCCACAGCTAACATGCAGGTCCATGTGTTAAAGCAGAACTATGACTGAAGGGAGGGTGGACTCTCTACCCAGTAATCCACATCTCTCATTACCCCAATTCATCTTACAACTACCATGTCAACATTCTAATCTTCTAAAAAACCCCAGTTAATTCACTATAATTTTATTTTTCCAGATAGTTTGGGGTCTCCCAGGGACATCAGTGGGATTGTATTGTTTTCATTTTTTATTAAAACATGTGTCACAGTTGTATTAAAACATACTGTGGTTTAGGAACGTACCTATAGCCCACAGATATTTCTATCAAACTTTAAAAAGCAGGGAAATTGGGCAGCTATAATGAATGCACCAGGGGAGCAGGAGACCTCAGAGGCACGTTACCAAATTCTTCCAAGCTACACAGGAAGTGGATTGGACTGTGAAAGACCAACCCAAATGGTGTTTGCATTTTGACAAATGTGTAGGGCAGTACAATATCTCAGAGAGGAGGTCAGGTGTCCTGCTCCCCTGGTGCATTCACTATAGCTGCCCAATTTCCCTGCTTTTAAAAGTTTGATAGAAATATCTGTGGGCTACAATATAGAGAAAATCTATGGAATTAACTGCAGCCATGTGACAATGGAAAAACTTTCAAGAGATGACCCAGTGTATTTTGAAAAAAAGAACAGAGATATGATTTTACAGCAGTATTTCAGCAACCTATTCAGAATGGATGGCAAGAAAATATTTGGGATAGAGGTAATTCCCATTAGACTCTTACTATATGACTATGGCTTTGACAGCAAGATTATTATGGAATACTGATAATGGAAGATTGGATACTGAAATTACTGGACTTAACAAGACTACTGAAGATGGAAGATGGAAAATGGAACTAATAGGGATAATAGAACAATGGCTACTGAAATTACTGAACCTAACAGATTCTGATGTGATGGATTAATTGAAATGTTTATTTTGACTATGGTTATGACAATAAGATTATCATAATTAGTAATGAGATGGATTAATCGATATGCTTATCTGGAAAAAAAAATTGATAGATATATTTCTTAAAGAATTGAAACCTCTCTTTGACTTTTTGTGGAAAGAATAAAGTAATGTTTATGAGATTTGATGATTAAGTAAGATAACTACTGGAGGAAAGTGATTTTATAATATGACTTAAGAGACAGGATTGTTATATATTATAGACTTATAACTGATTTGATCTTTGACAAATGGGAAGTCAATATTTTACTCTTTATTTTTTATTTTTGTTTTTTTTTTCTTTCTTTTTTTTTTTTTTTTGTTTAACTATTTCTGATTTTGTTTTTTGTCTTTGAATGTTTTATGATTTCGTCTTGTATGTTTTATGAAAATCTGAATAAAAATTATTGGAAAAAAAAAAAAGAAATATCTGTGGGCTATAGGTACATTCTTAAATAGCAAGGTTTTTTTTGCCTATTAGTGAATTTCTCTGCTTTTTAATCCAGGAGGTAAGAAATGGGATCCTGTGCAAGTTTGTTGAGAATGGATTGATCATTTGCATGCTTATTGAGTTCAGTGGGATTTACTCCCCTGCAATCATACTTAAAAAGCAAAGGTGTCCCCGCACTTATAGTGCGAGTCGTTTCCGACTCTTAGGGTGACGTCTTGCGACATTTACAAGGCAGACCGTATATATGGGGTGGGTTTGCCAGTTCCTTCCCCGGCCTTTCTTTACCCCCTGGTATACTTACCGGGTACTCATTTTACCGACCACAGATGGATGGAAGGCTGAGTGGACCTCGACCCCTTTTACCGGAGATTCGACTTCCTCCTTCCGTTGGAATCGAACTCCGGCTGTGAGCAGAGCTTTGGCTGCGTTACCACCGCTTACCACTCTGCGCCACAGAGGATCTGCAATCATGCTTAGGATAGGTGAAATTGACCACAGGGGATGGGGAGGAAAGGAGGAGGGAGGGGAGGAAGGGCAGAGGGGAGGAGGGGGATGGGCAGAGGGGAGGAGGGGGATGGGCAGAGGGGAGGAGGGGATGGGCAGAGGGGAGGAGGGGGAGGGGAGGAGAAGGTCAGGTTTGATCATTTGCATGTTTGAGTTCAGTGGGATTTACTCCCATGCAATCATGCATAGGATTGGTAAAACTGACCAAGGAGAGGTAGGGAGGGCTGCAGTGGGCAGGGGAGGAGGAAGAAGGAAGAGGGGAGGAGGAACGGAGAGGAGAGGGGAAGGAGGGGAAAGGCAGGTCTGATCATTTGCATGCTTATTGACTTCAATGGGATCTACTCCTATGCAATCATGGTTAGGATAGGTAAAACTGATCATGGGGGAGGAGAAGGGGGAAGGAGCATATTGGAGGGGGGCAAAGGAAGAGGGAGGGGAGGGCAGGTTTGAGCATCTGCATGCTTTTAGTTCAATGGTAGTTACTCCCGTGCAATCATGCTTAAGATAAGTAAAATGGACTATAGTGAGGAAGGGGAGGGGGAGGAGGGGGAAGGAAGGCATTGGAATGGGATGGGGCAAAGGTAGGGGGAGGGAAGGGGCAAGAGAGAGGGGATAGGAGGGAGGGGAAGGGAGTGTGGGTTTGATCATTTGCATATTTTTTGAGTTCAATGGAATTTATTTCTGTGCAATCATTTGAAAATGGAAATGGAGTGCCTTCAAATCAATTCCGACTTATGGCGACCGTATGAATAGGGTTTTCATTGTAAGCAGTATTCAGAGGTGATCTACTATTACCTTCCTCTGAGGCTGAGAGGCAGTGACTGGCCCAAGGTCACCCAGTGAGCTTCATGGCTGTGTGGGGATTCAAACCCTGGTCTCCCAGGTCGTAGTCCAACACTGACCCAGGGGAGGGGCAGGGAGGGTAGAAGGAAGGGGAGTGGAGGAGATTGGGTGGGTAGGCACTGGGAAGAGGGGAAGCCCCTTTCCTTTCCCAAAGGAAAACATTGTGAACAGTATCGTTGCTTTTCAGCGTTTTCCCCACCTTTTATTCTACAGCAGGCACATGTAGTCTCCCACCCAAATTTAAACCAAAGATGTCCCTGGCCACATCCACACCAGGCCTTTATTTCACTTTGGACAGTCAAGGCTTCTCTCAAAGAATCCTGGGAAGTGTAGTTTCTGAAGGATGATTAGAGTTGCTAGGAGATGCCCTGTTCCCCTCACAGACCTTTAATCAGAGTGGCTGACCATTAAACCACTCTGACCACTGGAGCTCTCTCAGTAGAATACGAGTCTCCTCTCAGCACCCTTCACAAACTACACTTCCCGGGATTCTTTGGGGAAAGCCATGACTGCCTCAAGTGAAATCAAAGTCTGGTATGGGTGTGGCCCTGTGATTAGGCAAGCCAAGCAGCTGGGTGTCTGGTTTTTAGGACACTGACAGTTGGTTCTTACTGTGCATGCCGGAACTGTCATTCAGTTCAAGGCAAAATTTCTTAAATTAATTAAAAATCAGCCAGGCATTTTTTTTAACTTTTAAACTACAGAAGAAGGTCAGAGTATGGGGCAAGGTCAGTAACAGGATTACAGGTACTCTGTGAACATGGCTGATTTTTAATGAATTTCAACAGATTATGAGAACTCTCAGAGAAAAAAGTCCACAAGGGGTCTGGGGTTTTCTCTCTCTTTTTTTAGACTTTGAACTCTCTATTCTCACTGTTTTGTGTATCGCCATGAAAATTGAGAGGATTGTTAAGCAAGCGTTTCTGAGTTCAGGACTGTAAGTTTTGTAAGGTTTTGTTTTGAAATGAGCTTATGGGAAGCATCAGAATGGCATGGGGGTATTTCAATTTAACATTGCGGAATGTGAAAAATCCACGCTGGCTATAGTGTACAGCTGCTCTCGTAGCTGTATAATTGGTGTTCTGAGCCCAGGCAATCCAATTCTATGCAAAGAAAAGCTGAACTTTGCAACCTGAATAAATTATGGAAATTGAGTAGATTTCCCTAACTTCCCTTATACATAATATATTTCAATTTTGCTAATTACAGGGGAGGCAAGGATATTAACCTCTCCCCCCAACTGAAAATCGTATTCAGCTACCTGCCTGACTTCTGGGGCTTCATCGGATATTGCCTACAAACCTTTAAACTTATCTTTACTGCCCTAAGGTTTTATGGTCCATGCTCTTTAAAAAACAAAACTAAGCAAAACACAAAAGCAGAAATTATAAGGAAGCTGAATTCCCTACCAAATTTTGTGCTTCTATGAAATTGTGGCACACACATCCCCGAGGCCTTATTATGCAAATCAATCTAGAAACCCACTTTTATTTACTCTTATTATATGTTATCACTAGTCTTGCAGAAATTAATGCTTTTTAACCTTCTTTTTCCTTCAAAGAGACTGACACTCAAACTGTACTATGTAAAAGTGCTTGTTTTCTTCAGAAAGAATATATTATGCACACAGCTGAACCACTTTTTACAAAAATATTCATGAGACTATTGTAATTCAACAATATGTTTGAAAATACATTTAGCTTCATAATCTGGTTCTGTGGCAACAGCTAGTGGCTACATCCCTGCATTCATCAATATAGGTATAGTAAGCCATCTTTTAGTAACTGCATTCTCTCTCTTGAGTTGGGCCAGCTGCTCTGCTTCTATCCACTGACAGAATTTTCAGATTCATCTGACATGTTGGGGCTGTAAATCATTCATGCTTTTGATTCACAACTAAAACAAAAGTTTAAAGGTCTCTGTTGTGAATTTCTCAGGTTTTCCCCTCAAATATCTTGTCTCATCACCACTCAGAGCCATTTAGATCTGACACAACACAGAGAGCTCAGTACGTTCTAGATTTAGGTCACACATCATTAGTGATTGGGAACAGTATTGAACTGGGGGAGGGAGTTGCAGAGAATGGCTATTTAGTGAAACAAGAGAATATAGAAAGTGCACATAGTAGTAAGTGGAAACTTCAACTAAAAAACAGTATAGATGAAAGTCAGTCAGCAGAGAAATAGAGCAGAGCAGAACAAGAATGTTTTGAATAGAGAAGAATGAGTAGTACACATCATATACCAACCAGGTAGGGACACCACATTAAACCATAGTTTAAAACAAACCATGGTTTAATGTGAATGAGGAGCATACTGACACATGCATTAAATTTCCTACAGTGCTCCTCCCCTGATCCTGCGCAGATGAAATAAGTCAAAATCTGGCTTGCCATGTTATCCAAACCCAGGCTTGTGGTTTGTTTCCTTTAAACAAACCACAAGTGGTGATCCAAGTTTGTACTTGTCTTACCTCTCATGATGTGTTTAGAGGAAACAAACCATGAGCCTGGGTTTGGACAACATGGCAAGCCAGATTCTGGCTCGCTTTGGCTGTGGTGCAGAGGCAAGGGAAGAGAACCACACAAAATTTTGAGCACCATGCTGCTCATTCACATTAAATCATAGTTTATTTTATTATGGCATGTAAACTAGGCCATCAACAGCCTACTACACTACAGGAAGAAACTATACAAGGAAAAGACATAATAGTAGTAATGGAGACCTTACTATTGATAATCCACTTGCCAAATTGGTTCCCCTCTTTGAGTAGCCAGAGGCCACAATGTCATCAATATCTTCCTCTGCCTCATCCAGGTATTCCTAATAGACAAAGAGGGGAAAAATAAAAGCATGGTCACAGGGTCTAAGTTAGGAAATAGGCTATTCATCATATGCAATCTCTACAGAACATATAGTGTTGGAGAGTGCTCATCTGCTGATTTCTCAGTCTAACAGTCTATCAGTCTATCAAACGGAAGTATAAATGCAAAGGGGGCCAAATACACACCAGTAGTGGATAACCAGACTGAGCCTTTGCAAACAAAAACAATAAGGAACAATCAACCTCACCTTTACTTGAACCAATCAATTCAAAATAATAATCTCCTAACATAAGATGAAGAAAAAAGCCCGCCTAGTCTTCTAAATCGGGAATGGGTCCAGAGCCCTAGGAAGAATATGCCAGACCCCTCGTGGCTTGAGATGCGTTATTTACAACCAGAGGAACTGGGTTCTTCTAATAGTATTCCAACGTGTAAAACAAGGGAAATGAAACAACACCTACGGATTACATCAAACGTCAGCACACTTTACCCAGAAGTAAACATTATTACCCCAGATCAATGACAACGGTCATCAATTGCAGCCAGCCCAATCGACCCAAAATGTAACCCAAGACATCATAAAGGACTAAATACATTAAGAGTACCGACAAAGGAATCATCCCTCGCCATATTATCATGGAACATAGCTGGATGGAAAAATAAGATAGCAGATGTGACATTTATACAATTTTTACAACAATTCGAAGTCATCCTACTACAAGAAACGTGGTTGGTCTCTGATGAGATACCTGAAATTAGGGGCAAAGCCAGCGATTAGATCGGCATCCAGGGGATGAGGGCGAGGGGGTTTGGCTATATTGATTGCCGCCCATTTAATCTGTCATGTAATAGACCTTAAGCTACAAACTCTGTATGTTTTACTGGCAAAGGGTTTGAGGTTTCCTGGCTTCCCACCAGTCATATGTGTTAATGTTTACATTCCCCCGGTAAATTCTATTCAACAAGAACCCCCTTGGCCGGCTTTAGATTTATTTCTGGAAACCCTTCAAGAGAGATATCCATCTTTTGAGCTCCTCCTCGGAGGAGACTTTAACGCCAGGTTGGGCGCTAACTACCCCAAAGGAGAAGCCCCCCTCGATGAGCTCCTTGAGGACCCCCCCTCTTCAAAAGATCTGCAATGGATTAACAAATACAGCCAAATACTCTTCCAGCTAATACAAAAATTCCAACTGACATGTTTAAACGGCTCTCCGCTAGATCGTTCGGAAGGCTCTTACACATACCATGCAAGGGCAGGGGCTAGCTTAGTTGATTTTTTCCTAAGCTCCCCTCTGATGACAGAAAGAGTTAAAGAACTTAACATACTCGCCAGACCGGAAAGTGACCATCTTCCTTTAAAACTAATTCTAAGGACATCTTTAAAAAACAAGATCGGCCCATCAAAAGCCCTCCATCTGGACCTTGGGTATGGCCATAAATGGCTAAAATGGTCTCAGGAGATAGGGACTAAGGCGCATTGCTTATTGTCAACCAATACACTGACTTACCTACGACAAATGGCCATAGCTGACCCACAGACTAGTCTAAAGGCATACGAAGCCATAATAACCGAACCCAGCCCCCAGATCTCAGATCTAACAGTGGCTGTACTTCCCCTACAACCTAAGTCATGGTTTGACAAAGAATGTAGGTCAGCCAAGAAACTCCTGATCAAGCAAATTAAATTATACCGTGCCAAAAACCACCCAGACATTTTTCAACAATTATTAATAATGAGAAGAGATTATAAAAGGTTACTTAGATCAAAAAACCAATCTCTATATCAAGCAAACTGGAGGGCGTTAGATAAAGCAGCACGAATGGGCACTGAGACAGAATTTTGGAGACTGCTGCAGGGGACTCTGAACCCAGTAAATCATACATTCACCCCACCTATAATGGAAGAAGAATGGGTGACGTATTTTAGTACGATCTCTGGTAATCAATTCACCCCTAAATCAGTACATAATATAGAAGCGTCGGATGATCTACCACCTTGGCCCCCAGTTACAACAAACGATATGGGGACACTGATATCATCTCTGAAAGCTGGGAAAGCTCCAGGAGAGGACATGCTTCCCCCCGAATTTTTTACCCAAAATTTGTCTTGGTGGGAACCCCTCCTTGCTTCTTTATTCACGAACATAAACAACACGGGAAATATTCCACAGGGCTGGTTAACAAGCATCGTGATACCAATTTTCAAAAAAGGTAATTCTGCAAATCCAGCAAATTACCGTCCTATAAGCCTCCTAAATGTATCTTTAAAGCTGTACAGCCGATTTCTGTTAAATAAATTAATGGACTGGGACGAGACTGAAACAATAATACATGATGTACAAGCTGGCTTTAGACCCCAAAAATGCACTATCGACCAAGCATTTATATTACAGCATCTATTAAGAAATACCAGTTCTAAAGCCTCTACATCTTTATACATCGCCTGTATAGATTTCTTGGCGGCTTTTGATACAATCGATAGAGAGCTGCTCTGGCAAAAATTGGCCCGTACTAACATAGATCAAAGATTGCTATGGTTAATCAAGGCCCTTTACCAATCTAACGTCATCCAAGTCCGACAAGGGACCAAAGGCACCTTTAACATGAATTATACATGACTAAGAAATGTTGGCAGGAACAAATGACGAAGGGAGGATGGGCGAAGGAATATCAATCAGTACTCATAAAATACGACCTTACTTTAGATAAACTTTTAGACTTAAGTAAAATGGCCCTCCGCAATTGGATTTATGAATGTGATACAGCCCAGGACCGAGCCTCAATTGTGATGGCCCAATTTTCATCATGCTACCCACATATTAAACTCAATCACTCGTTGGCAAATTACTTAGACTCACTTGACAGAGCCCACATTAGAAGAGCCTTTACAGCTCTGCGCTTTCAAGTTATGCCAACTATTTAGAAGGCAGATATTGAGGCAACAACAACAAACTTTATTGCAGACTAAGCCATAGGCCATGTGCAAGGTTACAAATGTACATAGAATAACAAAAGATAGAAGTATTTTTAAAATCAGTGTCTTGCTAAAATAAATGGGTTAGCTTTTCAGGGCGTTGGCCCTTTTACAAAAATTTTCCTCAGTTTTTGGGCCGCCAAGGCAAAGTTGGCGACTGCCAGGGTCACTGAATTGTTATTATCGCATAAAAGAAAATTGACCTTCTCTTCGTCTGTATGGCAGGTTAAAAGGGCTAAAATTACGGATAAAAATTTCCCTCTGGGGTTTTCGTGTAGAGGGCAGTAAAGTAGGTAGTGGACTAAATCTTCTATTGCCTTACATCCATAGACGCATTGATGTTGAGCCACTGGTATACCGCTGTACCTACCCTCTATATAGGCCGTGGGCATAGTTTGGAATCGGAGGGATGTAAAAGCTCTTCTGATGGGGGCGAAGTCGAGGGCGTCTAAATAGTTAGACATATAATGGTTAAGTTTGAAAGATGGGAACCAAATTGAGTAAGCAGCTGCTTCTATATGTAGACGATCCTGCTCAGCATCCTTATCAAAAATCCAGTTACGGAGCGCAATATTGTTTAAATCCATTAACTTTTCCAGGGGGAGGTTATATTTAGCTAGAATCGTCAGATAGATCTTTGCCCAACCTCCCACTCGCATTTGTTCATACCAGCAGTGTTTCACTAGGGTTGAATCCTCCGTTTTTAGGATTCGGATCCAGTATCTTAGAAATGCCAAGTCAATACGTGCCCCGACTGAAGGAATCCCCAGTTCTGCTATGAGGTGGGTAGCCGGTGTTCCTGGGGGGAGGCCTAACACTTGTTTCATAAAGCTATTTTGAATAGTGTCTAATTGAGTTTTTGTTGTAGCCCCCCATAATTCTGATCCGTACAGGATCTTCGGTAGTATTTTAGTTTTTAATATTTTTAACATTGGGGGGACAAGTTGGCCTCCCTTTGTATAGAAATTTTTTTTCATTAAACCAAGGACTCGGGAACCGGTTAAGGACATGGCCTTGATCTGGGTTGTCCAGGAGAGTCTATTTGACAAATGTATACCCAGGTATTTAAAATTTGAGACTTGTTCCAATGGGGCCCCATTTATTGACCAGCTATTCTTTGAATTCCTAAATTTGCCACATACCATGATTTTAGATTTGGCTTGATTGATTCTTAGCTTCTGGGAGTGGCAATAATCTTCCAATTTTAGGAGCATTCGTTTAAGTCCTATTTTTTTTAATGAGCATAGAGCAAGATCGTCGGCATATAAAAGCATTGATATTTTTTGTGTGTTAATTGAGGGGGGGGGGAAATCAGGCGATGATAGGGACTCCACCATATAATTAATAAAAAAATTAAATAAAAAAGGGGCCAGCAAACACCCTTGTTTTACTCCCCTATATACTGGGATTTTAGATGATAGAACGCTATTAGTCCCTTGACGTACCTGTATGACGTTTGATTGATAGAGAGCTCTTATTAGCCATAGCAGTCTTTGATCTATGTTTGTTTGTGACAATTTGTTTGTGACAATTTTTGCCAGAGAAGGTCTCTGTCTATTGTATCAAAGGCCGTGGCAAAGTCTATGAAGGCAATATATAAGGATTGATTCGCTTTGGCTTTAGTTTTGCTTATGAGATGTTGCAGAATAAATGTTTGGTCTATTGTGCTCATGTGTGGCCTAAACCCGGCTTGTTCTTCACAGATTATCGAGTTTGTTTGCTCCCAAGCAAGATATCGAGATATCGAGGCATACCAGTGGCTCAACGCCTATGCATCTTTGGATGCATGGCAATTGAGGACATTACACACTACATACTCCATTGCCCACTTTATGATAATCCTAGGTGGAATTTTTTATCCCCTTTTTTAAACCTTTTAACGTTTTATTCAGATAGGGAAAAGATAACTATGCTTTGAATGGATGAATGTATTTACGTATCACTAGCGGTTGCCAATTTTGCTATGGCAGCACAAAAAATGAGAGATGCCTTTGCTAAGAGAACCTCCCCTATGAATGAGTCATCCAAAGAAATGTAAATTATAAAGTGATTCGTATCAATGTATGTACGTATGTTTTGATATGTATTTTTGCACATGGCCTATGGCTAAGCATGCAATAAAGAATTGTATTGTATTATAATAGTAGTAATGGAGACCTTACTATTGATAATCCACTTGCCAAATTGGTTCCCCTCTTTGAGTAGCCAGAGGCCACAATGTCATCAATATCTTCCTCTGCCTCATCCAGGTATTCCTAATAGACAAAGGGGGAAAAATAAAAGCATGGTCACAGGGTCTAAGTTAGGAAATAGGCTATTCATCATATGCAATCTCTACAGAACATATAGTGTTGGGGAGCGCTCATCTGCTGATTTCTCAGTCTAACAGATACCATAGCAAGAGTAGCATTTATCGTATCCCCCCCCTTAAAGTGCGGTGATGGGAACAGCCTGATTTTTTTTCATGAGGAAGGTACATAATTTCTACCTTATTTAAGACAAGATTCTTGCATTGGGTGGCAGGTTTAAACTCTGCCTCACAAATCACACCTTAAAAGATTGAATAACATGCATTTATTCAAGGTAACTGAATGTCACAATAAGCCATCAGCCAATTGCTACTCTCATTAGCTTCATACTTCCTGATTCTGGATGCTGCACCATTCCAAACTCTCTCTATATCATGTCAATCTACCTTCAATTAAAACTTCTTGTCTTCTTGTGACTTAGGTTTCCCTATTCAACAAGTTCATTACTCCTAATAACTACTATCACCACAGCCCAGCATCAGGATGTTTTCCAAAATGCTGAATTGGGGCCCAAACCAAAATCTGTGTTTGATGCACACCCCTAACTTCTATCTCACCTTTCCATACTTTACAACATTACATCTATCATGATGGCTATTACCACCCATGCCTTGGAATACCAATTGCTGGGGATTATGAATGGAAAAGTGCTGTTGGACTCATGTTCTGCTTATGGGCTTCCCATGAATATCTGTTAGCTACTGTAAGTACAGGATGCTGGACTAGGTAGGCCTTGGGCTGATATAGCAGGGGTTTTCTTATGTTCTTATTCCTGCTGCTGCACATTTATTCTCAGCATGGACTGTGGCAAAAGGGAACTATTAGATTCAGTTCAAACTAAATGTTTTGTTTGCCCTTGTAAAATAAATGTAGAGATGGTCCACGCTGCTTTATAAACTGTGGTGTAATTTGTAACGCACCAGCTCCTGGTCCAATGCTCCAGGTACAGATTTACTTCTTAAGCTTAAAGTATCCTCATTGCCTTCTGAAAAGGACCCACTGAGATCTATTTCTGATCTGCTGCGATCTGCAAAACAGAAGGGAAAGGAAGAAACAAACCAATTATTTGAAAGTTACAGAGTAAATACTATTCCAACCTTTTCTTTGATTTCCCCCCCAATACTGGTACACAAACTTATCTCCAACTCCTCACAGCTGTCAACTCCCTCTCCTCGTTTTTCTTGAAAAAAAGAGAGAGTGTGTGTAGACAGCTAGAATCAGAGCAGTGCATTATGAGAAGAATCTCACTGGTACATTCCAGTTTCTTCATTCCTGTCTTTTGTTTTGCAGAAGCCAAGCAAAGGAGAGAGAAAAATCAAATTGCAGTCAAGTGAGCATCCAACATTCTAGCAACTTAGCCATCATTAAATAAAAAGGCTGTAAACCAAAGAAGAAAAATACTGAATTGTCATAGGCATAAATGAAAGTATGAAGTAAAATGTAAAGGCAGATTGACTGATCAGTCTTCACATTGAAGAGGTGGCATCCGAGCAAGGATTACAATTTTCAGATACTCATAAGCAATAAATTCATCTTTGTTTTTAAGCGCTGTTGACAAGATACATCTATGCATTTATTTTTGAGATGTACTGGCTTCAAACAAGACTCCCCTCCACTGAAGGGGAGGCACCACAGCTCACAGAGTAGAACATGCGCTATTCTTGAAGAAGGTCCAAATTCAGTCCCTGGGAACTCCAGTTAAAAGGAACTGACAGCAGATGACCTCTGCCTGAAGAGCCATTGCCAGTCAGAACAGACAATATTGGGCTAGACTGGCAAATAGTCTGAGGGTAAAGGCTGCTTCTTATGTTCTCAAAAGTGCATGTGTGTGTGTGTGTTTGTGGGTTTCATTCAAAATGAGAAAAAACAAAAGGAAAGACAGTTGGAGAGATGGTAGCAGTTAAGAATATATTAAAAACTGCTAGTTAAACAGCTTACCAGATGATAGAGACGTCCTAGAAACAGCTATGGAGGGTGTCCCTGATGGTTTCCTATGATGCTTTTTTGCTAAATCTGCAGGTATACTTTCACTTGCAGGCATAGTCGTGCCTTTTTCTAATCCAGAATCCTTCCCAAAGAGAAGAAAGATATGTATTCCATATACAACAGTATAAAAAGCTCAAGTTCTTTAATTCACTAAGCACTACAACAACAGTTCTGTTTGTTGACAACGCCAGGAACTTTATGCTAATAACGTAGACTTCTACATTTCCATCTTTTTGGTTGGTTCGTATCTATAAAGAATATTAGCTTGCCACTGGCTATCCACACCAATAATTCTGATAAAAATAATCTGATCTATTTGAGTGAATGAATAAATAAAATAAAATGCTGTACTCCAGAAATGTAAGAATATCTTGTAGTACAATGGCAAAACATAAAAATAAAAAGTGAACACATTAAAGTAAGTAGAAGACATTGTATCAGTAATTGCCACATTTACCAGATTGCTATATGTAATTCACTAATAGGCAAAAAAACCTTGTGGTTTACCAACGTACCTATAGCCCACAGATATTTCTATCAAACTTTAAAAAGCAGGGAAATTGGGCAGCTATAGTGACCTCCTCTCTGAGATATTGTACTGCCCTACACATTTGTCAAAATGCAAACACCATTTGGGTTGGTCTTTCACAGTCCAATCCACTTGCTGTGTAGCTTGGAAGAATTTGGTAACACGCCTCTGAGCATATGGTGAGCATATGGCAACACCTGCCATCTCCAAAGATGGGAGAATTACATCTTTGTATGTTTGTTGGTGTTCTTCTTACTTTGCTTCTTTTCTGTGTTACTGTTGTTTCTATAGAGAATCCAACCTAGAAAATTATATTTCTCTCATTATTCATTCTAGAAATTTGTGTTTAATTTATTTTTATTAATTTCAAAGCATTTTCATTGGTCAATGTCATATGATGGTGAAGACAGCCTTTTGTGTTTCAAGTGGAGGCTATGCTCTATTTCTATTTTGGGTGCATTAACAGTTGAATCTGAAACTGCAGTTGGATGTAAAATCAGACTGATTCCAATATTTTGCTGCTTAAGCAATGACTCTAGCTGCTGGAAAAACAAACTTGTCCTGCCCAAGATGCATGTTTTCAGCCTCCTATGCTTAAACTACTCCACTTAAGGAAAGGTGGGCATGGTCAATTAAAAACATAGAGCACATCTAGAATTTTGCTAGAATATATTTCACCTCCCACTGTTTCATCTTGTGCAA
Source organism: Rhineura floridana (assembly GCF_030035675.1). NCBI lineage: Eukaryota > Metazoa > Chordata > Lepidosauria > Squamata > Rhineuridae > Rhineura > Rhineura floridana. The sequence goes on along the minus strand of NC_084484.1, from coordinate 89,425,569 downwards.
ACTGAAACACTCCTCATGTCCACTGGAAACTATTCTGCAGAACAGTCAGTGCCATTACTCCACATTTTGTTTGGAGCTTTTTTTAGTGTTGCAAAGTGTTGTTGTACAGAAGCAAAAGAAAATGATTTACTACAGGAAACTTCACTAAAATTGCAAAGTAAATCAAACATATTTAAAGTGACTATCAGAATGATATCAACTGTTTCAATGTTGTTGCTTCCTCCCTGCTAAAACAAGATCAGCACAGCACATGTCTTGTTTCTGTTATTTTGGCTGATTGCGGTGTTGCCACCACTCATCATATGCTCAGAGGCACATGTTACCAAATTCTTCCAAGCTACACAGCAAGTGGATTGGACTGTGAAAGACCAACCCAAATGGTGTTTGCATTTTGACAAATTTGTAGGGCAGTACAATATCTCAGAGAGGAGGTCAGGTCTCCTGCATTCACTAAAGCTGCCCAATTTCCCTGCTTTTCAAGTTTGATTGAAATATCTGTTGGCTATGTACATTCTTAAACAGCAAGGCTTTTTGCCTGTTAGTGAATTTCTCTGCTTTTTAATCCAGGAGGTATGAAATGGGATCCTGTGCAAGTTTGCTGAGAATAGATTGGTCATTTCCATGTTTACTGAGTTCAGTGGGATTTATGCTCAGGATGGGTAAAAATGACCATGTGGAGGGAGGCCTGCACTTGGCAGGGGAGGAGGAAGAAGGAAGAGGGGAAGAGAGGAAGAGGGGAGGAGGAAGGGAGAGGAGAGGGAAAGGACAGGAAAAGCAGGTCTGATCATTTGCATGCTTATTGAGTTCAGTGGGATTTACTTCCGTGCAGTCATGGCTAGGAAAAACTGACCATGGGAGAGGAGGAGGGGGAAGGAAGAGGAGAGAGAAGGAGGAAGGGGAGAGAGGGGAGCAGAATAATGGGGAGAGGGAAGGAGTATATTGGAAGGGGAGGGGAAGGGAGGGGTGAAGGAAGGAGGAGGGAAGAAGCAAGAGGAAGGAGGAGAGGAGGGCATGTTTGATCATTTGCATGCTTTTTGAGTTCAGTGGGATTTACACCTGTGCAATCATGCTTGGAAATGGAAATGGACTGCCTTCAAGTCGATCCCAATTTATGGTGACCCTATGAATAGAGTTTTAATGGTAAGTGGTATTCAGAGGTGGTTTACCATTGCCTCCTTCTGAGGCTGAGAGGCAGTGACTGGCCCAAGGTCACCCAGTGAGCTTCATGGCTGTGTGGGGATTTGAACTCTGGTCCCCCAGGTCATAGTCCAACACTCTAACCACTACACCACACTGGCTCTCTGCAATCATGCTTAGGATAGGTGAAACTGACTTGGGGGAGGGGCGGGGGAGAGCAGGGAGGGGAGCATCTGTGAGGAATCTGCAGTATTTGAATAGCCAGGAGAAAAAATTCTATATACAAAATAGTTTTACAAATATACCCAGCTTCTCCTAAGCTTTTATCATGTCTGCTAATATGTTAATTATGTCTTCACAACAACCAATGTTCCCAATCCTGAAAAGTTGAAACAAATGAGTTTTGATCATTGGCTATCAGTAAACACCTAGACCCAGATTAATCATGAGATTTAGGGTAGGGTATTGTCAAACCTCCCTACAAATACAGATTTATTCAGAGAACTCAGCTGATTTTCCAAAAAAATTCTGGAGGGCCAAACAAGACATAGAAATGCCCAGTCGTACAGGAATAGGGGGTGGAGGGTCCAATTAAAAAAGCAAAATGAGTGAGTGGGGAGAGGATCAAAACCCTGCCCACTGTGGCTTGCCTCTCTCCAGGCACTTTCCTTCCTGCTAGAGTTCTAATACGAGAAGTAATCCAGGCTGAGAGAAAAGTGGGGCAGAGAGAGAGCTGCAGGAAGGCAAGCCAATAGGGGCAGAGAATTCAGTACCTTCCACTGAAGTGCTTCTTTTTCTTTTAAATCTACTGGATAGCCTTGGGCAAGTCACATGTTCTTGTCCTTGTATTCTTTTGCTACAAATGGACCAATGACTTATTTCACACGGGTGTTAAAACAAATGAGAAAAGAGAGGATGCAAACATCACTAAAGAGAGGCAGGGCAGGAAATGCAAGTTGCTTGCATTTCTTTCTCTGTGTTACCTGAAATTAAATTGGCAGTTCATCCTCCAGGGAGATCTGGATTCCAATCCTTGTTCATTCCTTTGGAATTCCCTCCCCTTAAATATTAGACAGGCACCATCTCTGTTATCTTTTCAGTGCCTACTGAAGACCTTCCTCTTTCAACAAGCCTTTTAAGTAGAGACCTTATTCTAGTCTGTGTTTGTGTTGGAATTGCTTTTAGAGAAGTTTTTAAAGCTTTTTTTAAAAGATGTTTTGTTCTAATGTGTTTTTAAAAGATGCTTTGTTTTAATATATTTTAAAGTCTGTTTTGATAATGTTTTAGACTATTTTAATGTTTTGTTTGCCACCCTCGGCTGCTACTGGGAGGAAGGGCAGGATATAAAACAAACGAACAAATATTAAAGCACAGTGGACGGCCTTAGGCAAGTTACAAGTCCCTCAGCTGAAACTATCTAGCAAGGCAGTTGTGCAAATAACATGGGATAGCACCATGTTCACTCCTTATTAAGATTAAAAATCTGTTTTTGTAACTGTGGATTCCCAGAATTACCAGTATTTCCCCATGAAAGGCTTGATATTCCCTTTGGCATATATGGGTTGTGACTATTTCTCACTGAGGCAGTAAACTGTCTCTAGGCTGTGCCGGTTCTGACTGCAGCTGGGAGCTCACATGCTTTAAGCCTCTTCTATATATGTTACCTGCACACAGAAAATTAGCATGTCAGGGAGAAAGCTAATTTAGAATCTTTCTCCATTATATCTGAGATATATGAAGAGGGAATTTCTGTATAGAAACAGAGATCAGACTAGCAATACCTCTGAAGTGGCACAGGTTACATACACACCATATATTTCTAGCACATTATTCCCCACAAAGAATTGTTAATGGTGCTGGAAATTGTAGCTTGGGGAGGGATAAACTACTATTCCCAGAATTCTTTGGGGGAAGTCTAAAGAAAACCCTTTGGGCATCAGTCAGCTTACCCTGCCATTGTCTACAGTCATGCTGCGTATGCTCAGTGCTGGCGACCTTGGATGGACTGGAGTCGAGGCATTGCTTCCATTTGCAGCACCAGTTGCCCTTTTCAGACTACCAGGCATGTCCTCCAAATCATTATTGTCAACTGAAAAGGTGCTCCCTCTAAGGAAACAGTATAAAAATCTATCATTTTAGAGCAGCTAATATTGCATGGGAAAGATACACTACTTAGTAACACATCAAAGAAGATGATCCACCATTAGCTTCAGATCTTCCAAAAAACCTCTGAAATGGATCGTGCACTCAGAGGCAAGAATTTAAGTAACTTCAAGGCACTGAGGTTGCAAAAGGCAATGTCAGCTTACCACCCCCTGAGCTTCATCCCCCATAGCTCCTAGCATATCTAGCTATGCCTCTTAGCCATTAAAAAGAACAAACCCACTGAAGTTGCAAGCCCAGCCATGTAATGTTACCCCCACATTCTGAATTCAACATCCTTTCCCTTTCTTAAACAGCTAGTCAAAGTATTCTTCTAGACAGTATTTTTCCCCCCAGAGAAACATTCCAGGACCAATTAAGCATCTAAACTTGTAGTTTATAAAAGAGTAACTGCTTTCAGACTTCCCAAAATTGGCTCAGAGCAGCTCTAAGTTTAACAAGGAAGTGCAATGGTATTCCAATTATTTAGTTAAATATTGGAACACACATGCTCTGCCCTTCTGGAGGGAAATGTTCCTGTTTCTCTGCCGCTATGCTTGTTTCTCTTCAGCTTCTCCCTACCAACATTTTATTCCCATTTTTGCAAAAGTATTTCAATTAGTTGAACTAACCCATAATCCCAAGATCCCCAAGAACCCAAGATCTGTATTGCAAGCCTGGCAACCTGGAAATCACAAGATGGAATAATGCTTTTACCTGCAACTGTTTTGAGTATCTTTTAACTGTTAACTATTTTTAGAAAGTTTTTATATTCAGAATGCTTGTTGTTAAAATGTTTTTTAACATTTAATGTTGTTGCTGCCCTGGGCTCCTTCGGGAGGAAGGGCGGGACATTTATTTATTTATTTATATATATACATATATATATAAAATCCATAGGCAGAGGGGAAAGAAGCGTAAGTGGGCTCTTGCCATCTGTTCCCTTCTTCAAGTTAACGTATGAACACATTTTACCAGCCAACTTCCAAAATATTTAACAAACAAGTGTCTGACCATACCCAAGCTACCAATCCTGCAACTTCTGGCTACCCATGTAGAGAAAAACATGAATGTGGCCCTCAAATTAAACACAAAACCACAATGATAAAATAACCAATATCCCAGCATTGCCCCCCTGTCTCACTTTACTAATGGTTGAATGTCAACAGGGGAACCCAATTTTGAGCATTAAGGACCTAACTATACATATATAATAACTGCCCTAAGGACAAACAGCTTCAGTAGAAAGCTATTTGGAGAAGACACCAGGGACAGAGGCGCGTGACCTTTTGCCCCCATCAGCTGCTTCTACATCTCAAATTACCCTTCAGCCATACCCCTTTCTCCACTCCCCAGGTTCCAGACACACGGCTGTGAGGGAAAACCTGCATTGAAACCCAACAAAGGGAAGACTGACCTCAATGGGCAAAGGTGGATATGGAGTTGAGAGGAGGGCCACAGAAGAAGTGTTAAGCATCCCGGTTCTTCCCCCTCCATTGCTTCCCCACTCCAAAGTCATTATTGCTTGGGAAAAAGCAGCTGTGTATAACTTGTTTTTAACACACACACACACACACACACACAGTTACACCCTTACGGCCACTTACGCTGCATTCACATCATACTTTTAAAGTGCTATTATTCTGCTTTCAATAGTCACGGCTTCTGCCAAAGAATCCCGGGAAGTGTAGGTTGTTAAGGGTGCTGAGAATTGTAAGGAGACTCCTGTTCCCCTCACAGAGCTACAATTCTCCAAGTTCCCTGGGAAGAGGGATTGACTGTTAAACTGCTCTGAGAATTGCAGCACTGTGAGGGGAATATTGGTCTCTTAACAACTCTCAGCACCTTTATTAAACTACATTTCCCAGAATTCTTTGGGGGAAGCCATGACTGCTTAAAGCAGAATATCATCACTCTAAAGGTATGATGTGACTGTGGCCTCAGCTACTGTTGATGAACAGGTTTTCAGTGGAACATGCCCCACTGTGAAGCAGTCTGGCCTGTGGGCCACATGGTGTGGCATGATTGTTCTGACATTGTTTGCAGAATCCTCCAGGGAAAATTGCCATTCCAAAGACATCTGAGATTTCACTGTACTGTTCAGCTGTTCCAAATACCTCCATCTGTCTGCCCTTTCCTCACGAGGAGCAATGTTCCAATTTGCCTAATTTATCTTGAGCTAATGATTCCCATCCTGAACTGTCTTTCAATACCTGCCCAATTTGAATTTCCTGAGACAATTTTGCCTACTATACTTTCATTCAACAATACTAACCTGTGTAGAAGATTTGAGAATGCCAATCACTTTAATATTCAGCAGTGGGACTTTTAAAGTTGGCACTGATATAGTAATTTCATTCTCATTTGCCAGGAAATTTAATAAAAAGTCATAACATTTTTAAAAAAATATGAACTGACATTTTCACTTAAAACAGAACACTAAGCAAGCTTTTTGGGTTTTTTGGCAATTCCATTCATACTAGAATTGGTACCCAAATTACACCTTTGCTTGGTTGATCCTGTCATATCATGCTCTGATTAACTGCTGTGAACATCTTTTATTTTTACTATAATTAAGACTTAGGGAAATAGTGAAATGGAGAAGCCCTGGGCTCCTGCTGGAAGGAAGGGCTGGGTATAAATAAAATAATAAATAAATAAATAAATAAATGAATTATTGTTGATGATGACAGCTTGTATCCTCTATAGTGCAGTGTTTCTCAGCATTGGGTCCCCAGAAGTTATTGTATAAAAACTCTCATCATTCCTGACCATTGGCTCAGCTGGCTGTCTTAATAGACATGCACAGAATTGTGACATGACATAGTTCTCTGTGTGTGTGCACGCGCACATGTCTGTATTTCTTTAGGTACTGAGGGGTTGCTTCTGCTACTGGTGGACCACAGAGTCATGACATTAAGCCAGTGTTAGCCCTGGCATAGCATCCATCTGGTGTAGCAGGACCACAGGAATGCCTTGCCTGATTGTATTGGGTTTCACTTTTTAAAAGTGCGTTTCAAATAAATTTAGATAGGGGAATGTTCTATTTTTTGTCATTAGCCACCCCACACACACACCTGCATCATCATGTCCTTCAGTAACATACTGATATGCAACACTACATGATACACAGCGTGTTGTATCCAAAGGGCTGTTTGCACGAGTAGAAGACTTTTTTGCTAATGCAAAGGTGGCCTCATTTTCTGCAGATCCCCCATCCGTATCCCTCAGAGTTCTGGAGTCTCTGACCCTCAGGTCTGTGCTTTGGATGGTAGGGGGCACCAGACCAGAGGAGGGACAACACCAGTCCTATTCTATGGTAGGAACAGATTTTTGGGTCCAAACCTCTGGGTCTGTAATTAAAATACAGGATTTAGAGGATTAGATTTTTCTAGGTAGACTGTTTTGTATTGAGAACAAAATAGTTCTAGACACAAGTTCCACAAGATTCAAGTTTCACAGATAAAAAGAAATAAGCCTAAACTCAGTAGCAGTTGGTGGGGCACTCACCTATCCTCCCATCACCCACGTTGCCATGTTGCTACCAGGAGATAGAGAGGGGTGTTGGGGTGGTCAGTGCAGTGCAAACACACCAGCTGAGCTAATCTAGTGCCGACATTGCTGTCACTCCCTCCTCCCCCTGTACCTTCTGGTAAGCAGCAGCAACACAGGCAAGCAGAGATCAGGGGAGTGCCACTGTCCTCCTGACCACCACTATCTAAACAACTATGTGTATATCTACGGTTACTGAAAGGACATATAAAAATGACCATTTCACTCTGACTGTTTCACACACACACACACACAAGAGAGAGAGAGAGACAACACACATTCTACAACCATCTTCCACTCAGTTGCAATCCTCCATTACTAGTTATTGTCATAGAAATTTGTATATGCAGAGATTGTCAGCGGTCTGAGATGCATGTGTGCCAGCGTGTGTATTTACCTAAGTATCAGGCCTTTACCCTGAATTTAGGTCACTGAGACTTAAGACTTAGTAAAATAAGAAAAGCTATTTTATTTCAGAAATACATAGTAGATAGGAAAGGCATACCAAGTTCTAACTAACTAAGTTGGAGGCGCAATGCCCAGATGTGGGTATTGCCCTCATGGCTCAAGAGAGTGCGTTAAGACAAAGATGTCTCCTCTCTCCTCAGACAGTCGAAGAAGAGAACAAAGGAAGGAGGGGCAGGTCAGCTTCCCTGAGCATATCAGTCTACAATGGAAGGAAGTTAGGCAGAGAACAGCACAGGTAAAGGCAGGCAAGCCTAGCTAGCTGGAGGACCCTAATTCCATCTCCCTTCTGGAATACAAACAAAAGAACCCAAACAGGAGTTGCTCTTGCCCCACTTCCAATAGTTATGAATTATGAATGCAAATATTTATTGGAATTCACTATAAAATTATCAGGATTAAGCATTATGTGCAGATTGGAGTGCTGCATGCTTGAAAGAGAATTTCAAACATTCTCATATGCTAGGACTACCTGTGGCATTGTCTGGAGGCTAGCTGGAAAGTGTAGTTTGCTTTATACTCATCCCTAAGGGCAGATCCACTCTAAAGTAGACACTTGAAATTGTACAATTGATGCATCAAGTACACTAGGGCTTCCTGCAGCAAACAAAATGTAGATAACACATATGCCCAAGTTCAAGCATCTGAGTATCCTGGTTAAATTGGAGATCTCAGACATTTATCTGTGGGTGTGTAAAGATGCATACAAATTGACCATGCTTGCATGCTTATACCAGTACCCAATGTCCATGCACCATCTGTGCTTGCCATGCTACCATGAGTCGCTGCTAACTTGCCTCCGGGTGTGGGGCAAACTTGAAATCTGGGCACACCTTGTTGTACAAAATTACAAGAAAAATGTGTGCATATAGAAATGGACATCAGAGAAGTTTAAGTCAGAATGATTTCAACAAAAAGGCAGAATGAAGGGTTTCAACCTTTGCATCAGTTTCTGAAACCAGTGGAAAATTAAGATCAACTGTACAAAGGTGGTACCATTTCTCTTACCCATCAGCACTGTGCATGCTCTGGACATCTGCATCTGAGCTGATGCTTCTTCCTTCTTCTGCTTTCACACTTGCAATTTCTCCTTTAGTGCCTGTCTTGAAAACCTTCCCACTGAACAGAGATTTAAAGAACAGGGAGGTAACAGTCACAATATAGAACCTAGTTACCTATTTAACATGTTTCTTTTGTTGGTATTCATGAGAAGTGATTTATACACCATGGCATATTTTCATGGAAGTTTGTCCTCATATGCTTTACAAGTTTTAATCAAAATTCAAAAATAATGAATTCAGGTATTATGACAAAGGTGTGTGTTAATGAAAGAATGTGTCTAAGCTGCAGTGCTGTGTGCCTTCTCTACAACTATTGAGATAACATGAAGGGTAAATCATTTTTTCTAAAGGGACAACTTCAAAAAGTATTGCACCGTCTGTTATTTGCACTCTCTTGTGTTTGGTCCTTATTCCTGATGGCAGAACCTCGGGCATTTGTGTGCTTGAACTGCACAAAACCAAGTAGCAGACAGCAGCAATTACCCTGTTTCTTGCATTACATTTTGGCTTTGTGAAGTGACTGTATGGAGACTTCCCAGGAGGATTCCTACGCCCGTGCAGCCTCTGAGACGACCTCCGTCTTGGATGAAACTTATCCAGTTTTAAATTCAGTCAGAAGGGTCTTTTCTGACTGGGGATAATTTCTTCCGGATAAGGAAGAAATGTGAGATCCACCACATAGTTTTGTTTTGATTGTTGGAGTCTGGAATTCGTCAGAATTGTCTGTCTTCCAGCAGTTCAGACAGAGCGTGGATTTTATGCTAGCTCAGCTGGATAAGTGACCCGTTGTTTTTTTTAACGGACTAACAGGCAAACATCCATCCTCCTGTCTACATTTATCATTTTCTGATCTATACAGCTAAAGAGATTTGTCAAAGTAACGGCAATTAAGATAACCTAGGTGAGGTAAGACTTTCCTTTTTTATTTACGGAACTAAGGGGGAAGGAAATATAAATAGCTTATCTTTTTTTTTATTGCAAAAAGCTGACATGGAAAATTGCATTTTAAAGATTACAACGAATGAGAGATTTCTGATTGGAAGAGTTAAGAAATCTTTTTGATTTATAAGATTTTTGTGTAATATATGTAAGGGACTATTTTTCCTGATCTACTTTTTTTTTTGACGAATCTGCTCATTCTCTCTGCTACTAGTTGTTTGGACGCTGTGAACTAAAAGCTGTTTTTGCACTTTGGGGCATTTTAGAGATAAGGCTGTCTAGCGTGTGACGTTAGTTGGTTGGAAAGATTAACTCCTTTGTAACTGGATAAAGAAATAAACTGCTCTTTGCTTGGGACATTGAAAATTGAAGGAGTTTTGTTCTTTTGGTTTTAAGAATGACAATTAAGAAGATCATGGATGTACAAGAAGGGACTCTATTTCTAGACATGCTTCAGAAAATAATGAATGGGTTTAACTCAATAAAACAAGAACTGAGAAATAATAGACAAGTGTGGAGAATTGAATTTCACGAAATGAGACAGGAGCTGAAAGAAACTCAGGATTCTATGAGAAAGGAGAATAAAGATAGATCTGGAAAACAAAAAAAGGATGAAAGAGAAATTAAAGGCAAGGTTCAATCTATGGAGATTGGCTTAAATATGAACATGAAAAAAGATTTGGATTTCCTGGCTGTGACGGATCCTGGAGATAAATATTACAGTTTGGAATGCAGCGCTGTCCCTGAAGGAATTGAAGAGATTGGAGATAAAGATATTATCAGTTCAAAAAAATTCCTGGACTGGAAGGATTTGATGGAACTCGAAATGGAGAAAGATAACAGAATTAATCCCTGTTTTGTGTCAATGGAAAAACCCTCAAGAGATGTACTAGTGTATCATGTGGAAAAGAGGAGCAGAGATGTGGCTTTGCAACAATACTTCAGTGTTACGTTTGGATTTGATGGTAAGAAAATATCTGTGATGGAGGAAATTCCTATCAGACTTTTATTATATGACTATGACAGCAAGATTTTTGGGTGCGTAAAGATGGAAGATGGAAGATGGACCCAATATGGATAATGACAGAAGAGCGATTTGAAATTACTGGACTTAGTAGATTTGATGAGTTGGATTAATTGACATGTTTATTTAGAAAAAAAAAATTGATTGACATATATCTCAAGGTTTGGAAACTTCTCTTTGACTTTTTGTGGAAGATTAAAATGATATGATGTTAATGAGATTTGAAACCAACTAAGATAACTGTTGGAGGAAGGTGATTTTATAATCTATTAAGAGATAGGTCTGTTATATATTATAGATTTACAGTTGAATTATAGTGATTTGAAATTACTGGATTTAGTAGATTTGATGAGTTGGATTAATTGGTATGTTTATTTAGAAGAAAAAATTGATTGACATATCTCAAGAATTGGAAACTTCTCTTTGACTTTTTGTGGAATATTAAAATGATATGATGTTAATGAGATTTGAAACCAACTAAGATAACCGCTGGAGGAAGGTGATTTTATAATCTATTAAGATATAGGTTTGTTATATATTATAGATTTATAGCTGAACTATGACAAATCGGAAGTCAATATTTTTATATATATGTATTTTTTTCTTTTTGTATTGTATTAGTTATTGATTTGTGTTGTTTTTTTTGTATTATTTTGGTTTTGAAAATTAGAATAAAAATTAATTGAAAAAAAAAGAGAAGTGACTGTATGGATTCCAATTCATCCATAAAAATGTTTAATTACCAGCCCTCTCAAATATTTTCTAGGGCTTTTTAATTTTCTCGCAATAAACATTCTTCATGCTGCAATAAGTATAACAGCCATGAACAACCAGCATTTACAACACCTGTCTTCTGTATCATTGCTCCATTTTGTTGCACACATCACTAAGCAGGAACAAAAAAGAAGGCAAGTGGACACAGAGTTGTCAGTAGGACATCACTGGAACTTAAATATTTTAAGAAGAGCTCTGCTAGATCAGACTAAGGACCTATGTAGTTCAGCATCCTGTTTCCCACAGCGACCAACCAAATCCCCCCAGGAAACCAAGAAGCAGGACACAAGGGCAATAGCACTCTCCTGTTGTTGCTTCCTAGCAACCAGTATGCAGAGGTATGCTGACGCTGAACTTACAGGTGGCATACAACCATCATGATCAGTAGCCACCAATAGTCTTATCCTCCATGAATTTGTCTAAGTCTCTTTTAAAGCCATCTAAGCTACAGGCTGTCACCGTAGCTCCAGGCAGTGAATTCCACAAACTGATCGTGCACTGTATAAAGAAGTACTTCCTTTGGATGGTCCTGAATTTCCTGCCAATCAGTTTAATTGAATAACCCCGTGTTCTAGTATTATGAAAGAGAGAGAAAACAACTCCTTTTTAAAAAGTTTAATGTTAATGAAACATAGCAAAGAAACACCTGATTTCACTAATCTTGTGGTGCAAGTCCACAAGATAGAATAAATATTTTGTTTGTATGCCAAGACATTTACATAAGGAAGCCATGGAGAATACACAAAAGTGAGCCCCGATATGCCATTTCTGAACTCCTTCTCAAAGTAGAAACCAATTATGAATCACACATCCTTTAAATGTTCCCTTAAATGTTCCAAATATAAGTGAAGCAGACTAGAAATCCTTACTGAAAGAAAAAAGTCTAATATTAATTACCTTTTGCTCCATTATAAATATTACAGCTATGTTTTGTACAAAACATCAGTCATAATTAGCGGTTTACTTCCTATCTTGGAAGTTTGGATGCAAATAGCAGAACACTCTGGAGTCTCTCTAACATAAATCCACTGCAGCATTCAGATGATAAAAGAATGTCTCACCCTATTTTCCTGGGACCACTGAAGACTGACTTTGCTCCACTTGAAAAGGAAGCTAGCATATCTTGCTTTGATGTCTCCTCTGAGCTCTTTGGAGACTTATCTTTGGGTTTTCCTCCTTCTGTACCTTCAGTGGAAGAATCTTAAAAAGAAAAAAAACACTTTGAAAAATAATAAAAGGGATTAAAAACAAGTTTCCCAGTTAGTTCATGGCTTAACAAGAAATTTCAATCAATTGACCCATGTTCAGCACCCACACACTTAGCCATGCTTGTCATGAACTGGTTCCGGCTCAGGCCCAGGGCTCAATGCCCAAGCCCAGGGCAACTGATCCTGGCAAGGCACAAACCCGTGCCTCCCCTTACTAGGAGTATGTAAACCAACAACAATCCTGTAAGGTAGGTGCCACCACACCTTAATCTGGTCACCCACTATGGGCCAAAAGGAAACCCAAAGTGCCAGATATAGACCTGCCAAGGATTCCAACAGACAAGAGCTAAGCTACACCTCGTCTTGGAGCCTTAGGCAAAGTATCCAGATATATGACAGTCCATGGTTAAATGGCCAAGGTGCTGGATTCAGAGCCAAATCCCCTCCTGCAATGAACATACACTGGTAAATAAGAAGTAGCTTTATTAAATAAAATGTAAGCGCAGAATTACAGCAGCAAAATGGTTCCTTAAAACCCACACCACTGAAGGCTACAGTCACAAAACAAAATAACAAAACTGCCTAACCTACTCTATACTTACAAAGTGGTAAACAGCAAAATAGCTTCATCGATCCACATCTCCCCAGAGATGTATAGCCTGGATAGCGGATAGAAGATGGAACCCCACCTAGGTAGCATCAGCAACCATAGGGAACAGTGGGGAACAAAGACCTTAGGTCTGAATCCTATGCTTATGGGAAAATGCCCAGCAACAGCCAGGAATTAATTAGCCAAACAGATGATGAAATGCTTTTGGAGTTTTTGTGCCTAATGGTCATGTACTCCCCAACCTTTCCAGGCCAGGTGGCCTTGAACACCAGTCTCCATGGATAAGCAGGTTTCTTGCTTGCAGCCTAATTAACTAGCTTCAGCTGTGAGAACTGCAAAGTCATGCCTCTCAGAGACCCCCATCTCAGACAAGATGTCTTCCCCCAGAATTCTTTGCTTCAGAGCCATTTTAGAAATCAGGCGTTCTTGACAATGCTGGGCCCCTAAGTACATGAGAATCCCCAACTGAAGAATGTAAGTGCAGCTAGATAAGACCAAAGGCCCATTAGTCCAGCATTCTGTTCTCACTATAGCCCGTTAAATCCCCTGTTGTCCAATGGTCCAACTGCTTCCTTAGCTTCTAATGTATCCTCTCATTTAAATCTTCCCCACCAGCGGTGATAGAAATGCTGTCTAAGTGTCTGGAGTTGGTGAGGGATTGGATGAGCAGGAGTAAACTCAGACTGAATCCTGATAAAACTGAGGTTCTGTTGGTGGGTGACAAGGAGAAATTGGGGATTACTAATTTGATGCTCAACGGGGTACTACTGCCCCTAAGAGATCAAGTCTGGAGTTTGGGTGTCATTCTTGACTCCCAGCTATCTATGGAGGTGCAGGTAGCGGCTGTCAGTCGGGCGGCGCTTTATCAAGTACATCTCGTCTGAAGGATACTCCCTTACCTCCTGAGCCACTTGCTTCCCAAAGTAGTACATGCTCTGGTCTTATCCCGGCTGGATTATTGTAATGCCTTATATGTTGGTCTTCCCTGGTTCGTAAGCTGCAACTAGTGCAGAATGCGGCGGCTCGCCTGATAAAGGCAGAGCTTGGAAAAGTTACTTTTTTTGAACTACAACTCCCATCAGCCCAACCCAGTGGCCATGCTGGCTGGGGCTGATGGGAGTTGTAGTTCAAAAAAAGTAACTTTTCCAAGCTCTGGATAAAGGGCAGTCACCGCCGTGACCATATCACCCCAGTCCTTAAGGAATTGCACTGGCTACCTGTGGTTGCGAGGGCCAAATTTAAGATCCTGGCTTTAACTTATAAGGCTCTTCATGAGGCCGGCCCACTCTATTTAAAGAGTCGCCTTCACTCGCTCCAGGGGCGCCGGCTTACAAGATCGTCCTTGAATGGCTCACTTCTTATAGCTCCAGTAAAAGAAGCGAGGTTGGTGAGGACAAAGTCTAGAGCCTTTTCTATCGTGGCTCCTACGCTTTGGAATTTGTTGCCAACTGATCTCCATCAGGCCCCCTCCCTGTTATGCTTTCAGTGGACCTTGAAGACCTGGCTCTTTACCCAGGCGTGGGAAGGGAATTAGGCTGGCAGATTGCAGTTCTTGGGGGGTTAGATTCAAATTTAGACTGGCAGATTGCAGATCTTGGGGGGTTTAAATGTTTAAGCTTTGAATTTTTAATTTCTAATTTTTAGGATTCTGATTATGTTTATATGGGATGTACTTGTGTTTGGTTGTAGGTCGCCCAGAGTGGCAGATTAACCTCTGCCAGATGGGCATCTAACAAATCTCATAAATAAATAAATACATATTTTTTTATTGTTGGTCTTCAAGTTCTCAGCTTATGCTCCTCAATTTTTATTTTTAATTTTTTGTATTCCTTATTGTTTGCTTGCATTTCTTTTGCCAAGGTTTGCATTCCTTTCCTCCCCCCCTTCATTTGGCCAAGACTTCCTATTTTCTGAAGGAAACCATATTGCCTTTAATAGGTTCCTTGATTTGCTGGCATCCTCTTGACTCTGATGGTACTTTTCATGATCTGCAGTATATATTCTAGCTGAGCTAGTACTATTGATGTTTTAAACAATCCCCAAGCACTCTGGAGAAATTTGACCATCTTCATTTTTCCTTTAAATATCCTTTTTATCAATATCCTTCATTTTGGGGAAAATTCCTCTTTTAAAGTCAAATGTGATCAGTTCAACAACACTTATATATTAAATATACAAAATTCCACTTATATACCCCAAATTCTGTGCACAATTTAAGTCCAGGGTCACTGCCTCTCTGGCCCAATTGTTCTAGGGCACAGTCATTTAGGGTATCCAGCCACCACTGCACTTATTTTATTACTTAAAATATTTATCCCACCTTTGTGCTTCTAAAAAAATGCCCAAGGCAGCTAACATGAATAAATAATGAGAGGGGAGATAGAACACAAGGGCAAAAGAACACAAACAGGAGCAGCAGATTAAGACACACACACAAGAATCAGGCACTTAAAAAAAATAAATCAACATTCATCATAGAATCATAGAGCTAGAAAGGATATCGAAGATCATCTACTCCAAACCTTGCTGTTGTAAGAAAGAACAGTACTACTGCATCTCTGATAGATGGTAGGTCATCCTACCAGGAAAATTCAATATACCCATTCCCAAGATGTTATACATTCAACAAAACAAAAAAAGATAATTATCACCACATAGCTTAACAACAACAAAATACCCTGAAACAACTGCGTTTTCTATAGAAGAAAAGTATTAGAATAAAACAGAACTGAAACTTTAGTGTGTATATTACATACGTAGGAGGGCTACCACCTTGCATTATGGTAAACCTATACTGTATTATGATTTATTTATTTATTTATTTATTTAATTGCATTTCTAAACCGCCCTATAGCTAACAGCTCCCAGGGCGGTGTACAACACGATAAAACCACAATATTTAAAATACAAGCAAGTGTGTATTGCGCATACAATTATAAAACATATTTAAAAACAGAGTAAAAGAAAATAAACATAAGATTAAATTAAAATAAAAAGCTTAAAATGCCTGGGTGAAGAGGTGGGTTTTTACCTGGCGCCGAAAAGATGACAAAGAAGGCACCAGGCGTATCTCATCTGCGAGGGCATTCCATAATTCAGGGGCCACCACCGAAAAGGCCCTAGATCTTGTTACTGTTCTCCGGGCCTCTGTATGAGTTGGGACCCGGAGAAGGGCCTTAGACGTTGAGCGGAGTGAACGGGTAGGAACATAGCGAGAGAGGCGTTTTATCAGATATTGCGGTCCAGTGCCGTTAAGGGCTTTATAGGTAAGGACCAACACTTTGAATCTGGCCCGGAAACGTATTGGAAGCCAGTGCAGTTGGGCCAGAATAGGTGTTATGTGGTCGAATTTCTTCGTCCCAGTAAGAACTCTGGCCGCAGCATTCTGCACTAGCTGAAGTTTCCGAATCGTTTTCAAAGGTAACCCTACGTAGAGAGCATTACAGTAATCCAATCTAGAGGTTACCAGAGCGTGAATAACTGAGGCTAGGTTCTCCCTGTCCAGATAGGGTCGTAGTTGGGCTACCAGCCGAAGCTGGTAGAACGCATTTCGTGCCACCGAGGCTACTTGGGCCTCGAGTGACAGAAGCGGATCTAATAAGATCCCCAAACCTGTTCCTTTAGGGGGAGTGTAACCCCATCTAGGGCAGGTCGGACATCAACCATCTGAGCAGAGCCCCCCCCGACCAACAGCATCTCAGTCTTGTCAGGATTGAGTCTCAGTTTGTTAGCTCTCATCCAGTCCATTATCGCGGCCAGGCAGCGGTTCAGTACAGCAACAGCCTCACCTGAAGAAGATGAGAAGGAGAAATAGAGCTGCGTATCATCAGCATATTGCTGGAAACGCACTCCAAAACTCCTGATGACCTCGCCCAGCGGCTTCAAATAGATATTAAAAAGCATGGGGGACAGAACTGAGCCCTGCGGGACCCCATATTGTAGCACCCAAGGACTTGAGTAATGTTCCCCAAGCATCACCTTCTGGAGACGATTTCCAAGATAGGAGCACAGCCACCGCCAAGCAGTGCCTCCAACTCCTAAATCCGCGAGGCGCCCCAGAAGGATACCATGGTCGATGGTATCAAAAGCCGCCGAGAGATCGAGGAGAATCAACAGAGTTACACTCCCTCTGTCTTTCTCCCGACAGAGGTCATCATACAGGGCGACCAAGGCTGTTTCTGTACCAAACCCCGGCCGAAAGCCGGATTGAAATGGATCCAGATAATCAGTTTCATCCAAAAGGGCCTGGAGTTGGCGAGCGACCACGCGCTCTAGAACCTTGCCCAGAAATGGAACATTTGCTACCGTATGCATGTATGATGCATTGTATCATTCATAATGTATGTCTACAGAATTAGTTGCTACATTAGGCCTCTATGCCAGCCTTTGCCAACCTGGTGCCCTCCAGCTGGCTACGGGTGGTGAAAGTTGTAGACTAAAACAGTTGGAGGGCACCAGATTGGCAAAGGCTGCTCTATGGCATGATAATCCTTCTTACAGTATTACACATTCAATAAAGACAGTAAAACTGTAAGAACTCTTAGTGTGACTACTATTATGAAAGGGAAGCAATGTTTTCTGCTATAAAGGGAAATGTTCTACATGCATATGGAACCCGTGCTAATAGGCAGGAACAGGAAAACCCCTGCAAGTATTGAGAATGGTAAGAAGTTTCAAACTTTATTGTAATCTATGGCTTACAATCCTGAGCACAGTTACACACACATCACTGGTTTCAATAGGACTGGATTGTAGCAGATGTAAATATTTTTCAAGTGAGCGCTCTGGGAGTCTTTTTATGCCCAGCGCAGTTAAAGCAAAGTAGGTATCAACCAGACTAATCCATTGGATAAAAGACCAAGGGGTGCCCATTCTAAGAGGAGGAAGTGTATAATAAATACCAAAAATAAGGAGTCAGCATGTGCTAACTCATTATACAGCACTAAGACTATAAAAATCAATTAGGAGAAGAGCTAGGCTTTTCCTTCTGTTATTTTTACCTGGGGCTTTGCGTAGGATAGACCGTCTAACAACATCAGTTCCAAGGAGGGTGGATTGTTTGAAGCGCTTGGCTCTCTCTTCAAAAAACCATTCACCTGTTACTATTCTAAGATGCCTGCATGAAAAAACAAAAACAAAAAATGGTACTCTGATTTAAGTCCATCCACCCAAGAAATCTATGATGCTTTAGAAAACATTAGCAGAAAAAAAGGAACCACATCTACATGATAAGGACCAGCATTTTTACTGAAAATGAGGCACCAATAATTTCACCATTGTTTTGGTTGCAATGATTAACAGTGCAAGGTATATTTAACCTAACATTTAGGTTTGGCCCTTTCAAACACCTGTTAACTATTGGTTACAAAAGAGCCAGGGGAACCAGATATAAGAGCCTCCAAATAATCTTTTTTTAAAAGTTATGAATATTTCCACCCTCTTCCTCACCACAGTCACCAATGTCCACTTGCTTGCCTTCTCTCTCTGGGCTCAATCTGTACAATCTTCCAAAAGGCAAGTGCAACACAAGTAGGAGGTGTTGCCATCTGTAGTCAATGCTTGCATGCTCAGAGAGGACAATGAACAGGCCTGAACAGCCAGGCAGCGGCAGAAGAGGAGGAGGAGCAGCAATGGGCCACTGACGTGCGTGGGACTCATGTGCCCAAGAATGCCAATGCCCAATGCGAATCCTGCCTGGCAGGAAGCATTCTTGTTCAGACCCAGGATGGAATGACATTAGCTACAGACACTACATTATTTGAAAACAAAAGATATACATAACGAAGTTAAAGTCAGAGGTTGAAAACTCAAGGGTGTTGCCAGACCTAGGGAAGGTAGAGCTTACTAACAGGACATACAAACAAGCCCTTTGTTATCCAAATGCACACAATAGAATCCAAGAAGCCATGGTATCCTGAAAGCCTTTCTTACTACATTTTGAATATTTGCATTCCTTTCTTCATTTATTTTTTGGTATTTGAAATGTGGTAAAATGGGAAATATAAATCAATGTTTGTTAAAAAAAAGTTTCAATTTTACCTGGGAGCAACGTTCTGAAATATCTTTTCCCCTTGATAACACATGTTTAAATTAGACACCTGAGTAAAGTTGCTAACAAAGGATCTTATCAGAACTATTAAATCTCCAGGATGTTGATTGTCCTGGGAACCCAGCAGGATTTGCAGTTCAACCATTATACACAAGCAGCCAGCAGATCAGGCGTGCTGATGTTTTATTCCAAGTACGGGACATTTTCAAGTATAATTGCCAACTCTGCACAAGCAAACGCCAAGCAAAGTGTTTTACTAGGCAGTGTCTTACTCTTTTTTCATGACACCTTGGCAGATGCTGACAAGATGGGGTTTTGCTTCAATGTATAAGCACCTTATTCTGAACTACATAAAGCAAAGAAATGCAAACCTTTTGACAAGCAGTCTTCCTTTCCTAACTCCTACACAGCTTTTCAAGGCTCCACTTCAACTGAAAACCTGCTTTTCTTCTCTTTTTGTTCCTCCATGAGAATGAAATCCCATCCAGAATATGTTGAACACCATCACCCTGGACACAAGAACCTGAGAGGCCGTTTGTATCTTCAAGGTATGCTAAGATTCAACACTCTCACTTGAAGCCCAAGCTCTTTGATTCACCAGCTGTAGCTATTAGTGAAAAAAAGATACTCTGGCCATGGAGATCCATGCTCTGATAACTTCCAGATTGGATTACTGCAATGCATTGTATGTGGAACTGATGTAGAAGACAATTCAGAAGCTTTAGTTTATATAGAACGTGACTGCTAGAATTTGACAGGTGTAACCTGGTTTACCCATTTCACTCCAAAAAGCTTAGTTGGCTGCCTACCACTTCCAGACCCAATTCAAGAAACTGTTTCTTACCTTTAATGCCCTAAACAGTTTGGAATGCAAATATATGAAACAGCACATTCTCTTATATATTATCAACCTGCAGAAGGTTGTCTGCTGAGATCCTTCTCTATGTACCTTTTTCATCAGAGGATGAAAGAATTATGAAGATAATTGAAAAGGGAGAGTCACCCCAATTATGTAATTACGCCACTTCTTGGTAGTTACATCCAAATTATGGAATGCCCTCTTCTAAGAAGTTCACCTAGCACCAACACTACTGCTATTTAAATACAAGACTATTTACCTAGGAATTTCAATTTTACTGATTTAATTGAGCAAGTTTTAGTCTGTTTTTATCTTTGTTTGATTTATGTTGCATACCATCTGAAATCTGCTATGATGAATTCCACCACATTTTTTTTTTAAAAAAAGGATGTAGCAACTGTGCACATCTTGCTGCAAAATTAACAAGTGCTGTGCAAATATTTAGCACACTGAATTAATGGCTAACTTCTGCACTCATGATATTCACATGTACGCCTTCTGCATTCATACTAAATAAAGTTTAGCTGGATCAAACAAGGGCCTGAACTGCTATATAAAATGGACTGGATGACTGGACCCCTCACTTTAGATTTCATCCAAGTCATGTTCTTTTGGTGACAGAAAGGCACTACATGGCTAAAGTGAAACCTGAAGAAAAAGAGAGGACACATTCCTGTTGATTTTGTACCAGTACTGGTTAAATTTGTAGCTAGTATCAATTTCTGTATATTTCAGCCAACAGTGAGACAAAAGCATTTTGTTCTTTTTCAAATCCAAAGTGTCTCACTTTCTGGGTTTACACAATTTTGTAATTTAGTGTTTAGAATAAGGAAATTTTGCAAAAATTTATCTAAGGCTACTCTGATATAAAAACATTGCAAGGCCCTATCAAGAAATACCAGAAATATGTATGTATGTATGCATGCACAGTAAAAGGGAAAGGGTTTTTTTTGGTGGCATGATCAACTCAATCCCTCCTCCCCTCCCTTGTTGTTGTTATGTGCCTTCAAGTCGATTATGACATATGGCAACCCTATGAATCAGTGACCTCCAAGAGCATCTGTCATGAATCACCCTGTTCAGATCTTGTAAGTTCATCCAAACTAGAATCTGGGGGTATACGGTATCCTAAATAACTAGCAGTTTTATGGAGGCAGAACCACATAAAATGCCTAGTCCTCCATTCTGCCTCGCTTGTTGATATGAGAACTGGGGTTCATTCCGAGAAACATTAGGCCAACAACTCACGATGAACCATAGAGTAATGAAAAACTCTGTCATCCAAGAAAGAAAATCAATACACTCTTGACAATTATCTCTCAAAATTATTTTTGATCTTTAGGGCAGCACTGGTGAAGGAGTATCTCTTCCGCAGTGCTGTATGGGGAACAAAAACAAAGCCTCTTTTTACCTTTGAAAACGGCCCCCTTCTCCCTCAGGTGCCATTACTACAAGGACTTAGAGAGGAAACAGAAAAGAGCACTTCCTAAGCCTCTTTGAGATCCTTTAATAATGGCAATGCACAAAGAGGCCTTTTTGCAAAGGTGACATCACTACCTGTGCCTGCTTACGAGATCTGCGGAGAGGTTGAAGCCTCCCTGCTCTCATGGGTGTGATAGTGTTGCTCAACAGCACCACATGCTGGAGGTTTTTTCTTAATTGTACGGAGGCTTTGGGGGTCAGAAGTTGATGGGGGCCCCAGGCTAGCCACCCCGCTTAAAGAGATTTCCCGCTCATAACAACTTAACATTTCAGAGAGAAAGAAATGTTTGAGCTGCGACAGCTATATATGCTTTCTGAATCATCAATCCTTTTTTAATCTGCTGTCTAAATCCAAATTTATGTCTTGCATACTTATTCAATGTGGCAGGGTTTATTCTCACGTGCAGCTAGACCTGCTAATAGTATATTATGGGACAATTACTTGACTAGTTGGGGAGGGGCAGTGTGCTGGCTGCTGTTGTAATAGGGAAAAAAGGTTAGAATAAACCCTGGAATGTGGCAACTGTCTGATATAATTAGCACTCTCTACCAAACAGAGAGGGGCATTTGACAAAATTAGAAATCAAAGCTTTAATTTGTTTGCAAGCACACAAGCCTCCACCCACATTTTAGGCTGCTTCTTCATAATGATAATAAACAGTTTCGCTAACTGTTTTCTGTTGTTCTAGAAAATTTACCCAACTTGCTATATTTGTAGGGTAAAATCAAATATTGAGGTACTCTAACTTCAGTAATAATGTGAATGCATGTGATATGGAACACCTAGCAGTCATCCGCCCCCAATCGTGTACAAGCAGAAGGTCCAATTAAAAGAACTCAAAGGCACTCAGGTAAATACTTATTACAAGGTTGCCGCCCTACAATCTCTCCCTCTAAGGTGAATCTGGAGTGGGGGAGGAGAGAAGACTGCAGGGAGATTCCAGGCATCCTGTTTCCTCTTTAATTGGATTTTCTGGATTCTATGTCATTGGGACAGATCTGCGACCATCACTCCTATGGTATGCTAACTAGATGTGTGTTTATCACACCTACATTCTGAGTCTCTCAATGAAAAGAGCAGTCGTGGCGGGCATTTATACCTGCAAGATGGTTTGCCCACCATTACCCATTAGGGAAAGGCCGTTGGTTAGTTACAGAGCATCTGCTTTGCACGCAGAAAGTCCCAAGTTCAATCCCTAGAATCTCCTGGTAGGACTGGAAATGTTCCCCATCTGAAACCCTGGGGAGCCACTGCCAGACAGTGTAGACAGTATTGAGCTAGATGGATCAGTGATCTGACTCAGTAGTTTCCCTCTTCAGTGTATTGCTGAGCAAGTGTTGGATATGCTCTAGAACCCACATTCAGTCAGTTCATAGAGCAGCCTTTCCCAACCAGTGTGCCTCCAGATGTTGTTGGACCACAACTCCCATCAGCCTCAGCCAGCACTGCCAATGGCCAGGAAAGATGGGAATTGTGGTCCAACAACATCTGGAGGCACACTGGTTGGGAAAGGCTGTCATAGAGGAACAGGAAAGGCCTAATTTGGTTCCCACAGAAATGGAGCGGGAACTCTATAATATACTGCAGAATCTTAAGCAATGCATTGAGAGTCTGATATTTAGGAACTCCTCAGTAACATAGAAGAAGTAGTGCTAAAGCTAGAAACTACATTTGAAAACCACTGTCATTTAATGCCAGATAGTTTTCAAGAATGAAAAGCTGGTATAGCACAGTGGGGAGGATAGCCTGGCTGGGAGTCCAGAGTCTGTGAGTTCAAATCCCAGCTTGCTTCTCCCGGGTGTCAAGGGCCAGCTAAAGATCACCCCCACAGTGAGTGGCTCAGGGGTTAAGTGCCCTGCCATCTGTGCAGCTGTGGGCAAGCTGCATAGTCCCAAGGAGCCCACTTGCCCTCCAGCTGGCAGTTGTGGACAAGGAAGGGGCTGGCTTGTGCAGCTGTGGCAAGCTGAGCAGGCCCTAGCCAGCTGGGGAGGACTAGCCTCAGAGGAAGGCAATGGTAAACCCCCTCTGAATACTGCTTACCATGAAATCCCTATTCATAGGGTAGCCATAAGTTGGGATCGACTTGAAGGCAGTCCATTTCCATTTCCACTTCAAGAATGATTTTAACGCCAACATATCTTTATACCTTCCACATAAGCTGCTTAACTGCAGCCATATTTAAATAATTGTGCTATATTTCACAATCACTATGCAGCTAACGTTAAAGTACCCTTCACTTTGCTCTTCACCAGCTAAAAAGGAATCCTGTGCCAAAAGTGGGAAAGGATTACAGAAAGATGACTACTTATTTTATATTTTTCACACATGCAAAGTACAATGGGGACCTGTTCCTAATTATAAAAACACTTAACACTTTCTCTTGCATCTTTCTCTGTTCTGTTAGAGGATACCTGGGGATTTTCTTTCATTGCATTTAATTCCCAACCTACATTGCTTAGTAAAGTGCTTTGTAGTATAATTTTGCTGCTGTATGCTCTGAAATTCAGGGAACTTTTTATTCTTGATAGCTGCCTAATAAGCACCTCCATTTATTCAACAGATCCAAGTGATTTGCTCCGAATTTGCTTTAAACTTTTTCATTGTGTTGGGTGGCCATTATGGTCTTCTACAAGAGCTAATTCCCTGTCTGCTATAATGGCCCACAGCAGGGCTTAGGCCGTGATGCCCCCAGAGATTCTAGAGCCCTCAAGGCATCTTCCATGGCAGTATAAGGTACAAAAAGGCATTTTCACACGTCAGGTGTTAAGGCAGCATTAACTAACAATTAAGGCAGCACTAGCAATCTGGTGTAGTGGTTAGAGTATTGGTTTAGGACCTGAGACACCAGGATTCAAATCACTGGCTGACCTTGGTTCAATCACAGTCTCTCAGCCTAACCTACCCCGTGGTTTGTGATGAGGATAAAATAGGGAGGAGGAGAACTATATACACCCCCTTGAGCTCCTTGGAGAAGACATACCAAGATAATAATAAACAACATCTTTAAAATGTTAACGCGCCTCCCTTTATCAAGTATGCATGATATCATCACTGGATAGCAGGGAACTGTAAATGGTAAAATGAGGCATGACATGAACTAAAGCTTCTAAAAGATACACCACCACTACCACCACCACCCTTAGCTGCTAGCTTACAGGGGTAGAAATCTTGCTTGGAGTTCAGAGCAGTAGTGGCCATCAGTGCAGGGCAGTGCTGCTCATCCAGCTTCCCAACACTGTGAGTTGCTACCACATACCGAGTGGGAAAGGGTCAAGGCAGCCAAGAGCTTGGCACGGAGCAGGTGCAGTGGCAGAGCCAATCAGACACTCCCGATGCTACACCTGCACTGCACTAAACTCCCCACTGCCTTGCCCCTGCCCCTCTCAGTAACTAAAAGCTTCCTGGTTGGGAAGCCAGGTGAGCGACGCTGCCCCACCAGCCGCCGTTGATACAGAGTAGTGGTTGGCAGGCTGTGTTACATCTGCGTACAGATAATTGTAGGTGGAGCAGAGATTAGCTACCGCAGGGATTGCCAGACTTCATGCTCGCAGAATCTACTTACTCTATTAATAGAACCCAGAGATCCATAAACTGGAACCTGGTGCGAACAGCATACACTTAGGAATATAGAATTATGAACCCAGGAATTTGTTTTGAGAGCCAGAATTGACAATCCATCAACACAAATATATACCAGGCTTTCTTTATTTCAGCAGTAGTTTAGGGCAGGGTTAGAGTCATTTTGTTGCTACTATTGTTATATAAAAGAGAATCAGAAAGTCTTGCCTATCTACTGCAATTCATTCAGAGATCAACTGGTAGATCCAGATTTACCTTCTGCCCTTCTCATCCACAGAGTTGAGCTAGACTTCTTCCTTACTAAGTCATGAAATTTCCTGATTGGAACTTATCTAAGTCACCAAAAGGGACTGCCAAGGAGATGGAGGTCCGAGTATGCTTTAGCAAAGGCAGCGGAACCTGCCTGTACTTGATGGAGGCCCTTATCTGGGTTACCCTTGACTCCAGAGGTGAACAACATGGAGACCAGCAAGGGGGCTCTCTCAATTGCGACATCCTACCTAGGGAACCTTGCCTAGCACCACTCTCATGTCTTTTTGGCATTAGGTGAAGACCTTTTATTTACACTCAACTGCTGTGATTGTACGCTTTTACTATGTTTTTCTACTGCTTGTTTTTATGTCATTGTTTTAATGGTGCATATGAGAAAGAGAGAAAGAGTGTAAAACCCATTCCAAACCCATCCCATTCCAAACGCCTATGTGCATCAGAACCAATTTGTGTGGCTGGCAGCACAGTAGCTTTAGGTGGCAGCAGGGGCCTCTGGTGGTTCCCATGGGGAAATTGCGGGTCTTGTGAGAGCTCCCTCGGGGGCAGGGGGGCAGCAAGGGTAAAAGTGGCTGCTGCCCTACAGACAGGAGCCATTTTCTTTGAACTTCCTGAACAAGTTCCAGTTAGCATGAAGAGCCGGCAACCAACCTTCTCTCAGACACGAAGTCAGTATTAGTTGAGTGGGTGGGCAGAATTTCAAAGGTAAGGGGGTCTCCCATATAAAATCTTGGAGAAAGAGCTCAGGACTCGCCCCTAGCTCAGGAGGGGTCGGGTCTGACATGATTCTCCTCAGGTTGCCCAGTGGGATCCCAGACGCCTTGCCTGTGCCATAACAGGGACTGTACATTGGCCAGCTCCCAAGGGTGTTTCCTGACTGGCCAGCTGAGAATACTTGGCTAACAGGAGGGGCTGTCAGAATGAAAATCCTTTGCCCTACTGCCATGCCAGCCACACTTACTTGCTGTAAACAAATTAAGCTGTGGCCTATGTTACCCCTTAAGGTGCTTGCCTGTACTTATTACCTCTCCAAGGAGCCATCCCCTGAGTCTGTCACACATGAAAGAGACAGAGACTTATATTTTATTGTTAATGTGTTTACTTGTCTAGTAGGTGCCTTGGAAGATTAAATTTCCAAGGGTGGAGAACTTGTGGCCCTCCAGATGCTGCTGAACTCCAACTCTCTCATCTGCCCCAATCAGCATGATGATGGGAGTTCACATCCAACAACATCTGAAGGGTCACAGCTGAGGTTGGTGGCTACAAAGCTGCTTGCAGGAGGCAGGAGAATATACTCATCCAGAAGGAGACAGTTTATCACCCTCTTTAGGTCAGTCCCAAGCATGGCTTCACTACCCCAGGCCTACTCCATCACCTGAATGTTCATACTGCCTGACAATGGCATCATAACAAGAGGTCAGAAAATCTGATTTGCTGTCAAAGTGTATCCAAGAACAAAACTTACCCAATCTTATCACACACTGTGCATTTCCAGTTGCCACCAATTCCTACAACACGGCATTTGTTGCAGACTCTGAGTCTGCATGCTTGGCAGACATCCCCTCTATCAAAGATTAAGCCCAAATTTTTCTGACAGCGAATGCAAACCCTGCTGTTATCCTGCTGGTAATGGCGTCCACCTTTCCTTTTGGCTTCCAACAACTCATTCTTCAATTTTCTGGAAGGAAACACAACAAACATAACTTTCACAAAAATGCGTTGAAGTAAGCATATTTTCCATTTCATAAAAACCTACAGAATGGCTCAAACATGCAAGACCATCACCTGATGAGAGCAGTATCAAAACCTGGCTTGTATGTGTGACAGAGCCATCACAAACAAGATCTTCTTCCATAACTTTTGTAAAGCAGATTGTTTTTCAGTGGAGTCCATTCACATATTCATCTACTGAACATGACATTAAACGAACAAGACATTGGTTTAGACATAAGTTGCAGCCTGCACATTAAAATACAAAATAAGGTGAAGCACAGAAAATAATTTCTGATTGCAGTTGTGCTCTTCATGAGGGCTAGTCCAAGACATTCTGCTGCTTGAGGTGAAAGACAAATAGCGCACATGCGCATGTACACACACACACAATGTCCCAAAGCAGAATGGACTGGCAGCTGAATATGTGGCTGCATACACACCATACCTGTAAAGCACATTCAAAACACACACACACACACACACACAGAGGGATGTGTAATTTACCCCTCACAGAGCTTCAATTCCAAGCACCCTGAATGAACTACAGTTCCCAGGATTCTTTTTTTTAAGTGAAAGGAAATGTGCTTTGAATGTGCTTTAAAGGTATGGTTATGGTGTGTACGCAGCCTTAATTCAACACTGATGATATGAACAGCGTCCTCTGCTGCATCAGAGGGCAACAGACCAACTTAGAGGGTGCAGTGATACATACACAGATCCACCCTCCAATACCCTGCCACCACTTCCTGCCCCCTCCAACATCTGCCACATGAGGCAGCCACCTCACTCTGCCTAATATCCTTAATCTACTTTTGAATATTAAACCTACTAAAACAGTATCACCTGTAAAAGAATGAACGAACTGTGGGATGCAGAATGGCTAAAGCAGAAGCAAATTATCTGGATCACATGCATAAGAAGTACTCTGGGGGGAAAAGTTGCACTGGACCTTACTCTATAGCATGGATATTTAGCTGGGATCTTAATTCACTTTTCTCTTATTTCACTGAATTAACTTTTCTCAGTGTCTAACAGGATTCAGTGGCTAACCTTGGCCAATGTCTTTTCATCTCAGATCCGTAGATACAATCATCACAGAGAAAGATGACAACCATGGTGGCAGTGCACATGCCCACTAAATAGAATGTTGTATTCAACATAGTGTTAAGGCAAATGCTCCATCAGTGCAAGGATTTTTCCTCTTCTCCCCCCCCCACCTCCCACATACCCCCTTGCTTTGTTCTAGGGATTCCCCTAACCCTCCAGAACAAATTTGGGGATGGCACAGGGCACACACAGGGGGAGAAGGGAAAGTTCTGTTGCACTAGTGGTAATCCTTGCACTTGTGCAATTATTTAGTTGAATATTGCCCAGTGTTGTTGTTGTTTTAAGAAATACACTACCAGTGTTCCTTAAATGGCAAACATCACTGATAATCCCAGGCTGCACAGCATGCCCACATCTAACATAGGAACACAGAGAGTTTCCAGTTGGTCAGTAAAGCCCCTTTTAGCCACATCACCAAGATGAATTTCTTACCTAGGATCATAATCCTATACAACTGGTCTGAAGAATTCTGTATTTCATATTCCAGAAGATTATCATAATTTCATTATGTTAGGCCTCCAAACACACGTGTTTCTAGACAATGACCAAACCTAGTTTTTAATCTGAGTATCAAGGGCCAAATCAGACAACATGTGAAATGTGTGGCTGTATTTCACACACCTGGGGGTTTTTCTATAAAATTGTAGCTATAGGAGTTGGGAGTAGAGGAGAGAAGAGAGGGAAATCCACATCAGGACCATAGTGCACAAAGAAGGGATAGGTAAGCCCACACCACACGCTGCAATCCTGCTTCTCTCCTGGAGGGAATAAAAGCTTTGCAGGGTAATTTGATGGTACTACAGTATGGAGGGGGGAGAAGTTTGACCCTCTCCCATGTGGTGTTCCCAGTCCTGCTTCTGCCTCCCCAACTGCAGGCTTAAGCACAAATGCTTTAACAATAGGTGAAAAGGAAAAGAAGAAAAAATTGAAGGACAAAGACTGAATATAATTCCATATGATATCTATCTGGCTAGGGGAGAAAAGGCATGTTATGAACTATTAAATTGTTCTAAATTTTTAAATTGTGTTTTAAATTGTTTTTAAAAGATGTGTTTTTAAATTTGTATATTTGTTTTAATGTTTTTAGTTACTGTAAACTGCCCAGAGAGCTTCGGCTATGGGGTGGTATATAAGTACAATAAAGTAAATAAATAAATAATATTAAGTCAGGGTATAAACAATAGCTCTAGGTGATGAAATAGTAGTGATACTTAAGAACATGCTGGCCTCAGTTTAATTCAAGCCTTTAGACATGTCTCTGAAATTAAATGCAATAAATTATGTTAAGCTCTTCATTACTAAAACAACAGATTAATAATGATGTCCTACTTTAAAAGACTTTTCTGTGTACTTAATAAAATTAAACGAACAGTCAGTCCTTACAGAGCTGCTCAAGTTACAACTGTGGGGCACAATTTAGTCTAATGTGCAGTGCAGAAACTGCAATTCCAATCCTCAAAAGATGGTTTTGTTTTCATATACCTAAAATGAAACCAGAGCATTCTGCTACCTCTCTTTCTTCAGCAACCATCAGAATCAACTGGAGCTAATAGAAGCTTCCAGCTGCTGAACATGAAGAGGCTCTAAAGATGCATTGTACTATCCTGGATCTAGGCTGAGCCAAGATTTATGCTTACTTTACATTTTTCTTTGTTGCTCATTATTTGCCAGAGCAAGTTGCAGAGATAACAATTAAGCCTTTCTAAAACCATGCTCCTTTTGTAAATAGAATAAGCCCACACGTGGGGGTTGGACATGGCTGACAAGGACAATCAAGCTAATTTGTTCTATGATGGCCTTGCAGCTGCTCCACCTACACCTGCTAAGTGTAATGCAACTGTGCAATGCAATGTGATTAGGGTTGTGCTGAAAGGGGAAGGAACTGCATCAAAAGAAATTGCCCTGCTTGGGCAGCAAACCACATGCATGCTGCACTGAGATATTGCATTTGTATACAGCATGGCCAGAATATGTGCCATAAATTGTTTGCACTACAGCCAAATATATCAGCTCTGTTCAAATTGGCTCAATGTCCCAATGCACGCCACATTAACATCCCTCTGATGTCTGGTATGGGACTACAGGCTGGTTACAATAATATGGCTTTAGCTGAGCCATCTTGCTTCCACAAGCTTTCCTCGGCACAATTATACAAAGCTTGCAAAACTGCAGTAGTTCAAAGAACAAGTAATTTCTGACTCATAAAACACTTGAAATGAGAAATACTGTGTTACATGCATTTTTACCCTTTAGAGATTGGATACCCTAGAGAAGATCAAAACTTTTATCAGATATAAAATTCATAATGCTTTGCTACAGAAGCGTAAGAGTGTAACTCTGCCAGGATAATGATAATTCTTATTCTGATGTTCTCTCCATCCACTCTTATAGGTTTCTGTTTGGATTTATGCTTTACAGTTATTTTGATTCTTCCAAAAAACTCAATCAAACCTGTGTCCTAGGCAAGTCCTAGGTAGGCAGCCAGTGATTGGACTATAATGGTCTCAAGCAGTTATGGTAGCCTATCCCAAGTCTCACATCTAATTTTAAGGGCCAATTAAATTGATAGTTAAATGGAACTTTCATGTTCAGAGTCTGTACACTTTTGAGGACAAGGTGCTGGGGAAAAACAGAGGTTTGGCCATCACCTTCATGGCCTACTCATGAGCAAATTCTTTTATTTCTGAAGGCCCTTTGAATTTCAGGTGAGGTTTGATGAATATCATAGGCAGGGCTGCAATAATGAGAAAGACTTGGATCCAGGATTAAGAAATGTTGACTGTAAATCAGACCCATTTTTACAACAAAATGTGAACAATCTGGGAACTATCTAGAACAGTTATGGGAGAAAATACCCACCCTGGCTTTAAAGAGCATCTTGTACTTCCTATTTAAATGCCTCAGTTTTCGTGTTTGACCCAGCATAAGCATGATCCTATGATCATGCTTATGTAGTCAGAATACCTTCTACACACAAAAGAATTTATTTGCAAACTCAGGGTAACACTGCAAGGTTGCAGATATTGAAAAATCTTCAGGGGGAAATATAAGACCCCAAAAACAGCCCTGTAAGAACTCAATGGCACTGAATGTTGAGACTCGGGGGCAGGGGAAACAGCTGATAGCAAGATGGGAGGAATGGAATGGAGAGGCTAGAAAGGGAGGATGGATCCAGAGAAATATAAAGAACAGGATGTTCAATTGCATTGTCTGAATAGGTCACTTCCTGGTTCACATGAGAAGCTATTTTTAAACATCCCAGGGATTGAATAGAAATCAATGGACATGTCAAACCACAATTTGGCATTAGATTTGAGGGGAAAGATAGGTAGGTGATTCTGCCTTTGGGTTGGTAGATTTATAAATTTTGTGGTGAAGATGTTGCTTTTATATATTGATTGTTATAGGTAGTGTTGACTGTATTTGTATTTTATTTATTTTAAACTCTGAACTACTCAGAGGTGATTAGGTGGTATACAACTGCCTAAACAAACAAACTATATGGCAACTTAGTCCCTTCCAGCTCTTAAATTATATGCTTCCATAAAAACAGCAGCTTCCATACTAAACAACTGAAAGAAAATCAGTGGAAGGACTTATGTAATATCAAAAGTGACCCAGAGAATGGTCTAATGGTACATGTTGCAGGCCATTCTTTGAAGACAAGTAGATCTGGGCCTAGCCCAGAACTGGAAGGCACTATGCAGGAGCCCCAGGAATGCAACTCCAAGCCCCTTAGAAAAAGGAAGGACACAAATCAGACAAACAAATAAAATGCCCCACTTGACATGTTTGATAGTACCGTTCTTGATAAAGCCAATTCAGATAGCCACATTTTATATATACTCCCTTCCTTATTTCCTTGTGGTGTATTCAAGAGTGAATCACTGAATGACTGGGACAACGTGCTCTGATTTCAAAATTGGAAGAATTAAGTGTTCCAAGAGTACAAGAGATGGAGGAGAAGAATGAGTCATCAGATCTCAACCTACCATTACCACAGCTTCTAAACAGCCACTAGCTAGCTGTGTCAAACACTATGAAAAAAGAATATTGTGCATCAGTAGAATAAACTCACTTGCAGCTCAGTTACATACTTTTGCCAAAAGCCAGAACTAACTTTTAAGACTAAAATAAATAAAAAGGAATTAAAGGAATAAAAATCTAAGTATACTAGTAAATCACAGTGTTCAAATATCCCATTACAATGGGTCTTGCATCTTTCCTCCCCTAGTTTGAAAACAAATGGAATCTCAATGTTCAGAGGAGATACTGCATTGTATTTTTTCTTAGCCTACTTGAAAATGGATGCAAGTAAGTTGAGCTGGTATTTGAACTTGAAATGTAGGATTGTATCCTGAACATGCTATCAAATTTCATTTCAGAATTTTACGATCAAGGAACATATCACATTACAGTGTATGTTGTATCTTTCCTTATCTCCAGAGGCAGAGTAGGAGTTTGAAACACGAGTACCAACTCGTAATAAAAAAATCAGCAATTAAAAGCAGTAGAAGGGCCAAACCAATTTAAATCTAAAAAGCTTTTTAAAATGCTGGGAAAAGAAAACAGCCTTTACCTGGCACCAAAAAGCAGCATAGGTACCAGGTGAGCCTCTCTTGGGCGGAAGTTCCACAAGCAGGGCACCACATCCAATGATCCCACTCCTGGGCTGACATCCATCTTACTCTAGCAGCAAGGACACTCAGAGGAGAATGTCAGCAGTTGACCATAGCAGATGAACAGACCTGTTATTTTAGATACCTGAAAGCTCCTAACTTAAACTTAAATATTACAAAGTTGATATAAGAGCTCAGTTAACAATGTTTTCACCAACTACACCTGCAGCGCTACTGGAATTTTCAGTACAACTTTAGCCATGTGGAACATTTAGATACTCAGAAAGTCAGGTAAATATATGCTATTGACACTGAAGCGCTGCTAAGAAAGGGGGTACAAATAAAAATATGGCTAAGTAGTAATTTTAGACAAAGGGTAAAGGGCTCTATTGTACTCTTGATGTTCACAAACTCTTAGACTTTGAGACCTTCCCTGCTTGAATTTTTTCCAGCCATGTACTTCTATTGAAATGTCACATTAACATCCCTCTGTGAAGAGGCACTAAGTGCATTCTGCTCTGCTTGCTTCATGTTACTTACTGCTGTTCCTACAAAGAGAAGGCATGCCTAAACCAACTAAAGTCAGTGAGATGAAGGATGACTATGTCTGCACAACAGCAAATTGTTAGTCATCTGCTGCCCTGCATTTTGATTTTTAAAGCATCAGATTTGTGTTCTGAGCTGGCCATTTCTCTCTGTGCACAGGCAACTTTGTTGCCTATTAAGTATTTCCCCTTCTACTCTCTGTATGAAATTTATTTTGGACACACACATACACATACACATAAATATACATACATACATATACACACACTTGTTACCTGGACAGACAAAAAATAAAATAAAATACAAGCTTATTGTATGAAACTTGAAAGCTAGCTCACTGTTTTGCAATTTTCACTTGGTTCCAATAAAAATATTGGCAGTGTTCACAAGTCATGCTAAGACAAAAATAGCCAAATGCGGTGCTCTCCAGATATTGTTGGACTGCAGTTCACATCATCTCTGACCATTGGCTGTGCTGGGTCAGACTGATGGGAATTGGAACCTAAAAGCATTTGGAGGGCTCACATTGGGTACTCAACTGCTAAACTACAGTTTAGCATGATGTTAAGTTGTGGTGAACCTCTAACTCCCCTCCTCTCCTCTGGTATGGCTGTGAGGACCTCAGAAACTTTTGTTCCTGTTCTTCCTTAACCACAACTGTAATCAGAACTGACAAAGGGTAGTTAGTGTTAACAATAGTTTGTTTGAAACAAGCCCACTTGAAATCAATGGTCTGAAGTTGGCTTGTTTTGAACAAACACTAACCACAGTTCAATGTTTTAGACAGCACAACAAGCTCTGGTTAAGCAAAAATGGAAACGAAAACTTCCAAATTCCTTCTCACAGCTGCATCAGAAGAAAAGGGTGGGGCATGAGCAAGCTCAAGGCTCGCCAAGTCATATTCTTGTCATGCTAAATGGTGAGATGGAAGGGGCCATCGACATGATCCTCCTAAGAACCCTCTCCGACCATGGGGAGTCCAAAAGGCTCACTGGTTTACTGAGGAGCTTTGGGTGTTGAAGTAGGCTGGACATCGGCTACAGCACAGATGGCTCAAGTTATGGTACGAATCTGACCAAATAGAGGTATGAGTACATAGCCATTCCTACCACAGAGCAATGGTGGTGGTGAAGAGAATGTATCTCTCGGCCTCTATTGCATCCTCAGCAAATCACCCAGCAGAACTGTTTAGAGTGGTAAACAGATTGGTCCAGATCAGGGTGACATCATCAACAATGGACTGCTCAATAGCCTGTTGTGAGAGATTTGTGAATCACTTTGAGGGGAAAATTATTTGGATTCATGCTGAACTTGATGCCACAATTGTTTCAGGCTTGTTGGAGGTCCTTTTAGCACTGTCAAATTACAGCTTGTGGGATCAGATTCAGTTGTTGCAGCCCATGAATGAGGACAGGACGCTTGTGGCAGTGAGGCTAACTACGTGACATCTTCATCCCTGCCCATTGTGGTTGGTAAAATCTAATAGGAGGGGATTGACTGGATGGGTCCAGGGAGTAGTCAATGCCTCACTACTGGAAGGACTCATGCCCACTGCTTTGAAAGATTCTCCCTGGATCCAGAGGTTTTTGAAAACTACCATCCAGTCTCTAATATTCTCTTCCTAAGCAAAATGATTGAGACAGTGGTGATTGGTCAGCTGCAGGCATGCCTGGAGGAAGCAGATTATCTAGATCCATTCCAGTCTGGTTTCTGGTCTGCTTTTGGAACAGCCTTAGTGGCCCTGATTGATTGCCTTTAACGGGAGAGAGACAGGGGCAATGTGACCCTATTGGTTCTCCTTGATCTCTCAATGGCTTTTGACACCACTGAACATGTAAGCACTGTATTGCAGTGGTTCTGCTCCTACTTGCAGGGCTGCTACCAGAGAGTAGTACTAGGAGATTCTTGCAAGGTTCCACGGCTTTTGAGCTGTGGGTTCCAAAAGGGTCCATGATGTCTCCTATGGTATTCAACATCTACTTGGAGCTGTTATTCAGGGATTTGGGGCATGGTGTCACCATTATGTTGATGACACACAGCTCTCTCTCTCCATTCCATCTGAATCAGGACAGGCTGTGAAGGTGTTGGACAGGTGTCTGGAGGCAGTGATGGGATGGATGGGGGCCAACAAACTCAGGCGGAATCCTGATAAGACAGAAGTGCTGTGGGTGGATGGTTCCCATGTCTGGGAGTTAGATGTACAACCCAGTTTTGGGAGAGGTGGTACCCTCCTTGGAGGAACAGGTTTGTAGTCTGGGAATACTCCTGGATTCCAACTTATCACTAGAGCCTCAAGTAGCTTCTGTGGCTAGGGTGCTTTTGCTCAGCCTAGACTGATTTGCTAGTTACAGTCATTCCTTGACTAGAATAGCCTGGCATTAGTCGTCCACGCTCTGGTGACTTCCTGTTTGGACTACTGTAATCTGCTGTACCTGCCCTTACTTGACCTTGTAAGGTGGGCTGCCCTCGAAGATGGTCTGTAGGCTGCAGCTAGTGTAGAATGTGGCTGCTAGGCCAGTAAGCAGGGCAGCCCAATGGGAACAAGTGTCATTGGTCCGGAAAGCACTGCACTGGCTGGCAGTGAGCTACTAGGCAGAGAGCTTCAGCTATGGGACGGTATACAAATGCAATAAATAAAATAAATAAATAGGTCCAATTCAAGGTTTCAGTACTAGCATATAAAACCCAAATGGCTTGGAACCCAAGTATCTAAAAGAACACCTTCTTGGACCCTATGTTTGGCAGGTGAGGCCTTGTGGGTGATGCTGCCACTGAGTGCTGCCCAGTTGGTGCTGACCCATGATAAGGTCTTGTCAATGGTGGCTCCCTGTTTGTGAAATGCCCAGTAAGGTGTACATGTCTCAATCACTATTGACTTTCAGGAGGAATTTGAAACATTCCTGTTTACCCAGGCATTTGATGGCTGAAGGGGACTGTTCTTGCCAACACAAAGATCACTGATGAAAGAATATTTTTAAATTGTGTTTTAGAACTTTTTATTGTATTTATGTTTTGGAATGTTTTAACTGTTTTTAATATGTTTTTATTTTCTTGTTAAATTGTTTTATGTTTTCTGCCCTGGGCTACTTCAGGAGGAAGGGCAAGATATAAATTCTAATTCTAACAACAACAACAACAACTGTTTAGTATGTCTTACTACTATGTTGTTTTTTGTGTGAATAGCAACCACTTTGTAAAACTGTCTGCAGGATGCAAAGCATTGGTTTAATTTAGGCCTTGTTAATTTGTGTCACACGGTAGCAGTTTCATACTAGCCACCTATATTCTTAGATTAAACGAAGAGCTTTTATATTAAGAATCAGACAGTATACCATATAAGTGCCACATAAAAATGTACTATGAGGGTTAATAAGCTAATCCCTTCTAAATGGAGGATAAAGATTATTCAACAGCCATCTGAGTCAGGAATGTGATTACTGCATCTCTGCGAGAGGGGGTGGTCCCTGGCTGCCTGGAAGAGGTGGTAGTGAGACCACTCCTGAAGAGACCCTCCCTGGACCCAGAAAATCTTAATAACTATAGGCTGGTGGAAAATGTTCCATTCCTGGGCAAGGTCCAAGGCCGGTTCTAAACGGCGGCCAGGTGGGGCCCTGGCCCAAGGGCCCCTGGAGCTATAGGGGGCCCTCTGCTCTCCTTCCGCGATCAGTGGAAGCATCCGCGGACCGCCATCCCCCCACTTTACCTACTTTTCCGTTGTTTTTTGCAGTGCGCAGGTTTGCCATCAATCAAGTTGGTGGCTGAGGTTTCCTTAAGGGGCTGAAGCCTCTGTCGCCATTTTGGCTGATGGCACGCATGCGTGCTACACACGTGCGTTGCTGCCATCAACAAAGATGGCGGCAGAGGCTTCAGCCCCTTAGGGAAACCTCGGCCGCCATCTTGATTGATGGTAAACCTGCACAAGCTGCAAAAAACAATGGAAAAGTAGGTGAAGCGTGGGGATGGCGGGCGGTGCAGAAGCTCTTGTCTTGTGGTCTGTGGATGCTTAAGTTCCGCAGATCGCGGAGGGGCCCAGGGCAGGCTGGTACCCAAGGACCCTGGCATGCCTGGGGCCGGCCCTGGCAAGGTCCTTGAACAAGTGGTTGCGGGCCAGCTCCAGACACTCTTGGATGAGACCGATTATCTGGATCCATTTCAGTTGAGTTTCAGGCCTGGTTTTGGCACAGAAACAACCTTGGTCGCCCTGTATAAAATCATAGATCATGATGACCTTTGTCGGCAAAGAGACAGGGAGAGTGTGACTCTGTTGATTCTTCTTGATCTTTCAGCGGCTTTCGATAGCATCGACCATGGTATCCTTCTGGGAAGACTGGCTGAGTTCGGAGTGGGAGGGACTGCATGGTGGTAGTTCCGCTCCTACTTGGCGGGTTGGCTCCAGAAGGTGGTGCTTGGGGAACATTGCTCAGCACCCTGGACTCTCCAGTATGGGAATCCACAGGGGTCAGTTCTGTCCCACATGCTGTTCAACATCCACATGAAACCACTGGGTGCGGTCATCCAGAGCTTTGGAGTGCGTTGCCATCAGTATGCTGATGACACACAGCTCTATTTCTCCTTTTCATCTTCTTCAAGTGAGGCTGTCAATGTGCTGAACCGGTGCCTGGCTGCGACAATGGACTGGATGAGGACTAATAAACTGAGGCTCAATCCAGACAAAACTGAGACGCTGCTAGTGGGTGGTTCTTCTGACCGGATGGTGGATGTCCAATGTGGCCTGGATGGGGTTGCACTCCCCCTGAAGGAGCAGGTTTGTAGCTTGGGGGTTCTCCTAGAACCATCTCTGTCAGTTGAGGCTCAGGTAGCCTCGGTGGCACCGAGTGCCTTCTACCAACTTTGGTTGGTGGCCCAACTACACCCCTATCTGGACAGGGATAACCTGGCTTCAGTTGTCCATGCTCTGGTAACCTCCAAGTTAGATTACTGCAATGCACTCTACGTGGGGCTGCTTTTGAAGACGATTTGGAAAGTGCAGCTTGCGCAAAATGCAACGGCCAGATTGGTAACAGGGACCAGACAGTTCGAACATATAAAACCAATTCTGGCCCGCTTGCATTGGCTGCCTGTATGTTTCCGAGCTCAATTCAAGGTGCTGGTTTTAACCTATAAAGCCTTACATGGCTTGGGACCACAATACCTGATGGAACACCTCTCCCGATACGAACCCACCTGTACACTACGCTCAACATCCAAGGCCCTCCTCTGGGTGCCTACTCGGAGGGCAGCTGGGAGTCTGGCAGCAAGGGAGAGGGCCTTCTCAGTGGTGGCCCCCAAATTATGGAATGATCTCCCTGATGAGGTATGCCTGGCGCCAACACTGTTATCTTTTCGGCACCAGGTCAAGACTTTCCTCTTCTCCCAGGCATTTTAGCATGTGTTTTTCAATTGTTTTAAAATTTTAAATTGTGTTTTAAATTAGATGTGTTTTAAATTTGTATATTTGTTTTTAATGTTTTTAGTTACTGTAAACTGCCCAGAGAGCTTCGGCTATGGGATGGTATATAAGTACAATAAATAAATAAATATATAAACATGCCTTCATAAAATATTAAAGAGCAAGGCAATCATTTTAGTCTACAGCAAATTTAAACTACAAGTCAACAGCACATGCATGTTATCAACAAGACCAGGGATGAGTAGATCAGGACCTACTGGAAGAGCTCTAGGTAATTTTACAAGGGATTGGCAAGGATTTTTGAATTCCAATTATCTTACAAGAGCAACAATTAAAAAGCTTTTTCTTCTAAATTAGGTTGCTGAAAAGGAACATTTGGGGAAGAAAACAAGGCTGTGTACACATGTTTAAAAGCACATTATTTCCCCCAAAGAATCCTGGGAACTGTAGCTCTGAGAGAGGTAAACTAAAGTTCCCAGAATTCTTTGGAGGAACCATGTGCTTTAAAGTGCATGGTATGTGGATTTTTGTGTGAGAGGATTTGTGAGCTCAGTTCTGGTACTGATCACAATTTCCTGGGCTGACCATGTGCTCAGAGTTATCCTGTTCTTTAATTCTTACCTTCTGTCCACTCACCTGAGCAACTATGGGTGTTGGACTTCAGGCTTCTAGTTAAAAAAAGATACCACATGTCTGAAGTCGACCCACCCCTGAGCTGTAACTACGAGATAGCAATAATTGTACTACACTATATCTTTAAAAACCATAAAGAAAAGATCTACACAAGAAAAGAAAGCTACCCGCTATAATGTCAAGCCTTCTCCAGAAAAGTCAATCACAATTAAGCAAACGGCTGAAGCTTATCCACCATCTACTTGGTTATCGCATGCATATGCAGAATTCCTGTGTATTACAGCTTCTACTTACTGATTAGGCAATGCTTTAGTATTGATTATTTCTATGTTGATGGGTCATGACTAATGGAATGAAAAATCTAAAAAAAATATTCCAGTCTAACCCATCACACCAGTTGCTGCAAGGCTTAAGCACAGAGCTAAACACAATGGAAGAAGACCAGATCACAAAATTGAACAACATATCCACAAATATCTAAAACTAACTCCAATATTTAGTAATTTAAATACCACAAAATAAATAAAATAAATTACCTGATTCTTTTATCTTCAATTTTTTTCAAGTATTCATCTCTCTTCAGTACCCCCAATATCATTTCCCTTTCATGTTCCAGTAAAAATGATAAATTGATAATCTCCACGTTTTTTGACATGTTGATTTAATTGTATTATTTTATAATTTATGCAGTTTGAAGATGGAGCGTGAATCGTGATATAGAGTTTAAAGGCATATCATTGCAAAGGACTAAGAGTTACACAGTCAGTAGATCATCTAATAGCAGCTAACTCATACATTTAAGTCCAGCTAAGTGACTTGAGTGTGTACTGCAGTTTTGCTGGAACTCCTGAACATGCTGCTGGTCTTCAGTCATAGATAATCCTCAAGTTCATAATTTTCATAAAAAGCTGGTTATTTTGATTCTTGGTACCTGAAAATGAAAGTGACAATAAGGAATTATTTTTACATGAACGTTGTTTTCCTTGAGCAGCCTAAAAAAACAATGGTTTGGTGACTTCAAGACAGTAACACACACATAACTGCTGGCATATTCACAACATCCACTGTAGACTTCTGTGACACTAAGTCTGTCCCACAGATACTAAAATACATCAGTTACATCCAATGGACACAGTAGGAACAAGCCCTGATTTTCTCAGCCTATGACAGTTGCAACTGAATATACTGGAGATGGCCATACTGTGTATATATAATAGTCAATTCACAAATTCAAAGTCAGACTCTGGCAAGTTCAGTTTGCATTACAACTGGGAGCACAGAAAAGAGTTAACTGATGCTCTATCACATGACTAAAATACTTTTCTCAAATATATTCATACCAGTCACTAGAACACACTATAACCACATAATAGAATAATCCTATGACTAATTTGTGATTTGGCAGGCAACTACTAATATGTGCTTCCAAGATTCAAACACATATTTACAATTTACTTATACCAAAAATGTCATAAATCTTATTCATTTCTCCATCCCATTTTCCCTTCTTGTTTCTTAACTGATATTCTCCATTAA
Organism: Rhineura floridana; assembly: GCF_030035675.1. Classification (NCBI taxonomy): domain Eukaryota; kingdom Metazoa; phylum Chordata; class Lepidosauria; order Squamata; family Rhineuridae; genus Rhineura; species Rhineura floridana. The sequence continues at coordinate 89,384,856 of NC_084484.1, read as the reverse complement.
CTTTGAGGGAAATATTACAATAGAGAGGGAAAAGGCTATCAATACCATCAAATAGAAAATACTTCTCTTAGATCGATTCACATTCACTTCTTAATCAATACCCAGCAGATAACCTGGAGCAAGGATGCTATTATTAGGACATGTGTCAAGTGATAAGTGGATGATTCCTGAACAGACAGATAGTCTATTGGAAAGCAATGATTAATTATTATGCACTCACTTTTGTCATACATGAGCATGACCGATGATAAAGGCTTGTTACTGTGCAAACCATCCATGACTTGTCAGTTTGCACATACTTGTTGTTGCTGTACTGAACCAAGATATTCCCATAATGCAACATGGCCACACTGAGGTGTTTTCTAATCCCCTAAACAGTCTAAAATAGTATTAGTTGCCTTAGCAGGGATTTTCTAGGAATAGAATAGGTAAGAAAGAGCAGTCTAATTTCTGGCCAATAAAAACAATTAATGAGGTGCCTCGTAATCATATTTAAAAACTGGCTCTTTGTCTATACTACGATTCCAGTTTATTGCTAGAGACCAAACAATATGCCAGTTTAAGTGTCTTGGGTAAAACAGCAGTCATTGTAGTGCAGTCAGTTCAGAGTAGTAACACAACTCCCAGAATTGCTGTAAAAGGATGACAACTTAGCATCATTCTTGAACTACAGCTTCCACACTAAAAATATTTAATCAGAAAGTATTCTAATCAGCCGACGCTACCATAATCATGTGATGTTTTAGATGGTATCACAGAGCAATTGTAACTTTCTTCACTGAGCTTCAGCTTCATTGATTGAGACCTCATGAAGTAAAACAAAATAGCCAGTAAATTTCCTACTCAGTAAAATATGACTCCTATTAGGATAAGCATACTTACAAAACCTGTTTCTTACTCTTATTTTCCAGGACAGCATGATAAGTTACTGGGTGTTTTAAAATGAAAATAATTCTTCAAACAATATTCTAAATACACAGGCCTTACCGTGTCCACAGTATAAAAGCAGAAGTACTTTCTGTAGTCACAGAATGCTGCTGCAGCAGACTCTATAAAAAAAACTAGAAAAACCAGCTGTTCTTCCATCAGTCATGTTTGCACAATGCACACACCCAGCAATGTATGTGATGCAATATTTACCACCAGCACCTGGTTATCAAAGTACAAGGAAATACTTTTAACACCAACCCACTGAATTTTCAAAGGAAGGTGGGAAAGTCTTCCCTCTTATAAAGCCATCTTTGGCAAACATTGAAGTGAAAAGAAGAAATGCCAGTCATTCAAGGAGACTTACCGACCACCATTTACAGTGCCTAACCACTCTAATGTAATAGAGATTTCTCTGGAAATGTAAAACGTGGTTAGGTCTAGGAAGCTGCCTTATCCCAAGTCAGGCCATTCATCCATCTAGCTTTGTATTTCCTACAGTGACTGACAGCAGCTCCTCGGGGTTTCAGATAGGAGTCTCTCTCAGCTCTACCAAGAGATACAAACAATTGAATCTGGGACCTCCTGCATGAACTATGGCTCTCGGGTCTGAGCTAGCAAAGTCACCATAAGGAATTTTACTGATTCTTAATATCATTATTGCCCACCCTTCATCAGCAGGTCCCAGGATAGGTTAGAACCAGTGGTGTGCTGGTAAATATTTAACAACCGGCTCTCTGGAAAAAAAAATCCAAGCTGGACTTAGAAAGGGAAGAAGCACCAGAGATCATATTGCAAGCATATGCTGGATAATGGAATGGACCAAGGTATTTCAGAAGAAAATCACCCTGTGCTTTACAGATTACAGCAAACTCTTTGATTGTGTAGATAACAAAAAACTATGGAATGGTTTTAAAAGAAATGGGGGTACCACAGTATCTGACTGTTCTGATGCACAACCTATACTCTGGGCAAGAGGCTAGTGTACGGACAGAATATGGAGAAATCAACTGGTTCCCCATCGGAAAGGATGTGAGGCGGGTGTATTTTATCATCCTATTTGTTTAATCTATATGTAGAACACATCATATGGAAAGCGAGACTGGCCCAAGATGAGGAGGTGTGAAAATTGAAGGAGAAATATCAGTAATTTAAGACATGTAGATGATACCATACTCTTAGCAGAAACCAGTAATGATCTGAAACGAATGCTGATGAAAGTTAAAGAGGAAAGCACAAAAGCAGGACTACAGCTGAACACCAAGAAGACTAAAGTAATGATAACAGGAGATTTATGTAACTTTAAAGTTAATAATGAGGACATTGAACTTGTCAAAGATTATCAATACCGTATATTCCGGCGTATAAGACGACTTTTTAACCCCGGAAAATCTCCAAAGTCGGGTGTCGTCTTATACGCCGGGTGTCGTCTTATACGCCGGAATATACGGGTACTTCGCCAACTGAGGCATTGCTGTCTTCTACAAGAAACAAAAGTGGGCGGGCCGAGGAAGGGCTCCCAAACTGACCCCGGAGACGCTTGGCGGGCACGTGAGTCTAAAACATTAAGTCTACGGCTGCAAACGCTGCCGGAGTATCGCTGCGCCTTACACCCTACGGGTGGCGCAGTGGTCCAAACACAATTAAAGGAGGAAGAAGCCAGCCAAGGAAGGAAGGAAAGGAAGGAGCGGAAGTGGTTCGCACGCCTGCTCGTAGGAGGCGGGGGGGGCAGCTTGCGGCTGCCTGTGATAGGGAGTTAAAAAAAAAAAACAACCACAAACCGGCTCGCCGCTGTGAGGAAAAAAGCACCGGGTGCCTTGGGCGGCGGTGGTGGAGCCTTCTCCTTCTCCTCCTCCTCCTCCCCGCTTCGGCCATGAGTGTCGCAGCGCTGGTTTCTCCCGCGCTGCCGCCGCCGGGGCCTCCGCCCCCCGCCGCTGCCGCCGCGAGCTTCGAGGAGGAGGAGCTAGACAGCCCCGCTGATGAAGAGGATGGAGAGCATAGCGGCCGCGCGCGGGATTCCGACGAAGGTGAGGCTTTCTCCTTGTCTCTTTCCCGCCGATGACCGGTGGCCCCGATCCGGTGTCACGCCGGCCTTCTCGGGCCGAGTTCTACTGGGCTTGCTGCCCGAGTCAGTGTGCCTGCGGGGGTGCCATTCGGCCCTGCTTCATCCTGACTCGAGAGTAGCCCCATGGAAACTAGTAGAGGTAGCTGGCTTAGTTGCACCAATTTCAGTGGGTCTCTTCTGAGTAGCGTCGGATGCAGCCCTAAGCACCGCCCGGTACCATTGGGTTTACTCTTGAGTCAGTGCGCACATAGGATTTTATCCAGTGGTAGTTCTACCCAGAGTAGACCTACTGAAACCAATGGGGCCTGTCTAACTGAGGCCCTTCAGTTGGTTTATGCCAAGTAAGGGCCGAACCCAGGAAAGTCTTCTCAAAAGTTGGGGGTCGTCTTATACGCCCAGTCGTCTTATACGCCGGAATATACGGTACCTTGGCACAGTCATTAACCAAAATGGAGACAATAGTCAAGAAATCAGAAGAAGGCTAGGACTGGGGAGGGCAGCTGTGAGATAACTAGAAAAGGTCCTCAATGCAAAGATGTATCACTGAACACTAAAGTCAGGATCATTCAGACCATGGTATTCCCTATCTCTATGTGTGGATGTGAAAGTTGGACAGTGAAAAAAGCAGGTAAGAGAAAAATCAACTCCTTTGAAATGTGGTGTTCGAGGAGTGCTTTGTGCATACCATGGACTGCAAAAAAGACAAATAATTGGGTGTTAGAACAAATTAAACCAGAACTGTCAGTAGAAGCTAAAATGATGAAACTGAGGTTGTCATACTTTGGACACATAATGAGAAGACATGATTCATTAGAAAAGACAATAATGCTGGGAAAAACAGAAGGGAGTAGAAAAAGAGGAAGACCAAACAAGAGATGGATTGATTCCATAAAGGAAGCCACAGACCTGAACTTACAAGATCTGAACAGGGTGGTACATGACAGATGCTCTTGGAGGTCGCTGATTCATAGGGTCGCCATAAGTCATAGTCGACTTGGAGGCACATAACAACAACCTCTTCAAAGTACTGATAAGCCTCTTGTTTTAGTTAAAATAATAATTATAAATTCTTGCTCTTATCGCTAATGGGAGTTAATTATCTTGCATATGCCCATAGTAAATTTTCAGATACTTTCAGACCCTCAGCAATTTTCAAGTGGTCTATGTAGAAGAAACGTTTGGGAACCCCTGGTAGAAGACATCTGCTTATGTCCCTATGCTGCTCTCGCCCCTCATTTAGGTGCCTGGGATGCTTGCGTGTGGACATACCTCCTTACAATTATGGAAAGTGATTCTTAATGATAAGTCTCCAGACACAAAGTTACATAGGTATTTATCAGTTGTTTAGTAGAAAATTCAGAAGTGCAGAGTCCCTTCATGATAGGTGCAGCCACATACACCCTTTTTTGCTCCTGGATTAAGAATGAGATCTTTGTTAATGCATTCTCTCACAACAGCAATCTCTAGGAGCCAATCAGCATGTAAGTGGAGAGAGTTAGCAACTGAGAAGAGTCTTCTCAGTGGCTGACTCACCTCCTTTCACTCTGATTGGCTCCAACCAGCAGGAGAGGCAAGGAAGCATATTAGAAGACTCTTCTCAGTGACTAACACACTCCCTTTTCATGCTGATTGTAGGATGCTTGGAGACATAGGGACCCCACTCCCAAAAAAGCAGAGGGACTAAGACCCCCTGGGCGACTACCCTCCTGGTGCTTATGGACATGACCGTAAAATATTTTGTGACGTGCAAGTTCAATATTATTTATTAAGTGTGTTTACGATTACACTGATGGCATTCCCAAATATGTAATTTCACACAGACTTTGGTTTTCCATAACATAATGTTTGTCCAAGCCTCCACACTTGGGGGGGAGCACTACTTGCACACCCCTTCCATAAGCACATCAAAGTTGGATCCACACCTGAACCAAGACCCAGACAACAGGGCACTCAAAACAAAAAGGTAATTACAGTGGCTGAGTAGATCTTGTACAGTGGTTATACTGACTGGGCAGCCACTGTCCTTCATATTTTACAAAATACTTTTTCCTATACAAAGATTAAATTTCTGTGCATGAAAAAGCAATATATGAAGTGGTCTCAATAGTGAGAAAAGTAAACTAATGAATGGTGATCCAAATGTTGTTCATTCTCATGTTATGAAGCTAGCTGCCAGATTATGTATCACCTTCCCTACGCATGCAGCATAGACTGAAAAAACAGCACCCAAGCCACCATTCAATATTTGCATTTGTTCTTTCCAACATGAATCTACAGGTCTCAAAAAGTAATGTGTGACAAAGTCCTCAAACACCTTATAATGCCTCAAACATGGTCTCTTGTTCTACCAGCATGCCTTCACACCATCGTTTTGCCAAAACATAAGGATAGGTAAATTGCTTTTAGGGAGGTTCACAATTATGATTTCCTATTTATTTAATCTAAAAATATTTAAAATACATAAAAACAGCCAGGGGAAGTTATTGGAGAAATATAAAATAAATACAAATTAAAAAGGGGAGGTGGAGGTGAAGAGACCTTAAATGTGCTACTCACCATCTCTCAGCCTATCCTCCCCACAGGATGAAAACAACGGAGAACCATGACCACCCCCAGGAAGAAGGGCACACATAAAATGTAGAGGAAAAAATCATCTACAACCATAGTGTGAAATCAAATACTTATTGGGACGCAGTATGAAGAAATATTTATATAAACATGGCTATCAAATGTTTATGAATTACACAATCTGTAAAGATATTTATAGTGCAATCCGATGTTTGTTTACTCAGAAGCAAGTCCCAATGCATTCAATGGGGCTTACTCAAACTGGGAAGTGTGCAGAGAACCACAGCCTCAAGTGATAAGGAACTTGTTCTTTCAACTTGTTCTTTTAAGTTGAGACCTTATCCAAGTCTGAGTCTGTGTTGGAATTGCTTTTTTTTTTTTTTTCCAATTAATTTTTATTCTAATTTTCAAAACCAAAATAATACAAAAAGAAAACAACACAAATCAATAACTAATACAATACAAAAAAAAATACATATATATATAAAAATATTGACTTCCGATTTGTCATAGTTCAGCTATAAATCTATAATATATAACAAACCTATCTCTTAATAGATTATAAAATCACCTTCCTCCAGCGGTTATCTTAGTTGGTTTCAAATCTCATTAACATCATATCATTTTAATCTTCCACAAAAAATCAAAGAGAAGTTTCCAATCCTTGAGATATATGTCAATCAATTTTTTTTTCTAAATAAACATGCCAATTAGTCCCACTCATCAAATCTACTAAGTCCAGTGATTTTAAATCGCTCTTCTGTCATTATCCATATTGGGTCCATCTTCCATCTTCCATCTTTACGCACCCCAAAATCTTGCTGTCATAGTCATATAATAAAAGTCTGATAGGAATTTCTTCCATCACAGATATTTTCTTGCCATCAAATCCAAACGTATCACTGAAGTATTGTTGCAAAGCCGCATCTCTGTTCCTCTTTTCCACGTGATACACTAGTACATCTCTTGAAGGTTTTTCCATTGACACAAGACAGGGATTAATTCTGTTAACTTTCTCCATTTCAAGTTCCATCAGATCCTTCCAGTTCAAGAATTTTTTTGAACCGATAATATCTTTATCTCCAATCTCTTCAATTCCTTCAGGGACAGCGCTGAATTCCAAACTGTAGTATTTGTCTCCAGGATCCATCACAGCCAGGAAATCCAAATCTTTTTTCATGTCCATAATTAAGCCAATCTCCATAGTTTGAACCTTGCCTTTAATTTCTCTTTCATCTTTTTTTTGTTTTCCAGATCTATCTTTATTCTCCTTTCTCATAGAATCCTGAGTTTCTTTCAGCTCCTGTCTCATTTCATAAAATTCAATTCTCCACGCTTGTCTATTATTTCTCAATTCTTGTTTTATTGAGTTAATCCCATTCATTATTTTCTGAAACATGTCTAGAGATAAAGTCCCTTCTTGTACATCCATGGTCTTCTTAATTGTCATTCTTAAAGCCAAAGGAACAAAACTCCTTCAATTTTCAATGTCCCAAACAAAGAGCAGCTTATTTCTTTAACCAGTTACAAAGGAGTTAATTTTTCCAACAAACTAACGTCACACGCTACACAGCCCTTATCTCTTATCTGCCTGAAAGTGTAAGAACAGCTTTAGTTCACAGCGTCGAAATAGCTAGTAGCAGAGAGAATGAGCAGATTCGTCAAAAAAAAAAAAAGTAGATCAGGAAAAATAGTCCCAACCTTAGATCAAAAAGATTTCTTATCTCCTCCAATCAGAAATCTCTCGCCCGTTGTAATCTTTAGAATGCCATTTTCCATGTCAGCTTTTTGCAATAAAAAAAAAGATAAGCTATTTATATTTTCTTCCCCCCTAGCTCCACGAACAAAAAAAAGGAAAGTCTTACCTCACCTAGGTTATCTCAATTGCTGTTACTTTGACAAATCTCTTTAGCTGTATAGATAAGAAAATGATGAATGTAGACAGGAGGGTGTTTGCCTGTTAATCCGTATAAAAAAAAACGGGTCACTTATCCAGCTGAGCTAGCATAAAAATCCTCGCTCTGTCTGAGCTGCTGGAAGACAGACAATTCTGACGAATTCCAGACTCCAACAATCAAAACAAAGCTATGTGGGAAATCTCACGTTTCTTCTTTAACCGGAAGAAATTATTCCCAGTCAGAAAAGAGCCTTCTGACTGAATTTAACCTGGATAAGTTTCATCCAAGACGGGAGCCTGTCTCAGAGGCTGCACAGGCGTAGGGATCCTCCTGGGAAGTCTTGTTGGAATTGCTTTTTAATATGTTTTTAAGCCTTTTCTTTTTAAAAAAAATATTTTTAAAGCTTTTAAAAAATATTTTCAAAGATGTTTTAATATATTTTAAAGTCTGTTTTTTATGATGTTTTAAAGTGCTTTTAGTGCTTTTGTTTGCCGCCCTGGGCTCCTACTGGGAGGAAGGGCGGGATATAAATCAAATAATAAATAAATAAACTTCATTCACCCAACCCAAAATTTAGAATCATGCCTCTTTAGGCTGTTTTCCAACTGTTTATTCTTGCTTTATGGTTATTGGATTTTAAAGGGATTTATTTCTTATTGTGAGTTGCCTTGGTTTCCCAACCCTACCTCACAGGGTTGTTGGAAAGACTCCATAAACACACACACACACACACACACACACACACACACACACACAGCAGATGTATAAATACATACAGCCCATATAATAGTTTATTGTCAAACCAGTTGGTCATTGCAGAAAAATCAGTATTACTTTTAAAAAATCAGTATTACTTCCCTACAGAATAAAAGCTGTAATACCTGCCTACTTGCTTTAAAATAGGACTGGAAGGAGACAGAAAGAGTTAAAACACAAACACAATTCTTTTTTACATTCACTCAAAAGTCCCATTAATTTACAGCACATTCATAACCATGTCTACTCAAAAGTAAGTCCTATTGAATTCAATGGTATTTACTCTGGACATATGGGATTAGCATGGTTTTACCCCCACAAAAGCAAGTATTGGGAAGGTTTTGAAAACACTGCCCGGGATCTGACTCCTGAACACAAGAGGAAAAAAACTGAAATGTATATACTTACCCAATTTATGAGATTTTCAGATAAACGGGGGGGGACCACCATTTTCTGGCGTTGCAATGGGGTTTTCTAGACACTGCTCAGGTCAACCAAACTGGCTTCACACTGATTGGCTGCAATCCTGAACAGGTAGGGTTAGACTGAGCTACGAAGTGCTATACAGGACAGATTTGTTTTAAAAAAAGATTTAACTGTCAGGGGGTGGTGGCTGATGTTTTTATGTATATCTCAAGAACCGGACCACCTAGAAACTTTTTTTTTTAATTAAAGCTGAGAATCCAGGCCACCTAAGGGGCTAAACGGGAGCCAGGTGGCATGCAAAGAATCCGGGTAAAACCCGGCTAACCGGGCAATATGGCAACCCTAACTACAACTCCCATCAGCCCCAGCCAGCATGGCCATTGGATTGGGCTGGTGGGAGTTGCAGTTCAAACAAGTAACTTTTCTAAGCTCTGCCCAGAAGCCCATGCTTCTGGCACATGTCTTTTGTCCACCAATCAGAGGAGCAGAAGACTTCCCCTGCTCCCTCTGTTAACAAACGGCTTGCAAAATTCTCGAAACTGTAACAATTGGCTCTTGCGAGCCTGTACGAGCCGGCTCCAGCACACCACTGGTTACAACTATCTAAAATTCGGTAAGAAATTAGAAACAAATTAATTAATACTGCACAGTGAACATTTCATTTTAAATGAAGCATTTACAGTGGAATACTATGGGCATCACTCCGTTAATGGAAGCATATGTCAGCAGAATAAGAAGGAATTTTGGTATTTCTTTCCTTTATTTTTTAAAAATATTTGTATCCTACCCTACAATAAGGCACCCAGGTCAGCTTACGATAAAATTGCACACGTACATAATAAAATACACAATAAAAACACAAAACATTACAGTAAGGTAAAATACATGAAGTACAATTAATATAGACCATAAAAGCAGTAAAACCCAAACAACAACCTCCCTAATTTAACAGAACCCTGTGAGGAAAGAGCTGCACTGTACGATGCTAGGTCAAATAACTGAAAACTGGAGTAGTGTGGGCTATGAAACAAGCTGGGCAATGGCTGGAGTGCCGAAAGCGTGAAGACTTACTGCGAGACTGATCAAACCCTTCTGAGAACACATAATCATGCCCATCGTGTGTTAATGACGACAGTGAAGAAGGCTTGCTTGGCTGTCTCCATTGCACCTACTTAGTAGACTTCCAGCAAAACCTTTCTGAGTAGTTTGAAGAATGCCGAGATCTGCCCCAACTGATGGTAATTTGGTCCCCTTGGAATCCAGGTGTGACTCCATTGCTAACACTTTAAGGATAAAGCTGACCAGCTCTGCAAAGGTTTAGATGCTATCACTGTGACAGATTCAGGTGAGGTGTCCAATGCACCATCTTGCACTGTTCCATGGGATCAATTCCAGTTGTTGTGGCTCAATGATACAAACAAAGTGCTCACAGCAATGCAACTGACCACCTGCTTTCTTGACCCCTGTCCCTCATGACTGATTAAAGCTAGTTAATGGTGGGTGGATGTGGGTGTGCGTGAGAGAGAGAGGATTTAGGGTATGGTGGTTAGAGTGCTGGACTACGACCTGGGAGACCAGGGTTTGAATCCCCACACAGCCATGAAGCTCACTGGGTGGCCTTGGGCCAACCACCGCCTATCAGCCTCTGAGGAAAACAATGGTAAACCACCTCTGAATACTGCTTACCACGAAAACCCTATTCATAGGGTCACCATAAGTCGGGATTGACTTGAAGACAGTCCGTTTCCATTTTCAAAATATCTTTATACAATGGGGTAGTCCTCGCTGCTTTGAAGGAGGCAGTGATGCAACCACTCCTAAATAAGCTTGCTCTGGATCTAATTGTTCTTGAGAACTTCCAGGCAGTCACTAAATAGCCCCCTTTTTAAGATGATGATCAAGTGGGTAGTGACAGCACACCAGCAGGCATCCTTGGATGAGACCTATTTCCTAGACCTACTTCAATCTGGCTTCAGGCCTGGTTCCTGCTGGATAACCAAAAAAGTTATGCTAAGTAATCTTTTTATATGCAAATATTTATTTATTTATTACATTTATACCCCGCCTTTCTTTTCATGATAGAAACCCAAGGTGGCTTACATATGGTTCCCAGGCACAGAGCCGCCCCTAGGCATCGGGAAGCAGGGCAGTTGCCCCAGGCCCCGCGCTTGGGGGGCCCTATGCTTGGTGATCTGCTCACCAGCCGGCTCCTCCCTCCCTGCCTCCTCGCCTTCACCAGGCAGGGCGCAGCACTCGCTTGCTCTCTTTCCGCCCAGGACTGGGGCTCGCTTGCCTGCCCACCCGCCCACCATGCCAAAGCCGCCACTGCCGCTCCTGCTGCGGTCAGTGAGTGGTAGCCATCCCAGGGACAGCGAGCTGGGCCGACAGTTCTGGGACTGGTGCCTGCGTACCTACGGCAGCGACTCGGCCAAGACCATGACCCGGAGCAAATGTGGGGGGCCCCCAACTTTGCTTTTGCCCCGGGCCCCAGGCAGACTCCCATCCAGGCACTGACCAGACCCTGCTTAGCTTCAGCAGGGAGCTGGTTGTAAGGTGAAGACAGTGTTTAATTATCAAGGCTACCAAACACTGCTAAATATTTTTAAATATGATAGTATTTTTAAATATGATAGTATTGTAAACAGTTTAATTAAGGAAGTAATATTAACATACTACAAACAAAATCACATTAAACAAATGGCACAATATTGCTGGAATTCGTATGAGTGTCATCTCCTGATATCATATCAGCAGCATCAAAAGGGCATTTCTTGGCACATACATTACTCAAGTTAAAACAGAAACTGAAAGCTACCCTTTCATTTTTGGGAATAACGCCAACTTGCCTGGCACACTGTCTTGGATTACTGTTACTTTGATCAAAGCCCGTGCCTCCAAGCTGCACCAATTTTTATAACACTGAAGTGTGATGCAGCAGCACATATGCATTAAAATACTAGTACTGAGGCTGTAACACTTAACGTCTGAAGATTTAAAAAAGATCTGCATCAAAGCTAACTTACTCTATAAATACAGTCAGCTTTAAACAATAAAGCATTGTGCACTCCCCACTTCCCCAAGTGGCGAGAGGTTCCAGGGGCAGCACTAGCTGGGTTTAGCTTCCTTTGGAGGAGAGAACACTGCACACATGATGCTTTTGTAATATTCAGCTTATTTCCAAATAGAGCACACATGGAGGTAAGCAGCCATGCCGACTCCTACCATGCAGCAGATCCTCTGCCTCACACAGGTTCCCAGAGAAGCAGCTGGAATCCCAAAATTCTTCCAGCCTTCAGCTCACTCACCCTTATACTGTCTATTCCAGAACTGTTCATTTCGTTCCTAGACTATACTGTGAAAGGGAGTGTTTGACCACATTGCACTAATGCACTACATCCGTTCAGTCAGTGCTGCGCCACAAAAAATGCCTGCACCAAGGGTTGTATTCATCGAACTAAGTCCAACTCACAGCAGACCCAAAGAAATTAATGTACCTATGTTAGTCACGGTCTACTCTGAATAGAGCTAGCACTGAATACCACTCAAAGTCTTCAGACAAATGAAAATAGAATCCCTATGCAGACTTTCTCCATGTAACACATGGAAGGTTGGGGACTGAGCAGGGGCACCTTGCATGCACAACTCTGCATCCCATCCCCACCCCCCGTTTGGCACTTGCATGTTCAAGTGAATGCCTGAACAGTGTGAGCAGAAACCATTATGTGCAATTGTGGCAAAAGTAACAATCTACCGAATTGACAGAATGCTATCTCCAAACTTCTGTCTTCCTTTACATTTTTAAAATTCAACTAATTTCCTATTTAAATGTAGTAGTAAAATGGGAATGCGATGACAGTGATGAAACATAGGGTATCATTTATCCATAACAAGGTAGGCTTTAGTTCAGTGCAAGTGCTGCAGGCAAGATGATAAGATTGAGGTGAGTCATGTCCAAGCTTTTTTTCTTCTTCGCTTCTCGTTTCTCTCTTATGGGTGACTGAACACCACAGATGTGCTTTTGTTTTGAAGCAGAAAATGAAAAACATTTGTTACATGGTTTTGATCTATTTAGCTTTTATTTAATTTTTCAGACTGCCATAACATCTATTTCTGCCTACACCAAGATAAATGTGGGCCTTTCTGAATTCTGAGCTGTTGAAGAACCATGTTTGTGAAATGTACCAGTGAAACTAAGAATGAAAATGACTCTTTCTACCAATGGAAGCTATGCATCTGGAGATCTACTTATTTATGGGAATAAGCTAGGTGCACTTTGAATACTTGGTATGCTATCATATTAGTAAACTGCAACAGCGGTAACATATTCCTATTTTGCATTTATTCATTTTGGCTGCAAACCTATGCACACTTACTTGGGAGTAAATCCCACTGAATACAATCTAACTGGTTTACATGGATGGGATGCCTCTAGTAATCACCACTGTCGCCAGAAGAATGAGAATCAATCTGCTTGTGTGAGGAGAAGCTTCTCCCTACCCCTTCAGGACAATGACATCCAGTGCTGTTTGGACTTGGTGCTGAGCACCACACTTCTGGCAGTACTATTTCCTATGCTGCTGCAAGTAGCAAGTCACTCACAGTGGGGCAACATCAAAGGCAATTGTCCTTTTGTAGACTTCTTCAGTTGAGCTGAGGTCAAGTTGGGACCTCATAGGAATACATAGGAAGCTGCCTCACACAGAGACAGACCATTGGCCATCTAGCTCAGTATTGTCTACACTGCCTGGTAGTGGCTCTACAGGGTTTCAGGCAGGAGTCTTTTCCCAACCCTACAACAGACACCAAGAATTGAACTTGGGATCTTCTCCATGCAAGGCAGATCCTCTACCGCTTAGCTACGGTCCTCCCCCTAACAAGACTTTGTTGTTCCGTGGCTATTCCTCTAGGAAGGCTGCTTAGTTTGTGGTAGTGCCCAGCCAGGTAACAACTGTCAACAAGTGCAGTTGCCCTCCACCCAACAGAGTATGATGCTCAGGTGTCCCTTAAGAAAAGATTTATTCTGGCAAGTGTTAATGTTTATTATCAAGTAACAAATTCAGCTGACTAAGCAAAAGGGCAGGTTTACCATTAGGCAAAATAAGGTGTCTGCCTCAGGCATCATATATAGGATAGGAGCAGCCATCTTGCTTTTCTACCTAAGCTCCTCTCTGTTGGAGGAAGAGCTGTTACAAAGCATGCCTCGTCCCTTTAAACTGCCATGCTGCTTCAGGTGTGATGGTGAACAACCCATCTTCAGTGTTGAATTCAACTGCTAGTGCAGTTGGCTTCTGTACATGGAATACAAGGGGTGCCACCTTGTCCTCTGCCTTATGCAGCAATATATCTAGGGCTGTCCCTGCTACACAATAAGTAGAGTTCATTTCCACAGATTCTACACATAAATGCCAATACTTTTCAAGGCATAACAGCTGTAAACATATGTACTACTGATATAAGTATTCCATGTGTATGTGTGTATCATACACACACACAATATTAAGGGGAATGTAAATTGATGGATCAATGTGCTTAACAACTGGCCATTGTCTCATGGAGAATGTGCACATAACCCATCTATGAAGAGGGAACTGTGTACATTTCCCAGTCAATATACTGTACATTGTCTCCATCAGGCCTTGGGAAAATGTGCATATATCAGCTGCATCTTGTACATTCTCTGGTCATTATGCATAATCCTCAATTGGTCTTGGCAAATATGCATACTACGTTTTGTACATTGTCTGGGCAATATGCTCATTCTCTGGTCGGTATGCATTCTGTTCAAGAAGCATACCTTTATTCTCTCTCACCGCTTGAGCTGCCTCTGGCCCGCTGTCTACTCTTACATATCCCACTCTTTCTTTCTCAGCCCTCTTTTACTTGCTGGGTAATCTTCCTCAACTGGTTAAATCTACCCTCCCTTGCAATTCTGCTGATGATTAATCCCATGATGTTATTAAGCTTTTCCCTAACTTAATAGCAGCAAGGGGGCAATTTTCATCATACCTGGGGACAGATCTTAAAACTTTCTTCTTTCTGTGATCCCCTTTGTGCTGCTCAGCTGATTAGGGAATAGCTGAGAGTGGTGAAAATGGGGCTAGACTGCAGATATATTACTTGTGTGCCATTCTATATTCCTTTACAAATCTGTGCACAGTATGTCCCCAAATTGTACAGGTCAGCACAAGCTTTTTCCTCAACTTAATTCAGCATTGTTTAGCAACTTGCTTTGATGGTGTAACTCTGCAGTGGGCTATAGCAATTCATAGGTCAAACACAGTATGAATCAAAACATTTGCAGAAGACCACAGGACACCAGGCTATTTGCATATCACAGCGTCTTTACTGTGTTAAGTTCCTTCTGGTTGAAGAGAAGCATGTAGTGTTCAAGCAGTGCAGAATGGTACCTGAAAGACCTCAGCAATATAACTTTGCTTCCTAAGGACACTTTTAGGAAAGTACCTTTTGAATCAGACTTGGGTCCAAGGAAAAATGTGTGAAAGAACCATGTGAAAGACTTACTTCCACAAATAACTACATATTTCCCCAAAGAACAAGCCATGTTAGATTTTATTAAATATTACCTTCCCCACTCCAAAAATTGTTATAATGGTCAGAATATGTGCGCATAGCTGACATATTGCAGTCATAGGGAACAGGAACAATGACACCATGAATATGGCAACTCTGTCAGTGGCCTGATTCACACATGACAAAAGGGAATGAGCAACAATGCTGGTACACCCTGCTCAAGTCACGCACACCCAATCCTCCCAAACCACAGAACTCCACTGGTACCTCCAGTCTCTAAGAATCATGCCCCATCCTGGGTTAGATTTCTGCAACTATGCTAGCATGAAACATGGGATGCTCCCTTATATACCTGGCCATTTGTCCATCTAGACCAGCAGGGTCTACTCTGAGTGACAGCTTTTCTTCAGGATCTCAAGCAAAGGTCTTTCCCATCACCTGCTACCTGACTGAACCCAGGAGCTTCCGCTTGCAAAACATGTACTCTACCACTGAACTATATCCCCACCACCACCCTCTATAAGATGACAGAATCTTGAACTGGTTTATATAAAGCAACTTGTTAAGTCTGATGGGCAGGCAATGTTTTCCAGATACTTTACTTTCCCCCACTGTAATGTATGGCAGTGTTATGTATGGCAGTAATGTTAGACCATTGACAGAAAAGACATGCATTTAGGAATGAGATTGGGGTGAGGGCTAAACCTCATATGCACACACAATGATCCTGTTCTCAGGGTTCAGACGCTTGGTTTGCCTCCTCTCCTATGGCTTATAATGCCCCATACAAGACAACATATAGGGAGGAACATACCCCACATAAGGACAAAGGTAAACTTTGGAAATTGTTCTGGTCTGGATAAGGAATTTCATTAGGCACAGTGGTTTGGTTTTTTCCAGAAGTGACATGGGTACTCTCATAAGTTACAAAACACTAGCAGAGAAATCCATTTTACATCAGAAATGGAGAGCCTGTCACTTCAGATATTTATCACAGCATTGCTCTGTACTATCTGAATATGGCTCCTGATTTTTAACAATCCCTCAAGGCAAAAAGCACAACTATAGTTCTTCATAACAAAATACTGAATGAATTACTGCAGAATATTCAGTTGGAATAGGAATTAATAGAGGAAACTGGACTGAACTGTGTTATACGATGACTGATGTTCCATCAATGTGTTTTGCAACAATACTTAAGAACATTTTTGAACTTTCCTTTCAGAAGATCTACTAGAGAGATAGATTTTGGTAACAAACCATAACCGGTTCGTAATCCCCATGTATCACATAAGATTGTTACATCATTTACAAGTAATTTAGAAGTGACATATTTGCAGGTGTTCCTTCAAACCCATTACAGAAATAATGAGACACTGATGATTCAATCCTGTACATACTTACCTGGGAGTAAATCTCACTGAATTCAATGGGGCTTACTTTAGTGCAGACATGTATAGGATTGCACTGTAAATAAAAAAATCTGACAAAATTGGCAAGTGAATCTTGTTTCAACATTGACCCCAGGACAATGTCCACCACTGCACCTGCTAACCACTGTTAATCACCACCTTCCATAAGGTGGAAGAGAAGGAGACACTACCGAGAACTCATCCTCATAGTCAAAGGAAGGGCCACATCCTCAGGCTGGGAGGTCACAGAAAGAGATGTTGAAGGTCTGAGTGGGGTAGTCTGTGTCTTTTCCTCATCCAAGTCTTCCTCAGGGCTGTATTCAGGAGTCATGATACTTAGCAAACATGTGGGGCTAAAGTTTTACATAGTACTGAATCAGCAGTGATAGCACCAAACAGGGTAGCCTGAAAAAAGTTCTCTACTCTTTCCAAGCAGCTTAGGCCACTTATACTGAGGAGGAATGCAACTTTTTTGAGAACTGTACACAGAGTGAGGACAAGAATTTAGGCTAAATGATAAGAGTTTGTCAGAGAAGTATCTTCTGATAGATAAGGTCCATCCTTTTATCTTTCCACAGAGCTAGCC
This sequence comes from Rhineura floridana, assembly GCF_030035675.1. Lineage (NCBI taxonomy): Eukaryota > Metazoa > Chordata > Lepidosauria > Squamata > Rhineuridae > Rhineura > Rhineura floridana. The sequence continues at coordinate 89,367,687 of NC_084484.1, read as the reverse complement.
CTGAATGTCTTTCACAGCATTTTAAACAAAACAAAGTTTTCACAGTGTGAACTTCCTAACTGTTAGAAGATTCTTTCAAGACTACAGACTGCCTCAGATTGTTAGCTCTTGCTGATCTCCTTTCATTTACTCAATGGGACATCAAGTTGTGTAATTTTATTGTTATGTTTACTATTTGACAGCCTTAGGCCTTAGGCCACAGTGGGGACAAAAACAAGCAGAACAGAGAAAAAGAATGTCTGCACACAATTCCACATGAGGGTCTTGCTTGGAAGCCAACAGAAAATGCAGTTTCATTGCACACTACGCTTTGAACACACAGAGAGTAAAGACCCAAGTAGACCTGACAGTGGAAGATCCGTGTGTTTGAAAACAAAAGACCTGCCACAATCTTGGGTTTGCTGACAGTAAGCCAATCTACTGTTTACTGCAGATTTCATACGTGGTGTCCTCTGTATGGGAGACAATTCCACAACCTATTAAGGAATAGTTGTCAGCACAGTAAATATAAACAGCTTCCCCTCATGTAAGGAGTGGAGATGTGAACACCCTATGTCCCTGGTTGTAGGAGAAACCTCCTACATATCTCACTCTTCTCTTAAGAAGCTTCAGCAGGAGAGATGAAGGTGGTGGTGGTGATGTCATGCTTCAAAGCACAGTCTCTTGTCTCCTGGTGAGGCAAAAAACCCATTAGAGTTCTGAGAAAGCAAGCATTATACTTCTGCTCTTCATTTCTTTTTGGCTGTTAGTTATTTGCCAAATGTACAAAGTGTTCCCTTTTTGCCAAATGCTGTATCACTAATGTTTCCACTTGAGGGCTTCTAGATTGCTAAACACTGGGGCAGCCTTGTATCTTGATACCCGCAATCAATATTCTCTGAAAAAAGATTTACATATTCCTGGTAGTATGCCATGATTGGCTGCAGATTATGCAGAATCCTATCCTTCATTGTGGCTGGGGCGGGAGTGGAGTGAGCGGGTGAAGAGGGAGTCATTTTAAAATCTCTATCTACTTCAGTTTTGGAGTTTCAACTTACACATCTTTGCATACCTTGTTAAAAGGGAAGAATGCACTCATAAAGGAACGCAGAACTCCGACTAGCTTCCAATCTCCATTTGACATGTCTCCACCTCTGCCCTGCTCCCCCCTTACACTCAGGAGATGCCTAAGGTTTCAGTAGTAGGTTCCACTGGTGCAAGAATGATGCTAATGTATATTTAGCCTCCGCCAGTGCAAATGGACTTAGGAGTCATTCTGCCCTTGCCCCATGGATTAACTTGGGATTGCTGTGTTTATTACTTTATTTATATGCTGTTTTTCCACAGTGCAATGTACCCAAACCACTCACAACATTAAAAAATTACCACCACCAATAATAAATTTAAAAATACATTTTATCATTTCAAAACTCATGATTTTAAATCATATCAAAAAAACGCAAGCATTACAAATTTTCAAAAAATAAATCAGAATCTCATAATATAAATGTAATATTACAAAAACAGTCAACAATCCACCATAATGTGATATGACAATGTTATATAAGCAAAATCAGAACTATCAGGAAACACAACAATTTAATTCAATATTAAATATACCCTCTTAACAATAATAAGGATGGAAACAATGTTTTCTTAATTTAAGCATCTCCTACTTCACACAGGAAAGACTACTAACTGGCAAAAAAACCACCACATCACTTTATTTTTGATGAGCAATCAAACAAAGGAAGTTTGCCTTCTCTAGAAATACACACCAGTAAATATTTTGTATAATGGAAAAAAAATGTCGTCCCAGGCTCCTCACTGGAGGAAGGGTGGGATATAATAATAATAATAATAATTGACAAGAACTCCACCATACTTGCACCATCCAAATACAACTGTTCAATAAGCTACCAACATTATAAAGCATTTAATATCTGAAGAAGCTACAATCTTCCTGAGAACAGGTCATATCAACAAGCAACCCACTATCAATATATTGAAAGTATTTAAATAATTTTAATCCTGTAATCGAAAAATATTAATCCTTATCACTGCAGGTGCTATAAAAAAGATCAGGATCATCTGATAGTCACCTGCAGAACATAATATTGTAAAAGGTTAGAGAGAAGGAATCCCAAGCACACCCAATTCCCACACAAGTGTGTTTCTTTGGTCCAATTCCTTGTGAAAACAATCACTCCAAAAAAGCTCTTTTTGGGCCTCTGTGGAATATTTAAATAGTTTCATTTCTCTTCTTTTCAGCTCTGACTGTGAAGCTGGAACTTCCCTTTTGATAACCCACTCTTCTAAACTGCCAGTCTTTTATTTGTGTTTGTAAGGAGAAATTAAAAAGAAAAAGTGTAGCTCTGTTAAAACACCAGAAACAAATCTTGGAAAAAAATGAATATACACTTTCTACCAGATGCAGCGTCCACTTATTAATGACTGGTTGATTAATATCAGGCAAAGAACAACAAGAAGTTTTCTTTCTGGAATTATTGGCCTTTAAGCATGTCAGGCTAATGATAATGAATCATGCCTTTGCACAGTATTTATTAGATTTAGATTATTCAGTAGCATGGTCTACATGCTCAGTATGACCTTTATAAAAAGGTTCTCATATGAATTGTTTCAAACTTGAGATTAGGCTATCAAGAAATTAAACTACACATTTGTCTATTCTTTTCAATATTAAATGGCAGAGGCTGAACTCCGGTTAATATGATAAAAATCAGCTAAATTTCTTTAGATGAGAAAACCATCACTTCGGAAATAATGGAGAAATACAAGAGAAGATTTGGGCTACCCTTTGTTATTTCAGTCATGTATCTCTGAAACAAGCTACTCAAAATATGCAAACGGAGGGGGGGTAATCAAGTTCTCAGGCAACAGAATGTCTTGTGCCAGCCTTGTTTTGTTTGTGTGTGTATACGTAGATTTTTGGGGTCCTCTCCAGGTGAGTCACCTTAAGCTCCAAACTCTCAAGTTTCATTTTTAAAAAAGTAAGTTTTTAGGTGGTCTGGTTCATGAGATATAAAACAAAACGTCAGCCTCCCCCTCTGCAACAAAAAAGATTGGTTGATCTCCAGGCAGTAGCTAGACCCCATTGCAAGGCCACAAAACTTGTTTTTTCCTGCTTATCTGAAAATCTCATAAATTGAGTAAGTATATAGCTTTGTCTTTTTTTCTCTTGTGTGCAAGAGTCAAACAAGTTTAAATTTTCCTGGGTTGTTGAAGAGGGCAATGTTTTGAAACCTTCCCAATATGAAGCTTTAATCCAGCACTCACTTTTTTGGGAGTAATGCTGCAATGCTAATCCCACATACCTGGAATAAACATTGAATTCAATAGGACTTCTTTTGCGTAGACATGGTTAGGATTGTGCTGTAATTTAATGGGACTTTTGAGTGAACGGATTGTGTCTGCGTTGTAAATCTTTCGCTCCCCCTCCAATCCTATTTTTAAAGCAATTAGGCAGGGCTTACATAGGTATCACTGCTTTTATTATGTAGGAACCTAATAATGATTTAATTTTAAATGTTCTGCTATGACCAACTGGTTTTGACAAGAAACTATTATATGGCCTGTATGTATTTTTATATTTCCTGTGTGTGTATATATATATGGAGTCCTCCCAACAACCCTGCGAGGTAGGGTTGATGATTGGAAACCAAGGCAGCTCATAACAAGAAATAAATCCCTTTAAAATCCAGTAACCATAAAAACAATTATAAACAGTTGCAAAACAGCTTAAAGAGGCATGATTTTGAATTTTGGGTTGGGTGAGCGAAGTTCCTTATCATCTGAGGTTGCAGTTCTGTGCATGCTTTCCTGTTTGAGTAAGCCCCATTGAATACATTGAGACTTGCTTCTCAGTGAACAATCATAGGATTGCACTATAAATATCTTTACAGGTTGTGTAAATAATAAACATATTTGACAGTCATGCTCATTCATGTCAATCTCTTTTCATACTTTGTCCCCATTATGTTATGTGGACTACCTTCAAGTCGACCCTGACTTATGGCAACCCTAGCAATAGGGTTTTCATGGTAAACGGTCTTCCATTGCCTTCCTCTGAAGCTGAGAGGCAGTGACTGGCCCAAGCTGATTTCACACTATGGTTGTACATCATTATTTCCTCTACATTTACAGTGTGCCCTTCTTCCTTGGGGTGTTCATGGTTCCCTTCTGTTGTTTTCATCCTGAGGGGCAGATTCGTCTGAAAGATGGTAAGAAGCCCATAGTCACCCAGTAAACTTTATAGCTCATTTCCATTTAAAAAAATTAATTAAAAGTATTTTACATGCAGGCAAAGTTTATTAAGTAGATCCACACAATATGGTTAAAGCACATCCAACTTGCATTTAAGGCACATAACTTCCCCTAAAGAATCCTAGGAAGTGTAGTTTTCCCCTCACAGTTAATAGTTCCCACCATCCTTAAACTACAGTTCTCATGATTCTGTGGTGTGATTCATGTACTTCAAATATGTGTTGAACGTGCTTTAAATGAATGGTGTGGATCTGACCTAGATATGATGTGCATTAATTAGTGAATTGAAAAGTACAATTTTAAAAGATACTTTTTAAAACAGGGGAAGGGCTGTAGCTCTGTGGTAGGGCATATGCTTTGCATGCAAAGATCCAAAATTCAATTTCTGGAAAAGACTATTGTCCGAAATCCTGGACAGCTAGTGCTAGTCCATATCATCAGAACTGAGCCAGATGGTACCAAATGGCCTGACTCAGTATAAGGTAGATTCCTTTGTTCCTAAAAGTGGAAAGAGACTCAAGGGCCACACTGACTTCAAAATTTATTTCTGTATTTTATTTACAACATATATATACAGCTTTATTGTAAAAAAAATCTCAAGGTCGTTTACAAAAGGAATTAAAACAATAAAATTACAAATTATTACAAATTATTTATTTATAAAATAAAACAGTTAAAGACAAGTATTTAAAAACATTCAAAATAATAAAACCAACAATGAGTTAAAAACAGATAAAAAACACAATAGCTTCTACATGCCTGGGTAGGCTTGCCTGAACAAAAAAGTTTTTAGCAGGTGCTCAAAAGAGTACAATGAAGGCACCTACCTAATGTCAATAGGCAGGGAGTTCCAAAGTGTAGGTGCTGCCACACTAAAGGACTGATTTCTTATAAGAGCAGAACAAGTACTATGTGGCACCCGTAACATGGAAAGCACACCTTGAACTTGGCTTGGTAGCAAATCAGAAACAGAGCAGAGGTATTATGTGCTCACTCATGTTAGCAATCATGCCACAGTATTCTGCACTAACTGCAGCCCCTAGATCAGGTTGTTCTGCATGGAGATTTCTGTGACCTTGGCTGACTAGCTGCCAGGATTTTTTCAGTTTTGGTTTTTGGTTAGGAATCCTGACTGGTTGTGGGATGCTGAGTTTTCTGCCTTACTCATAGGTTATGGTTGGTATGGTATTGCATTTAGGAAAGCATCACTGTCTTTTGTTTTTCTTTTTTGATTTGCATTTCATTTACCTTTAACCTCATTCCTTTACATCTATAGAAGCAACAACAGTGGTTCCATGCACTCTGCTCAACCCCGTTAAACCCAACTGATGTTGGCTGCATGACAGTTTGCTTCTTGCCCAATAGTGGTAAAAGAGAATTCACATACTGGAAAGTGTGGCTGCAATTGTTGTTCCCAAGCTGCTGCCTGTGAAGGTAGACCAAACCATATGTGTTTCCTCTCTGCCAATTATTACTCCAGTGCAGTTACAGGTGACCATAAAGGGAGGGAATTGGGTTGGCTATCAAAGTGAGTTTATAGCAGTCCACAGGGTAGACAGAAAAGGGTAGAGAATCTTCTTACTCTTACTCATTTCTCAGACCTCTTTCTGAAGTGAAGAGTTATATCTGTACAGAGGTTTGGAGCAACCATGTTAAAAGGTAGGGGCAGGGCATTCCATGCAGGAGGTTGCCAACCCTGCTTGGATTATGGTTATCTTTGCAGAGGATGCCTAGTCAACCTTTACCAACATCACAATCCAAACCATATCTACTCAGAAGTAAGTCCTATTCAGATCTATGGGGCTTAGTCCCTTAGTAAATGTGTTTAGGATTGCAGCCTTCAGGGGCATCCATCTTTATTCCTGAGTGCTCGCATCTAACATCTCCACAAGGCTTCCTACAACGGCCTTCTGGTGACTGGCCTGGCCTGGCCTGAGGGCACTTAAACCCTTCTTGCCAGAAGCAAGTAGGCTAGATTAGATGTTCCCTACCCAAGCTCCATCTTTTAGCTAAGATTTCTATCTTAATATCTAATCAGAGAAACGTTTTTGTTTGAATTGTATGCTCCAAGCAACTGTGGCTGATGCCTAATGTATTATGCTTAATGACATCACTCGGGCCTGCCCCTGTGACATCACTCATATGCCCACCCCTGAAATCTCAAGATTTGGGATGCTTTTGATTCATTATATATAGCAATATTTGTCTAACAGCTTTACAAGATTGCAAACCTGCATCAGCAAAGAGGAATTTCTAAGCTAAGTGAGGCAAAGCTGGAGAAGTCTGCCCTGCTTGCCATAAAGGTAATATCTACAGAGGCTTCCTATGTTTTAATTAGGACAAAATCACATAGAACAGAGTAAACATTTTAGGACTTGGACTTAAGTGTTCATAGTGATTTCAGAGAACAGTTCTGTTGCCTACTGTGGGGAGGTACTGACCAACAAGCTACTCTGCCAAGAAAAAAATGAGAAATTACCATGAATTTTAAGAAAACATCTGATGATCATAAGCCAGGGATGCTTTGAAAAAAACATGGCTTCCTGTTTTCAGCCAGAGGGTTAAAATGGACAGCCCATCTGACCATTTGCTAATAGAAAGAAGAGCCTATGAATTTGTTTTTACTTAGAAAAGGACAGTAATTTCTGGACCAAGATGAATCTAATTCAGATTTCAATACGGGGCTTGCAAGGCGAAACTGCATTCTTAAAATCAGGGCTAGCCCCAGGCATGCCAGGCCCCGGTGTGTGCACATGTGCATGTATGCCCCCCCACCTTCCTGTCTCCGCTCCCCCTCCCCCCACGCCCCCACCTACCTTCATTTAGCATTACCATTAACTAAGATGGCAGACAGTTTCCCTAAGGGGATGAAGCCTCCACTGCCACCTTGGTTGATGGCACGTGTGCGTGCTATGCGCACGCATCTGCCATCAACCAAGATGACGGCAGGGGCTTCAGTACCTTAGGGAAACCTCGGCCGCCATCTTCATTAAGGCCAATGCTAAAAGGCAGGACACAGGTTGGTGGGGCGAGGGAATGGTGGGCAGGCGGAAGCTCCTGCCCTGCGATCTGCAGCTGTTGCTGAGGATCACGGAAGGGGAGTGAAGGGGCCCTCGGGCCAGTGCCCCGCCTGGCTGCCCTGCCTGGCTGCCCTTTAGAACCGGCCATGCTTAAAATATATGCTAAAATGGGAGACTGGGAAGGCAGTACATTTCCCAGCTACTAACAAGTCATACTTTAAACTGCATGTAAGCTGTTTAAGGAAAAGCTCTTCTGAACAAGAACAAACTATTTGCAAAATAAGAAAAAATGATTCTCTACAGGGTATGTAACAGTGCCATCTGGTGTAATTCTCAAGCTTCTAATATGGTTTTAGGAAAGAAGGATTAAAATACCCATTTTCACAATTTGCTTTCGCCATTGATCTAGGTTCTAATTAAGCTACCGAAGGAAACAAATGTGGAGAACTGAAACACCCTGCTGATCAACCTATGTTTGTATCTTTGTACATTTTATTTTATTACATTATTTATTATTATTTTATTGTAATCCACACTGATAATTTGATTGAAGGGGTAGATATAAAAAATAATAAATACATCATTCCAGTGGCTTAGAGCAGCCAACTAATCAGCCCTTTAATGATAAAAAGATAATGGCGTGGCTCACATATCACACCTGGCTTAGTGTGAACACAAGGGTTCCCAAAGAGGGGCTCACAGTCACTTTGTTCCTCTCCAGTCCTTTTCGCTGCTGCACTGTGCCAAGTTAAGTAACATTTTGGCTCACTGGGTCAGCCAAACCCAGGCTCATGGTTAAACTCTCTCCTCCAGACTAACCATGAGCTTTAAGCAGGGTAGAATCTCTTCTGACCGCCATGCGTTGTATCCTTGCCTCTCACGGGCATACTGCCAGCTTCCGATGTGGTGTTTAAAAAACAAAAAAGCGTAATAACAAGGGTTATCTCCAGCTTACTATATTGTGGCAGTATTAAGAGTTCTGTCACAGTGAAAGTGTTACCAATAAAAGTGCTTGACTGTATCTATGTCTCCAGAGGAAAAGCTCATTTATTCTCTAGTGTAACAATAAATTCCAGGGAAGACAATGATCATCAACACATAACAATGAAGATAGCTGTGGAATCTGATACAAGGATAGTGACCTGTTCAGATCAATGGTTATCACAGAAACTGGAAGTTCAGGAGGAAGGAGACTGAAATGGCAAAAGGTAAATGTGATCAAGCTTAAAGACTTCCAGAACTCAACTATGGGCAGATCACCAGGCAACATAATTTTAACCCCTGATTCCACTATTAATTTGGTATTGGATGCATACCAGGACATATGTAATAACCTGAGACCCTTTGTAAAAACTGACACAAGTTTAAATAAATGAAAGCCCATGAAGTCCCTATGGTTTGATAAAGAGTGCAGAGTATGGAGAAGGAAACTGAGAAGATAGATATGAAGAGTGCATCCCTCAACAGATCCTGAGGCACACAATACTATGTTGCAACTTAGACGCGATTATAAAAAATTAACCTCAGTCAAGAAATCACAGTTTCAGAAATTTCTCTGGGCTAATCTTGAACTGGCAGCAACAGGGTCAAATTCTGCCTACTTTTGGCACTTAGTCTCTGGCAGACTCAGAGAAGTAAATTTACATATGATATTCCTATATCAGCCTCAACATGGGAATTTTTATTCAAATATATTTAGAGAAGAAGAAGATGTAAAGGTAGCCAGCAGATTGCCTTGGGCACTGGACATTAACTCCCTCCCTTTATGGTCACCTGTAACTGCACTACAGATTAGAGCTCCCCTACAAATAAGAACAAATAAGGCCCCAGGTGAGGATTTTCTGCCTCCTGAATTGTTTAAGACTGATGCTGACTGGCAGGTCTATTTACCCATATAAATAATACGGTTGCATCCCCAAAGGCTGGAATCTCAGTGTAGTAGTTCCCATATTTAAGAAAAGTAAAGATGTTCTGATAATCATGGGGGACTGGGATGCAAAAGTAAGGAACAGGGAAGAACTAAAACTGTGGGGAAATGGGCTTAGGAGATAGAAATGAAGCAGGAGAAAGACTTATTGAATTCTGTGAAGCCTATAATCTGTTTCTTGCAAACATATTTTGTGAGCAACCAAAGAGATGACTGTACATGTGGACATCAGCAAATGGTCAATATAGGAATCAAATTGATTATATAATTGGTAGCAGAAGATGGAGAAGTTCCATACTTTCTGCAAAAACAAGACCAGGAGCAGACTGTGGTACAGATCATGAACTGGTCATACTGAAAACCAGAGTAAAGCTAAAGAAGAACAACAAAGCAATCATAATGCCAAAATACAATTTAATTTTTGTTGATAGAGAACCAGAGGAACTATGGAGTGAAGTCAGAGACATTACCAGGGAAGAATGCAAAAAGACAATACCTCTCATTAAAAGAGAGAAAGACGTCAATGGATGACTGATGAAACTCTTAAAACGGTTAAAGAAAGAAGGACAGCAAAAGCAAAAGGAGATAGAAACACAGTTAGAACCCTAAACGCAATAATACAGAGGCTAGTATGTAGGGACAAAGAGTACTATTACAATAGTTATTGCATAGAAATAAAAGAGGACAACAAAAAGGGTAGAACAAGAGCTCTATTCCAAAAGATTAGAGAAATTAAGGTGAAATTTAAACCAAGAGTAGGGATGTTGAATAATCAACAGGGGAACACACTGACTGACCCAGATGAAATAGAAGGAAGATGGAAGCAATACACTGAAAAACTCTATAAAAGACATGCAAGGATGACAGATTCATTCATGGAGGAACCGTATGATGAAGAACCAGAAATTTTAGAATGTGAGGCGAAAGCTGCTCTTAAAATACTTGGAAGAAAAATCACCAGGAACAGATGGCATACCAATAGAGTTGCTACAAGTTGCTGAAACTAAATTTGTCCAAATTTTGATAAAAATTTGTCAACAGATATAAAAAATTAAACAATGGCCCACAGACTGGAAGTGTTCAATATACATCCCAAATTCCAAAGAAAGGGGACCCCAAGGAATGCGGTAATTATTGAACTATTTCCTTAATATTCCATGCAAGTAAAGTAATGCTCAAGATTCTACAACAAAGGCTCTTACCATATATGGAGTGAGAAATGCCAGATGTCCAAGTTGGATTTAGAAAGGGAAGAGGCACCAGAGATCATATTGCAAACATACGTTGGATAATGGAACAGACTAAGGAACTTCAGAAGAAAACCACCCTGTGCCTTATAGATTATAGCAAAGACTTTGATAGAATAGCAGAGTTGGAAGGGACCTACAAGGCCATCAAGTCCAAACCCCTGCTCAATGCAGGAATCCAAATCAAAGCATTCCCAACAGATGGCTGTCCAGCTGCCTCTTGAATGCCTCCAGGAAAAAGAGAGCCCACTACCTCTCTAGGTAATTGTCGTATGGCTATAACATTTAGGAAGTTTTTCCTGATGTCCATTCGAAATCTGGCTTCCTGCAACTTGAGCCCATTATTCCGTGTCCTGCACTCTGGGACGATCGAGAAGAGATCCCGGTCCTCCTCTATGTGACAACCTTTCATGTACTTGAAGAGTGCTATCATATCTCCCCTCAGTATTCTCTTCTCCAGGCTAAACATGCCCAGTTCTTTCAGTCTCTCCTCATAGTCTCTCCTCATATTTCCAGTCCCCTGATCATCCTTGTTGCCCTCCTCTGAACCTGTTCCAGTTTGCTGCATCCTTCTTGAAGTGCGGAGACCAGAACTGCACGCAGTATTCAAGGTAAGGCCTAACCAGTGCTGAATAGAGGGGAACTACTACTTCACGCGATTTGGAATCTATACTTCTGTTAATGCAGCCTAATATAGCATTTGCCTTTTTTGCAGCCACATTACACTGTTGGCTCATATTCAACTTGTGATCAATGACAATTCCAAGATCCTTCTCACATGTCGTATTGCTGATCCAAGTATCCCTCATCTTATAACTGTGCATTTCGTTTCTTTTTCCTAAGTGTAGAACTTTGCATTTATCCCTGTTGAATTTTATTCTCCTCCAGTCATCCGGCACTTCACCAGTCCTCCATGATTTTGCAAAGATAATAGACAGCGGTTCTGAGAGTTCTTCAGCCAGTTCCTTCAATACTCTAGGATGCAGTTTATTGGGTCCTGCTGAGTTGAACTCGTTCAAAGTGATTAGGTATTCCTTGACCATTTGTCTATCAATCTCAAGCTCCAATCCTGCCCCTTCTACTTCATGTTTCCCGGGAGGGTCATAAACCCTTTTTTGGGACAAGACTGAGCCAAAGTAGGAATTGAGCACTTCTGCCTTTTCTTTGTCATCTGTTGTCATTTTGCCATCCTCATTGAGTAGCTGTGCCACCATTTCTTTTCTCTGTCTTTTACTATGGACGTACCTGAAGAAAGCTTTTTTTGTTGCTTTTAACATCCCTCACTAACCTCAACTCATTCTCAGCTTTAGCCTTCCTGACCCCATCTCTGCAATTCTGAGATACCTGCCTGTACTCTTCCTTTGTGGCCTTGCCTTCTTTCCACTTCCTGTATGTGTCCTTTTTTGTTTTCAGGTCAGCTCTAAGGTTTTTGTGAAGCCACACTGGCTTCTTCTGCTGTTCCCCCCTTTTTTCCTTGTTGGAATTGCTTGCCATTATGCTTTTAGATTTTCCTTTTTTTACAGACTCCCACCCATCTTGGACTCCTTTTTTCATTAGGGTCGCTTGCCACAGAACTGTACTTACAATTGTTCTGAGTTTATTAAAATCAGCTTTCCTGAAGTCCAGGGTGCACGTATGGCTACTCTCAGCTTTTGCTTCTGTTAAAATCAAGAATTCAAGTATGGTGTGGTCACTTTTCCCCAGAGTTCCCGTAACTACCACTTCATCCACCAAATCATCTCTATTGGTTAGAATCAAGTCCAGGATAGCTGATCCTCCAGTTGCCTCCTCCACTTTCTGTAGGAGAAAATTATCTCCAACACAAGTCAGAAATTTCTTGGAAGGGCTGTGTTTGGCAGAATTTGTCTCCCAACAGATATCGGGATAACTGAAGTCCCCCATTACTACTACATCATGCCTTCTCGAAACATTGGCAATTTTCTTTTCAAAAGTTACATTCTCGCCTTCTCTTTGATTGGATGGTCGGTAATAGACTCCAAGGATCACATTCCTTGCCGCATTAATTTTAATCTAGATATTCTCGGTGGAGCTACCAAGCTCATATTTCTGTGCAGGGATATATACTTTTAACATATAGTGCGACTCCACCTCCCTTTTTATTCCTTCTGTTCTTCTTGAACATATCCTTCACTTGCTGTATTCCAGTCATGGGAGTCATCCCACCAAGTTTCAATTATACCTATCAAGTCGTAATTACCCTCCTGTATTAAGAGTTCAAGTTTGTCCTGCTTGCTACCCATGCTCTGTGCATTAGTATACAGACATCGAAGACCATGTGATTTATGGCTTGGCTTCCTTACTACATTTTTCTGAGGACTGTTACTGGGTCCTATTAGAGCCGATCTCTCTGTTCCCGTTACTGTGCACAAGCCTTCACCAGTCATTACCACCAAGTTTATGTCTCCCTCCTCCTTAGGATTCAGTTTAAAGCTCTCCTGATGAACTTCTCCATGCTGTGGCCAAACACATTCTTCCCAGTCCTTGTGAGATGCAACCCATCACTTGACAGCCATTCATTTACACTGAGTATTTTTCTTTCCCTTTCTACTCCTCTTCTAAGTACTGTAAGGATGGATGAAAAAACTATCTGGGCCCCAAAGACCTTGAGTTTCCAATTTCCTTCCCAGAGCTTCAAAGTCTGATGTGACTTCTTCATAGCTCCGTTTGGCAGTATCATTTGTTCCCACATGGACAAGGAGAAAGGGATACCTGTTGGTGGGCTTGATGAGTGATGACAACCCTTCTGTCACATCTCTAATCAGTCGTCCTGGAAGACAGCATACCTGGTGAGTCCTCGGATCTGCTTGGCATACTTGGCTTTCGATCCCACACAGTAGGGAGTCTCCCACTACTAGTACCAGAGCTTGGAAAAGTTACTTTTTTGAACTACAACTCCCATCAGCCCTAGGCAACATGGCCACTGGATTAGGCTGATGGGAGCTGTAGTTCAAAAAAGTAACTTTTCCAAGCTCTGACTAGTACTCTTCGCTTCTTGTTGTGGGGAATGGTTTCATTGCCCTGCTTGATTGAGCTCCACCCTCTTGCTCGTTGTCGCATGGGGTCTCCTGTAATTATTTCACCACAGGCTGTCCTCCAGTCTCATCCTCAAGTGGTTGAAAGCAGTTCCATAGTTCCACTTGTGAAGGGTGTCTTCTAGCTCTTCTTCTCCTAACTGTCATCCTTTCCCACAGAGTTTCCTTCACTTCATTGTTCCTCTCCAAAGCAGCCTCCTCTTCTGATATCACATACTGTTGCTCTTCCACCTCCACTTCTCTTTGCTGCTGTTGCTCCAGTGTTCTGTCTAAGAACTCTTCATCTTCTCTTATAGTCCTCAGTGTGGCCACCTGCTGTTCCAGGCCTCTCACTTTTTCTTCCAACAGCGCCACAAGCTTGCACTTGTTGCACGTGCATGAAAAACTATGGAATGCTTTAAAAGAAATGGGGGTGCCACAGCATCTGATTGTCCTGATGCGCAACCTATAATCTGGACAAGAGGCTACTGTAAGGACACAATATGGAGAAAACGATTGGTTCCCCATCGGAAAGGGTGTGAGACAGGGATGTATTTTATCACCTATTGTTTGATCTATATGCAGAACATATCATATGGAAATTGGGACTGGACCAAGATAAAGAAGGTGTGGAAATTGGAGGGAGAAATATCGATAATTTAAGATATGCAGATGATACCATATTACTAGCAGAAATCAGTAATGATTTGAAACGAATGTTGTTGAAAGTTAAAGAGGAAAGCACAAAAGCAGGACTACAGCTGAACGTCAAGAAGACTAAAGTAATGACAACAGAAGATTTACGTAACTTTAAAGTTGAGAATGAGGACATTGAACTTGTCAAGGATTATCAATACCTTGGCACAGTCATTAACCAAAATGGAGACAATAGTCAAGAAATTAGAAGGTGGCTAGGACTGGGGAGGGTAGCTATGAGAGAACTAGAAAAGGTCCTCAAATGCAAAGATATATCACTGAACACTAAAGTCAGGATCATTCAGATCATAGTATTCCTGATCTCTATGGATGTGGAAGTCGGACAGCAAAAAAAGTGGATAAGAGAAAAATCTATTCATTTGAAATGTGGTATTCGAGAGCTTTGCTGATAGCATAGACCATGAAAAAGAGAAATAATTGCGTGTAAGAACAAATTAAACCAGAACTATCATTAGAAGCTAAAATGATGAAACTGAGGTTGTACTTTGGACACATAATGAGAAGACATGATGCACTAGAAAAGACAATAATGCTGGGAAAAACAGGAGAGAGTCGAAAAAGTGGGAGACCAAACAAGAGATGGATTGATTCCATAAAGGAAGTCACAGACCTGAACTTACAAGATCTGAACAGGGTGGTTTATAACAGATGCTATTGGAAGTCGCTGATTCATAGGGTCACCATAAGTCATAATCAACTTGAAGGCACATAACAATAACAATTGGCAGGAGCCTAGAAATTACAGACCAGCCAAAATGTATGCCAAGTACCTCTTGCAAAAAGTAGAGGACTACGTGGATGAAAATTCTATTCTAGCTGAAGAACAGGCTGGCTTTAGGAAAGGACGATCTAGCATGGATAATTGTTATATGTTACTTCATCTGATAATTTGATGGAGATTTTTTTCTCCATTGGGATCTTTTGCTGGGGGTCCTAAAAAAAATATTTTAGGACACAGGCTTGAAGCAAAAAGGTAGGCCTTTATTCTTTACAAGCATATGCAGGGTCAGCCTCCCAGAAACATCCAGGAGAGACTGCACTGAGACACTGTGCAGACTCTTTTATAAAGTACACTTACAGCATGTGACAGTGATTCACCAATCTCATGAGTTTCTGCCCACCTAACATCATAGTTCCTCCTTACTGCAATCATTTCAAACCAATCAGAAAGCATTAGGCAATTCCAGTGCTAATTCCAAGATTCTGTCCATCTCATTAATGTCACCATTGTTCTGCTGTCCCTCAAGACTAATGCTCTTTCAGGCCAGTACCACTGTGAATGTGCCTTCAAGCATACCTAGTACATTCCATATGCCATTGTTCCTGATCAGTCAGGCTGATCACCCAGGTACACCTGAAGATATTTGAACAGGTTCCTTGAGTTAAGTTTGCCTCAACTTAGGGTGTTTGGGAATGTATGAGCACCCCTAGTTATATTCCTTTGCCATAGGGGTTCTTATGTCCTTATACTCTCTCAGAAATTCCATTTCCTTACTTATAAAATACATAGCTCAAGATAGGGGATTATATTTAAAACACTTGAGCTTCATTTTGAAGCCACACAAACTAAGGAAAAGACTGGGTGACTCTGGCTAACTAGTATCTTTCAGCCTCAGAGATATAGAGGAGGCAGGCCACCCCAGAGTACCTTTTTCTTAATGAAAGCACACTTATAACACACTGGGTCATTTTAAAATCATTGTAAAATCTCACTACTTCCCTTTATTAAAACATCTAATACTTGTTACAAACTTTCCCCCCCCTAGATGGCATTATTGGTTTACCCAAGAATCAAATATTAGCGATCTCTACATATTCTCATTCATCACAGCTTTTCCCAGGTTCCATGCTCTTGATTCCAAACAATAGGCTAATTAATATCTGTCAATCATGCACAGGCCGATTTGGCAAGAACACAAAAGTTCAAACTAAGTTTGCTTTGCCTGCTTTTCTCACAGATCCTGATTGAGGCCTATGGAAATTCAGGGCTCTCTGTGAGTCTCAATCTCAGGTCCCCAACAGGCCTGCAGTTCAATGCTTAACTCCTTATGATTATGAAACATATGCCTTCTTAATATCTATGATTATATATGTGTGAATATATAAAATTCCCCATTAAATTAAGTATTCGAGAAAGGGCGGACATCTTTTTGCAGCTTTCACTGACCTAAGTGCAGCATTTGATTCTATAAATAGATGCTGTCTTTGGGAAAAGTTGCCAATTGCAAAAATAGACCAGAGATAGACCAATTCAAAGTACTTTACTCAGAAACCTATCTGAAGGTTAGAACAGGTTCAAGTTTTGCCCTCACAGAAAAAATCGCAACACATAAGAGAGAACACCAAGATTGCATTTGAGCACCATTTCTTTTTAATTTTTATATTAATGTTATAGTTGCTTTTCTTCATAATCAGAAATATCATATGCCCAAAATCTTAAACAGAGCAGTAAATATTGTATGCAGACAACACGATCCTACTCTCAATACCCCAATTGGCCTGAGAAGACTTTTAAGTCAGTTCAGCTCCTACTTTGTAGAAAATGACTTAGAAATGATCGATCTAAAATAATTTTTGGTAGAAAGAGAAAAACACACAGATGACTTATTAACTCTAAACAGCTGGAGTGGGTAAAATCCTATTGTTATCTTGGTATTATCTTCTCAGCCTCAGGATCTTGGGCCTCACAAATAAATAAAAATGAAATGAAATCAGCTGCCTGTTTACAATCTTTAAAAATGGAAATGAGTCGATCCCGACTCATGGCAACCCTATGAATAGGGTTTTCATGGTAAACAGTATTCAGAGGGGGTTTACCATGGCCTCCCTCTGAGGCTGAGAGGCAGTGACTGGCCCAAGGTCACCCAGTGAGCTTCATGGCTGTGTGGGGATTCGAACCCTGGTCTCTCAGGTCGTAGTCCAGAACCTTAACCACTATACCACACTGGTTCTCTACAATCTTTAAACAGACTGCTAAATTACAGATATCCAGGCTCACTATGCCCAGTTTTAAACATCTTTAAAGCAAATGTGACACCAATGCTAATTTGGGGGGTTGAAATCTGGGGCTTTGAAGGTTTTCTAAAATTGAAAGAATTCAAAGCCACTTCCTGCATATAATTTTAAGGGACTGAAAAACCACTTCAGCTTATCTAACTAGAGCCAAACTGGGCATGGAAAAGATCTCCAGTTAATCTATGTCAGGATGGTAAATTATTGGTGCAGAATAAATAACCTAATGGAAGAAAGGCTCCCTAAAACCTGCCTGGAGGAACAGAGGGCATTTCCTCAAGGAAACTTTTGTTTGCAGAAACTTTTAAAACTACTTCCAAATTTTGGATTCCCTGCTCAGGTATTGAATCCAAGGATGACCAGTAATATCTTTAAACAGATTGTCTGATGTAGGAACACAAATTGACATAATTGCCCTCACATCCTCAGGAACAGCGAAATGGCTAGCCAGTGTAAAACATGAACACCAATATGAAAAATACCTGTTATTCCCCAAGACAATAGAATTTTGCAAAGCTTTTACATGCTTACGCTTTGAACAAGTGGATACAATGATGAAATGTGGCAGATTTTATGGTATACCAGCACAAGATAGATTGTGTGTTTATGGAGACCCAGTTCTGGAGGACCTGGCTCATTACATACTCGAGTGTCAGTTATATACCAACATTAGAGAAAGTTACTTAGAGCCACTCCTAAAGAAAATGAAATATTGGGGTGTGAAAGAGAAACTCAGTTTTCTGTTACAAAAAAAAATCAGAATGTAATCCAGAGGGTCGCTGCATTTATGGTGAAGGCTGCTAGATGCAGAGAAAAGTTCCTTGATTCCATCTCTGTAAAGTGTCATAGAGATTTGAAGATATGAGTGCATAAAATGCTCTCTGACATGATATTAAATGTTAAATATTTTATTTCCTGTTACAGTAATATTTACCTGTTTTACAAGTAAAGCTCTATTTATGTCATATATTTTATTTATTAATTTTAATTGTGGTTATTGACATTGTATGAAAGAATGTTTTCGGGTTTTGTATTCAGTTCTGTTCTGCAGTGGTCTTTGGACTAAGCAATAAACGTATTGATTGATAGTGGTAGTACACAAAACTCTGGAGCACAGATGGACTGCTTTCAAATAGAATGATTTTCCAGCTATTTCTGGAAACACTGTACCCACATATGGACATTTGATCTCTATTTTAATTTAAATCTTGTCATATCCATCAGAACCAGGCTACTCAAATGTGCTATTGTTGAACATATTGGTTTATCCCGTTTCAAACATGGGCTCATAATAGATACAAATATTAAAGCCAACTCTTTAAAATGTTATATTCAGCAGACCTATGCAAGTTCTCCCTTTTCTCTGGAATCTGTATGCTGACAATGAAGTGTTTACTACCATCAGCCCATATATAATTTAACAGGGCTTTGGGTTGATTCTACAACTTTGTTAAGTCACTGTGCCAACTCTTCACTGGCATACCACTTCAGGCCATGACTAGATGGCACGAACAATCTATTCCATTTTTAAAAAAACTTGTCCCATTTTTCAACATTCTGATCAGTCTCCAAATCAGAGGCACTCCATGAATTGTCATAGAGAGTTAAATTATCCATGGATGGAAAATTAAATTAATAAATAAAAGACACTTTAACCGATAAATATCCTGTATCCCCCTGTGATCATCAACCACGAACCTATGGCCAGGATTTTTATTGATTGATTGATTTATATCCCGCCTTTTCTCCCACTAGGAGCTTTTCACAACTTTATTTATTAGTTACAGCTTAGATAAAATTGTGGCTTATAAAGAGAGATAGAAAAGAGATAGTGATCTATTTAGCATGACCACGATGCACACATACAGTAAAGATTTATAATTTGTTAAATAAATTATAAGCAGCCAGCAGCTGATGGATGACTCAAAAAGCAGAAAGGGGCAAAAATGCAAGGGCCTCATAATTAGCTCTAAGAAAGACATTGATCAAGAAAGGGCTTTTCCACTGCAATCAATTTCTGAGAACATTAAAGTGGAATTCTAAGCATGTTTTATTCAGTAGGAAAACGACTGAGTTCAACAGGTTTTACTCCTAAGAAAGTGTATTTAGGATTGCAATCTAAAATCAGCTTTAAATCTAACTTGCAGGCCCCGAAAGCTACAATGGGCAAGCTGATAAATCACTGCATTCAGTCTCTGTTGTGCAAAACTATGCCCTTCTCAAAGTCAACCTGGTGTTTTTTTTAAATTACCAGATGTCTGGTAATTTGTCTGAATATTTTGTCATAGATGAATATTTATGAGTAAATGCGTTTCTTAGCAACACCAGTATCCTATTTAAAAAATATATGAACAGAAACTAGATATAAGCTTCAGAGGACATACTATTTGTGAACCTTTGACTATCTCACAGGAATTTTATCCATAAGCATGATATCCAAGATCCCATATAAATTATGGCCTTCCTCTGAGCTGTAATGTTGGACAGCGTGGCAGTAGCAGTCCTGTCCTCCTGTCCTGGACACTGTCACCTTGGGTGAGGAGGAGCTGCTGTTTATCAAGGGCAAGACAGCCAGAACCACCACTGATATCAGTGAGGAACCTCTGCTCTCTGATACAGACAGAATCTACATAGAGAGAAAAACTATATAACTTCTTTATAAGACCTATAACTTTAAGAACTTGTGCTTGAGCTCCCTCCCCCCCCCCACATTCGTTTTTGTCCTCATGTGTCGTGTCTTTTTAGATTGTAAACCTAAGGGCAAGGACCATCTTCACAATGATTTTCAGAAGCTGCTCTGGGAGCTTTTGGCTAAAAGGTGGGATGTAAATAAAGCAAATTCCTGCAAAAGCTGGGAATTTCCAAATTATTTAAACCATTTGGTAACAGTACAAATAGATCAAAAGGGATTGTATAGCTACTAATGTATATAGTAAAGCTTCACAAAAAAATATGAAATCATGAGACAGACTTAAGGAAATGTCGCTTTCTTTCCCATTTTTTCTCACCACATAGCTCCAAAAAAAGCTAGTCATATATTTGAATCATATACTTCAGCTTTACCTGCTTAATGTATCATCTGCTTAACTGCTTGAAAGATTGTTCTCTTATCTTAACACACATTATGAGAGAGAGGGACTGCCTCCCTGGGCTCCTGCTGGGAGGAAGGGCGGGACATAAATCAAATAATAAATAAATAAAATAGATCCTTGGCCTATGCTATTTAAAAAAAAAAAAAAACCTCTCCCTTGAAGCAATAGTACTGAATAATCATTCTAATAAAACCTATGAGAGATCTTGATATCTGTATGTCAAATTAATTAACTCATAATATTTAAATATATACACACTATGGAAACAGAGAGTTCTGTGCTTTAATCTGAATGTACAATATGGAAACCAGTAACTCCTCTTTGAAAAGATTGCAGCATCCGTGAAGAAAAAATCTTTCCATACCTGAAACTACCTCTGAAAGAACGAAAGGAAGAGATACAAAAAGGGACACCAAAGATATATGGGAATCAGTTTTTCATTTGTCCCAAACACAGTAGCACAGATGAATAGATTTTGTGTTAGCTTTAATCTTCTATGGAACCTAAATTGGGGACTCCTTGGTATTTACTATTAAGTGGATCCTGACTTCAAAGTAAGTTTTGTCATTGCCCATCTAACTATGGGAGAATTGTTTGGCTAATCCTAAATTGATATATGATATTAGCTCAGTAGTACTTGAAGCTAACCATCCTCTCAAACAGAGAGCCTTCATCCCCGTAAAAAGTGTCAGATCTGCCTCTTTCACGGAATCTGTGATCTGTTTTGGAATACATGGCAACTTTCACAAACCCTTGGTTTATGAAGCTGGAAAGAAGTATCAGGACTACATGCTCCTCCTCTCCCTTTGCTTTGGCATGGAGATCCTGGTTGGTTGTAAACCAGAGTTTTCTCATTATGTCTAAAATGAAAAGACTGTTTTTGATGTTAGTTAACTAACCATGGCACTTGGCTAGGATCAGATCCCCCTTCCTTGCTGGAGTTGGCACACAAAAGGAAGATGGAAGGGAGAGTCAAAGGAAACCACAGGCCCAGTGCTCATTCCCAGCTTCATAAACCATGATTTATGAAACCAGCAAAGTACATCCAAAACAGGCCTCTCTGTGACTGAAAGGCATATGCATGCCTACCTTTCCTTAGCAACCTTAAGCCTTAGTACCAGCTCACATAGTAACACTGAAGTAGAGTAATTTAGAAGAGCTAGACTTATTTTTATCTTTTTTGCTTTCTTTAGGACTTGTAACTTATGAGCTTAGCTACATGTTATACACTACTGTGTGTAAGAGTTCCACAGCAGCTTGAGGCAATTTGGAGCAGAGAAATGTCAGATAGGGAGAAGGTTAAGCATTTCCATCCCCCCCCCCAGACAAAGAGAACGCACTTTACTAAAGGTCCAGGTGGCTGAACTTGGCTGCAGCCCCTCTTTAAACTTTTCCTTTTCAGATCTGTTGTAATGTGAAAAAGAAAATGCATCAAAAAACCCACAACCAGGTAAGATCTTGTCATAAAGTACAAATCAGTAACAATTTCACCTTGCTTATACCAGCTCTGAATTTGTCCAGAAACTGCTAACTCAGAAGCTCAATGGTAGATATCCAATTTGCATGCAGAAGGTCACAGGTTCAAATCCCCAACATTGTCAGATAGGGCTGGTAATGTGTCCTGCATGAAATCCTGGAGAGCCACTGCCAGTCAGTGTATATAATACTGAGCTAGATGGACCAGTGGCCTGACTCAATATAAGGCAGCTTCCTATGTTCCTAAGAATGAGACGATCTTCCTAAATCAAACTTCATGACTCATGCTCTCTGCTGACATCATTCTCTAGACTGTAGTTCTCCAGCTCTTTCCACAGAATTCTCCTGAAATAAAAGGGTGCTTAGGAGGAATATATTTTACTACAAGTGTATTTGTAAGTTAATACTTCCCTATTTACTTTTCATTTCTCCACCCTTGCAGGGAAAGCCTTGTAGGGAAGAAAGCCATGTTGGAATCAATTTGGAGAAATAATGGATAAGGAAAGGGTTAAGCTCCCCCCATCACCCCCACCAAAAGTGGTTTTTCTTCACCTAAATGGATTGTTGGGCTACCTTTACTTGCATTTGCAGTATGTACTGGGACAGTCTTTGTAAACTCCCATTTAAAAGGCAATAGTTCAATATCTACTTCACACATTATATGAACGGGCTGCTACAGAAGTACAGCTACACTGTTTTTTACTCCCCCCCCCTTTTTTTTTAAAGGAACCAGGGAAGATGTGTGCTTCAATGTGGCCAAAAAAGGCACATCAAAGTAAAAAAGGAAAATAAAAGCCAAACATTTATGAAGTGTTGATGTATGAAGTGTTGCTGCTGAGGGCAAAGACGGCATTTCCTATTTATGGCTCCGATTAGTGGCAAAGCAGATGCCAGATCCCCAGTCCAAGATATTTGACACAAAACACTGAATTCCCAAGAGCCAACATATTCCTGACTTTCTTGTTAGCATCCTCTTTCAGAAGCATCCGACTCTAATATAGTAACACCCTGCTTTTTTTTTCTTCAAACCTATACTGCACAATCCAATACAGGTTTTGGATGCAGCTCTTTTCTTTTGCTTATTGCAGCAACTTTAATTCCTTAGCAAATTTTGTGAACGCCAACCTAGATATACTATGTAATTAAGACTAGAATCAGATCTGTCATCAAGTGAAACTTAATCAGAACTACGCCTTGCTTACACAAAGTCTGAATTTGTTCAGGGTCCACCTATGAAGAAGTTTATCTTCTTCCTTTTCAGACACCATGACTCATACTCTCTTGCTTACATCACTCTCTGGGCTGTAGTTCTCTGTTTCCTTCAAACAGGAATGGATGTTGCTGCAAATATATTGTTAAAGAAATACTTTCTAAATATCTTTCCACTTATCAACCTTTCCCCCTTATTCTTCCAAAACCATAAGACAAGCTTGCTTAAGTAATTTAAGCAAACATTTGCCAACTCTCAGTATATATAGCCTATTGCAACAGTTGCATTTGTATTGTATATGGCAGCAATAGAGAATGCAGTCTACTGAGAGGTAAAGAATGCTCTTGATTATGCAGATATTATAAATGGATACACTTTAGCTATAAATACTGAATTTATTTATTTATTATTTTATTTATACCCTGCCCTCCCTTCCTTCCAGCAGGAGCCCAGGCTGGCAAACAGAAACACTAAAACACTAAATTTAATGCAATCTGAAAGCAGTCTGGTGTGAAGGGTTTTCCTGCTTGATCCTGTTCTGGCTGGTTTCAGTTTAATAATGCTAGCTCATAGGAAAGATGTTCTCTGTCTAAAACTATTATTACACTTCAAAACAACCTGTTTATTAAGCATTCTTCCAATTTGTTTGCAGGAATATTTAGACAATGGCTATTTAATGAGCATTCATTCAGAATTGTTTGTGGGAAGGTTAGAAGTTTATTTTTATTTATTTATTTATTGCACTTTTAAACCGCCCTTTAGCAACAGGCTCTCAGGGCGGTGTACAACAGAATAAAACCACATTTAAAAACCAACGAATGTGGATTACAACATATAGGTATAAAAACACAATTAAAAACAGATTAAGACAAAATTAATAGAGATTACAATTAATTAACTATAAAATAAAATTAAAACTAGAATTAAAATGCTTGAAGTTGCTTCAAAGCAGGCATTATCCCACACTTTCCAGTGCATTTTGCCATCACTTTCCTTATTGCAAAAAGTCCAACCTTTTGGGGAAGCAGCTTTACTGCGCAAAGCCTCCCAGTCAACTATGGTAGTGCAACCTGAATTTGCCAGTATGTGATTGAATCCCATCCCAGAATAGCAAGAGTCTGGAAGCACCCCAAGAAACAGAAACTAAGATGAACTATGCAGTAAAGGTAGCAGGTTTGACTCTTGACGACTGAGATTAGAAGCAGGGGCAGGTTGAGGAGCCATCTCAATGGTAATCCCAAGCACACCCCTTTGTTTCTCCCATATAAGCAAATGCTTGTTATTCACTCCTATGGGGAAAGAAAAGGTGTTTCAATTCACATTATTGCTATGAGAGCAAAACCTGACCTCCATTGCTGACACAGGTTCATACATAATGCTAGTCCCAACTATAGCTTCACACAAATGAGCATGTTCCTAGACAGCAGATCACAGCAGTTTGCTTTCATTCTGCTGCTGTCCTGAGCTAAGTCATGATGCAGTACGCTATCCAAATCCAGGCTTATGATTTAGTTTTCTCCAAACAAAGCAAGAGCTAACCAAGGTTTGTCCTATAGTTTACAGCTTGCGGTTTGTCCGGAGATCCTGAGGCCACAAGTACGGGGTTCACATGAAATACTAAACCAAACCATGGTTTAGCTCAGTGCAGCAGCAGAAGAGGAGGAGCAAAGTGGCCCAAAACTCCCTCCCAGGAGCCTGCACATTTGCTCATTCGTGCAGCCATTGTCTGGCTTAGTGTTACATGAAAACACGGTCATAGCATGGTATGGAGCACATTAACAGAAGTTCTGAAGAGGGGTACAACAAAGATGCACTCAACTCCCCACATCAGTGTGCAAAGGCCTCTGAAATATTTTCCTGCTCTCTGTATATTGTAATACAAGACTTCCTTCTACTCACATGCTCATTATAATGGTGGGTATTTTGCTAGACATTCAAAAGCAGAGGGTTTACAAGAAAGTAAATTGTTCCTGCTTCTGGTTATATACTTCTGATGTACCCTGCATATTCAAGACCCACAGACTTTGTCCAACTGAAGCTTAAGTATCCCACCATAGAAAAAAGCCTCAAGTCACGCTTTTGCATGCTACATCCATGAAGATGTTTACTCACTATCATCACAACAAGCTGATAGCTCATTCAGGCTTATAAATATGGTGCCCAAATCTGACCTTGGCTCTTCATTAGGAAAACAGGAACTAAACTAGGTAGGGTAGGCATAACTTGATATTGCTTCACAATAGAAGTCCATAAAAACCAACACTGGACTCGGATATGTTAGAAGGATACAGGCAAAACAATGAATTGGGAAATATAGCTGGATATTCTGAGAAAGCATATCTAGTGTTAAAAAAAGGTGTTTATCCATGCGATCAGGAACCCAACTACTCTTTATTTATGAAAAAACCTGATCAAAGTTACTCATACAATACATCAGTTGTTTAATACACACTAACTATATGCTTTAAGTAACCCTGTGAACACTTACATGGGATTAAGCTCCACTGATTCCAGTGAGACACTTCCTAGTAAACTTGCCCAGAATTAGGCTGTTACTGTAGCTTCCTTTACATTGTTTCTCCCATCCGCCTGTACAAATCTCTGCCCTGATCTGCAAGTGAAATCACATGGAGCTTTACTAATGCTCTGCCACAGTAACAACTGGACTGAATAGATCTTGTATAGACTTAACAACCACATGAATAGCTCAATGAGCCCAAGGAAGATATGGAATCCCCCCCCTTTCCATATATCCATGCTTCATGGCAAGCCTCTTTTGAACCAGAGGGGAGTTTCACAGTTTATGATATGGGGGGAGGGACTGTCATCCAAAGCTAAAAATTCCACTGGGGATGCCAGTGGTCTTGGGCACACCTAAAATAGCTTTTTGGCTCTTGGCCTATAAAATATAAGAAAAATTAGGGGGAATGGCAAGTTTTTGTAGAAGTCATTCTGTGGCACCTTGAAAAAACAGGCCATTCTCCCTTAATTTATTTGTCAGACAGAAAATTAATACAAAGCATCTTACTGGCGAAATTCCACAGTTTCCCCACATTTTGTGGTTATACCAGAAAACATCTCACCATAGAAAAATATTAAGCAATGCTTAATATATGAGTTCACAGAAAACATTCATATCTTTATGGCTGTCCTCCCAACTATATGTAAGATCGAAAACCCTGTCAAAATCTGAGGAATGAATCTCAGATTAAAAGTTATGTTTTTTTTAAGTCAACATACATAAAGGCTCAGTTACATGACTTCTTCATCAGACAATATGTTGGTAAATTCATATAATATTGTTGTGCTAGCATAGTGTGACTGGACTTCACAGCTGCCTAGTAGCCCAGCCATAAATTGCAGTCTCACTTAAGACAGATACATGGTCATATTTAAGAGCCATCTCATTAATCTGACAACTGATCACTTGTCCTGTGAGTGTTCTCTTAGAATTTTCAGTAAACGATTTGATAACTATAACTCAACAACCATAGCTCTTTCCCTGCCTACTGTATTTGTCTTGTATTTTTAATGTAGTTTTATTTATTAGTTTTATACTGATACTGTATAGCACCCCGGAATTTTCTTTTGCATTAAAAGGTAGTTTAAATTTAAAAGTAAATTAAAAAACCCATATGCTATAACACACCAATAGCTACAATTATAAAGAAGGGAAGGGTCATCTGCTCCAACCTTGATAGCCCTCCAACACAGGAAGCTGCCTTATACTGAATCAGACCATTGGTCCATCTAACACAGTCTCCTCTGACTGGCAGCAGCTCTTCAGAGTTTCAGACAGGAGCTTTCCCCAGCCCTACCTGGATACAGCAGTGCCTAAACCCTGGGGCCTTCTGCATGCAAGGCGGATGCTCTACTACTCTGCTTCCATCAACCACAATCCAAACTACATACAGCACGTCGCAAGTAGATCTGCAGATAAATGACAGGCGACTATCTATCATAAAGTCTCAAGCAAGTGATCTCAACACGAGCTCCAGAAAACGGGGTGCACAATAACTCCACCTCCCAATTGCCGGGACAGGCGACACTCGTCGAGAGGGAAAGTCCTTCTGCAAACAACACGACCCTCTTTCTTCAGGAGCGGTCTCTCGCTTGTTCCTAAAATTGATCCTCAAATTACGAGGGCTCAGCATGACCTGTCTTTGACAGCATGTCTCCCTCCTGTCTCAAACCCGGACCTCCTAAACCAAACCGCTTTCAGAAACTGGGAGCAAAGGCAAACTAGGGATTCCCAGGCGTTCCGGATTGAACGCCAGGCGCCCTGTCCCTGAGCCTTAAAGAGACTCTCCCTCTCCGCACAGCATTGGTACAACCAACCTCAGCCCTTCCTAATTGCGCGACACGCTGTACCTTCGCTTCGAACGAGGAAAAGGAAAATGGAACTATAACATGGAAGCGTCCGGGGAAGGGGGTCGAAAATGCCCCTAGAGGTAGGTGTGGGGGGAGAGAAACCGAGGAGCCGGCACAGTTCAGTTGCCTTCTCGTCTTCGCCTCAAAGCACCTGCCTTCAATCGACTCCTGCGCACTCGCAAGCTCCCAAAGTCAGGGCTTGCAACAGGGCTAGCCTGGCTACTTTGGCGGGAAACTGCCCCCGAGTGGAGCAGGCTACCACCGCGTAAAGTCTTCGTTTTACCTTCCTCCCTGCTGCTGCCGCCACCGCCGCTGCGCGGGTTCCAAGCTGGACTGCTACGGCTTTTCCTCCTGCTTCTGCTGCTAACCTCCTGCTTGGGGAGGAGCATCCCCGTCAGCCTCCCACCCAGTGAACACAGCCGGGGCCCGGGAACGCCTTCCTGATGAAGCGCGGGAAAAGAGGGCTGTGCCTGTGCTGTCGCCAACAAGGTTAGATGCACAGCAGCCGGCAAGAGACGAGACCCCTGTCCTGGCGTGGATCTTCTTTTCCCCCTCACTACCTGCCGGTGTAGTTGATTGCCATCCTTTAAGCGCCTCCTGCTGGCCTGGTTCGGGAAGCGCTTCAGTAGTCTGTACAGGAAGGCTACACCCACACACCTACCTGCACAGACGGAAAAGGTGCATTTGCACACTTAACTCGGGAGCGGAGAGAGGAAGGGAAGAGAACTGCCTTGACTCCAGACTTGAGCAGTATCAGTGGAAAAGGAAAAGGAAGGAAGTGATCGTTTTTATGGCTTCTGGCTATAAATAAGGACAAGGTTTGGGACTTTTTTTACACCCAGACACACAATACCATAAGCTTCAATCTTCAATCTGCAAGGCTATTGATGGTTACCAGTGTGATGGCTATGCAGTACCTCCAGAGTTGCCTCTGAATATCAGCTGCTAGGGAGGACAGGTGGGGAGAACGCTGTTGCTCTCCTGTCTTGAATGGGGGGTTTCCCCTAGCCTAGGCATCTGATTGCCCACTGTGAGAACAAGCTGTGGGGCTAGATGAGCCTTTGGTCTGATCCAGCTAGGCTCTTATGTTCTTAAAACCTGTTGATGTTCCTAACTATGACTGTTGTTGTTTGTTGCCTGTACACATTGCCAAGTAGTATTTTTTTGGCTCCTATATCTGATTGTAATGAAGACTTGAAAAGATGGGTAATCAGGAAAACTCCTTCTAAGTTTTGTCAACTTCTTTGCCAATTTTTTATGTTCCTATGCCGCTTAGTTGCATTAATGAGAGTTTTTCAGATGTCAACACAAAACTATTTCTTACAATACAGCTTCTTAATATATTTGTACTGAACAGTTGTTAGACTGAGGCAGAGGATCCTCTGTTGTCTTAGGTAGCTTAGAATATGCACCTCAGGGCTTTAATTCCTCTGTGTGGTGGGGAGCACCAAGCACAAAGGTGTTGGAACAAAGCAGGATAGTATTTCTGTCTTTACCAATGCACTTCTATGGATGCTTTTTGCTGCCACTATAAACAGAACCCTAATTATAAAATTAGTAATAGTGTCCCACTTTGCACATGCACAGCTGCCCTTAGTTTCTAGATAAGATCAGTGGGCCTTTGCACTCACTATCCAGTCGCTGAGGAGGGATTCTTACAACGATTTTTTTACATACTGAAGTCAACCTCAGAAGACATTCTGATTTTTCACTGGCTTTATTTTATTTATTTATTTATTGTATTTATATACCGCCCCATAGCCGAAGCTCTCTGGGCGGTTTACAGTACCTAAAAACACTAAAAACACATATACAAATTTAAAACACATCTTTTAAAAACAATATAAAACACAATTTAAACATTTAAAACAATTTAGAAACACATGCTAAAATGCCTGGGAGAAAAGGAAAGTCTTGACCTGGCGCCCAAATGATAACAGTGATGGCGCCAGGCACACCTTGTCATAGAGTTCATTCCATAATTTGGGGGCCACCACTGAGAAGACCCTCTCCCTTGTTGCCACCCTCCGAGCTTCCCTCGGAGTAGGCACCCAGAGGAGGGCCTTAGATGTTGAGCGTAGTGTATAGGTGGGTTCGTATCGGCAGAGGCGTTCCATCAGGTATTGTGGTCCCAAGCCATGTAAGACTTTATAGGTCAAAACCAGCACCTCGAATCGAGCTCGGAAACATACAGGCAGCCAATGCAAGCGGACCAGAATCGGTTTGGTCCCTGTTACCAATCTGGCTGCTACATTTTGCACAAGCTGCAGTTTCCAAACCATTTCCAAAGGCAGCCCCGCGTAGAGTGCATTGCAGTAATCTAATTTAGAGGTTACCAGAGCATGGACAACTGAAGCCAGGTTATCCCTGTCCAGATAGGGGCACAGCTGGGCCACCAACCGAAGTTGGTAGAAGGCACTCCGTGCTACCAAGGCTACCTGAGCCTCAAGTGACAGAGATGGTTCTAGGAGAACCCCCAAGCTACAAACCTGCTCCTTCGGGGGAGTGCAACCCCATCCAGGACAGGTTGGACATTCACCATCCAGTCAGAAGAACCACCCACTAGCAGCATCTCAGTCTTGTCTGGATTGAGCCTCAGTTTATTAGCCCTCATCCAGTCCATTGTCACAGCCAGGCACACATCTAAATCCTATGGATTCAAGCCTTGCACATGGCTCAGTACTTATTGATTGTGCAATTACACATGCTATCTGATTCAACTCACGTTTGAATTTTTTTTTTAAGGTGTGAGGGTGGTTAAAGTTGGTTCTCCCAATTGGAAGCCAATGAAAACTGATCCCGGTATTGGATTTTAAATTCTTTTTATTGTTGATGTTTTATTTCAGTATGGCTACACATGTTTGGGATGTTTCATGGGAAGCAATAAAATAATAAATAAATGTTGACTTCAGCAAGTAAAAGGTGGCTCTGATAACTGGGACCTCTTGGGAGAAATTATGGCCTTACTACTAGTATTGTGGCAAGAAACCTGCAACAATGTGTGCCTGTCATATTCAAGAATCCAGGGCATGTCTACTAACTTTGATAGACAGGAGCAGCAGGGGGGCACCAAAGTAATGCAGGCCAAGGAGAGGGGACCCCTTGAGGCGTCAAGCCCCAACCCCCAAAGTGTACAGTTGGTGAGGTAATAAAGATTATAACCTAATGCGTTTCAGGTGACCACACCACCCTTTGTCAAGGGCAATCTTGGAAGGTTAGAGATAATTCCTAAAGTTAAAGCCAAGAAGACTCTACTTCAGAGGCAGTATACAGGCAATGGCATAAGACCTCAGCTGCCCAGGGTGAGGAATTAGGCTGTTGAGAAGCAAATGGACTTCTCACTGCTTTTCTTCAGCTTGGGGCATAAAAGAACTGGGACTGGGACTCAGGTTGCCCTTTTGCAGCTTAAAGGACCACGATGGGGTTGGGACAGCCTCAGCTCGGGGCCAAATCCCACATCATCATCTGGTTATGTGTATGTTGCTTTTTGCTCACAACAAAATCAGAGGAGTTCACAGAATAAAATATGGCAACATTTCAAGATAATTCACTAATTACAAAATGTAACAAAATTTAAATAGTCACACAAACAATAATAGGCCAGCTAGCTCATATTATTAATAGATACACTTCATATCAATCAATCCACCAAGAATTCATTCTAAGGAAATGGCAGAGGCAGCAGGAGGTGGATTCTACAGGTAGGAGGGTTTTCTCCTTTAGTCTTTTACTGGAGGAGTTTTGAATATTTAAATTGAAAAGGGGTTCAGAATTTTGACCTGGCATTGTGCTCCAGAGTGGTTTGTGCAGGGTTGGGAGGATTGACTCTGGGTATTGTGAGATTTGAAGGATAGAAGGAACAGTTGATCATGTATTATGGGACGGTCTGTGGAATGTGGAACATAGAGAGCCTCTCCTTTGTAGGTTTAGTGTTTGGGGGCTTACAGACTTGTCAGTGTGGGCTGTCCTTTAGGACAAGAATCTCGGGCGTGTGGTGTTGGAGGTTTTATGACCCTTTGTGAAAGCTATGAGGCTTTATAAAAGGATGCGAGTGAGGACTAGTGATATTGTGTGCCAGTAGGTGGCAGTAATAAGGCCTTTCTTTGGTCAAATACACAATTATAACCTAATGTTGGACAGTGAAAAAAGTAGTGGACAAGAGAAAAATCGATTCATTGAAATGTGGTGTTGGAGGAGAGCTTTGCGGATACTATGGACTGCAAAAAAGACAAAGATAATTGGGTGTTAGAACAAATTAAACCAGAACTATCACTAGAAGCTAAAATGATGAAACTGAGGTTATACTTTGGACACATAATGAGAAGATATGATTCACTAGAAAAGACAATAATGCTGGGAAAAACAGAAGGGAGTAGAAAAAGAGGAAGACCAAACAAGAGATTGAGTGATTCCATAAAGGAAACCACAGACCCAACCTTACAGGATCTGAACAGGATGGTTTATAACAGATGCTACTGGAGGTTGCTGATTCATGAAAATGGAAATGGACTGCCTTCAAGTCAATTCCGACTTATGGCAACCCTATGAATAGGGTTTTCATTGTAAGCGGTATTCAGAGGTGATCTACTATTGCCTTCCTCTGAGGCTGAGAGGCAGTGACTGGCCCAAGGTCACCCAGTGAGCTTCATGGCTGTGTGGGGATTCAAACCCTGGTCTCCCAGGTCATAGTCCAACACTCTAACCACTACATAGGGTTGCCATAAGTAGTAATCGACTTGAAGGCACATAACAACAAAGCTTCCCCTTAGCATATATAGTACATCTTATTCAAAGCTTAATGTTGTGTCCAACAACAAGTCCTAAGTCAGTCAAGGCCCACCTTCAAAGGTCAGGTCTTACAGGAGTCATTGCTAGATGGTCTCTAGGCACCTTCAACTGCAGGAGCAGTGCCTCTACCTGCAACAGCAGGAGTCAGTCAGGACCCCAACTTCCCAGGCCAGGTGGAAATGAGCCAGACAGAAGAACAAGGACCAGGTCTTGCAAGATTTCTCTTCCTGAAAGTGCCTATTAGCCATCTAGCTGTGGGTCCTCCAAGTCCCCAACCTGCAAGGGGGAATGCACTACAGGAGGCTGGATTTTGCCTTGGAGGATGCACTTCCTCTGGGCCTAATTTCTCTTTCACTCATGGGTCCCCACCTGCTTGAAGGACCTTGAAACCATATTTACTACAAGTAGGGTTGCCAGGTTCAGGGCCTGAGACTGATCTTGTATCTTTAGGAGAAGAGAAAGTCAGCCAAGTGTAGGTGTTCTTGCAATACTGTAATGGGAAAGACCACAAGGTGGAATACTCACTTCCCCCTGCACAACTGTTAAAGATACAGAAGACCTCTTGGAGGCCAGACCTGGCAACCAAGAAGTCTTCTGTATCTTTAACAGTTGTGCAGGGGGAAGTGAGTATTCCACCTTGTGGTTTTTCCCATTACAGTGTTGCAAGAACACCTGCACTTGGCTGAATTTTCTCTTCTCCTAAAGATACAGGATCAGTCTCAGGCCCTGAACCTGGCAACCCTAACTACAAGCTTCTAAATGCCTGCTACTCAAAGTTCCATTCTGTGAGCTCTTGGGATTGGAAATGAATAGCCTCTGACAACCCTGCAGTGTGGGAGCAATGAAAACGGGTTCTTGAACGCAGTCTAAGAGGAGCCTACCACTTCCCTAGTTGGACACTTTCTGGGGTCCTATCTTTATCTGTAGAATGCTCTAAGTAAGTTTGTATTTAGGTTTTCCATCTACCACTGAATTTCCCATACATAAGACTACCATTTTCTTGAAATAAAATAAGGGGCTGTTTAACATTTGCCATATAAAAATAAATTTGCTTGTTAACATAAGCAAGAAATAACTTCTCCTGGAAAGTAAGTGCCAGAAACCAGGTAGGGGCTTGTACCACAAATGAGGTCATGGATTTGACTTTGGGGTTTGGTGCTGGCACACTCAAAAGAAAATGTTTGTAGGCCTTAATTTCAGAATGAGAAATACAAAATAGTTGAAATGGCAATGCTTAATTTTGAAAAAAGTAGGGATGTGCCATTTAGTTGATAAGTTAAGTACGTAATTTAAAATCTTTTTGTTTAAAAAGGTGCATCTGATTAGGAAGCAGATTATGATTAAAACTGTTTTAACTACAAAAACTAGGGCCTTCAACAGGATGTAATGCTTACTCTAAGATGACACCTGATGTAACACTTGGTACATTATCTAAAACATGGGTGAGGAACCTTTGTCAGCCTGAGGGCTGCATTCCATCTTAGGCACCACCTTCCGGGGTGCATGCCAGTGATGTGTGGGGCCAGAGGCAGGGTAGGGCAATGGGTAAGATTTTGCCCAGTAGGCTACATTCCACCCAGACAAAAGTCAGAGATCCATGCAGGCAAGAATTATCAGAGTTCAGGGCACTTGAGGAGGACATGGATCAGGGCCAATGATGGAGATGACCTAGAGCAGAAGTCCCTAAACTGTAATCCACAGACTACTGGTGATTTGTGAGCTTCATGCAGGTGGTCTGTGGAATGTCTGTAAAAATACAATTAAAAATCATACAGCATCTAGCACAAGGATTACGACTGCTACAACTGGCAAAAACATTAAGTCTACCAAGACCTTCAGCAATTTTCAAGTGGTCTGTGGGGGAAAAGTTTTTGGGAACCACTGGCCTAGAGAGAGGGTGTGGCCTGGGGAGAAGGCATGGCCTTGCGAGTGTCCCAAGAGCCAGAGAAGGAGGCTTAGAGGGTTGTATTCACACCGATTCTGAACTTCCCCACCCTGCTTTAAAGCCAGCACCTGCTGTGACACTTGGTTCATTATGTAAAAGTGGCAATGGACTGCCTTCAAGTCGATCCCAACTTATGGCGACCCTATGAATAGGATTTTCATGGTAAGTGGTATTCAGAGGGGGTTTACCATTGGCTCCCTCTGAGGCTAGTCTTCCCCATCTGGCTAGGGCCTGCTCAGCTTGCCACAGCTGCACAAGCCAGCCCCTTCCTTGTCTGCAACTGCCAGCTGGGGGGCAACTGGGCTCCTTGGGACTATGCAGCTTGCCCACAGCTGCACAGGTGACAGGGCACGTAACCCCTGAGCCACTCACTGTGGGGGTGATCTTTAGCTGGTCCTTGACACCCGGAAGACACAAGCGGGGATTTGAACTCACAGACTCTGGACTCCCAGCCAGGCTATCCTCCCCACAGGGCCAGATTAAGCTGAGGAGGGCCCCTAGGCTGACTGGTGTTTGGGCCCCCCTTCTCCCATCCCATCCCATCCCCCGTGCTTCACCTACCTTTCTGCATGTGTGCGATCAACCAAGATGGCGGCCGAGGCTTCAGCCCCTTAGGGAAACCTTGGCCGCTATCTTGATTGATGGCAAACTGCAAAAAACAGCGGAGAAAAAGGTAAGTGAAGCGGGGGGATGGCGGGTGGTTCGGAAGCTCTTATGCCATGATCCGCGGCTCCTGTTCTGCTTCCGCAGATCGCAGAAGGAGAGCAGAGGGCCCTCTGTAGCTCCAGGGGCCCTCGGGCCAGTGCCCCACCTGGCCGCCCTTTAGAACCGGCCCTGCCTATACATACAGTATGCACACCACAAACCGTGAAGATTAAAAATAGCGATCAATACTAAATATCGGTGCAGCATGCAGGCACAGTAAAGTTATGGAAAATAAAATGTTTAATGGACCGTTTTTATTTGGCTGGTTTGCATTATGTCTTTTAAGCCATCCTTTTAGAACGTTATGAATGTGATTGCAAAGTGCAAACATTTTCTTTTTTTACATAATGAAAAATCTATATTATAATTTTTTTTAGCTTATGCACGGGCCCCCAAGAGCTCCGGGCCCCTAAGCTTCAGCCTACTAAGCCTAATGGATAATCCGGCCCTGCCTCCCCACTGTGCTATACCAACTGTATTCATTATGTAAAGGCAAGGAAAATAATGCGCTTTTCTTCAGAATGATGGCTTTGAATACAGATTTGTACATTGACACAAATGTACATGTAGCTATTATTATTGTATTTTTTTGAATGTTTACTCTGTAAGTCACCTTAAGACCTTTGGGTAATAGGCAAAGCACAAATAAAATGTAACAATAATAGGTTAATCAACTAAAATTTATTTAATCAAGTGACACCTGTTAAAAAGTGTCAGAGCTCAAGTCTGCCTAAAATCACACCATCTACCCCAAAACGTTTTAAGTAGTGTGTGTGGATGCACTGTGGTTAGTCAAGGTTGAAACTAAAAGGTTTTCTGCACATGCTTGGAGACGTTGTTCTTTATTATTACTTCCAGCACCCCAAGTATTTAGTCCTGATATTGAAGAGATTTCAAGAATGAGCATCAGCCCTACTACCAATTAAAGGTGCTTCCAGATGGGGTTAACATCGCAAACGGGCCATTCAGATAACACAAGGAATCAATGGCAACAGATATTTTTTTAAATCGGATTTTCCATGGTAAAGGTAAAGGGAGGACTATGGGCTGGCATTTTGATATTGCCGAAGTGTGTGGATGCTGCGAAAAACGTGCTTCTATTGGCTGCACTGATCCAGCAATAAATACCGCTTTAGAAGCACCGTGGGACCTGGCATCTTTTCAGATGCCTGAATCAAAGGCATCTTTTTCCTGAGGGAGCGAAGTGTTTGTTTCAACCGGCAGAGGGAGCTGCAGGAGGAGGCCTGGGCTGAGTGAAGGTGGAGCTGCTGAGCTAACCTAATACAAGGGCGAGGGCCTCCACCGGGAATAAGGACGTGCTGCTGCAGCTCCTGGGGTCATGGAAGAGTTTCACCCCCATAACGATGAGGTAGTAAGAACTTCCCTTTCCTGCGCCGGTCAGGGATCGGGCAAGCAGCAGTCCCCTCCT
Organism: Rhineura floridana; assembly: GCF_030035675.1. Taxonomy (NCBI): domain Eukaryota; kingdom Metazoa; phylum Chordata; class Lepidosauria; order Squamata; family Rhineuridae; genus Rhineura; species Rhineura floridana. Next base: position 89,331,453 of record NC_084484.1, on the reverse strand, counting down.
AGCTTTACCTTCGCTCCTTGCCACCCGGCGGGCAGGAACGATCTGGTTCTCCCCTAGATTCATCCCAGGAGCGAGCTGATCTTATGCTTCGCCGGGATGGATTATTGCGCGCGCCTTTACTGCCTGGGTGGGTGATTAATAAGGACAGGGACCCCCGATACGCACAGGCGGATATTCCTCAGCGGAGGCCGCGCCCACCGCCGGAAGACCTCTTAAGCACGCGAGCACTGCTGACTTGAGTTCTTGCCACGGCTATAGTCAGGGGGGAAAATACCCCGACCTCGTAACAAAAGCTGGGATTGTGCTTTTTAGCTCTGCTCCATAAACCCAAGCCAAAGGCCGGTGCGGGCCTGGATAAAACGTCAGGGCAGGGAATTTACCTGCTTGCTTACTTGTCTTTTCCGGCCAATCGCAAACGGCGTTGTAAAAATCGTAGGCGTCAGGGTTGATCCGCCCAGAATGCTGTCATTTTATTTTAATAATTCTCACGAGGATAAGGAGGGCTGTGCGCGCTCTGCTATTGATGCCACTGCAGAAAAATACTACATATGTAGTGGAAAGAAGATCCTGTCAGTGTTTGAGGCCCAGTTTATACACGCAGGACAGTCAAGTGTAAAAAGTTTTTGGAGGACGGGGGGAAGAGTAGGATTCCAACTTGCACGTGTGAGGAATTTGATGTTTGAAGGCTCCCCTGCACATACGTATAAAAGCCTCCTTCAGGTTGAAAACGATGGTGTCAAAGCTTTCTCCCTCGTGCTTGGCTTGTGTGTGCATCCAGGGAATCTTTTTCATGTAGCAGCTTTCAGACATAACCCGTGACACCTGCACGCATCCCCCTTTGCTGTCATCACTTGATTCTGTTGCATGTATGTTGTTGTTATGTGCCTCCAAGTCAACTACGACTTATGGCAACCCTATGAATCAGCGACCTCCAAGAGCATCTGATGAACCACCCGGTTCAGATCTTGTAAGTTCAGGTCTGTGACTTCCTTTATGGAATCAATCCACCTCTTGTTTGGCCTTCCTCTTTTTCTACTCCCTTCTGTTTTCCCCAGCATTATCTTTTCTAATGAATCATGTCTTCTCATGATGTGTCCAAAATATGATAACCTCAGTTTCATCATTTTAGTTTCTAGTGATAGTTCTGGTTTAATTTTTTCTAACACCCAATTATCTTTGTCTTTTTCGCAGTCCATGGTATCCGCAAAGCTCTCCTCCGACACCACATTTCAATGCATTGATTTTTCTCTTATTCACTTTTTTCACTGTCCAACTTTCACATCCATACATAGAGATTGGAAATACCATGGTCTGAATGACCCTGACTTTAGTGTTCAGTGATACATCTTTGCATTGGAGGACCTTTTCTAGTTCTCTCACAGCTGCCCTCCCCAGTCCTAGCCTTCTGGGTTTTTAAAAATAATCTTATTAAGGAAAAATTACAAAGAAATATGTTTTTAGAAAAGAAGAAAAAACACTTCTTACAAAGATACCTTACAATTTACATGTATGTATGACAAAAAACCATTACTAGTACAGTAAAATATATATGTAGCATATTATCAGAAATATAAACACAGTTACATATATTAAATAGAGCAAAGCAAAGAAAATATTTTTGATACTTATTCTCCTGATACATTTGTTTCCCCAAAATAATAAAAAGTCCAGTTTTCTGTATATTTATTTATTTGCCCATTTTTTCCTCTTAAATAATATGTTACTTTTATAAAATTGATGGTATCCCAGATTCTGTTAAACCAGTCAAGAATTGATGGTACTTTAGGTTGCTTCCATTGTTTTGCAATGTCATTTTTTACTAGTATTAATAGTGTTACGATCATTTTGTCTTTCAAATAATTTAATAAAATTATGTGTGATCAAAGGGTAATCTCTAGCCAGTTATTTCATATATATACTGTAGCATATTTTCCCAATATTTATGTATTTTTAAACATTGCCAAAAATATGTAAACAATCAGCTTTATTATGGTTGCATTTCCAGCATTTATCAATATTTGTTGGATATATGTGAGAAATTCTATGTGATGTGAGATACCACTGATATTGAAGTTTAAAATTATTTTCAGATCTGTAGATATAAGTTTTTGATGGATTTTTGTCCATATCCATTTATCCATTTCTATATCTTCCTGTAGATCTTTATTCCATTTTTTAATAAAAGTGTTGTTGATCTCTTTTGTTTCTGTAATTACTTTATAGATTTTTCCTATTAAATTTTTATTTGTACCAGTGAATATCAGATATTCAAATTTACTTTTCCCCTTAATGGGCCGTCTTAGGAGATTTGAAATAGCTTCACAAATTTGGAAATACTGAAATAGTTGTGGTTGCAGTTTCACTAAGATTTAACTCCTGTTTCTCATAATAAATCTTGTATTGTATGCAGATTTGAAGAACACCATTGGGTTAATTCACCATGCATACCTTGCATATGAGATATGAACTCATTATAGAAAGGTGATGTAAATGGTGGCAACCCAGGTGAAAATTTATTTTTATATTTATACCAAACAGATAGTGTTGTATAAGCTGATGGGATTTTCTCTATTTTTTTAAATTTTCTATTTTTCTATTCTTTTTTTTTAATGTTCACACTTTTTAGGCTGGACTTTTATCTCATTTTTACTGTGTCAGTTTTGTGTAATAGAGGACACTGCTCAGCAAGATAATGTAGTATGTCAGCTTTGACATAGGCCATGGATTCTAATCCATGAATTTCAGAATGCAGTCAGAAATTGTAGCTTTATAAAAATTATGGCTTTGCAAAATTGTGATTTTTTAAAAAATGCAGGTAGTTTGGGGTAATATATAAGAACTTGGCTTTTATGCAGCTGCAATATGCATTAAATTAATAATCTAGTGATATAACTGGAATAAATGGAGATAATATGTTAACAAGGTTTTGGAGATTTGTGTGGGGTTTTTGAAGACAAAAATTCTGGCCTGCTTCATTATTTCTTCAAAACCTGCTATGATTTTCTTGTTTTATATTTTGTATTTTAAAATTTATTTTGTAAACAGTTCTGGAATCAAATTTAGGAAATGTGGTATTAAAAATATTTAAACAAAGGAAATGTTATTACAGATGATCTTCAATGCTGAAGAAGCCCACAGTGTTATTAAAGATGTAAGTTATACATTTCAGTATATTTAAGTGTTCTGGTGACAAAATGCATTCTTGTGTTTTTTTGGTTTCCATACTAAAAGCAGGAATAATGAACACCTTTGAAACACTCACACCACAATCCTATGCATGTCGTAGACCCTTAGTTCCCCTGACACTGTTTGCTGGCAGAAAGTGATACTTGCCTAATTCCGTTTCCCTCTGCAGTCCTCTGACTTTCAACAGTATGATTTGGAAAGTGGGGGGTATCCTCTGAAACATGATGGCAAATAGGCAAAAATCACTTACCCCTCTTGTGCCAGCAGACCCTTTTTTGTATTGGAGCCACTACCATGAATGGAATGAACTCTTTCGATTCACGAAACTGACCACCCAGATCTAAGCCATCATCAGTAACATAACACTCCATTGTAATGTTAAGTAGCACTAAGTGCTCTGTACATGTATTGAATTCTGCTCAAAAAGTACACTATATAATTTGTAATGAGACAGGCTGCAATCCTGTGTAGCTCAACTGCTTTAATGCCATTCCAGTCAATAGGATTTGTTTTTGCAGCTATTGTTGTAATGCTGACTATGTTGTTTGAGTGTAGCCAGGTGTTAGCCCTGGCATACTAGCTGCTCAATAGCATCACCCTGTCTGAATTTCAATGTAGTAACAACTCAGAATTGTAACATTTACAATAGTATATGAAGTTCAGTGGGATATTTTAGTCCTGTTGGGAAAGAAACTCAGATTATTGCCAGATGCTCTTCTACAGTCTGGTTTCCAGAAATGTTTGTTACATAAATTTTATCACGGAGGTGGAAGCAGTACAGATAGTTCACAGTTACTGAATTACATTTTCCCATTTAGGAGCTCCAACCTAGGAATCTATTTCTAATACTTGAGTTTCTTTACAAACCATTGTGAGGTGAAATTTAAAGTATCTGTATATATACTACTACCTATTTTAATACACATATTTAATCAGATTTTTTAAAAATGTTTTGTTTATTGTTAGTGCATAGAAACTGTCCTGGGCAAGGCAGATTACAATCATGACAACGTTAATCAGTGGACTGCAGCTATAGTAGAACAATCTTTAACACAACTGGTAAAACTGGGGAAAACATACAAATACATAGGTAAGATACAGTTCATATATACTGTAATATTATTTTACTGTATAGTAATTGATGAGAGAAATTAATTTAGGGCTACTTTTGTTGGTAGAATGAGATACCCTACAGATAATAAACACAGTTCCTTGCACACCCTCCACCCACCTTCACTAGAGCATTGAATTCACCTTTGTTCTGATCTATTATGGATTTTACTGTAATAAAATAGGATGCAGTGTACAGCCTAGGAGGCTGGATTATTATTTTTTTGTCAAATTTCAGCTTCTCACAGAGTTTATCAATCATCTGGTGAGCAGAGGGAGGACCTACACCCTGTGTGTATTCTCTGTATTCCCCAGTATGCACATATGTGTTTTTCTGCATGCATGTGTGTGTTTCCTGCTATGTATGCGATATATATGTGTGCGTGCATGCTCTGGTATGTATGTGATGTGTGTCTGCATATGCCAGCTGTGGGTTGGCCACACCCACCAGTGGCATATGGCCTTGGAGGGATTGGAAGGTGGCTAATACAGTTAGCTACCCTTGCCATAGGGTCACTGTTGCCCTTCAACAGCTATAAGAACAGTAAAGGAATTACAGAAATAAATTCCACTAAAATCAGGAAAACTTGTTTGTAGGTAATGGGTTTAGAATTTGGGTGTATTTATTTATTTATTTATTTATTTAATTTAATTTATATACCACCCTAAGCCAAAAAGGCTCTCTGGGCGGTGTAAAAATAATTTAATTTCTAAGGAAATTATTATGTACTTTACTAGATAGGCACAAATATACAGGACAAGGGACAGAGAAAAGAGCACACATAAGGTTCAAGGAGCTTCACTTGTCTGAACAGTGTTATGCTGTTATAGGGAATGATAGTTTCCTGCAAACACAGGTGCCAGATCTCGCTGGAGAAAGTTTGGGTCACATGTTGACCCATGGAAAGGTATTTTAGTGACAGTCTCTCTTTAAAACATTGTTTCTGCTTTAAGCAAAGTGGCTCTCACAGTGTACCTTCGTATGCTTGTCTGCTGTACCTTCTAAATGCAATAGAGTTGTGATTATTTTGAAAGGAAATTATCAGAAGCTATTGATTATATCACAAGATGCTATTGATCATCTGCATCAGAAAATTAACCAAGCATTTTCAACAGACTGCATGAGCTTAGAATCTCAGAGTTGCTAAAGGAAACCTTCCACCATTTTGAGGAGGTATGCATCTAACTGATTGCAAACTCTTAGAAAGAGAATTCTTGAAAGAAGAAAGTGTACAGTTTTGGACCATAGTGGCAGCTTAAATATTATTACATGATTTAACAGAATTAGTCTTTGGGGGGGGAACCAGGAGTTCTTTACACATACTCTGCCACAAGATGAATGTGGCCTGTCTCTCTGTCTGACTAACTACCACCTTGCCTTTTCATTTCTATAAAACCTTCAGTCAAAAAGTCTGCAGATCTGAATGATTTTTTTCTTGCTTTATTGATGAACGCTGGATTTGTTCCATCTTACAGTAACCTGTGCAGTGATGCAGAAATGTGGAGCTGGTCTGCATACAGCAAGCTCATGTTTTTGGGATACCACGACTGATGGTAAGTGGCAACCTGCAGATTCTATTATTTCACTTATTGTGAAGCATTATGTTGCAGTTGAAAGGCTGTTTGACTTGGCAACCCAAATAGAACCACCAAGATATGATAGGTATTGTCTGAAATTTGGATCATTTCAGCCAAACTACACATCACATGCAGTCCCACATAGGTTTCCTTTGCTTTTTTAAAAATTTAAAACAGGTGTGGGAATCTGCATTTGCAAGAAGAAGAAGTTATATAAATGGGGAAGAGGTGAGCAATCCTTTTCTTGCTGCCTGTGTTTTGTTTAAAATCATGTACACACATCCCAAAGCTATTTGCTTGTTGTTTATTATAATTACGGTCAAAGACCCAACAAGTGTAAAATATACAATTTAAACAGTAGTACTACAAGAATAAAAACAGTACATATTAATACAAATAAAGTCTTAAATTTTTTTTAGAACGGGGAATACTTATCAGGACTGAGTTAAGGAATTTAGCAACAGATTGTGTCGTTAGCTTATCATCATCTGACATAAGGTATAGCAAGTACTAATTGGTGGATCTACCAGGGCGATTGATTATGGGAAAGATAAGTCTGGACCGTTCTACATTATACAGATTACAACGGAACTGAGTATGAGCCAAGGATTCTATCTCAGTGAAAGTACAAGGACAAAGGTGCTTCACTAGAGGGATACCTTGAAAGCGACCTTCAAGGATCACAGAGGGAAAACAATTGAATCTTGCTCTAGAGAATAACAAACGAAATTTTGAGATGGATAAGCTTGTAAAATAGGCAGCATGATTGGGAAAAGCAAAGCTCAAGCCTAGCGACATGGGAGAACAAATGGTGTTAGCCCTCGATCTTGAGTACTGGAGATCAATGTCTTTAATACGTTGCTCTATGATGTGTTTGGCAGAGGCCGGGTCAGTAGCAGATAAAAAATCTATTTGCCCATATCATTCTGCAGAGAAAAAGATATAGTCCTTGTGTCTTATTCCCCTCAGGTAGAAGGCAATTTTGAATAGCAGAAAAATGGCTAGCAGAAAAAAGCGTCAAGCATCCCCCCTCTTCGCCTTCCCTCCTCCTATTTTCCGATCAAGATTGCAGCCTCTGGCTGTGTCTTTTCATTTAAAAAACATTACTGGGAAGCTACATGCAACTGTGTGTAACATTCCATTTGGCCCTCGGTTTCAGCACCAGAAATATGTGTGTGAACAGCGGTGGAAATGCCTGCTCTTTGAAAAAAACATGTTTCTTTTCACTTGGAAATTTCTTCACTTTAAAGGAATTCACAGGCAAGCAGCTATTTGAACTTTATAATTTGTAGCCTAGCAAATCAGTCATCCTATTTTAAAGGGATTGAGCTAATGGTAAAACAGGGAAAAGTGAACTAATAGCAGTATAAGTACAATAGTTTCCACTTAATATTATGAGCTGTCCTGATGTTGTTCAGTGCGCATATCATTTCGGTGAGGAGGTTCAGCTGCAGCATCACCAGACAGGGAACCCCTGGCCTGGCATCCTGATTTGGCCTGTGGGGCTATTTCCCTCACCACACTCACCTTCCCCATCCTGACATCTTATGATATCAGGTGTGGGGTTGTTAAAGCCATGGCTACAATCAGGAGCCTGATTACTGCTGAAAGCAGGGCTTGCAGTTGGTTCTGAATTTAAATATAGCTTCAGATGCAAGCTCCACTTTCTGTAGGAATCTTGCACCAAATCAGGGTTCCAAAAGAAGAAATAGGAACACTTCCTTTTAAGGTCACATGACTTCAGGTGATTGACAAGTGGGTACGCCGCTAGATCCAGTTCCCCACCTCTGCTATAAACTGAAACAGGGACACCAGGAAAAATGTGCTTTCAAAATGCTGAGAACACATTTATAGGTGTAGTATCCATAGACAACTATTAGAAAATTAGTACTGAAACAATCATTTCTTCTTGCATGAGTCTTTGCAACCAACACAGAAATTATCCTTATGCAAGCAAAAGTGATTGGACAGCAGATTCATTTTGGTCTGGCCTTATCGGCAGGCAACATATATTTCTCATTTGAGGACCTGGATAAAGAAAGTGGATTCTGTAGCATCCCTATATATACCTAGATATTGAACTGATTTCCTGTTATATCCAAGTAAAACAGAATTGTAGTTATTTATTAAGCAAATATCCTCTGGTATTGTGATATTTGAACTTTATGGAGAGGGATCTTGGTACTTGCAGGCAGTAGCTGTGGAGCTTGATCCTAACCATATTTACTGAGAAGTGAACCTTACTTTGTTCAATGAGGTTAAAGTAAGTGTAAGTGTACATAGAATTGCAGCCTTAGTTTCTGGAAAAGCTAAAGAGGTTTGATGCTAACAACACCTCTATATGCATGGAGGAAATGCATTGTGTATTTGTGCTCAAAAGTTGCATTCTCAAAACCAGCATGATTAAATAAATTACCATGAAACCAGTACTCATCTTGTTTCATGCTCGGTAGAGGCAGGAAAACATTTGATTGTGCACAGTTGGTATTATATATTGAATTTATTTGAGCATTTAGGTCTTGTCTTTCTAAGATAGAAACATGCTCAAGACAGCTTTAAAAAATTGCAACAAAAATTTAAAATGTCTCAATAAAATTAACTGTTTTGATGCACTGAGCTGACTGTGCCTGGGTAGCTATAGCCACCAGCTCCAGGGAAAAATACTTTGTGGTGCTTGAGTACCAGGGGCCTTTTTTTCAGCAAAGAGTAGTTGGAGAAAATCGTGGGGCTATTTGTGGCCCTAAGAAAGCAGCCCTATCCATTATCATTGGCTAAAAGTTTCACTGGTAAAGTTTTATAGGAAGAGACTCTGGATATGAAATCCTATAACTCAACTACAAGAAAGGCTTGGACTAGATCACATGGCCAGTGTAAGACCTGAATCTAAGTTCAGTTGACGAACTGACTCCAAGCTCTAGTATGCTTTAATAGTGTTCAACCATGTTGACCATAAATAAAGGATTTGTATGAATTTCTGCATCCTAATATGTGTCATTGCACAAGCATTGGGACTAAGATCCTGAATATATTTGCTCAGAAGTTTAAAGAGATATACTTCCTTGTAAGCATGATTGTAACTCTGATCTATCACCAAAAGCAATGTTTGGGAGTCTGTAGCAAGGATGATATTCTCTGGGTCATTTTTGCAAAGGAGTTCTGGTTACTGAATGGAAAACCTTACCACTTTCCCTCCTCAACTCCCTTTTAGGTACCTGCACAGTCCGATGGGAAAACCGAACTATGAATTGCATCATCAACGTCTTTGCTGTAGCCATTATTCTGTAGCAAACTGGACAAGCCACGCTTAAGTTATGCCAAAGCCTTTAAGAACAAAAACTATCAAATAGAGTAGATTGTAAGAATTATTAGATGAAACTATATTTATGCACTAGAGAGAGAGCAGGAAATGTGCTTTTAAAAAGGTCTGTGGACAAAGTATATATTATAGTAAAGTACAATCTTTCAGCTTAGCCAGCTGGCAGCTTACTAAAGACAGCTTTTTTTTTTAAGGCAAAAGTTTAAGTTTTCTTGAACTGTGGTTCTCTCCACTTCCCGTCCCCCAAACCTGAAAGAAGTGATGGAAAAGTTAAATAAAAACTAAGACAATGCATGTTTGCTCCCACATTACCACTGGCATTTCATACACAGCAGATTAAGATAAATGCAATCAGTAGTGTATGTATATGTGTGTATGATATATATAATGTATGTCAATGCCTTAGAACAGAGAAATGTAATCAGTAGTGTATGTATGTATGTTCCAAAGAATCCTTGGAATCCCATCAGTGGTTTCTCAGTACAGTAGCAGGTTTCTGAAAGATAGCTTGCCCCCCAATGTCCAGAATTGCAAGGGAGTGTTTTTGCTTCTAAAGCATGCACTCATTTGAATTGGGTTGATGGTGAGGTCTAACTGGGGTATCAGGTAGCGTCTCATGTGAACTGACTGAACAACTTAGAACATATTTCAGCGTGTAGGGATTGGGCAGCAGATGCTCAGAGGCTCCTCAGTAGATAAGATGATGTGAAAAAAGTTTCCTGAAAGCATTAAGTTTCAAAACCACTGCTTAGAATGCCATTTAGTAGTGTTTGTGATTTATAATGCATAATATATTAAGCAGGGTAAAAAAAAACCCTGACCAGTTGTAAAATAATGTTTTTCTACTTTTGGGCACACAATTTCTAGAGGCCAGCATATCTCCTTTTCTCATACAGGGTATGAATGTTCAGCAAGAGAATGTATTTGTCATGCTGGAATCGACTGCCAGCAGTGCTTAAGTTTGTATAATGGCACAGTTCTTAAGGCACATTCCTCAAATTAGGGAAATAGTATTAATGCAATGTGCAACATTTGTTTCAGTGACCTGTACACCAACAAATATTTGATTGGGATTAGGAACACCTTTTGTTATAGCAGCGCAAAATCAAAAACTATGAAAGCATTACAATAATATTACAGTGCCTTTACCGGCAGATAATGCATGTGCAGATATTTTAGATTAGGATATAAAAATTTAGTAAAGCTCTTGTGATATCAGTTTCTTGCATATCTTCAGGACAGAGGCATTTCTAATTATGGACAAGCCTGTGACACTTCAGATTTTTGAGTAGGGTTGTACTTGATCATATACAACTATTTAAAAGTAATGTTCCATATGTAGGACTTGGAAATACAAACATGCGGGGAACTTTTTTATGACTTAAGGTGCATTTAAAATATAAGTTGGTTACTTACAGAATAATTAACTGGCTACAGTCTTTACTTCCAAGTAATATTAACAGTGTTAGATTATAAAGTCTTGTTGTTTATTGTGGGGGAGGGGTTATATTTGCTATTAGTTAAAATAAGCTTGCAATCCTATGCTTACCTGAAGCATTGAAAACAGTGGAACTTACTTCTGAGTAAACATGCAGGGTGTCAGCAGTATCTACAAAAATTAGAAAATGCTCAGCTTCAGTCAAGTGGGTAATCCTTTTAACTTGAAAAACCATTCAAGCAAATTTTAAGCACCTTTGCAATTATGTTTAGAAACTAGGGCTTTATTTTTTTCCTGCGAAAGTTATGTTGTTTTGCCATTATTTATAGCCTTACTAGAACTTGAAACTATACTGTTGCATGAAGTGTTTAGGCCTTTTTAAAACACCACGGTTAATAAGAAACTGCTATAAGCTGTTTTCAGTTGTATCGTATGTTTGGAATTTTTTTAACCATTGTAATGGTTTTGTTTTTAATTTCTGTAACATAATATTTAAAGCACCAAAGGTTTAGTTGTTTTTTGTGATAAAGTTGTTGCATAACCAAATAGCAAGTATATATTCCATGTTATTATAACGTAAATAAAGAATCTCTATATTCTTGAAATGAATGCACATATTTACAGCAAGAGAACTTAAAATACAAATTTCCATGCAAACTTTTATTACAGCTCTGGTTTCAGAATTTGCTTTTTCTGTGCATAAACTGTTTTCATCTTCTTCTTGAAGCAGTAAAAGATAATATTGAAGACAGAGCATTTTATAGAGGGTGGAAACAAAATAGAATAATATTTGCATGAAGTAAAGAGAATCTGACAAAGGCAGTTTCAGAAGCACCTACTAATGAAGTCTCTGACCAGAAAATAAAGGCAAAGGTACAATCTCTTCTGTTTTTGGTAAACTTCTGTTGCCATTATTGAGAATAGATTTTATTTCAGGTTGGTTTTTTAAATGTACTTGAACAGAAGTTATGCTAAGAACACTGCAATACAGTAGGGCCCCACTCATATGGCAGGTTCTGTTCCAGGCCCCCGCCAAAAAGCGAAAACTGCTGGAAAATGGGGCCCTACTCAGCTGTAGCGCACGAGGTCCCTGCCCTACAGATGATCATGCGATCAGCTGGAACCCACCAGCTCCCCGCGCTACAGCTGAAAGGGATCAGCTGGAGCACGCCAGCTCCCCGCGCTACAGCTGATCACGCGCTACAGCTGATCAACTGGAGCGCGCGATCAGCTGGAGTGTGGGGAGCTTGCGCACTCCAGCTGATAGCTGTCAGCTGGAGCTTGGTGGCTGGAGCTCCCCACGCTATAGCTGATCGCCCTGCTGGCACCGCCGTATTACCAGAACGCCGACAAGCGGGGCACCGACAAGCAGGGCCCTACTGTATACGGAAGTTCACAGACATACACTGTGCTAAGATTGCACTAGAAATAATGCTGATATTGGTTTTAAAATAGCTACATTTTGTTTTAACTAAAAAAAATAAATAAAATATGTCTGCCTTAGCTATACTTTTGTGCCATTTGTATGAATTAAGAGAATAATTGCTGGAGTATTTGAATATTGCATTTTCTTACACTCTTTTCTTGAAACATTGTGATCACCCCTTCATTGTTGCATTTCACTGTGCTATGGCAACGCCTCATGTAACAGAAACCTACTATACCTAACCCTTTTTAGGTGTAATCCCCTAGGAAATTATCCTATACAGCTTCACTGAAATGAGTGGGAGCCTTGTGGGATCACTGCTATGCTACTGAGCAACTCCCATTCAGTTCAATCAGTTGTGGTAAATCATTTTCTTTTGCTTCTGTTTCTGTGAATATGTGCAGTACGGCAACACTTTACATAATTTACACTTTAAAAACTCCAAAAACAATTGTAAAATATCAGGTGGATCCGCAGTTGGCTCCAGAATCGTATTCAAAGAGTGTTTATCAATGGTTCCTTCTCAAACTGGGTGGAAGTAACAAGTGGGGTACCACAGGGCTTGGTCCTGGGCCCAGTGCTCTTCAACATTTTTATTAATGCCTTGGATGAGGAGATACAGAGCATGCTTATCAAATTTGCAGATGATACAAAATTGGGGGGCACGTGGAAGAGAGAAACAAAATTCAAAGGGACCTTGGTGGGTTGGAGCATTGGGCTGAAGACAACAGAATGAAATTCAACAGGGATAAATGCAAAGTTCTACGCTTAGGAAAAGGAAACCAAATGCACAGTTATAAGATGGAGGATACTTGGCTCAGCAATACAACATGTGAGAAGGATCTTGGAATTGTTGTTGATCACAAGCTGAATATGAGCCAACAGTGCGATGTGGCTGCAAAAAAGGCAAATGCTATATTAGGCTGCATTAACAGAAGTATAGATTCCAAATGGCCTGAAGTATTAGTTCCCCTCTATTCAGCACTGGTTAGGCCTCATCTTGAGTACTGTGTCCAGTTCTGGTCTCTGCACTTCAAGAAGGATGAAAACAAACTGGAACAGGTCCAGAGGAGGGCAACAAGGATGATCAGGGGACTGGAAACCAAGCCCTATGAGGAGAGACTGAAAGAACTCTGCATGTTTAGCCTGGAGAAGAGGAGGGGAGATATGATAGCACTCTTCAAGTACATGAAAGGTTGTCACACAGAGGAGGGCCAGGATCTCTTCTCAATCATCCCAGAGTGCAGGACATGGAATAATGGGCTCAAGTTGCAGGAAGCCAGATTTCGACTGGACATCAGGAAAAACTTCCTGTTAGAGCCATATGACAATGAAACCAATTACCAAGAGAGGTAGTGGGCTGTCCGACCCTGGAGGCATTCAAGAGGCAGCTGGACAGCCATCTGTTGGGAATGCTTTGATTTGGATTCCTGCATTGAGCAGGGGGTTGGACTTGATGGCCTTATAGGTCCCTTCCAACTCTACTATGATTCTGTGGAATAATGGCACTGACTATTCTGCAGAATAGTCTCTAGTGGACGTGACAAGTATCTCAGTCTGCACAAGATAAAACAGTGGGAAGTGAAATATATTCTAGCAAATTTCTAGGTGTCCCCTATGTTTTTTAACTGACCATTTCCACCCTCCCTTAAGTGGAGTAGTTTAAGCATAGCAGGCTGAACACATGCGAGGAAGGAGCGGGAGGGGAGTGCAGGTTTGATCATTTGCATGCTTATTGAGTTCAGTGGGATTTACTCCTGTGCAATCATGCTTAGGATAGGTGAAACTGACCTGGGGTGGCAGGGAGGAGTGGAGGAAGGGCAGGGGCAGGGCTACTTTAAATAGTCATGGCTTCCCCCAAGGAATCCTGGGAAGTGTAGTTTGTAAAGGGAGGTGAGAGCTGTTAGGAGATGCCCTATTCCCCTCACAGAGCTACAATCACCAGAATTCTCGGGAAAGAGGGGCTGACTGTTAAACCACTCTGGCTACTGGAGCTCTGTCAGGGGAATAGGAGTGTCCAAGCAACTCTCAGCACCTTCACAAATGACACTTCCCAGGATTCTTTGGGGAAAGCCATGACGGTTTAAAGAGGAATAAATGTCTGGTGTGGGTGTGGCCCCCTGATTAGCCAAGTCAGACAGCTGTTAGTCTCACTTTTAGAAAACTCACAGTTTGTTCTTACTGAGCATGCCTGCGCTATAATAGACTCCAATATTTTCTTTAATTAAAATCAGCTCTGCATTTTTTGAACTGCAGAAGATGGAGGTCAGAGTATGGGGCAAGGTCTGTCATAGGATTACATGTACTCTGTGAACATGGCTGATTTTTAATTCGTTTCAACAAATTATAAACCATCGACAAAAAAGTCCAACGCATCTGGATTATTTTACTCATTTTAGACTTTGAACTCTGGATTCTCTCTGAGTGTTTCGTTTATCACCATGAAAACTTACAGGGTTATTAAGCAACCATTTCTGAGTTCAAGACTATAAGTTTTGTAAGATTTTGTTTTGAAATAAGCTTATAGGAAGCAGCAGAATGGCATGGGGGTATTTTCAATTTAACATGGCAGAATGTGAAAAATCCATGCTGGCTATAGTATCCCTCCAGTCTCATGGCTGTATAGTGTTGGCTCACAACTGAAGAGAACATAAGCCTCTTTCTCGTGATTCTTTGTCATAAGGAGACTTTTGAGAGGTGAAAGACAGCAGTTTCCCCTGAAGTTTCATTAGGATAAGAATTTTGCTGAGCAACATTCATCCTTAAACCTGCAGCACCTCAAATTACAGCTGCCAACACCTCTTAATTAACCCTTAATTCCTCCTGAGCAAGAGGAACTCCGAAGAGTTGCAGGTCAATTTTCACTCTGGGAGTGAGCAAGTGGCAGCTAATGCTCTGGTCACCACTGAGTGAGTTCAGCCTACTTCCCCCTTGCCTCCCCTTGGTCAAAATGAGTAGTATGGCATTCAGTCAGGCACACAAGGTCTTTTGACTTGTCAAAAGTATACAGTCATTTCCCAGGTTCCAAATGTATTAAGGGCCTTTTCATACTTACCATTTATAGTGGTATAGTTTTCTGGTTTTGTTTTGAATGCTGTCACATGATGTCATTACTCAGCTACTATTCCAGAATTTGTTATGTGCCTTCAAGTTGATTACAACTTATGGCAACCCTATGAATCAGCAACCACCAGCTGGATACTCTGTTCATAGGGTTTGCGTGGTAAGAGGTATTCAGAGGTGGTTTACCATTGCCTTCCTCTGAGTTTGGATGCATCTTAGTCTGGTGTCTCAGTTTTGACCATTCCGCATTGGGTGCCCCTGCTAGGAGCCTAGCCTCTTGGTCTAGACTCCTGACGGCATTGCTCTCAGCTTCTTCAACATTCTCAAACCCCCTCACCACGTTAAGGTGTGCATCCTAGAGGGGGATTCCAGAATAATGTACTTCAAAAAACCCTGCTTTTTCTTCTACTGCAAAAAAGATCATCCTACCCCTTATATACCCAGTTGACCACTGTGCTCTGCAGGTGAGGACCTCCTGCAGCTACCATCTTATCAGGAGGTCCGTTCCGCACAACATAGGAAATGGACCATTAGTGTGGCGGCACCTACCCTGAGGAATCCCCTCCCCTTAAATATTAGACAGGCACCATCTCTGTTATCTTTTTGGCGCCTTTTGAAGACTTTCCTCTTTCAACAAGCCTTTTAAGTTGAGACCTATCCCAGTCTGCGTCTGTGTTGGAATTGCTTTTTAATATGTTTTTTTAATAAAGTTTTTAAACCCTTTTTAAAAGCTGTTTTTAAAGCTGTTTAAAAATGTTTTTTAAAGTTGTTTTGGTGTATTTTAAGGTCTTTTTTATGATGTTTTTATGTGTTTTTAGTGCTTTTGTTTGCTGCCCTGGGCTCCTGCTGGGTGGAAGGGTGGGATATAAATCAAATAAATAAATAAAAAATCCAACTTCTGTGACAGATCTGTAATGGATCCTCTATTTTATCAGTGTGGCATGTGTATATGTGTCATCCTGTTTTCTCTGTGGTGGGTGTTGGTGTTGGTGGGCATGGTTTTGGAAACATCTGTTTCATGCCATTTCCCTCTGACTGGTGTGAGCTGTCACATTGCTAGCTCAGTTCAGAGGAGAGATGTGGCAGATTGTCATGGGAGTTATGGGATGACCCATAGTGGCAGGCATAGTGACAGTCTAACTTCTTGTTAGGGCCCCACTCATACTGCAGGTTACGTTCCAGGCCTCCGCCAGAAAGCGAAAACCATGGGAAAGTGGGGCCCTATTGTATTCCAGCCGCCGTGCTCCAGCTGACATTGATCAGCTATAGCATGAGAGCTCCCCACGCTCCAGCTGATTGCTGTCAGCTGGAGCACGGCGGCTAGAGCTCCCCTTGCTCCAGCTGATCGCGTGGTCTAGCTGACAGCGATCAGCTATAGCGCGCAAGTCCCCCATGCTCCAGCTGATCGCGCGCTACAGCTGATCACTGTCAGCTGGAGTGCAGCGGTTAGAGCTCCCCGTGCTCCAGCTGATCGCCCTGCTGGTGCCGCCATATTAGCAGAACGCCAAAAAGCAGGGCGCCAAAAAGCGGGACCCTACTGTAATCATCTATACTCCCACAAAATTAGAATTCTGGAATACTAAGTATTATATACACACATACATACAAACTCAGCAAAAGTGATATCCCTGTGCACATGCTCATGGCTCCCAAAGTTTATTAGGTACTAGCAACATGAAGGTACATAAGGGCTGTGACTACAGCCGGAGAACTTCTTTGTATTCAGACATAACCCGCCATTAGTGTGGAAAGGAAAAACCCTGTGCTCGCTAATAATAACAGCATGTGACCAAAGGTGCAGTCAATCTTTACAAAGTAAATAAGTTGCTTGCAGCAGTAGCTTCTGTAGAGAAAAAATATATATTTTCAAATGTTTCTGCTGAAGACATGCAGTGCTATAAGGGTTGACGGTGTGCATAGAAAATGAATGAAGGCCAAAATTGGGCACAATGACCTTGGTTCATTGCTAAATTTTTTTTCTAAAAGGCAGTTAGTCACAGGACTTTAGTAATCAGATCTAGAAAACATTCATGTAAATTCTCACTGCCAATTAGGTAGTACAAATGTATTATAGAGAAACATTTTCTTTATTGAAATTAGCTGCTGATGTCTCATTATTGCAAAATTTGCATTCTAGTTTCCAGTGGGGACAGGATGGAAATAATTTTGTCGTGGTTCTATCTAATAAATTCATATTAGTGTTTTTCTGCTGACCAGCAGGTGGCATCAGCTCTTGAACATAAAGTGTGTCTTATTAATGTGATCCTAGTAAGCAAAAGGCCAGCATCTTAACCCATAGGGTTTGGTCCCATCTTAGATCTGGGACAGGCTGTTTAAAAAGAAGGGCATACTAAGCCATAGGGCAATATGGATCTGTTGCATGGTCTAAGCATTGTACTTTTCATATTTGAAGCATTTTTAATTTTAATTAACTTTAGATTTTGAAATCATATACAACAAGAAAGCAGAGACATATTGAGACACATACGTTAAACCAACATGAAACAAATAATTAACTAAATCCAACATTCTGCAGAGTATAACCTAAGATGCATCATGCTTGGTAATGTTGAAATTAAACTTTTGTTTATCCCTCCAGGAATGTTAACACACATCACACGATGATTCAGTAAAAAAAAGCCATGGCTGGGCAAAGTGTGTGTCGTCAAAGAGAGAGGCAGATCAACAAAATACAGACTTATGAAAAGGGGGGAGTAACTCTGAAGCATTTTATAATGATATGGGGTGTGGTTGTTTGTTTTGCATGTGGAGCCAAGAATCCTCTTTCATTATTTATTACTACTTATTTGTTGCATTTATATTCCTCTCTTTCTCCAGGCTACTTTATCCTCATAACAGCCCTGTGAGGTAGGTTAGGCTGAGAGTGACTGAGAGTGACTGAGAGTGACTTGAGAGTCCAAGGGAGGTCTGTGGTTGAGTGGGGCTGTGAACTTGGGTCTTCCTAGTCTCATTCCAACACTCTAACCATGCAGGCTGGCTAAAGGTATTTAATGCAAGCAGCCGGACTAGAGACTTTCAGGGGCTTCATCTTGTTTTTTCTTAGGGCTCAGTCAGGAAAAAAAATCAATGAAAGAAAAGGAAATGGGGAGTATCTGTCAGTGAGTAAAACACTAGCAAGGAAACAGCTGCTGTTTCTTTGGGGAAGTGGTTATTTCATGTAATTACAGCTTGCTATTTGAAAATTATCACAACAGGAGACCTTTCATCACCTTTTTGATTTCATTGCTAATTCCTGCAAGCAGAAAGAGGAAATATATCAGCAATTAGAAGGCTCTACGTCCAGCATCAATAACCTTCATAAGAAGCTTTGCTAAGGTCCATTAGTGCAGCATCCTGCTTTCCACAGTGGCCCAAACAGTTCCATCTGGGAAGCTCACCAGCAGGGCTTGAAGGCAATAGCCCTAGTCTGCTGTTGCTACCCAACAATTGGTATTCTGAGATACGCTGCTTTTAAACATGGAGTGTTCCATATAGCTATTATTCCTCATAGCCATTGGCAGAGCCATCAATTTGTCTAATCCCATTTTAAAGCCATCTAAGCAGTGCTGGCTATGCCCATTGGGACTGGGGGGGCAGAAGGCAGGGAGACTAACAGTAGCTGGAGCCAGAGCTAATGGCAGGCAGAGCCTCCCCCTGACTAGCTATAAGGAAGAAGGCAGGCAGGTGGGGGCTGTCTGAGGGCAGCAGACTGAGGTCAGTGGGGCAGTGCCTCTTCACCCTACTCGACCAGCCTCCACTGCATCTAAGCTATTGGCCATCACCAATACTTGGGTACTAAATTCCAGGAATAAATTATGTGTTGTGTTGAGAAGTACTTTGTTTTATCTGACCTGAGTCTCCTGAACTAATTACATACCTCACCCATGCATCCATTTCCCTTCTGTTCCTGCACTAGTGTCTTTTTTAGACTGTATGCTATTTGGGGCAGGGACATGCTGAATCTGCTTGTTGTTGAGTGTCATATGCACAGATGGCTGGACTATTAGGAGAAATGAGGCATTGCTCACCAATCTCTCACTCTGCTTTCATCCAACCCCCACCTGCCTGCCTTCCAATTTGCAAGCAGTCCAGGGGATGGCATTGGATGTCAGCTTCTTCCTCCTCAGTCTCAGTGATCCCCTGTAGGCTTCAGCAGGGAGGAGGGTGGGGACAAAACTAGAATGGGTTGTCATCTCTGCCTGTCATTGGCTCTGGCACCACCTCCTGTTGGTCTTCCTACCTGCTGCTGTATGAGTCCCAATGGGCACCAGCCACCACTGTATAAAAATAAATAAATAATGCAGCTGGCCAGTTTAATTGGACGACCCCATAATGATTTCCCATCTGACTACACTGCATACGAACTTCTTTCATTGGACATGAGCAAATGTTTAGCAAGTCTAGGACTTTGGCCGGGATCCAGAGAGGGACTTTTGGCATACTCAGCTCCTTGCATGTACACAGGAGAATTTGTGAGGTGTTTTCTTTTCTTTGAAAAGTGTGCGCGCGTGCACACACACACATGCACACACACATATGCCATATGACAAATTGCCTTTGGTTGCAAAAACAGTTCCCCGTATGGCATGGGGTGAGGCACCTTTCAACAAACACAAGTCCAAAGGTGCCTTTGGCAAATGGAACTAGTTGTGTTTTCCCTCCCCAAAGAAGATTGCAGCCTCTGTTTCTAACCACAGGTTGCTTCTGCATATGTCACAAGGAGGACATGAAGTCGATGGTAATAAACAAATGGGTTGGATCCAACAGCACTGCCATTCCATTCATACAATAGGCTTCTTCATACATTAGACTTCTGGGGACCTGGTGGAGCAGCTTTTGGGGGGCAAGGGAAGAGGAAGGGGAATCCCAATTGCACAGTGTTGGATACAACCCAATTAATCTATACATAGATGTTCAATTTTAATTATGTCAGCTAATAGCCACATGTAACCTTATCCTCAGTAAATCCATCTTTTTCAAAGCTTCCTAAAGGCCAACGTAAATAACTTTTTGCCCCATAAGCCTTCATGAATCTTGTGGTTTTCTTTGGAGGCCTTTGCTATCCATACGTAAGAAAGACATTTGTGGCCATCCTCTAGCAATCAATTATTGCAGTGCCACAAAAGTTATTTATATAAGGCCTGTTATTATGTTTAACAGTACTTTTTTTGTTCTAGTGTATCTGTCTACTAGTTTCACACTTTCTTTGTTACTTAAGTAAAATGCTTAGTTATTATAAACCTATAATAACTGGATCTGCCTAGAGTTATTTGTGTTAGTTTTAGCAAGGGATGACAGAAGCTAGATCTGGATCTGCTGGTAGATCTTGGGGTGATTTGTAGCAGATTGGCAAGGATTTCTGACTCCTGGTTGTTTAACAATAGCAGCAACAAGAGGTTTCTCTCCCCACCACCTTAAATTATTCTGCTGAAATAAAGGAAGTTTGGGGTAACCAAGAGTGGATTTTTATGTGGCAGGACTGTCAGCTCCATTCGGTTCTGGAACTTAAAATAAATCTCTGGACTCAGCATTCTTTCATTCTAAGTGTATCCTTTTTACACCTGACTCTGTTGATGGATCTCTAGATTCTAGTAAAAAGCAAATGTTGCCTGGTTGGTGTCAACCCATGACAGGACCTTTGCAGTGGTGATTCCCCATGTGTTGAATGCCCTCCCTGGTGAGCTGCACCTGTCTCCCTCATTAATTTTCAGGAGAAATTTAAAAACATTTCTGTTTACCTAAGCATTTGATGGCTGAGAAATACTGGCCATGGCAACCATGAAATTAATAACTGTTAGGGCAGGTGATTGTTTTTGATTTTTTTAGATGTCCTGAATGATTTTAATTGTTTGAAATATGTTCTTATTTGATTTAAATTGGATTGTTTTAACTTGTACTGTTTTAGCTTTTTGCTGCTCTGGGCTCCTTTGGGAGGAAGGGCAGGATACACATTTATATACAAAGTAAATAAATTGGATCCTGCAAGTCTGAAGTTTGTACACCTCTGTCTTTCACTATCTATTATAATGGATGGTTTACAATGCAAATTAAAACAAACAAAAAGACCTACTGTAAACAATTAAAACAATCAGCCAATAACACAATTAAAATATAAGTTAAAACAGCCAAGTGAAAATGCCACTTCTAGTGTTTTAAAATGCAACATCCACCCAATCCTTAAAAGACAAAAAATGCCTGAGCGAACATGAAAAGTCCTTTTTATTTGCCCTGGGCTTTTATATTTAGTGGGGGCGGTATTACTCTGCTGTAAGTCACTCTAGAAGTTTTACTGAAGGGCAGCATAATAATATTTTAAAGAAATGCCTATCAATCAAATTAAAAACTAGATGTGACGGTGAGGGATCCATTCATTTTAAACTCTCGACCTGCTCCAGGCATGTAGAGAGCAGGGGTCTGTGGACTCTAGCTTCTAAAGAGAAGAAAAAATGTGCAGAGGGACTCTAAACCTTCCTAGAGACCAAGGAGAGGTACATTGAGGGCATGGAGATGGGTTCAGTTCCCGTCTCTGCATGCACCACTTTTACTCTAAAAATCAGTCACCTGCCCCACACCGCTCCCATTTTATGTGAGACTGGGGCAGACAAATACATCTTCAGCCATCACATCAAGTCTGGCCATAAGCCAGCAGCCATCACCATTTCTTGCAGTACCAAATTCTGAGTAAAATCATGCTTTGCATGAAGTAGGATGTTTCAGGAAGCCCCCATTGCCCTGTACATTCTTTTTGTGATAGTTCTTCCTGCATTTTCTGCTTGGTAAGAAAGTGCTGAAGAGAAATGCAGACAGCTTTTCAGTGGTGTTATTGGGGCAGGGCAGGACTTTGGGGCAGAAACCCAGGCCCCCACTCAGTAGGATGAACAGCAGAAGGTACCCCAAACACAGCAGGGCTGCTTTACCACATGTTGGAGTGAAGTAATGCCCAGTACCGTCATGAATACAATTAGACCAGTAAGTCTAAAAGCACTTAATAACTGCATCACTGCAGCTCCTGGACAGAGGTACCCTGAACTGCATTCTGAAGTTATACCTTACCCATTCATTCAATCCGAGTTTTGCAACAAAGCTTGCACTGGATGTTGTGTTACATAGTTGCTAGACAGCTTCAGTCTTCCTCCTGCAGATTGTGACCATGTCTCTGGTTTTAGTGGCAACAAATGGAATCAGATAGCGATTTATTTTAATATGCAACTAACATTTACATATAAAATGCAAAAAAATGCATTTACTGCAACAAATGCCTGCACTAAAGTAAGATAAATGAAATTTTATTTGCTAGTTTGCTGAGGTGATGCATTTTTAGGCATTTGTTTTAAAGCAGAAGCAATTTCACATGAAACATTGGGGGCAGTGGAGGATGGCTTCAATTTTTCTGGAAGTAAAATGTTGTTTGATCTAGACAGGAATTATTATGACATGTGGAGAAGTTTTTCTTTTCCTGAATCTTTTTGCGGCACAATCCTATCCATGTACTCAGCAGAAAATTCCATTGAGTTCAATAGGGCTAAGGATGTAATCCTAAACACATGAGTTAAACCTATTTGGACAGAATGAAACTTTCTTCCAAGTAAACATGCATAGGATTGGAGCCTTTCAGTGCAATCCTATATGAATCTGTTCTG
The DNA here is from genome assembly GCF_030035675.1 of Rhineura floridana. Taxonomy (NCBI): domain Eukaryota; kingdom Metazoa; phylum Chordata; class Lepidosauria; order Squamata; family Rhineuridae; genus Rhineura; species Rhineura floridana. The sequence goes on along the minus strand of NC_084484.1, from coordinate 89,308,696 downwards.
AAATAAATTCCATTAAGTTCTATGGGCTCATTCCCAGATATATAGGATTGTAACCTTAGTTAATGTTTCACATTTCTTCTATCTGCCAGCAGATGAACAAACCATACAATTTCAGATTTGTTCTTGGATTTAGAATAGCCCTGATATTTGAAAGGATAGCTATAATAAGCTTCTCTGCCCTTTCTGATTTAATTAAAGGTGTAATCGTGCCTGCTGATGTGTCACAAGCTCATTTGTAAGTTCTTGCAAATTTGGGAAAGTTGTACATAAAGTATTATATGGGTGGAAGAATAACTGTTACTCTACAACAGATGTGGTTTCTTAAATAAAGCATGCACATTTTTTCCACTGTCTATGATGAGATGCTATTCTAGGATTTGATTTATCAAAGCAGAAACTTCTCAGTGCATGTAGAATGCAACAAGGAAGAAAGTCTTACTACAACAGGAATTTCTTCCAAATAGACACGTTTAAGATCATTCTATTATTACTGTACAACAAACAGTGAGTGGATATGATGCACCCATCCTGTCATCTTGGTGATGTTATGTAAGGGCTCACTCCAACTTAAAAGTCAAACCCCTTGTCAAAGAAAAGCTATATCCTAATCACCTTCATCTTCATAATCTCCTCTTCCTCCTCCATTCAGTTTATATCCCATCCTTCCTCCCAAGGGAGCTCAGGGTGGCAAACACAACAATAAAATAACTCTTCAAAAGCATTTTAAGCATTTTAAAACATTATCTGGAGCAAAGAAGCACCATGGAGAGAGCTCCGCTAATCTTGATGTGTGTACAATGACTTTGGTTATTCAGTTATGAGAGGAAGGCATTCTCAACATACTTCAAAACACTGTCGTGTGTTAACATCAGATGTGGGGCCGGTAAAAACCTGGCTTAGCTCAAAGGGTGTTTGAAGTGCCTGCAAAGCTCTATGCAATGGCATCAGGTAACCTTTTTGGCAGATTGGTAGGTCTTGCTAAATCCCTTGCAAAGTGCTGTGCAGGACAGCGCATTGCAAGGGGCATCACAAAGCTCGATAATTAGCTGGAAAGACCAGTTGATGCCACCTACCTGTCAAATTTGGCCTGCAAGGGGTGTGGGAGAGAATGAGTTGGCCTGCTGACCAGAGCCAATTCCCACCCCTGCTTAAAAGCCTGCTGGAACAAGGCACTCTTCACTTGCTTTCTAAAAGCTGAAAGGGAGCTGGGCCTAGAGCAGCCTCTTGGGGAGAGACTGTCAGAACTAAGTAGAAGATTAAATGAGCAATAAACATATCTGTCGGACATACGCAGGACCCACAAAACAACAAACTACAGGCAACATCAACATACTCAGAGCTTGGAAGATTACATTTAAAAAGTAATAAATTGCAGTTACAGTTACATGGCCAAAAAAAGTAGTAATTACCATTACAATTACAACTGCTCTGAAAGTAACTGATTACTTTTTCTCAAAAGTAATCACTACAGTTACATTTCAGTTACTTAAAAAAAACAAACGCCTACAAGGTGCTGGCCTTGGCTGCTGCACATCTAAGTAGCCTAAAACAACATTAAAAATAAACACACACATACAGAGGTAGTAGAATAATTCTCTTTATCCATAAGATAGCAATGGTGGACTCTGTGCTGGTAAGGGGAGAGGGAGGCTGAGGCCACTACTCAGATCTTTGCACATCAAACCAAGTGCACCCCCCCCACTCAGCCAGCCAGCATAATCTCTCTCACTTAACCACCTCCCAGACCCTGCCCTGCCAGCAACTGTGGGACACCCACCCAAGCAAACATTTTCCCCTGAGATGCAAAAAAGTTAAAATACTACAAATGCAGCACAGTAGCCAGAGAGGGTGGGGGAGGCCACTTTGTGTGCCAAGTGCAAACACACACACAGACATGTTGTCATCTTTCACCTCCACAGTTCTTTATCTCCATTCTGCTGCTACCTCCTTCTCCTTTATCCATGTTCTTGCCCTCTGGCTCCTTTTTCCCTCCACTCCGTTTTTTAAAACAATTGTTTTCTCCACTCCACCCTGTCTCACTCTCCACCTCCTCCCTTGTCGCCTCCTACCCACCCACAGACCATGACAATAATGAAAGTTAAAGAGGAAAGCACAAAAGAAGGACTACAGCTGAACATCAAGAAGACTAAAATAATGACAACAAAAGATTTATGTAACTTTAAAGCTGACAATGAGGACATTGTACTTGTCAAGGATTATTAACCAAAATGGAGACAATAGTCAAGAAATCAGAAGAAGCCTAGGAATGGGAAGGGAAGCTATGAGAGAACTAGAAAAGGTCCTCAAATGCAAAGATGTATCACTGGACACTAAAGTCATGATCATTCAGACCATGGTATTCCTGATCTCTATGTATGGATGTGAGAGTTGGACAGTGAAAAAAGCTGATAAGAGAAAAATCAACTCATTTGAAATGTGGTGTTGGAGGAGAGCTTTGTGCATACCATGGACTGTGAAAAAGACAACCATTATAACCAAGAGACTTCCTGGAGCTATTATTGCAAATAAATAGTCTGAATGCCAGCACTCCCCCTAGGCTCCTAGATGTGAGGCTTTGATTTGTAAGTTTGACAGTCTGATTTAACGTCAGTTCACAAAAGCACCAAACTTCCAGATAAAAGCTGGCTGCAGGATCCCCCATTCCAGTCTCACTTAATGGTCCTCGATAAGTCATTTGAAATCTGCTATATTAATGAAGCATTATTGCTGGATACCCCAATATCACCGCACACATACATATGCGAAGGCAACTCCAGATACATACCCAACCACCTCTTTCAGAGTCTGTCTACTACCTCAACACTTTCAGTAAGCTAGGAGCCTCCAGACAGAGAGCTCATATCTCAGTAGCAGAGGATATGTGTTTTATGCGCTGAGGTCCTAAATTCAATCCCTGACAATTAAGAGGATCTCAGATGACAAAAATAGCAAAATCCCGTAGCCTGAGCAGCTGCCAGTCAAAGGCAGTAATGCTGGGCTAGATGAGCCACTACTCTGGTTCAGTATAAAGCAGCCTCATATGTTCAGAAAACATGTTCAGCTCGAGGCATCTCCTTTCAAATCCACAGAACTTTCCAAACATGATACACACACTCTCCCCTATGAAGAATTCAATACCTGACAGAACTTCCTGGGTTTTTAGGACCCAAACAAAACATCCATAATTCCTCCTTCATTCAGAACCTGGAGAACTAACAGTCTACCCTATTTATGTTTACTCAGAAGCAAGCCTCATTCCCGATACATCTGTCCTTGACCATTTGTGGGGAAGAAAGCAAATATTTCACCAGAGAGCAGGAAGGTGTTTTGGGGGGAGGGGGGTCCAGAGTTCTATAACAAGAGCATTAAGTTCAATTGGACTTGCTTCCAAACAAGTGTACTTATGATTCCAGTCACCATGCAGCCCAGTCCTATGTATGTTTAGCGAGATCAATGCAACTTAGTCCCCTGAGTCTGTTTAGGCCTGTGCACTAAGTACTGCAAACCAATCCTATGCATTCTAAAAAAAATTATGCTCAGAATAATCCACCAAATTGACCCCCATATCCAATTTTAGATGGTAAGCTCCTTAATAGGCACAGTGTTGTATATTAGAAGCTCAACTGGAGTGCATACCGCAGATCAGAAAAGGTACCGCCAGGGCCAAGAAGATGCCAGCATGGTTAACGAGCAAAGTCAAGGAAGCTCTTAGAGGCAAAAAGTCTTCCTTCAGAAAGATTCAAAGTGTTGGTTGTTACCTATAAAGCCCTTAACGGCATTGGACCGCAATACCTGGTGGAACGCCTCTCCCGCTATATACCTGCCCGTTCACTACGTTTGACATCGAAGGCCCTTCTCCGGGTTCCAACGCATATGGAGGCCCGGAGAGTAATAACCAGAACTAGGGCCTTCTCAGTGGTGGCCCCCGAGCTATGGAATGCCCTCCCTGATGAGATATGCCTGGCGCCTTCTTTGTTATCCTTTCGGCGCCAGGTAAAGACCTACCTCTTTGCTCAGGCATTTTAATTTAATTTTATTTAATTTGTCTTTGTCTTGATTTTGTTTCTATATTTTACAGTGTATTGTTATCATGTTTATTGTATTTTAATCTGTTTTTACCTTTTGTACACCGCCCTGAGAGCTAGAAAGCTATAGGGCGGTTTAGAAATCTAATAAAATAAAATAAAAAATAAAATAAAATGGAAGTCTTGTCCGAATGAAGAAAATAAAAAAGAACACAAACTCTGGCAAAAGAAATGCAAGAAGACAATAAGGGATGCTAAAAAAGAATTTGAGGAGCACATTGCTAAGAACATAAAAACCAACAACAAAAAATTCTATAAATACATTCAAAGCAGGAGACCATCTAGGGAGGCGATTGGACCCTTGGATGATAAGAGAGTCAAAGGTGTACTAAAGAACAATAAGGAGATTGCAGAGAAGCTAAATGAATTCTTTGCATCTGTCTTCACAGTGGAAGATATAGGGCAGATCCCTGAACCTGAACTAACATTTGCAGGAAGGGATTCTGAGGAACTGAGACAAATAGTGGTAACGAGAGAGGAAGTTCTAGGCTTAATGGACAATATAAAAACTGACAAATCACTGGGCCCGGATGGCATCCACCCAAGAGTTCTCAAAGAACTCAAATGTGAAATTGCTGATCTGCTAACTAAAATATGTAACTTGTCCCTCGGGTCCTCCTCCGTGCCTGAGGACTGGAAAGTGGCAAATGTAACGGCAATCTTCAAAAAGGGATCCAGAGGGGATCCCGGAAATTACAGGCCAGTTAGCTTAACTTCTGTCCCTGGAAAACTGGTAGAAAGTATTATTAAAGCTAGATTAACTAAGCACATAGAAGAACAAGCCTTGCTGAAGCAGAGCCAGCATGGCTTCTGCAAGGGAAAGTCCTGTCTCAGTAACCTATTAGAATTCTTTGAGAGTGTCAACAAGCATATAGATAGAGGTGATCCAGTGGACATAGTGTACTTAGACTTTCAAAAAGCGTTTGACAAGGTACCTCACCAAAGACTTCTGAGGAAGCTTAGCAGTCATGGAATAAGAGGAGAGGTCCACTTGTGGATAAGGAATTGGTTAAGAAGCAGAAAGCAGAGAGTAGGAATAAACGGACAGTTCTCCCAATGGAGGGCTGTAGAAAGTGGAGTCCCTCAAGGATCGGTATTGGGACCTGTACTTTTCAACTTGTTCATTAATGACCTAGAATTAGGAGTGAGCAGTGAAGTGGCCAAGTTTGCTGACGACACTAAATTGTTCAGGGTTGTTAAAACAAAAAGGGATTGCGAAGAGCTCCAAAAAGATCTCTCCAAACTGAGTGAATGCGCGGAAAAATGGCAAATGCAATTCAATATAAACAAGTGTAAAATTATGCATATTGGAGCAAAAAATCTGAATTTCACATATACGCTCATGGGGTCTGAACTGCCGGTGACCGACCAGGAGAGAGACCTCGGGGTTGTAGTGGACAGCACGATGAAAATGTCGACCCAGTGTGCGGCAGCTGTGAAAAAGGCAAATTCCATGCTAGCAATAATTAGGAAGGGTATTGAAAATAAAACAGCCGATATCATCATGCCGTTGTATAAATCTATGGTGCGGCCGCATTTGGAATACTGTGTACAGTTCTGGTCGCCTCATCTCAAAAAGGATATTATAGAGTTGGAAAAGGTTCAGAAGAGGGCAACCATAATGATCAAGGGGATGGAGCGACTCCCTTACGAGGAAAGGTTGCAGCATTTGGGGCTTTTTAGTTTAGAGAAAAGGCGGGTCAGAGGAGACATGATAGAAGTGTATAAAATTATGCATGGCATTGAGAAAGTGGATAGAGAAAAGTTCTTCTCCCTCTCTCATAATACTAGAACTCGTGGACATTCAAAGAAGCTGAATGTTGGAAGATTCAGGACATACAAAAGGAAGTACTTCTTTACTCAGCGCATAGTTAAACTATGGAATTTGCTCCCACAAGATGCAGTAATGGCCACCAGCTTGGACGGCTTTAAAAGAAGATTAGACAAATTCATGGAGGACAGGGCTATCAATGGCTACTAGCCGTGATGGCTGTGCTGTGCCACCCTAGTCAGAGGCAGCATGCTTCTGAAAACCAGTTGCCGGAAGCCTCAGGAGGGGAGAATGTTCTTGCACTCGGGTCCTGCTTGCGGGCTTCCCCCAGGCACCTGGTTGGCCACTGTGAGAACAGGATGCTGGACTAGATGGGCCACTGGCCTGATCCAGCAGACTCTTCTTATGTTCTTATATTGTTACCTAACAAAAAAATGTTCACCAGTGAAGTGTGCATAGCAGGGGGGGGCAGCAGGGCAAGTGAGTGAGTGAGTGAGCGGGGGGCAGGTGGAGGCAGAGAGGGAGGGTGGGGGGCAGCAGGACAAGTGAGCAAGTGGGGGGCAGGTGGGGGAGACAATGGGGATGGGGGGCAGAGCAATTGAGCAAGTGAGTGAGCAGGGAGGGGAGGTGGAGGGAGAGAGTGGGGGCAGGGCGATTGAGTGAATGAGCCAGTAGGGAGGGCAGGTGGGGGGAGAGAGTGGGGGGTCAGGTGGCAGGGCGATTAAGCAATTGAGAAAGTGGGGAGAGCAGGCTGCTGGAGAAAGTGGGGGAGCAGGGCTTTTGAACAATTGAGTGAGCGGGGAGGGCAGGCGGGGAGAGAGAACAGGGGGCAGGGTGACTGAGCAAGAGGGGGAGAGAGCGGGGGTGGGGGGTAACACACACACATACACCATCGTCACTCACCTCCATTCTGCTGCTGCTTTCTCCTCCGTCATCTTTACCCTGGCTTTCTCCTCCACTATCCATTTTTTTTCTCTCCGGGGCTCCATGACCCCCGCCTCTTCACCTCCTCCCTCATGCTTCCTAACACAGAGCACGAGGGAAGAGAGAGGCTGCGCAGAAGCCCAGTGTGAAGCACATGTCTTCTGTCCACCAATCACAGGAACAGAAGAGTTCCGCTTGCTTCCCCTCCAAGTAATGTCCAAATGTAACGCCGGAAACGTTACGATTGGTGTTAAAAAGTAGGGAAATTACTAGTCATTCTATTACTAGTAAAATGTAATAAAGTTACCCACTCGTTACTTAAAAAAGTAATAAATTACAAGTAACTCATTATTTCTAACGAATTACTTCCAAGCTCTGAACATACTGTCATGTGAGCCTGCATCTAAGATGGCTGTAGAGCAGGGAATTGTGGGGTTTCTTTTTGATAGTGTGGGATCTTCATAGGTTATTTGGTTTTTGCTAACTGGCATAAGTTGGCATTTTTACTGCCCAGCTGTGGGTAGTCAAAGGCCCAGCTTAACACCTTACCAGGAAAAGGCTTGGTTCCATCAAGGTCGTAAAGCCTGGGAAGCTTTAGGGAGGATGTACCATTTGGCCAGTGATTAATGAGCCCTTACCTCATAAAGAAGTCCCTGACTGGATAATTGTCTCTAGCATGTTACTAAGGATTTTGCCATAAGTATGGGCAGAAAATTCTAAGTTTTGTTCCTCTCTAGGGTTCCATCATGCCTGCTTGATGTGATCCGGTTAGGTTCCAACTTACCATTGACTATCCTGACCGTTATCACTTTGAGGAGAGGTGACTAACCAACTGTAAGTCTTTTTTTAAGTATTACCTCAGGCTAGTTAGTCTTATTTTTCTATTTGTGATTGAACTCTCTTATGTTTTACCTTGTCCCTCTTGGGTGTGGATATTAAGGAACCATTTTGCTGCTCTGTGCACCTCTTTTATTCTTTAATAAACTTACTTCTATTTACCAGTGTGTGTTCATTTTAGGAGAAGGTCAGTTCTAAATCTGGTACCGTGGCCATTGACCATGACTACTGTGTAATTGGGTGTTTGCCTAAGGCTCCAGGCACAAGGAGTGTCCTTTTGGCTCTTGCTCGTTGGAATTCCTGGCAGGTTTTCTGGGCTCTGAGTTTCTCTTTGGCTCAGAGTGGTTAATCAGTATAAAAGGGTGGCGGCGGCTATCTACCCTGCAAGGTTGTTGTGAGCATGCACAACCTTGGCAGAGAAGGATATCTTGCCAGGATCAATTGCCCAGGGTGGGGAATTGGCTCCTGGGACAGTGAAAGTTGGGGGGAGCACCCCCGACTATCATCACAATTACCAGTTACAGATGCTTGAAGGTAAGAGACGATTGTACCACACAAATCACCTGCCACACTGTAGTAGGGCCCATTAATAAATAACTAGGATGTATCTAAAAGAGTTTTATATTAAGCATGGCACCACCTAATGAATTTTTACCATTGTGGAATTTCCCTTGGGTGCAGAAACCAGAGGAGGTTTATTAAATATGTTTATTTTCATTTAAATTTGTTCATGAGGAATCATAAGGCTGAGAAGCAGAAGGAAGTTAGTTTGGAGAGAATATTTATTTCAACGGCTTGATGATACTAAACTTCAAACAAGTGGAACTCTTGTCACTTTTCAGAAAAACTGCAATTTAACTCTCGTTGAGCATAGAACTCAGCTCTATATTTGGCACTAGAAGCCACATCATGCCTTCATTTTAATTATTAAGAATAATGGCTAAGTAATAAAAACTTAGAATTGGAATTGGAATGTCTCTTGAAACTATAAGACCTGAGGATAACTTTATGAAGTGTAAAACATAACTACAACAAATACTTAAAATGCTCAGATTATTTGCAATTTAATCTTATTTATTCAAAATAAAGGAGAATAGAAATGTCAAACTTACAGTAAAGTCTTATGAATGTCTACTGAGTCCCATTAAGTCCAATTAAGTGTGTATAGGATTGTAACCTAAGACCATCCAATACGAATACTACGTTTTTGACAAATTACAGTAGGGCCACACTCATATGGCGGGTTACATTCCGGACCCCCGCTGAAAAGCGAAAACCACTGAAAAGCGGAACTCATCGAATAGAATGGCGTGCGACACCTGAAAACCACTGTAAAAGTGGAACAAGAGTTGTATGAGTGGGGCTTTAGTCTAATTGTGTCTAATTGAGACCGCTGCATTAGCAAAGCGCCGTAAAGCGAAGCACTGTAAAGCGGGGCCTTACTGTATACAAAATACAAAAGCCAATGCAAGCAGATCTGGAACTTTTGGCAACATTCCAGAAAGAAGATAGTTCATTATAGCAAAATGTTGTCAACAGACAAAATGTAGTCTTTCTTTATAACAAAATTGTACATATATGTTCAAAAATTTTCTTTGTTGAATATGAAGTGTATTCCTCGTGGGTCAGCCTCTGAATTGTTAATGCACATCTTATTTAAGGTTTCAGCCAAGGCTTCGGGTCCACACAGGAAAACGCCAATCCTAGAACTGATGGCAAGAGAAATTACAATGTTGCAGATGCCTAACGTGGTATATACAACTTAACTAATGCAACTGGGGGGAATTAATTTGTACTAGAAATAAATTGGAGACATATTACATTGCCTAATGTTATCATACTTTAAAGCCAAAGACTCAGGATAGCATTAGTATTTTTATAATGGAAAGAAAAAGTACTAGAATCAGCAGTAAAATTCTCTGGTCTTCAGTGAGACTACGATTTTATTAAAGTACTAGGGGAGCTTTGCCGCCCTGCTCGCATTGCTCACCAACCAGGGATTCCCAAAAACACACACACTCAGAAACTCCCATGCACACAAAAACACACACACATGCACACACTGGGCAGTCCCAAAGACACACACACACACACACAACTCCCCAAATGGCCCCACCCCAGACAACTCCCAAAACTTCCCCTCCAGGCACTTGCTGCCACCCCATTTAGACAGCTTACCAGCCTATCACCTGCTCAGGCTGCTGCTGCTGTCACCACCATCACCCTGCCTTAACAGCTTACCTGCCTCCTGCATTGTTGCTGCCGCCCGCTCACCTGCCCCCCATCCCCCTGCTGCTTGCTTGCTCCTCACTCCTGCCACTGCCCCCCATCCCCATGTGAGATGGCTTACAAAAATATTATATAGTTAGAAATTAAGCTACAAGCTTATTTACACGTGCATGTGCAAATTGTACATGATTCAGTATCCCATCAATCATCACTTGATGACAAACAGCTGAAAGTGTGAACTGTCTTAATAAGTATGTAAGTAAGGTAAGTCTGCTTGAGACAATTCTGGTGTTAGGAAAACATTTTGCTTCAAGATTGCAAGTCATCATATGTTTGGATTCAGCACAAGTTCGACAGTTTCAGCCATTTTTCATTTTTAACCTTCTAGTTTTAGAATCTAAATGTTTAGGTTTACAAACACCATACAAGTCCAGATTTCCCCTACAATATGTATTTTACCTGTTGTTTTTTGAACATTTTCTAAATAAAGTCTCTGATAATGTTACACTGCAAAACCGGTACACATTTACTAGGAGATCATTCCCATGTGAATTAATGGGGCGTGTAAATGTGCTGAGGGGTGGGGTGGGGGAAATCCCCAGCATGATCACAACGAGGGATGTTGGAGAATTCCAACAGAAATGGAAATGGAGCAGAAATTATCTCTGCTCACATATTAGTCCCATGTCTAGAATGGAAATCAATCCAGCAAACATGATCAGTATTTGCCAGTTTTATAGTCTGCATACAATACATAATTGATTACTCCCCCCCCCCATTTTTATTTCATTTCCTTTGCACTTAAATGATTAGGAATAAAATAATAATAGTTACATAAAATTCTGCCACAACAGACACACAAACAGTTTTTGTTGGAAGCCAAACTGCAGTGGAAAAGAAACACTGCTGCATGGGATGAACATGGGTCAGAACAAAAATCAATGTCTTCTTACCTCCCTAATCACAATTCAGTTAAAACGACCCACTTCTTTCGATGTGGATTTTGAACAACTGAAGCCAAAGAGCTAAATCAATTTGGGCACAATCCAGCAAAAGTTAAGCACTTTGGTTTTTCATCAAAGTCCCATTGATTTCACTGGGAAAATTAAAGCGCATGGGTAGCTCTTTCTCGCTGAAATCAATGGAACATGAAAGTGCTTTTAAAGTGTAGCCTTTCGGCTTTATTGGGCTGTTTAGGTAAGCATGTGGGAATTTGTCTCTCCATACAGATTCTCAGTGGGTCATTCTGGTTTTCAAATATTAACAGGACAAGGCAGTGTGGATTCAAATGATCTTATATGGCTCAGTGGGATGGGATCAAAGTGGATTCCTCCATGTCAAAATCTGTGGCCACCTCTGATTGATTTTTCAAGGAATCAAATATCCACTGACTCCATCATTTACTGGACCCACAGTGACTCACTCATCAAATGAAATACAGTAACACAAGTGAGGCCATGTTCCTGCAGACGCTATAGAACAAATTTACCTTTGATGCTGACTTGCAATTGTTTTGAATTCATTCTCCCAATTTGGTCTCCCATACAGGGTTTTCTGTTTCAAGCCCGTAATCACATCTTTCTCTTCAGCATGATGTACCATAAAATGAGCAGCCTGGGAGAAGGAAGACAAAGAACACTCTTATTAAAAAGCTGTAGGGTCATCCAAAGAGGATGGCAGATGTGTGAGCATGAGTGAGAGACTGCCAAAACAACACAGTGAAGTCCAACAGATGAACTTCATGGAATAACACAGACCTCTAGCAGAGGTCAGTAATTTTCCTAAATTACTGTTAAACAGATCTCTCTCCATGACAACAGCATGTCATGTTAAATGCACCCCTGCAAATCATGTCAGATTTTTTTATTATTAATAGTAAGTGGAGCTCCCCCCCTATTTTATTGGGGCTGCAACATGCAGAGGGTTGTGATTGCACTCCCTAGCTTTGATTGCAAAAAACCCACCCCATGCTTCAATTATCGATGGGGAGAAATCCCACTGGTGCCACAAATGGCTGTGAGGAAAAACACATTTTGTTTCCCAGCCTACTGCAAGCTGGTCATGTGACCTGCTTCAACAGACATGATTCAGCTTTTGGTGTACCACTGCAAGTGCCCCTTTCAAACATTTGTGGCATTATCTCATAACTAGAATCCAACAGGGGGCAACCAGTAAAAACATCCAGATTACCATGGGCTAGGTAGAAGTTGGATTGAACAAAACTGTGAGAATAAGGTCCCTGTTCATAGAATTGTGTTAGTATTATGGGGGGAGGGGGTTGCAATGACTGTGTTGTCTTCCCAAGAGCTTAACTACTTTGAGAGGACTTCAGCAAGAGGTTACCTGAAATTCATCCCAGCCGGTAAGATAGATGTTGTAGCTAAGAAAGTCTGCGTTATTCTTTTCCTGCATTTGAGTCTCCAGTGATTGCAAGAGGTCAGCAAACCATTCAAAGGCATGTGTGTCTCTGCAGAGCCAGTAAAAATAGATCTGGAAGAGGCAACATGGAATTGATTACAGTATTCAATTAGGTGTTTAATTGGGTACATTTCATTCTCCTCCTTTTCTCCAAAACTCTGAAGACACAAGTCTTAATTACCTGTGATCACTAAGTTATAACAATGACTAACTTTCATTGCCTAAGGACAGACATGGGAGACCCACAAATGTAATTTGATTCCACATATACAGTGGAACTGTGGTGAGTAAACATTTCCTCTTCTACAATGTGAAGAATAACTTCCAGGCAAGGTGAGAGCAAAGCTCAAAGATGACTCCAAAGGGTAGCGAGGAATAGCAGGCATCCCCCCAAATTTTCCCTACTACTCTCCTAGTTTTCAGTTACAGTATATAGTGTTAATTAAATCCTTGCTCTTCTAATAATGGTCTTTGCCACCCCTTTTTCCCCCATTGATTTTTATGGAATTGCCCCGAGTGAGTTGTTCTACTGCTTTATGAAAATGGCAAATGGGAACAGCTGCAATAGTTGTGAATGCAAAGACAACTAACCGAGATAAAGGATAATATTGTGCTGTCATTCTCTGATGTGAGGTGTCTGATGACAGGTATGCACCTCTGATCCTATGTTTTTCTGACTCATGTTAAAGACACACCTGTTTACAAATGCCTTCCAAGAATCATTTTATCAGCCACATATACTATTGGTTGCTGTAGGAAGTATTAAGCTGTATTTCTGTTATTTTATTGATGATGCATTTTATATACTGTTTATTGTATGCAGCATGTTTTAATATTTTGTACACCACTGTGAAATTCTTTAGAATGCAAGTGGTCTATAAAGATTTTTAAAATAAATATATTGATAATCATCCCAAACCAGCACTCTGGTGGCATGCACCAATAGATCTTGTTGCTGCAGATATCAGTCCTCTGTGCATTTAAATGATACAGGGAGCCCATTGCAGGGACTGGCATGGAGAGGCTGCCAAATCTCTGCTGTCAGTCCTTGGATGTCAATGTGAAGGTGCATTCACATGAAATAATACAAGGTATGGGATATGTATGTCACATCTGAAGGTGAACCTGCCTAATACACACTTCCTGAACCAATACACAAACTGAAACACACCTATCCTTTGAAATGTGCACTTCTTTGCATTTTACAATGCCATTCTCTAACCAAATAATGTGTAACTAAAATTAGGGGAAAGTGTGTGTAAAAATGTATATGTTAGTGAAAATAACATACAAAAATGCATGTTAGAGAAAATTGCTTTTAGAAAAAAGTGTACATTAGGTAAAACTACCTTAAAAATGTGTATCTTAGGAGAAATGTGCGCTAAAATGCTGACAATTTTTTATGAGAACTTCTTTTTAAAAAATGTGCAAACCAATGCAGAAATGAGAACTGAATTCAAGATTGGGAAAAAATGAGAAATTAAGAGAAACTGAAATTGAAATATTTGTCCATACCTAAGTAACACTAAGAATTTATACTGTTTCCTCGCACTTTTTGCACGCAGACAGATCTGAATCAAGCCCAGGGTTTTGTCTGTATATACTTCGTAATCCTTGTTTTTATACACTGTTCAGTAGTATTAGGAAACAAGTGTTGTATGCTTCAGTGTATGTCAGGAACATACCTTTCTGAGTCTTAGGTTTATGGCATCGTTGCAGTATTTGTACCACACAGACTTGAGGACTGATGCAAAAGGGGTGACCCCAATGCCCGCTCCAACCAACATCACAGTTTCGTAACTGAATACATCTTCACTAGCAGTGCCAAAGGGGCCATCTACAGCTATCCTAGAACAGCAAAAATGCAGTCAACATGCATGATCCAGTAGTCACCCAAGTTAGAGCCAAACCAGCCTAACTGTACAGTGAAGCTATTCAGGGACTCAGTAGTCCTGGCCCATAAATGGTAATCCCAAGAGGGACTAGGTGTGGCTTGTTTCTAGGGGTAGCTGGACTAGGGGATATGAGCAGTTACAAAATTAACCTGAGGAATAGGTTGCAGGTTTATGCTAGAGTGAGCCCATCTTGTAATGTGGCCTTTTAGGAGAGCTGGTTTCTATGAACAGGCAACGACCAAAAATGGCTGTGATGCATAGATCTAAGGTTAACAGGCCTGCCTTATGGCTAGCAACCTGATAGCTCTCTCTTGTTGACTTGTGTTCTGAGATTGTGGCTTATTGAATCTGATGTAAGAATCATAGCACTGTTGCTCTCATCTCCTTGGGTCAGCTCTAGGCCTCATCTTCAGTACTAGGACTAACTAACCTTGCATGCAATAACTGAGCCATGAGAGGATGATTATGCCATACTGACAATGGTGAGCAGCTGATAGGAATGATGCAAGATCCCCTTCTGCCCCATTGCATAGCATGCTGTGGACCTTTTATATCCCTAGAAGCTTTGTGAGCACAAGCACACACTGGCCATTTCCTATAGTAAAGGTGATGCCACCTCTTGCACCATGTCAGCTTAAGCCCACCCACAGAATTAACATTTTGCAAACATTTCCACAGAAAGTCTGTTCTGTACGCACTTGGGCAGTTTCCAGGCCTCCTGGAATTCTTGCTTGTCACATCTACAAACTTTAAACAACTCATCCGTCCAGTCCCCTACGACACGTATGTGAATGCTGAAGTAATCTTCTTCAGGGGCAGAAGTCAGTGTGAAAGGGTGCCACTCCAGCATGGACACTGCAGGACATTTGACAAAAATGTACTGCCCAACTTCCATCTTGAAGCCCTTCTTCATCATCTGGAGCTCAAAGGTTTGGAAAGGATGAGTGACAACCTGTGACACAAGAGGTAAAGTTCTCAGAACACCATGGAATCAACTAAGATGGTCACAGGTTGCATTAAGTCATCTATCCTTGTTTGCTGAAGGAATTATTAAAAAGGGTCACAAAATCCTAAATCCATTTACTTGGAATTAGGTTTCATCTAAATAATTACTTGAATGAAAAATGTTAGAGGAACACTTTGTGAGTACTGGGCTACGTGCATGATTAAGATACAGTAAATCAGTTGTGTTGATGGTCTGTGACATTTTGAGGCTTCTTCCTAGCAATGGAAGCTTCCTTATACTGAGCCAGACCGCTGGTTCATCTAGCTTAGAATTATCTACACTGACTGGCAGTAGCTGTCTAGGATTTCAGACAGGGGACATTCCCAACCTTATCTGGAAATGCTGGGGATTGAACATGGGACCTTCTGTAGGCAAAGCAGATGCTCTACCACTAAGCTACAGCCATTTCCTCAAACTAGGATGCAGTTCCTTCAGTGGGTCTGTGGGGTTTTCTTCTAACTCTCAGATATCAGTCTCAGGTCACTTCCAGTCATCAGTTATTTTGCATTCATACTAATTTGTTTGTGGGGAGATTAGATGTTGCATCAAGCAATTGCTATCCCACACTTTCCTATTTTAAAAAGTTCTGTTTGGGGGGGAAGTGGGTTTGTTGTTACAGAACCTGAATTAGCTGATATGCAATTGCATTCCACTGACACAGTGGCAAATGACTGGAAGCGCCATCAGTCCCATTGTTCGTTTATTTCCAAATCCTGCCCTTCCTCCCATATGAGACTGGGACAGGTAACAACAAATATAAATATGCAGTCAACACAAAGCAATAATTACAAACAGCATCAGCAATAAAATACAGTGCAGCAGACAACAGTACTTGGAAAAAATTATTTTAATTTATTTTTATAATTATTTTATCATTGCATTCAATTACTTACTTCAGAGGTGTTGGAACAAGAATCATTGCTCTATTGTGGTTTTCTTTTTTTCTATTTAATTTTTTATTAATTTCTTTAAACATAAACTCATAAAAACAACAAGTATTAGATTAAAAATAAACAAATTTCAACATTACATTTTAATATTTCCATGTTTCCATACATTTGAGTGTTAAATTGAGCCTTCCATGCTTACTGTACTTTAAATCAATTACATATTTATTTATTAAATTCTAATATTTTCCTTTTGCCTTCACTGGATCATTTCAAGGAATGTGTTTCAAATCTATTATTGACTATCTGTCACCTATTCCATATCCGAGAGGATATTGTAAACATTATTGGGCCCCTATCCTGTGGTCTAATGAATCCAATAAAATCAAATCAAACCACTGTGAAGTTGTCTCGTTTCCTTATATCTCAAGCCATCTTTAATTTATCTGTTGGCTTTTCCAACAATGCTATATCCCATACCATATGATACCAGTACTCTATACTAAGACCTACCAGATCCTTTCAATATCAAGCTATGGTGAGTTGTACTGCCAATAACAAAAAACTAATTTCTTATTTTGTCATTCCGAATCTTCATTCAGAAACAGGTTCAATAACATCAGTTGTGGGAACAGATTAATTCGCTGTCATACTATCTGTCCTATTTCACCTGCAACTGTTGCCCAGAACCTTTGTGCTTTCCGGCACATATGTAAATAAGATCCTATTTCCATACAAACCCTCCAACAGAGAGGCTGTATAGCTGGTTGCATAAATGAAATCTTTCTGGGTGTCATATATCACCTATGTACCAATTTTAGTGAAAGCTCTCTACGTTTAGTAGATATTGAAGTAAATGGAGGTTTGTTCCACATAGTCCAATCTTTATCTATTTGAATATCCATTTCTCGTTCCCACCAGTTTTTAAATCTAAGGTGTTTCCATTTGTCTTATCTATTAATATCTTGTATACAGGCATACCCTGCTTAACGTCGCTTCACTTAACGTCGCCTCGCTATAATGTACATGCTCCATATGCCTGTATTTCTCCAGAAACGCAGCGCAGCAGCAGAGGCTTTAGCGCGTGGGGGTGGAAATAGAAGCGATCACGCCACCACAAATCAGCTGGGAGGCGTGATTGTGATCAGCTGAGAGGTGGCAGCGCAGCAGCAGAGGCTTTAGCGTGCGGGGGTGGAAATAGACGCGGTCGCGCCACTGCAAATCAGCTGGGAGGCACGATCAGCTGAGAGGCGAGGCAGCGCAGCAGCAGAGGCTTTAGCGCGGGGCTTTGAGGCTCCGCATGAAGGAGAGGTAAAAAAAGTTTTACTGTAAAAGGTAGTGCTTCACTTTAAGGACATTTTCGGTTTATGTACTTGCTCTGGTCCCATTGACTACGTTAATGCGAGGTATTACTGTATATCACCCCCTTAAAGTACTCAGAATAGTTCATCCCCAATTTTTCAAACCTAGAGGGTTCGTGTATAATACTTTCTTTTACCATTGGATTGTTTTAAGATATCTTTCAGCTGCCTCCATAACAACCATGGGAGTGGGGTCTCCTGCAGCCAGTTTTTCAATTGTTGCTCATTTAATGGGGTGCCATTTACATAAAAGTCACTCAAATGATATAATCCCTTCGCATGCCACCCCAGAATATTATAGGCCCTATTCTTATTTAAAAATAAAGAGTGGAATGCCAAGGGAATCAATGATGACATAACTGGAATCAGCATTGCTGCTTTCTTTATCATTCCCTGTGTAAATCTATTTTCTAATTTTGACACTATATGCAACTTATTTTTTTAAAAAGGAATCACATTCAGCAGAATACCATTTACTTTCATCTGTTCAAGAGTGGTCCAATGCTTTTCTGTATCTCCCAAAATAAATGGGATCATGTGACCTATTTGATTTGTAAAATAATATAATTCCAAATTTGGAAATCCCTACTATAATCTATTATAGTTTTCAAGAAAATATAGTTTAAAGTTTTCCTGCAAACTGAAGATGGCCTCCATTGGCAGATGGGATTATGACATCACAATGTAGTTTCCCAGCTACCACTGATTAATCTGTAGCTATTCTTCTGCAGTTTCAATCTCCTTTCTGCCTTTTTTGATAGTTGCAAACTTAAAAAAAAGATGGGGAAGCTAAACTGTGATGTCACAATCCATAAACATGTTTGGGATATGTTCAGCACAATGACATTTTATTGTTATATATAATGGTTTTATACATGGTTTTATGAATGCTAGCCATTTTATGTATATTAAATTTATATTTGTTAGAAATACCTAATACAAGGCATTGTATTGATACATATGGAAGTTTTTAATTAGGTCTTATGACTGATAGCCATTTCAAACAGAATAAAATATGCAGTGTTTGAATAGAAATATCATCTAGCCCAACTGAATTCTTCTAGGTTTGTTTAGGCTGGGTTTCTTTCCTTTTTGGTTTTAGTTAGTCATAATCCTGTCAGCCAATTGGGAGCGTTTCTCCAGTCTCTCACCAGGATTGCAGTTTTCAGCTAAATTTAAAGTACATTTTAATGAAAACTATAATAGAGTGATGGGTCTTTTTTCCTATAACAATTGGCTGAATAAATGCTGACAACAAATTCTGAAATGTAGGAGAAATTCCTTTCAAGCCCAAGAATGCTTGATTATTGACCACAAGTAATTCCAGGATAAGTCACACTCTGAGCGAAGTAAAACATGTAAGCTGCTTTTTATCACTCTTACCTTTGTGATAACAACTTTTTGTTGGGATCGCCAAAACCGCACCAATCTCTCGCATATGTATATAATCATAGGGCCTATTACCCATTTCCATGTCTGTCAACAGAACAGGAAGAATAAGCAAGTAAAGAGAGGAACGAAGATCTGCAGGCATGAAATCCTGTTAAACAAATATGTGGTTGCATTAAAGATGCAGGAATTGGTTTCAGCACTGAACTGAGGGGGCTCACTGCACCACAGCCAGTGTTCAGGAGAACTTCTTTAAGTGCTTTGCCTGTTTAGGAAATTACTTTGTTCACAATGAGCTAATTTCTAAAATCTATTCCTGATAAGAAAGATCTTGCCCTCTGTCTAGCATTCGGAATTACTCTTGAAAATACATACCTATGACACTTATGGCACTCTGTATAGGCTTATTTACTGAATGTGTGAAAAGGATTAATGTTAATTCTCAATGTTAATTCTGGCTGGACCTTCAAGTGTTGACACTAGTTCTGCTCCTTCTAGGGGTAATCTGACTGCTAAACATTGCAATTAAGAATTTTAATAGTCTTAATGCCTGTATTTTTTAAACTAACAATATATCATACCATAGGAGGATTTCCAGAAAACTGTGGTTTAGGACATGAAGGTAATTTCCCCCACAGGGTGTAATTATCAGCACAGATGTCTGGATTATGCTTCCCCATGTCAATCTGTTTACGTACAATTTGCCTAGGAGTAAGAGCAAAAATCAATAGCAACATGTTAAGAGATAAAAATTAATAGTAATGAAACTGATATCATAACATTAAATATCTTCAGCTTATTTTGTAGATGCTACTTTTGGTAATGTATAATTTCAAGGAAGCTAACCCTGAGACATGAAACCTAGCTCTAGTCATCTGTAATGCAGGCATATTCTTCAATTAATGAAGAATAACTTTAAAGACTGCACAAAGGCATTGCTAATAGATGATGGCACATATCACATTGAAAGATGAGCAAGTGAATGAACCTCTGAGGTTGTCGATGACATTATTATAATCCTGTAATAGTATCCCTAAAGTCTATTCTGGCAACACTATTACAGGAGCTAATAATGCCACCCACAACATTAAGAGTTTATTCACTTGCTCATCTCCCAATGTGATATTTGCAATCATCTGCCAACAATGCCCTTCTACATAGGACAAACAAACCAGTTTCTATGCAAAATAATAAATTTACCCAAATCTGACATCAGAAATGACAATATCCAAAAATCAGTGGGGGAACATTTCAACCCCTCAGGACAACTGATTAATTGACTAACCCATATCAGTATGTCTGTGCTATCAATGACTTGTTTGTGTGTGAATAACCACTGTTAGTAACATAATAATGATCACTATCTATATTCTCTGCATTTCATTTCTTTCTGACGCCCCCATGTATATACAGTGTATCTGATGAAGTGGACTGTGCCATAATAAATTTGTTAGTCCTTCAGGTGCTACAAAATTCTTTGTTACTTTTTTGTTCCAGTATGCTCTGGTACAACTCGTTAGTTGTAGTTGTTGCGCTCTTTTTGAAACATTTTTATTAGTTTTCAAAACACTGAAATGATAAACCATTTCAGCTCAGTCAAGAAGCTGAGCACCTTCCCTTTCTTGTTATTGACACTTAACTGGAAGAGGGGTGCTGTCAGTAAACCTTGATAGCTAGTTAATTGTTCTGAGATCTTTAGTTAGTCTTAATAAAGGTATAATGACTCTGTCTCCATGTAGTTATTTAGTAGTGCATGAGAATAAATGCAGCCTACTTACCCAGCTCCATGGATGACAAGACCAGCAAAAAAGAAAACAAAGAGATGATGGGTGAACCAAAATACTTCAAAGTATGACCTTCGAATGGTTTTAGTAGATGAGGTGATAATTAATATTAGACACAGTGTAATGATAACACCACTGAGGCCTGCCAAGGTTGTGAATGCTACAAAGAGACCACCGTTGGGATTCTGTGAATGGAAAACATTGGATTATAAGCAAATCTATCACAACTGAATTGTGTAGCTTCTAATTTTTCAAAACCACTAAGGGAATAATGTCCTATATAAAAAAAGCATTATAATGAGGCAGCAGTTATTGTAGAGAGAAAGAAACACCTCTCTCTGAAACAATCACTAAAAAACTGTCCAAGAATGTGGTTGCTTACCGTAATTTTCTCTCGGGCAAAATTCAGGTAGGATTCACCTTCATCATCGCCCAGATCAGACAGCACAGCCTGAATAGTTCTGTTCTTTTCATTACGTGCATCCACCAACCTTTCGACATTAAATAAATGTGCAATTGTGTGGATTGCTAAATTTTTTTAAAAAAAAGTAAGAAAAGACATTAATGTTGTGTAAGACAGGGGTAGTCAGTGTAATGTCCCCCAAATGCTGTAGGCTACAACTCAGATTCATTTATTTGTATCTGGTCATCTGACCATCACAAACGAATGTGGGTAATAGTATGCCCAATTTAATAATCAATCCCTCTTCCCAGGGCATCCTTAACAAACTACAGCTCCCAGGATTCTTTAGAAAAACCCATGACTGTTAATAGTATTTTATATGTATAATTTATATATAATATGTACAATAGTTTTTTAAATGTCTGGTACAGAAATGGCCTCACTCATTATTTCTGTTCCTGTTTCATTCAGTAAAGAAACAGATTCAATAATAGGCAAAAAACCCTTGCAGTTTAAGAATGTACCTATAGCCAACAGATATTTCTATCAAACTTTAAAAAGCAGGGGAATTGGGCAGCTATAGTGAATGCACCAGGGGAGCAGGACACCTGACCTCCTTTCTGAGATATTGGACTGCTCTACAAATTTGTCAAAATGCAAACACAATTTGGGTTGGATTTTCACAGTCCAATCCACTTCCTGTGTAGCTTGGAAGAATTTGGTAACATGTGCTTCTGAGCATATAAGAACATAAGAACATAAGAAGAGCCTGCTGGATCAGGCCAGTGGCCCATCTAGTCCAGCATCCTGTTCTCACAGTGGCCAACCAGGTGCCTGGGGGAAGCCCGCAAGCAGGACCCGAGTGCAAGAACACTCTCCCCTCCTGAGGCTTCCGGCAACTGGTTTTCAGAAGCATGCTGCCTCTGACTAGGGTGGCAGAGCACAGCCATCACGGCTAGTAGCCATTGATAGCCCTGTCCTCCATGAATTTGTCTAATCTTCTTTTAAAGCCGTCCAAGCTGGTGGCCATTACTGCATCTTGTGGGAGCAAATTCCATAGTTTAACCATGCGCTGAGTAAAGAAGTACTTCCTTTTGTCTGTCCTGAATCTTCCAACATTCAGCTTCTTTGAATGTCCACGAGTTCTAGTATTATGAGAGAGGGAGAAGAACTTTTCTCTATCCACTTTCTCAATGCCATGCATAATTTTATACACTTCTATCATGTCTCCTCTGACCCGCCTTTTCTCTAAACTAAAAAGCCCCAAATGCTGCAACCTTTCCTCGTAAGGGAGTCGCTCCATCCCTTTGATCATTCTGGTTGCCCTCTTCTGAACCTTTTCCAACTCTATAATATCCTTTTTGAGATGAGTCGACCAGAACTGTACACAGTATTCCAAATGCGGCCGCACCATAGATTTATACAACGGCATGATGATATCGGCTGTTTTATTTTCAATACCTTTCCTAATTATCGCTAGCATGGAATTTGCCTTTTTCACAGCTGCCGCACACTGGGTCGACATTTTCATCGTGCTGTCCACTACAACCCCGAGGTCTCTCTCCTGGTCGGTCACCGGCAGTTCAGACCCCATGAGCGTATATGTGAAATTCAGATTTTTTGCTCCAATATACATAATTTTACACTTGTTTATATTGAATTGCATTTGCCATTTTTCCGCGCATTCACTCAGTTTGGAGAGATCTTTTTGGAGCTCTTCGCAATCCCTTTTTGTTTTAACAACCCTGAACAATTTAGTGTCGTCAGCAAACTTGGCCACTTCACTGCTCACTCCTAATTCTAGGTCATTAATGAACAAGTTGAAAAGTACAGGTCCCAATACCGATCCTTGAGGGACTCCACTTTCTACAGCCCTCCATTGGGAGAACTGTCCGTTTATTCCTACTCTCTGCTTTCTGCTTCTTAACCAATTCCTTATCCACAAGAGGACCTCTCCTCTTATTCCATGACTGCTAAGCTTCCTCAGAAGTCTTTGGTGAGGTACCTTGTCAAACGCTTTTTGAAAGTCTAAGTACACTATGTCCACTGGATCACCTCTATCTATATGCTTGTTGACACTCTCAAAGAATTCTAATAGGTTACTGAGACAGGACTTTCCCTTGCAGAAGCCATGCTGGCTCTGCTTCAGCAAGGCTTGTTCTTCTATGTGCTTAGTTAATCTAGCTTTAATAATACTTTCTACCAGTTTTCCAGGGACAGAAGTTAAGCTAACTGGCCTGTAATTTCCGGGATCCCCTCTGGATCCCTTTTTGAAGATTGGCGTTACATTTGCCACTTTCCAGTCCTCAGGCATGGAGGAGGACCCGAGGGACAAGTTACATATTTTAGTTAGCAGATCAGCAATTTCACATTTGAGTTCTTTGAGAACTCTCGGGTGGATGCCATCCGGGCCCGGTGATTTGTCAGTTTTTATATTGTCCATTAAGCCTAGAACTTCCTCTCTCGTTACCACTATTTGTCTCAGTTCCTCAGAATCCCTTCCTGCAAATGTTAGTTCAGGTTCAGGGATCTGCCCTATATCTTCCACTGTGAAGACAGATGCAAAGAATTCATTTAGCTTCTCTGCAATCTCCTTATCGTTCTTTAGTACACCTTTGACTCCCTTATCATCCAAGGGTCCAATCGCCTCCCTAGATGGTCTCCTGCTTTGAATGTATTTATAGAATTTTTTGTTGTTGGTTTTTATGTTCTTAGCAATGTGCTCCTCAAATTCTTTTTTAGCATCCCTTATTGTCTTCTTGCATTTCTTTTGCCAGAATTTGTGTTCTTTTTTATTTTCTTCATTCGGACAAGACTTCCATTTTCTGAAGGAAGACTTTTTGCCTCTAAGAGCTTCCTTGACTTTGCTCGTTAACCATGCTGGCATATTCTTGGCCCTGGCGGTACCTTTTCTGATCTGCGGTATGCACTCCAGTTGAGCTTCTAATATAGTGCTTTTAAACAACTTCCAAGCATTTTCGAGTGATCTGACCCTCTGGACTTTGTTTTTCAGCTTTCTTTTTACCAATCCCCTCATTTTTGTGAAGTTTCCTCTTTTGAAGTCAAATGTGACCGTGTTGGATTTTCTTGGCAATTGGCCAGTTACATGTATGTTTAATTTAATAGCACTGTGGTCACTGCTCCCAATCGGTTCAACAACACTTACATCTCGCACCAGGTCCCGGTCCCCACTGAGGATTAAGTCCAGGGTTGCTGTCCCTCTGGTCGGTTCCATGACCAACTGGTCTAGGGAATAGTCATTTAGAATATCTAGAAACTTTGCTTCTTTGTCATGACTGGAACACATATGTGGTCAGTCTATGTCCGGGTAGTTGAAGTCACCCATTACTACCACATTTCCTAGTTTGGATGCTTCCTCAATTTCATATCTCATCTCAAGGTCTCCCTGAGCATTTTGATCAGGGGGACGATAGATCGTTCCCAGTATTAAGTCCCTCCTGAGGCATGGTATCACCACCCACAACGATTCTGTGGAGGAGTCTGCCTCTTTTGGGGTTTTGAGCTTGGTGGATTCAATGCCTTCTTTCACGTATAGAGCGACTCCGCCACCAATACGTCCTTCCCTGTCCTTCCGGTATAGTTTATATCCAGGGATAACCATATCCCACAGGTTTTCTCCATTCCACCAGGTCTCCGTTATGCTCACTATATCAATGTTCTCCTCTAAGACCAAGCACTCCAGTTCTCCCATCTTGGTTCGGAGGCTCCTAGCATTAGCGTACAGGCACTTGTAAGCAGTGTCTCTCTTCAAGTGTCTTTGGCACTCGTGGTTAGGCCTGTGGTAATTTTGCTCTTCTGAATTTATATCCTGTGCCCCTGCTCTCACAATGCCTACTTCTAGGCCTACCCCTTTTAAAATTTCATCATTTCTTTGGTTTTTATCCCAGGGGGGAGGTTCATTCCGAACCGGACCTTTCTCAGCTCCTGCCGGGTTTCCCCCCTCAGTTTAAAAGCTGCTCTGCTACCTTTTTAATTTTAAGTGCCAGCAGTCTGGTTCCATTCTGGTTCAAGTGGAGCCCGTCCCTTTTGTACAGGCCCGGCTTGTCCCAAAATGTTCCCCAGTGCCTAACAAATCTAAACCCTTCCACCCGACACCATCGTCTCATCCACGCATTGAGACTGCAAAGCTGGGCCTGTCTGGCTGGTCCTGCGCGTGGAACCGGTAGCATTTCAGAGAAAGCCACCTTGGAGGTCCTGGCTTTCAGCATCCTACCTAGCAACCTAAATTTGGCTTCCAGGACCTCACGGCTGCATTTCCCCATGTCGTTGGTGCCAACGTGCACCACGACCACTGACTCCTCCCCAGCACTGTCTACCAAACTATCTAAACGATGGGCGATATCTGCAACCTTTGCACCAGGCAGGCAAAACACCTTGCGGTCTACACGCCCATCACACACCCCACTGTCTATGTTCCTAATGATCAAATCACCCACTACAAGGATCCCTCCACCCCCTGGAGATATATCCTTGGCACAAGAGGATAGCTGCTCATCCCCCAAGGAATGGATCCCTTCTAAGGGATCGTTTCCCTCTTCCTCAGCTGGATGCTCTCCTTCCCCGAGACCATCGTTCTCCATGACAGCAGGAGAGCTATCATCGCTGGAGTGGGACACAGCTATAACGTCCCTGAAGGCCTCCTCCACACACCTCTCTGCCTCTCTCAGCTTTTCCAGGTCTGCCACCGTGGCCTCAAGGAAATGAAGTCGTTCCCGGAGAGCCAGGAGCTCATTGCACCGAGAGCACACCCACGACTGCTGTCCAACAGGCAGATAGTCGTACATGCTGCAGACTGTGCAAAACACTGGAAAGCCCCCACACGCCTGCTGGCTTCTTACCTGCATAGTTTTGTTTGAGGTTTATTACGTCAATGGGTTGGAGACTGCGGTTTAGTTGAGGTCAGGGAACAGAAGGGCAGAGTGGGGGGCCCTGGCCTCCTCGCCCTGCTGCCGAACTAGGTGTTTTCCCACCTAGAACAGCCTGACCTTTCTTTAACCTAGGGAAACAGAGCTTGTGGTTGTGTTTCAGGAAGGCTGACAGCCCTTTTTAGCAAGGACTGAGCTGACTCTCTCCCTGTATGTGTCGGTGGAGTTTCCTTTTTCCCCTTCTCTCCGACTGGAATTTAGCCTTATTTACAGTGTCCCCTGAAGTTTTCCTGCTAGGGTGGTGTTGAACACTAGCTTTCTATAGGCTTCCTTCTCCTAGGATCTGTCTCCTAAGATATAGGTTCTTTCAGGATTTGGCTCCTAGCTCAGGGTGACCTTAGGCTGCCCTTATTGCTTATTTCTCTGAGCTGTTTTAATTCAATTAAATAATGGAATAAATGGGAGCTACTTACCCTCTTTTCGCTCTGCTGCTTAACTCGCCTTGACGCTTTGTCAGCTGGGGCCTTGACGCTTCGTCAGCTGGGGCTCCCTCTAGCTCGTGGAGCAGGCTCCCTCGCTAGGTGCTCTGACTTTATATGTGTGGCTGGTGAGTGGTGGCAACACGTGCAATCAGGACTACATCTCCAAAGATGGAGAATGACATTTTTGTATGTTTGTTGGTGTTCTTCTTACTTTACTTCTTTTCTGTGTTACTACTGTTTCTACAGAGGATCTAACCTAGAAAATTATATTTATCTCAATATTCATCCTAGAAATCTGTGTCAAATTTATTTTTATTAATTTCAAACATTTTTATTGGTCATTGGCATATGATGGTGAAGACAGCCTTTTGTGTTTCAAACTTAGGTTATGTTCTATTTCTGTTTGGGGTGCATTAACAGTTGAATCTGAAACTGCAGTTTGATGTTAAACCAGACTGATTACAATATGTTGCTACTGGATCAATGAATCTAGCTGTTGGAATAAACAAACTTTGCCTGCTCAAGATGCATGTTTTCAGCCTGCTATGCTTAAACCACTCCACTTAAGGAAAGGTGGGCTTGGTCAATTGAAAACATAGAGCACACCTAGAAATTTGCTTGAATATATTTCACCTCCAACTGTTTACCTTGTGCAAACTGAGACACTCCTCATGTCCACTGGAGACTATTCTGCAGAATAGTCAGTGCCGTTATTCCACAATTGGTTTTGGAGGGTTTTTTTAGTGTAAATTAGGCAAAGTGTGGCTGCATTTCACATATCCACAGAAACAGAAGCAAACAAAATGATTTACTATAGGAAATTTAACTAAAATAGCAAAGTAAATCAAGCATATTTAAAATGACTATCTGAACTATATCAACTGGCTTAATAATGTCACTTCCTCCCTGCTAAAACAAGATCAGCACAACACGTATTGTTGCTGTTATTTGGGCTGATTGCAGGTGTTGCCACCACTCACTATATGCTCAGAGGTACGTTACCAAATTCTTCCAAGCTACACATGAAGTGGATTGGACTGTGAAAGACCAATGCAAATTGAGTTTGTATTTTTACAGATTTGTAGAGCAGGTCTCCTGCTCCCCTGATGCATTCACTATAGCTGCCCAATTTTCCTACTTTTTGAATATCTGTTGGCTATAGGTACATTCTTAAACCGCAAGGTTTTTTGCCTATTAGTGAATTTCTCTGCTTTTTAATCAGGGAAGTAAGAAATGGGATCCTGTGCAAGTTTGCTAAGAATGGATTGATTGTTTGCATGCTTACAGAGTTCAGTGGGATTTACTCCTCTGCAATCATGCTTAGGATAGGTGAAACTGACCACGGGGGTGGGGGAGAGGAGGAGGATGAAGGGCAGGGGTAGGGGAGGAAGAGGGAAGGGAGGAGGATGGGCAGAAGGAGGGCGATGAGAGCAGGTGGGCAGGTTTGATCATTTGCATGCTTATTGAGTTCAGTGGGATTTACTCCCGTGCAATCATGCTTAGGCTAGTTGAAACTGACCATGGGGGGGATGAGGAGAGGGGGGAGGGAGGACTGGAGTGGGCAGGGAAGGAGGAAGAAGGAATAGGGGACGGGAGGAAGAAGGGAGGAGGAGGGGAGGGGAAGGATATGAGAGAGGGGGAGAGTGGAGGGGAAAGGCAGGTCTGATCATTTACATGCTTATTGAGTTCAGTGGGATTTACTCTCATGCAATCATGCTTATGATAGATAAAACTGACCATGGGGGAGGAGGAGAAGGGGGGAGGGGAGAGGAGAGGGAAGGAGGAAGGGAGGGGAAGGAGGAGGGAGGGCAGGTTTGATTATTTGCATGCTTTTTGAGTTCAGTGGGATATAATCCTGTACAATCATGTGTAGGATAGATGAAACTGACCTGAGGGAGGGAGGGGGGAAGGGGGAGAGAAGGGGATGAAGTGTAGGGATATGGATGAAGAGGGAGGGGAGGGTGAGGGGAGGAGATTGGGTGGATGGGCACTGGTCAGAGGTAAAACCCTTTCCTTTCCAAAAGGAAAACTTTGTGAACAGTATCATTGTTTTTCACTGTTTTCCCCACCTTTGTATTCTACAGCAGGCACATGTAGCCTCCCACTCAAATTTAAACCAAAGCTGTCACTGGCCACATCCGCACCAGACCTTTATTTCATTTTAGACAGTCTTAGCTTCCCCTAAAGAATCCTAGGAAGTATACTTTGCGAAGGGTGCTGAGAATTGCTAGGAGATGCCCTATTCCCCTTATAGAGCTACAATCCCCAAAAGAGGGACTGACTGTTAAACCACTCTGGCCACTGAAGCTCTGTCAGGGGAATAGGAGTCTCCTAACAACTCTCAATGCCCTTCACAAGCTATACTTTCCAGGATTCTTTGGGGGAAGCCATGATTGTCTAAAGTAAAATAAAGGTCTGGTGTGGGTGTGGCCATCTGATTAGCCAAAGCAAACAGCTGTGAGTCTGGCTTTTAGAACACTGACAGTTGGTTCTTACTGAGCATACCCATGCTTATAATTGACTCTAATGTTAAATTTCTTAAATTAATTAAAAATCAGCCATGCATTATTTTTAACC
Organism: Rhineura floridana; assembly: GCF_030035675.1. Taxonomy (NCBI): domain Eukaryota; kingdom Metazoa; phylum Chordata; class Lepidosauria; order Squamata; family Rhineuridae; genus Rhineura; species Rhineura floridana. The sequence goes on along the minus strand of NC_084484.1, from coordinate 89,279,762 downwards.
TTTAAACTGCAGAAGATGAAGGTCAGAGCATGGGGCAAGGTCAGTAATAGGATTACAGGTACTCTGTGAACATGGCTGATTTTTAATTAATTTCAACAAATTATGAGACCACTGACAGAAAAATTCCAACAGGGGTCTGGATTTTTTTTTTCATTTTACACTTTGAACTTGGATTCTCTCTAAGTGTTTTGTGTTTCACCATAAACTTAGAGGATTGTTAATCAAGCGTTTCTGAGTTCAGGACTATACATTTTGTAAGGATTTGTTTTGCAATTAGTTTATGGGAAGCAGCAGAAAGACATGGGGGGTATTTTCAACTTAACATTGCAGAATGTGAAAAATCCTTGCTGGCTATATTATACAGCCACTCTTGTGGCTATATAATTGGGGGGGGGCGGGAACAGAGTGAGTGAGTGAGTGTGTGTGAGAGAGAGTGAGAGCGAGAGAGAGCTAGATACTCTTTGGCTCTTAAACTGTGTATCATTTTTTCATGTTCATCTGTTGCTCACCACAGCTGTCAGCAACAGCTTTAACTACACCGCAAACCTCAACAATTTTCATTATCTTTAGTGGGACTTCCACATGAGCATCTTAGAAAGGAGTGAGAGCAAATGCGGAAAATAATTGTCAGAGAGTAATTGAACAAGTGTATTTATTTATTATTAATTCTATTTACCGTTAAGAATATAAGAAGAGCCTGCTGGATCAGGCCAGTGGCCCATATAGTCAGCATCCTGTTCTCACAGTGGCCAACCAGATGTTAAAGGAGCATGACAGGACAAGGGGAGGAAACTCTCTTGATTTCATAGGTTTAGTGCTAAAGCACTGAACCAGCTGAACTCTAAGAATAAGCCCTACTGGCCATGTATTCAGATTTCTTTTTCTCTCCTTCACTTTGTATTTTTAAAGGTGATAGACAGCAATGGAGAGTCAAGATTCTTTGTCCTATGTTTTTAATGTTTTATGCAGAATTTGGTAACTTACAGCACTTAAGAAATAAATGTCATTATTACAAAATACACACTTCTCTTCCTCTCAACGTCTATATTTTTAGAAACTGACAGCATAAAGATTGCTTCCCTCTCTTCACTTTCTGAACCTTTCCAGCAAAGTGTTACACTCACAGGATCTTTGTGCTCACTAAAACCAACAAGACTTTGTTCCAATGCAATGTTTCAGAACACCTACTGGTATGGAGTGCAATCATCCAGGCCACCAGTTTGTGAAATGTGAGGTTTCTGTCCAACTGTCTTCTGACACGCACTGAGCAGCACTAGGGATTCAAAAGAGGAAGAGGTGAACAGATTAATGCAAGCCTGTAACATACTGGAGATATCAAATCACAATATAATGAGGTTTATTCAAAATGGCTGCATTTAATGACCTTTCACTGATTAAATACATTTATTTGCATATTATCAAATTTCAACAGAGATCCCTTTTTGAGTTAGCGAAAACAAGTGTGAGCTCACAATTTAATAAGCAAAGCTATTTATTGTTAGGAAAGCAACCACAACGACAAAGTGGGTATAAACTAACTTGATATGTTAAAAATGTAATATGGTGATGAAACCCTGAGGCAAATTCAAAATTAAAAAAGAACTGATTCAGACATAACAGCAAACTGAGAAAGAGAAAGTTAAAGAAGACATAGGAATGCACAAACCTGAGGGATGCTTGCCTCGCACCACACCAAGTTAGGCCATGCACTCCCTCTTCCTGTTCCTCTCCCCTTCTTCAATGATTATCCATTGTTTGCCTTTACATCTGAACCAGCAAACTATGCTTTGCACTTACCTCCAAACCAGAATTGCAAGCTACAATCAAACTGTGGCCCACAATTCTCTTCTCTGCAAAAGGGGAATTGGAGTGCATGAGGGGAAGGCAGAGGGAGTGGAAGGAATGCATGACCCAGTAATGTCAGCTTATGGTGAATCAAGACATAGGCAACACCATTTTTATGCAACAAGTTCATTCATGACACCTGTTATTTATTTATCCCATTTATAGCCCACCCTTTCTCTCAAAGGAGCCCATGAGAGTGGTTACTACAGAGAGTCTTTTTGGCTCCACAAGTCAGATTCTTATGACAGGTGGGGGGAGTGTCCATCTGTCAATCACATGGTGTCATTATGACATCACATGATTGGCAGGTCAGTGCGGTGCCTACCTATCAAAATCCCTTGCACTTCCCCATGGCTCTCATGGGCCCCAAGGAGAACCTCTGCAAAGATTGGGAGGAGGAAGAGTGGGTTACACATGTCACAGAGAGAGCTGGGGAAAACACAGGAGGTGTTTCCAGAAATCTCTGGTAGCTCTGATTAATAAAACGGTGCCCATACCCCCCCTGCATCTATGACAGAGAGAAAGGCATTTCCACTGGAACCCAACCTAGACCTAGCTGTTGAACAGTCCAGAGTCTTCCAGACAGAGCAAAGTGAAAGCAGTATGTCCGAGTTAGAAATTATGCTTTCGCTAAGGAACGTAGATTAGAAAAGAGGCAGCATTAGCTAAGGAAATGCTCTCTGCTCCTAGAAGAAGCCATTACCTTGCAATAAACCCTGGAATGTACTAGAGAGTGCTCAGACAAGTAATGCGCCCACCCACCTCTCTTATAAATGAGAGTGGCTGCATGAGATAAGGTCATTGTGACAACAGTCTGCTATTGCCTCTACCTGTCTAGTTCATATCCTGAGACATATCTAGCCTGTTCATGAGAAATGCCTAGCCTGAGATATGTGTAGTCTACTCCTGTTCTGTATTCTGAATCATACCTAGAATGCCTGATGCTGTGTTCCTGTACTGACTTCTCAAATAAAGCTTTGTGTAAAACCCAGCCACTGAGTCGTCTGCTTCTCTGGTTGGAAGCCAGGACAATCGCAGAGGCTTAAAGGGGGAGTATGGAGGCTTGCATAAGCATTTTACAAGTCTCCCCACACTTCCTTTTTAATTCTCCATGATCGGGGACTGAAAGAGGGAGGGGAGAGACCTAGAAAATTCTCTTTCAAGACTCTCCCTTTCCCCTATATGTTCCCTTCAGCCACCTTGGGGGGGAAAAGCAGTCAATCCATATCAGCGACACTGAAATCTTAATTAAATAAACTGAGACTCAATCCAGACAAGACTGAGACACTGTTGGTGAACGCCTTCCCCGCTCAGATGGTGGATGTGCATCCTGTTCTGGATGGGGTTACACTCCCCCTGAAAGAACAGGTCCGTAGTTTGGGGGTCCTTTTTGACCCTTCCTTGTCTCTTGAGGCTCAAGTGGCCTCAGTGGCACGGAACGCGTTTTACCAAATCCGTTTGGTAGCCCAACTACGCCCCTATCTGGATGGCGACGACCTCGCCTCAGTTGTTCATGCTCTGGTGACTTCGAGATTGGATTACTGTAATGCACTCTACATAGGGCTGCCCTTGAAGACAGTTCGGAAGCTTCAGCTAGTGCAGAATGTGGCAGCTAGACTATTGACGAGGACCAGTCGGTCTTCGCACATAACTCCTGTTCTGGCTCGTCTGCACTGGCTACCTATTTGCTTCCGGGCGAGATTCAAGGTGCTGGTTATGACCTATAAAGCCTTACATGGCGTGGGACCGCAATACCTGGTGGAACGCCTCTCCCGCTATGAACCTAACCGCTCACTTCGTTCAGCATCTGTCAGGCCCAGGATGTGACTCAGGAACTAGACCAGCGGTTGTGGTTAATTCGTGTTTTATTAGGGTAATGTCCAAACAAAGACTGCGTTTTCTCATGAAGCAATACAGGGATACAGGTCCTGCGGCATTGGGAGAAAGTTGACAGAGCAAGGGACTTCTTCCCGCCTGTTCTTTAAGAAGGGGCCAAACGGGCGCGCAATCTTTCGCTCCTCCTTAACTGCCCCTCAGGTACTGCCCGCCTTCCCCCCCTTCTCTCCTGTCTTTTCAGCTGTCTGCATGTGCGCGGTGAGGGGGGAAGCATCACCCCCTCCTCTTCTGAAGTTTCTGATTCCAGGATGGGGGATAGGGGAGGGGCTGATGGTAAACTGCCTCCCCGCTTTTCGGCTGTGAGCAGCCCTCCCTCTTCCCCCTCTTGCTCTGAGCCTGAAAGAGGGGGAGGCGTGAGAATGTCCAGGGAGGGCTCAGGCTCCCCGTTGCTAAGCGACCTTATCACTGGCAGTTCCTCTGTTTCGTCTTCGCTCCAAAGGGGGGAAGTTCCTCCCCCTTCCCTCTGCCATCCATCCGAATACTCTTCTCCCAACTCTCCGGGATCCAGCTCCCCGGGATTGGGACCCCAGCTCTGCCTTCCGACACCATCCCCCCTCCCAGGCTGTGCCCCCTCCCCTTGTCTGGCTTGGGACGGTGGGGAAAACGTTGATGGAAAAGTTTTACCAAGTCTGGAGCATGCACATCAGCTGCATCTTCCCATGATCTGTCAGCCACCCCATAGCCTTTCCAGTGAATTAAGTACTGCAGCTTGTGGCGTCTGATCCTGGAATCTAAGATCTCCTCAACTTCAAACTCAAGCTGCTCATTTACCAGGAGTGGAGCTCCGGGTGGTTCCTCCGGCCGTAACTCACTGGGAGGGGCGGCTTTCGTTAAGAGGGATCGATGGAACACAGGATGTATTTTAAACGTGTCAGGCAGCTTCAGTCAGTACGCCACGGGATTAATTTGAGTTTCTATTTCGAAAGGACCCACTCTCTTGTCTTGTAATTTTCTACATTTGCCCGGCATCTGGAGGAAGCAGGTGGACAGCCATTCCTGGTCTCCCGGTTGAAGGGGGGGCCCCTCCTTCCTGTGCAGGTCAGCAACTCGCTTGTACTCCGTTTTGGCTTCGTTTAACTGCTGTTTCAGTGTCTGTTGCGCCGCTTGCAATTCCTTAAGGAAGTTTTCAGCTGCCGGTACCAGCATTCCTTCTGAGCTGCTTGGAAAGACTTTAGGATGGAATCCATAATTAGCGAAGAACGGGGTTTGTTGAGTGCTGGAGTGCAGAGAATTGTTGTAGGCGAACTCTGCAAAATGCAAATATGATACCCAGTCAGTCTGTTGATAGGACACATAACTTCGTAAATATCTTTCCAAAACGGCGTTCAAGCGTTCCGTCTGCCCATCTGTCTGGGGGTGATGGGCGGAGGAGAGTTTTAATTCCGTCTGCAACTGTTTCCACATTGCTCTCCAAAATTTGGCTGTGAACTGAGTTCCTCGGTCTGAGACTACGCTGTTTGGCAATCCATGCAGCCGGTAGACTTCTTTTATGAATAACTTGGCCGTTTCTTTAGCCTCTAAGGCCCCTGCACAAGGAAGAAAGTGTGCCATTTTGGTAAGTAGATCCACCACTACTAAGATGGCTGTCATTCCTTGGGACTTGGGTAGATCAGTTATAAAATCCATGGAGAGGTCCTTCCAGGGTTCATGTGGGACAGGCAACGGTTGTAACAGTCCTGCTGGTGTCCCTGTTTGTGTTTTTGTCCGCAGACAGACAGAGCAGGACTTTACATAACTCTCAATATCCCGACGCATTTTAGGCCACCAGAAGTCCTTGGCCACGTTCTGAATGGTCTTGTAAATCCCAAAGTGTCCCGCTGTGATGGAATCATGACACTGGCGTAGGATTCTGAGCCTTAATTCCCCTTCTGGCACATATCTGGCGGTTTTGAACCATAACAGTCCATTTCTTCAGTGAAAGGTTACTTCTGAGTTTTGACCTTGTCCCGTCTCCTGCTGATATTTTAGCATGTCTGCATCTTCTTGTTGTTCCTTTTTGAGTTCCTCTTCCCATGAAGGCTGGCATACTCCCAACGTTAATTTCTCTGGCGGGATTACGTACTGAGGCTGGTCCTCGGATTCACTTTCTTTGTATTGTGGCTGTCTGGATAAGGCATCCGCTCTCTGGTTTTTGGCTTGGGCATGGTAAGTAATCTGGAAGTTAAACCTAGTGAAGAACTGGGACCATCTTATCTGTCTCTGGTTCAGCTTTCTGGCGGTTTGGAGGCTTTCAAGATTCTTGTGGTCGGAGCGCACTTCAATTCGATGAGAGGTCCCCTCTAGGTATTGTCTCCAGTTTTCAAAAGAGTCCTTGATGGCCAGCAGCTCCTTCTCCCAAACTGTGTAGTTCTTCTCTGCAGGCTTTAACTTCCGAGAGAAGTACGCACATGGGTACAGCTCCTTCCCTTCTTGGTCTAATTGTAGCAGGACCCCCCCGATGGCAAAATCTGAAGGATCTGCTTCCACTACGAAAGGGCGGTTCGGATCAGCAAAGCGCAGAATGGGCTCAGTAGCAAACCTTCTCTTCAGCTCCTCAAAGGCCTCGGTGGCGTTCTCTGTCCATTGAAACTTCTTCTTCCCCCTTAAACAGTCAGTCAGAGGAGCTGTTAATTTGGAAAACCCTGGAATGAACTTTCTGTAATAATTGGCAAACCCCAAAAACCGTTGTACATCCTTTTTGGTGACAGGTTGGCCCCAGTCCAATATGCAGCTTACTTTCCCTGGGTCCATCTCCACGCCTTCCGCTGAGATTCGATATCCAAGGAAGTCTAGAGACTTGAGGTCAAATCCACATTTCTCTAATTTAGCATACAGGTGATTTTCTCTCAGTCTCTTCAACACCGTCTTCACATGCTGGTCGTGGTCTTCCTGGTTCTTTGAGAACACCAGGATATCATCTAAGTAACAGATTACATATGTGTCCAACAAGTCTCTAAACACGTCGTTCATGAATTTTTGAAAAATTCCTGGCCTTCCACAAAGCCCGAACGGCATGACCAGGTATTCATACTGTCCGTAAGCGGTCAAGAATCCTGTTTTCCATTCATCTCCCTCCTTCATTCTGATCAGATTGTACGCTCCTCTCAAATCCAACTTCGTGAAGATTTTTGCAGAGCGCAGTCAGTCCAGCAACTCTGAGATCAGGGGCAGCGGGTAGCTGTTGGGGATGGTGATCTGGTTCAATGCGCGATAGTCATTACAGGGTCTGAGTTCCCCCCCTTCTTTTTCACAAACAATAGTGGCGCTCCAGCAGGGGATTGTGAGGGGCGTATGAATCCTCGCCTCAGGTTTTTACCCAGGAATTCCTTCAGGGCCTCCCTCTCAATCTCTGTGAGAGAGTAGATTCTCCCTGATGGGATGCTGGCTCCTGGCACTAGATCAATCGCACAGTCGTAAGGGCGGTGGGGGGGTAAAGTCTCTGCCTCTTTTTCATCAAACACATCTTTGAATTCTTCATACTTTGGCGGCAGGGTCACTTGCTTGATCTCTTGCACTGCCCCCGCTAAGGTGTTCTTGATTCCTTCAGGTTGACAGTTCTCCTGGCAATACTGTGAGGTGAACCACACCACCGCCTCCTTCCAACTTATTTTGGGTTCATGCTTTGCTAGCCAGGGCATTCCCAGAATCACCTCAAAGTTCGAGAGATCTGACACGTATAGCGAAATGAACTCTTCGTGCCCAGGGATTTGAAGTTTCACTTCCTCCGTGGCTTGTGTCACCCCTCCTGACTTCAGGGGTCTCCCATCGATAGTCTCCACAGCTAGGGGAGCGTCCAGTTTCCACCGGGAAATTCCATGACGCTTGACTAACTTTGCATCAATAAAATTTGTGGAGGCTCCACTGTCAATTAAGGCAGTGGAATTAAACACCACTCCTCTGGAAGTTGTAATCCGAATAGGCAAGACCAACACCCCCTTTGAGGGAGGTTGGATCGTTGGGGGGCCTTTATACAACGCTGCCCCCAGTCCACCGGCCTGCACGTGGACTGGGTGTTCTAGTTTCCCGACGGCTCGGCTTTCCCCCCTTTCAGTCCACAGTCTCTGGCCACATGGCCCGGCTTTGAACAATAAAAGCATAAACGTTCCCGGCGGCGTCTTTCCTTTTCTTCTTCCGACAGTCTTGGCCTAGCCCCTCCCTGTCCCTCAGTTGCATTACCTGCCATCCCTGCAGCGGGAAGGGTCTTGTTGCGGGATGCCGAGGCTGAGTATCTCGGGACCTCCTGCTTCCTTTCCAGGCGCCTTCCTTCCATCCGGTGATCTATCTGTAGGCATAGCCGGATGAGCCCTGGTAGGTCAGCGGGGGGGGGAGGTCCTGGCCAACTCATCCAGGATTTCAGCATTTAATCCACTCCGGTACATAAACATCAGGGCGGCGTCATTGTAACCAGTTTCCTGGGACAGAATTTTAAAAGCGTTAGTGTACTCGGAAACAGTCCCTTTAGCTTGCTTCAGAGCGCCTAGTTGCTGCGCTACTGTTTCAGCCCTTTGCGGGTCTTGAAACATCTCGGTCATCTCCTGTATAAATCCTCTGTACCTTCCTAAGACAGTATCCTTTCTCACGAGATACGGAGTCACCCATTTTGCAGCTTCTCCCTCCAGGAGGCTAATCACGAAGGCTACTTTAGCCCCATCGTCTGGAAATTCCGTGTGCCTGACATCCAGATATAACTCACATTGAGCCACGAAGGTTGCCAACTGATCACTTTGTCCCGCGTATTTTGGGGGCAATCCAATGGGAACCTTTACTACGGCAGCTGGAGGGGCTGTTCGCATCTGGTCTATCGTGGCCTTCAAGGTTTGATTATCCGTCTTCAGCGCCTTGACTGCTGCTAGCAGGGCTTGAACATCCGTCTGCAAATCAGCTACCTTAGTCCTCAAGAGTTCCACTTCTTCCGTCTCAGAAGTGGGGTTCGTCCCCCCCGCTGCTCTCTTTGACATCTTGTCCCAGTCAAGTGAAGAGAGCGTTGAGGGTGATTTAGGTGGCTCTGTCAAGCTGTCAGGCCCAGGATGTGACTCAGGAACTAGACCAGCGGTTGTGGTTAATTCGTGTTTTATTAGGGTAATGTCCAAACAAAGACTGCGTTTTCTCATGAAGCAATACAGGGATACAGGTCCTGCGGCATTGGGAGAAAGTTGACAGAGCAAGGGACTTCTTCCCGCCTGTTCTTTAAGAAGGGGCCAAACGGGCGCGCAATCTTTCGCTCCTCCTTAACTGCCCCTCAGGTACTGCCCGCCTTCCCCCCCTTCTCTCCTGTCTTTTCAGCTGTCTGCGTGTGCGCGGTGAGGGGAGAAGCATCACCCCCTCCTCTTCTGAAGTTTCCGATTCCAGGATGGGGGGATAGGGGAGGGGCTGAAGGTAAACTGCCTCCCCGCTTTTCGGCTGTGAGCAGCCCTCCCTCTTCCCCCTCTTGCTCTGAGCCTGAAAGAGGGGGAGGCGTGAGAATGTCCAGGGAGGGCTCAGGCTCCCCGTTGCTAAGCGACCTTATCACTGGCAGTTCCTCTGTTTCGTCTTCGCTCCAAAGGGGGGAAGTTCCTCCCCCTTCCCTCTGCCATCCATCCGAATACTCTTCTCCCAACTCTCCGGGATCCAGCTCCCCGGGATTGGGACCCCAGTTCTGCCTTCCGACAGCATCTAAGGCCCTCCTCTGGGTACCAACCCATCGTGAAGCCCGGAGGGTGGTTACCAGGTCTAGGGCCTTTTTTGTGGTGGCCCCCGAGTTGTGGAATAGCCTGGCGCCTACATTATTATCTTTCCAGCGCCAGGTAAAGACCTTCTTATGCTCCCAGGCATTTTAATCATTTTAATCTTTTTATCTTTTTAATCTTGTAATACTAATCCTTTTATCATCTTATATTTTGTTTAATTGTATTTTGTTTTCATTGTGTCTTATATGTTTTGTGATTTTATTATTATAATGTATGTATTTTATCCTATTATGTTTACTGCCCTGAGAGCTACTTGCTATGGGCGGTATATAAATGCAACAAAATAAATAAATAAATAAATAAATAAATAAAAGATTATTTATAAAGCTAAAAACTGAAGTAAGAAAATGAAAACTTATATTCATACACCATGATTCAATCTTGAATTAGATGACATACTATTTTTTTTTCTTAAAAGGGCACCAAAGGGGATTTTCAATACACTGTAGAATTATCCTTTCCTGGGCAACATAGCAAAGTGATTATTTCAGTCACAGCTAATTATACAGCCACAAGAGTGGCTGTATACTATAGCCAGCGTGGATTTTTCACATTCCGCAATGTTGAATTGAAAATACCCCCCATGCCATTCTGATGCTTCCCATAAGCTCATTTCAAAACAAAACCTTACAAAACTTATAGTCCTGAACTGAGAAACGCTTGCTTAACTACCCCCTCAATTTTCATGGTGATAAACAAAACAGTCAGAAAGAATCGAGAGTTCAAAGTCTAAAGAGAGAGAGAGAAAAACCAGACATCTTTTGGACTTTTTTCTCTGAGAGTTCTCATAATCTGCTGACATTCATTAAAAATCAGCCATGTTCACAGAGTACCTGTAATCCCGTTTCTGACTTTGCCCATGTTACCAAATTCTTCCAAGCTACACAGGAAGTGGATTGGACTGTGAAATACCAACCCAAATTGTGTTTGCATTTTGACAAATTTGCAGGGCAGTCCAATATCTCAGAGAGGAGGTCAGGTCTCCTGCTCCCCTGGTGCATTCACTATAGCTGCCCAATTTCCCTGCTTTTAAAAGTTTGATAGAAATATCTGTGAGCTATAGGTACGTTCTTAAACAGCAAGGTTTTTTGCCTATTAGTGAACAATTATTTTAAAAAATAAACTTCCATTGAAGGAATGCTTGCTCCTATATCAACCTGGTCATGGACTAAGGCCATCCTCCAGGGTTCCCTGCCTCCTTGCTTGAGGCAGGTGGCAACTGAAGGATGGTCTGTCTCAGTTGTGGTATCCCGCTTGTAGAATTCTCCTACTACAGAGGCTCATTTGGCACCAACACTCTTCTCTTTTGAGTGCCTGGCAAAGACTTTTCTATTCTTCCAGGGTTTTAAAACTCTTTTAAGCATTTTTAAACCTGTTTAGGTCAGCTGTTTCACTGTTGTTTTATAGTGTGAGCTGTATTTTATGATTTTGTATTTTATTGTTTTTGTATCTCTCTCTCTCTCTCTCTCTCTGTAAACCACCCTGGAACCTTTTGTTGAAGGGTGTTACAAAAATCTAGTAAATAAATAAACATGGCAAATGAATGAACATAATTTGTCATGCCCTGTATTGTACAGATTGAGGAACAGCCAAATGAAAATTCAGGAGGGGGGATATTTGGTCTTAATTTAATCATTATTTCTGTTCCTATCTCACTCAGTCAAGAAATGCAAAAAGCAGAAGTTATTTCTGAAAGTGAAATTAATCAGAAAACGTTGAGTTCAATACACAAGCATGGCCTATTTTTTCAATTGTTTGGGGCAGCTCTGCCAGTAAAGGAAGTTCCATGTTTAAGCATGGACAAATCTGGAATAAATTATTTTACACATAAAGCTATTAGGATCAACTGTATTAGAAGCTGCTTTGCTAAAGCTAAGAGGAATCTTCTTCCATGCAGCTCTACTAAGTCAGTTGCATATTGCATCCCTTTGAATTCAAGATGATGCTGAAAAAGTGGAAGCTTAAAATAGAAAAAAGCACATACATAGCGCATCACTGTCTCTTCCTTTGTTATGTCATCTTGGAAAGATGCATCCTAAAACACATCTGATCTAATCCAATGATGTCTTGTGGTTAAATCCTAAATTCTGTAAGTTCATCCCTCTGTATAGATGGAGCTGAGTCCAGCACAGAAGTGAAGGGGAAAGCCTACTTATACTGGAGTTTCGGGGTGATGGTGGTACTGCAGTGCTCTTGCAGCAGGTATCTAGGTGATCATCTGTATGAATAGAATGGTTTCCCCTGTTTTAATCATTGGCTTTTGTGAGGAAGATGTTATTGTTGATGTATTGAGTGTTTGCTTTCTTATTTTTGGCTTTTTAACTGACATGTCTTGGCTCTGGGTTATTGTCAGATTTAACACATTCAAAGGAATAATGGGGGGGGAAGCTAAGAAAGGTAATAAGGCTGGAATAATATTTCTAATAAGAACCACCATGGCTGGACTCTCATGAGATATGAAGTGCTTATATTACAATGTCACTTACAGGCAAATGCTGCCTAATACACAGTAATTATCAGCCACAGAGTTACTTTTGATAAACAGAAGATTTCATTAAAGCACGCCACCCTGCTGTTGTATCCTTAAAGCACTGTAATTAAGACAGTCTGACATATTTTTCTCATCTGTTTCATATTTCTAAATCTAAGGTCACGCTTGATATTCCAAAATAATGCAACAGAGAAGTTGCATCTTAGGACCATTTAACTTGGTAAAATTTTGGATGTAAGCATAAGATTTTTTAAAAGTTTTCACCTAACAATTGTGAACGCAAAAATGTATTATCAGTAGTGGATGGAGTGATAGGGAAGACCATAGCAGTACTCCATGGTCACCCTGGGCTCCTGCTGGAAGGGCAGGATATAAATCAAATAATAAATAAATAAATAAATACTCACCTGACCTCCGGTTTGCACCACACCAACTTTGCCTCTCCCTCCCCCTCCCTGGAAGCAACAACAACACAACTGATGGGAGGGGTCAGGTGAGTGCTACACCCCACCATGCCGTCTGCAACTGTTTATCTTAATACGTACGCTTGCCAGCAAAATGTGATCGCAGCTTCTAGCTGTGTGTGTATACTGGCTGTCAGTGTGTGGCCTTTCTAAAGGCAGTATCCTAAAAGTAGTATCTGGAGTTTTTCTTGACAGAGAACAAACATATTTTGAAAGTTCTCCTGTATTTTGTGGAAACAAGACAGAGGAAACATGAATCTGCTCTGAATGTTTTCATAGTTTTATCACAGAAATAGATCAGGTCAACATGTTCAGAGATGCTTCATTCATTATACCAGAAGGTGCACTAAACAAGTACAGTGTAGTAGGCTGCTGACTATCACTAACAATGGAAAATACTTCTCCATCTTACCGCAATTGAGCCTCTGAGGAAGGAAAGCAGATTTCGACAGACAGGAAGCAGAATCAGCATACAGTTGAAATTCAGACATGCTGCAGGTGCTCGGGCCAATGCCAGGAAAGGCTAAATATAAGACAACAGGATCCTAATTAACCAACAGCATTATCCGAAAAATGCAGTGGAACAGAGGCAAAAGACTAACTTGAATGTAATGTACACGGTACAGCAACATGAAGGATGCCTGCACCAGTATATATAAACATAAAGAAAATGAGAATTGGGCTCAATGGATTGACAGGTCATGAAATGCAAAACGACTTCTACAAAGGCAATTTATACAAATAGGTTTAAGATGAGTTTACATCTCTCAAGCGTAGCTAGTCAACTGGTTATCACAGATCACCTATGATGGATGGACTTTTACCACGCAAGTTCAGTACCTCTAATGGAGGCAAAAATGTTACTTAATAAATTACCACCTCAACTGGTTGCATGGATTAGTTTTAGGTGAGCCCATGAATGAAACATTTTCTTCCGTTGGTTAGGTCAGAGGAAAGGTTACCATTATTGAGTGTGGGAAGGGAAAGAACTAGAAATACATGCTTAAGCAGAAATGGGGGTCTGATTTCTTTTCCTCCAGTATTCCCTCCTGGGTATGTGGGTCCATTCTTCTTGGCCACATGCTGCTTCTTTCAAACATACTTCTCTTCTACTCCATCTTGATGTAGCCATACTTTGAAATTCTCCCCAGTAGGGCCAGCCCAAACATTTTGTTGCCTGAGGCAGAAATGTTCTTCCCTACATTCCAAGTGAAGACATGCAGTATGCAAGGCAGACCAAGTTATTTTGGCCCCTCTGAGACAGAAAATTCCAGAAGTCTCTGTCTCTGGGAGTAAATACATAATATTAATACACTGAATAGCTAACAATTTATTTCCATTTCTATTACTCAAAATCAGCTTCTTGAAGCAGCTATCTCATTCTGCCTACAGATGGAGCCAGCCTTGCCCTTCTCATGCTCTTCAATTTGGAAATAAAACTTGTGTTTCAAGTTTGGAATGAGTGAGTATGCATGGGGGAATTTCCTTCTCTGTGTGTGGTTTCATTTCATCCCACTGAGGAACTTAGATCATATCTATATCTCCACACCCATTTTGGTGCCACACATCCCTGTCACAGCCCCACACTCAACTGCTTCCCTCCATTTCTTCAGTTTCTCATAATCTTTGCCAGTCCCCTCATTGCTGCAAGTCTGCTTTAGCCTCCAATGCATACCAGGAATAGGAATGAAAAGATCTGTCAATTTCTGTTGTTTCTGTTTCTAATTTTTTCCACTCTTAAATTCAGTTCTCCACATTTCTGCAGCAAATTGTGAATTTTTCATTTTAAACATCCTCATGAAAATTCTCCAGCATTTTAGTGCAAATTTCCCCTAATAATGTACAGTTTTCAAGCAATTTCTCCATCTAATGCATTTTTGTATGTTATTTTCACTCATATATTCATTTTTATGCACACTTTCCCCTAATATATGCATTTTTGTAAATGTTGTTTGGTTGGTAAACAGCATTGAAAAATTTGGATAAGTGTGAATTTCAAAGGATGGCTGTGTTTTGGTTTTCATATTGTTTGGGAAAGTGTGGATTTGATAGATTCAGTTTGAAATGTGAACTAAATTGAATTTCTTCCCCACCCCTAACAAGGAAGCATTAAGTTTGAGCTAGGAAAAACAGTAAAGCAAAGTCCAATCTATGAATTTGCCCAGGACTCAATATTTTTCTTCAGATCACCCTGTCCTGTGGTTTCTTATGAAAACAGGAAATAGAAGCAAAGAAGGGAAGTCACCAAACAGGGACTTAAAGGATTGCTTAAAAGTGAGGGGGAGGGAACATACTGGACATATTTTGGAATAGTCAAGCGGAAACCAAGGTTGCTTTCAGATGACCTGTTTCTTGAGCACTTGTGTGTGTGTGTGTATGTGTGTGTGTGTGAGGTTATACGATGTCAACTCAAGCAATTATTTCTCACCCTTTCCATGCATTTCCCTGTAAGTTTCCTTACCACAAAACCTCTAGTTTTGGGGGGGTTGTTGTGCAAGAGCTCTAAATCAATTTTAATTGCACAAGCTGAATTTGCCAGAATGCACTGAAACCCACTTGTAAAGTAGTGACAGCCTGAAAGCACCCCAAGTGGCAACCGTACCAAAATATTTTTTTTTTGCTGAGCAGGGATTTTTATCTCATGACAGGGAAGACCACTGAGACTGGGCAACTGGGATGTACATCCGTATGTTTTCAGTTTTATAAATATAGGCCTTTTTAGGTCTCTGTGTAAGAATCTCTCATTGTAACTTCTTCATAAAGCACACAGTTAAACTGTGGAGTTTGCTCCCACAAGAGACAGTGATGGCATCAACTTGGATGGCTTTAAAAGAGGATGAGACAAATTTATTGGAGAATAAGGCTATTCATGGCTACTTGCCATAATGACTAGGCTCTGCCTCCACGTTCTGAGGCAGTATGCTTCTGAATATCAGTTGCTAGAAACTGCAGGAGGGGACAGTACTCTTGTGCTCAAGTTGTGCTTGGGGGCTTCCCATAGGCATCTGGTCGGTCACTGTGAGAACAGAATGCTGGACTAGATGGGCCACAGGCTTGATCCAGCAGGCTCTTCTCATGTAACACTAATTGTGTGACATCATTCAGATGAGAAAAACAGACTGATGGCCTAAAACCAATTTTCCCCAGCTCCTTGCTGTCCAGATGTTTTTTAAAGTGTATTTTAACAGTATTTCACTATTATCTTGTATTTTGGACGTTGTTTGGTTCTTTTATTGTTTTGTTTGTTTTTGGTTCTTGATTTATTGTATTTATTGTACTTATACACTGTGCTTGTTTTATCTTTTATGTACACCGCCCAGAGAGCCTTCGGGCTTAGGGCGGTATATAAATAAAATTAAATAAATAAATAAATAAATAAATAAATAAATTTTGGAATGCAACTCCCATCAGCCCCAGCCAGCCTGGCCATGCTAGCTGGGGCTCATGGGAGTTGCACTCCAAAACTTCCTGAGGGCACCAGGTTGGGAAAGGCTGGTCTAAACAGATAAAATCAATTCTTAGGGCAGAAAGAATAACAGGAATAATCATAACTGGAAAAAATGCCAATGAAATAAATGAGACTCATTCTAAATAATTATGAGTAGGATGGGAGGTTAATAGCACATTCCCAACCACGTCTACTCCGCAATAAATCCTGCTGAATTCAATGGAGCTTACTCCCAGGTAAGTGGAATTACAATTGCTGTATCAATATTGTCTTGTTACTGTGTACAGTAAATCTATATCTAGTATTTACCCCCAGAAGTTTTCTTGTATAGTAGTATTCTTTTCCAATGTCATAAACTTCGTAGAAATTCCAGAAGAGGTAGACATTTAAGCCCAGCCACACTAACTGAAGGAAGAAATATAAAGAAGAGTTGCGTCAAAGCTAGTTTGAACATCTCAGGAATGTTGACATATAAATTTATTCAGTTATTTATTTGTTTGATAATAATCAATTCCATATATTCTTTGATTGTATATTAACAATGAGACAGAATATTAATTAAGAGCTTATTTCAATTTAAATTAAAAATAGGTGGAACATTTTAGAAGATACTATCTATTTCCTGTGCTGTGTATTATTATTTATTTCATTTACTCATTTGTCACTTTCCACAAAAAAAGTCTCAAAGTGACATTCAGATCCATAAAATACACAAAACTTACGAACATCTAAAACCAAATGCCTCAAGAAAATACAATAAAACACACATTTTATTTAAAACTACTCATCTGTGCACAACATAGATTCTGGAATTCCATACATTGGTTGTCAGTTTGTTTCCGGGCGCAATTCAAGGTGCTCACATTAATGTTAAAAGCCCTAAGCAATTTAGGCCCCAAATATCTGAAAGACCTCCTGCTTCCTTACAGATCCTCTCTGGTGTTGAAATCAGCAGAGGGGGTCCTTTTGTAGTTCTGCCACCCTCAGAAACTTGGGAATGGGTGGGCCAGGAGAGGCTGTAAGTTCCATAAGTTGTGGAACTCCCTCCCCACAAAGGTGCATCTGGCAGCTTTCCTGACACCTCTCTTTACCCTGGCCTTTAACACCTGAGAAGTATATTTTTAGGACCCACCCTATTTTTTGTGATGTTGAGATTTTAAGTTGTTTTTAATTATGTGTTTTAAAGCTGTTGTAGCCAACTGTGGGACCTTTGGGTGAAGGGCGGGCAATAAATGAAATTATAATAATGTTGCACACCACCCAAATCTCCAAGTGGTGTGAGATTTCCAGGGGTTCCTGCGTTTACCCAGGGTTTGGTTTCCTTGGAAAGGTCAGCAGAGACTATGGTGTCTTATAGGATATATGGTTTTTATTTACAGATATTCAAACCTAAGATGGAGGGCTTCACAGCATTAACAGTCCCACAGACCTTGCTTTTCCATCAGACTTGTAAGGAGCCCCCCCAAAACCATGGGGCAGAGAGCAGGCCTCTCTGGGTGTATTCCTAGTTCCCAGCCTCTCTCAAGTAGACTTAAAACACAAGCCTCTCCTTAGCTCCAGGATGGGGGGGGCTCTCACCTGAAAATAATTCCAATAGCCACAGGATCTCTCTTGGCTACATCCCTTTGGATATGCAGATTATCCATTCCATAAATCTATTAATTTATTTTATTTTATTTATTTAAAATATTTATACCCCGTCCTTTTTCCTAGGAACTCAGGGCGGCTTACATTAAAACAGAAGTAATTAATAAACATGATATTCAGTTTAAGCAATTTACAGACTGATCTGGCTAAACTATTCGATTCACAAAGGAAACTAGTCTGACCAGTGGAGCAGGTTTTTTCTACTGCAGATCCTACTTCCAGATTCAAGGTTACAGGCTTGAAGGGGACCCAAAGAAATAATCTATCTCAACTCCCAATCCCACCAAACAAACAAACAAACAAACAAACAAACAGCTCCACTTCCTGAGCATCTGAGCCCCTTCTTTTTGCCCATTGCTGGATCCCACATTAAAGGATTTTCAGTTGTAAGGCAGCATCTAGTGCATCATCAGAAAGCTTGTGAATTTCTGTAAGATTTCTAAGCCATGGTTTCTGTGCCCTGGATAGTTTCCTTCCCCCTCAAAAAGTATTTTGTCCTTAACTGACTTTAATGGAATTAAACTGACTAAATCTTTTTTTAAAAAGACATTTTCTTATGTGGACAACCTATCCATTTAATATATATATATATATATATATATATATATATATATATATATATATATATTTACCCAGGGCAAATTTTCTTATGCAGGCCTTCTGAATGCTTGCTTTTCATCATACTATTTTCCCAGTAGAAAATGGCTTGCTCCACACTCACATTTTGGATTTTTTAAGAACAGTAAGACATTATAGCTTGTATCTAATGCCAGTCCTACTCTGAGTAGATCCACTGATGTAAATTAACATGACTATCTAGTTCATTAATTTCAGTGGGTCCCTTGTGAATAGAACTTAATTGGATACAACCCTGTGCATTTATTAAAGCATTTTTTAAAACCTTGGGGTAGTGAAGAGATTTTCATGAAAATAAATTAATGTCAATCATGGAAAAAATGAGTCTCAAAAACATATGATTATTGTACTTACAATGACAAATATGGAGAGTCCCTCATTTTCCACCCAGTTGCCCATGATGATCTCTGCTGGAGAGAGACTGAACTGATCATACTGAAGTATATGCGTTTTGGGGTGGTTTTTTTCCCCCTGTCAAAAGGAAGTGAAAGTGACAGGCTTGCAGCAACCTAGTTCTCTATTTCAGATTGCATGTAATTAGCAATGGCTTATACATTAAGCATATCTTTGATTTCTACTCTTTTCTCTAGCCATTTTCACATAAACAAAAGCCTCACCACATCTGCAGCTGTGGTTCTCTCTGTTTCTAATTTCTCCCATCTTAAATTCAGTTCTCCACATCTCTGCAGCCGTCTGCATTTAAAAAAAATCCTCATGAAACTTAGCATTTTAGTGTGAATTTCTCTTAATAAACACATTTTTGTATGCAGTTTTGACTAAAGTACACATTTTTGCAAGCAAATTTTCCCAATATAGTGCATTTTTGTATGTTATCTTCACAAATATATTCACTTTATGACACTTTCCCCTAGAATATACATTTTTGTAAGTATTGTTTCATTGGAGAACCACATTGCAAAATTCGGATAAGTACAAATTTTGAAGTATGGCTCTGCTTTGGTTCTTATATTGTTTCAGAAGGTGAGAATCTGATTGGGCTTTAAGTGTGAACTGAATCAAATTTCTCCCTCATCCTTATTCCACACATAGTTGAATAAAAGCAATTGTAGAAATAAATGCATTTGCTTCCTCTTGTAGTCAATGGCTTGGATTTTGTTGCTCGTGTAAGTGGGGAGGGTGGAGATAATTTCCATCATAACCTCCAGGAGATGGGGTGGACACAGGGGCTGCATAGGTAAGTGGGAAAACCCTTTCCTATAAACATGAACTGTATTCTGTTTACAAAAGGAAAAGTATGCTCTAAACTTATGAGTACAGTGATGTAAATGGTGCAACACTGGTAGTTGCCACCACCTGATCAACTTTTTATATCAAACAAGATCACTGCTTAATTCTCCTCCCCCTGAGCTTCAGAACCAATTTAAGATAACTATCTTCTGAACCCTCCTTCTTCATTGCATCTCAGTTTATGCACCAAGGAAGATTATTTTATTGTCTGCTTCCCAAGAATTTGAAGTAGCACCCTGCAATATACCTACACCACATCACTTTGATAGCATAAGAATGGATAATCAGTTCTGAAGGCTGCATCTAGTGCAGTGGTGGAGAACTGCCCAAGGTAACAGACTGGCCTTCCAAACTATTTTTTTCCTGGCAGCACCACTAAACTGTTCACCCGGATCAGGGCCACAATGGAGATGAAAATGCCTCTCCAACTCCTCCACTGATCTGGAGGGATCAGCTGAAGAATGAGGAAAGGAGGGCCAGTGCCTGCCTGAGTGTCTGCTGTGGTGTGTGTATGCAAGAATGAGACCAGATCTGATCCCCATCCCCTGCTGCTTTTAAACAACCTGAAAGGCCTATCTTTTTACTGTGGCCTTTATTTATTTATTTATTAAACATATATACCACCCCATAGCTGAAGCTCTCTGGGCGGTTCACAAGACCAACATCAAAATACAATAAACATATATTAACAATTTAAAACACATTAAAAGTTTAAAAAATTGTTTTAAAAGGTAAAAACAGTTCCAACACATGCGAAAACATATTCATATTAAAATGCCTGGGCGAAGAGGAAAGTTTTAACCTGGCGCCGGAAAGATAGCAGTGTTGGCGCCAGGCATATCTCCTCAGGGAGATTGTTCCATAAATCCATAGTGGCTATGACTTTGGTGGCAGAAATTGTATTGCAGTATGGCTATGAAATATTAGAATTATGCTGACTGTTATTACGGAATTACTTATGTTGACTTTAATAGTGTTTTGAAGGAAATAGATGTTTAAAATAGTTTTAATATTACATATTCTTGTATTTGTGTTAATATATAGGTAATAAACCACTTTAGGAGACATAATTTGCCTGATATGTTGTGTATAAGTCCACTGCACATTTCAGCCTGTCTGTAGAAAAGCTGGCACATGGAAGCAATTTTGTGATCCCACATATGGTCTGTAACACTTGCATAGTACTTGTCTTGAGTATGCCAAAAATAAAAATAAAAAATCTACAAGTGTCGAGCCTTTGGAACGAGATCCTGAAGACCAGCTGGGAGAGAGTGGGGAGGGGGATTTAGAACTCCAGGAGTTGCAACTAGGGAGTGAAGAGGAGGGGGAAGAGAGAGAGATGTTTGCAGTAAGAGACCTTGGGATTCCAACGGCCAAGGACTCAGTCCTGCCAGTTCTCACGCCTTTCGAGCAGAGGGGAGATGGAAGAGGAGTTGGAGAGAAGAGGATACGTAACCCCTCCTCAGCCCAGCAGCCCCGTAAAGAAGCCGGTGTCCAGTTTCCACTCACCCGGCCCCCCCGCATGGGATAGAGACGTCAGTGCTTCAGAGGGAGAGGAACCCCCCTCCCCTAGAGCTCGCAGACGGCAAAGGAGGGAGGAACAGAAAAAGGCGGAGGGAGGGGGATCTCTCCGAAGGAGCGCAAGGCTTCACGACCGCCTCCGTCCTTTATAAGGGGTGGGGAGGCGGGAAAAACTTCGCTCTGTCAACTTTCTTTCAATGCTGCAGGAATAGGCACTTAGGGAATATAGTGAGTTAGATTAGAGGCTTACATGAGGTGCAGGAAATTTAATGTGGAAATTTCCTTAATAAAGAAAGAAGTAACCAAACCCTCGAGTCCCGTTATTGCCACTCACCCTGGGCACGACAACAAGACAGCTAGCATAGTGGTTCATAGCATGAGCTAAGTGTTGTCACAATGCTCAGTTGGGCCATAATCTGACTGCCTTCAACAAGCCACTGTCCTAGTCTACATAGATGATAGGACCCTACGATTGGCAGGCGAGGCCTTAGTGGTGCTGCCACTAAGCGCTGCCCGGTTGGCACTGACTTGTAACAGGCCTTTTCAATGGTGGCTCCCAGTTTGTGGAATACCCTACCCAGTGAAGTGCATCTGTCTCCATCCCTATTAATTTTCAGGAGGGATTTGAAAACATTCCTGTTTACCCAGGCATTTGGTGCCTGAAGAGGACTGTTCCTGGCAACCTGAAGATCACTGATGAAAGAATGTTAAGCTGTTTTAGAATATTTTAAACTGTATTTTACATTATGTTTAACTGTGGTTTAGAATGTTTTTAATTGTAATTGCATTGTGGAATTTTTTTTTACTGTTTTTACTAAGTTTTTCTTGTTAAATTGTTTTGTTTGTGTTGCCACCATGGGCTCCTTTGGGAAGAAGAACGGGATATAAATTCAATAAATAATAATAATCCTTAGCCTCTCTACCACAGGATTTATTAATGAAGAGTTATTTATGATGATGGTATAAGCTTTCATGGACCACAGCCCCCTTCTTCAGATGCATCATCTGATAGTTAACATTCCTTTGAAATGGAAGCGTCTGATCACCTTAGGAAAGGACAAACTCTTCTTGCACAGCTTTGCTGTAACAAATGCCTGTTGCCCTTCTGCTTCTCGGGAGCTGCCGCCCCCACTAACACCACCTCCTCTTTCTTGGAGGTGCCAATAATGCTAATGCTGTTTGTTATTTAATTTTGTTATTATAATGTTATTTGTTACTTAATTTAATTTTTTAAATTGTATTGCTTTTATTGTATTTTATATTGTATTTTTATACCTGTGTTTATTTTTCTTTGTAAGCCGCCTTGAGGGCTTTTGGCCGAAAGGCGGGGTATAAATAAAATTTAACAACAACAACATAACACTGATTATTTGCTTGACTATAATACTGGCCTAAAGTAAATGCTTATTGTAAGGATTACTAAGATAATATATGTAAGACACCCTGAGTATTTAGGAGAAGCACTATAAAATATTAGAATTAATTTATCAATTAAAATGAATATAAGATAATGATCTACGAAATGCCTACTACCTATCACAATTTTGCTGCGTGGTTTCACTCTGCACTGCCCTCTACTGGTCTATATAGATGGTAGGTACCAGGGTGGGTCCTACTGTATGGTCAACAACGGCATAAGTTCCTAGTCTGAGGGTGGTGGGATATTCTGCCTTTCTCCAGGACAGCTCTCCATGTTTCTACCTGTACATTACAATGTGCAAGAGGGAGTCACTGACTGTTATGTTTATCTCTCTGTCAAGCATACTCCTTAGGAGAACAGATTCACACATCACAGAGGTGGGAAATGAAAGCCAGATGGCAGAAATTGCCAATCAGAAATATTACTCTGTTTCAGACACTGTTGAAAGGTTCTCCTGAAATATTCCTCATGCCAAATAATAACAGCAACAATAAAAACATCTAAAATTGATAGGCACTGCACATAAGTTAGATGTAGCACATAAACCCATAGACTTATGATCTTAAATCCAAAGTCTGCCCCCCAAAATATTGTTTCCTACTTCGTTATGACAGAAATCTTAAAATGGAATAAAATTGAGGGATGTTTTTAGATAGTATTTGGAATTTGCTATGGCTAAACTCTTCTACCAAGAGTGAATTTCTAAATCTCTACTTTTAAATACTTTGATGAGGTTTAAGGTTTAATTTGTGTACTTATAAATGATAGCTAAAAGAATGTTTAACTAGATACGTAATGCACTCTATGCTTTTCAAATGTTTCATTATTCTCAGTAACTCTCCCATTTTTTAATATTATTTTGTAACTTTCCTTTTTCTTTTAATATTTTTATACTTGTTTTTCCTTGTTTATATATGTTAGTATATTGTAGTAAGTATATTTCTTAAAACAAAATGATTTGAAAACTTATGATAGATTTTCTGAAACTGCCTTTATTGTTCATTGCAGAAAGTTTCAATAAAGTAACATTGAAAACCCCCCTGAAATTATGACTTTACAAAGACATGAATTTACTAATTTACTCTAGATTACTCATGGCAGAAGAATTCTAAAATAAAAGGGTTGTGCACTACAGTGTGCTTTAAATAAATGTATTATTTCATTTACATGCCCTCCTTTCCTTTAAAAAGCTCAAATAGGTCTACGTGGTTGTTGTCATCTCCATTTTATCCTACAACAGCCCTGTGAGGTAGGTTAGGCTGAGAGACGGAGACTGGCCCAAGGTCACCCAGTGAGCTTCATGACTAAGGCTGCAATCCAATGCACATTTAACTGGGAGTAAATCCCATTGAACACAGTGGAGCTTATTTCTTATCCATGCACTGGACTGCAGCGTAAGTGGGGATTTGAACCTTGGTCTCCAAGGTCCTACTCCAACATTTTAGCCCTACACCACACCAGTTCTTAAATCTACTCTTGATTGAAATCAATGAACACATGTGATGTTCGGTCAAGAATGTACTTCTGTTTTGTTTCCATCTCTTTCCAATTTTGTCTGCATGGCTGCCACTCTCTTACAGCCCAAGCAGCAGCACATCATGTCTTAACAGTCATAACCCTGTTCATCTGGAAGTTTCCTAATCACAATTTCCCCATTTGATAACTGAGATCTATTGTGACCAAACTTTTTGTGTAACAAATGGGAAATTCACTTTTTATTTTGCAAGACTCTGATCACAAGAGGCTCTTCAGAGAAGGTATTGCCAAGTTTCTATTTGTATAGTTTCCCTTCCTTTTCTTTTTCTTGTTATATAAACCAGAGCTTTCCTATTTTCAGAGGCAGACATTTTCAGACTTGGCTACTCCTCCTCCCTCCCTCTGTCTTTGGACTAGGGACAGGGGAAAAATTGATTCAATTTATTTATTTATTAAATTTATATCCCACTCTACCTCCAGTAAGTGCCCAGGGTGGCAAACAAAAACACTTAAAACATCATCAAAACAGACTTTAAAATACTGTATATGAAAACAAAATTATCTTTAAAAACATCTTTTTAAAAAAAGCTTTAAAACATCTTAAAAATCAATTCCAGCACAGAAGCAGCCGGGGTGAGGTTTCTCCTTAAAAGGCGTGCTGAAAGGGTAAGGTCTTTAGTAGGTGCAGAAAAGATGGCGCCTGTCTAATATTTTTTGTTGTTATGTGCCTTCAGATCGATTATGACTTATGGCGACCCTATGAATCAGCGACCTCCAACAGCATCTGAACCACCCTGTTCAGATCTTGTAAATTCAGGTCTGTGGCTTCCTTTATGGAATCAATCCATCTCTTGTTTGGCCTTCCTCTTTTTCTACTCACTTCTGTTTTTCCCAGCATTGTTCTCTTTTCTAGTGAATCAGGTCTTCTCATTATGTGTCCAAAGTATGATAACCTCAGTTTCATCATTTTAGTTTCTAGTGATAGTTCTGGTTTAATTTGTTCTAACACCCAATTGTTTGTCTTTTTTGCAGTCCATGGTATGCACAAAGCTCTCCTCCAACACCACATTTCAAATGAGTTTATTTTTCCCTTATCCACTTTTTCCACTGTCCAACTTTCACATCCATACATAGAGACTGGGAATACCATGGTCTGAATGATGCTGACTTTAGTGTTCAGTTATACATCTTTGCATTTGAAGACCTTTTCTAGTTCTTTCATAGCTGCCCTCCCCCCCAGTCCTAGCCTTCTTCTGATTTCTTGACTATTGTCTCCCTTTTGGTTAATGACTGTGCCGAGGTACTGATAATCCTTGACAAGTACAACATCCTCATTGTCAACTTTAAAGTTACATAAATCTTCTGTTGTCATTACTTTAGCCTTCTGGATGTTCAGCTGTAGTCCTGATTTTGTGCTTTCCTCTTTAACTTTCATCAGCATTCGTTTCAAGTCGTTACTGGTTTCTGCTAGTAGTATGGTATCATCTGCATATCTGAAATTATTGATATTTCTTCCTCCAATTTTCACACCTCCTTCATCTTGGTCCAAATCCGCTTTCTGTATGATACATTCTGCGTATACATTAAATAAATAGGGTGATAAAATACACCCCAGTCTCACACCCTTTCCAATTGGGAACCAATCAGTTTCTCCATATTCTGTCCTTACAGTAACCTCTTGTCCAGATTATAGGCTGCGCATCAGGACAATCAGATGCTGTGGCACCCCCATTTCTTTTAAAGCATGCCATAGTTTTTCATGATCTACACAGTCAAAGGCTTTGCTGTAATCTATAAAGCACAGGGTGATTTTCTTCTGAAATTCCTTGGTCCATTCCATTATCCAACATATGTTTGTGATATGATCTCTGGTGCCTCTTCCCTTTCTAAATCCAGCTTGGACATCTGGCATTTCTCGCTCCATATATGGTAAGAGCCTTCGTTGTAGAATCTTGAGCATTACTTTACTTGACTGGGATATTAAGGCAATCGTTTGATAATTACTGCATTCCCTGCAATCCCCTTTCTTTGGAATTGGATGTATATTGAACGCTTCCAGTCTGTGGGCCATTGTTTAGTTTTCCGTATTTCTTGACAGATTTTTGTCAAAATTTGGACAGATTCAGTCTCAGTAGCTTGTAGCAACTCTATTGGTATGCCATCTATTCCTGGTGATTTGTTTCTTCCAAGTATTTTAAGAGCAGCTTTCACCTCATATTCTAACATTTCTGGTTCTTCATTATGCGGTTCCTCCGTGAATAAATCTGTCATCCTTGCATCTCTTTTATAGTGTTTTTCAGTGTATTGCTTCCATCTTCCTTTTATTTCATCTCTGTCAGTCAGTGTGTTCCCCTGTTAATTATTCAGCATCCCTACTCTTGGTTTAAATTTCCCTTTCATTTCTCTAATCTTTTGGAATAGGACTCTTGTTCTTCCCTTTTTGTTGTCCTCTTCTAAACAGGACCTACAAACTGCAGCAAGATACTGTCCTGTGGTTCAACACCATCCATGAAGAAAGAGTGCCCCTTTGTGGACAGCAATATAGGGAGTTGCACAAATGTTAAAAACATGGCATTGGAGATCGCTTTTCCCTGCTTACTAAGGGCACACATTTAAAAAGGGGGAAGAAAATGAAACACCAATCAAACACAAATCAATCAAAATATCTAGAGGATCAGAGATGAAGTTGGAATCCAGATTTACCAATAATCCTAGGGATGTACCAAGGGTATGTGTGTTAGAATTCTGCTTGGACTTTAGTTTGCACAAAAGAAGACAATTTTGCCTGGCATCTGAACAGATGTGGTAAGGAAAAAGTTAATAGCTGAAGCACACCCAAGAGCACAACTTAGAAATAAAAAGTGGACTGATTAAGGACATGGAACAATATCCTGGATGGCAGCTTTTTAATCTCTAACACTGAGGCTTGTGGGGAAAAGCAGACTAATTGAATATCTTCAAGAAAGCACGGAATATATTGTTTCCAGGTTCAGAGCACAACTCCAGGAGTGCCAGCTCCACAATTGTCATGTGCTAGTGACAGCCCATTGGTAGGAAAATCTTATTTGCTAAGTTTACATTGGACTTTGCTTTGAGTATACAAGGTTCTACTGTTTGTCTAACTAAAGGTCACATTCAGTTGTGAAATGGAGCAGAAAAGAGAGATTTTTTTACTTGTTCTTGTGGTACTGTTGTAAAGAAACTATTTTTTCTTCAGTTGTGCAATGACTACTTTTGAACACCTGTAAAGCGATTGTTCTTCAATTTAACTGCACTGCGGTCCACTGGAAGTTTGAAACTGCATTTTCATTGCTAAGGAGTGCATTTCTCATTGGTATTTAGCTATTTAAATTCAGTTTTTTCTGCTAATCTAGCAGAAATCCAGGTATGGATTTTCAGACAATTTCTGGAATCTTGTCTTTACCGACTTAACACTACAAAAGGCTTAATATTTCCATCACTCCCCGAATAAAGCTTGGAGTTTCTATCTTTTTACATGATTTGTGAATCCTAAGGGGCCTGTATCAGGATGTGATCCAGGCTTGCAGGGTAAGCACAAACCATAGTTGTGGACTTGAATGCGATGAAATTATGGCTTGCTGAAAACCAGTTAGTACCTAATTACTCAGAACACAACAGACTTCATCCAGGTTTGATCTCATAAACACCAGCTTATGGTTTGGCAATATGTCTGAATAAATGTGTCAGTTTGAACTACACAAACAGAATCTGACAAACAGCACAGGGAGGGCACATAGCTCATTGGCTGAGGACATCTTGACATGTATGAGTTCAGCTGTTTCAATCCCAGTACCTCCTATTTGAGGGACTTAAGGGCCATTTCCTATGCAACAATTTTCTATATAAAGATGATCTAAACAGAGGAAAAATTCCATTTATGAAGCATAAATTGAGAGAGTTTTCGTGTATAACATTCTTGCTTACAAATGGTCTTGGTTTGTAATTTGAAGGGAAACCTATGCTGTCCATAATGCTTTGTATTACAATTTGCATTACACATTTATCTCCTCCATTTTCGCTTCCATCTGAACAACAACCAGATATTCACTTAAACAGTAGCACAGAGGCATAAAGATGATTTAAGCCCTCTAACACCATTAATCTTCTCAGAGATACAGCCTCCGGTGATATGCTTGATAAATTAATTTTTTGACCACAAATATAAAACAATCTAATTAAATGTGTCACAGTCATACCATGTTAACAGAACAGCATAGGAATCATGGTAGGTTTTCAAACATTTAAAGTATGAATTTAAAGAGAGTAACAATAAAAACAAATTCTCACAGTAAAATGAGATCTATGATTAATACAATTAGGACTAGAAATCTCCTAAACCCATTCCCAACCAGGTAATCCCCTCTAACTGTTTCCCTTTCCCAACTGACAAAATTCATGGCCAATTTGCTAACAAGCCCTATTTAAGGTGTTAACACAGATACATAAAGCCCTAAATAATGTTGACCCCAAATATAGGAAGGAGCAACCTGCCGGGGGGGGGGGGACAACAGGAAAGCCCTGTTGGTACTGCCATCTCGCCATCTTCCTCTGTGGTTTGAGGGGTTGGTGGTATATGAGATGGCATGACATTCCCTCTGAAGTGCATCTGTGTCATGATTGTACTATATGCTTTTCAACTATTGGTTAAGGTGCATCTCTGTACCTAGGCCTTTAGATGTCTTCCCTCCTTCTGCATCACTGATCTGCACTGCTGTTTTGATATGGGCTAGTTATGTGGTTTTCCTTTATTTTTTTAATATAATTTGCATCTATTCCAATTGTGACATTTTTGCAACCCACCCTGAGACTTCTGATGAAGGACCAGCTATAAGTACAAATAGAGAAAATAAGTAACACCACCGTCATTCCATGTTCCCTTCAACTTCTTCCTCACGCTTACCTTAACATTCCGTGCTCAAAGTAATTCCTTCCCCTCGAAACACAAACCCCAAATGTGATTAATTACAAATGTACATACAGCATCTTCTCTCCAGAGATTAATGATTTTATTCTGAGAAGAAATCAGCCTTCCATATCTAAAACAATAACACCAGTTTTTAAAATAATAATGTTAAGGGGGAGGGGAGTAGGCTACATGTGCACAGATAAGGTAACAGTATTATATTTTATTTAAAAAGATAAAGATACACATATGTCATGCTAAGGTGCACTGATCCTTGCCTCCTGGTCCTGCAGCTACATGGCTGGATTGTACAAGCACACTCAGACAATTATGGTGGCACAATCCTGAGGACGAGGCTGAAGCCAGCGCTTCTTATGCACATTCCAATAAAAACTGGAGGCATGGAAGGATGACCCCACCTGGCACCAACTAAGGTTGTTGGGAGGCTACAACCACAATCTTCTCTTGGGAGTGAGCCTCATTGGACTCAGTAAGCCTTACTTCTGAGTAAACATGCACAGGATTGAACTGCAAATCACCACTTTGAGGTACTTGAGGGTGAGATGCAAAAGTAGTACACAGCCAAAGATAATGACTTGTTCAAAGCCCACCTAATGGTATTTGCAGCTATCTGGAATTTGGACCAGGTTCTTCCATGCTGTTGTAACTGAAAATCCAAATGCACCATGCCATCCTGGCCTTGTTTTAAGGACCTAACTTCACTTTAATATAATTCTAACAAAGTATTTTCTTTCACTTTCACTAATATCAGTAGGTCTGACTTAATGGAAACATCTGAAATGTGTATATAAAATAGCAAGACATTGAAAATACTAGAAATTTCTTTAGCTGCTGCTAGTAAATGTACCCATTTGCCCAAGCTTTCTTAGAGCTGTACAAAGCAGAAATGTAATTGATGGAGACAATCAAAATACAACAACAAAATCAAACCTAAAAACCAAGTCTTTAAGCTGCCTTTTGGAGAGTCAACATTTGTGGCACTTCAAAGGAAAATTTGACAGGATAGTGCCAAAGGCCTGAATTAGCACCTAAGTTCTTTTTTCACATTCTGTTCCGGATTCAGAAGTTGCAATCCAGGCA
Organism: Rhineura floridana; assembly: GCF_030035675.1. Taxonomy (NCBI): domain Eukaryota; kingdom Metazoa; phylum Chordata; class Lepidosauria; order Squamata; family Rhineuridae; genus Rhineura; species Rhineura floridana. Next base: position 89,249,940 of record NC_084484.1, on the reverse strand, counting down.
GTCAGGATGAGATCATGTCATAGGCAATATACTTGGTGTTGGGGGGGGCGGGAACCCAGTCTATATAAAGCTTCAAAGCACATCATTAACCCATGAGGTTTTGCTCCCTCCCTTTTCCATTGATCAATTTTGATCCTTGCATGAAATAACAAGTTCTTCAAGTCAGCCACTTTGTCGTTGCTTTGCCTTTTCATTCATAAAGTGGGGAGGCCCACTGCGACAAAGTTTATGAATCCCTGATCTAAAGTGAAGCATATCGTCCAGAAGGGATGCCACCTGTTTCTACTGATCAACATTCCAATTATCTTCGCATTCACTGAACAACCAAAGTAGTATTGCAATGCTCAGACCTAAAACATGCCTCCTACCATGATTGTCAAAGGGATAATTAGAGAAACCACTTCCATGCAAAAGTACCGGGTAGTATAAACCTACAACCATCCAAAACCGGGGTGGGGAACCTCAGGCCAAGGCAATATGTGGGCCTCCAGGCCTTTCTATCTGGCCTCTCTATCTCCAGGCCTCAGGATTCTCCTCAGGCCACACCCCCTCCTCAGCCACACCCACATGGAATGTTTTTGCCTGACTGGAATGTGCCTTTGAACTCTGATAATGCCTCTTGCTTACCTGAATGGGGGATAGAGAAGGGATGAGAGAGAGTGTGCGTAGAAACTAGCCTACTCTACAAAGGTAAAACTGACAGCTGTTGGGCTGCCCACTTTTGCCTCTGGTCCCACCCGCCACTGGGGTGTTGTCCAGAAAAGAAAGTGGCCCTTGAACCAAAAAAAGTTTCCCCCTTCTGATCCAAAGAGACATATACATCTAGGCATATACCTAGTTTCATCAACAAGATGAGCAAGGGAGGTATTGGGGGGAGTGATCTGTGGCTTCTCAACATCAGATACCTGCTCTAGGCATTGGAAGAGACACTTTGCTGGGCATTTCCATTATTGGATTCATTTGCCTTGTAACTGTCCCGTGCATCGTTATCAGTATCATCTGCAGTCTTCAAGTCTGCCTTTTCCACCGGTGAGCCTGATGTTAAAGGTTTGCAGACATAGCAAAAGAACTTTAAACACAGTACCAATCCTTCTGAAATATTGGAGGAAAAAAGCTTTTTGCACGGGTGGCAAAACTGGTAGAACACGAGCATAAAAAGAACAGCTATGCAGTAGCCAATCAGCAGCTGTAAGACCAGCAAAGGGGCACACACATACGTGTAGACATCGGTCTTGTACATATACCACATTAGCAAGAGAAAAGCATTCTCAAGGAACCTCAGTATGTAATATAAAGACAGTCTGTACCAGTTTTGGGATTTGTCAATTAAGTCAGAATCATTCAACTTCAGCTGCACAGCTGACCAACAAAACATATTAATACCAGCATACAGGAAAGTGAGAAGGCATAAGACAATGGTGGTGCCCACTTTGCTCAAAGCCTTCTCTATATTTTCTGGCAAAGTACACTTACTTTGCCAGAAGAGAATCCATGGGTGAAAGAAAAAAGCAAAGAAATTCACAAGCACCACAGGGAGGATCCAGATTTGAAGGACTGAGCTGAAGAGGACAAGGACTATAACCCTAGAAGCAATCTCAAAGCTTCTCCAAAGGAAGATGCAGAGGTAGGCTGCAGGTTTCACGCTGACATCGTAATCATCATAGTTAATCTTAATGGCCAGGATGTTGCATCGCAGCGCTCCATATACAATCGATAGGAGAGAAAGAGCCATGAAGATACCTGAGAAAAGAAAAGGCAATCGGAACTTTCTGAAAGCACTGTTATTCCCATTTCCCTCACTAAGGAATCAGAGATAAAAGATAAACAATAGCTACTTGCTAAGTCTGTAACTGAGATAGGTGTTAAGCCAGGACCTTCCAGGATCCTTCCCACCTTATGTTTTTCAAACAGAGGATGGCTGTTGTAACTCACTTCTGTATCTATAGGCAAAAATGTTTTGCCTCAGTGACTAATACATGCCAACTGGGATTCAGACTATGAGAGAAAACCAGTTTCAAGATTCTCCCAAGTTTTTTTTGGGGGGGGGGATTTAGGCAAGGTGCTGCAATCCAGAGTGGTGGTGGACCTTCCCCACCTATCAGAGTGTTTGATCCTCACAGACTTGCAAAATGGGATGCTCATGTGCAGGCAGAACTTTCAATCACGGTCCATACACATGAAATCAGATCTTGTAAGAATATATTTTACTTTTCATTCAAAAGCTCCAAATAGATTTTCACAGAACAACAAATACTATTTCTCTAGTATATTTCACATGGAATGCAAAACGGGAATATTAGTCTGATAAAGTCTTATTGCCTGGTGTGTGTGTGTGTGTGTGTGTGTGTATGTGTTTTAAAAAATGCTGCTTTTCAGGTGTTGGGTTTTGTGGTTGTTCATATTTTTGAAAACTGCAAGTAATGAATGTTTTGCCATTCAAACTGGTTTTTAATGCATAAAACCAGTGCTGGACTTTTTCCAACCCATTCATATCAGTGATATCCTGCCAGAGATTGCTTTGCTACTTTCCCACAGCTATTTCAGGTGGAGATTATTTCAAAATATGCCTTCCATTATTACTCAAATTACACATCAAAGGAGCAAGCAAACAAGGTAGCACAAGAGAATGCAATTGATTGGCTAGCTATTAGGGCTTGTCTAACAAGCGGCAGGGACTGCTGCAAAGCTTTGAAATAGCTCCAGCACATTACTATTAGGGTGATCAGGGATTCACTAGAACATCGATGGGCAAACCTTTCAGCCTGAGGGCCCTACCTGGACATCAAAATTGTATAGCAAGCTGCAGATCCTCAAGAAAGAAAGAAAAGGAGTTGAAATAAACATAACACCTTGTTGATTGCTATAATTCTACTACCAAAATGATGAATTATACAATAAGGAAACCAATAATGAAACCATGTGCTTCATCCAAATCCACTTTGCCCTGAGAAAAAAAGCAAGGTGCTTATTTATTTTAATTTAGTACTCAGCAACCATCTACTTGTCTGTGGTCATCAGAACGTTTGGTTCATTAACTCCTTCAAAGGCTACATTCACTGATATATTACAGGTTATTTCAATGTACTCCTGAGATTTGTTTAACTTTAAAGCAATTAATCTCTGGACACAAGTCTGAAAATGCTAGAATTAATTTCAAACCTCCAACTAACCTGCTAATAGGATTCCCCACACACAGGGGCATCATTACCGGGGTGCGGAGGGTGCGGCCCGCACCCGGGTGTCACCATGAGGGGGGTGACACCCAGAGCCGCCCCGCGCCGTTGCCCAGCAAGGCTGCTCCAACGGGCGGACGGGCGGGCAGGACCAGGAACAGCGTCGGCGGGGCGAGGGAGGCGCGCCGGCATTCCCAGGCCTTCTCCGGCTGGGTGCCCCTCCGGCGCGCGCCCTCCCAGGGGCATGGATGGGGTGGCTGGCCCCGAGGGCACGCACGTGGGCGCGCATACACAAGCCCAGCCACCTCATCCATGCCCCTGGGAGGGTGCGCACCGGAGGTCCACACCCCCCTGCACTCCCGCTAGTGACGCCGCTGCCCACACATATTACTTGTAACTCTGGATGACTTCAAGCTGCTCCTTTGAATTCATTTTCCCATAGAATGTGTCATAAGATGTTGTCCAACAGCAGCATTTTTAGCAGCTCCTCATCAAACATCACTGCAAGAGAATATTTTAAATATCTCATTCATTCACTGGTGATCACTCGTGGCCGAGTAAGATTGTCTTCCAAGATAAGGTCTTTAACAGTGGGTCCGTAAGTGACTGTGGAGGCCAATTCTGGATCCACACAGCCTCCCACAGTGAGAACATAGGTTTCCAGATGGAAGATGGTCGCAATGAGGATTCGTTTGATGTGCCTTCCACTTGGCTCATTTGTCCCGTTTGCCCTGTATTCGTGCTTCTTCGAAGTCCACAGCATAATAGTTGGATAATAGTCGACCTCCATTTGGGACGTTCATGTGCCAAGACTTCCCAGTTCTCGATGTTCATGTTACATTTTTTTAGATTCGCTTTAAGAACATCTTTAAACCTCTTTTGCTGTCCACCTATGTTCCGTTTTCCATCCTTAAGTTGAGAGTAAAGTAGCTGCTTTGGAAGACGGTGATTAGGCATTCAAACAACATGGCCAGTCCAGCAAAGTTGATGTTGAAGGATCATTGTTTCAACACTGGTAGTCTTTGCTTCTTCCAAAATGCTAACATTAGTCCGTCTGTCTTCCCAAGTAATTTGCAGAATTTTCTGGAGGCAGCGTTGGTGGAATCTTTCAAGAAGTTGGGAGTGGCGTTTATAAATGGTCCATGTTTCACAGGCATACAGTAAGGTCGGTAGTACAATGGCTTTGTAAATAAGCATTTTGGTCTCCCTGCAAATATCCTGATCCTCGAACACTCTACGCTTCATTCGGGAGAATGCAGCACTCGCAGAGCTCAGACGATGTTGAATTTCAGCATTGATGTCAGCTTTTACAGAGAGATGGCTGCCAAGATAGGGGAAGTGATCAGCATTCTCCAACATCACACCATTAAGCCGGATTGATGGTGCTACAGAGGGACAAGTTTGCACCTGTTGATGAAGCACTTTGGTTTTTTTAATATTAAGTGAGAGCCCAAGCTTTCCATATGCTTCTGTGAACACATTTAGGATAGTTTGAAGATCTTTCTCTGAATGTGCGGAGACTACATTAACATTGGCATATTGAAGTTCTACGACAGAGGTTGACATTACCTTACTTTTTGCTTTCAGCCTACTGAGATTAAAAAGCTTTCCATCTGTTCAATATATAATTTCCACACCAGTAGGAAGTTTCCCCTCAATAAGGTGTAGAATCATACCAATGAAGATAGCAAGGTTGGAGCAATGACACATCCCTGTTTTACGCCTGATCCAACTCTGAATGGATCACTCTGAAAGCCATCGTTGTCCAAAATTGTCACTGTCATGTTGTCATGAAGGAGTCCCAAAATATTCACAAATTTATCAGGGCATCCAGTTTTCAGAAGGATGGTCCAGAGAGCGGTTCAATTCAGTGTCAAAGGCCTTAGTCAGATCAATAAACGCCATATATAAAGATTGATTCTGCTCCCAGCATTTTTCTTGAAGCTGTCATGCAGTGAAGATCATGTCCACTGTCGCCTTGGAAGGGTGGAAACCATTTTGAGATTCGGGGAGGACATCCTGTGAGATCGGCAGGAGGCGATTTGCGAGGATCCTTGCAAGGATTTTACCTGCAGTAGCAAGAAGAGAGATAGCTCTATAGTTCCCACAATCTGTTCTATCACCCTTCTTAAAAAGGGTGATAATTATGGCATCCCTAAAGTCTTCTGGGATCTCCTCCCTCATCCAGATTTTTTCAATGAGCTTATGAAGTTGTGTAAATTCAGGCCCACCTTCTTTAAAGACTTCAGCAGGAATCCCATCAGGTCCTCTAGCTTTGTTATTCTTCATTTGATTGATGGCTTTACTGACTTAATCCAAATTAGGGGATACTGCAAGCTTGTCTCTAGTTTGTTGTTGCGGAATTTGCGAGAAGACCTCATCAGCCATGATAGAGTTACGATTAAGGAGGTCATGGTAATGCTGTTTCCAGCACAGTGCAATAGACTCTTTATCCTTAAGAAGTTTGGTACCATCCATTGAACGTAAGGGATTTGTACCATAATTTGTTGGTCTATACATGGCCTTTGTGGCATTAAAAAAGCCCTGTGCATCGTGCACATCTGCAAAGTGCTGGATTTCTTGAGCTTTCTTTATCCATCAGGCGTTTTTAAGTCCTCTAGCTCTTCTTTGGACCTCAGCCTTTGCACTGGCATAATCTTTTTTCTTAGCAGCACAGTTAATGTCTTTCTGCTATATCTGGAAGGCTTTCTTTTTCTTGTCAATGATACGTTCAATCTCACTATCATTCTCATCAAGCCAAACCTGGTGTTTGTTAGTTTGGTATCCAAAAGTTTGTTCACATGCTGCAATAATGGATGTCTTCAGTTTAATCCAGTGTTCCTCGACATTTTCATGGAGTTCCGTCAGTAGATGTTTCTTGAGAGCTGTTTGAAAGCAAGCTCACTTAATAGGATCTTGAAGGGCATAGATGTTCATTTTACGCCTTGGTTTTCTTCTGGATCAACCGTGATGATAATAACCAGTGGTTCCACTCTGCAGAGCTCAAGTGGCTCCGTGGTTCACCCCGGAGCTAAGAGTGATGAAGCAAGAAAGGAGAAGGCTTGAGTGCAAATGGAGACGAACTCCCGACGGCTGTGGTCTTGCACTTGTGAAGGTCTCTACCAAGCTCTATGTGAAGGCGGTGAGGGCAGCGAAGAAGCAGTACTTTGCTGCCTCCATTCAGTCATCTTCTAACCGCCCAGTGGAACTTTATAAAGTTGTTCGGGGACTTTTACACTTTGGGCCTCAGAACGCAATAATACCATCAATAGCCCGCTGTAATGAGGTTGCGAGACACTTCCAAGATAAGATCACGAACATCCGCCGGGACCTTGACTCCAATATTGTAGCAGTTGAGCCTAATGAGGTGTCCGGAGCACAGTCTTGTCCTGTTTTATTGGATGAGTTTCAGTTGGTACAGCTCGAGGATGTGGACAAGGTGCTTGGACAGGTGCGGGCGACCACTTCTGCTCTGGATCCTTGCCCCTCGTGGCTAATAAAAGCTAGCAGAAACGGAACAGCCGGATGGGCCAAGGAGGTGATCAATGCCTCCCTACGAGAGGGAGCGGTACCACCCTGCCTGAAACAGGCAGTGGTGAGACCGCTCCTAAAGAAACCCTCCTTGGACCCTGAAAACCTTGACAACTATAGACCGGTAGCAAATGTTCCGTTCTTGGGCAAGGTCTTAGAGCGTGTGGTCGCTCGCCAGCTCCAGGCTCTCTTGGATGAAACTGATTATCTGGATCCATGTCAATCGGGCTTTCGGCCGGGGTTTGGTACAGAAACAGCCTTGGTCGCCCTGTATGATGACCTCTGTCGGGAGAAAGACAGAGGGAGTGTAACTCTGTTGGTTCTCCTTGATCTCTCAGAGGCTTTTGATACCATCGACCATGGTATCCTTCTGGGACGTCTTGCGGACTTAGGAGTTGGAGGCACTGCTTGGCAGTGGCTGTGCTCCTACCTCGAGAATCGTCTCCAGAAGTTGATGCTTGGGGAGCATTACTCGAACCCCTGGATACTCCAATATGGGGTCCCACAGGGTTCAGTTCTGTCCCCCATGCTCTTTAATATCTATATGAAGCCGCTGGGTGAGGTCATTAGGAGATTTGGAGTGCGTTTCCAGCAATATGCTGATGATACGCGGCTCTACTTCTCCTTTTCATCTTCCTCAGGTGAGGCTGTTAATGTACTAAACCGCTGCCTGGCCGCGATAATGGACTGGATGAGAGCTAACAAACTGAGACTCAATCCTGACAAGACTGAGATGCTGTTGGTGGGGGGGCTCTCTGCCCAGATGGATGATGTCCGACCTGCCCTAGATGGGGTTACACTCCCCCTAAAGGAGCAGGTCCGTAGTTTGGGGGTCTTATTAGATCCGCTCCTGTCACTGGAGGCTCAAGTAGCCTCGGTGGCACAGAATGCGTTCTACCAGCTTCGGCTGGTAGCCCAACTACGACCCTATCTGGAGAGGGAGAACCTCGCCACAGTTATCCATGCTCTGGTAACCTCTAGATTGGACTACTGTAATGCACTCTACGTAGGGTTACCTCTGAAGACGGTTCGGAAACTTCAGCTGGTGCAGAATGCTGCGGCCAGAGTCCTTACTGGGACTAAAAAATTTGATCATATAACACCTGTCCTGGCCCAGCTGCACTGGCTACCAATATGTTTCCGGGCCAGATTCAAAGTGTTGGTTCTTACCTATAAAGCCCTTAACGGCATCGGACCGCAATACCTGGCGGAACGCCTCTCCCGCTATGTACCTACCCGGTCACTGCGCTCGACGTCGAAGGCCCTTCTCCGTGTCCCAACGCATAAGGAGGCACGGAGAACGACAACTAGAGCTAGGGCCTTCTCGGTGGTGGCCCCCGAACTATGGAACGCCCTCCCTGACGAGATACGCCTGGCGCCTTCTCTGTTATCTTTTCGGCGCCAGGTAAAGACCTACCTCTTTGCCCAGGCATTTTAAAAATTTTAAAATTGAATTTAAATTTGGAATTTTAATTATGTTTTATTGTGTACTGTATTGTATTTACATCCGCTTGTACTTGCAGAGCAGGGGGTAGGACTTCCAAACAGTCTTGATCTCAGTACTTCTATTTTTATAGATTAAGTATTAGGAGAGGGGGAAATGCAGGCCTGTTGCATAGTGATGGGAAATCTGTGACTTCTAGATGTTGTTGGACTATTTATTATTTCTTTCTTTATTATTTGATTTATATCCCACCCTTCCTACCAGCAGGAGGACTACAACGTCACTCATTTCTGGCAATTGGCTATGCTGGCTGGGGCTGATGGGAGCTGGAGTCCAACAATATTTAGAGACCCAAAGGTTCCCCTCTCCGTGCTGTAATGTGCAGAATGGATATCAGTTTCTTATAATTTACTATGTAGCACTCCATAAAGAAACATAGCGCTTAATTTTATTCATTTACTATATTTATGGAAAGCCCCTCAATAACATTGTTCTTTAGGTGACTTGCAGCATAAAAAGATAAAAGTACAATTAAAAACACAATATCCTACATTAAATAGCAAACTGCAGCATAAAGATTTCTGGCACCCTCATTTCCAGCAAAGAGAAGAGCAGGTGAATTCAGGCAAATGGCTAACAAAATATACAGCACACAAGTGATCCAGAACACTAAAAGCCCAGGGTTTGAAAAGGCTGGGGAACATTCACCTGCTAACAAAATGACTATAAAGAAGGTAATTAACTGTTCTTTCCTGCATCTGGTTTTCTAAACAGCTCATGAAGGGAGAGGATTTAGCTGTTACTCATAATTCCTCTCTAAGCACTCACTAAAAGAGAATAGTGAAAAACGTGTCAATTATACTTACTTCTAGTTGCTGTGATCTCCTGCTGCAAGACACATATGTACAGTTGAAGTGTCAGCTGAGGTGCCGAGCCCAAGAAAGCCTGGATCACTGATGCCCGACTAAATGCAGATCTGTGTGTAAACAGCTTGCCCTCAGCCTGGCCAACTTCCTTCTCAACTTCTTCTGAATGTCCATCTTTTGGCATCTGCCTCTTCTTCGTGATGCTGACATAAGGCTCTTCTATTCTGCCTGCATGAAAGTAAATGTAAAACACTTCCACGCACCTGGAGGGAGACAGACAACAGAAGGCATTACTTACATCTAACACAATTGCCTTTAAGTGGGATCTCTAATTAGAAAGAAGTTCTCTCTAACTGCAGCTAAAGTAGGGGGTCCACACTCACTGGCTGGGTATCCCTATACATGATGTGGGGGCAGATACATATTCCCAACTGATATGATCTCTCTCACAAACACACACCTTTTAAAGGGGGAAATCAAGTCATATGTGCCCACTGCTCATCATATGTGCAGTAGGGGACATGGTCACTCCCCCGCACTGTGCATACTGGAAAACTGGTGGAGAGCCTTATTAAATGCTCCAAAAGGTGGGCATGTGAAACACCTTCTTAAGCTCATTCTTAAAATCACACAATCACAGAAAGGACTAGTGCAACATATCAGACTGAACATATTTAATATTTGTTGTTGCTATGTGCCTTCAAGTTGATCACGACTTATGGCGACCCTATCAATCAGCGACCTCCAATAGCATCTGTTATAAATCACCCTGTTCAGATCTTGTAAGTTCAACACTGTGGCTTCCTTTATGGAATCAATCCATCTCTTGTTTGGCCTTCCTCTTTTTCTACTCACTTCTGTTTTTCCCAGCATTATTGTCTTCTCATTATGTGTCCAAAGTATGATAACCTCAGTTACATCATTTTAGCTTCTAGTGATAGTTCTGGTTTAATTTGTTCTAACACCCAATTATTTGTCTTTTTTGCAGTCCATGGTATACACATTGTACTGCCTTCAAGTAGGATCGCCATAAGTTGGAATTGACTTGAAGGCAGTACATTACATTGGTATGCACAAAGCTCTCCTCCAACACCACATTTCAAATGAGTTTATTTTTCCCTTATCCACTTTTTCCACTGTCCAACTTTCACATCCATACAGAGATCAGGAATACCATGGTCTGAATGATCCTGACTTTAGTGTTCAGTGATACATCTTTGCACTTGAGGACCTTTTCTAGTTCTCTCATAGCTGCTCTCCCCAGTCCTAGCCTTCTTCTGATTTCTTGACTATTGTCACCCTTTGGGTTAATGACTGTGCTGAGGTATTGATAATCCTTGACAAGTTCAATGTCCTCATTGTCAACTTTAAAGTTACATAAATCTTCTGTTGTCATTACTTTAGCCTTCTGGATGTTCAGCTGTAGTCCTGATTTTGTGCTTTCCTCTTTAACTTTCATCAGCATTCGTTTCAAGTCGTTACTGGTTTCTGCTAGTAGTATGGTATCATCTGCATATCTGAAATTATTGATATTTCTTCCTCCAATTTTCACACCTCCTTCATCTTGGTCCAAATCCGCTTTTTGTAAGATATGTTCTGCGTATACATTAAATAAATAGGGTGATAAAATATACCCGTGTCTCACACCCTTTCCAATTGGGAACCAATCAGTTTCTCCATATTCTGTCCTTACAGTAACCTCTTGTCCAGATTATAGGCTGCGCATCAGGACAATCAGATGCTGTGGCACCCCTATTTCTTTTAAAGCATGCCATATTGTTTCATGATCTACACAATCAAAGGCTTTGCTGTAATCTATAAAGCACAGGGTGATTTTCTTCTGAAATTCCTTGGTCCATTCCATTATCCAACATATGTTTGCGATATGATCTCTGGTGCCTCTTCCCTTTCTGAATCCATCTTTGACATCTGGCATTTCTCACTCCATATATGATAAGAGCCTTCGTTGTAGAATCTTGAGCATTACTTTACTTGCCTGGGATATTAAGGCAATCGTTTGATAATTACTGCATTCCCTGGCACCTACTTTCTTTGGAATTGGGATGTACACTGAACGCTTCCAGTCTGTGGGCCATTGTTTAGTTTTCCATATTGGTTGACAGATTTTAGTCAAAATTTGGACAGATTCAGTCTCAGTAGCTTGTAGCAACTCTATTGGTATGCCATCTATTCCTGGTGATTTGTTTCTTCCAAGTATTTTAAGAGCAGCTTTCACCTCATATTCTAACATTCCTGGTTCTTCATCATGTGGTTCCTCCGTGAATAAATCTGTCATCCTTGCATCTCTTTTATAGAGTTCTTCAGTGTATTGCTTCCATCTTCCTTTTATTTCATCTCTGTCAGTCAGTGTGTTCCCCTGTTAATTATTCAGCATCCCTACTCTTGGTTTAAATTTCCCTTTCATTTCTCTAATCTTTTGGAATAGGACTCTTGTTCTTCCCTTTTTGTTGTCCTCTTCTAAACAGGACCTACAAACTGCAGCAAGATACTGTCCTGTGGTTCAACACCATCCATGAAGAAAGAGTGCCCCTTTGTGGACAGTAATATAGGGAGTTGTTGTTTTTGTTCTTCCCTTTTTGTTGTCCTCTTCTATTTCTATACAATAACTATTGTAAACATACTAGTCGCTGTATTGTTGCATTTAGGGTTCTGACTGTGTTTCTATCTCCTTTTACTTTTGCTTTCCTTCTCTCTTTAACCATTTTAAGAGTTTCGTTGGTCATCCATTGAGGTCTTTCTCTCTTTTTAACGAGACGTATTATCTTTTTGCATTCTTCTCTGATAATGTCTCTGACTTCATTCTATAGTTCTTCTGGTTCTGTGTCAACTAAGTTTAAAGCTTCAAATCTGTTCCTTATTTGATCTTTATATCCTTCTGTGATGTTATTTAAATTGTATTTTGGTATTATGATTGCTTTGTTGTTCTTCTTTAGCTTTACTCTGGTTTTTGATATGACCAGTTTATGATCTGTACCACAGTCTGCTCCTGGTCTTGTTTTCGCAAGTATGGAACTTCTCCATCTTCTGCTACCAATTATATAATCAATTTGATTCCTATGTTGACCATTTGGTGATGCCCACATGTACGGTTGCCTTTTCGGCTGCTCAAAAATGTGTTTGCGAGAAACAAATAATTTGCTTCACAGAATTCAGTAAGTCTTTCTCCTGCTTGATTTCTATCTCCTAAGCCCCATTTCCCCACAATTCCTAATTCTTCTCTGTTCCCTACTTTTGCATTCTAGTCCCCTATGATTATCAGCACATCTTGTTTTGGTGTGTGATCAATTTCTTCCTGTACTTCTGCGTAAAATCTCTCAAATTCCTCTTCTTCTATTTAATATATTCTATTCTATTTATAGTCTATATATTCTTCTGTTTATATTTAATATACATTACCCAAATCTTTCTGCAAAATACCTGAGGAAAGAGATTCTACAACCTCCTTAGGCAGCAAATATTTTTATTCTTACTGTAATAATTATAAAAATTATGTTTTATCATTACTATTGTGCATCCGATACAAATTGTATAACATTGCATAAATAAGGTGTGCAAACTCTGTGGCTAATTCACATCATTAGCTTTTCCTGCTGTAGCCACTCGATGCAATTCTCTTCCCATGTCAGGAATCCCTACAATCACAACTGCCAGTTGGGCAACCACTTGTGGGCAGAACCACTGAATGCTTCTGGATCAGGCTCTCATATGCAGTTGGGTACATGAATGACAAGGTAGTAAAATTTGTGTTAAAGGAGGAAAAGGGGGTTGCAAAGAAGCTGAATGAATTGCTTGAAACTGTGGAATTCATTGCAGGACATTTAGGGCAGATCCCTATGAAGGAAAACTGAGGAACTGAGGCAAACAGTGGAACCAGAGATTGATTGTCTACATCTTACTGACAAATTAAAAATGAACAAGTCCAGATGGCCTCGACCCAACCGTTCTTAAAAGAAATGTGAAATTGCTAATCTTCTAACATGGAGATGTAACTTGTCCCTAAAATAATCATCCATCCAAGAGGGATTAGGAAAGTTTTGTGCTGGTTAGCTTAACATCCGTTGTGGGCAACCTGATGGAGAACATTATTGAAGATAAAATTACCAAGCGTATAACACAGTAGTGGGAACCTTCAACTCATTGGCTTAATTAGGCCTGCAAGGCCTTGGAGGCTAGCCTACCAGGCTGCTTTGGGCAAACGATGGCCACCATGCCCAGTCAGAGGCAGGAAATATATGACGGGAAAGTTCAAGCCTAAGTGAAGAACTGGGAATGCGCTCAAAATGTTTGATCTTCGACATGCCCCTTCCCTGGATGTATTCCGCAAGGCCCTGAAGACGTGGCTATTTCAACAGGCCTTTGAGATCCTTTGGATGGGTTAATCTCCATGAATTGTCATCTATTATATACTGTAAATGTTTTATGAAGGTATTGATGACTGTCCAATATTTTATTGTAACTAATATGACTGCTTTGATATTATTGTATTTTATTCCATTTTAATGTACGTCACCTAGAGTGGCTATTTGCCAGATAGGCGACACACAAATTAAATATTATTATTATTATTATTATTATCTGATTTGGATTACTCATTAGGCTGTTTTAGAATCCCCCCCTCCCGGAATTCCTCCCCTAAAGTTTGTATGTATTTCTGCAAACCTTGGTGTTCCCCCAGCCTGCTGGTATCTCTCCCTTGTACATGGGTTATGCTGTTTTGGTGACATTAAGACCCACACTCAAAGAATGCCACTGGTATGTAGGATGGCACAGGAGAGGATGAATATAGGAAGCGGCTCCCAAGTCATGCTGGGAAAGGCTCCTGCCTGAAACCTGGGAGAGGTACTGCTAGTCAGTGTAGACCATGGATGGGGAACCTCAGGCCCAAGGGCTGAATGTCGCCCTCCACCCTCCTTCCCCAGTGGCAAACTTTCTCCCCAGTCCATCCCCTCACTAGCCTTGCTTTGCACCCTCCTTGAGTGTTTTTGCCTGGCTAGAATGTGTCCTTGCACTCTGCTTCTTGCCTGTCTGGATGCAGGACAGAGGAGGATGTATATGTGTAAAAACTAGCATACTATACAAAGGTAAAGTTAGCATTTGTGGCCCCACCCACTTTTTCTTCTTGTCTGGCCCACGAATGGCATATGGCCCCCAGCAGGTTGCACAGAAAGGAATGTGGCCCTCAGGCTGAAAAGCATAGTGTAGACAATATGAGTTGGATGGATTAACTGGCAGCTTCCAATGACTTCCTTTTTTGCAGAATGACTTCTGGTTTGGTAATAAATTCTAGAAGGGCGTCTGGGTTAGTCTGTTGCAGCAAAAACAACATAGAGTCTGGTGGCACCTTAAAGGCTAACACATTGATTGTGGCATTTGTGAACTAGAATCCGTTTCATCAGATGCATGAAATGCTATCTTCAGTTCACACGTATATATGAGTAGAGAGGAGAAAACATGTAAGACTTGGGGCCAAATGGTTATGAAATGTGGAAGGTCCCATTTATGGCAACTGAATTATAGTTTAAATGTATTAAGATAAATGCAGTCACCATTCACAACTGCAGTAATCGGGGATCATACCGTAACCCCAGTTTTGCAATGTCAATTTATACCTGCAGTGCAGGAGGAAACAAATATCTTGTATCAGACCTAAACAAATAGAATTAAACTTCTAATTCATCACTTTCATGCTGGACTCACTCTTCGAAGATCCTTTCTTGAACTTTTAGGTCAACAGCAGAATACCCTAGGAGAGGGAAATGTTTCTCCACTGGTTAATGTTTAGTTTTATTTAGAAAATTGAGGTCAGATTCATGTCTGTTTATTCCCTTGCATATAGACTGCTCTGTGTGACCTCTATGTGGAAAGCAGGAAGGGCGGAGCTGGCAGGCGATGGCATACACATATCACATTGGAAGATTAGCAGGTACAATGAACTCTTGAAGTTTTGAATGACGTTATTAGATCCTGTAATAATATTGCTAGACTCTCCCCCCAAACTTTTCCTAGTTTGGGGTTTGATTTGCATTTAAGATTTGACTTCAATAACAATCTGAAGAGGTTGGTACTCTGCAGTGCTTTGCTGAACTTGGTTCTTTGGCCAGAGAGATAATTGCCACAACATCCAATGATTTATTTAAACTATTTATTTCTATTAAAACAAATAGCTTGCCTTTCTAGGTAAAAATCTCCACTCTAGGTGATTTACAATGACATAAAATAAAACTTAACAAATTGTGAAAAGATATAATCAAAGAACAATAAATGGACGACAACATCAATTGCAAATTTTATGACACCTTAACAACGTAACAACTTTTATTACAGCATAAGCTTTTTTGCTGCAACAGTCTAAGACAGCTACCTCTCTGGAAATAAACAGGGAAAGAGCAAAAATAAATAAATACTCTGATAAGAACTAATTTAAAAATGCTGGCCAAAACAATACTATTTTCAATCCCCAGTTAAAATTAAATAAAGTCAACAGGCTCCAAAATCTAATCAGACAGGCAGGAATGAAAATGAAACCCAGGACACTGTCAGGCAGTTTTAAAGGGAGAAAAGTTCAAAAAGTTCGCAAACTGAACCTCTCCATGATGAGCATTTTATCATCTGTGTGCCATAGTGGTAAAGGCCTTTGTCTTTACCCCCACCACCAATCTTCTGTCTGTGAAGTTAAATTCTCAAGCAGATTTCCTGTGGTGCCATAGCACCAGACAGCTTTGCCCAACCTGGTGCCCTCTAGATATTTTGAACTACAACTCTCATAATCCCTGACCACTGATCATGCTGGCTGGGGCTGATGGGAGTTGTAGTCCAACAAAACATCTGGAGGGCATCAGGTTGAGGAAGGCTGATTTAGGGCTTTAAAATGGTAATACTAGCAACCAGAAGTGAGAGTCGAAATAAATTGCCAGCCAGTGAAGTTTAAATAAAACTGGAAAATGTGATCTATTGTGAAATTTCCAGACAGTGATGGCAGAGTGACTCTTTCCATCATTTTATTAAGTGGTCAGCTTCAAAACTAGGAAGGCCTCTTTTTAACAACTAGATTCTATTAACTAAATAACATTTGTAAACTTTTCTCACTTTAAAACTGCCTAAAACCCCGCTGTACTTCATTTTAAATGTTGTATATCTATTAAGACTTTGCAACCTATTTACCTCAGAGATGTAAAAAACAGGAGCCCCTTTGGAGGAAGGTGCAGGGTATAAATTTAATAAGTAAATAAATATGAGCCTAAAAAGTGGCAAATTGCCTCCAGAATGGCAAAGTACGTGTGTGGATATTTTGGACATGGAGAAAAAAAATCAGAGCACTTCCTACAGTTTTAGCATTGTTACGTTAAAAGAAACAAGGTACTCGACGGGCAGGTTATAAATATTCCCAATTAATAAAAATTAAAAATGTCTGCAATTTCTTTTGCTTCAATTTTAAAAGTGCAGTTGTGTGGGGCCGATAAGAAACTCAACCTTTTTAATTTAGGCTACAATCCAATACACACTTACCTGGGAATAAGTTCCACTGAACCCAACGGAGCTTACTCCTGAGTAGACATGAATTGGATTGCATTGTTCACAAGTTCAAATACTTTAGCTCGACCCCAAAGGTAGAGAGTAATCAAGAAGTGTGACTATATTATTTGCTCAGTATAGGCTCTCTGACAGCTTTCTGCCCTATTCACACCTTATAACTAGCTTTACAGGAACACATTCTAGAGATGGCTGTGCCTTTTACCAAATGCAGACATGCTTCTGTGCCAGTTACAGCTCACACCCAAAGCTGTTGTTATATGCCTTCCGGTCGATAACGACTTATGGCGACCCTGTGAAGCAGCAACCTCCAATAGCATCTGTCGTGAACCACCCTGTTCAGATCTTGTAAGTTCAGGTCTGTGGCTTCCTTTATGGAATCAATCCATCTCTTGTTTGGCCTTCCTCTTTTTCTACTCCCTTCTGTTTTTCCCAGCATTATTCTCTTTTCTAGTGAATCAGGTCTTCTCATTATGTGTCCAATGTATGATAACCTCATCATTTTAGCTTGTATTATCTGAATGGTCCCCATCCCAATGGGTATCAAAGAATTCACAATGAAAGAGGTCTGGCAGATTATTGATGGGGATTATGATAAAACTAATGTCCAGTTTTGGCACTGAGCATGCTCAGTATTCTGAAATGGGTTGCGAGCGCCATTTCATTGTGTTCTGGTGGGGCGTTCCTGTTCTAGAACAACTGGGGCAGCCTCCCCTCCTCATAGTGAAAGGCCCTCACCTCACCATTCGGGATTAAAGCCTCCCCAAAGCCCCCAGTGGTGGGGCTCCTCCTCCTCCAGGGAGCCGAGCGCGTCCCGGAGCTTCCTCGACTAAGAGTGCAGGCAGCGCAGGGCAAGGTGGCCCTCGCCGGCCGCATCCCCCCGACCCACCCACCTGACAATGGGTCCCAGCTGCAGGATGTGGAGGAGCAGGACTAGTGGCCTGTCCCTGCTGAGGTCGCGGTGGATGAAGACGAGGCTGAACTGGACCAAGACGCAGGGCAGGAGGGAGAAGAGCAGCGTCAGCGACTGCCAAATGCGGTCTCCCGCCGAGCGATAGGTGCTGCTGAGGTACAAGGCGGTCACCGTCTCGGCCACGAAGAGGAAGAGCGAGACGAGGACGGAGACCGGGAATTTCATCGCCGCCGCCGGGGGCAGGCCAGCCAGCGGGTCAGTGGGCTGCAGGGTGGGAGGCGGAGGAAGAGGAGGAGGAGGGCTGGCCACGCACGGTTCTCCGCAGCCGAGGCCCCCAGACGCCCATCTCCCGGAGCGAGGAGAGGAGAAAGGCTGCAGGCGGGAGACGCCCGAGACGCGCCTGCGAGGAATGCCCGCTAGGGGGCAGGCTTGGGAGAGCTGCGGCGCTGGCCGCCCAATTGTAAGAGACGTCCGTGCTGCTCTTCGCAAAGGCTTTGCTTTCTTCACACCGCTGGGGCTGAGCTGAGCGGTTGGTGGTGAATGAATGGAATAAGGATGACTGTCGGGGCTTGAGAGTCTGCCTTAGAGGTAAGAAGTCTTGCCTCCTAGCCCCAGATCCCTGAGGACTGACTGTGATTAGGGACCCCTTGATAGAACGCAACCCAGACAGTGAGCGAAGAACTGGCAGAAACTTATTTGCAAGCCTGTGCTTAGCTACAGAACTTCTTCCCTTTTTGATGTAGAAAAGGGATTTTTATCACTCAGGCGTGAATGCACTCACAACTGCTTTGTTCTCTGCCTGTTCATGGGTAAACCCGTTTTAGAATCATAACATAGAAGTGTTGGAAGGGGCCTGTAAGGCCACTGAGTCAAACCTCCTGCTCAATGCAGGAATCCAAATTAAAGCATACCCGACAGGTGGCTGTCCAGCTGCCTCTCGAATGTCTCAAGTTGGAGAGACCACCACCTCCCAATTTAACTCCCAATGTTACATTGCTTGCATGTACAGTGGAACCAGCTAGTTAGTTACCCAAGACCACTGATGACAGAGTGGCCTGTTATGATAACATGTAGAGTGTCCTAAGTATGATAACCTCACTTTCAGCTAAAATGATGAAACTGAGTTTATCATACTTTGGACACATCATGAGAAGACATGATTCACTAGAAAAGACCATAATGCTGGGAAAAACAGAAGGGAGTAGAAAAAGAGGAAGGCCAAACAAGAGATGGATTGATTCCATAAAGGAAGCCACAGACCTGAACTTACAAGATCTGAGCGGGGTGGTTCATGACAGATGCTCTTGGAGGTCACTGATTCATAGGGTCGCCATAAGTCATAATCGACTTGAAGGCACATAACAACAACAAAGAGGATGTGTGGGTGTGAATGGCTGCAACTGGAGGCTTGGAGGCACTGAAAGTTATGAACAACTGCTGGATGTCAGGCATACATCAACCATAAACAAATGTTATAATTCTAATGTAAGTCTGAGTACCCTAAAAGAGATCCAGTGGCCAGCACCCTATGTATCTTCATTTCATATTGCTATCGTATGTACTAAAGATCCAGTGTGGTGTAGTGAATAGGGTTTCACATTCAAATCTCTGCCACAGTCAGAGCACACTGGATAGTCTCTCACGCCCATCTCACAAGGCTGGTGTGGGGATAAAAAGAGTGGGGTTGGAGCTCCTTAGAGGAAGGGTGAAATGAAAGAATAATACTATAGATAAATATTGTGGGCTTCCATAGGCATCTGGTTGGCCATGAAAACAGGATGCTGGACCAGTGCCTAGACTCAGTGGTGGGTTGGATGAGGGCCAATAAGCTGAGTCTGAATCCTAGCAAGACAGAGGTGCTGTGGGTTGGTAGTTCCCAAGTTAATTGGTGAGTTGCCCGCTTTGGATGGGGTTGTATTCCTTCTGAAAGATGGATCCATCTTTGTCACTAGAGGCCCAGGTGACTTCAGTAGCTAGGACTGCCTTTCACCCGCTTCATCTGATAAGACAGCCGTAGCTGTTTCTGGACTGGGATAGCCTGTCCACTGTTGTCCATGCACTGGTAACTCCAGGCTGGATTACTGTAATGCGCTCTATGTGGGCCTGCCCTTGAGGCTAGGGGTGCAAAATAGAGCTGGTGTAAATGTGGCGGTGCGACTGCTCCCTGGGCCAGGGTATTTATTTATTTAAAATATTTCTATCCCACCTTTCTACCCTATAATAGGGCACTCAGGGTGGCTTACAATAAAATCAAACATGTACATAATAAAAATTGTACACAATAAAGATCACAAAAACATTAAAATAAATTAAAATACATAAAATGCAATTGAAATACATAAAATACTATAGACAGACAGATAGACAGATACGGAGTGGTACTGAAGGGACTCCAGAGGTAAAAATTAACAGAAGGCATAAAGTCAGTGTCAGGCTCTACCCTCAGTCCCTCCCAAAGGCTCTCCGGAACAAGATCGTTTTCAGAAGTCTCCGGAAAACCATCAGGGAGGGAGCAGAGCGGACTTCTTGGGGTAGGCTATTCCAAAGCTTGGGGGCCACAGCTGAAAAGGCTCTCTCCCATGTGCCTGTCAGTCTAACAACTTTCATTCCAGGCATGCAGAGGAGACCAGAGGCAAATGATCTTAAATCCCGGGCGGTACATATGGGTGTAGGCGGTCCCGCAGGTACATTGGTCCAAGGCCATTTAGGGCTTTAAAGGTCGGAACCAGCACTTTGAATTGGGTCTGGAAACAAATTGAGAGCCAGTGGAGTCGATAAAGCACACGGGTGATATGCTCTCTGCGCTGTGCTCCAGTTAACATTCTGGCTGCTGCATTTTGAACCAACTGTAATTTCCAAACCGTTTTCAAAGGCAGCCCCACATAGAGTGTGTTACAGTAATCAGCCTCAATGTCACCAATGCATGTGTCACTGTGGCCAAGTCAACTGCCTCCAGGAACAGACACAGTTTGAGCTGGCCAAATGCACTCCTGCCTACTGCAGCCACCTGATATTCAAGCAGCAGGGCAGGATCCAGGAGGACTCCCAAACTGCGAACCTGCTCCTTTAAGGGCAGTGCAACCCCATCCAGAACCCTATCCCTGGTGCAGTTTTCCCCTTGACCAGCAACATTTCCATCTTGTCTGGATTAAGTTTCAGTTTGTTCCAGCCCTTCACAGCCTCCAGGCACCAGTTTAGGATGAACACTCCCTACCTGCGATCAGGTGACAGGGATAGAGTTGAGTGTCATCAGCATATTGATGACATTGTACTCCAAGTCTCCGGATGACCTCTCCCAGCAGTTTAATATAAATGTTAAAGAGCATGGGAGACAGAATGGAACCCTGCGGTACCCCGTAGGCCAATGGCCAGGGGGTCGAGCAGTAGTCTCCCAGCACCACTTTCTGGGTCCTGTCCATCAGGTAGGACCAGAGCCACCGTAAAAAGTGCCTCCCAATCCCATCCCAGCTAGACAGCCCAGAAGGATACCATGGTCGATCGTATCCAGCGAAGGTATTGCATGTTACCCCGCTGCTGAGAGAATTGTACTGGCTACTCATTAGCTACCGGGCCACGTTCAAGGTTCTGGTTTTGGTGTACAAAGCCAGATTCAACTTGGGACCAGGATACCTGAAAGATCATGTTACCCCTTATATTCCCAGACGGTCACTGCACTCTGCAGGTGAGGGCCTCCTACAGATACCTTCTTATCAGGAGATCTGTTCTGCACAACATAGGATGCGAAACTTTAGTGCTGTGGCACCGACCCTTTAGAATTCCTTCCCCTTAAATATCAGACAGACATCATCTCTATTATCTTTTTGGCACCTACTGAAGACCTTCCTCTTTCAACAAGCCTTTTAAGTAGAGACCTTGAAAGTAACTCTCTCTGTTTATCAGCAACTGGAGACTACAACAAATAGCTCAACCACACATACATGCTTACAAAATAAAATCAAATACCCAAGAGGCCAAAGACTGGCTTTCTTTGAAAGTATGGAATAGTTGATATTAAAAAATATGTTTGTAAAAAAAGAAATATAGCTTACATTCTGCAAGCACAGATACTTTGTGTGACATCCAATATTGTGCCAGCTAACACAAACGGACTCCCCTGACTCCCATCCACCTGCAGTGTGCCGATACCCCCCAGTCTGCTCTGGAGGGAGGAGGCGGAAGACCCATTTGTGCAAACAGAAGTCCATTGCACAAGTGGGACACCACAACTATCATGACTGCATTAATGTAACTGGAAACTCATTTTCCCCCATTTTGAGAATTGATAGAAGTGTGTGAAAAGATTAAGCCCCACATGAGTGCATGCCCCATTATCACACATGCTCCAAGTTTGTCTTTCAATTCTCTCATATGAGGCTACTTCAGGTGCTTGAAGGCAAGATTTCCACAGGCCAACCTTCCACAGACATCTTTTCCTTAGCTTGTGCTGAAGCATGCACCACTTTTATGAGGCAGATTTTACATCCCAATTTTAAAGCAAGAGCTAAACAGTAATCAGACTGTATTGTAGTATGTTCTTTGCAAATGTCAACCTTTAATCTTTTGTGTGTCTTAATAACCTTTGAGAACCAATTCAAATGTTCACATGGTACTGGGCGGTAACACTTCAGACAGTAGAGGAGTATAAAACTGAATATTTCCTCATGTAAAATAAACTCCCTTACAAATGGAAAACAAGCAAGTAACAAGAGAACAGTTATAGCTTAGGACCAAACTAGATGAGACAGGGAAGATCATTGATGAGATTTCCTAATATTTCTTTCTTTAAAAAAGCAGCTAGGATATCCTCAAATTGGATCAGAGCCATGGTGCTGGGAGAGTGTATATTTAACACTCCCTTCACTGTTTTCCTGATATATTTTTGAAAATATATAGATACTCATATGTTTT
The DNA here is from genome assembly GCF_030035675.1 of Rhineura floridana. Lineage (NCBI taxonomy): Eukaryota > Metazoa > Chordata > Lepidosauria > Squamata > Rhineuridae > Rhineura > Rhineura floridana. Next base: position 89,227,554 of record NC_084484.1, on the reverse strand, counting down.
TCCCAGCAGGGCAAATAATAGCTGGGGAGGGCAATTTGAATTGGAAAAATGTGATAACGGAAGGATTAAGGGAGCAATCCAAATTCTGCCTCCTGCCAACAGGGCTTTGCAGAGTGGCAGGGCCACCACTCCGTTCACAGCCTTGCTCATGGTAGCCATGGTAGAAGAGGGGCAGGACTATTGGGCCTGATTGCTGCTCCAGGCACGATGGTAGGGAGACCATCCTGAACCAATTCTGTCCCTTCCCGCCTCCAGGACATCCTATTTTGTGGACTTCCACTGGCTGCTACCGGTGGACACCCTGCTGACAGCATTCCTGCCTGCCCACACATTCCTCTTGCCTCACTCCATTGGCAAATAACTTTATCCACAAAGCTTGCATACGGGTCACAGTGGGCTTCCAAAGGGTCTAAATCACCATTCCCTGCAGTAGATGGTACTGGATTACAACTCCCATCATCTCTGACCTTTGGCATTTCTGGCCATACCTGATGGGAATTTGAGTCCACCAATTTGAGTTCCCATCCCATCCCTCTACTAAATAATAGTTTAGCATTATATATGAACCAGCTCATTGTTCAATAAATTCAAAATAGCCACAATGAATACAGTTATGCTTTAATTGAATTAAGGTGAAAAATCACATAGGTTTTTATATAAATAACATGATACATGGAGAGGTCTTCTCTCATTGCTAAGCCAATATTTTGATCACTGCTTTAAAAAGCTAAAAATTGATTTTATCTCTAGTTAACAATACAAAATTAGTACAATAGACACATTTTGAAATATCACAGTGTTTAAAACATTATAGTGGCAAGGGTTTTTATTTAAGGTACGAGTCCACACAAGTAAATTAATCTAGATTAATCTAGATTCATAAAGAGACTATTACATGGCAGTGAGCAGGTATCAAAGCTGAGGATGCAAAAGTTTCCTAATATTTATGAAATGAATACCATATGCTGAAAAGAATGGACAGAGGCTACCCACTGTGGGAACATATTAGCAGTGCAATACATTTATTTCTGCACTTTGCTGGTTCTCAGATGTACACATCACTTTAAGACAATCCTATGTGCACTGCCATTAAATGGGGCCTTGCCAGTGTATTGACCTGTTAATGTATCTTTGCTAGCAGTCCCCTAGTCTTCAATAAGATTTTGGGTTTGAGTCTACATCCACATCAGTTAATGTCAACATTTATAATGACAATGTTGCGATGTCTGTTTATTGAACCCCCTTCCTCTAGAGATGCATCAATCATTCTATTACGTTTTCTTCATCAACTGAAGATAGCAGTTATTTACCCAGACTTCTGGTTGATACTGGGGTGTGGACACGGTAAAGTGTGCTGATTCTGTGGTCTGTTGTACTGATATGGGGAGTTGTAAACTCCTGATTTTATTTTATTTTATTTATTAGTGTTCAGTGGTTTTATGTTATTCTATTGTTTATTTTTGTATTGTGAACTGATCCTGTTTGGATGATGGGCAGTCTAAAAAACAAACAAATAAAATTTCATCCTCAAAGGCAATGTAATACATATGGTGTAGTTTCGCTACCCTGGGAATGTTTATTGATGGGCAGATATATAATAATCATAATCACAACAACAACAATTCTCCACACTGATGGTCCTGGTCCAGGCACAGCGCCAGCAGGTGGCAAGGCCGGGCATTGGTTGAGGGTGGCTGGGGCTGGGAGGGTGGAGCTCCTGCTCAGTGATCCCCGCCAGCATTGGGTTATGGGACATGATTGCAAATCGTGATTGCAGAGTGGGAGCTTCATTCTCCTAGGCAATACCACCCCTGCATGAAAGCGCAGATGGTGTGTGCTTAAATATTCCTGGCCACACCACCTCTTGTGTCGCTGCATCAGCGTGTTGTGCACACATGCCTGCTATCATCCAAGATGGGGGGGGGGATGAATATGTCTCCACTGTCATCTTGGGTAATAGCAGGCATGCACGCTGATGCAGCAATATGGCAATGCAAGAGGTGGTGCAACCAAATGTATTTAAGCATTTGTGTGTGCGGGCGGGATGGGACAGGGGCCCACTGCAGTCTGGTGCCCAAGGACCCACTGCGGTTTGGTGCCAGCCCTGCCCTGATCCCCAGTGTATAACCTGCTGTCAATGATTAAGTGCTTTTGTGGCAATCTAGAAGGGGTCATTGGTACTTCTGAGATTAGATTCTGCCAAAAAACAGCCCCAAATGTAGACTCAATTGCATTATCATTGTACCTTTTCTCCCTGTTAAGAAAATAGCAACAAATGTGGAACTTAATGGTCGCTATTAGTTTCATTCTACATGAAACTGAGGAATTTAAAAAGATCTTTTCCATTGTATGTATTAAACAATCATTGTATAGAAAATATTTTTGGTCTATCACTATATAACCTTATTTAGGAATACCACTACATTCTAAAATATTGTTAATTCGCAAGCATCACTTTGCTTTGCAAAATAAATATTATTAAATCTCCGTCTGCTATATTATATTGCTGTATTTGAATCTAACTGATAACCAATTTCTATAAGAGTTAGTATTTGAAAAATTATAATTCTCAAAATTCAATAATACTCAATGTGATGAGTATGCAGACAGCTAAAAGCAGTAACAATTCTGATATAGTTGAACCAGAAATCTAATAAAAGCTGTCTTCAAATACCATAGCAATACATTTGTAAACACTCCCAAGAATAAAACTTTTTATCACAATATTGTTCAATGAAAGTATACAGTTAAGTAAGATTTACAAATTGATAGCAGTAGGTACTACTAGCAAATTCCACATGAACAGAAATTCTTAATCAGTACACACAAATTATGATGAAAGTCTGATATAATTGAAGTCAGTATTCAACGCAATTTAACTCTTAAGTGCAGTATATGGGGTATAAATAGTTGTGTAATGAAGCAAGATTTGTGCTACTTTGTTGGAATACGCCTGGCCACATCCCTAAAATGCAGTATTGTTTCATGGGTCCTGAGTATTGCTGGGTTATGGCTTTGCAATGTGTATGCTTTTCTCTTAGAAGTATAGGGGTTTTTGATCATTTTCTAAGACCATAGTCTCAAACACATTGAACTTAGAGGAATTCACTTCTGAGTAAACAGGCTAAGGAATATGCTGTAAGGCTGTGAGCCTATGCAGACTTGCTTGAGAATAAGTCCTATGGAACTCAGAGGAATTGCTTCTGATGAAACATGCACAGGATGCATTGTAAATTATTTGTAAAAAAACCACCTTTACGCTACTACCTACTTAGCCAATCATATCCCTGCAAGAGCAGGTCAGTGTCAAGGGTTGTGATATCAGTCTGACACAGGAGTTGATACGCCAGATTTATCCGTTGGCTTAGCTAGCCTTAGGTTCAGCATGCGATATTTAAACCCTGTCTGCTATTTCTTCCCATTATATTGTACAATGATTATATTAGTTATTGTTCTATGTGTTTCTTTACAGAATTTTTCTTTTCTATAAGTCCAACAGATCCTGACTATGGTATTCTACCTTCCTTTATATCATGGAGCTGGGAAGTACACATTCCACTGTATATACTGGGAGAATATACCTGCTACCTGCATTCAAAAAGTATGAAGCTGAAGTATGTGCAAGCTTCCTAAATGCCTTTTTAAAAAGAATGACTGCATGTGCAAAAAGCTTGCTGCCCACAGCAGAATTATTTTACATCCTTCTTCCATTATATTCTTTAAATGTACCCTTTTGGCCTCTTTTACTTGACTACTTGTGATTGTCTGAGTAGATATGAGCTCCTCCAGAACTGGACATATTCTCTGTAGATTCTTTTTTCTGCTCTAGTCAATAATTTGAATATAATATAGTACAGCGAGGGTTATTTGTCTTGCCAGAGAAATAAGAGTCCATACTTAGATGAGTATTGAAATACTATGATGTAAATAGGTGGACAGTTGCTTATTTTTCTCCTGAAATAAGTTACATGGCACAACATCAAAATATAGAGAGGTCAAAGGAGGTTAAATTACTTTCCCAGCCTCCACAGAATATTTGTCACATTTAAGAATAAGGTGGGGACAAGGAGCATAATAAGCAAAGCTAAGACCACAGTATTCTTAGCAAATTTTAAATGTATAGAAAAAGCAATAGGTATTGGCTAACATGTACATATCTGGTACTAAAACAATAGCAAAAGTCTAATAAATAATACCAATACAATTATTGATATTTTTACTCTAGAATTCTACATTTAGTTGAAATAACTGAATTTACCATGATCTGAAGATTGTTGCTCATTAGTCACAAGTAATAATAGTCTCTTAGGGTGAAATCTAATGATTTACACACTAGTATACCGGACATATACATGACAAATAGGTACACAATGTGTGGCAAAGACTAACAATCCCTTTTCTTTAAGAAACCATAATAAAAATCCATTATATTACTTTAGTTTCTATTTAACTACACATATGAACAATCTAGCACTTCTAAAAAATTAACTTGGGCTATAGTCCTAAACACACTTTCTTGAGAGCGAGTCCTACTGAATACATTGAGACTTCTAAACAAACACGTATAGGCTTAAATTCCTAAGAGACTGTGCCTCATTTCAATCTGTCTGTGCAGTTTTAGGTAGGTGTTGCATGTTATTGAAATAACTGTACAATATATAGTGAAGTTGTAGCTTTGCAATCAGTAAAAGAATTGCCTCTTTAGATGTCTGAGAACAGAGGTGATTACATCATATTTACCCAATGGAAGCTGCAAAAATTTTGAGGAGACTCTGTAAGAAAAGAAAAGGAGAAGGAAGGGATTTTTACCTGCACAGTATGGGCAGAATTTTCAAAAGCAACTCAGAATTGAAAATCCATTGCAAATCAATGAGCAACAGGCACCAAATTGTCACACACCTCAATTCTAAGAAATGACTGGAAAGAGTAATGTACATGGAAGTCAAAGGGGCTCCCTTTCAAGGAAGTGTGTTGGGAGAATTATAACATGGGATAATCAAATGGAAAATACTCTCTCATCTCCTACTGAAACCATTCACTGAACATTTTTTTATCAACAACGACAAAGCCATCAGTCTAAACATCTGCAACTATCTTACAACTGGTTTAATATGCAGAGATTTCTCTTTTGAATCCAGTTTTATTTATAAAGTAGAGTGAAAACCATGAATTGTCAAATCTAAAGCATTTACAAGATATGTATCGAAACAGTTGAACAATAGAATGTAAGCTTATAAAATTTAAAGTTTTTTTTAAAATGGGCTGACCTTTTGCTAATCATTCATCTGTAAGGCTCAGTGTTAATTAGTTGCCTTTGCCCTGTCTTCATGCACCTCTGTTGGCTGATGTCAGAGTTTTGTGTTAGAATACCTGATGTGTAATAACTCAGATGTAGATTTGTATTTGTTTATGCAATTTATCAGAGCATGTCTCATGGTGTACAAGAGATAATTGGATCTGCCCCAAATCACTATTTGTATCTGTCTCTAACCCCATAGCCACTCTTCTGCAGCTTGCTTTGGTTGGTGGACCTCAACCAAGCCTGAAGTTGACCTATCCTTGCTTTGGCCAATACTGAGCTAGATGGACCAATTATCTAACTTGGTATAAGATAGCTTCCTGTTCCATTACTCCTGAAATGCCACCCTGCTGTTCAGTTTAAAAAGTGGCTGTCCTTTTCAGTAGTGGGAGCTGTTCCCGTGAAAGCAAAAAAGCAGAGTTCCAGCTTTACTCTCCCATCTGTGTGGATTTCACTTCATATTATGGACTTTTTGTTTTGAGGAAGAAAATAAAATTTCACGATTCAAATAAGCAAATAAGATCATGACGGGGAAAACTAATTTATCTTCCACAATTGTTTGCAGTGATCTTCTACTGAAATAAACTTCAGTACATTTGAATAATTGCAATACTTCCTATCAATACACTTCCTTTATCCACACTTCTTTAGAGCAGTAGTAGTTTTGTAAGAATAGGATTTATTAAGAAACACTGGCATATATCTGAGGACAGCAGGATCTGGCTCAGGTATCTAGTCTTTGGAAAGTTTTCTAAAGACAGGAAGATCTAAATCATAGATTATAATCTAAAGAATATAGACAGATCAACAACTGTAACAGGTTTGTAAACCAAGCCATTTGCCACAATCCAGATCACATATGGGATCCCCATTTTCTCTATAAGAGGGAAACACTCCAGGCATGTGGCCAGTTCCTGTCACATGTATGCAGCTATAAGTGAGTAGAATAAGAAATTTATTTGTGCATGAGGCTTGATGTATGTAATCAGTGCTGACTAATGGTGGGGAACTATGCTGAGTTCTGTAGGGGTACCTCCATGTACAAGGGCTATGCCTGCATGAGGAAGAACCATACAGTTCTTCCCTATTGACATCAGTAGCAAACCTTAACTGAGTTGCACGCTAATACAAATCACCCTTTTTATAACATATTCATTGATTATTCCTTTATAACATACCGTTTATTTCTATTGCATATTGTAGTTAAATTTAAGATTGCAGTATGAAAGCTGTGAGAGTTAAATTGAATGGCTACAATCTAGCAGCATTCTCTCACCATTCAATCAAGTTACACAACCTCCACAGCACACAGTCCTCCCATTCTCTGGTCTACCCCACTATGCTGCCTAAAAACCTGCCAGTTGGAGGACAGAAACAAGCTCTTTTTGACCCTGTAAGAATAGTATGGTGGTTGGGCACTGCAGCAGCACAGGGAAGGATCATAATTAACCATAGTGTTTTGACAGATTTGTAACTACACTTTTTCATGTTACACAACTTACACAATTGATGTATTATCAAAACACTCTACTGATTCCAGGATCATTGAAATCAATGGGATGCAATCTGTGGGATGTGCTCCAACAAGTTGATTTCAGGAATAGAATGGGAAAAAAGTGAGAGAAAGAAAGAAAATCCAGGTCCAGTCTGATCATACTAAAGGAGTCTACAAGCCAGGGCACAAATGTCAATTACAGTAGTCAGAAAGTCAGACTACTGACTTGCTTTGCTAACAGTGAAAATAACTGTTCACCACAAAAGAGCTTTTATATTAGCAGTAGATCTCCTAAGAACAGTTCTTGCTAGCTCATAATACTGTTTGTATGTGTGTGGTGCTTATTATAAAGTGTTCATTTCTTCACTATATAGTTTTAGCAATAACCATATGCATTTCTGTTGTGGTTTAAATAAGCTGCTATAAATATTATGCATTAATAATATTAGCTTTTTGTCACTGACAGTCAGATATGTGCTTTCCAATTATCTTACATAAAATGAGAAACATAACTGCATATTCCACTGCACCATTTATTGATCTAGTTCACCCGTGCTGTTGTTGAGTCTTCATTGGAAGATCGGTTTTATAAAGAATTCTAAAATATGGTTTTATTCTCACCTGCTATATGGGCCAAATTCACTTTGCATTTGCACAATACATAAAATGTTTTACAGGAAGGGAAGATATGTGTCAAAAATTAAATAACAGTACTCAAATTCTGTCATACTGAGCTTCCCAAAATTTAAACTGCTATATTATACACACTTAACTGGGAATAAGCCCCACTGAACTCATGGGGGCTAATGTTTGAGGAAGCATGTATAGGATTCTGCAGTTAGAAACAGTATTTCCAAACTAAGAGTAAATTCACAAGACCAACCCAAATCCTTTCCCAACATGAGGTGACTTTTGAAGTGCTCTGAGGCATTTATCCATGTGTCTCCTGATCTTATAAATGTTTAACATTTGCCAACCTATGATTAGACATCTGGGAACTGTGCCTGGTGGGCGTCTAATCACATGCACATCAGGGAAGATACTTTGCTATATCAATTGCCTGCCTCTTTTTAGGGGAGGCCCATTTCACATCTGGAGAACAATGATGCTAAAAACTTTACTTGGACAAGTTATAAATTGTATGCAGATATGACAGCAAAAACTGCTAGGTTCAGGTCTTCTAAGGAGCATGACAATGCAAAGAGAAGAACTGGTAAATCGAGAGTCGCAAAAAATGAAAGGCAGCCATTCTAGATTATAAGGGGGGGAAATCTGAGATCTGTATTCAGGCAATTTATTTACTCCAAACAAAATGTAACAAAATAGCATGTAAGCTTTCAACTTCTCCAGAGAGAAAGAGAAAGTGAGTGGCGGCGGCTGGTGTTATATCTGCATCTAATAAAGTCTAAAGATGGAGTGTGGGAGGTAGCAAACAGTCAGAAAGGCCCATTTTAGGTGCCATGTGGGAATCAAGTTGCACAGCAGCCTCCTGAGTAGGAGAAACACATAATGGCAGAGTGCCCCCCTTCACAGATGGCTTCTGTGCAACTTGATTCCTGCATAGTATCTAACTAAAATGGGCCATATCATGAATGCTTGCCACTTCACACACTCCATCTTAAGACTCTTACTGGATGGCTTGAACATTAGCCAAATCCTCCTCCCTTTCTTTTCCCCCACCCCCTCACTTTTGTTGTCACCTAGCCTGATGAAGAGTTCTGGAGAACTCAAAAGCTTGCATACCATTTTCTGACATTTGGTTGGCTTAATAAAGGTATTGCCCAAATATGATTTTTTGGAATATCTCAAAGATGTTTGACAGTTCTAATTTTTTATTTCCTACTTTCCCTGAAAGAATATACCAAGCTGATTACTTTTTATGTGCTTCCTGTGGCTGCATGGGGATGTTACTGCTATTGTTTATTGTTGTGTATTTTTATAGTATATTTTATTTGTTTTTGTTTTAACATTGTGTAAGTCGCTTGTGGACTTTTGGGCATCAAGCAATTACTACTACTACTACTAACAACAACAACAACAACAGTGCATTGTTTACATTTGTTCTCCAGTTGCACTTTCCTAAAATTCAAATTTCCATGCTATCCCTTTAACAAACCTACCCTTTTAGAGACAGAATGCTATCAACTACTCTGAAACAGACTTCTCTTAATTCAGCTGAATTCTGTCCGTTTTCTTTTCTGTTTTGGAAAAATGTTAGGCCCTTTTCTTCCTTTTGATTAAAATTTCTATTATTTATAAACCACATGGTTCCCTTCCCAAGCCCCAGAATATATATCTATGTGTGTATATATTTAGCTTTCACCTGTTCTCCCCGCCCCCACCTTGCCCCACAACATTTAGTGGTAATGCTGAAATGGACGTCGTTTATTCTAAAATCACTTTCCTGAACAGAACTGGTGTCTCTGGAATTGCTGTCCTCTCCTGGCAGTGGAACATGTTCCATTTTACACAAAGATGCTGAAGAGAGGGAACTCAGCCTGGTTAGGCTGGAGCAAGTCAATCAGGAAGCACACTGTCCCTGAGAAACCTTCAAACAGACTGTAAAAGCTTTCCATTGTCCGAGATCCAGCCTTAAATTCTTCAGTAAATAAGAATTCACCAAACCTAAGGGGGGACAAGAAGACAAAGAGATAATTATTGTATACATTAACTTTAAGTTACATGTCAAGCTAGTTTCAAAACTGTTCTCCAAGAACCAAATTTAATCAAATGTATACTTATGTTTTATGGACAGATTCATTTCTCAGCCATGGTCTGCTGCATTCAGACCATTTTAAGAGGGAGTACTGGGGGCAATTGCCACAGGCCTCACATATAGAAAGGGCCACACCAACATTGGTATTGCTGTGAACTCCTCAGCCACCTGGATCCCACTAATTTGAGCTCCACAAACCTGACATAAAAAATCATGTAACTACACTATGGGTGGTGGTGTCATTATGCCACAACAGCACAAGCAACTTTTCCAACAAGCCTTTTAAGTTGAGACTTATCCCAGTCTGCGCCTGTGTTAGAATTGCTTTTAATATATTTTTTAATATCTTTAACCCTTTTTTAAAAAGTTTTTTAAAGTTTTTTTAATGTTTTTAATGTTTTGTTTTAATGTATTTTGAGGTCTTTTTATGATGTTTTAAAGTGTTTTTAGTGTTTCTGTTTGCCGCCCTGGGCTGCTGCTGGAAAGAAGGGCGGAGTATAAATAAATAAATAAATATAGTTGCAGCAACAGGCAGTGCCAATAGCAATAGCCCAGCCCAACCAACCCATACTCACCCACCTACAGAGTGCTCTGCTCCCTTCACAACCAGATTCTGATCAGCCAGCAGACACAAGCCAGAATGTTTTTTCTGGCTGTGTTTTTAAGCAACCCTGCCCTCTGCTGGCCACACCTCCCTTCCCCACTGCAGACTTCAGACCTTTCAGGACTGCCCACACCCAAGTGTTGTGGCAATCGCTGTCTCTGCTGGAGCCCGCAGCAAAGTCTTTCCATTGGCCACCTGGAAGGCAAAAGAGTTGATCTACAGCTGCAAAAAAACCCAAAGCCCTGAAGCTGATCCTGCAACGTTTTAAGAGTAAAAAAGGGGCGAGTTTGACTAGTATCGTGTGCCCCCATTTTGAGAAAAGAGGAGATGTACTGGAACTGGCACAACAGTAAGTGTGTCTCTATCCTCAGAAAAGAGAGGAAAGAGGAGGACAGTTTTAAGTGGACACTACCAGCAGAGAGAAGAGCGAGAGCAGTTAGAGCTGTTCTCTCTTTCTTTTCTTTGCTGAGAGCACCAAACTGCAGAAGAAAAAGATCATTCTCCCCTACAACTCTCCACAGAATGTTCACCAGTGTTCCCAAGATGCAGGAAATCATTCCTGAACAAGTAATGTAAAGTTGTCAGTGTTATGATAGGGGTGGTAACACCAGGGGAAAAATCCAACATGACATTCTTAACAGGAACTGTTTCTGTACTGGAACTGTACCGTGCTTCTGCATCTCTTTTTCCCTTCTCTTGTCCTTTTTTTTTTTTTAATATCCCTCATTCCAAATAAAGGTTTGTTGGAGTTCATGATGTCTCTTGTGTGGATCTTAAATATAACATTCTTCTGCATTAGTGCTATCAGATTTCCAAAAGATTTTCTGCCATTCTGTGCAGCTTTCAAATGTCATGGAATGTGACTGTAAGCAACAAAGCATGTGCATACATACACAGCAATGTGTACTTTGTGCATGAATTATAAGGTGTGCTGTAGCAGCACATACTAGGCACATGAATTATAGTGGCCTCCAGCAGTATTATTTCTTGGGCCCCATGCGGAGGAATTTTCTTGATATACCTCTCTCTCTATATATATTGCAAGTGAATCCAGTATAATTCTTGTATTTGATTATTAGAGTATTGATTTACTGTTTCTGATGTGAAATACAGATTTTTTTAAAGGATTATATGCATATTTTGTTTTTGTTTTTCCAGTTGAGGGAGAAGGAAATACACTGACAAGGTGCAGCAACAAAGAGGAGACCCTCAAATGAACATTTTCCCCTTGAGCCTTTCAGAGTCTTAAAAAGGGTCTGGCTGCATCTAAATCTGTTGTCCTACTCTGATTGGCTTTAGCTTAACCAATTCACTGAATCTGTATTCATCTGTATTTACCACCATACTGTCCTATTCCTGTCTATCAAAACTAGCTTAAGTAAAAGGTGAAGAAATGCTTCCACAAGGTGCCTAGTCACAAATTTGGACAATAATTCCATACGCAGATGACGGTCTCCACTGCTATGTTTCAGTCCAGGAGCACCTATATCTTTGGTTGTTGTGAGGTATAATGTGGTCATCAGTTTGACTACCAAGTAGAGGTGGAGGTGTTAAGTTGGGTTAGGGGACAGAAGCAAAGCCTGCCCCCCTTCCCTGCCTTAGCTTTCCATGTGCTACTGCTTTAAGTCTTCCCTTCAGCTGGCTGACTTTCAGTATTACATCTGGGCTGGGGAAATAAGTGACAGCCCGTGTGGTGTAGTAGTTAAGGTGTTGGACTAGGACCTGGGAGACCAGGGTTGAAATCCCCACACAGCCATGAAGCTCACTGGGTGACCTTGGGCCAGTCACTGCCTCTCAGCCTCAGAGGAAGGCAATGGTAAAGCACCTCTGAAAATTGCTTACCATTAAAACCCTATTCGTAGGGTCGCCATACGTCGGGATCGACTTGAAGGCAGTCCAACAACAGGGGAAATAAGTCTTAATGCAATGGCGTGTTAGAAAGAAAGGTGGGGAAGGAGGTGGGTTTCACTCCTGTCCCCTACCTGGCCTTTAAAAAAGTTAAAATGCACACTTCCACGCCCTTGCCAAGCCAGCAAATGTGTGTTTAAGAACCATCTGCTTGAAGTAACCACAACAAATTAAATGCCCTTTGTGGGTTTTTTTTTGTTTTTGCAATTTGTCCTGGAATGTATCCAAGAGCAAACTTTCAGATGCTGTTGTAAGTCTTCTTCTCAGGATGAATCTCTTTGCTTGAAATGACACCCCTGATTCCACAGTTTAAAGCAGGCACCAAAAGTATGTCCTTCCTGCCTTAACTTGATGCATGGATATGGAAATTAAATCTTGGCTGATCTTAGACTGGCTTAAGCGTGGATATACTCCATGATGAAAAAAAGTTTATGGAACATACTTGCCAAAGCCAACTTTATGTTAAACTGCAAAATACTACATCAGAAACCCTAAGATAATAAATCAAGATGCAGTTCATAATTGTTGTTTCTTCTGGCTTATCTGGTTTCCTAGCCATGTGGGATTAGAGAGCTCCAACAGCCTCAGGCAGGAGCTTTTGTATTGCTGAGTTTGCAGTCCCATGGAATGCCTTAAAAGAAATGGGGGTGCCACAGCATCTGATTGTCCTGATGTGCAACCTATACACTGGACAGGAGGCTACTGTAAGGACACAATATGGAGAAACTGATTGGTTCCCCATCGGAAAGAGTGTGAGACATGGGTGTATTTTATCACCCTATTTATTTAATCTATACGCAGAACATATACAGAAAGCGGGATTGGACCAAGATGGAGGTGTGAAAATTGGAGGGAGAAATATCAATAATTTAAGATATGCAGACGATGCCATACTACTAGCAGAAACCAGTAATGATTTGAAATGAATGCTGATAAAGTTAAAGAGGAAAGCACAAAAGCTGAACGACAGCTGAACGTCAAAAGGACTAAAGTAATGACAACAGAAGATTTATGTAGCTTTAAAGTTGACAATGAAGACATTGAACTTGTCAAGGATTATCAATACCTCAGCACAGTCATTAACCAAAATGGAAACAATAGTCCAGAAATCAGAAGAAGGCTAGGACTGGGGAGGGCAGCTATGAGTGAACTAGCGTACCTTGAGACAGGAGGTGAGACGACTAGAACGCCGGTGGCGGAAATCCCGCTCCGAAGGTGTCCGGACACAAGTTAGAGCAGCAGTAGCTGCCTACCAAGTGGCAATAAAGGCAGAAAAGAAGGCTTTCTTTACTGCCTCTATTGCATCTGCAGAGTGCTGTCCCAGGAGGCTGTTCCAAGTGGTCCGAAGCCTGGTCGGTCCAGTTGCTCAGGAACCCTTGGAACAGTCAAAAGCTTCCTGTGACATTTTGGCAAAGCACTTCGCTGATAAAATCGAACGCTTACGGAGCTTGATCCCGTGCGCCATGGATACGGTAAATGAACCAGAGTTGGCCAGTTGCATGCCGGTATGTTTGGATCATTTTCAGCCTCTATCTTCTGAGGATGTGGACAAGGTGCTCTCGACTGTAAAGCCTACCACCTGTCTAACTGATCCTTGCCCATCGTGGCTCCTTATGAGCTGCAGAGAGAAGTTGGGTGAGGGGATCAAGGCGGTGGTAAACGCATCCTTGAAGGAGGGTGTGATGCCATCAGCCTTCAAGGAGGCAATTGTAAGGCCCATCTTGAAGAAGCCCTCCTTGGATCCCCAAGTTTTCAATAACTTTCGCCCGATTTCGAATTTACCTTTCTTGGGCAAGGTCATTGAGCGAGTGGTGGCCAATCAGTTGTCGACACACTTGGATGAAACAGATTACTTGGATCCATACCAATCGGGCTTCAGGACTGGTCACGGAACTGAAACAGCCTTGGTCGCTCTGGTGGATGATATGAGGAGGGCATTAGATAGAGGAGAATTCACCTTTCTTGTCCTCCTCGATCTTTCAGCGGCTTTTGATACTGTTGACCACAGTATCCTTTTACATCGCCTGGAGGGACTGGGAATAGGAGGCACTGTATTACAGTGGTTCCGTTCCTTTCTCTCTGATAGGCACCAACAGGTGGCATTGGGGGAGGAGGTTTCAGATCCTTGGCCTCTTAACTGTGGTGTGCCACAGGGTTCTATCCTCTCTCCCATGCTATTTAACATCTATATGAAGCCGCTGGGGACAATCATTAGGAGATTTGGGCTGCAGTGTCACCAATATGCAGATGACACTCAGCTCTATCTCTCGTTTAAATCCTCACCAGAGTTGGCTGTGGAGACCTTGTCCAAGTGCCTGGAGTCCGTGAGTGGATGGATGGGAAGGAACAGGCTGAAACTGAACCCCAACAAGACCGAGGTACTACTTGTGGGGGACAAGAGAAGGTTGGGGAATGTTGACCTGAAGTTCAATGGGGTGAATCTACCCCTTAAGGACCAGGTCCGCAGCCTCGGGGTTGTGCTTGATTCCAAGCTGTCCATGGAGGCTCAGATTTCGGCAGTGAGCCGGGCAGCTTGGTATCAACTTCACCTTATACGTAGGCTGCAACCCTACCTTCCTGCTCATCAGCTCCCACTGGTAGTACATGCCCTGGTCACCTCTCAATTAGATTACTGTAATGCGCTATATGTGGGGTTACCCTTGAAAACGGTCTGGAAACTACAACTTATACAAAATGCGGCGGCTCGACTACTTACAAATAGTCGCCGCCGGGACCACATCACACCAGTGTTGTTCGATCTACACTGGCTCCCAGTTGTTTTCCGGGCCTAATTCAAGGTGTTGGTATTAACCTTTAAATCCCTATACGGTCTCGGCCCAGTTTATCTAAAGGAGCGCCTTCAACGCCACCAATTATACCGCCTGACAAGATCAGCCACACAGGGCCTTCTCTCAGTCCCGCCAACTAAATCAGCTAGGTTGGCGGGAACTAGAGAGAGAGCCTTCTCAGTGGCGGCCCCCACCCTCTGGAACTCTCTCCCACAAGATCTCCGGCTTGCCTCTTCCCTGAATATATTCCGCAAGGCCTTAAAGACCTGGCTCTTTCAACAGGCTTTTGGGATTTTTGGGGAGGGCTGACTTTTTTTTTTTGATTGAAATGCCTCCTACCCTGCAATGTTTTTATCTTAATTTTTATTGTTATATTGTATTTTGTTGTATTGTATTTTATTGTACTTGCCATATGTACGTCGCCTAGAGTGGCCATTGGCCAGATAGGCGACACACAAATTAAATTTATTATTATTATTATTATTATTATTATTATTATTATTATTATTATTATTATTATTATTATTAGAAAAGGTCCTCAAATGCAAAGATGATTCACTGAACACTAAAGTCAGGATCATTCAGACCATGGCATTCCTGATCTCTATGTATGGATGTGAAAGTTGGACAGTGAAAAAAGTGGATAAGAGAAAAAACTCATTTGAAACGTGGTGTTGGAGGAGAGCTTTGCAGATACCATGGACCGCAAAAAAGACCAATAATAGGGTATTAGAACAAATTAAACCAGAACTATCACTAGAAGCTAGAATGATGAAACTGAGGTTATCATACTTTGGACGCATCATGAGAAGACTTGATTCACTAGAAAAGACAATAATGCTGGGAAAAACAAGGGAGTAGAAAAAGAGGAAGGCCAAACAAGAGATGGATGGATTCCATAAAGGAAGCCACAGACCTGAAGTTACAAGATCTGAACAGGGTAGTTCACGACAGATGCTATTGGAGGTCGCTGATTCATAGGGTTGCCATAAGTCTTGGTCAACTTGAAGGCACATAACGCTAACAACCTCTCAATAGTTTGCAATCTGATACCTCTGTTGCCTTGGTTTTGGTTAAAGTGACAATAGGAGTCAAAACTTTAACAAAATAATGTTAATGATCTTTAATAGCTGTGGATGTTTCCTGAATAGGCAATTCACCTTCAGAGGAGGAGACAGAGAAAGCTGTGAACAGGCAGTTTTTGAAGAGGCAGAGGCAGTGAGGGAGAAAGAACTGTGAATTGACTGAAGGTGAAGTACTTTGAGGTGCAGGGTCTCTTCTGAGGGCTCTGGTGTAACATAGTGCTTCTGCTGCCTTGTGGGAGTGCCTGTTTGCTTCCATGTATGCTCGGCTTGTATATTTGTGAATAAAGCAAATATAATGGAGATGCCATAAATCTCTAGTGCTGTCTCATTCAAAGGAAACTAAACCCTGTTACACTACTACTGGAACTCCTCACTGCGCGGAGTGACAAAGTTGTGTTATTGCTTTTTATGCGCATTTTAAAAACATCTGCTGTTTAGGAGTGGGGGAGCCAGATCAGTATCACAGAAGATGTTCGTGCAAATCTTTCCCCTTCTGTTGTGATCCTAATTAAAATAATATCCCTGTTGCTATTTGCACTGGGAGGGAAAGCTTCCATTGGTGCCAATGCAAAATAGCAGCATTTGGGGGATTTTTGTCAGGACTGCAGGAGGGGGGAAGGGTTAAACTCTCCTTCTCCATCTGCTGCATATGCACATTAAATGCAAAACGCTTTTAATGCCACATCTAGTTTGGTCCTTAGGGAGGCGTAACAGTCAGTATTCTTGGTTTCTCTTGCTTCACTGTTGAGAATTCTGTCTGAATACAAAAAGATTTATACCCGCAAGAGGCTTTTGTTGTTATCAGGTATTGGAGGCCATCCTTTTCCCAATCCTGAAGATGTCTGTCCCTGTCCCTGGTTTTTAAGTCAAGGACACAGATAGTCTTTGCCTTCTTTTCTCTTTAATTTGACCTGATAGGGACATGGGTTATTTCAGGCCTTCAGACTTGGGTAGGTGAGCAACCATGCATCTGACCCATCACAGAATCATAGGTTTAGGCACTTTTAGCAATTTCCAGTTCTATGTTAAAGACAGTATTAAAGTAGCTAAATTACAAGTAATAATTCTTGTTCTGTTATTTTCTTGCTATAAATCTTATGAACAGTTTTAATGTCTTATTAGATGGCATGGGCTTGCTTCTATCATAAATCAACAGCACTCACAGACATTTTGATGGAAGGGCTGTATAACTGCATGATTTGTCACATTTACCAATAAGGGAAACTTCATGATGATCAAGTTAAAGTAAGGCATTCATCATCTAGGATGGAATAGATGGGACAGTTGTAGACCTAGAATAAATTCTCAGAGTGTTATTTATGGTAAACTTATAACCCCCTTTCCCCCTCTAACAGAGATGCTCAAAGTGGAAAACAAAACATAAAAACAAAACAACAATTATCCAATCATTAACAAGTAAATACTTAAAATATAATAGCACATCAACACTAAAAGTAGCATTATAAAACCAAGAGAACCAGAGCTGCAATGACTGCTGATATGCTCCCAAGCCAAATTCAAGGTGTCAGTAAAGAAGCAGATCTTGGGACCTGAATATGTGAAGAAGTGTCTCTTCCCCCTGTATTAAGATCATCAGGGAGGCTACTCTAGTTGTGCTGGAGCCAACGGAGATCTGCTATGTGGCAACCTAGAAAAGGGCCTTCTCTGTTGCAGCACCCCACCTATGAAACACCCTCTTCTCTGAGATACAGCTGGCACCAATTTGTTCGAGCTTTCATTGGCAGTCAAAGACCTATTTATTTACTCAGGTATTTACCTATTTAAATACCTTTGTAGGGTGATACTAACCTGGTTGCCATGCTGGTTTTTGCTGTGTTAATCTGTTTTATTTCAGTCAATGTCTTATATTTTAGCTGCCCTGTACAATTTTTATTCATGTGCTTTTACTTATTTTGTGTCCATCCTGGGATTGCTTTGCAATGAAGGAAGAGTTAGAAATACTTTTAAACAAACAAACAAACATACTTAAACACATAATAATTTAAACAAAATCAAAGGCTTATTGAAAAAGATGCTGGTGGAATACAAGCAAAGAGGGAGATGATCTAATCTCTCTGGGCAGGAAGTTGCATATATGGGGCATTGCCCCAGAAAATGCCCTCCCAGGTGCTGCCATCACTTATCTCAAAAGGCAATGACATGTGCAAGAGGTACTTGTCAACTGATCTTAAAATATGAAAATTGTTTTACATTTCCAGAACAGCCAATATTAATTTCTTGGTGGTAGCAGCCCAAAACATTTTATCCTTGACAATGAAGTTGGTATCTGAACTAGCATGGGATGTGTCATTCAAATATGGGAAAGGGTCTCCTGAATTTTAAACTCCTTTGTAACAGGATCTCTATAGTACAAACCGTGTGAACAGTTGCCCATCACCAGCCTCAGAGACATACCTGCCCACCAGGAATAAGATGAAGTAGTAAAAAGCTGTTTCCCAGCTATCTGCCATACCTACAGATTTGTTGCCATAATATTAAAACAATTGTTATTATTAGATTTATATTCCACCTTTCCTGCAAGGAGCTCAAGGTAGTTCTCCTCCTCCAGATGTTATCCTCACAACAACCCTGTGTGGTAGGTTAGGTTGAGAGACTGTGACTGACCAAGATCATCCAGTGAGCTTTGTGACTGAGTGAGGATTTGAACCCTAGTCAACTAGGTCCTAGTCTGGCACTCTAACCACTACACCGCACTGGCTCTCAATGGTTTCAAATGATCAATTTAATGATTAAATAATATATCCCATTACAGAGTTACTACATCTATATTCCATCTATATTGTATATATTTCCTCCAAGGAGCTGAAGCCAGCATGCATGGCTCTTCCCACCTCCATTTTATTCTAACACCCCTGTGAAGTAGTTAGACTGAGAGATAGTGACTAGCCCATGGTCACCCAGCCAGTGTTATGGCTGAGTGGAGATTTGCATCTGGGTTTCCCTGGTCCTAATCTAATACTCTAACCACTATGCTACAGTGTCTCTCTATGCAAAGATTTGCTTGTAAGTTTTGTTGGCTAAAGCCAACAGAGCAGTTTAGTGCCAAAGACAGACTGACAGAGGTAAAGCAGTCATCTGACTAGGGAGTCTACCTGCATTATACTCTTTTTCCCCAAGCAGAAACTAAATGTTCAAGGATGAGACCACATGGCACATGCATCCTCTCTCTCTCTAAAAAAGGCAATTAAACCCTTAAATGTAAAATAGCAATAAATGACAGCATGATCTGTAATAAGACAGTGTGCCAAAAATGATTGTGGCAATATTTGATAATTTACAAATCTCTTTGTAAAACTGAGAAGTTCTGTTAAAGTACTAACTGTTGTGCTCTGTAGATATATTTAGAATTTCCAGTTAGCCTGTATAGGAGCAGGAACACGTAAGCACTGCCAGCCACTCCGTGACATATTCCAGGTCCTTTCTTCAGTAGTCCCTTCTGCCAAGTTAACTCTCCACAGCGGATACAACTATCTAGATATTGGGGCTTCTTAGAAACTAAGTATGCTTTTGCAAACATGTATGCAATGCCTGTGAAAATAGCAATTATTATTATTATTATTATTATTTTATTTATACCCCGCCTTTTGGCTAAAGGCCCTCAAGGCGGCTTACAAAAAACACAAATATAAAATACAATATAAAAATGCATCAATAAAACAATACAAATATAAACAAATATATATAATGTAAGTACCACTGAAGAAACAAATTACAAAACAATTGCTACATAAGGACATATATATTCTTCCCTCCATATTTTTGGGTATAACGTGAAAGTTAGCTGTCTGACAAAAGTGAAAAACATTGTTTATTCCTATTAACAACAGGAAAAAATAAAGACCACCACTGCACAGAAAGATATCTCATTTATGACTAAATGATATAATTCATGGATGGATGGATAGGATGTGATCTGAAGGCATATGAAGAACTAAGCAGGTCTAGCCAATGACTACTTAAGAGCCACATGATTCTTTGACAGAAAAAAGGCAGAATATAAATATAAGAAAATAATAAAAATAAAATGAAATCCACTCAAAATTCTCAGCTACCCTCACAAAATCCCTCTGCTCCCTTACCTGATTCCCTGTTGACTACTGCAATAAACAACATTGTTAAGATGCCTCCCTGCAATCTAAATTATTTACAGGAAAAAAGTGAAGTGATAAGAATGGGAATGAATATAAGATAGCAGAGATCAGAGGATGATAGAAGTGATTAGCAGTGGGCTTTTCAAACAAAAATATTTGAGGGGAGACTTTGTGTTAGTTGGGATCTAAAGAATTAATATTTTAGTCCGTGTTGCTTAAATTGCTGCAAATCACTAGAAGTGTAGTAGTTTGGGTTGTCAGGTCAGAAACATCTCAAACCTTGAGATTTCAGGGGCGGGCCCTAGTGATGTAATGAGGTGGGCCCTAGAGATGTCACAGGGGTGGGCCTGATTGGTTTCATTATGCATGATACATTCAACCACAGTTGCTTGGAGCATATAATTCAAACAAAAACATTTCTGTGATTGGAAATTAAGATAGAAATTTTAGCTACAAGATGGAGCCTGGGTAGGGAACATTTAATCTAGCCAATTTGCTTCTGGCAAAAAGGGTTTAAGTGCCCTCAGGCCAGGCCAGTCACAAAAAGGCCATTGTAGGAAGGAAGGAGCCTAGTGTTGTGGAGATGTTAGATGGGAGCACTCAGGAGAAGATAGATGGATGCCCCCAAAGAGCTGCAATTCTAAACACACTTACTAAGGGACTAAGCCCCATATAACTCAATAGGACTTACTTCTGAGTAGATATGGTTTGGATTGTGAAGTTGGTAAAGATTGACTAGGGATCCTCTGCAAAGATATCCAAGCAGGATTCACAACCCCCTGCCTGGAATGCCCTGCCCCTACCTTTTAACATGGCTGCTCGAAATTTCTTTACAGATTTGACCCTTCACTTCAGAAAGAGGTCTGAGAAATGAGTAAGAAGATTCTCTACCCTTTTCCATCTACCCTGTTGGCTGCTATAAACTCACTTTGACAGCCAATCCAATTCCAGTAAGTAATAATTGACAGAGAGAAAACACACATGGTTTGGTCTACCTTCACAGGCAGCAGCTTGGGAACAACAGCAATTGCAGCCACACTGCCCAGTATGTGAATTCTCTTTTACCACTACTGGGCAAGAAACAAACCATCATGCAAACAACAAGGTGCATCATCAATGGGTTTAACGGAGTTGAGCAGAGCACATGGAACCACTGTTGTTGCTTCTATGGATGAAAGGGAGTGAGGTTAAAGGTAAATGAAATGCAAATAGAAAAACAAAAACAAAAAACACTGATGATGTCCTGAATGCAATACCATACCAACCACAATAAGATTCCTAGGAGTAAGGCAGAAAACTCAGCATCCAACAACCAGTTAAGATTCCTAAACAAAAACCAAAACTAAAAAAATCCTAGCAGCCAGTCAGCCAAGGTCACAGAAATCCCTATGCAGCACAATCTGACCTAGGGTCTGCAGTTTCTGCAGAATGCTGCGGCACAATTGCTGACATGAGTGAGACCCTATCAGCACATAATCTCTCTGCTCTGAAATCTGCACTGGTTGCTGATTTGCTACCAGGTCAAATTCAAGGTGTGCTTTCTATGTTACGGGTGCCATATAGTGCTTGTTCTGCTCTTGTAAGAAATCGATCCTTTGTGGCAGCACCTATGCTTTGGAACTCCATGCCTATTGACATTAGGCAGATACCTTCATTGTACTCTTTTCAGCACCTGCTAAAAACATTTTTGTTTAGCCTACCCAGGCATATAGAAGCTATTGTGTCTTTTATCTGTTTTTAACTCATTGGTTTTATTATTTTGAATGTTTTTGAATACCTGTCTAACTATTTTTTGCCAATAAGTTTACTGTTTTAATTCCTTCTGTGAACTGCTTTGAGATTTTTTTTTTACAATAAAGTGGTATATAAATGTTGTAAATAAAATACATAAATAAATTTTAGAGTCACTGTGGGCCTTGGGCCTCTTTCCATTTTGGGAAACAAAGGAATCTGCCCTATACTGAATCAGGCCATTTGTTGCCATCTTGCTGAGTACTGATTAAATGGACTAGCATTGGTTCTCCAAGATTCCAGGCAATAGTCTTTTCTAGAAATTGAATTTTGGACCTTTGCATGCAACGCATGTGCCCTACCATTGAATTACAACCCTTCCCTTCTGTAAAAAAGTATCTTTTAAAATTGTTCTTTTCAATTCACTAATGGATGCACATCACACCTAGGGCAAATCCACACCATTCATTTATAGCACATTCAACACACATTTGAAGCACAGGAATCACACCATAGAATCATGGGAACTGTAGTTTAAGAGTGGTGGGAATTATAACTGTGAGGGGGAAACTACACTTCCCAGGATTCTTTAGGGAAAGTCATGTGCTTTAAATATGAGGTGGATGTGCTTTGAACTTATTGTGTGGATCTACTTAATAAACTTTGCCTACATGTATATAGTTTTAATTACTTTTTAAAAATGGAAATGAGCTATAAAGTTTACTGGGTGACCATGGGCTACTCACCATCTCTCAGCCTAATCTGTCCCTCAGGATGAAAACAACAGAGGGGAACTATGACCAACCCAAGAAAGAAGGGCACACTTAAATTTTTGAGGAAAAATAATGATGTACAACCATAGTGTGAAATCACATACTTATCAGGACATAGTATGAAAAAATGTTTATATAAGCATGACTATCAATATGTTTATTATTTATACAACCTGTAAAGATATTGATAGTGCAATCCTATGCATGTTTACTCAGAAGCAAGTACCAATGAATTCAATGGAGCTTACTTAGACAGGGAAGCATGCACAGGACTGCAATTCAGTGATAAGGAACTTCACTCACTCAATCCAAAATTCAGAATCATGCCACTTTAAGCTGTTTTGCAACTGTTTATACTTGTTTTTATGGTTATTGGATTTTAAAGGGATTTATTTCTTATTGTGAGCTGCCTTGGTTTCCAGTTGGCAACCCTACCTCACAGGAAATGCTCCATATATATACGAACACTGGAGATGTAAAAATACATACACCCCATATTATAGTTTATTGTCAAAGCCAGTTGGTCATTGCAGAACATTTTTTAAAAATATATATAATCCCTATTAGTTTCCTACAAAATAAAAACAGTGACACCTAAATAAGCCCTGCCTAATTGCTTTAAAAAATAGGATTGGAGAGGAAGAGAGAGATTTACAATGCAAACACAATTCTTTGCTATGTTCACTCAAAAGTCCCATTAATTTACAGCACAATCTTAACCATGTTACTCAGAAATAAGTCCTATTGAATTCAAGGGGGTTTACTCCTGGTATGTGGGATTAGTATTGCAGCTTTACTTCCAGAAAAGAATAGGATTAAACTTTCATACTGGGAAGTTTTTCAAAACACTGCCCCCTTAATGGCCCAGGAAAATTTAAACTTGTTTGACTCCTGCACACAAGAGAGAAAAACACTGAAAGCTATATTTTTGAGCTCAATTTATGAGATTTTTAGATAAGCAGGAAGAAAAAACAGTTTTTTGACCTTGCAATGAGATCTAGCTACTGCCTTGTCAATCACAACCTTGACTTCACTTATTGGCTGTAAACCTGAAAGAAGGGGGTTACAGCAGCCAGCTATGAACTCATTTTACAGAAGTTGCGAGGGAGGTGCAGCTGACGTTTTGGTGTATATCTTGTGAACCAGACCATCTAGAAACTTAATTATTTTTTTAAAGGAAAGCTGAGTGTCTGGAGATTAAGATTATTTACTTGGAGGCCCAGAGAGGACCCAAAAAATCCGGAGCCTCCGAGCGACAACCTGAGACCTGGCAACCCTAGTAGCAGTGCAGGATTAATGTGTGAAATAAATGTACTATGCCACAGGCCAGTATTGGGAGGCTGACTACTAGCTTATAAACCTGAAAGACACTCCACTCCAGCATTGCCTATTTGATTTTTAAAATGGCTTCAGTTTGGTTCACTTTGCAAAGTAGCTGATACAAAAAGCAAGTGAAAGATTTAAATTTGTCACCTCAACTAAAAGAACATGACCTTTGGCAATCCAATCAATGTTATCCAGAAATAATTGTGATGGTTTAGCCCTCAGGAGAGGAGCTTATTGTTCAAATCTAGATCTATTCAAATTAGGTGAAGAGTGAATACTGCCACCTATCTTTACAAAAGAAAATCCCATCACCCTGACCACGCAACTCATACTAGGTATGGAAACTGAGGAATGACAACTTCTAGATCCAATCAATGTTCAATTCTCCTTTGAGACTTTTGTCCAGAAAGGCGTTAACTCCTAGAGCCATTTTTTGTTCTGAGTTCTAATCACCCAGTTCCACCCTGCTGAATATCACTCTGCCTGAAGTCACTTGCTGAGTATCACTTAACCAGCCAGAACCCAGGTTCTGACTTTCCTGCTTTTCCATCACTATCTGCAGCTGCTTCAAAAGCCCTTTTGAGGGCTCCACTGTTTTTCCTGCTTTCTGCCTAGATCTTTGTGCACTCAAGCAGAGATCAAAGAAGCCCTTTTCAGGCCGTGCCCGCTGCCTTTGCTCTTTTCCTGCCTGACACAGGAGTTTCAGTGCATCTTCAGGATTATCTGCCAGAGCTAGGAAAGGTGTATTTTGCTAATTATAGTGTCTTCTGGAGGCCCTTTCCCTACAAATTGTAGCCTCCACATCTGCTCCTACAGCCTATCTTTGACTGTGTGTGTGACTGTGTTTCAGAGGCCATCCTCTGGTCCTCCTTGCCCAGCTGCGCATGACTGAGGCCTATTCTGCAAAACGAGCCCAGAGAGAGAGAGAAGGGGCAGGCTAGCATGCCTTCCTCAGTTGTGCTGAATTCACCCCCCCCATCTCCTTTTATGCCTTGTGTGCTTGCTCTTTCATGTGTGTATGTTGAATATGTGTGTTGGGTTAGGTTAGTTATGGATAAGATTAATTAATTATCTCACACTACAGAAATGCACATTGTTACCAAGCTATCTCATTTATGTTAACAGATATGTATTATTACTCAGCTATTCCCCATTTTTTAAATTTTTTATTTATTTATTAAATGTATTAGTCGCCCATCTGGCTGGTTGTCCAGCCACTCTGGACGACATACAAGATAAAAAAACAATACATTAAAACGTTAAAATTTAAAACCATAACAGTAAAAACCTAACCCACCCCAAAAGCCTGCCTGAAGAGCCAGGTCTTCAAGGCCCGGCAGAAGCTCATCATGAAGTGTTAAATGCACTTCCAGGATAAGATCGCATGCATTCGCCGGGACTTAGACTCCAATATTATGGCAGTGGGATCTAATGAAGCATCCAGAACACGGTCTTGTCCTTGTTTATTGGATGAGTTTCAGTCTGTACAGCTTGAGGATGTTGACAAGATCCTTGGACTGGTGCGGGCAACCACATCTGTGCTGGACCCTTGCCCCTCTTGGTTGGTGAAAGCTGGCAGGACCGGAACCGCTGGCTGGGCCAAGGAGATAATAAACGCCTCTCTGAGAGAGGGAGTGGTCCCTGACTGCCTGAAAGAGGCGGTTGTGAGACCGCTCCTGAAGAAACCCTCTTTGGACCCAGATAACCTGAACAACTATAGACCTGTGGCGAATGTTCCGTTCCTGGGCAAGGTGCTAGAACGGGTGGTTGCCGGCCAGCTCCAGGGGCTCTTGGATGACACTGATTATCTTGATCCATTTCAATCCGGTTTCAGGCCCGGTTTTGGCACCGAAACAGCCTTGGTCGCCCTGTATGATGACCTTTGTCGGGAGAGGGACAGGGGGAGTGTGACTCTGTTGATTCTCCTTGATCTCACAGCTGCTTTTGATACCATCGACCATGGTATCCTTCTGGGAAGACTCATGGAGTTGGGAGTTGGGGGTACTGCTTGGCAGTGGCTCCGCTCCTACTTGGTGGGTCGCCACCAGAAGGTAGTGCTTGGGGAACATTGCTCGATGCCCTGGACTCTCCATTGTGGAGTCCCGCAGGGATCGGTACTGTCCCCCATGCTTTTCAACATCTACATGAAGCCGCTGGGTGCGGTCATCAGGAGTTTTGGGGTGCGTTGCCATCAGTACGCTGATGACACACAGCTCTATTTCTCCTTTTCATCCTCTTCAGGTGAGGCTGTTAACGTGCTAAACCGCTGTCTGGCTGCGATAATGGACTGGATGGGAGCTAACAGACTGAAGCTCAATCCTGACAAGACCGAGACGCTGTTGGTGAGTGCCTTCTCTGCCCAGATGGAGGATGTTCATCCTGTTCTTGATGGGGTTACACTCCCCTTGAAGGAACAGGTGCGTAGCTTGGGGGTTCTTTTTGATCCTTCCTTGTCACTTGAGGCCCAGGTGGCCTTGGTGGCACGGAATGCTTTCTACCATCTTCGCCTGGTAGCCCAGCTACGTCCTATCTGGACAGTGACGACCTCGCCTCAGTTGTTCATGCTCTGGTAACTTCTAGACTGGACTACTGCAATGCGCTCTACGTTGGGCTGCCCTTGAAGACTGTTCGGAAACTACAACTAGTCCAGAATGCAGCGGCCAGATTGCTGACGTGGACCAGAAGGTCCGCTCATATAACACCTGTTCTGGCCCGTCTGCACTGGCTTTCTGTTTGTTTCTGGGCTAGATTCAAAGTGCTGGTTTTGACCTATAAAGCCCTACACGGCATGGGACCGCAATACCTGGTGGACCGCCTCTCCCAATATGAACCTGCCCGGACACTGCGCTCAACATCTAAGGCCCTCCTCCGAGTGCCATCCCATCGAGAAGCTCGGAGGGTGGTGACTAGAACCAGGGCCTTTTCTGTGGTGGCCCCCGAACTGTGGAACAGCCTCCTCGATGAGGTGCGCCTGGCGCCGACGCTACTATCTTTTTGGCGCCAGGTGAAAACCTTTTTATACTCCCAGGGATTTTAAAGTGTATTTTAATAGCATTTTCATCATTATTTGTATTTTGGATGTTGTTTGGTTCTTTTATTGTTTGTTTGCTTTGTTTTCTTGATTTATTGTATTTATTGTATTTATACATTGCTTGTTTTTTTTATCTTTTTGTACACCGCCCAGAGAGCCTTCGGGCTTAGGGCGGTATATAAATTAAATTAAATAAATAATAAATAATAATAAATGATATATTTTGATTCTGTGCATGTATGCTCATTAAATATCCTTTTTTGAGGCCTGTGTGAGTCTAAGTTACTGAGTAAATCTTTCAAGATGCATTATTGCCAGTGTTTAAAAATCCTAATTCACAAGACTCCTAGAACGTGTGTATGTGAAACGTGTCTACAGAGGAGTCTTGCTAACACCAGCGTTACATTCTGACCTGCATTACCATATATAGAGGTAGGGATGCTGGGAGAAACTGAATGGGAGCACTCGCAAAAGTGAATGATCCTAAGTGCTTCTTCATGAGTAGGTTTGAGTCCCAGAAGAGCCAGGATGCACTGTGCATCAATTTCCATCAGAGAGAAGGCCCTGAAAGGGAAGCTTTGGATTTCTGTAACACAAGCAAATTGTCATATGAACAAACTAAGCTGTGATGCATTCAGATTTTTATAGCAAAGATACCACTAAGTATTTTGAGAGCTCCCTCCATTGCCTGATCTTCCAGTCACTTCAGTATTAATCAAAATATTTAAGGTAAGAACATAACAGTAAAAAAGTGACAGCCTCACATTAAATGTTAACATAAAATCTGGCCTGTTTTCTCAGCAAAATGGCACTGTGTGAAATGATGTTCTAAAGACTAATTTCTGGCATCTACTTCACAGCATCTACATTGAGAAGAACCTGGAGCTCCATGACACCAGTGTACAAGCTCATTCTCCCGTTCAATCATCTCTCCTAGTTCTGGAGGCCAGTTGCAATTCTGTTCTTGATCCATAAGGAAGTCAACACTCTGCCATACTAGTTCCTGATCAGCAGGTGGAATATATTCATAATAGGAAAGCAGCATCTGTAGGATAGATGAAAGTCCATGAGCAGCTCCTGTGAAAAACAGAAATAGTTAAAAAGTAAGGAGTGCACTCAATATTCACAGGCTTTAGCCTTTTGAAGGAAACCTGCTATTGGGTGGGTAAAGTTCCACTCAAAGGCAAGGCATCCCTTGGAAAAGAAAAGACACTTTTTGTGCCAGACAAGAAACAGTATGCTCCTTTCCCCTTGTTTGACAAATACTTTGCACAAGAGAAGGGAATGGATGTGGATCACCATTGCAGATCATCTCCTTTAAGTGGCAAGTGATATGTAGTCCAATCTTTATCCTTCTGTCCTCTTCTGGAAAAGTGCTTTCCAAGGGAGGGAAGGGGATTGCTCAGTGCACTCTCAGCCAATCA
Organism: Rhineura floridana; assembly: GCF_030035675.1. Classification (NCBI taxonomy): domain Eukaryota; kingdom Metazoa; phylum Chordata; class Lepidosauria; order Squamata; family Rhineuridae; genus Rhineura; species Rhineura floridana. The sequence goes on along the minus strand of NC_084484.1, from coordinate 89,199,261 downwards.
GAGTAGGACACAGATTTAGGCTGTAAGCACACTAGATGCCTACAGCAAAGCATTTCCATTGGCCACACCATTGGTTGATCTGCTGATCAGTTGTGAAATCTGTTTGAAGCTGATTTTTTAAAAAATGAACTCAAGTTGATCCTGCCAGGTTTTACAGTAAAAAGGGGTGGGGTTTGACTAGCATTGTGTGCCACTGTTTTCAGAAGAGAGAGGTGCAGATACACTGGAACCGTTAGAACAGTGAATGTGTTTCCCTCTTAGTCCTACCCAGAGCTTGGAAAAGTTACTTTTTTGAACCAGAACTCCCATCAGCCCAATCCAGTGGCCATGCTGGCTGGGGCTGATGGGAGTTGTAGTTTAAAAAAGTAACTTTTCCAAGCTCTGGACCATTCTGTAAAGGTGGCATTAAGCTTTACATAATGCCACTTGTTTGTGCTCAGCACTAAAGACAGTATTTCCGCTTGCTTATGTATCCATTTTTATGCAAACTTTCTCAGTATATCTGTCAGGACCAAATTCCTCACTTCAATGTTTCTAGACTTGATTATCCTAGTGTATCATCTTCACACATTCCTTATATAGACCATTTCATGGTCTAGTTTATTGTTCTGACTCCATAGTATAAAATAGTTCTTAGTTTATCCATCTGATCACTTGTCAGTTGGAGAAAACAAAGGCTGTACATTTTGTCCATACATATTAGTAGTCTGTATATTATATTTCTGGGGTGCACTGATCTGATATCTCACAGTGCAATCCTCTGCATTTCTCCTCTGAAGCAAGTCCTATTAAGTTCAATGGGACTTACTCACAGGTATGTATATAAAGGATTGCAGCCCTACTTCTAGATCCTGTTTCATTCCAGTGCAATAGAAATATGATAATAAATCAGTTGGAACACACCTAGAAACATTAACGTCTCTGCTCACCAAGGTATTCTGTTCCATAGTAAGAGTACATGAGTGGAACTGGTTTTCTTTTCCTCAGTGCATACTGCTTCCCAGATTCTAACATTGCCTGACAAATTGACTTAATTTGTGCTGGAGTCAACACCTAAAGAGGAAAAAAAAGTCATCAGAAGCAGTAGGCCTTTATAATAATTTCTAACATTTTTTTCCTCAGGTATCCTATAGAAGGTAAATGATCCCAAATCCAGCATGGCCAATGGCCAGAGGATGATGGGAGTTTTAGTCCAATAACATCTGGTGAGCCACAGCTTCCCAATCTCTGTTATATAGGCAGGTCTACATATTACATTGGGATCTTTCTGTGTGACATGGTTGCTCTCACCAAACTGTTTTATAAAAACTATTGAACTGCTCAACAGCTGAAGATTCAGTATGAACATGCTTATGTTGACATCTGTCTTTGGCTCCTGTGTGAGGCTTAATCCACAGTAAACTTTACAAACACCTTCCTAACTGACTGTCAAGCAACATTCCATGTGTGAACCTTCCCCTTCAAGTTCATGCACCCTTTATGAAAGCTGGATGGATGAATATTCATCAATGACTGGCCAGGCTCTAATCTTATATGGTGAACTACTTTTTAATTTGCCTTTTCTGTGCACTTTTTAAAAACTTGCAGTTTGAATACTATTATCTGGCTTCTTTCTGAGGGCCCCCCTGCCATGTTCAGCACATTACAGTATAAATATCTGCTGTGACAATTACTCCAAGTTTGCCTAGTCATTCATAGGCATTTTGTAATTCATAGCATAGGGTTTTTATGGGTATAGCAGAAGCTTGCATAGCATAGTACCTTTATGTTTAAAGGTCTAACAGGAGTGTGATAAAAGGGGAAGACAAATGCTTGAAAATGCTGCATGTGGAAATTATTTATGACAAGAAAAGGATGATTACAGAAAATGAGGATAGAGTTGGAGGTGCACTTAGTAGCATGGATCCACTTATTTTTTTAAGGTGTATGATATGGCATCAGTATATTTCATCACATGATGTCACATGAAGATGTCACAACACATATGAGAATAACTTTGGGGGGCATGGTGCCTCTGCCTAACATCATATGATAATGCTTGAAGTCTTGTTTCACCTGTTATGAAGTGATACAACTTTATATATATATATATGTACACACACACACACATTGGTCCAGCAAGGAATTCAACCCGAGCTTGAATTCAAGGATTTGATGAATATTAAACAGTCAGAAATTCTTTTATCTTAGTTCTATTTGGGGTTGTATGCCCTGCTATTATCCCAGCAGGCAAGGAAGCAAGCAATTATAGCCTTAAGTTAATCAATATATATTCAGCATGTATTTGTTAGTTAGCCTAAAGGATTGTATTCCCCTTTAGAGCCCCAGCATCCTTGGGTATGCCAGATCACCTCATAGCCACCTGGGATCTTATCTAGGTGTTCTAATGAGGATATGATGGCTTGCCCAGTATGATGCTGGGAAAGCACCTCATTGCCTTGAGACATGAAAGGAGCATCGTTAGGGGAAGGTACCTTGTTAACTCAAGACATTAAAGGAAGCTGATAGGCATAGAGTCAAGGGTATTGCTTGGCATAAACAGGTGGATGAGTCAAGGGACGGTCAATGATAGGGCAGTAGCTGCTCGTTAGCCACAGGTGGACGAGTCAAGGGATGGTCAATGGCCCGATAGTGCAGCAGCATCTTGTTAGCAAAGATAGAGAAGATATGGTAGACATATAGTTTGCCAAGGAAGGATGCCAGGGTACTTCCAGTGAAGATAATATAGTTTTCTAGCAATTAGTCTGCTTTTGAAGGTGTCCTGTGATAAAGTCAGAATAGCCACTTATAGGCAACAGGTACCATGATATGTTATTTTGATGTTTATATGCTCATTAATCATTTATGTAATCCTAATAGTTGTATGCCAATTTTTATGCTATAAAAGTGTTTCTTGTGCCCAGTATGGGTGTTCAGTCTGACCCAGCTACTGCAGAGCTGTGGGACTGTTCCACTTTTATTGGGATACTTGGCTGTATGCTTGTAAGTTACTCAATAAATTTTAACTCTTTGTAAGCAAATCTCTTGTCTGCATCTCATCTTTGGTAACCCAAAAACAACCTGAAGTGTTACAGGGGTTTTCCCCCTTTCCTTTTTTCTTTTTTCCTTTTCTCTTTTTAAATTGAATTTGTACTAATTGGATCTTCATGTAATTGTAATGTTGAAATAATGAAATAAAAGAAATTTTATTTCCTTTATTAATAAACAAACAAACAGAGTTCTGTCCTCTGTACATTTGTAATGCCCAGGGCTGAACATATGCATTCTATTTAAGTCCAAAGAAGCAAAATAAATGGGCTGCAAGATAAAACCTGCTCTGTTCCACCCAACTAATTTTAGCCACCATCTGAATAGTGTCCCTGGATTCACTCTGTCATTTTCACATATATGAAGCATTCAGAGCCAGTGCCAGACATCAAGGAGATCTCAGCACGGAGCCACTGATGACCCCCTTACCATCTCCCCCATGTGGCTGCACAGTATTTTTTTTTCTGCGGCTGCTGTTGCCACAGTGGTGCAAGCAACGCAACTCACAACCTTCCCCACTAGGCCAGCAGGTATTGTTTCAGTGCAGGATGGACACTGGTGCCACTTTGGAATGGAAACCAAGCTTGGCTTCCATCTGTGGTGGCTGTCCATCTTAATTTACCCAAATGCATTGCCCTGGCCTATCAATCCCATTCAAAAGCAGCAGTACCTCCCATTCATCAATAAAATGCCACTCAGGATACCAATGGGGAGGATGGTAAGTAGTGGCAAGCTAGGTCAGGCTGGTGAGAGGCCCTTCAGAATCCTTGGCCAGTACCCAACCTGGCTCACTGCTGGTGCTCAGCCTGGAAGTAATGGTTACCTTTTACATCCATGACATTGTTGTGATGCGGGCTAAATTTAATTCCTGCCCTCACACTAATTGCTCTGGTCTCTGGAAAGGAGTTCACAAGGAGGAATGCAAGTGTGTCAGTGCACAGATGCATTTTAGTGCTGGGATCCCTCTGCTTGCCCTTCATAATTAGTATTTTGCTACTGAATAATAATTGGTGATGTATATATTTATGTAGTTTAATCATAATCAAGATTAGGGTTTTTTCCAGTCTCATTGTCTCATGTCAAAATATGATACTTGTCCCATACTCTCACTTACTGAAGATCTGAATTTATAAAATCCTTAAGGCTTAAAGAAACAAAACAAAACAAAACAAAACAAAACAAGGATTAGCCACGTTCCAGAGAAGAATACATTACTAACTGAAGAAACTGTGTGTTAAGTCCTGGAGTAATTTGGACCAATAAACGTTTTAAAGCAATAAATGTCATGTTGACTTTACCTATGTTGTGAATAACCTTTTCTGTGTACATAGGCCTCTTGCTAACACTCAGATTCCTGTATAGGCAGAGAGCAGAAGTAACGTATGGTATTACTTAGATGTTGAAGGGGTGGGTTCGAACCACCCCTAGCTTTTTGTAACATCTTGCCTGATTTATTTAGAAAGATCTATATCTTATTATTTATTTATTTATTATTTGTTTTATATCCCGTCGTTCATCCAGCAGCAGCCCAGGGCGGCAAACAAAAGCACTAAAACCACTTTAAAACATCATAAAACAGACTTTGAAATACATTAAAACAAAACATCTTTAAAAACATTTTTTTAAAAAAGCTTTCAAGACATCATCTTTCTAAAGAGTTCTGGAGAACTTGAAAGCTTGCCACACTTTTGTAATATTTTGATTGATCCAAATAAAGGTATTTCCCCCAATTGTGGATTTTGGAGTTTCATACATATTGCCTTAAAAAGAACCCATAAGCTATGAGGGCTTAAAACTGCTGGATGAATAATTAACAAGATAAATTTCAAATGAGCTCTGTAGAACATAATGGTTTTATTAAAACCAGTGATCAGCAGAGGGAGCTTTTGTAGTAATTGCAGTGCGTGCAAAGAATGCCATAAAGTAAAGAGCATAGTTTGTATTCAACAGGCTAACTTACTCCAGCATACAATGGGGCTTGGCCCACAGGCTTCTAGCACTGTGCTGCACTGCAGCACAGCAAAGACCAAGCCTGGAGTACCATCAAGTCATATTTTTTCAGATGGAGCGTGTACAGTGATTTCATCTAAGACTTTGTCATAGAATGTGATGTACTGTTTTTCTGTTTCTGAATTTTGCCAGGGATCTCCAGCAGCAAGGATTTAACAAGCGTGCTAGCTGCTTTTAATGATTCAGGACAAATCTTTTAGCATGTTCATTCCTTCCATTAAGACACACAAAATGATTCTCCAACTGAAACCTACACACTTCCATTTTAAAAGATCTATTTGAGGGTTTGGTAGGCAGATGCCAAAAAGGCAAAACACAGAATAAACTACTTTTACAAAAAAACAAAACAAAAAACAAGGCTGATATACTGTTGCTATGACCACTTCACAGCCAATATACCTGTCATGTTATAGAAATGCCAGATTACAAGAAGCAGGGCATTTGACACTTTGATTTTGACCCTAGTGTTTGAGCTGATTGAGAAGTTGTGTTTCTCTGAACATCTCTGCCCTATTTCTAACGCAAATTGGTAATGTAATTAACACAGTAAATGTACTCACTGCCTTGTGGTTTGCTGCATCAGCACAGAAATGCTTACTGTGGGATGCACCAACAAATAAGCCAGCCAGTGCAATGCCATGAAATATAAGGTTAGTGTCAAAAAGACCACACTAACCACAAATAATTACCTTCTGCTCCCTTCCCCAATTCCTTTGTTAATTCAAAGCACACATACCCATTCAATTACGGCTTCTTTGTGGTAATTATTAGAGCTGTGCACAGCCCCCCTACCTGCCCTGTGGCTCCAATACGGAGGGGGGTCCTCTGGCCAACCCACCCTGGGTTGACCTCAAGACCACCGCCCTGCCCCACCTCAAATTTGCTCCCGGATAAGCTTGGCGGTAGGGCTACTGTTTAATTAAGAGTTTTAAAACTCAAATTAAACACATAGCAGGAAGAGAGGCAGGGAAATGACACCTTGCGTCTCCTCCTGCGTCCCATGACTGAGAGGGGGTCAATTCTTCAGGGTGTGGCAATACCTTCCACCCAGATCAATGCCTTAGAGGAGGCATTGACTGGGGGGGAGGCACTGCAGCACCCTGCAGAATTGCCACCCCACTGAACAGCTGATCGAGAGAGGGGGGCAGGCAGGAAGCTAAGCCTACATTCTCCCAGAAGACACAGCTAGGGATCTGAGGCAGGTCTTGGTCTTCTTTTCTCACCTTGCCTGCCTCTTCTTCCTTGTCCTGTGCCCTGTCCCCTGACAGCCATGGATTACTCTGGGTCATCCAACCTGCAGCAATCCATGGCTGTTTGAACCTGACTTGGCTGAGGCCCAAATGCCTCCAAAGAGGCCCGATTTGGTCAGGCCTCAGCTGAACATAGAGAACAACCCTAGTAATTATTATCAGACCATTCATTACAGCAGAATTCTACACTACACAAGCACAGTAAGACCTCTATTCCAGTAGCAATAGCAGTTAAGCAAGTTCAGATGTTTCAGGATCAGGATATGCACTACCACTGCTTATTTTAGAAGTCATAGCATCAGATAGGTCTCCGGTTTTGGGGGGTCCTCTCTGGGTCTCTGGGTGAGTCATCTTAATCTATGGACACTTAGTTTTAATTGATTTTTTAAAAATTAAGTTTCTAGGTGGTCTGATTCAAAAGATATAAACCAAAATGTCAGCCCCCACAATTTCTGTTAGTACTGGCTGTTAGTCCTTGCCCTTTCAAGTTTTTAGCCAATAAGTGAAGTTAGGGTTGTGACTGACAAGATTTGTTGACCCCCAGGCAATAGCTAAACCCCATTTCAAGTTCTGAGAACAGTTTCCTTTTCCTGGTTGTCTCACATTTATTTCTTTATTTAATACATTTGTATTAATGCAAAAAGCTCTCTGGGCGGTTTACAACAATTAAAAACATTAAAAACACATTTTTAAAAAGCAATTTAAAAACACATGCTAAAATGCCTGGGAGAAGAGGAAAGTCTTGACCTGGTGCTGAAAAGATAACAGTGTTGGCACCAGGCGCACCTCGTCAGGGAGATCATTCCATAATTTGGGGGCCACCACTGAGAAGGCCCTCTCCCTCATTGCCAGCCTCCCAGCTTCCCTCCGAGTGGGCACCTAGAGGAGGGCCTTGGATGTTGAGTGTAGTGTATGGATGGGTTCGTGTCGGGAGAGGCATTCCATCAGGTATTGTGGTCCTAAGCTGTGTAAGGCTTTATAGGTTAAAACGAGCACCTTGAATCGAGCTCGGAAACATACAGGCAGCCAATGCAAGCAGGATTCACATCAGGATTTCAGTAGCTTTCAGCAGGATAAAGAGTACTTTTTTATTCAGGATTGAGACTTGCTTATGAGTAAACATGCATAGGATTGCACTACAACAGAAGGTCACAGCAGGATCTTGGTAGGCATACACAGTAAACAATTCTTAATAATTATAATAAAAGTATACAGTTTTTTAAATTACTTGAAAATTATACATTTTATCTTTCAAATAATTTTTGAACAGAAATTTTAAAAAGTGTATATGCTGTAGTGTTATACTTTTCTAATTAAGGAGTCAAACAAGTTTAAATTGTACTGGACTGTTTATTTGTCTTATTGGGAAGGTTTTGAAAACCTTCCCAGTATGAAGCTTTTCTTGGAGTAAAGCTGCAAGGCTAATTCCATATACCTGGAAGTTAACCCCACTGAATTCAGAAGGACTTACGTTTAAGTAGACATGGTTAGGATTGTGCTGAAAATCAGTAGGACTTTTGAGTGAACATAGAAAAGCATTATGTTGCAAATCTCTCTCTCTCTCTCTCTCTCTCTCTCTCCCTCCAATCTTCCCCCCCCCAAAAAAACCCAGTTAGGCAGGGCTTGCTTAGATGTCAAAAATGTTCTGTAATGGCCAACTGGTTTTGACAATAAACTGTTATATGGGATGTATGTATTTTTACATCTGCAGTGTGTGTGTGTGTATATGGAATATTTCCAACAACCCTGTGAGGTAGGGTTGGAAACCAAAGCAGTTCACAAGAAATAAATCCATTTAAAATCCAATAACCATAAAGAAATATAAAACAGTTGCAAAACAGCTTAAAGTGGTATATTCTGAATTTTGGATAGGGTGACTGAAGTTCCTTATCACTGAATTGCAGTCCTATGCATGCTTCCCTGTCTAAGTAAGCCCCACTGAATACATTGGGACTTGCTTCTGAGTACATAGGATTCCACTATAAATATCTTTACAGGTTGTGAAAATAATAAACATCTTTGACATTCATGCTTATATAACTATTTCTTCATACTATGTCTTGATATGTATCTGATTTCACATTATGGTTGTAAATTATTATTTCCTCAACATTTTAAGTGTGCCATTCTTCCTGGGGATGGTTATGGTCCCCCTCTGTTGTTTTCACCCTGAGGGAAAGATTAGACTGAGAGATGGTGCATAGCCCATGGTCAGCCAGTAAACTTTGTAGCGTATTTCCATTTAAAATTTAATTAATATGATTTATATGCAGGCCAAGTTTATGAAGTACTGCAGGTCCACATAATACATATAAAGTACATCCACCTCATATTTAAAGCACATGACTTTCCCCAAAGAATCCTGGGAAGTGTAGTTTGCCCCTCACAGGTATAGTTCCCACCACCCTTAACAAATTACAGTTCCCATGATTGTGGTGGGTTTTATGTGCTTCAAATGTAATTGAATGCGGTTTAAATGCATGGTGTGGATCTGCCCCAGTATGTTGTGAATTCATTAGTGAACTGAAAAGAACAATTTTAAAATATACTTTTTTAAACAGGGGAAGGGCTACAGCTCAGAGGTAGGGCACACATTTTGCATGCAAAAGTCCAAAATTCAATCTCTGGAAGAGACTATTGCCTGGAATCCTGGAGAGCCAATTCTAGTCCATGTCATCAGAACTGAGCTAGATGGTGCCAAATGGCTTGACTCAGTATAAGGCAAGTTCCTTTGTTCCTAAAAGTGGAAAGAGACCCAAGGGCCACAGTGACTCTGAAATTTATTCATGTATTTTATTTATAACATTTATATACCACTTTACAGTAAGGCCCAGCTTTTCGGCGCCGTGCTTTTCGGTGTTCCGCTAATATGGTGGCACCAGCGGGGCAATCAGCTGTAGCGCGGGAAGCTCCAGCCGCTGCACTCCAGTTGACAGCAATCAGCTGTAGTGCGCGAGCTCCCCGCACACCAGCTGACAGCTATCAACTGTAGCATGAGAGCTCCCCACGCTACAGCTGATTGCTGTCAGCTGTAGCACAGGAAGCTCGCACGCTACAGCTATATTGACTGTATTGCCTGGTGTGTGTTTCTGAGTGTATATTATATAATACAGTAGGGCCCCACTTTCCGGCGGTTTTCACTTTTCGGCAGGGGTCTGGAATCTAACCCGCCATATGAGTGGGGCCTTACTGTATTATAAAAAACCTCAGCGTGGTTTATAGAAGGAATTAAAACAAGTATTATTGGAAAAACAGTTAAAAACAGGTATTTAAAAACATTCAAAATAATAAAACCAATGAGTTAAAAACAGATAAAAAGCACAATAGCTTCTACATGCCTGCGCATGCTTGCCTAAACAAAAATGTTTTCAGCAGTTGCCAAAATGAATACAATGAAGGCACCTGCCTAATGTCAATAGGCAGGGAGTTCCAAAGCATAGGTGCTGCCACACTAAAGGATTGATTTCTTACAAGAACAGAACAAGTACTATATGACACCCATAGCATGGAAAGCACACCTTGAACTTGGCCTGGTAGCAAATCAGCAACCAGTGCAGATTTCAGAGCAGAGGTGTTATGTGCTGATAGGGTCTCACACATGTCAGCAATCGTGCCACAGCATTCTGCACTAACTGCAGCACCAGGTAAGGTTGTGCAGCACTGGGATTTCTGTGACCTTGGCTGACTGGCTGACAGGGGTTTTTTTTAGTTTTGATTAGGAACCCTGAGTGGTTGTGAGATGCTGCGTTTTCTATTGTACTCATGGGAATCTTGTTGTGGCTGGTATGGTATTGCATTTAGGACATCATCAGTGTATTTTGTTTTTCTTTTTCTATTTGCATTTCATTTACCTTTAACCTCACTCCCTTACATCCATAGAAGCAACAATAGTTGATGAGGTGCGCCTGGAGCCAACACTGTTATCTTTTCTGCGCCAGGTCAAGATTTTCCTCTTCTCCCAGGCATTTTAGCATGTGTTTTAAATTGTTTTTATATTGCTTTAAATTTTAAAATTGTGTTTTAAATTGTTTTTAAAATATGTGTTTTAAATTGTATATTTGTTTTAATGTTTTTGATTGCTGTAAACTGCCCAGAGAGCTTCGGCTATGGGGCGGTACAAGTGCAATCAATCAACCAACCAACCAACCAACCAACCAACCAACCAACCAACCAATCAATAAACAGTGGTCCCATGCACTCAGCTCAATCCCCTTAAACCCACTGATGATGCACCTTGTTGTTTGCATGATGGTTTGTGTCTTGCCCAACAGTGGTAAAAGGGAATTCACAAACTGGGAAGTGTTGCTTCAACTGGTGTTGTTCCCAATCTACTGCCTGTGAAGGTAGACCAAACCATGTGTGTTTTCTCTTTGTCAATTATTACTTACTGGAATTGGGTTGGCTGTCAAAGTGAGTTTATAGCAGCCCATAGAGTAGGCAGGAAAGAGTAGATAGTCTTCATAACTCTTACTCATTTCTCAAACCTCTCTCTGCAGTGAAGAGTCAAGGTAGGCAGGGCATTCCAGACACAGGGCTGCCAACCCTGCTTTGACATGGATATCATTGCAGAGGATCCCTAGTCAAGCCTTACCAACAGCACCATCCTAACAATATTTACTCAGAAGTCCTGTTGAGTTATATGGGGCTTAGTCCCTTAATAGGTGTGTTCAGAATTGCAGCCTTCAGGGGCATCTATCTTTACTCCTGAGTGCTCCCATCTAATATCTCCACACTAGGCTTTCTTCCTACACTGCTTTCTGGTGACTGGCCTGGCCAGAGGACACTTAAACCCTTCTTGCCAGAAGTATGTAGGCTAGATTAAATGTTCTGTACCTAGGCTGTCTAAGCAAATGAGAAGGAATGTTCCCATTCATCTGGACCTGGGAGCACCCTCATTTAGCTAAGATTTCTATCTTAATTTTAAATCGGAGAATTTTTTTTGTTTGACTGATATGCTCCAAGCAACTGTGGTTGATACTTAATGTATCATGCTTAATGGTACCCCAAGCCCCCCATGTCATCACTAGGGCACACCTCCATGACATCACTAGGGCACACCTCCATGACATCACTAGGGGCACACCCCCATGATATCACTAGGGGCACACTCCTCATGACATCACTAGGGCCTGCCCCTGAAATCTCAGGGTTTGGGATGCTTCTGATCTGGCAACCCCAATTGGATATTATATGTCACATTGCAGCTTGTCAGCTGCCAATCATCTCTAACTAAAATTAACAAAAACATCATGATTTGCAATTGGCTCTGTTCACTTAAAATTACTAAAAATCACACAGTTTGCTTTCTTCTTTTCAGGGATATGCTACATGGCATTCTTAAAACAATGGTACAGTAGTTTATTTTATTTATTTAACACAATTTGTATACCACTTACCTGTAAATAAAACCTTGATTTACAACTGAAAATGTTACGGTAGTTGAAACATTAAGGACCCTTCATTTATTCCAATGAGACTAAGATTAGCATTTATTTGTAATATGCCACAAAAGCCCCACAAATTCCATTTAGTCTAGAATGAGAAGAAACCAGAACTTAAATCATCTACTTTTAACAGCCTAGCCAGAGTGTTTAACCTTAGGCTGTGACTGCATACACTGAATATAGAATGCTCTTACCACTGGTTTGGGAAGTGGCCTCTACGTCATGTTAGCTTCAAACTATATCCTGTATCCTGTCATTTTTTATGAAATATTGCATTTTGATGCATTTCCCCCTCAAACAAGGTTTGATCTGAATTGAAAAAAAGAATGATGTAGCTGCATTTTAAGCTGGTAATGTGTGCACAACCTTAGAAACTAACAAGTAACAGCTAACAAGTAACAGCATAGTTTCTATTTGCACACTGCTATGAACCAGTGAGGCCCTTAGGAGGAGCTATCCCACCAAAGATTCTGTCATATGCTACCATATTTTAGGACATTTTCACATAAGACATTAAACATTCCTTTGAGCCTTGCAAGAATTATGTGTGTGAATGTGTGAATGATTATAATATCATATAGAAAGCAATTTTAAAATAAAATATATAATTGAGTCAATTTAACAAAAAGTATTACAGCAGACTCTATTTGAAGACTTTTTGTTAAATTGAGTCAATTGCATTTAATAGAGACTGCAGCATGAAATAGCTGGTGGATAATTTATTCTGTTAAATTTGGACCTAATTGTAATTATTGGTATCGTTCCCACCACAGATAGTAAGGTAGCATAACGTAGCTAGAACAATAGCATTATCAATTATGAATGTTATTGAGAATAGGTTGCTCTTGGCATTTGCCTAGAATGGCCACAAAAATATTTGTACTTCTTAAATCTATCTATCTATCTATCTATCTATCTATCTATCTATCTATCTATCTATCTATCTATCTATCTATCTATCTATCTATCTATCTATCTATCTATCTATCTATCTATCTATCTATCTATCTATCTATCTATCTATCTATCTATCTTTCTCCCACCTTTCATTTTATGGTCCCAAGGTAAGTTACATAGGCTATAATAAAAGTACAAAATAATCAATGTTCCATAGGATGTTCCATAGTTTTGGGGCCACAACAAAACAGGCCATGTCATGAGCTATTACCCCTGAACTTTTTGTGCCCACTGTTTACAATTCTCTCCACCCCCCCTCTGCATGTGTGTATATGTATGTGCATGTGTATACACACACACACACATCCCAACTGAGAAAACACTTCATGGACTGCATTCAGACATGGGATTTATTGCATTAGTTTTGCTGATTACAATGGTAGCACTTCTGTTCCAATTTCTAATGTTCCTTTCATACTGCAGTACCAGTTGCATTATAGAACTGTGTGTGTGGTGTGACACAACAGTGAAAGTCATTGGACATGTTACTACTCCCCCACCTTTCAACATACGCACACTATTGTTCTCCCATGGCTCCCCCATGAAAATGGCAGAAAAAACTGTATATTTATGCTTAAAAAATTGTTAGTTTTTGATATTTTAGCCAATGTGGGAAATATAAAGCTCATTTTTAACGATATCCATGAATACACACTTGAATCCCTTCTGACTGTTGCACTGACAATAAAAAAAATAGTGTATTGTGGGTCAGACATTACACAATGATAAATAAGGAGGAGATAACAACAAAGTAACCCATCCTGTGAAGTTACAGGCATTGATCAGCAAGAATCGAAAGATCTCCCGGGGGCAATTTTTAAAAATTGCTTTCCAGAGGCTAAGGTGGCAGTGGCCAGTTTTCTCATTGTTATGTTCATGTAACCTTCTTGCAAATTTTGCTCAAACAAATCAGAGTGAATGAACAACAAACAGGCTGTCTGGCAGTGACCTCAATGGCTGGAAGGGAAAATAGTTTCTAGGAGCTACTTGACCAAGGATTGATTTTATGTACATGTGACTCTGAGATTTCAAACAGAGGAATCAATTGTGGCAGAATTGGTGTCTTAAAATGCTGGTCACACACTGAGGACAGAGTGAAAAAAAAGGATATAGATTTTAAATGCTAAATGGAATGCTATGCTTCATGACACTTCTGAAATTTCAGAGGTCAGCTGATGAGCAGGGGTTAAAAATCCTGCTTAGTTGAAGCAGTCCAGTGTTCGTGTTTGAGCCTCCAAAAACTGGAAGTTTAAACCAGCACTGTAACTAACCATAACCGTGCCTGGTGTGAATCATATATTGTGCACCCCTGCTCTGTATTGCTATCTATTGCTGTCGATATCTATTTAAATTAGAATCACTGATTTAGAGTTAGAATTAAATAAGAAAAATTACATATCTGACTATTGTCTTATGAATGTGAGTTAGTTCAGTCTAATTAAATTGAGGCTCCAATAAGCATCCCAATTCACAAAATCACATCAATGCAATTTATTAATCAATAAATGGTCAATTTGACCTAAAAATGTAACAACTGAACAAATTTCATACATTTAAAGATAATGTTCATATTTATTTTGTTATCAAAAAATCGTAACTACCCACATGTTGTTAATAAAACAAGTATTCACTGTTTATAATGGTTTTATTAATTACACATGGGTAATTTTGATAATGAAATAAATATGAACATTATAATTAAATAAATATGAACAATTATATTTGAAATTCATGCTTTTATAAATATTTTAATGTACACTCCTTTGGCAGCAATCAATCTTGGGGCACTGATTGCTCCACCCTAATTACGCTACTGGTTCAAACAGGAGCGAGAGGTGTCTGAAGGGAGAGTGCTTCTCCCTTAAGTATCCAAGCAGGTGGGTAGTGGCGGTTGCAGAGGAGGAGAAAGAAGCCTGCGTTGTACAGGCACCTTTCTCTTCTCCCCATTCCCCCCACTGCCACCATTTGCTCAGATCTTTAAATATTCCTTCCTCTGTCCAGTCTGTCTGTTTAAATATCCAAGTGAGTGAGGGTGGGGGCAGCGGCAGGAAGCTGTGCAAGGGATTTTGACAGGTGAGTGGCCCTACCCACATGTCAATTGTGTGACATCACAATGGCATCATGTAAATTTGGCCCATGAGGGTGATCCTGATAAGCATCCAGCCTGTGGAGCCAAAATGGTTCCCCATTCCCCTAGGCTAGAGGCTTACTTTCAAGACTCAGGGTCTGCACCCCCTTGCAGGCATGGGCCCTGGTGTAATTGCACCATTATGTATCTGGCCATGTCTTGATGTATGCACTCATTCTGTTCTCCCACTTTTGTCTCTGGGGACTAGTCAAACAGGTTTTTGGAACACTATAAATACATGTAAAGCTTGTTTATCACTTTTGTTTTGTCTGATTTATGCTGCATGAACTGCCCCCAAACTGGAAGCAGTAATTCAGACTACAGAAGAATGTCAATAGCTAAGAGAACGAACACACTGTAGGCGATAATGGCTCTCTCAAATGTCTTTTGCAACCAATTGTAAAATGAAATAAAATGTGACATCTAAAGGTATATCTGACTAGTGGAAGAGTCTGCTAATCAAAATGTAAATTCAGAAAAGCGATGATTAACAAAGCAAGTCACATAAAATGCTCACTCAAAAAAAGTTGCCTTTTTCTTAAGTTCTTCATTTTCACACACTGTCAGCATTCTTAAACTTCCACTGGTGCTAACAAGCAAGCACAACAGAAAATGACTCCACATTGGCACACAGCCACTTTTATTTTGCCTGCTGATTTGCAATTTGTGCTTCATAAACAGTCTGATGAATGGAAGCATCAGCTCAGGCTACCGAAGAATGATGAAAGGTAAAAGAAGGGAAGATCAAATGAAGGTTATGAAGTCCACTAAGACACTTTAAATTTATTCTGTGCTCTCACTTCTTAAAACAGTGGTAATAATTTTGATCTAGTAGCCTCCATGCCAGATCCATTTTCATTTCTTGGATGAGACTGACAGTCAAACTCTGTCTCTCTCACTCACACACACACACATGCACACAGACACACACACCTAGAAAAGGACATGAGAAACTCCTGTGGCATAAAGAGACAGCTGTTGCCGTAGCCTGAAACTAAGCCCATGAATCCAAATACAATTCACATTTTGAATGCAGACATCACATATGGCTTGATATTGCCGTGTTCCAAGGACAAAAGGAAAAAAAACCTGTGGAAGTAAGGAACACATTCCTCCCACTCAAATTCAGGGGGAAAAGGAAAGTAAATTCTCCTCATTAAATATTTAGCATTTGAGCCTTAGATACAGGCAAGGTTAAAGCTATGTTCGTCTTGTCTTTTTGTGCTTCCTTCTCAGCTGTCACTGCATATAAAATAAGCATTCCTTGGAGGGAGACTGTTTCGTCAGGAAGTACGATTCAGCCAATATTAGAAAAAAATCCAGTAGGAAGAAAGAAAAAAGATTTCTTCCAGACAAAGACAAGCAAGAGACCTGCTAGAAGCCAAAACATGAAGTCCTTAGTATGCAAGATGGGTTTGTTAAAGCACTGTTCATTGATATTAATAGCTTATTACATGGTTACAGGTTTTTAATAATCAAAGACTTATTATGATGCTTTCATCCTATCTATATGCAAGTGTAAAATGCTAAGCACTAAAATTGTTCTAGTAAGAACAGATAAGATTCTCTTCACACATTACAGTGAAAAGAAGACTCCCCTTTTCTTCATGGTGAGTCTGCCACATATTTTCTCTAAACTTTAGAAGCCATCCATGTGCCTGAAACATATAATAAATATACACAGCTGCCCCAGTGAGTTGCAGTTAGCTGAGGCTTGGCATTGGTGTATTTTCACCTACAAGAATGCCCTTCAAATATTAGATGAAAGCTGATTATACCAATCACCATTTTGTGAGTGGTGGACTTCAGTAATATTCAGCCCTCTCAAGTGAGTTGCATGATGCAACACACAAAGTCCCCTCAGGCACAACAAAGCTGTATGGAAAAAACATGGCATTAGGAGTTGCAAAAAAATAGTAACTCTGACAACCTGATCCAAAATACATTGCTTGAAAGTAAATTCCACTGTAATTGACAGGACTTAAAGTTGCAACTATTGTGTTTGGGTTCAAAGGGTAATTTGCCCTTTTTATTTATTTGTTTGTTTGTTTGTTTCATTTTTAGACCGCCCATAGCTAGTAGCTCTCTGGGCGGTGTACAAAACAGATTAAAAATACAATATTATAATAAAATCAATCACATATATCAACAACAATATTAAAATAAAGCGTAGACATAAACATTAACATTAAAAAACATTAAAAAGCCTGGGAGTACAGCCAGGTCTTAACCTGGCGCCTAAAAGAAAGCACCGTAGGCGCCAGGCGTATCTCTTCAGGTAAGCTGTTCCACAATTCGGGGGCCACTACAGAAAAGGCCCTAGATCTGGTAACAATCCTCCGGGCATCCTGGTGAGATGGTACCCGGAGGAGGGCCTTAGATACTGAACGAGAAGTAACCAGAACAAGGACAGTCAATGTGGTACTCTCCAGTTGTTTGTTGGACTTCAACTCCCATCGGCCCCAGGCAGCATAGTCAATGGTCAAGGATGGCCATTGTAATCCAATATCTAGAGGGCACCATGTTGGCTACCCTTAACTATTGATAGCATACACTGTTGTCTGCTGGTCATATAATTAATAAATTGCTGAAAGCACTGCTTATGTGATACCTCCACCATATTTCATGTTAGGGGAAATTTATGCTGTTTCATAGGCTCTGCCCAAAACGAGGAGGTATGGGACATCCTTCTGACAGATGAGGAAAACTGAATAACTGTAACCATGTTATACACCAAAAAACCCACAGACTAGCTTTAAACTTACTTGCTGGTTTGCTAGAGCTAAGTTGCCAATTAGCAAGGAAAAATATATCACAAATGGATTTGAACACCTTATACAGAGTCAGAACAGTGGTCCATCTAGTTGTCTACAATGTCTAGCACAGGTAATCCAGGATTTCAGACAGGGTTCGTCCCCAGCCCTGCCTGGAGATGTGAGGGATTGAACCCTGAACCTTCTGCATGCAGAACAGATACTCTGCCACTGAGCTACAGCCTTCCCTAATAAGGGATATGGAATGTAATTACATGGGAATGCAACAAACTAATTCTGGGGTAAATGCTAGAACCCCCTCCTCCAGTTTCATTTCGCAGAAGATGTCACATGAGTAGCTCAAAAGAAGAAAACTTCTAAGACAAACTGGCTGGCTGCCTTCTTCAGCACACATATTATTGTATCTACAAAGGGACACTTACAAAAAAGTCTCTTTGATTTCAATTTGCAGGTCTGCTGCCTTGTGTCAGCACAACATATTGGAGCGGTGTAGAACAACAGAATGTGGAAATAGCTTGCGAATGAAAAGTAGGCACTCTGAGGAGCCATCAGATTGGTAATCCTGGGAGACTGGACAAACAAAGCCAGAAGTGAAGGGCCAGAATGAAAGATGCAGGCAGCATGTGGCAAAAAGAATGAGCATATTAAGCAACATAGCAGACAAGACAAAATAGGACCAAAAAGACCAAAAGAATAACCAGAAGGCGAATGCTGCTCCAGATTGTGTGAAAAGACAGAAGAATGCAACCCTGTTCTTTTCAATAGAACAGCTGCCAAAATATTCAACAGAAAAATCTTTAGGAAATCCAGGCAAAGCAAAGAGAAACCTAATTAAGATGGCAACAACTGGTTTTAGCTTTTTAAAAAGAAAACTTGAATGCTTTTATATTTTAGTTATTTCCTTGGTGTACTTTTTTGTCTTTGAGTTTTGAAAGACAGAGTCTTTCTTTCAGGCATCTAATATGTGCTTCTCACACACATGTATTTAGTCACTCCTTTTTTCATAGTCCCTGATCTTCAGCTGAATAGATCCTCAGTCCATTGAACTCAAAACATATGAACTGAATCAATTTAGCTTAAATAAACAAGGATACCAGCCACCCAAAGTTCCATGTTTTAAAACAACAACATTGATTTCTTTGGGAGATACAAGTGTGTACTTTCAAACTTTTATCACTGAAATCAGTAGGAGCTAAAAGTTAAACTTTGCTGGGTAGTGCCAGTGTTAAGATGGCACAAATGTTTAAAAGGCAGTTACCTCTACACTTTAAAATATTAAATAGCTACTGCAAGTAATACATATTTTTCAAATTGCTGGATGCAATCATAACCCCATGTACTTCAGAGTAAGCCCTTTTGCTATGCTTTGTACATCACATCTCCTATTTGAATGACCAGGGCTCCAGCTTTTGAACCTTACTATTGGTCAACATCACCACTGTTTCACTATGGCTCCCTAGAGCAGTTCTAATATATTGTGGGTGCCTGAACTGAACCCGTAATTGGTTAGGCAGTAAAACTGGCTTGGCTTTTCCTTCATTGAAATATCTACCTGTCATCTTTACAAATTTGCTAGAACTCAAGACACAGACATCTTTTGACAGCCCTGAAGTGTGCTCTCCCACAAAATGGATCCACAGAGTCCAGGTTATTTCCAAATATTCAGTACGTTTTAGAATATGTGGAAACTCTACCTGTTTTTTTCTTCTTTTCCTGCCTGCAAATACGGGTAGTATACAAAGTCAGGAGAGCCGGCATGGTTTTCTGACACAAGTTGCTGGTAACAATGTTAACAGCAAAATCTGTACATCAGTGAAAAATGCTGCTGCCAAGTATCCCAAGCAAACAGGATCAAAGCTGAACAGACATGACTAACGCTGTACTGCAGAAAGATTTCTGATCAAGTTAACCATCCTGGAATGAAAAATCAACCTGCAGGAAACTAAAAGAGAAAAAATGATTACTAGGCATATTTGAAATGTTGCTTCATGAGTTTATGGAAAAATTCTGTTATAATTTTAGAGTCTTCTGGTTATAATATCCTTAAAAGGACACAGTGTAACAATCTGTATCATTACTTTGTAAATCCCCAACATTTCTCTATATGTTCAGTGTTGTAGATGCTACTATTTGTATTAAAAAAACAAGATTTTCTTGCATGGTAAAGACTAAGGGTTGTATCTAATATTAATGACACTTGTCCATTGAAATTAATGGGCCTCAGTTAATCATGTCCATTAATTTCAGTGGGTCTACTCTGAGTATGACTAACATTGGCTGAAATCTTCATTGTAACCATGCCTTCTCAGAAGCAACTCCTATTGAATTCAGTGGGGCTTACACTGAAGTAAATGGGGTTATGATTGCAGCTTAACATGTTTATTATTACACAAATTTCGATGGACCAGATTTTGCATTTCATTTCCCTCTGACATCTCTGCTTATAACTCTCTTACCACTATGATGCAGCTGAGGACTACATTTTGCCAGTCCATGAAAACTTATGCCATAATAGGAGCACAGGAAGCTGCCTTATATTGAGTCAGGCTATTGGTCCACCTAGATCAATATTGCCTACTCCAGGGGTAGCCAACATGGTGCCCTTCACATATGATGAGACATCCTCCGTTATTCCTGACTATTGGCCATGCTGGCTGAGGTGATGGGAGTTGTAGTCCAACAACATCTGGAAGGCACCACATTGGCTACCTCTGATCTACACTGACTGACAATGGCTCTCCAGGGTTTCAGACAGGGGCTCTACCAGCCTTACATGGAGATGCTAGTAGTAGTAGGATGGCCCAATTTCCTGTCAAAATGTGGTTACATGACCACCATGTGCTTGATGACATAATCAAAAACAAAAACCATGTGACAAGATGTGACATCACCAGCTGTCACAACAAATGTCATGTGCTTGATCATGTGACCAAAAGTGATGTATTTTGCACATGGGTGGAAGTGTTTTGTTGCAATGCAGCCAGAAGTGATGTAGTCCATCCCATGACTGGATATAGACCTTGTTAGGAGTCCCTTTTCCAACCACCATCCTTGGATTAGCCCAAAGGGGACATGTGGCCCTGCTGACATGGTCCAATACAAAGAGGTTTTAGTCCCTATGTCAAAATAGGGTTTGGCCCTATAGATACATATGACCCCTCTACAGATCCCACAGTGGACTAATCAGAAGACTCCTAAGTATAAATCATTTTAATTAAAGTCTGTTTTTATGAAGTTTTATGATGTTTTAAAGTGTTTTTAGTGCTTTTGTTTGCCACCCTGGGCTCCTGCTAGGAGGAAGGGCGGGATATAAATCAAATAATAAATAAATCAAATAATAAATAATAAATTTTTAAAATTGAAAATCACCTACAAAGTTTACTGGGTGACCATGGGCTACTCACTATCTTTCAGCCTAATCTGCCTCTCAGGGTGAAACAACAGACAGGACCATGACTACCCAAGGAAGAAGAGCACACTTAAAATGTTGAGGAAATAATAATTTACAACCATAATGTGAAATCAGATACTATTCGGGACATAGTATGAAGAAATATTTATATAAGCATGACTGTCAAAGATGTTTATTATTTACACAACCTGTAAAGATATTGATAGTGCAATCCTATGCAAGTTTACTCAGAAGCAAGTTCCAATGTATTCAATGGGGCTTATTCAGACAGGGAAGCGTGCACAGGACTGCAACCTCAAATGATAAGGAACTTCACTCACTCAACCCAAAATTCAGAATCATGCCACTTTAATCTGTTTTGCAACTGTTTATACTTGTTTTTATGGTTATTGGATTTTAAAGGGATTTATTTCTTATTGTGAGCTGCCTTGGTTTCCAATTTGGCAATCCTACCTCACAGGAAAGGCTCCATATATATACACACATTGGAGATGTAAAAATACATACACCCCATATTATAGTTTATTGTCAAAACCAGTTGGTCATTGAAGAACAGTTTTAAAAAAATATATAAAAATCCCTATTAGTTTCCTACAAAATAAAAGCAGTGACACCTAGGTAAGCCCCGCCTAATGGCTTTAAAAAATAGGATTGGAGAGGGAGAGAAAGATTTACAACACAAACACATTTCTTTGCTATGTTCACTCAAAAGTCCCATTGATCTTCAGCACAATCCTAAACATGTCTACCCAAAAGTAATTCCTATTGAATTCAGTGGGGCTTATTCCTGGTATGTGGGATTAGCATTGCAGTTTTATTCCCAGAAAAGCGAGTATATGATTTAAAGCTTCATATTGGGAAGGTTTTCAAAACAGGCTCTGAATTAGACAAATAAACTGCCCTCTTCAACAGCACAGAAAAAATAAACCTGTTTGATTCCTCATCATTAGAAAAGTATAACACATTGTAATCATAAGCCACATGTACAGTTCTTTTAAATTTCTGTTCAAAAATTATTTGAAAGATAAAGTGTATATATGTTATTTTTGCAAGTAATTAAAAAAATCCTGCATGTACACTTTTATTATAATCACAGATGTAAAACAATTGCCTACCAAGATCCTGCTGTGATTTTTTGTTCTACATCTCCTGCCCTGCACATAATTTATGAGATTTTCGGACAAGCAGAAAGACAACTGGTTTCTGGCCTTGCAGTGGGTTCTAGCCATTGCCTGGGGGTCAACAAATTCCTTGTCAATCACAACCCTGACTTCACTTATTTGCTAAAAACATAAAAGGGTTAGAGCATCCAGCTACAAGCTCATTTAACAGAAGTTGTGTGGGGTGGTGGCAGCTGACATTTTGGTGTATACCTCTTGAATCAGACCCCCTAGAAACAGGACCCCCAAAATCTGAAGTCTCCAGGCAAAAAACAGATACCTGGCAACCCTAGTAAGCTGAGGCAGTCTGAATGTTTTAAGGTTCATAGTTTTGTTTCCCAAGTAGATAAAGGCTGCCAATTCCTATACAAGGAACATTAGCCATTTTAGTGAGTAATAATCCTTGAAAAAGGCCATCGATTCTGGTCTTCACATTGTGGAATGGCCTCTCAAATGTAGTTACAATACTGTGTTCCTACAATAAAGATAACATAGCAATTATTGTTTTGACTGGAGTCAGATCATTTTCTCAAGTTCAAGAACCACATGTCCTAACAATGGTGGGGACCACTGAAACTTACCCAACCTCCATTTTCAATTATCCAATCTGATTTGTGCTTATGATGTATGCTATAATAAACTGAGTAAGCTGATCCATGTTTCTGAGTGTCACAGGAATATCACTTGACTGTAATTTCTTAGCAACAATATACCCAAACAGGACATGGACATGGACTGCCTTCAAGTAGATTCCGACTTATGGTGACCCTATGAATAGGGTGTTCATGGTAAGCAGTATTCAGAGGGGGTTTACCATTGCCTCCCTCTGAGGCTAGTCCTCCCAGCTGTCTAGGGCCTGCTCAGCTTGCCACAGCTGCACAAGCCAGCCCCTTTCTGGTCTGCAACTGGAGGATTGTGAAAATATGCCTCCAATTGGTATTACCATAAGCAAATTCAGTCTGTGCCACCATGCTCAGAGTAGGCTGTAGCTATAGTTTCAAGAGTGTTCAGAAATGGGGCTATTTTTTCTCCAGTATCATCTAGAAGCAGTCCAGCCTTTTTTTTTTCAAAAATAGGGCTGCCCTGCATTTTTGGCGGTGTTTGCCTGCAAACAAAGTCCAAAAAAGTCTGAACCATAATTCATACTATGATTGACTCTCCATCTTTTTCTGTAGACGTTGCTAAAAATTCCAAAAAATCCTTGCTCCCTATGTAGTGATTGATAGGTGGCCAGGCCCAACATGTCCCAGGAATGCTCGTGCTAGTTGTATTTTCTACTACAGAAATGCGCAGTGATAATAAAACACGTAAGCAAAGTGCTCAAATTCCAAGGGGCCCAATATTTTTGATGATGACAATGATGGTAAATTATAGTTTAACTTAACATTTGCACATTTTTTTCGGCAATCTCCTTTTGAAGTGTTTAAAAAAATTCTCAATGTGTTTTTATAAAGATTTTCATGAACCACTGAAGTATATTAGTAAGCTGTTTTGGAAAAGAAAAACTCAGACTAAACAAGAATGCAGCTCCAGCCCACATGGGAAATTATCAATTTTTTTGGCAGACAAATTCACCCTTTTTAGAGTGGGGGTTTGTGACGATCCCACCTTTGGCTCCCCCTGTCAGGTTCCCACCTGCTTGTGGCTACCACCTTTCACTAGGCACCACCTCAGGACACCACCAGTCAGGATCGTCGTTTTTATTTTTTCTCACTCCACTCTAGCACAGATCTCACAAGATCCCACTGCTAGGCAGCACCACCAGTCACTCCCTGTAAACAATACTGCTAGAGACTTTGCCTCAGTCTCTCTATAGCATGTTACTTTGTGTCTGGGTGCCCTTGCTGTCCACAGCCCCCTTGTATCTTTGTCTATAAAGCATACAATCCTGGGTTGCTCTGGATACTTGACGTTGTTACAATATCTCCCTTCACCGCTGCCACCATATGATACAGTTTCCCTTCAGCCTTGATAATTACGCTGCCCTCCCTTTGGGTCTGTGTATTCCCAGCCAAGGATCAGGCTTTTGGTAAACCAATAAAAGTATTTATTTGATAACACCAGGAAATAACAAGATTACTTTAGGAATGTTTAACAAGCGTATGGTTTCATATAGTGTCACTCTTTGTTTCTGGTCATATATATACTGTCTAAATATCAGCCAAATATAATCCAACCCTCCCTCAGAACTCTACCAACCAACCCATCCAAATACCTCTCCACTAACAACTCTCCAACAACTCTCACCAACCGATCCCCTCAACTGTCATCCTCCCATTTATACCTTCAGCCATTCAAACACTCAGCCAATCATCATCCAGCATTCTCCAGCCTTCCAATCCATGATCTCCCCCCTCTCATTCAATTCACTTACCATATATCCCTTAATAAACCCGCACTTACCATATTTACAGGTTTTAACATATAAGGACATCACATTTCCCCCTCCTTTAAATAAAAGCAATTTCTTGTCAGTATCCAAAAGAGATGACAGCATGAAAATGCAAAGCATGGGATGCAACATTCCAAAATGTGGGGCAACCTCCCAAAACCATACACATACAGTAGGGCCCTGCTTTACAGCGCTTCGCTTTACAGAACTTCACTAATGCAGCGGTCTCAGTTAGACGCAATTAGACCAAAGCCCCACTCATATGGTGCTTGTTCCACTTTTACGTCGTGTGCCATTCTACTCAACGAGTTCCGCTTTACAGCGGTTTTCGCTTTACAGCAAGGGGTCCAGAACATAACCCACCGTATGAGTGCGGCCCTACTGTACACTGACTATATGCATTTACCAATGCCCTTGAGGCATTTTTACCAATGTCCTTGAATACCAGTGTATTCTGAAACACTGCATCCAAGCTAAAACATGGCTGACACAATAAGGGTGACTGTTTGTTTCCTTACCTGTAATCCCAACAATCCAAGTAGTTCAACTTTAGTTGGTTCCTCACTGGTTCACACCTCTGACCAGGCTTAGTGCAAGACCTGTGTCAGTTTCACACTCTGGACAAGTTACATAGTATATGAAGGAGAATTGTGAAGTGATCTCTATAGACTTCTTTCCCACTTAAAAGCAACTATGATGGGATCCAAATTTGATTGGAGCAGCAATAAAAAGGAGGTATATGCTTGTCTTGGGAGCTTTAATTCTCCTTAGGATCATTAAATTTTAAAAAATTAATTAATAAATGCTAATAAATAAATAAAAACGTAGTTTTTCTGATCTAAATAATGCACCGCTTGTGGAAGGCGGACAATTTTCAGGGGGAAAAAACACAAGAATGAATTAAGAAGTCCTTCTCTCCCTGCCCCAGTTTCACACTTCAAACAGCACCCTATTTGTATATAAAAAGTTGAATTGTGTAAAAAAAATATAAAAAAGGACTCATGGGGCTACCTATAGTGTGTAGTTCTTCACTCGTACTGGGTGTGTGACTTGGGGCTCAAGAAACTAACCCTCTTCCTTTGCTCAGCCACACCCCTAAGAGAGGAAGGGTGGGGAAGAAGGAAAAAATAAGTCTGGAAGCTCTATCCACATGGGAAACCTCCCTCCCATTAAAAACCTCTGTGTTTGAGGGTTAAGTCTAGAAAACTATAGAGCTTTCATGATACTAACACACAGCTGTGTTGATTGATAATACCTTACAGAAACTTCTCACTGCAAAATTAGCAGGCATATCGGTGTAAAGTGCACATATCCTGTAGTGTGTGTATGCATTACAGAGAGAGACTGTAAACACATAAATCGCAAGATCAAAGCGTTGCCATTAACAATACTGGGGGGGGGGAAACTGATGATCTGCCAATCAGTTGTGAAATCTCTGTGAAGTTGACTTTTTTTAGAAAAATGACCTCAAGCTGCTCCCACCAGGTTTTACATTAAAAAGGGGTGGGGTTTGATTAGTGTTGTGTGCCCCTGTTTCCAGAAGAGAGAGGTGAGACACACTGGAACCAGCAGAACAGTGAATGGGTTTCTAACCAGAGAGAGAAAAAGAGAGTGAGCAAGCAAGAGAGATGCCTTTTGGTTCCAGGTATACCGCAGTGGGCCCCTGCTCCCCATGATTTCTACACACAGGGCCAAACTAAACATGGTGGATTGGTGCCAATGGGAGATTCCTCCTGTGCGAATAGTAGGTGCAGACAGGGGCATCACTACTGGGGTGTGGGGGGTGCAGATCGCACCCGGGTGACACCATAAGGGGGGTGACACCCAGAGCTGCCCCGCCACACGCCGTTGCCCAGCAAAGGAGCTGAGAAGCACTCTGGGTCGGTCGCAGCCGTCAACTCCTCCTCGGAGGCACGCAGGCGGGTGGGCGAGACCGGGAGCAGCGTCGGCAGGGAGAGGGAGGCGCGCCAGCATTCCCAGGCCTGCTTCTCCAGCTGGGTGCCCCTCCGGCGCATGCCCTCCCAGGGGCATGGACAGGGGTGGCTGGCCTTGCGTGCACGTGCGTGCTCAGCACAAGATTTGGGGGCTCGCTGGCGGTGAAGCCTGGACAGGCCTTCCACCATCAGCCTGGAGCATGTCGTGAGTGCGCGCATGCACAACCAGCCACCCCTGTCCATGCCCCTGGGAGGGTGCACGCCGGAGGTCCGCACCCCCCCGCACTCCCGCTAGTGGGTGCAGAGGGTCCCAATTCCACTCTGAACCATCACAGGAATTAAAGCCCTCTTCCCCCTGCACCATAGGGCCAATCTAGTTTGGGGCTCTAGTGCTAGTTATGCAATTAGAAAAAAAACTATTTATTTATTTATTGTATTTATATACTGCCCCATAGCCGAAGCTCTCTGGGTGGTTTACAGTAACTAAAAACATTAAAAACAAGTATACAAATTTAAAACACATCTTTTTTAAAAAAAATTAAAAACACAATTTAAAAATTTAAAACAATTTAAAAACACATGCTAAAATGCCTGGGAGAAGAGGAAAGTCTTGACCTGGCACCGAAAAGATAACAGTGATGGCACCAGGCGCACCTCGTCACGCAGATCATTCCATAATTTGGAATAATCTTTGTAGATGTAACAATTTAAGAAGCCAGTTCCTTATGAACCTGTTAGTATATTTCTCTATTTTCCCCACCAATTTTTTTTTGCCATCTCATAGTTTCACCATATCTGGAAAGAAATCCTGCCTTTTGCTTATATCTTTCCAACATGTGGAAGGATATGTCTTATTTCATTTATTTATTACCAAATGGGTCATATACCACCTGGGCACTATTTTAAAACAGTTTCCCCTACTCTTAGTGACAGTGTGATAGATATTGGAAAAGAGATAGAGAGTGAGAACAGCTGGTAACGGGCAAGATCTGAGTTCAGGACTATGACAGGATGGGGAACCTGTGGCCCTCCAGGTACTGCTGAATTCCAGCTTCTTTCAGCTCCACCCAGGGATGATGGGAGTTGTAGTCCAGCAACATCGAGTGGGCCACAGGTTCAGATCCTAGCAATAACACTGTCCAAGTGTCACAAAATTCAAATCTTCATTTGCAAATGCAACACCCAACTTTGTAACAAAAGTCACATCTAGTTTGACCCATTGTAAAAGAACAAAGATGTGTTTGCCTCTTACATGTTATGGAGCACATACTATGCACCAACTGATTCTGTAATGAAACGGTCTGTAGATCACAGGAATAGCTAATGTGGTATCCTCCAGGGGTTGTTGGACTAAAGTTGCATTAGCCCTAGCCAGCATGGTCAGTGGTCAAGGATGATAGGAGTTGTAGTTCAGCAATAAATGCAGAGCCCCACATTGGCTACCCCTTTTACAGTGGAACAGTTGTTTATTATTATTATTATTATTATTATTATTATTTATACCCCGCCCTTTTTCCAAACTGGAACTCAAGGTGGCTTCCAGATAAAAAGTACACATAATTAAGAATTACACATTAAGAACATTAAGAACAGTTAATCTGAGCCTGCTAACAATATTTAGCCTATAGATATAAAATTTGCTCAAAGCACTTCACATACATTATTTCAGTAATCTTTACAGCTATTCCCTAATAAGTAGTACTATCCTAATACTACAGATGGGGGGAAGGTGGGGTGAGGCAAGGAGACAGAGGCTTGCCTAAGAATACCTACTGAGCTCATGGCTAAAATGAGATTTAAGCCAGGGACTGCCTGTTTCACAGTTCACTTCCTTAGTCACTGCACTACATATAACCCTGTATTAACTCAAGACCAAAATGGCTCTGTACATGTGGCTCAATGAGGTACATTGCCAATAGTACACCATTAAGATCATACTGTTTAATAAGGTGGCTTGAAATTCTCAGATGGAAAATGCTGCAGTCATAAAATATATTATGTTGAGAATATTATAAGCAGTACAATAATATCAAGTAGTCCTAGATTTTAAAATGCTATTTTCATGCTGTTCTAGAACAGAGGTTTTCTGCTGACTATACAGAAGCAGTTTTGTTGGTGCAATTCCCTGGTGTGAATGCAATTATACTGGTATTAAAATGTCTATTATGAGCAGAGCTTGGAAAAGTTACTTTTTTGAACTACAATTCCCATCAGCCCAATCCAGTGGCCATGCTGGCTGGGGCTGATGGGAGTTGTAGTTCAAAAAAGTAACTTTTCCAAGCTCTGATTATGACACATAGAATGTCTAATTTAGATGAATAAGAATAAAATCCTCATGTTCAGCCTTCTCACAATGGAGACTCAAATCCCCACCAGACTACATTCTTAGGACTGTGATTCCTATGTGGAAGTAACTGGCCCTGACAATATGTGGAATTAACTGCAACCTCCACAAAAATGCATGTATTTAGCTGGGTTTAAGGGGGCGGAATCTCAGCAAGCAGCTGATATTCATTCTAAGGTGTATTACAGAACATCATTCTTCGCTAAAAAAATACAAAGATTTTTGTGAACCTGTCAGTGAATGTTTCAGTTAATATGATCATGCATACCAGATACCAAAGAGAAAAGCTAAACCAACTGGTGTTCATTAAATCTTTCACTATACTGATTTCCATGATCTGCATTTGCATTGCTTATTTCTTCTCCTAAAGCTAAGAGGGAAGGATTTACTAATCATCTCCTAACAAGCAAGTTGCCATGTTGATTAAAAAAATTTACAGCAGAGGGCAACACATATAAATGATTACTTAGAAAGAATAGGAAAACCATTATAGGAAAACAATTATATTGTTAATTTTGTTTAATTCTACCCTTCCTGAAGCCCTTCCTTTGTTCTGACAAACTGGCATGGACTTAAATCTGAATGAGGTGTCAAAAAGTATTTGAAAGGAGCCATTTCAAATACATTTCAGTCCTAACTATATTTATTTGGAACAAGATTGGGTGTATTTCTGACTGCTTATCAGAGTTTATTTCTCATCCTTAGACGGCTGGGTCAATTTAATTTAGAAATCTTTATTTTTAAGGTTTAGTATATAGAGACTATCTCATCAATTTCTTTATAACTGAACCTCCTGTAAAATGAAGTCCAAGGAAAGGGAACAGAGCATAGCATATTATGAACACTGATTATTATTATTATTATTATTATTTGAAAAGTCATGATCATCATTATCACGGATGACCAGCTTTCTGCAGAATCTCTAGTTAATTGTTGTAAGTTACTCATCTCCAAACCTCTTTCAACCAAAACCTCAGTATGCACTATTTACATTTATAATATAAAGTATAAGTGCTTCCTGACTCCTAACAGAGCAGAGCAGAGCAGAAGAGAGCAGAGCAGAGGGAGCTGTCTCAGTTGATCTACAGGTGAGGACATATAAGCAAGCCAGCTTTCAGAAAGCAAGCGAACAGGCAGAGCAAACAGGAGTTTGACAAAGGTGTTCGACAGGGGAGGTCAAGGGGGAGGTCCATAAAAAAACCACCCTAAACAAATTACTAATTCTCCCTGTACAGAGCACTGCATACAAGTGGGACTCTCAAGTTTACCCTGAAGTAGGACAGGACAAAGCACAGGCCACTCCAAAACAAGTACTTAGGAAGAAACAAAAGGTAGAATAGAGTATGAACAGGAAGGACTCTCCAGTGGTTGTGACCTGCAAGGTGTGTGCCATGTTTGTTTTCTTGCCTGAGAACAACATGGCGTACACCTGCAACAAGTGCAAGCTCATGGCACTGTTGGAAGAATAGGTGAGAGGCCTGGAACGGCGGGTGGCCACACTGAGGACTATAAGAGAAGATGAAGAGTTCTTAGACAGAACACTGGAACAACAGCAGCAAAGAGATGTGGAGGTGGAGGAGCAACAGCATGTGGTAGCAGAAGAGGAGACTGCTTTGAAGAGGAATAACGAAGTGGAGAAAACTCCATGGGAAAGTTAGGAGCAGAAGAGCTAGAAGACACCCTTCACCAGTGGAGCTATGGAACCGCTTTCAACCACTCGAGGAGGAGACTGGAGGACAGCCTGTGGAGGAAGAATTACAGGAGACCCCGTGCGACAATGAGCAAGAGGCTGAAGCTCAATCAAGCAGGGACAATGAAACCATGCCCCACAACAAGAAGAGAAGAGTACTAGTAGTGGGAGACTCCCTACTGCGTGGGATCAAAACCCATGTATGCCGAGAAGATCCGTGGACTCACCAGGTATGCTGTCTACCATGAGGACGGATTAGAGATGTGACGGAAGGGTTGCTATCACTCATCAAGCCCACTGACAGGTATCCCTATCTTCTCATCCATGCGGGAACAAATGACACTGCCAAATGGAGCTACGAAGAAATCACATCAACTTTGAAGTTCTGGGAAGGAAACTCAAGGACTTTGGGGCCCAGATAGTTTTTTCAGCCATCCTTCCAGTGCTTAGAAGAGGAGTAGAAAGGGAAAGAAAAATACTCCGTGTGAATGAATGGCTACGAAGGTGGTGCAGATGTGAGATTTGGATTCTGGGACCATGGGCTTTGGTTCCTGGAAGATGGACTGCTGGCAAGTGATGGGTTGCATCTCACAAGGACTGGGAAGAATGTGTTTGGCCACAGCATGGAGAAGTTCATCAGCAGGGCTTTAAACTGATTCCTAAAGGGGAGGGAGACGTAAACTTGGTGGTAACGACTGATGAAGGCTTATGCACAGTAGCGGGACCAAAGAGATCGGCTCTAATAGGGCCAGTAACAGTCCTCAGAAAAATGTAGTAAGGAAGCCAAGCCATAAATCACATGGTCTTCGATGTCTGTATACTAATGCGCAGAGCATGGGAAACAAGCAGGATGAACTTGAATGCTTAATACAGGAGGGCAATTACGACTTGATAGGTATAAGTGAAACTTGGTGGGATGACTCCCATGACTGGAATACAGCAATTGTTCAAGAAGAACAGAAGGAATAAGACTTCCGGGAAGGATTGCTTCACTTGTGCCTGCCTCTGAGATGAGCTCTCGTCTCAGAGGAAGCTTTTTCAGTTTTAAAACCAGTCAAAAGGTTTTTTTTGACTGGTAAAAACTTTCTCCCAGGCAAGGGAGAAACGAAGAGATCATCCACAAGCTTTGTTGTGTTTGTTGGGGGACTTGAATTCATTAGGATTGCCTATGAACGAAGGACCAGCCAGCAACGTCGGACGGAGCCAGGGAATTTCAAGCAAGCTCAAACTGATTAAGCGAGACGTTTTTCTTTTCTTCAAAGAAAAACAGATTTTAACAGGCAAGCATTCTTCTGTCTATCCTTATCATTTGGCTTAAATTGTTGCAGTAAAAGAGATTTGTTAAAAGAATCAGCACTAAAGAATCCCTGGGTGAGTTATAACTTTTCTCTTTTATACACGGAATTAAGGCGGAAGGAAATCGAAATAGCTTATCTTTGTTTTTATTGCAAAAAGCTGGCCTGGAATTGAGCATTATAAAGATACAAACGGATGAGAGACATCTAATCTGAGGAGAAAAATTTTGATTTATATGAACTTTTGAGTATTATATGTCTGGGACTATTTTTTCTGGTCTACTTCATTTTGACGAATCTGCTTGTTCTTTATGCCACTAACTATTTGGATGCTGTGAACTAAATTTGTTTTGCATTCTTGGACACATAAGAGATAAGGCAGTTTGTGCTGTCTACATTATGATGTCATCAGGTTTGGAATATTAACTCCTTTGTTGCTGGAAAAAGAAATAAATTGCTCTTTGCTTGGGAATAGTGCTATATTGGAAATTGAAGGGTTTTTTTCTTCTTGGTTTTAAAAATGACAATTAAGAAAGTGGCTGAGACCCTGGATGTAAATATGTTTCAGAAAATAATGGATGAGATTGAGATAACGAAACAAGAACTGAGACATGGCAAACAAGAGATGAAAATTGAATTTGGCAAAATGAAGCAGGAGCTGAAAGAAATAGGGGATTTTATGAGAGAGGAGGTTGATGAGATCAAAGATATAACTAGACAAGCAATAGAAGAAGAAAGAAAAATTAAAGGGAAGATAAGATAAAGAGATAAAGATTACTGTTTAGAGATAAAGATTACTGTTTGGAATTCAGCGTTGTCCCTGAAGAAATTGATGAAGATATCAGAGATAAAGCTATCAATGTTTTGAAAAAATTTCTGGACTGGAATGATGTGATGGAGCTTGAAATAGAGAAAATTTATAAAATTAATTACAGATATGTGACAATGGAAAAACTCTCAAGAGATGTGCTAGTGCATTTCGTAAAAAAGAGGAAGAAGAAGACTTTACAACAACATTTCAGTAACACATTCAGAATTGATGGCAAGGAAATATTTGTGAGGAAGGAAATTCCCATCAGACTCTTATTATATGACTATGACTATGACAGCAAGATTATTATGGATGCAAGGATGGAAGATGGAATTAACACTGATAATGGAAGAATGGCTATTGAAATTACTGGACCTAGCAGACTTGATGAGATGGATTAATCGACATGTTTATTTGGAGAAAAACTGATGGATATATTTCTCAAGGAGTGGAAACCTCTCTTTGACTTTTTGCGGAAAGAATAAAGTGATGTTAATGAGATTTGATGATTAATTAAGATAACTACTGGAGGAAAGTGATTTTGTAATATATTAAGAGACAGGTTTGTTATATATTATAGACCTATAACTGATCTGCGACAAATCGGAAGTCAACATTTTATTTTATTGTATTAGTTATTAATTTTTTTTTTTGAAACTTTGAATAAAAATTAATGTTAAAAAAAAAAAAGAACAGAAGGAATAAAAAGGGAGGTGGAGTTGTGCTATATGTTAAAAATATATACCCCTGCAAAGAAATACAGGAAGATGAGCTTGGTAGCTCCACCAAGAGTATCTGGATTAAAATTAATGGGGCAAGTAACAAAAGGAATGTGGTGCTTGGAGTCTACTACCGACCACCCAATCAAGAAGAAGATGAGAATGTAACTTTTGAAAAGCAAATTGCCAATGTTTCGAGGAGGCATGATGTAGTAGTAATGGGGGATTTCAATTATCCCGATATCTATTGGGAGACAAATTCTGCCAAACACGGCCCCTCCAAGAAATTTCTGACTTGTGTTGCAGATAACTTCCTTCCTCCTATAGAAAGTGGAGGAAACAACCAGAGGATCAGCTATCCTGGACTTGATTCTAACCAAGAGAGATGATTTGGTGGATGAAGTGGCATTTACGGGAACCCTGGGGAAAAGTGACCACACCATACTTGAATTCTTGATTTTAACAGAAGCAAAAGCTGAGAGTAGCCATACGCACACCCTGGACTTCAGGAAAGCTGATTTTAATAAACTCAGAACAATTGTAAGTACAGTTCCATGGCAAGCCACCCTAATGAGAAAAGGAGTCCAAGATGGGTGGGAGTTTCTAAAAAAGGAAATTCTAAAAGCGCAATGGCAAGCATTTCCAACAAGGAAAAAATGGGGGAAACAGCAGAAGAAGCCAATGTGGCTTCACAAAAAGCTTAGAGATGACCTGAAAACAAAGAAGGACACATACAGGAAATGGAAAGAAGGCCAGGCCACAAAGAAAGAGTATAGGCAGGTATCACAGAATTGCCGGGATGGTGTAAGGAAGGCTAAAGCTGAGAATGAGCTGAGGCTAGCGAGGGATGCTAAAAGCAACAAAAAAGCTTTCTTCAGGTATGTCCATAGTAAAAGACGGAGAAAAGAAATGGTGGCACAGCTACTCAGTGAGGATGGCAAAATGATAACAGATGACAAAGAAAAGGCAAAAGTGCTCAATTCCTACTTTGGCTCAGTCTTTTCCCAAAAAATGGCCCATGACCCTCCTGGGAAACATGAAGTAGAAGGGGCAGGATTGGACCTTGAGATTGATAGACAAATGGTCAAAGAATACCTAATCACTTTGAATGAGTTCAAATCTCCAGGGCCCGATAAACTACATCCTAGAGTATTGAAGGAACTGGCTGAAGAACTCTCAGAACTGCTCTCTATTATCTTTGTGAAATCATGGAGGACCGGTGAAGTGCCGGAAGACTGGAGGAGAGCTATGTTGTCCCTATCTTCAAAAAGGGCAAGAAGGAGGAACCAGGGAACTACAGACCAGTCAGCCTAATATCAATCCCTGGAAAAATTCTGGAGCAGATGATAAAGCAGTCAATCTGTAAGCACCTTGAAAGCAATGCAATGATTACTAGGAACCAACATGGATTGATGAAGAACAAATCCTGCCAAACTAATCTCATCTCATTTTTTGATTGGGTAACCTTCCTTGTAAACTGTGGGAATGCTGTCGACATAATATATCTCAACTTCAGCAAAGCTTATAACAAAGTGCCCCATGATATTCTGATTAGCAAGGTAGCTAAATGTGGGCTGGATGGAACAACTATTAGATGGATCCACAGTTGGCTCCAGAATCATATTCAAAGAGTGCTTATCAATGGTTCTTTCTCAAACTGGGCAGAAGTAATGAGTGGGGTACTGCAGAGCTCGGTCCTGGGCCCAGTGCTCTTTAACATTTTTATTAACGACTTGGATGAGGAGGTACAAAGTATGCTTATCAAATTTGCAGATGATACAAAATTGGGGGGCATAGCTAATACCATGGAAGACAGAAACAAAATTCAAAGGGACCTTGATAGGCTGGAGCATTGGGCTGAAGACAGCAGAATGCAATTCAACAGGGATAAATGCAAAGTTCTACACTTAAGAAAAAGAAACCAAATGCACAGTTATAAGATGGGGGATACTTGGCTCAGCAGTACGACATGTGAGAAGGATCTTGGAATTGTCGTTGATCACAAGCTGAATATGAGCCAACAGTGTGATGTGGCTGCAAAAAAGGCAAATGCTATATTAGGCTGCATTAACAGAAGTATAGCTGCCAAATTGCGTGAAGTACTAGTTCCCCTCTATTCAGCACTGGTTAGGCCTCATCTTGAATACTGCATCCAGTTCTGGTCTCCGCACTTCAAGAAGGATGCAGACAAACTGGAATGGGTTCAGAGGAGGGCAACAAAGATGATCAGGGGACTGGAAACAAAGCCCTATGGGGAGAGACTGAAAGAACTGGGCACGTTTAGTCTGGAGAAGAGAAGACTGAGGGGAGATAGGATAGCACTCTTCAAGTACATGAAAGGTTGTCACATAGAGGAGGGCCGGGATCTCTTCTTGATCGTCCCAGAGTGCAGGACACGGAATAATGGGCTCAAGTTGCAGGAAGCCAGATTTTGATTGGACATCAGGAAAAACTTCCTAACTGTTAGAGCCATACGACAATGGAACCAATTACCTAGAGAGGTAGTGGGCTCTCCAACACTGGAGGCATTCAAGAGGCAGCTGGACAGCCATCTGTGAGGAATGCTTTGATTTGGATTCCTGTATTGAGCAGGGGGTTGGACCCTTCCAACTGTGCTATTCTATGATTCTATGAATATAAGCCTAGTAATCATTTTCTCTCTATTTTTGGGGGAGTGGGTAAGGTTTCTTATAAAATCAATTGAGTTTCACAACAGTAGATAAATTGCTGATTGAGTACTTCTCAAACCAGGACAATGTCTGCTTCACTCACACACTCACAAGAGGGGGGGAAAGCAAGTATGTTGGATACGTTTTTTTTTCAAGCAAATGTATTTAGTGGTGAGATACTGCAACACTTTAAAAAGGTATCTTATAATTTTTATTATTTATTTATAAAATTTATATCCCACTCTTCCTCCCAGTAGGTGCTCAGGGCAGCAAATTTTGAAGTGTGATATCAAGAGGGTGATTCTCACATCACTTACACCATGACTTCAGTTGCTGGATATTCCATATTGGGCTATCTCTTAATCTACAGCAATGTTCCTTATTTCAGAAAAGCACTGCTCAACAACCAAAAACAGATGTCCTTTATTTCACTTAGAGTGCAATCCAATCCTGGCTGGGGGAGGTGGATGTGGCGGACCCCTGGCTAAGCTGGCAGGCTCTCGGCATCACCAGGCTCCACCAGCAAAACCTCCCATCCAGGCTGAGCCATGGCGCTGCCAGTACCCTGCCGGGGGTCTACCAAGGATGGCCAGCCTGGCAGACGAAGGGCCAGCAGAAGCTGGCGGTAGTCCCCAAAACAGGGTGTTCCAGGGGCATGGTGGGGGAGGAGCCACAGGGGGACAACTTACACAACATCCAAGTCCCCCTCAGAGCACTCCCACAGGTCCTAGTCCCCATGAGAATTCTGCCAGCTAATAGGCTGGCGCAGTAAAAATATTCCCATGGTGGCCTATGGGGACCCCTTACTCACCAGCAGGCCTGTTCATGGGAGCTGGCTCTTCCATAATCTGTCAGTTCTATTTATATATGAAATTTCCATTTAACTCTAGATTTCTGCTAAAATTGGGCCTTGAGATTAAGAAAAGTAAAAATGATCAGTTAATCACCCTCTCTACCCCCACAAAATGTTAGTCAAGTGTTCTCAGTATAATCCATCTCCCCTCAAGAATGAGATAGAAGAACAGGCTAGCTGGTAAAAGTTGCAACACGTTTAAGACCCACCCAACCCAACAGAGCACAGATGGGGAACCTGTGATCCTCCAGATGTGGTTAGCTCCCATCAGCCCCAGCCAGTATGGCTAACGGTCAGAGATGATGGAAGTTGTAATCCAACATTTGGAGGGCCACTGGTTCCCTATCTCTGCCATAGAGGTTAAAGTAGTTCTGCTCCAGATGATAGAATTCCAGGGGCTGCTTAGGTGCACTGGAAAAGAAAAGGCCCCGAGCAACTTTTTCAAGAAGCACTGGAAGATATTTCCCTTGATAAAGAGAGAACCTCAACACAGTTTGGATAACCAATTCACTTGTGCAACTCTTCCCCTACACACACACACTTTTTTTGTTTGGAGTACTCTTCACCCTCTGCCCCCAGTCCCTTAAGACAAAAGGGTTTGAGATATGGGAGGAATTGTGCCTCCTGGTTTTCCTGACTGAAGCCCCTTGCCCCTCAGCCCATATTCGGTAAGAATATTTATTCACCTGTATGGAGCAAGGAAAAAAGATTGCAACTGTAAAAATGCTTAAGAGATAATAATAATAATAATAATATTTAATTTGTTTGTCGCCTATCTGGCAATTAGCCACTCTAATCACAGTGACTCTCTTGTCCCAGATGTTGTGCTCATCTTGAGGAGGAAATAACTGCCTCTTTGCATTCAAGATATTGGGGAGGGGGAGGGAAGAAAGCAAAATTAGGGCAGCAACATCACTGTAGCCTGAAAGACACCAAATCATTTACTTTGGAGCACCTCTAGCGGTAAAGAAAAGCCTGTCCAGGCATTCATCCATGTAGAAATTGTAGTAAGTGGAGTGGGGGAGCTCAATCATGCCTACTAGTTCTACTAGTCCTGCCCACCAACTACCTGTGCTCACTCAAACCTGTGAACAAAACCTACAGTTTACAACTTGTACACATCTAGGCACTATTCACAAGCCCTTTACAGCAGGAGTGGGGAACCTGTTGTTAGACCCAGATGTTGTTGGACTCTAACTCCCATCAAACCTAGCCAGAATAACCAGTGTTGTGTTCAGCATAACGTAAGTACATAAGAAGAGCCTGCAGGATCAGGCCAGTGGCCCATCTAGCCCAGCATCCTGTTCACACAGTGGCCAACCAGATGTCTATCAGAAGCCCTCAAGCAGGACCTGAGTGCAAGCAGCATCCTCCCCTCCTGTGGTTTCCAATAACTGGTATTCTGAAGCACACTGCCTTTGACTATGGAAGCAGTGCATAGCCATGGCTTGCAGCCACTGATAACCTTACATTCCACTAATTTGTCTAATCCCCTTTTAAAGCAATTCAAGAGACCATCACTGCCTCTTGTGGGAGCAAATTCCATAGTTTAACTATGTGCTGTGTGAGTAAGTACTTTCTTTTGTCTGTCCTGAATCTCCCAAAACTCAGCTTCATTGGATGTCCACGAGTTCTAGTGTTATCAGAAAGGGAGAAAAAGTTTTCCCTATCCACTTTCTCCATGCCATGCATAATTTATTACACTTCTATCATGTAATCTCTTACTCACCTTTTCAGTAGCGTTTTCAAGTAGCAGCCTACATGTGTTTGTGTGAGCATCAGAATGTCTGTAAAACAATTGTTTGTGAATAGTAGAGAGATTGCTTCTGATGTTCAAACACATATATGCCAGGGTATCATCTACAATTGCAATGCACATACTGTTAGAACATCTGTAAGGGGCAACAGGTTTAGGTAAACCCATGGATGCCAGGAACAGAGCCTTCAGGTATGATTTTAGAACAGTGTTTGAGTGGTATTTTAAAGAGAAGGGTAAATATATCTAGAACATGACAGGGAGGAGCCAAGGACACCTCAAGAGAGTGGGATGACCTGTGGGGAGATAAACAGAACCCTTCCCTCTGTGTCCAGCCAAGTAATTTTACCCTTTACCGAAAGTCAATAGAGAATCTTGTGACGCATTAAAGAGCAATTGATTTATCATGGCAGAAGCTTTCCTGGCTTAGAGTGGACTCTGGTCCATGAAAGCTTATGCCACAGTCAGTGTACTTTAAGACGTCACAAGACTCCTTGCTGGCTTTGCTGCACCAGGCTAACATGCCTGAAAGTAAGAAAGAAAGAAGCACTGAAGCAAAGGGCAGGGCAGGGCAGGTGGAACATGGCGGGGAGTTGAGGCGCGGCTACCTCCAAGCCCAGCTTCTGCTTCAGCACCAGAGCGGCGCACAGGTAGCCGGCGCGGCCCACGAAGAGCTCGTCCGAGCCGCACTCGAGGAAGGTGATGGGGGCGCACAGCTCGCACAGCTCGCGGAACTTGCCCAGAGGCCTGGCCCAGTCCGGCAGACCCAGCGCCTGATAGACGAGCGCGGCCACAGCGTACACGCCAGCCCCGCCGAGCAGGAAGGCGGCGCGGGTGTCGGCGTCGGCTTCGCCCCAGTCCTCCTCGTAGCGCACGCAGGCGTCAACCAGCTGCTTGGCCGCACGCAGGTAACAGTCCCGCGCCTGGGCGAAGAGCGGGCACTGCGCGACATGGTACAGCATGTAGGCCACGCCAGCTACGCCGCCATACAGCCCACCCTGGCAGCCGCCCAGGCCGCTCGCCGCCTCTCCGCCGCCCAGCGGGGAGACCTCCTTGAGGATGTGGTCGATGGTGGCGGTCACTAAGGGCGTCACTGCCTCCTTGCACTGCCCGGCCAGCAGGCTACCCTTGTAGTCATCGAAGCGGTTGGCGAAGCAGCGCTTGCTGTCCATGCCTGGCTCCCTCCACCACTGGTCTGAGGCTCTCGCTGGCGCTCTTGGCACGTCCACCCAGATATGCTGTAGCTGTAGTCTACGGTGCTGCTGCTCGCTCGCTCCGCAGGTAGCTGCTGACTGACTGAAAAGCCGAGCCGAGCCCCCTGGAGGAGGTGCGTCAGCAGTAGCCTCTTCCTCTGCCTGCTGAAGCAGAGAAATGAGAAAGTACAGGGCAAGACAATGAAGTATTAGGTCATGTAGTTCTTCCCTCAGCCCAGATCAAGGCTGCTTCTCTTCACGAGAGCGTTTGGCATTATCTCTCCCTGCCTGTCGCTTTCTCCCCCCCCCCCCTCTCCAGTCTTGGCTGAAATGTCTGTGGTGTGAAGAAGAGGAGGCAGCCGCTTTCCCTCAGCGCTGGGAAGCAGCCGCCGCTGTCAAGCATGGACCTCCCACTTACGCCTTACATGTCCGCTCCCTGAAATCTTTATGTGCGCGCGTCTGTCATGGGGGAAAGCCATTCTTTAAAGTCTGAAATGCAGCTCTTGTTAAAAGCTTACTGTATAATTGCTTCTCTCCACCCACTCCCACTTCACCTTCCCCATCTTGCAATGAGTTTGCAGGTTATTTTATATAGCAGCTGAATATAGAATTTTTATAGGACTTCATGCAGTCAGCCACAATACAATGCGGGAGTGGAGGCTACACGCACACACATATCTCACTACAACTAAGAAAAGGAATAATGGCTTTAGGAAGAGGAATTTTTAAAGTATTGTTGTTAGAGAGTGAGAAGGCATCTTGCTGTTTTAATATATTTTAATCGGTGTAAAATGTACAAATAATTTTTAATTGTTGTGGCTTTTATTGTGGAATATGTTGAGAAGTTTTAAACTGTACTTTTTAAATTTGCCAAAAGATATAAATAACAAACTAACCCCACCAATCCCCATGCTACCTCCATTTTCATGCCCACCAGCATTTGACTTTAAGCCTACTGAAGACCTTTTGATTATAAATATTTAACAAATTATCTGACTCATCTTTGCCAAGCCAGGTACATTTGCCAAGTTTTACAGTGACATGCAGATATAAGAATTAACTGGCAACTCATCTCCTTTAAAATGCATGATGGTTTGTACCAAATTTCTTTCAGATCCACTTACAACAGTGGTAGGAAATGTTTTTTGAAACAAGTGCCACATTAACACAGTGGAAAGCTGTTGCGGGCTGCATTCCAGTATCAGGCAGTGCCAGACCCAAAAGTGGGTAGGGCCCTACCTACCCACACACTATGGCACTTCTTAGCACCCTTTGTGGCACTTACAATCACACACACACACAGCTGTTTCCCATGGGCATATATTTAATTTTTAGTAACATCACTCATTTTAGTATTACCTTTCATCTTAACCCCAGATTTTTTAAAAAACAAAGTACATTTAAAAGAGAGAGGGCTCATCTACATGATGGTTTACTGTGTGTTTGGTGCTACTCACATCTCTTGCATGGTTCACATGACGTTACTGGCAAACAGAAGCTATCATGCAGTTTCCCCCCTGTAAATCAGAAGTAACACAATCCACTGATAATACAAAAAGGGAAGAAAAAATAGTTTTAGTCTGTATCTCTAGTACTTGCAGACACTTTGCTGCAATGCTTTTAGGTGGGTGTGTCAATCATTTCCTCTACACACCCACTATCTCCTCCTCCCTTCTTTCATTTCATTTCCTGTAGGCTGACAAGCAACTTCTGGCTGCTCTCTGTTCTGCTGGCCTTTTTTATGTTGCCGCAAACAATGCCTTATTTTTCTTTTCCCCCTAACTTGTGTACAAAACCATAATACTGCTCAAACAATGATTAGTATTTCACCTGTATCATACCAGTGAAAAAAACCAAATAATCACACTTCTGGGTTGTTGTTGTTTTAAATGGAACCTACTGTGGCTAGTAGAACAAACTGAGCATGCTCAGTTGCCAAGCAACCGGAGGGAGTGGAAATGTTAAATTAGAGGGTGTGGTCATTAGGAAACTGTGTGATTGATCTTTCCCCTCAGTATGAATATGAACACAATGTTTGCAGCTGGCATTGAGCCCTTACTGTGGACAGTGAAAAGAGAAAATGGAGGTAAAAACAGCATCTTTAGTACAAAGTAATGCTCCCGTGTGGATAAGTCGAGAGAGAAGAAGCTGTCCCTTTATCTGTTTCAGAGCTTGGAAAAGTTACTTGTTTGAATTACAACGCCCATCAGCCCAATCCAGTGGCCATGCTGGCTGGGGCTGATGGGAGTTGTAGTTCAAAAAAGTAACTTTTCCAAGCTCTGATCTGTTTTGAGTAAAAACACCAATGCATACCTGAACTACAAAGCTTGCCTTAAGAGCTATTCAAACTTGAAAATGCAATTGCATCTAGAAAATTCCATACATAGTCAGCATTTTGCAAACTTCAGGCTCAATCTTCATGCAGCTAGAGTTTTTCTTACTTTCTAAAATCCATCACCTTACAGAAGAAGGAACTGAAATTGAAACAGTTTCCCCACCTTTCTATTGCAATGGTAATGAAAGCTATACTGCACATACACATTGTCTCCATCTTGTTCTCTCTTTGTCTCTGCTAAGTATTCCCCACATATCAGATGTTGAGCAGGGAACAAGTGAGCAGTGGTCAGAGAGCTGTCTGAACAGATGATGTGCCAGAGGGTAAGGATTAATTCTGACTGCAGGCAGAACTGACTTGGGTTGGGGGTCCCCTTCCCAGTCCCCTGATTTATAGAAATTCTTATGTTGCATTATAATGTATGAACAATCAATGATATAGCACTGTAGGCCAATGGAAACTTAAACGATGTCCTACAAAAATGAGGTTTGAAGTTTGCATACTCAACCCCTGATGTCTCCACTTAGGTAGCTGGAGATGGTAAAGACCTCTGACTGAGGTCTTGGAAATCCACAGCCATTCAGATGGTAGGGTAAGATGGACATATAGTCTGATTTGATATGAGACAGCTTCCTATGTTCTTAACTCCCCTTCTTACACTTTGTGCGTTGCTTGTAGTGCTACAAGACTTCTCTATTGTATGGTTACCGTTACAGGCACCTTGGCTATTGTCAGGCCCAGGATGAGACTCAGGAACCAGACCAGGGGTTGTAAGTAATTCAGTTTTTATTAGAGTAATGTCCAAACAAAGACTGCGTCTTCTCATGAAGCAGTACAGAAATACAGGTCCTGCGGCATTGAGAGAAAGTTGACAGAGCAAGGAGCTGCTTCCCGCCTGTTCTTTAAGAAGGGGCCAAACGGGCGTGCAACCTTTCGCTCCTCCTTAACTGCCCCTCAGGTACTACCCGCCTTCCCCCCCTTCTCTCTTGTCTTTTCAGATGTCTTCGTGTGTGCGGCGAAGGGGGAAGCATCGGCCCCTCCTCTTCTGAAGTTTCCGATTCCAGTATGGGGGATGGGGGGGCTGATGGTAAACTGCCTTGCGGCTTTTCTGCCTTGGGCAGCCCTCCCTCTTCTCCCTCCTGTTCTGAGCTTCGGAGAAGGGGAGGCGTGGGAATGTCCAGGGACGATTCTGAAACTCCAAAGCTCTCAGGCTCTCCGTTGCTAAGCAACCCTATCTCTGGCATTTCCTCTGCTTCGTCTTTGCTCCACTCGGGTGAAGTTGCTCTCCCTCCTCCCTGCCATAAGTCTGAATCCTCTTCTTCCAACCCCCCGGGACCCCAACTCTGCCTCTCGACATCATCCCCTCTCCCAAGCTGCCCCCCCCTTTGCTGACTTGGGGCGGTGGGGAAAACGTTGATGGAAAAGTTTTACCAAGTCTGGAGCATGCACGTCAACTTCATCTTCCCATGATCTATCAGCTGGTCCATAGCCTTTCCAGTGAATCAAGTACTGCAACTTGCGGCGTCTTATTCTGGAGTCTAGGATTTCCCCAACTTCAAACTCAGTTTGCTCATTTACCAGGAGCGGAGCTCTGGGAGGCTCCTCCGGCCGTAACTCACTGGGAGGGGCGGCTTTGGTTAACAGGGATCGATGAAACACAGGATGTATTTTAAACGTGTCACGTAGCTTCAGTTGGTACGCCACGGGATTAATTTGAGTTTCTATTTCAAAAGGACCCACCCTCTTGTCTTGTAATTTTCTACATTTACCTGGCATTTGGAAGAAGCGGGTGGACAGCCAGACCCGATCTCCCGGCTGCAGGGGGGGGCCCTCCTTCCTGTGCAGGTCAGCAACTCGCTTGTATTCCGTTTTGGCTTTGTTTAACTGTTGTTTCAATGTCTGTTGCGCCGCCTGCAATTCCCTAAGAAAGTTCTCTGCCGCCGGTACCAGCATACCCTCTGAGCTGCTTGGAAAGAGTTTAGGATGGAATCCATAATTAGCGAAAAACGGGGTTTGTTGAGTGCTGGAATGCAGGGAGTTGTTGTAGGCAAACTCTGCAAAATGCAAATATGATACCCAATCAGTCTGTTGATAGGACACATAACTACGTAAATATCTTTCCAGAACGGCGTTCAAGCGTTCCGTCTGGCCGTCTGTCTGGGGGTGATGGGCGGAGGAGAGTTTTAACTCCATCTGCAGCTGTTTCCACATGGCTCTCCAAAATCTGGCTGTGAACTGAGTTCCTCGGTCTGAGACTACACTGTTTGGCAACCCATGCAGCCGGTAGACTTCTTTGATGAATAACTTGGCCGTTTCTTTAGCCTCTAAGGCCCCTGCACAAGGAAGAAAATGCGCCATTTTGGTGAGTAAATCTACCACTACT
Source organism: Rhineura floridana (assembly GCF_030035675.1). NCBI lineage: Eukaryota > Metazoa > Chordata > Lepidosauria > Squamata > Rhineuridae > Rhineura > Rhineura floridana. Next base: position 89,154,725 of record NC_084484.1, on the reverse strand, counting down.
AGAATGGCTGTCATTCCTTGGGACTTGGGTAAATCCGTTATAAAATCCATGGATAGGTCCTTCCAGGGTTCGTGTGGGACAGGTAACGGTTGTAACAGTCCTGCTGGTTTTCCTGTTTGTGTTTTTGTCCGCATACAGACAGAGCAGGACTTTACATAGTTTTCAATATCCCGACGCATTTTAGGCCACCAAAAGTCCTCGGCCACGTTCTGAATGGTTTTGTAAATCCCAAAGTGTCCCGCTGTGATGGAATCATGGCACTGGCATAGGATTCTGAGCCTTAATTCCCCTTCTGGCACATATCTGGCTGTTTTGAACCATAACAGTCCATTCCTCCAGTGGAAAGTTACTTCTGAGTCTTGATCTTGTCCCGTCTCCTGCCTATATCTTAGCATGTCTACATCTTCTTGTTGTGCCTTTTTGAGTTCCTCTTCCCATGAAGGCTGACACGATCCCAACGTTAATTTCTCTGGCGGGATCACTTACTGAGGCTGGTCATCTGATTCACTTTCTTTGAATTGTGGCTGTCTGGATAAGGCATCTGCTCTCTGGTTTTTGGCTTGGGCATGATAAATAATCTTGAAGTTGAATCTAGTGAAGAACTGGGACCATCTTATCTGTCTCTGGTTCAACTTTCTGGCTGTTTGGAGGCTTTCCAGATTCTTGTGGTCGGAGCGCACTTCAATCTGATGAGAGGCCCCCTCTAGGTATTGTCTCCAGTTCTCAAAAGAATCCTTGATGGCCAGCAGCTCCTTCTCCCAAACTGTGTAGTTCTTCTCTGCTGGCTTTAACTTCCTAGAGAAGTACGCGCAGAAGGACCCCCCCGATGGCAAAATCCGAAGCATCTGCTTCCACGACAAAGGGGCGGGTCGGGTCAGCAAAGCGCAGAATGGGCTCGGAAGCGAACCTTCTCTTCAGCTCCTCAAAGGCCTTGGTGGCATTCTCTGTCCATTGAAACTTCTTCTTTCCCCTTAAGCAGTCAGTCAGAGGAGCTGTTAATTTGGAAAACCCTGGAATGAACTTTCTGTAATAGTTGGCAAACCCTAGAAACCGTTGTACATCCTTTTTGGTAACAGGCAGGCCCCAGTCCAATATACAACTTACTTTCCCTGGGTCCATCTCCACTCCTTCCGCTGAGATTCGGTACCCAAGGAAGTCCAAAGACTTGAGGTCAAATCCACATTTCTCTAACTTGGCATACAAGTGATTCTCTCTCAGTCTCTTCAGCACCATTTTCACATGCTGAGCATGGTCTTCCTGGTTCTTTGAGAACACCAGGATATCATCTAAGTAACAGATTACATACGTGTCCAACAGGTCTCTAAACACGTCGTTCATGAACTTTTGAAAAACTCCTGGACTTCCACAAAGCCCAAAAGGCATGACCAGGTACTCAAACTGACCATAAGCGGTCAAGAATCCTGTTTTCCATTCATCTCCCTCCTTCATTCTGATCAGATTGTACGCTCCCCTCAAATCCAGCTTCGTGAAGACTTTTGCGGAGCGCAGTTGGTCTAGCAGCTCTGAAATCAGGGGCAGCGGGTAGCTGTTAGGGATGGTGATCTGGTTCAATGCGTGATAGTCGTTACAAGGTCTGAGTTCCCCCCTTTTCTTTTTCACAAACAATAGTGGCGCTCCAGCAGGGGACTGTGAGGGACGTATGAATCCTTGCCTCAGGTTTTTATCCAGAAATTCCTTCAGGGCCTCCCTCTCAGTCTCTGTGAGCGAGTAAATTTTCCTCGATGGGATGCTGGCTCCTGGCACGAGATCAATCGCACAGTCGTAAGGGCGGTGGGGGGGTAGAGTCTCTGCCTCTTTTTCATCAAATACATCTTTGAATTCCTCATACTTCAGCGGCAGGGTCACTTGCTCGCTCTCCTGCGCTGCCGCCGCCAAGGTGTTCTTGATTCCTTCGGGTTGACAGTTCTCCTGACAATACTGTGAGGTGAACCACACCACCGCCTCCTTCCAACTTATCTTTGTTTGTTTGTTTGTGCTTTGCTAGCCAGGGCATTCCCAGAATCACCTCAAAGTTCGAGAGATCTGACACGTATAGCGAAATGAACTGTTCATGCCCAGGGATTTGAAGTTTCACTTCCTCCGTGGCTTGTGTCACCCCTCCTGACTTCAGGGGTCTCCCATCGATGGTCTCCACAGATAGGGGAGCGTCCAGTTTCCACCGGGAAATTCCATGATGCTTGGCTAGCTTTGCATCAATAAAATTTGTGGAGGCTCCACTGTCAATCAAGGCAGTAGAATTAAACACCACTCCTCTGGAAGTTGTAATCTGAATAGGTAAGACCAACATCCCTTTTGAGGGAGGTTGGATCATTGGAGGGCCTTTATACAACGCGGCCCCCAGTCCACCAGCCTGCACGTGGACTGGGTGTTCTAGTTTCCCGACGGCTCGGCTTTCCCCCCTTTCAGTCCACAGTCTCTGGCCACATGGCCCGGTCTTGAACAATAAAAGCATAAACGTTCTCGACGTCCTCTTTCCTTTTCTTCTTCTGACAATCTTGGCCTAGCCCCTCCTTGTCCCTCAGTTGCATTACCTGCCGCCCCTGCAGTGGAAAGGGCCTTGCTGCGGGATGCCGAGGCTGAGTATCTCGGGACCTCCTGCTTCTTTTCCAGGCGTCTTCCTTCCATCCGGTGATCTATCTGTAGGCATAGCCGGATGAGCCCTGGCAGGTCAGTGGGAGGGGTGGTCCTGGCCAGCTCATCCAGGATTTCAGCATTTAATCCACTCCGGTACATAAACATCAAAGCGGCATCATTATAACCCGTTTCCTGGGACAGAATTTTAAAAGCGTTAGTGTACTCGGAAACAGTCCCTTTAGCTTGCTTCAGAGCGCCTAGCTGCCGCGCTACTGTTTCATCTCTTTGCGGGTCTTGAAACATCTCGGTCATCTCCTGTATAAATCCTCTGTATCTTCTTAAGACAGTATCCTTTCTCACCAGATATGGAGTCACCCATTTTGCAGCTTCTCCCGCCAGAAGGCTAATCACGAAGGCGACTTTAGCCCCATCGTCTGGAAATTCTGTGTGCCTGACATCCAGATATAATTCACATTGAGCTACGAAAGTTGCCAACTGATCACTCTGTCCGGCATATTTTGGGGGCAATCCAATGGGAACCTTTACTGCGGCAACTGGAGGGGCTGTTCGCATCTGGTCTATCGTGGTCTTCAAGGCTTGATTATCCGTTTTCAACGCCTTGACAGCTGCTAGCAGGGCTTGGACATCCGTCTGCATCAGCTACCTTAGTCCTCAAGAGTTTCACTTCTTCCGTCTCAGAAGTGGGGTTCGTCCCCCCCCTGCTCCCTTTGACATCTTGTCCCAGTCAAGTGAAGAGAGCGTTGAGGGTGATTGAGGTGGCTCTGTCAAGCTGTCAGGCCCAGGATGAGACTCAGGAACCAGACCAGGGGTTGTAAGTAATTCAGTTTTTATTAGAGTAATGTCCAAACAAAGACTGCGTCTTCTCATGAAGCAGTACAGAAATACAGGTCCTGTGGCATTGAGAGAAAGTTGACAGAGCAAGGAGCTGCTTCCCGCCTGTTCTTTAAGAAGGGGCCAAACGGGCGCGCAACCTTTCGCTCCTCCTTAACTGCCCCTCAGCTACTACCCGCCTTCCCCCCCCTTCTCTCTTGTCTTTTCAGATGTCTTCGTGTGCGCGGCGAAGGGGGAAGCATCGGCCCCTCCTCTTCTGAAGTTTCCGATTCCAGTATGGGGGATGGGGGGGGCTGATGGTAAACTGCCTTGCGGCTTTTCTGCCTTGGGCAGCCCTCCCTCTTCTCCCTCCTGTTCTGAGCTTCGGAGAAGGGGAGGCGTGGGAATGTCCAGGGAAGATTCTGAAACTCCAAAGCTCTCAGGCTCTCCGTTGCTAAGCAACCCTATCTCTGGCATTTCCTCTGCTTCGTCTTCGCTCCACTCGGGCGAAGTTGCTCCCCCTCCTCCCTGCCATCCGTCTGAATCCTCTTCTTCCAACCCCCCGGGACCCCAACTCTGCCTTTCGACAGCTATAGAGATTGTTTGCTATTCTCAAATATTCTGAATTCTGCAAGTTTATTTATTTGTTTATTTTTATTTATTATTTTATTTATATCCCATTCTTTTTCCCAGCAGGACCCAGGGTGGTGTTGGGTTAAAATGAATTAAGGATGAAATAAAGTTAATGCCAGTTTATTTGCCCCTAACCTGATCTCCCATCCCGGAAAGAACCTGGCTCAGGTTGCAAGCTGAATTCACACCTTCACATGTTTATTGAGCTTTAGCAGAAATGTGTCAAAAGGATGAAAGCCTTTGCCCCACAAGTATGTGTTTAGTATGGTTTCTGTCTCCTGCCCTCTTTGTTTTGATGTTCTTAGTTGTTTTAAGAACTCTGGCACCACTTCTTATCTCAAGGTTGTAACAGTACGCACAATTGATGTGCAAAAGGGGCAACACGTCCCCAGCAAATTCCTTCCTCCCCTTCATCCCCTCTTTCCTGACCTATATGCCGATATGTAGTTCTTTATGTTTTATGGTGTTCATTCCCCTGACCTGTAACCTCTCTGTGAGGGTATATAATCTGACCCCACTCAATAAACAGGGTTCCCATTTCTGGAAGGCATCTGCTGGACAGGCTTGCATCCCCTTTGCCAAAGGTACTTTTGTTGTCTTATTTCCTGGGTCTCTGGCAGCAGGTTCATGTATACTTAGCTCCGCACTCTGCCCGGGGTAAAATGAGGTGAGTACGGTAACAGGACAGCTCAGAATTTTAGTTTTTACCTAACAGTGGCAAGTTCTCCCTTAGTCCTTTATTGCGCTCTGGTTTGGTCTTCCAACCCCTGCTCAACATTATCTCATAGATCTGTCACCTCCTAAAATCCAGTCTATAGGCATCTTTTACAGAACATAAGAAGATTCCTGCAGTATCAGACCAAGCACTTATTCACTCTAGAATCCTGTTTTCATAGTGGCCAAGATGATGCTTACAGGAAGCCCACAAGCAGGACCTGAGTGCAACAGCATTCTCCCAAATTGTGTTCCCCAGAAACTGGTATTCTAGAGGCATACTATCTCTGATACTGGAGGTAGTATAAAGCCATCATTGTGAGTAACCATTAATAGCCATATCCTCCATAAATTCGTCAAATCCCCTTTTAAAGCCATCCAAACTGGCCATATAGTGGGTGCAAATTCTGTTCACTGTGTGAAGAGGTAACTTCCTTTTATCTGTCTTGAATCTTCCAACGTTCAACTTCATTGTATGACCCAAAGTTCTAGAATTATAGGTAGAAATAAATTCTCTCTATCTACTTTCTTCACACCATGTATAATTCTACACATTTCTGGCATGTCCCCTTATTTCACAACCTTTCATCATAGGAGGGCTTGATCCAATGTACATCAGTTTACACTTCTTTACACTGAATCACATTTGATATTTTAATGCCCATTCACCCATTCATCCTTTTGGGGTTCCATTAAAAAAGTGACCCTTCTCACTGCTTACCTCTAACTCCAGGCAATGTATGAACAAATGAAAAAGCACAGGCCCCAGTACCAATATCTGGAAGACTCCACTTTCTACATTCCTCCATTGCGAGAAGTGTCCATTTATTCCTATTTTTTGCTTCCTATTTTTTAACCCTGGGGTAGGGAACATTTTTTGGACTGGGGTGACAAGCCAGAGGTGGGTGAGGCCAGAGACAAAAGTGAGTGGAGCAACAAATGTACATTTCACCTTTGTACAGTAGTCTAGTTTTACATACACTCCCACATACCTCTCTCTCTTTTATCCAGGCAAGCAAGATATATTATCAGAATTCTTCTGCAATGAAGTCAGATGCAAAGAATTTAGTTCAGCTTCTGTGTAATCTCCTTTTCCTCCTTTCACACCCCTTTGACTTGCTTGTTATCCAAATTTCCAACTGCCCACGCACCAGTCTCCTGCTTCTAATGTATTTTAATATTTTTGGTTATTAATGTTTTTAGCAATGTGCTCCTCACATTCTTGTGTTGTATGTCTGTTTACTCAGAAGTAAACCACACTATGTTAAGTGGCGCTTATTCCCTTGTAACTGTATTTAGGATTTTAGCCTTAGTCATATCTTTGCATTTGCCAGGCATTTATGTACACTCATTCCTTGCAGAGTACTTATTCCTCTCACGTCCATTCTGACTAGAATCTTAATAGGTCACTTGATCAACAGCTAAAGAACAGCAAGGGGTGATCTGGCTGCTGCAGAAGCAGATTAATTTAAATAAGTAATTAGGGGGCATTTAATCTGATTGACTGAGCAGTTAGTGGCTAATTCATTTGTCTCAGAGTAGTCCTTAACAGAGACACTCTCTAAAGTAACTTGGTATAGATAGCAATATTTATCTTTGAGGTCCAGTGAATTAATGGCAACTATGGTTAGAAGAGGAATTTATTTAATATAATATTTCTTTAGTTAAAACTGTTTTTAAAATTTAATTTACTGCAGTTTTGGCTCATACAATGCTTTTAAACACATTCTTTAGAACATTAATAATGCATTATGAATGTTAATTGTGTGGCCAAGTGCTTTATGGAATCAACATTAGCATACACCCCTCACCTAAGCCAGGTATGACAATACATTATAAAATGTATTTATCATAGTGCTTTATGTATTACAGTTTTAGAATGTATTAATTGGAATACAAATGCGAACAAGTGAAAATGGAATCTAAAGCCATGCAATTTACCCATTTGTTGTAATTACTGTGAATATGCTGAGTTCTCATCTCTAATTTAAAAACCATTGTGAATTTATTTTTTAAGATAGTTATGTAAGTGAACTGATCCAGATTTTACTGGACTGTGTTTATCTAAATGTTCCATGTATAGTTTTGTGAAGAAAATGCTACAATTCAGAACTGTGGAAACAAGTATGGCCACACTGGAACTTTAAGGCAGATAAAAGTAAGCAGACTGACCATGAACCACAAAGCCAAGAGAACTACCTAAGAAAACTTTGCATCCCTTTTTATTTGGTCCACTGTTTGCAAGTCCTTTCCACTTAACTGATATAATATGTTGTACTTATTATATGCATGATTCTTGTGCATAATTATTACCTAGTCTTCTCTTTGATTGTTCTTGTCAGTTTGTATGTTCCTTGATAGAGCCAAGGAATGACCACCTGCAGATTCACACCTTCTGGTAGTTGTGCTGGTGCAATACAAAGCACCCATGAATTGCCATGGAGGGGTGAATTGACCAATCTTGTGAATGGCAGATCTCAACAGTTTGAAATGTAGGGGAGAGTGAGATATGATTTTACAAAGTATCAGAAGATTTGCTGAAGTGCACACCCCAGCAAAAATGTTAAGTTCTGTTGGTTTTATCATATCATTATCCTGTCAAAATGGTTGTGTTAATTCTCCTTATGTCATTTCTGTGAGGGGAAGCTCTATAGATCATGTGTTAAATAATTATGCTGGCAAATATAAGAAGACAGACTTCTATTTTTCATGGGCCTTTTTCTTTACTGACATTTGTACATAGACTCTTAAGGTGTGGTCTGCCTACATAGTCAGAGGCGATTGCTTCTGAATACCAGTTGCTAGAAATAGCAGGAGGGGAGAGTGCTCTTGCACTCGGGTCCTGCTTGAGGGCCCCCCATGGGCAACTGGTTGGCCACTGTGAGAACAGGATGCTGGACTACATGGGCCATTAGCCTGATCCAGCAGGCTCTTCTTATTTGCTGGGGCTGGATGCCGTGAGAGGCCACAGGCAGGCAAGGCACTGTGTGTGCTTTCCCTTAGTTACATTGTGATGATAAAGGCAACAAAAGAAGGAACAGTTGCATCATAAAATTCAGTTTTTGGACTTGTACCTTCTCCAAGAGCAAAAACCTCAAGTGGTTTTAAATTAATGTGCTTCATGCTTGGTGAGCAGGTATCTTCAGACTGTTGTTGTTGACTCTGAGATCCTAGGGCAGTTTAGCACAATTTAAAATACAACATTAAAAACATTAAAAATACAACATTAAAACAAATTATAATAATGAAAGAAGGGTGATGTCAGGTGTCAAAGGCCAGTGTACTGAAAACTATACAGGGAAGGTGCCAGGTATGCATCTCTCTGTGTGTGGGAGTCCCACAACTTCAGGGCTGGCACAGAGAATACCCTTTCCAGGGCCACCACCACCCCAGCTTCTGAGGATGGCAGAACTAGCAAGAAGGCCCCTCTGCTGATCCTAACACCTGAGGGGGTGTGTAAGGAAGGAGGTGGTCTTTCAGATATTTTGGAACTAAATTGTTTAGGGCTTTAAAGACTAACATTAGCACCCTAAATTGCTTCTGGATATGAACTAGCAACCAATGCAGCTGTTTTAAAACGGGCTATATGAGATCTAAATGGAATCCAAGTCAATAATCTGACCACAACATTTTGTAGCAGCTGAAGTTTCTGAGTCATCTTAAAGGGCAGACCCACTTAGAACACACTGCAGTAGTCCCGTGTGGAAGTTACCAGAGCATGGAGTACAGTGGCCAAGTCATTTCTGTCAAGAAGGGACCATAGTTGGCAAACCAGCCATAGCTGGAAAAAGACACTCCTAGCCACTGAGGCCATCTGAGCCTCCAGTGACAGTGCTGAATCCAGGAACACCCCCAAGCTATGGACCTGCTCCTTCCAGGGGAGTGAAACCCATTCAGAAGAGTCTGTCTTCCCACCTTCTGGACCTGAGAGCTTCAGAGACATAACATCTCTGTCTTTTCAAGATTCAACTTCAGTTTATTGGCTCACATCCAGCTCATCACTGCCTCCAATCACTGAACTAACACCTCAGCCACCTGTTCCAGTTCAGATAGGTCCTATAAATGCAGATTCTAGGGCCGTGGACAGCCTCCTAATCTAATACAGGGCCCTGACCCAAGCTGACCTGGGGAACCCCAAAACTGGATCCAGCCCTGAATTAAATGTGGGGGTGGGACTAATGTTTAGAAAGGGCTTTAAAAAAATCTAATTACACATATGGCCGGGACGAGGCAAAGAAAGGAGGTGCTGTGTCTCCTTCCCCCCTCCCATTTATACTGCAGAGAGCATGCAGGAGGGTTCGATCTTGCTGGTGCTGCTTTTCCAGTGCATTCCCTGTGGGGAATATGCAGGCGAAGCAGACCCCTGCAACCAGAAGGATTGCACCCTCCACTCACCAGCTTGTGAATGGAGGGTGCAATTCTGCTGGGTGCTGCTTTGCAAGTGCCTTCCCTGCAAAGCAGCAACCTGGAGTCAGCAGGATTGAAACCTCCATGCTGTCCTATTGGGTGCTGCTTCACAAGTGCCTTCCCTGCAGGTGAGTAGAGGATTAAATTCTGCAGGGATTTCCTTCCCCAGCGTGTTCCCTAGAGGGAACACGCTGGTGAAGCAGACCCCTGTAGTGAGCAGGATTGCGCCCTTTCTTTACCAGTTGGTGAGAGGCAGGTTCAATCCTACTCAGTTGACTGTGTGTCTGTGTTTCTGGAAACAGGCAGGCACAGCCAAAGTGCAGTGTGGGGCTGTTTGAAATCCCTCTTGCAAACAGTCATGTGCTGCTCTTTGCAGAGGCTGTCTCTGTTGGCATGAGGTCTAGTAGTTTTCCATCAAGTCTGCAAAATTGTAACTAGGGGGAGTTTTGTCTTAGCCCAGTCTGGGAACGGACTGCCAAGGCCGTTGCTATGGTAACCATCTGATAGACTGGGAAAGTTCTAACAGAGTCTGTAAGTTGTGTCTTCTGATTTATGCCTCTGATCTGTGAGGCTGGTCTTCTGTGTATTGCCTCTGAACTGAGAGGCTCTCTTCTGTGTTTACCCCCAGAGGGGGGGGGTGACTGAAGAAACTCTACATGTATTTACTCTTAAGCCTTAAGCCATAATGTCTTAATAAAAGACTCTTAACATGCTCTAATGTTCTGAAGAAGTTTCTTGCTCAACTTAACTCCAACGTAATGTATGCTGTTTCACGCAACAATGCTCACACGTCAACAGGGGTTATGGGCCCAGATCCACAGCGCATTACACGGGAGTAAGTTGCTGGTCTGAACGGCAGACGGAGTTCCAGAGAGGGCAGCTTGATTGATTGAACCAGACAGAGGTGAGCAACATGGCTGTAAACCTGTCTGGGGGAGGCTTGCCGATGGAACGGCTTAATGAAAAGAATTATGGCAGCTGGAAGCTGAGGATGCGGGCTTTGCTGATAAAAGAGGATTTATGGGACACAATAGATGGACCCACTCCAGCGGTACTGACTGCGGCCTGGATGCATAGAGATCAGAAGGCGCAGGCTTTTATACTTCTGGCTCTATCTGACTCTCAACTGCTACACGTGAGGGATGTTACAAACGCCAAAGAGATGTGGGACCAGTTGGAAGGCATTCATGTGCAACAGACTGCGGGATCTAGATTGTGTTTGGCACGGAAGCTTTATCAAATGCGCTTTAAGGGTGAGTGCGACATGTGTGAGCATCTCACGGAATTCAGACGCCTGTTTGCTGAGTTGACGGACCGAGGCGTCGAACACTCTGAACTTCAGAAGACCTATCTGATCCTGGCTTCACTTGATGGGACTTGGAATAATATGGTAATGGCTTTCGAAGCCATGCCTGACGGAGGTTTGAACGTTGTGTTTATTGAGGAAAAGCTGACCCAAGAATGGCAGCGGAGACAAGAGGCGAAAAGAGCTGAGTCTATGGAAGCTGTCAGGAGGCAAGAGGTGAAAAATGCCGTGCCGAAGGATAATAAACAGGAGCAGCAACAGAGGCTGAAGGCTTGTTTTGTTTGCGGAGATCGACGGCATCTACAGTGGCAATGTCCAGTCAAGCGAAACTCCAGGGACGGAGGCTTGAAGCAAGGCAGTGTGAACTTTGTTTGTAAACAGAACTCTCAAGATTTACGACCTGTGAACTGGTTGCTTGACAGCGGAGCAAGCCATATATTAATCAATGACAGATGTTTGTTTTACGTTTCAGAAGAAGTGAAAGACTTTGTTTTACTTGCTGATGGATCGCGTAAGAACGTTCAAGCCCGTGGTCTGGTGAAGTTTGACAAGCTTGGAATAATGTCAGATTGTTTGTTTGTTCCGCAATTGGCTCATAACATATTGTCAGTGAGCAAACTGGTGAGTTGTAATTATTCAATTTTGTTTCACAAAGATCAATGTTTTGTAATGAGGGGAGATCAAGTGTGTTTGCAGGGAAGCCTGAATGATTCACAGTATGTAATAAAGAGCAGTCAAGCAGGGTGTGCTGTGTTAAATGCTGAGGCACAGGTACATCAGGGCTGCGTCCATGAATGGCATCAAAGGCTGGGGCATGCAAACCTTGACACGATTAAGAAAACCCCAATGCATAGTGAAGACATGCGTTTAAGAGATTGTGGACAGTTAATGGATTGTGATGTATGTAATCAAGCTAAAATGACTATTGCACCAATAAACCGGGAGGCTGAGAGAACCACAACAGCTCCCTACCAGCTAGTTCATGTTGATTTATCAGGGCCAATAAATGCTTCACGAGGAGGTGCGAAATTCTTCATGGTACTGGTAGATGATTTTTCAAGATTTTGTCATGTTTTTCTGTTAAAGCATAAAAGTGAAGCTGAGCAGAAGCTGAAACTGTTCATTAAGAGAATCGAAACTCAACACGGTGTCACGGTGGGGGCTATACTCTCGGACCAAGGTGGGGAATTCACGAGTAAGGCATTGAGTGACTTTCTGGAGAGTAAGGGAACAAACCAGAATTTCACTGCTCCATACAGCCTGTTTTCCAATGGAACTGCAGAGAGAAAAAATAGGGTGCTTGGGGAAGCAATGAGAGCCATGCTGCTGGATTGCAGTTTAGGGAATTCTTTCTGGGCAGAAGCAATTCTTTATGCGAATTACATTCACAACAGGGTGTTGCACAGTGCAATTGGAATGTCTCTTTATGAGAAACTTACTGGCAGAAAGCCTAAAATACAACACATTCAAAAATTCGGGGCAAGGTGCTGGATCCACATTCCACAGGGGAAAAGGAGGGGCAAGCTTGCGCCCAGAGCACAGCAAGGTTTTGTTTTGGGATTTCAGAATGCATATTTCAGAGTTTGGTGTCCAGAAACACAGCAGTTAATTCTGAGCAGAAGCATTAAAGTCTCAGAAAAGCCTTGGGATCAAAGGCAGACAGTTGTTCTTACAGGAACAGATGACACACAAACACGAACACAATCACAGACATTTAAGCCAAACCTTGACATTAAAGTGGAAGGCACACAAATACCTCTCAGAGATGCTTTGAATGAGCTCATTTGTGCAAAACGCAGATCAAAGAAACGAAAAGCTGAGGAAATGGAAGATCCTGGGCACGCGGTGCCAAGCACAAGCACAAGTACAAATGGGGGGGCAGAGAGAGCCGAAGCTCTGGTTCCTTTAAGACGCTCTACAAGAGCAAATTTAGGCAAACCACCTGAAAGATTTACCGTGGGATTAATAACAAGTCCTGGAATGAATAAAGTTGTAGAAATGGATCCTGAGACACTTTATTTGACATGTGTTCAACCAAAGTTTGAGTGAATAAAGTTTTGAACTGTACTGAACTGAAAATGTATGATGCAATGTACTGAAATGTATTGCAAGAGGTATTGTAGAAATGTATTACTGTATGACTATGTATTGTGGAGATGTATTGTGGAGATTTTTTTGTAATTGACAGACATGATGGGAAAAAGGGGAGCTTGTTGGCATGAGGTCTAGTAGTTTTCCATCAAGTCTGCAAAATTGTAACTAGGGGGAGTTTTGTCTTAGCCCAGTCTGGGAACGGACTGCCAAGGCCGTTGCTATGGTAACCATCTGATAGACTGGGAAAGTTCTAACAGAGTCTGTAAGTTGTGTCTTCTGATTTATGCCTCTGATCTGTGAGGCTGGTCTTCTGTGTATTGCCTCTGAACTGAGAGGTTCTCTTCTGTGTTTACCCCCAGAGGGGGGGGGTGACTGAAGAAACTCTACATGTATTTACTCTTAAGCCTTAAGCCATAATGTCTTAATAAAAGACTCTTAACATGCTCTAATGTTCTGAAGAAGTTTCTTGCTCAACTTAACTCCAACGTAATGTATGCTGTTTCACGCAACAACGCTCACACGTCAACAGTCTCCTTCTTTCCACCCAAAAACCCTGCCCTGGACAGCTCCAGATTGCTCCAGGCAGCACAACCCATAGCTGTCTTGACCCAACTTGGTCAAATCCAGATCTGCCCAGATTGGCCCAGTTCGGTTCAGGCTTCGACTGAATCTGATGCACAGCCCTATCAGATTCAGACAAATTAATGGTAGATTATGATGGCAAAACATGATTACACAAGTACAGTTGAATAATTTTAAGGTCACACTAAAATTACTGGAGTGGTATAGGCCTGGGATTTTTTTTTCAACAATCCATCTTCAGGCAAGAAGAGGCAGACAAGGTGGCAAGAATATGATAATTACCTTTGCAGTAAGGTGAATGTGTACCAATCTAAGAAGAGGAAAAGAAAAGCCTTCTTGCAAAAAGGACTGTGTGAGCTGATACTGCTATAGCAGGGCAGGTGTTCAGGGCAGGTAGATACACCCACAATCATCAACACACAGCTTGTTTTTGCTGAAGGAACTAAAGGATTTATGGATTTGTAAAAGGCAAAATCCCCCCCCCATCTCCTACATACAATCATAAATGCAAATAGGACAGTAGTGTAAACACAACATTTTAATCAAGCAGACAGGAAACAGCCTGGGAACCCATGACCTAGACTGAGAATTTTCCACTTAAATCCAGAGCTTGGAAAAGTTGCTTTTTTGAACTAAAACTCCCATCAGCCCAATCCAGTGGCCATGCTGGCTGGGGCCGATGGAAGCTGTAGTTCAAAAAAGTAACTTTTCCAAGCTGTGCTTAAATCTTTAAACATTTCAGAAACTGTGATTATGTGTAGAATGATTTTTTTGGGGTAAAATATTTTATTCTCAATTCTATTTTTCAGATCATGTGAGTATCTACATACAAGGTATAACATCTGTCTACAGTATCTCTGTAGAGGTTGTCCATAATAAGTTCCCTGCTGTAGTTCCCCAACAGAAGGTCAAAATACTCAATTATCTTTTAGCAGAATCTTTTTCTGTATTCCCACTTGGATTTATTTTTGTTCTTGTTTTACTATACATTTATTCTCTTGACATATGCCTATCTGTGTTGTACTTATAAATAATTAAATTTAGACAACATCCATATTCATATAAAATGTGAATAATATATGTAACTGCTTTCAGAGTTTGATATCTATTTTATTTCAGATAAAATTATAAAAATGGTGGGAATAGCTATCCATTTTTTGTTGTGCGTATTTATTTACTTGCCACTTTACATTTTTGTTATAGCAGTATGAAATAAATTTCTCCATGGTGCATTCAGTGAGATCTTGTTTCATTACAAAATACTTGTGTGCTATATCTGTTTTAATAAATCTATTTTAAAACAAATTCATTTATTTTTCATTACATTAATCAGCATTGAGAAGGAAGTGCTATTTTCATCTCAAATGTTTATTTGGATTTTCTCTTCTATGCTTTCTGCCTGTCTGTTGCCATCATAGGTAAGTAGTCCCCGGCACAGGAAATGGCAGCCTTTTAAAAATAATGCACATTTTTACTTGACATCCTGGAACATTATCTCAGGAAACAGTGATCTTAAAAGTGCTATTTTCAAAATGTATACTGCAGTACTAAATTGACACAATCACCTTCCACAAGCTGATCCAGAACTGTGCCTTTTATGGCACTAAGGGAGCAATGCTACATTGAGGAATTTAATGCATAATTTGAGAGCACAACCCCATAGCATAATTTAAAGTGGTTTAAAGTACATCGCATCTTAACTCTATTCAGGAGCCCCTAGGAGGGGAGAATGCCAGCTGAGCTGGTAGAGCTTTTTTCTGGCTTAACTTACATCAGGACTGGAGATCACATGATCAAGCTGAACAGAAGTAGGACAAGGCGTAAATCCCCTCCTATCGTTCCCACCCCTGCTACACCCTGGAACACCCCTTTTTGGGGATTTAACTTACGTTGGTCTCGGCTGAACTGGCAGAGTTGGGTTGGGCTGGCTGAGCCCTGACTGAGCTGGAATGAGGGACTTACACTGGCGTAGCCTGGTTGAACCAGACCCAGCTGGCTCAGCTGGAGATCTGCCATATCCTGTATCCCCTCAGCCTGGCATAAATATCAGAAGGATTGCGCCCTAAGTAAAAAGTGATTTGAATGGACAGAAAATGGACAACTTGGTAATGTCCCACTCTGATATTTTTCCCATCTCTTGGAATGAGCACATATATTAAAACAAAGATGATCAAATTATTTTTCATGTTCTGACAGTGAAAGAAGCTCTGTTTAACACAGTGATATAGCAGGATAGAGTTGTATGAATACTTCCCTCCTAATTTGCAGACTGAAGCTGAGTGTGACATCAGTGCTTCACTTCAGATGGGCTCCCCATTGGGCACTCTCCTCAGTCTCAAGTCAGCCACTGTGCTCTCTCAGCAGGTGCTAGACATGTTTGGCATTCAGAGCCTCTATAAAGCTTTCTAAATGTGAAGGTTTCTTCATACTAGTCAAAATTGACAAGATTATATCTTGTGCTGAAAGAAGAAGCAAATATAACAAGATTATGCCTGGTTTTAGGAAATGGTTGGGGCAGGGGGAAAGCTGGGTACAAAACGTCTTGAAGGACTGTGAAGAAACTATATATAGCTGTTTAGGAAGAGAACCTCTAATATATAGTGCCATTATTGGAATCACAGTAGAAGCAGCCATAGAACTCCTACAACATATTACTAAAACACAGAACTTGACAGCAGAGGTGGTCAATATTTTCATGTATTAGAAACTGGGATGTTATTAGTCTTTCATATATAGAATAGTAGTAGAGTTGGAAGGGGCCTATAAGGCCATCAAGTCCAACCCCCTGCTCAATACAGGAATCCAAATCAAAGCATTCCCGACCAATGGCTGTCCAGCTGCCTCTTGAATGCCTCCAGTGTCGGAGGGCCCACTACATCTCTAGGTAATTGGTTCCATTGTTGTATGGCTCTAACAGGAGGTTTTTCCTGATGTCCATTCAAAATCTGGCTTCCTGCAACTTGAGCCCATTATTCTGTGTCCTGCACTCTGGGACGATTGAGATCCCAGCCCTCCTCTATGCGACATCCTTTCATGTACTTGAAGAGTGCTATCCGATCTCCCCTCAGTCTTCTCTTCTCCAGGCTAAACATGCCCAGTTCTTTCAGTCTCTCCTCATAGGGCTTTGTTTCCAGTCCCCTGATCATCTTTGTTGCCCTCCTCTGAACCCATTCCAGTTTGTCTGCATCCTTCTTGAAGTGTGGAGACCAGAACTGGATGCAGTATTCAAGATGAGGCCTAACCAGTGCTGAATAGAGGGGAACTAGTACTTCACGCGATTTGGAAACTATACTTCTGTTAATGCAGCCTAATATAGCATTTGCCTTTTTTGCAGCCACATCACACTGTTGGCTCATATTCAGCTTGTGATCAACGACAATTCCAGGATCCTTCTCATATGTTGTGGTGCTGAGCCAAGTATCCCCCATCTTATAACTGTGCATTTGGTTTCTTTTTCCTAAGTGTAGAACTTTGCATTTATCCCTGTTGAATTGCATTCTGTTCTTTTCAGCCCAATGCTCCAGCCTATCAAGGTCCCTTTGAATTTTGTTTCTGTCTTCCATGGTATTAGCTATGCCCCCCAATTTTGTATCATCTGCAAATTTGATAAGCATACTTTGTACCTCCTCATCCAAGTCATTAATAAAAATGTTAAAGAACATTGGGCCCAGGACCGAGCCCTGTAGTACCCCACTCATTACTTCTGCCCAGTTTGAGAAGGTACCATTGATAAGCACTCTTTGAGTATGATATTGGAGCCAACTGTGGATCCACCTGATAGTTGTTCCATCCAGCCCACATTTAGCTACCTTGCTAATCAGAATATCATGGGGCACTTTGTCAAAAGCTTTGCTGAAGTCGAGATATATTATGTCCTCAGCATTCCCACAGTCTACAAGGGAGGTTACCTGATCAAAAAATGAGATCAGATTTAGACAAACAATGTCACATTGCTCTGTTTACACTGAAGGGAAGCAGAAATAGTTTTTCTCTCTCGTATTAAACCTATGTAGTCTGAGATGTTGAAGATGAAATTTCATTACCAACATTTCAATATTGTGCACTCAACTACATCAGATTTTGTAGAGGATGTTTCTGGATATGAGCACCATACGTTAGCAGTAGGTAGAGAGAAGATATTCATCCAAGGTAATAGAAAGTTTCTGGGTTCCTGCCAGGCAGATAGTGACAAGAATTTGGTGAACAGAACTCATTTTCTCATGAGATTTAAACCCTTATGTTATCTCTGTGATTGTGCTAATGTGGAACAGAAAGCAGAAGAGACTTGTAATCTGTTAGGGATAAATTGAAAACCCCAGTGCTTATAAAACTATAATTCACTTGTCCTACCTAAACCAGCTTGGGCTTCACGGGAAATAGAACCAAAGTGGCCTTTATTTGACTTTTGATATAAAATGTCGGTTTATTTCCTGGTGACCTGACCCTTACCTACATTCCAGTGGCTCGCATAATAAAAGCCGGTTTAAGCTGGAAACTTCCCTACTATGCATTTCTGTATCACATTTATGCTTATGGCCTTGCTTATTGTTACTAATGTGCCTTGCATAGGAATGTCAAACGCTGTTCCAATGTCCCACAAACCTTGAATTGTAATACTCCTTTGATATGTAAGCAAAGTAATATCATGTCTGTCTCCAGTTTAGGGGGCGCCCGGTTGCAGCTGGGCCTCCCCTCAATAGTTGCCTTTGTCTGCTCCTGCATAGTGCTTATCTCAAGGACATGCGAAATATGCAGACATAGAGTCTAAGAGATAGTCTTGATGTTTCCACTTTGTCCTTCCCCCTGTACCCCTTTACCTCCTTACATATGCCCCAAAGCTATGACAGTTAGCAATTGTTTCTTTTGTATTTTATGACGTGAACCCGATATTGTAAACTTCGGGGTAAGCCTATATAAACCCTTAAACACCAATAAACGAGGTTCCCATGCTGCCCTGCTTCGGCTTGTAAGTATTGGGTCCCCTTTGCAAAGGTTTTTGTCTCGTGTTACTTGATCTCTGATAGTGGGTTCATTTGCACTCAACTCTGCACTCTTCCCGGGTGTAATAAGCGAGTTGGGGTTGACAGGGCGACTTGCGTGTTGGGTTTGGACCTAACAATTGGGGGCTCGTCCGGGATCCCTTGTGCGGACCCCCTTTTTGCCATTGCACCCCTTAATTTGATAACAGGCACCACGAGAGAATTTTCTCGGTTATCAATAAAAGCGGGCGGCTTTGACACTTTGGGGATAAAGCACAGTTGAGGAAAAACCCGTTATCAGACGTCATGGGAAATAAAGGGAGTGTGCCGGTAAAGGACAGCCCTTTGGGAATCATGTGTATGCTGTGGCAAGAGGAGGAATTGCCTGTGCGAAGGAGAGGCCTGAAAAAGAAAAAGATGATAGAGCTCTGTGAGGAGGAGTGGCCGCGGATGACTGCAGTGTCGGTGCCGGGTGAACGGTGGCCGAGGGGTGGGTCCTTTGAAACCACTCTGCTTCTGGGAGTGCGGAGACGGATTGGGGATACCCACCCGGATCAATTGGAATTTTGGCTCCTATGGAAAATAGGGTCGCAAAAATGGGATAGTCTTACTTTGATGGCAGTGAGAACTTTGTCCATTGAGGAACCCCCTCCTCATTATTTTAATGATGACACGTCAAGTAAAAGAACGGTCTTGAATCGTTCTATAATACCCTCTGCTCCGGATCCGCTACCAGCTCCCGGGGGCGGGGATCCCAATCCGGAGGAAGGGGCCTTTTCATTTGTATCAGATGATGAGACAGACGAAAAGGGGAAAGAGAAGGGGGCCTCAGGGGGCATGGACACGCGCAAGCGAAAAAAGGAAAAGAAAAGAAAAGAGGCAGAAGCGTTGGAGATGCCTTTGCTTGTACATGATCAGCCGTATGTGGATGGCCACGGGGGTATCCAGCGTACTGAGGTGGTTGAACTAAAAAGTTGGTTGGAATGGGACTTAAAAGAATGGAGTAGAATGGCTGGAACTTTCGGGGAACAGCCAAGGAGAATCAGAGAACTGTTAGGCAGGTTGTTTGAAAGCCACAATCCGACGTACTCGGATGTGGAGCATTTGTTGAGAAGAGTACTGACAGGTGAAGAACGTAGCAGGTTGTGGACAATGGAGACTGCTTGGGCTGCGGAAGCGGCAACAAATAGAGCTTGGTCGGACCGAGCACAAACGGCTGCAGCTTGGGCAGCGGGAGACTGGACGCAGCCTCGCCGCGCTCAGCTGCAGACCGATAGGGATAGGATTTTGACACACTTGGAGCGAATGTCACAGAAACCCCCCAACCAAGCTAAATTTATGGCGATCAAACAAGAAGCCAGCGAACCTCCCAGAAAATTCTGGTCGCGCTTGTTAGAGGGAGCACGTAGTTATACTAATTTGAACCCAGAAAACATGCTGGACCATCCGACCCTTATTGCCAATTTTGTTCACCAAGCGCAGCCAGCGGTGAGGGATTACTTTCTGAATTTCAGACCCGGATGAGGGGGGGGAGGCTGTGACTGTAATTTTAGAAGTAGCAGATTTTGTGTGGGACAAGGATAAGGAGAAAAGTAGAAAGAAGGAGAAGAAGGAGGATTTTGAAATGCTGGCTCTTGCAATAAGAGGCCAGCCACCAAATAGAGGATTTCGAGGCAGGGGCAGAGGTTTTCCAAGGGGGCTGAGAGCCGGAAACCAGAGAGGAAGGGGACAGATGAGGCATTCATGGCAGGGAGATAGGGCTTGTTTCCAATGTGGAGAGTACACTCATTTCAAGAAAGACTGTCCGTGGAGGACAGGGGACGCGCAGTACACCCCTAACAACCCTTCTTACCCAGATTTTACAGGTACGAACGCAGATTTTCCGCCCCCACCTCCACCTGCCGCTCAACAGACACCGGCTTCATGGGACCAGTACGGCGGACGCCCAGTGAACCAGCAATGACTAAATGTGGATAGGGAGGGGCTGGGAGCGGGGCTGATGAATCTTATGTCTCTGGCAGGTTTCTTTCTCTCTCTCTCTCTCCCAATCCAAGAACCCAGACTGTTCTTAAATGTGCAGGGGCAAACGGTGACTTTTCTGGTGGATACTGGAGCAACATATTCCCTGATAAATGTTGCATCCGATAGTTGGTTAAGTAAAGAAGTGAAAATGACAATGGGGGTAGACGGAAACCCCACACCTATGTGCATAACGTTACCATTGCAAGTAAAATACAATGATAAAATGTTTAACCATGTTTTTCTTTATTCTGCTTCATGTCCTATTTCTTTAATGGGCCGTGATATGTTATGTAAACTGGAGGCTACCTTAACCTGCACCCCTGACGGGGTGGGTTTGTTGATGAGTGTATTGGGGGTGCCTGTGGGGAACACAATTAAACACAAACATATAGGTCACAGCTTACCAGAAGATCTCGCTGACCTGCCACCCGACTTGTGGGGTACAGAGGATACGAATGTGGGATTGTTGCGATCGGTAAGCCCTGTCAGAATTCAGGTAAAGCCATTCCTCCCGCCACCAAACGTTGCCCAGTATCCTCTGTCATTAGAAGCAAGAGAAGGCATACACCCCATAATTGAAGGTTTTATCGCAAAAGGAGTCATCTGGCCGCAGCGAACCCCCTGCAACACGCCTATTCTACCTATAAAGAAACCTCCAAAGAAACCCGGAGATCCAGTCCGGTGGAGATTTTGTCAAGACTTGAGGGCGGTAAACAGGTATGTGATCCCTTTACACACTGTTGTTCCAGACCCGGTGACAATCATCAGTCAGATTCCATGGGACGCAAAGTGGTTTACCGTCATTGATCTAAAAAATGCCTTTTTCAGCATCCCTCTCCACCCAGATTCGCAGCATTTGTTTGGGTTCGAATGGGACCAGCGCTCTTTCGTTTGGACCCGAATTCCTCAGGGATACTGCGACAGTCCCGGGGTGTTTAGCCAGTGTCTACGGGATGACCTCGAGGGGTTCACCCCAAAAGGGGGTTCAGTTCTTGTTTTGTACGTTGATGACATCTTGATTGTGAACGGACACCAGGGGGCGCTGCGAGAAGACGGTAAGGCTTTTCTGCTATACTTGCATTCAAGGGGTCATAAAATCGACCCGAAGAAAATTCAGTGGCTATCAGAGAAAGTTAAATATTTGGGGTTCATTTTAACGCCAGAGGGGCGACAAATGGATCCCGGGCGCGTTTCCACCATACAGAATTGTCCGCTCCCAAAGACAAAGAGACAGTTAAGAGGGTTCCTGGGACTGATTGGGTTTTGCAGACCATGGCTGCCATCCTGTGGAGAATTGAGCAAACCGCTACATGCGCTTACTGCAAGTAAAGCTCCTGATTTGATACAATGGAGCCGGGACAATGAAAAGGCGTTTGAATTACTAAAACAAAGTGTAGCCACGTCTATGTCTTTGAAACCGCCGAATTATGGTAAACCCTTTCATTTGTTTGTTCATGAAAGGTCGGGGTAGCTAGTGGAGTTCTGACACAACTGTACGGTCCCAGTCACTTCCCAGTGGCATTTTATTCACAGCAAATTGACCATGTGGCTCGTGGAACTCCCACATGCACACGCACGCTGACTGCGGCGGCTTTACTTTTGACCAAGGTGAAAGGATTGACCCTCGGTCATTCCACTACTGTCTGGACTTCGCATGCACTTTCGGCTTTGTTGCAAAAAGGTACCACGCAAGTGTTTTCAGCGCAGAGGCAGCAACAGCTGGAAGCAGAGCTATTAGAGGATCCTAATGTGCGGTTTGAACGTTGCGGACCGTTAAACCCAGCTACCCTCCTGCCCGAGTTGCCTCCGCCCTTCCCGGACCATGACTGCGTAGAAGTTTTACAATCCACCTTGCAGATCAGACCCGATCTGTCTGATGAACCGCTACCGGAATCAGATGTCATTCTCTTCACGGACGGCAGTTCCTACTACCAGAATGGGGTAAGATATACAGGTTTTGCAATAACAACACAATGGGATGTGGTAGAGGCGGCAGCACTCCCAGGACGGTGGGGAGCACAAGCAGCAGAAATCTATGCGCTGGCCAGAGTGTGTCAATTGTCAGCAGGTAAAAAGGTGACCATCTTCACAGATAGCAGGTATGCTTTTGGGGTTATACATTGTCACATTCATTTGTGGAAATACAGAGGGTTTACAACTGCAGGGGGTAAACCAATCCAACATCTGGAACTCGTGCAAAAGTTGTTACAAACTATTCTTGAACCTTTACAGCTAGCGGTGGTGCATTGCAAAGCACACACCAAGGAGCAGGATCCTGTGACACTAGGAAATGCCCTGGCAGACCAAACTGCGCGTCAAGCGGCACTGCTTCCTATAAGTATGCCGACTTTGGCGCTGGCAACCACTGCTTTTGTCCTGCCTGTATCTGTTTCAATACCCCCACAGGAACTGAAGCGATGGACGGAGCTAGGAGCGATCCTGAAACAGCAGTTATGGACTATGCCTGACGGTCGTGCATGCCTTCCCAGAGCTTTGTACCACACAGCAGCGAAATGGTTCCATGACCATGGGGGCCATTATGGTAAACATCCGCTAGTGGATTTGATAACGCGCTTCTGGTATGCTCCCGGAATCCAACCAGTACGTGGTGCAATAGTGAAAGCATGTCACCTTTGCCAAGCAAACGGCCCAGCCTTACCAAATAGGGCCCCGCAAGGGGGCAGACCCGTACCGGCTGCACCATTTTTACATCTTCAAATTGACTTTGTTGATCTCCCTAAAGCAGAAGGAAAGAAACATCTTTTGGTCATGGTATGTCCTTTAACAGCATGGGTAGAGGCATTCCCAACCACAAATGCCACCGCCACAACGGTGGCCAAATTGCTGCTGAAAGAAATAATACCGCGGTTCGGGGTTCCAGAGGTAATAGACTCGGACCGAGGAACACACTTTACAGGACAGATTTTGGCAAAAGTCGAAGAAGGTCTGGGAATCAAACATCTATTTCACACTGTTTATCATCCACAATCGTCCGGGGCGACGGAGAGACAGAACCGGGAAATTAAGACGGCATTGGCTAAGTATACTCAGGAAACAGGTTTAAGGTGGCCTCAGGTACTCCCTCTCATTATTTTCCACTTGCGCACCTGCCCTACCCGAGCCTTAGGGCTCTCGCCGTTTGAATTAATGTATGGCAGGCCTCCCACAAAAGGGGGGAGCTTGCCAAATGTGGATGTTTCACTATTGGGGGGGGATCGACTTCCGGGAAGGGTGACTTAGCCTGTGCCTGCTTTTGAGACGGGCTCCTGCCTCAAAAGAAGCTTATTCAGATATATCAGTCAGGTTTTTTTTTTTTTTTTTTGACTGATTAAACTTCTCCCGGGTAGGGAGAAACGAAGAGATTAACCTCAAAGCCTATTTTTGTTGGGACGACCAGATCTCATTAATTTATGGGACGAGGTCCAGCCGACGAAGGTGGGACGGATTTTCAACAACAAGCTCTATCTGATAAAGCGAACGTTCATCTTATCTTCTAAGAGAGAACGCACTAACAGGCAAGCACCCTTCTTTCTATATTTTTCTTTTACTTGACTTAAATTGTTGCTGTTTAAAAGAGATTTGCCAGATTGATCGGTTTTTGACATCTCACTGGGGAGCCATAACTTCTCTCTGCTACTCACTAATTAATAGCTTATCTCTGTTTTTGTTGCAAAAAGCTGTCCTGGATTTGCATTCTAAAGATATACACAGAAGAGGGATTTCTATTCCAGATTTTTATTTTGAAGAATATTATATTGTCTGAGACTACTCTCTTTTTGGTCTATTTTATTTTGACGAATCTGTTTCCTGACAACCGCCATTAATTGTTTCGATCCTGGGAACTGCATTTTGTTTACTTAAGCATGGAGAGATAAGGCTGTCTGCTCTGTTTATACTGTGATGTCACCAAGTTTGGAGTATTAACCCAATTGTTGCTGAAATAAGAAGTGGTTTTCCTATATTTTTCTTTTAAAATGGCAATTAAGAAAGTGGCTGAGAAGCTGGAAATAACTATGTTTCAGAAAATAATGGATGAGATTGAGATAACGAAACAAAACCTGCGACAGGGTTGTAAGGAGCTGAAAATTGAATTGAGTAAAATGAAGCAGGAGATTAAAG
Organism: Rhineura floridana; assembly: GCF_030035675.1. Classification (NCBI taxonomy): domain Eukaryota; kingdom Metazoa; phylum Chordata; class Lepidosauria; order Squamata; family Rhineuridae; genus Rhineura; species Rhineura floridana. The sequence continues at coordinate 89,130,443 of NC_084484.1, read as the reverse complement.
ATATAGGGGTCCCTGTGAGAGAGGTGACCCTGGAAGGGGTCCCTGTGAGAGAGGAGACCCCGGAGATTGGAACAAACGTGGAACAGGAAAAAGATTTGGAGTCTATGGACTTTAGAAACAAAATCTATTGTTTGGAGACACAGGAGATTAAAGACATAGGGGTCCTTGTGAGAGAGGAGACCCTGGAGACTGGAACAGGGGTCCCTGTGAGAGAGGAGACCCTGGAGACTGGAACAGGGGTCCCTGTGAGAGAGGAGATCCCGGAGATTGGAACAAACGTGGAACAGGAACAAGATTTGGAGTCTATGGACTTTAGAAATAAAATCTATTGTTTGGAACTCAATGTTATCTCTGAAGAAATTAATGAAGATTCTAGAGATAAAGTTATCAATGGCATGGATAATCTTCTGGACTGGAATGATGTGATGGAGCCCAATATAGAGAAAATCTATGGAATTAACTGCAGCCATGTGACAATGGAAAAACTTTTAAGAGATGACCCAGTGTATTTTGAAAAAAAGAACAGAGATATGATTTTACAGCAGTATTTCAGCAACCTACTCAGAATGGATGGCAAGAAAATATTTGGGATAGAGGTAATTCCCATCAGACTCTTACTATATGACTATGGCTTTGACAGCAAGATTATTATGGAATACTGATAATGGAAGATTGGATATTGAAATTACTGGACTTAACAAGACTACTGAAGATGGAAGATGGAAAATGGAACTAATAGGGATAATAGAACAATGGCTACTGAAATTACTGAACCTAACAGATTCTGATGTGATGGATTAATTGAAATGTTTATTTTGACTATGGTTATGACAATAAGATTATCATAATTAGTAATGAGATGGATTAATCGATATGCTTATCTGGAAAAAAAAAATTGATAGATATATTTCTTAAAGAATTGAAACCTCTCTTTGACTTTTTGTGGAAAGAATAAAGTAATGTTTATGAGATTTGATGATTAAGTAAGATAACTACTGGAGGAAAGTGATTTTATAATATGACTTAAGAGACAGGATTGTTATATATTATAGACTTATAACTGATTTGATCTTTGACAAATGGGAAGTCAATATTTTACTCTTTATTTTTTATTTTTGTTTTTTTTTTCTTTTTTTTTTTTGTTTAACTATTTTTGATTTTGTTTTTTGTCTTTGAATGTTTTATGATTTCGTCTTGTATGTTTTATGAAAATCTGAATAAAAATTATTGAAAAAAAAAAAACTATTGGGGGGGGATCACATAACTGTATCCCAGTATCTTTCTCTGCAGAATAGACTCCGTGAACTGTGGAAAGCTGCCGGATCCACCAAGACGGTGCCCCTTGAGGACCAGGTGCATCCATACTGTCCTGGGGACTTTGTCTGGGCAAAGAAATTCGTGAGGGGCGATTCTTTGCAGCCAAGATTTACAGGACCACATCAAGTCCTTTTAACTACACAAGCAGCCATCTTCCTGGAAGGACGGAAGTCGTGGATACATCATTCCCACGTAAAGCCTGCTGTGGTAGCGGCACCTCCACCCCCCCAGGTCCCCAAAATACGTTTGCAGAGGAACGAAGAAACCGGTCAGTGGCAGGCGGCTCAACTCCCTTTCCAAGACGCAGACATCGAGTAAACAGCAACGTAGGAATGCTCCGACACGAATGGAGGATGTCTGCCTATTTGTGGGTCGCGGGTGTTTTGATTCACCATGCCTGGCCCTTATGTTGCCCCCCAAATGTGAAAATATGCAGTGACAATGACTATTATTATCTGAAAGATTTTGGATGAACAATTCCGAAAACCCAGGACTGTCCAGATCCCTTCCTGTATGATGTGGACCAGATAAAGGAAGGGATGGTGAAGGCCGACATTGCGGGACGGTTGTGTCATAAAGCGGCTGTTATATTGCAACACAATTATACAGGCAGCTGGGTAGTACATTGTATCCGTGTGGAAATTGAATGGCCCATCAGACTCGCACTTCGGTGCAGACAATATCGCCCTATGCCTAACTATGGTTGTCCCCCAAATGTGGATATAAAATCCATAAGAGCAGAGTATAACATGCTTACTTTTCTGACACAAGATAATAGAATTGCTTTTCAGCCCAGGACAACAGAAAAACAGAAGTTTTGTGTGGGTATCGGTATACCATCTTGCTATGCGTGGCTGAATGATAAATTGAACGCTCAGAAACCCGTACAGAAGCAGGTAACACAGGCTACACATAACATAAAGACATTAGGCGGGTTTAAACAAAGAAATACTAAAATAGGCGATGGGTGGATGGAAATACGTTTGTTGCCTTAATGGAAGAAACAGCTCCTAAAAAGGGCACTTGTTATGTTTGTGCACACACACCACCACATGGACAGGCTGGAGTCCCCTTGACTGGGGCCCCTTTGCCGTTGAAAGAATATCTTTCCTTTGCCTCACATTCCAGCTCACAGGAACTAGAAGGGGGGCTGGTTCTAAGCGGGCCCATCGCCAGATCAGTCTGTGTAGGCAGCGGAAGCCAGCCAACGGGTGGAATGATGTGTGATGGCTTGATTTACTCTACAAATCTGGGTAATTGGACATTTTTAAAAGGAACACACAGAGCAGAGGGCTTGACTTGGTTATCCATCTGGCAGCATCTGTTGCGGCTGACTTTTGCAGACCATCATCTGGTGCCTTTCCTCACGGACTTAGTGGACCACCAAACCCCAGCTGGACTCTGGTGGCTTTGTGGGCACTCAGCGGTAAGGAAACTACCAGTATCAGGCTCTTGGACCTGCACTCTGGGAAGGGTGGTGCCAGGGCTCCGGGTTTCCCCCACACTGCCCACTCTGCGCCGCCGCAACAAGAGAGGCACAGGGGAGGCAGTGTTGAGAGGATTTTTTCCAATGTATGGCGCAGCCAAAACATACCAGGAACTCATAGAACTTTCTCAAGCCTTTGAACGTTTTATGAATGATTCGGCTATTTCCTTTTCAGATCTTACAAATGAACAAGGACAAATTAGAACTGTAGTTTTGCAAAACCGGCTCGCCTTGGACTTTTTATTGAGCTCTCACGGGGGGGATCTGTTCGTTAATAGGGAGCGAATGTTGTACCCATATTACGGACAGCAAAGCTGACGTCATTAAACACATCAATGATATCGGGAACATTTATCATGAGGTAGAGCGCATTGGGAATTTCTCTTTGTTCTCTGGGTTTTCTGACTGGTTTTCAGCATGGCCTGACTGGCACAAAATTTTATTTTATATTGTTATGGTACTTGCTTTGTTGATTTCTGTTTGCTGTTGTTTGCAATGTATTCCTAATTTGATGCAATTGGCCTCGGTCTGTTTGGGCAAGCTCACTGTCCTTTTCTCGAAAATCACAACCGACTTACATGGAAATGGCTTTGAGACCGATTTGGCAACCCAAGCAAGGAAATACAGCTACCTGAGAGACTAGTCAGTCTCTCAGGGCTGAAAGGGGGAACTGTTAGGGATAAATTGAAAACCCCAGTGCTTATAAAACTATAATTCACTTGTCCTACCTAAACCAGCTTGGGCTTCACGGGAAATAGAACCAAACTGGCCTTTATTTGACTTTTGATATAAAATGTCGGTTTATTTCCTGGTGACCTGACCCTTACCTACATTCCAGTGGCTCGCATAATAAAAGCCGGTTTAAGCTGGAAACTTCCCTACTATGCATTTCTGTATCACATTTATGCTTATGGCCTTGCTTATTGTTACTAATGTGCCTTGCATAGGAATGTCAAACGCTGTTCCAATGTCCCACAAACCTTGAATTGTAATACTCCTTTGATATGTAAGCAAAGTAATATCATGTCTGTCTCCAGTTTAGGGGGCGCCCGGTTGCAGCTGGGCCTCCCCTCAATAGTTGCCTTTGTCTGCTCCTGCATAGTGCTTATTTCAAGGACATGCAAAATATGCAGACATAGAGTCTAAGAGATAGTCTTGATGTTTCCACTTTGTCCTTCCCCCTGTACCCCTTTACCTCCTTACATATGCCCCAAAGCTATGACAGTTAGCAATTGTTTCTTTTGTATTTTATGACGTGAACCCGATATTGTAAACTTCGGGGTAAGCCTATATAATCCCTTAAACACCAATAAACGAGGTTCCCATGCTGGCCTGCTTCGGCTTGTAAGTATTGGGTCCCCTTTGCAAAGGTTTTTGTCTCGTGTTACTTGATCTCTGATAGTGGGTTCATTTGCACTCAACTCCGCACTCTTCCCGGGTGTAATAAGCGAGTTGGGGTTGACAGGGCGACTTGCATGTTGGGTTTGGACCTAACAATCTGAATTAATTTTCTGCACATTTGGCAACAAAATAGCTTTCACAGAACAACTTGTGTGGAATGCTCTGGAGTTCTGCAATTAAGACATAATGGCTCCTTCTTTGAGCAGTGACCAGGGCATGGATTCAAAAGCTGAGGTGCCCAAACATTGAGGGAACCCTGGGTTCTGGTGGTGTGGGCTATGGAGATATCAGGGACAGATCCTGGTGCTACTTTCATACCTAATTACCCATAGACCCCTAAAATAGAGTCTCTAAACCAGAACCCTCTAGAGTGACCAAGGCCACCAACACACAGGTAGAAAGGGTAGGATTCTAGCAGGCCCTTAACCAAGATGGTGGCCAAGGTCTCTTAAGGGGCTAAAGCCTCTGCCGCCATCTTGGCTGATGGCATGAATGCATGCTACATGCATTCCTGCCATGAGTCAAGATAGCGGCAGAGGCTTCATCCTTGGTTAAGGGCAGTGCTGCACGCGCAACCACACAACAGCTGAGAAAGATAGGTTGAAGCAAGGGAATGGCAGTGGCTCTGAAGCTCTCACCATGCTATCCACGGCAGCAACGCTGCCATGAATCATGGGAGTGCTGGGGCTCAGGGCAGGCTTGTGCCCAAGGGGCCCAGCATGTCTGGGGCCGGTCCTGATGGGAAGCATCAGAATAGCATGGGGGTATTTTCAGTTTAACATTGCAGAATGTGAAAAATCCAGTATACAGCCACTCTCATGGCTGTATAATATAGATACGTAAGCAACAGTTCTTGTCAAACCAATAGATTGCCAGAGGGTGGGGTGGGATGTGGGTGGGAATGTACAGGGCCCAATCTACATACAGGGTTTATCCACATGGGAGCATTACTTCGTACTAAATACACTGTTTTTATCTCTGTTTTCTATTTGCACTGTCCACAGTAAGGGTTCAATGCCAACTACAGACATGGTGTTTTCTAGTCACACTGAGAGGAAGGATCAGTTATACAGTTTGCTAATGACCATGACCTCTAATTTAACATTTCCACTCTCTCTGGTTGCTTGGCAACCGAGAGAGCTCAGTTTGTCTACCAGCTGCAGTAGGTTCAATTTTCTAAAAAAACAACCCAGAAGTGCGATTATTTGTATTTTCACTGGTATGATACAGCTAAAATACAAATCTTTGCTTGAGCAGTGGAATAATAGTGGAATAAATATCTGGCATGAATGTTGTCCAAGTGAGCCAAAGTACATTGATGTAAATGAATAAAAAATCCTGATCCTAATCCTAATCCTAAAGATACATAGATCCAGAATACCAATGCCTACTATGTTGGGAAAGATTAGGAAGCATGTAGGTGCCCCCTCTTGCCCTTTCTGCAGCACACGACAGGAAAGTATGGCTAAACAGAAAAGCTTCAGATGTTGCTAGTAATATCTCAACTATATAGATTATTTCCCGCGTCATAAACATCCTGAAAAAAATGTGTGGAGATAGTTTGTCTTAGGTTAACTGAAATACAGATCCGGATGGGTGCAAAGAGCATTTCCAAATCAATTTTTGTTCACATTTGTTTATTGCTCTTAGTACTTAGCCCTCTGCTGTCTGCATTTTGTTGCTACTAGTCAAATACAGGGTGTTTTCAGACTGTGGGTATTTTCAGGTGGGATTAGTCACATCCTGGCAAATTCAGGCTGTGCAATTAAAGCTGATTTGGAGCTCTTGCAAAACAAATCTGCTTCCCCCAAAGGCTGAACTTTTTGTGATAAGGAAAGTGACAGTAGAATGCACTGGAATGTGTGTGATAACACTTGCTTGATGGGTACATCATTGAATCTCTCCTAAAACAAATCAGGCTGAATACTCATTAAAGAGGTCATTTGGAAGGGAGCACAGTGTGTAGACAGTGTCCAGGATGGCAAAAATATTAATTTGTAATGATTCACTTGTTCAGAATTCAAATAAAATACAAAACCACCTTTTACTCTGCAATACATACGCAATGGCAATGGAACTTTTATTAGTTTGACATTTTATTTTTGTAAAATATACAAGTATATAAAATTGGTGGTGTAATGAATTTTTAGCAGATATTGTCAGGGTTTCTCTTTTAATTCTGTTTGCAACAAATTGCATTCTTGAATTCTTTACTTCTAACTCGGTATATACAGAAACGAGCTCCATCTCAGTATGTACCAGCATGATGGAGTTGGCAGAATCTGGGCATCAGATGGCATAAAAATAAATACTGTAAGTTTTCATTTTCTAAGTGCTTTGCCCTGTTTCTTAATACCTTCAAAGACAGAGGGTAAAATAAAAATAACTCACACAGCATCATGAATTATGTAAGAAAACATCCTGTTCCTCATTACTATGGAAAAGTGTTCACGTACTGTGACTTCAAGCACTGGATATGATACTAAAAGGAATCTTTGCACAGATAGGCTTTAGTCCAGTAAAGCACTTAAGTCAATCAGTCCAACTCATGCTCTAGTTTACTGTTTCCCAGACATCGATACCTGAGTCTGCAATCCTGTACACACTTACCTTGGACTGAGTCCCAATGAGCTTCGTGGTACTTACTTCTAAGTAGACATGCATGGAACTATACTGTCAGTTACCCTTTTTTATGGATTAAAATTTGTAGCAAACTTAATTCTTGCAGCAGAGAAAAACATTTCACTTCATTTGTCAACACACTTGTTTCAATAAAAATGTTTTTGTCCGATAGTGAGGGCTACAGTTTCAAAGTCTAGGTAGAAAGTTTCAAAGTCTGGGTGCAGATACTGAGAAGGCCCTTCCTTGAGTTACTCCCAAATATTTATTTATTTATTTACACACCAAATGTTGGCAGAAACAGAGAATGGCCCCCCTGGAAGATTTCAGCACATAAGCTCATAAGGGAGAAGCTAGTCTTAAAGGTAGCCTGGTCTCAGTGCCATGTCCATTGAAGGTGCTAAATAAACAACTCTCTATGGGTGAAATCCTAATCCTATTGAATCTAAGAGGACTTACATATGAATAGACATGGTTAGGATTGAACTGTACCTTCCTATTTACCAGCTTAATTTATATACACAATTTATTTCCAGACCCTTTACCAGTCAGAAGGGGAGTGCAGTTAAAACATCTGATTTCCCTAACTTTTCTTGGTATCTTTCTCCACACTTCAGCCTTTCACATTATACTTTAATTTCCATTTATTAGGCTGAATATTTGACTCTCCAGTGAACTTTGAACCTTCTGGTCAGAAATACTTATAAAAAATAGCCATTTTTTTCAACAAAAGAAAGTACAAATGAAATCACACATATCAACAACGATGATTGCTAAGTAGGTTCTCCCAGTTCAGAAGCACTAATACTTCTGAATACCAGGTCCTGGGGAGCAGTGAAGGCTGGTCCACTGGGGCACAGCCCTCCCTAGGACTATATCATACAATTTTTAAATCCTCCCCTCAAATCTTAAAACCACACACTCTTTCCTATTCCAAACACATTTTATACATTTATTTGAACTCAGAGAAGCTCTGCAAATGTCTCTGTCAATCTGCTGTTCTCTGGCCCATCAGGTCTGAGGTCTGTGCAACACTCAGCCTCTCCTACTCCAAAAGTATAGCTGCACATGCTTATCATGGAGCAATCTGCATTGAATTCAGCAGGGCTTATTCTGAACCCCTTCTGAACCAAGGTAAGACACTTAGCTGCTACATATTAATAAAACTGCAATGTTTAAGTGTCTATTGTTTCTTTACAAAGGAGGAGGATAGGGAGAGAACCAGAACAGGTGGGGGCCACATCACTTTTCTCCCAGCAGAGAAGCAGACACTTTTCAGTTTAGGTAGGGGCTAACTATTTGTAAAATTGTAATTCTTAAGTGTCCACAGTAGCTTTGCAAGTGAGGAGAATGGGGAGAAAACCAGAATGACTTGGCCACACCCCTGTGACCACCTAGGATCCCCACCAGTCTAATGGGCATCAGCCACCACTGTTAGGCAGGAGAGCATTTTGCTTTCATTCCTTGCTTGTGGGCTTCCCATAAATATTTGGCTGACTATTCTTGGAAACAAGAGATGAAGACACAACTCCCTCTCCACCATGCTGAAGTGCGCTCATGGGCAATGCTTGAGCACACTAAATGTTCTTGTCGCACACTTTTCTGCATGGAGATACATTATGACAGATTGCTAATGTTATGTCAAGTGACTTCCATTATGAAACAATCTGGAAATGTATTGTTTTAACAAACAAAATGTGTGTTTGTGTGTGTGTACACACACACACACACACACACACACAATTGTGATTAACAAAACAGAGGTTTTTATTGTTCTACCAAAATGTTTCGGCTTCCACCTTCATCAGCTGCTAACATATAAATGCTGCTACCAAGGTGGCAGTCATAGAGCTTTGAGGATGAAATCCTCAGAGGGACTTCATTTGCAGAAGCTAAGTGATGCTGGTACTGTCCTCCATGTTAAGGCCACCTTGGTAGCATATTTTCTAGGTGATTAACGGAATCCTTATTGGGATCCAGAGAACTTAGGTGAAGTTCTGTTTGTTGCTTTCAATACTGGCTATGTCTATGTCTGTATCTATACTGGCACAGCATATCAATTGGTTCTGACTGCTTTAGAAGCTTTTTTGGTTGAAGGCTGTCTTGTTTATGACACTGGCCTTGGAATATCTATATTATATATATATTTAAAAATTATATTCCCCCCTCCTTTCAAGAAGCTCAGGACAGCTTGGTTCTTCCCTCCCCTATTGCATCTTCACCCTGTAAGGTAGGTTAAGCTCAGAGATAGTTACTGACTCAAGGTCACCCAGTGAGCTCATGGCTGATTGGGGATCTGAACCTGGGTCACCCTGATATAACCACTGCTTTACAGTGAGGCACTATTTTAGTTCACTTTACTCACTGCAAAATCAGATTTGCTGACATATTGCTCTAAAGTTCTGTGTCTATCATCTCCCCTTTTCTTTCTTGTCTTTCATTTTCTTCATTTCCCTCTTGCTGTATGGTGTCCCATGAAAGGTTGCTATCCACTGACTACTTTCCATATTGGATGTAGTTTCTGCACATTCAGAGAAAGATCTTCAAACTATCCTAAATGTCTTTGCAGAAGCATTTGAAAAGCTTGGGCTCTCACTTAATATTAAAAAAACCAAAGTGCTTCATCAACAGGTGCGAACTAGTCCCTCTGTAGCACCATCAATCCAGCTTAATGGTGTGATGTTGGAGAACGTTGATCACTTCCCCTATCTTGGCAGCCATCTCTCTGTAAAAGCTGACATCGATGCTGAAATTCAACATCGTCTGAGCTCTGCGAGTGCTGCATTCTCCCGAATTAAGAGTAGAGTGTTCGAGGATCGCAATATTTGCAGGGAGACCAAAATGCTTATTTACAAAGCCATTGTATTACCGACCTTACTGTATGCCTGTGAAACATGGACCATTTATAAATGCCACTCCCAGCTTCTTGAAAGATTCCACCAACGCTGCCTCCAGAAAATTCTGCAAATTACTTGGGAAGACAGACGAACTAATGTTAGCATTTTGGAAGAAGCAAAGACTACCAGTGTTGAAACAATTATCCTTCAAGATCAACTTCACTGGACCGGCCATGTTGTTCGTTTGCACACATAGTGTATACACATTGGTCAATGATGGCCAAGTTACTGAGCCCCCTGCATGTGATTTCTATGCTTTGTTGCCATTGCAGCAAAACATTCACTCTTCATCTAATTATGAAAGATTCTAGTAGTTGCTGGCCTGTTGAGTGTCAGTACACAATAAATTATGTGAGTCTCTGGCCAGAAAAATGGCAAAGGGATCATGTCAATCAGAAAATGAAAAGTCCTGCAGTGCAAAAGGTTTGCTTCATTTACTCTCGAGTGCAGTTTCTGCTGTGAATATGACAGAATATGGGAGGGTGCATTGTGTATTTGACTGACAAGCACTTGAGTATCCATTTTCCTCCAGCAGCACTCAAGTCATTTACTAAAATCAGCGTGAGTTGATGGCTTCCTGTAGTGGGAAAATATCCTATACGTTCCTTTGCAGGTTATACATAGACATCCATTTTTACCTTTTAATATCGCAGAACTATGTAGTGGTATAACGTTGACTGTTTTCTGGGAGTATTGGATTGAATGGAAGAAACCCAAGGCAGAGCTTTGTGTGTGTTCCTTTTATTTATTTATTTATTTATTTATTAAATTTATACCCCGCTTTATGGCCAAAAGGCCCTCAAGGCGGCTTACAAAAAAACATATACATCATAATACAAAAAAAATAATACATCAATAAAACATAATACATCAATAAAATAATACAGTTCTCAAGATTAAATAACAATTCTCAAAATTAAAAAACAATTAACATTTGCAGTAACTAACTATAAAATAAGATGATTCCCACATCATAACATAACAGGTAGCAAAAAATAAAAACAAAACAAAACAAAGCAGTAAAAACAAAGAATCTTCTATGGTCTTCTTCTCCAAGGCAACCCCAAGACGATGCCAAGTGCGACGCTAAGTGCGTACTTAGCGTCGCACTTGGCGTGATGCCGAGGTGCGCGCCAAGGCAGGCGCTCAGGCAGCCCCTCTCCTTCATATACCTGGAGCAGAGAAAAAACAGGATGGCAGAGTTGTGGAGTAAGTGGCCACAGCTGCTGCTGCAGCATACAGAGTCCTTCCAAACACAGAGTCTTCCTTTTTGTTATTGAATGTATGCTTTCCTGAATAAACCATGCTATTTTATTTTTGTCTGTTAACAAAAATGAAGATAACCCTTACACTGGAAGGTATTCACCGATAAATCAAATGTATTTCTGTTACTTGATTTGTACAGGATTTTTGCAGGAGAGTTTTCAAGCTACACGTCTGTGTAATTTAACCTGGGTCAGACATTCTCCACATGTAGAACTTTGTTGTGGGGCAGAGAGCAGTGGGATCGGACTACTGACCCTGCCCCCAACATTGTATATGGCACCACCCCTGCACCCTAGAGACTCATGTATTGGTGCAGACATTTGCAAAGGGAAAAGCAAGGACTTCTGGGATTGTACTTGGAACCAATGATCATGCAGGACTTCCAAATGTGTGGAAGCCTACACATGAGCAGTTGCTCAAGTGTAGGATTTCCCTGTGCAGATGTCTGCATGCGTACACAGATGTCCAAGGGGCAGGGCCAGAGCCATGCAGGGCATAGGGGACAGGGCTAGAATACAGTCCTGGGGTCGCCTTCTCTACTCTACTTATCTACTTAGAGTGTCAGTCTAGGTCTGAGGAGATACAGGTTCAAATCCCCACACAGCTATGAAGATCACTGTGTGACCCTCTGTCAGACAACCTATATCACAGGATTGTTGTAAGATAAAATAGGGAAGTGGGGAGAAACATGGACACCATCTTGAGCTCACTGGAAGAAAGGTCAGATTTAAATCAATAAGAAACATAATAAAAAAGAATGTCAAAGTCACTTTTCCCACTCTCTAGTGTTATTTCAGAGAAATGCCTTCCCAGCTGAGGTGGCTCATTCCTCATATTTATGTATTTATTCCTTATATTTTTATTGATATCTTCATTTTTTAAATTGATTTTTGATCATCAGAAAGTCCCTATGGGGAATCTAACAGTAAATGCATATTTAAACAACAATATAACATCATAATAACCAATAATTAGACAAGTTCCACCAAAACTGAGCCCCAAGAGGCCTCTGGAAAAGTATCGATTTTGCCTGGTATCAGAATTCAACCAGAGCAGGGCTGGAGCTAACTTCCTTACGGAACTAGTGGCAGAGCTTTGGTGTCACTGTTGAAAAGGCCTTGTCTGTGTGCAGCCCCAGGCCACAAAATCAAACAGCAAGCAGGCTCTTCAGACAACAGTTCTGTTAGGTTTGAGGGGCCAAGATACCTTCCAGGGGCTCCCCATACGCTGTACAGTTTTCTTTCCCGCTGTCATGACCCTGGGGTCAGACTCCCCTTCTTCAGAAGATGAGGCCAGGGATTCAGAATGGGAAAGTGTACCACCCTCAGGGACAGCCCTAGGAGCATCTAACCAACTGGAAGTACTTCATCAAGAAGAGACCATGGTGCCAGTTACACCTTCAGCCCGAGGACATTGACTTGCCCTCTTCTGACTCAGAGGACTCCAGCTCAAAAAGCTGCAGGGCAATCAGCATCTCCCTCAAAGGAAAGAACAGTTAAAGCAGGTTGAGTCCATTTCACTGAAACTGGCTCCTTCTGCAGTTAGAGGATGAGCCTCTTTGTGCATGTAATGGGTAATGGAGAGTTAGCCCATGTGTAAGTGTGCAGTGGAGGGGTTTGAAATACGGCCGGCCACCTTTTGACACCCGTTTGGAAACATTTTTATTCTTTCAGGCTGTTAGTGGGGACTGATGGAAGATATTTTATCAGATGTACCTGCTGTTGTCATATTGTTGGGGAAGGTCTGGGTATGTCTGTATGGCAAAGCTTTGATAACTGCTGTTTTACATTGTCTTTTTTATTGTAAATTGCTGTAATTTTGTTAATAGGTTTTAAAATTATTGTTACCCGCTCTGAAATCGCAAAAATGATGAAGGGTGGAATAGAAGTCTAAACAAAAAAACAAAAACTGAAGAGGTTCCTCTCAGTGAAGGCGGAGCTGGCTATTGACAGAGAGCTGCAGCTCCTGTTTCAGGCTCAGTCTGAGGGTGATGGCTGTTGAAGCGGTATCTGAGCTGTGCTCTGTTCTGTTGTGAGCCCTTCCTGGAGCTGTCCAGGGTAGCTTTGTATCTGCTGAGGCCAGTGCTGGCAACAGAACCCTTCCCCCTGTTCTGCCACTTCTTAGCAGGAGGTGAGAAGGGAATGAATGGGTCCCTTTCTGGGGGGGGGGGAGAGAAAAAAGTCCTGTTCTCCCACCACCCTTTTTACCAAGATGGCAAGGAGGGAGGGTGGAGGGAGGGACTAAAGGGAAGAAAAGGTCCCTTTTCTTTCTTTCTGATGAATGAAAGACAAAAGGGATCCTTTCTCTCTCCCCCCCACAGCCCTTCTTACCAGGCAATGGAAAATGAATATGTCTCTTACTTTAATCTTCTTTCAAAACCTTTTATGGGTGCTAGGCTGCCTGACAACCTCTGTTGTAAGTTGGGGGGGATAGTAAAATGAACCTGTTCATTCTCTTCCCTGCTGCCCATCTGGTCAGTTTCCCTAGTCTCACTCTGCTGCCCCCCTGTTTACCAGGTGGTTGCTGTAGCAGTCCCAGCAACCTTTATTTTATTTACTTAAAAAAAACTTTTTACAGAGCAGGCATGCTGCTGCAGCCAAAGGAAAGGTCCAGACAATTGTGCCTGCCATCTTCATAGCTCAGAGTGCCTCTAGGCTCCACTCTGGAAAATTGATGATGGTCGTGACTGTCTGGAGCAGGGGTTGCAACATGGTGCCCATACGTTCACCAGCACATGTACAAATCTTCTCTAGCTTCCACAGGGTATCCTCCCCGCTGAAATTCGACTTGAAGGAAACATTATTTTGTAGCCAATAGGAAAGGGTTGTGGGGTGTGATGCCCATGATAGTTTCTCTGGTTTGCAAATATGTGCATGGGCCAAAAAGTTGGTGACCCCTGGTCTGAAGCTTTGCTTTGGCTGCAGCAAAACAGGCATTCTGCAAAACATTTTTTTTTTAAGGGGGAAAAAAGATAAGGAATTGGGAGCTTGTTGATGTGGTGCCATGATCACCACCACTGGCTGTGAGTTCCTGGAATCTGCACATTGTAGTCTGACCCTACTGGTGCCACTGTCTCTAAGGAAGATGTTAAAATATGAGTAGATAGGATGGGAGAAGGCAGTTCATATGCAAGAAGGTAATCCTCTATAGTAGGGAAGAATACATACTTCCCCACCACTAGGGGCAAACAGGGAGCAGTTGGTTTTTTTTCATGGATAAAACACAGATAATGGGCTGAAGCTATAGCCAAAAAGATTGAGGCTGGACTTAGGAAGGACTTTTAAAGTAAAGTAGTGGTTGAGTACAAGAGGAAAGTGCACAGAGGTCTGGTGGAATCTTCATCTCCAGCTTTGGGTAAGCTTGGGAGAGCATTTGTTTTGGCTTGTTTAAGTGGATTCAGTCCTCAATGCCACACACCCTCCCCAGCTGCTGTGCTTCTCTCCAGGCCACACCCCTCACCTGTCCTGTTTCTGTCTGGCTAGAATGTGTTGTTGAACTCCAATAATCCTTGCTTGCCTGGAGGGAGGATAGAGAGGATGTGTGCGTAATTTAACATTTATTGCTCCACCCACTTTTGCTTCAGTTCACCACCACCACCACCACTGGAATGTGGCCCTTGGAAGGTTGCCTAGAAGGGAATGCAGCCCTTGGGCTGAAAAGGTTCCCTACTACCAATTCAGGGTAACTCCCAGGCTGATATTCAAGGAAGTCCATTAGTGGATATAAGGTTGCCCCTTAATTTTAGGTAGATTTTCCTGCTTCTGACAAGGAACTGGATTGAGGGACCTAAGAGGTCTCATTTGACTCAATGATATTAGTGTTTTACTTGTTGAAAACCTTAAGCCTGCCAGCACAGGATCAGATAAATTGTTCAAATAGCCCAACTGCAGTGTACACCAAGCCCCCTATTCCTATTCTGGGTGCCCAAATTCAGAATAACTTCCCCTATGTACTCATAGTATAGAATCATTTCACATTCCAGCAAAAAACATAATTATATTAAGACCAACATGCATTGGCCAGGCCTTTTTAGATGTCCCTGATGCGTTTTGTAATCACTTTATGTCTTTCACAAGACAATGTAAACAGATGGGTAGTAGCATTCTATATGAAGATGCCATTCATAAATTACAAGTGTAGATTATAACCTACATTCAAAGCATGTGTTTATCCCACTCATGCCATTGTCCTCATTTTTCTATAATTTTTTCTCAGATGCAAGCCATTTTTGTCAATTAAACTGTCTGTATGATCAAAATTTGCCCTAATCAAATTACATAATGAAATATGATAAGATCAACTGTCAAATAATTATGTGCAATTTACAATTTTTACTGTTTTACAGAACATTAGCTGATCATTTGTTTGATACTATGCAGCGGCCAGATTGTTAACTGGGACAAGGCGGTCCGAACATATAACACCGATTCTGGCCCGCTTGCACTGGCTGCCTATATGTTTCCGGGCCCAATTCAAGGTGTTGGTTTTAACCTATAAAGCCTTACACGGCATGGGACCACAATACCTGTCGGAACACCTCTCCCGATATGAACCTACCCGTACACTTCGGTCAACATCGAAGGCCCTCCTCCGGGCGCCTACTCAGAGAGAAGCTTGGAGGGTAGCAACAAGAAAAAGGGCCTTCTCAGTGGTGGCCCCCAAGTTATGGAACAATCTCCCCCTTGAAGTACGCCTGGCGCCAACGTTAATATCCTTTCGGTGCCAGGTTAAAACGTTCCTCTCCTCCCAGGCATTTTAATTAATTATGTTAATCATTTTTAATCATTTAATCATTCAACATTATAACATCTTTGTATTTTATACTTTATGCTTTTAGTATTTAGAATATCAGTATTTTTAACGTTAGTATTTTTGAGTGTTCTAATTCTATATGTGTTTTAATTGTATATTGATGTATTTATTCTGTTGTGAACCGCCCAGAGAGCTTCGGCTATGGGGCGGTATAGAAATTTAATAAATAAATAAATAAATAAATACTAGGGCAGCTGATGGAGCTGGAGGAAGTGGTTTGGATCCAAAGTGCTTCTTTGAATCCAAGCTGCTTCCTCTGGAGAGCATTTTAAAATGAGCATTTTTTCTTTCTGTAGGAAGTGGATTGAATTCAAAATGCTGGAGGAAGCAGTTTGAATTCAAAACACTTTCTCTGCAGAGGGGGAAATGCTCCATTTTAAGGAGCTTTTTCTCTCGGCAGAGTCTACAAAGGGGCTCACCATAACTGCTGATCAATTATTACAGCATGCTCCCAGCACCTATCAGCTGATTGGCACTGAAAGCACATCTTCAAAGGAGGCTAATGTAATTGATTATCAGCTGATTGGCAGTTATAGTGATCTCCTTTGAACTTTGACAAGAGATAAGAATTTAGCCAACTGGCTGGATCCAATTCCCCACCCCTCTTCAGTAAGATACAAGTAAACATCTAGTTCAATAGGATGTAAGCAAATTTGCAGTGTAATCCATGTCTTCTCAGTGGGACTTACTCCCAGATAAGCGGGTATAGGATTGCAGCCTTAAAGTAATTTAAAGATTCCTTAAAATAATTCAGTCATGTTGGTGTGTGTGAGCCCCACTATTTCTGTGACTTACTGTACACAAGGGGAATACCATTCAATGTGCATTAGAATTAGCTGTATTATAATAAAATGCACAGAAGTGAATTGTGTTATTAACTGCTAGCAGGTAAAACATTTTAAAATATATTCTGCTCTTACAAATGTTCTGGTTAAAACAATATAAACCTAGAAAGGATCTTTGAAGCGGCAGGAAAATGGGACCCCTTGAACCCTTGCCCAGAGCTTATCCATCACTGATGATTAGTAAAAGCAAAATTCCTATTTACAGCTTGGTAGATATAGCAAAGTGAAAATATTTGTTTAGATTTGGAATTAAACTAAGACTGCAATGTGAAATTGATGAATTAATACATCAACATGTTTAATATTATCAGTGGTGGACTGAACTGAAACCAAGTATTTTAGCACATTATACATGTTAATAGATTTACCAATGCCAGTATGTTTCCATTATCAACAACTGTTTTATGAATTAATTCTGTGCACCTACCACTGTCTGTTCTTGTTTGCATTTCATTTCCCTCATTGTTTACAATCCACCCCCCTCACAATCTTATGTATATACACTTTTAATTCAGGATAGCACTTAATGCATCTGACAATGTAGTCCACAAAACCATATGCTAAAATGAAGATGTTTGTCTTTAAGGTGCCAGAAGACCATCTACTATATTGAAATTCTCAGCTATGGAATGAGATGTTTGTGATCCACTCAGCCCTATTTTCTTGCCATTTATTTCCCTAAGCTGCTGTTGCAGATATTTGTGATTGTGTGTGTGTGTGTGTGTGTGTGTGAATTCTAAGAAACTGGAGAATCTGGCTTTTAATTTTAATTTGTGGGTAAGAAATGAGGGCAAACTACATGTTTTAATTACTTCTTACATTTGTTTGTATGCGCAGTGAGGAAAAGCCCTGATATGGATCAGGACCATGGCATTAACTCTTTCTCCTGCACCTCTGTCCAACCCTCCCTTCCCCTGCTGCTACTTACTCCTAGAGGAATCATGTGAAATCCCAGCTGGAATAGGAATATCCTCCCCCCACCCCATACATTTATATTTTATCTCTGTTAAACATTCATGAATGCATTTTGAGCAAACAGACCTATGTTGTTGAAAATATTAGGAATGTGATTAGACTGAATGCAATCAAATTTTAAAGATGTAGCTCTGCTATTAAAGAAACTGATAGGCTTAGTAAGAGTAACAGAAAACAAGTTTCTTGTAATGATGATATTAGAATTTAAAATGGGAAAACTGAATTAAAAACAGCTTCTGCAATCAAAGAATGACTGTGCAGTAGTGTTTCAAGAGTCGCATGCAAATATTTTAACTGGGAACTAGAAAGGGGAATGATTCAATGATTTGTCTCAATTAGTAAGTTTGAATTCCTAAGAAATACAAGGGAGACATCTGGTGACAGGATAAAGTAATGCCACCTAGAAGAACAAGAACATAAACTATAACTGCAGCATCTAATCGAAAGGCCAGAACTCACAAAAAATATTTTCCAATGAATTTGTTAGTCTTTAAGTTAAGCCAAGGTATCGTATTGTTAATCTGGGCCCTGCAGAGCAGCCATGATGGGCAAAAAATGAGGACAATAATGCAGGAGTAGCTAAAGTGGTGCTCTCCAGATGTTGTTGGAGTACAACTCTCATCAGACATGGCCAAGATTGTCAATAATCAAGGATGATGAAACTGTAGTATAGCAACTTTGTAGGGGGGGGGGGGGGAAGGGACTTTGTTGGCTACCCCTGCTAATGGAGTAGTATAACTCTGTGCCAGTTTGTGGAACTTTTCCTGAACCACAGTGGCAGTCACATGAAACATTTGCATCTTTGTGACAAGAATCTGAAGATAATTTGAAACATCAAAGCTAATAAAATGCTAAAGAAAATAACAACAGTGTCACAGCACATGTGAAATCATAACATTATTGGATTGTTTTGAAGAAAATGCTGGAATGTGTCAAAGTGACCTGAGAAAACAACTGCCATAAAGCAGCAGTCCCAGTTACACTGTCTACTGGGTAGAGTATGGGTATTAATAATCTACATTTTATGTGGGTTTGCCTATGTAAATAATTAAATTGGTGTATATTGATGAGTTCCTGATCAATATAAAACATCCAGAGACTTGCCCCCCCCTTTTTTCTTCCTATCTGACTCTCCTTCATGCACTCTCATCCAGCTGAAAACAACAGGATCCTGGCCTTAAATCAAGTATTACCTTTATTCCAAAAATACTAGGAAACTTAAATGTTACAACATGCTAGGAAGTTTAGAAATGGAGGAAGGAAGGAAGGAAGCAGGTACACCTTCAGTTAGGGTAGGATACAGCAAGCCTAGAATTCTCATTCAAATTACTCTAATTGCTTTGTCAGTGCAATCATAATGCCATTCTTAATTCATATTATTTTCTAGGCATTGTATTGATATATTACATTTTCCTTTATTTGCTGTTTCTTCAAAGCTCATAATAATATGCTTTGAACAAAACATTATATATCAATAAACTGAATTCATTTCAGTTACAAACTTGAGTCTGCAGTCTTTATCACTGATACTGTTATGTTCCCTGACCCACTGGGTTGCTGAAGTGCAAATCTGAACCCAGATTAAACCACCAAATTAATATGTATACCAGAGATAGAGAATGGGATCCAGTCAATGGGCCAGATCCTTTTCTCCCCCATGGGTCAAGTTTGAGAGGTAGGTGTGGTTACCCACCTGTCAATCACCTCATGCCACAATGATGCCAGGTGACCCCTTTTTGCACAGCACTGTGCACAGAAGCCTCCAAGATCAGCTAGTTGTTGGGTCTTCCCTGCACAGCACTATGCAAGCTCTGATGATCAGCTGATTTTCAGTGTGTAAAGTGCTGTTGAAGGGTTATTAGCAACCTCCCTTTAGCCCCAGCCATAGCTTTACCTGCCCCAACACTTGACATAATATATATAATCACATGTAAGGCAGGTGGGCATGGCTTGGGACAAATGGGGAAGCCTGGCAGGCCTACTTAGGCCCACGGGCTGGAGGTTCCCCACCACTAATATGATACACAGATAAAAAAAGGACCCCTTTAATGCTTGTAACATTTCTATTTTCAAGTTTTCACACAAAGGAGAATTACCACCCCAATCAAGTCTGTGCTGGAGGCCCAAAAACAGGCAGGTAGCATCTATGAATTGGACAAAGACAAGCTGGTAGGTAGCTGGGAGAAAAAGAGGACAGAGCTGCAGCACCTGCAATAGTTATGTAGATAGCAGCAATTCAGCAGATGTAGGTTGTCATGCCAATGTCATCTGCTGAAATTCTGCTGTCTACACAACCATTAAAGGTGTCAGAGCTCTGTTCTCTTTGGCATGTGGCCACCCTACGAGCTGGAGTCAAGCAATGGGGTAAGAGCAGGCAGAACCCTATTGGCTCTCTAGGTCACCTGATTTTTGCTGAGCTGAAAGTTGCAGGAGGCAGAGTAGTGACACTGTGTATGCTACCACATAGTCCAGGTCAATGTTTCACTCTGCTCAGAAGCTGTCCTAGCTTGCACAGGGAGCAAGAGATCTGAACTCACTGAAAGGCTCCTTGGAGACTTACATGCATTGGTTTAAAAGCAAAACAGGTTTTGGTTAACTGACTAGAAAAGTGCAAGGATGGCAAGCTTAACCTTTAAATGGATTTCTGCCCTCATTTTGGTTTCAAGAGTGAAACAGGGAGGGTTGGGCAGGCTAGTTATGTTATGTTCTGGCTGGAAACTGGAAGAAATGAAGGTAGACTGGATGTTGCCTAGGTAACCAGTCATCCAAAGATGATGTCATACCAGAAAACATTCATAGTGCTGGCATTATAATGTTCTAGCTGTCCATCTAATACCAGTAGGCACGAAACAGAAAAACTTGCTTACGATTTTCTTCTCTGAAACACATTCAGTACTTTTCAGGCATTTATGAAAAGTCTGCCTAAAGCAAGTATTTGCTTCCATCAGTCACTTTGGGAATACAAAACACACCTGAATATCTCTTTCTTAAATGTACAGTGGCCTCTTTAAACAATCAACAGAGAGGAAATAGTGAACAATGACACAGGAAGATAGATAATGTCAGGCCCTAAAATTTTATTTAAACCCTCCTGGTGAGCTGAAGCTGGTTTAAGTAGTCAGTGTTGCAACTTCTTTCAGACTTAGTTTATAACAGAGGAAAGGGGTAATTTACATTCAGTGAGTTATTTGGAGAGCTTTTTCATTGTGTGGCCTGGAGCAACAGGATTTCTGTCTGCTGCCTCACTGCAGTTTGTTTCCATGACAATCCCCATTTTTCCTCACTGGCTATTCTGTGGATAGCTTTCTGTTGTAGGAAGAAGCTTGGATACAATGTGCAGAGAAGAAAACACTGTGCAACACTGCCTGCCATGATGAGTGCAAGGATCTCTCCTTGCATATGGATCTTGCACATTTCATCTCAGGAGAGATGCACAGGATTTCCTATTTTATGTTCCAGGAAACAACAAGAAATGGACTCCTCAATGCATCAGCTGCTTGCTTCTTGTAGTACCAAGCCTGCTGTGCTGTCTCTCTCTCTCTCTCTCTCTCTCTCTCTCTCTCTCTCTCTCTCTCACACACACACACACACACACACACACACACACACGTAACTCTAAATTGGTTACAGTCATAGAAGTAATGTGTCTTGGATTGATCAGCCTAATTAATGTTTTTTCCTTTTATGTTATTACAGCTGAAGATGGCAAACTTTTTTGGAGATCAAATGGATGATGAAATGAGAGGAATGCATGTAATAACTGACTGCCTTGTTTGAAGGATGTTTGGCTTCCCAAGGTCTTTTAAGAGTTGGGATCTAGCTTAGACTGTAAAGACCAACTCTTTAACAGCAACTGCTCAAGAAATCTTATTGATTGGTCCTATTCACAAGCTGGGCAGTTATAGCTTTAAAAATAAGTGACACTGCATAAAGCTGATGGGTTAATTTTACAGTATAGTTGAGCAGGAAAAGTATTATGTGTAATAGGCAGCTATAGCAGCTTCCATGACAACTGAATTTCTTGTTTAATGTTAGCCATATTCATCACAATTTTTATAAACCTTTGAGAATGATGAAGTACACATATATGATACACCTGCTGGTTAACATGAAATACACATACCCTTCTCCCCCTTTCCACGTTGCTTAATATCCAGCCTCATGAAAAGTTCTGGAGAACTTGAATGTTTGCTCACTGTTTTGTAACATTTTTGTTGTCTAAGGCATTGCTCTACAATGGATTTTAGAATTTCTTATAAGGTAGCACTGAAGTAGTACATATATTACTTCACTGCCCCAGAAAAAGGGAAGTCATACTTCACATTTAGTTCACCAAAACTATAAGAGTGGCACATGTTCAGCTGAATCATTCAAAATAACTTACGACCTGCGAAAAGCAAGAGTAAGTTCCCAATTGCTGTCACTTGGAACTAAGCTGTTTCAAACTCCTCCCAGGCTTGTACTAATCTTTGCTTCCCCCCTCCCCTAGAACTGTGATAATGAATCTGTGGCCTTTCACATGTTGCTGGGTTCTAACTCGTATCATCTGTGACCATTTGCTATGTTGGCATGTGTTGATGGGGAGTTGGAGACCAACAACATCTGGAGGACCACAAGTTCCCTACCCTTAGTGTAAAAAGTCTGCATGGCATTGGCTGTGCATCATATACATTATTGCTGCTATATAAATAAAACTGTGAACAAGAACTGCAGTGTGGGAAGTGATTCATGGGATTCTTTGTGAAAAGACTATAGTTGACAGCAGTAATAACAATGAAGAACACACCTCCTCTGTGTATACTGATTGAGTAGTTCTGTTAAATTAAAAGCCATGACTCCTATCTCATGAGCTTCTCTCTTTCAAAAATATACTATTTTTAGGAGTGGCACATGGTTCATCTGCTCACAAGCAGAATCCAGCTCACAACTATGGACTTTGAAACCTACAGTAGCTATTCTAGTAATACCTATGTATGATTTGGTCATTTTACACCGGAGTCACATGGCTTTGGTACCTTGATGCTGGTCAGCTAAGCTAGCACATCATTGCCGTGGCAGAATAATGTCCAGCATAGCATCCCTACAAAGCCTTGTATTATGGTATTATGCTGATGCAGCAGCTGTTTGAAACAAAGAGCCAGCTCATAAAAATAAATAAATTAAAATCCTACTACAGTAGACAAAAGCTAGTTCTAAAGATATCTCTCTGTCACAGTGTGCTCTTGTTTTCCTGTGGTGTCCATTTCATAAACAGCTCTCCCTCTAAAACTGGAGAACTATAATCCTCATGTGGTATGTCATTCAAATTTTTTTTATTAAGACCCTGGTTATTTGTTCCCAGTGTAGACACACACCTGAACATTCAAATTATCCTGCATCTGCCAGCTATAAGTTGAAAATAATATTCGCTCTACATCTTAGCTGAAGAGGTAATTTATTGATTAATTACTGAGTGGGAGGTAATGAGATCCAATCTATACGTTTTGTTTGAAAAGGTATAATGGGCTTTGGTGAGAGGTACGGAATGAATCAATGTCCCTTTCCAATAATGAAAAAAGTGACAATGGTGCCTTGAACTGATTTCTTCTCTCTCCCTGAATTGTCATCTACCCTTCATCCTTCTTTAAATGGGACACAACAATGCATCTGCCCTGGTAAAGACTTTGGGACATTTCAAGATCTTGTGGCTTATGTACAACCTGTTCACCTTGCTCCTGGGGTATTTTTTTACAATGATCCTTTCCTATAAACTGCCTGCTTTTGAAATCTGCATTTTACTCTGGCCAGATTTAATGTTCTTCCATCCCAAATGCTTTGGGGCAGGTGTGCTGGCACTCCTCTTCCCTCAATGGTTTGCCCCTGTAATAATTAGGAGGTAGAATCTATAGAACACATCCTTCTGTTTTGTAATTTCTATGCTGGAATTTGGCAGCATATAATTGGCCCTTTACTGACCAAATTAAAAGATCAGTTCAATTTTGTGTTAAATATCGATGGAAGATAAACCTCCCCCCCCCCCCCGGTGTCACTGATAGTGGATAAGTTTCTATCGATGGCAATGAGACAAGAACAACTCACCGTCTAAAACTGGAAGGACTCCAGATTTCCAGGGACCAATCTGAGGTTATTGTAGTTCTATGTTGTTATGCCACACTTCTAAGTGTTTTGTTTTGAGATTCTGGTGTACTGTATGCTTTTATTTTATGTTTGGTCTATTGATTGTAATAAATTGATTGAGTGCTTGAATTGTCATCTGTTGGTAGCCATTCCACCTAGCTATAGAAGATGTGGAACAATGGACAAGACTAATTGCCCTTCGACTCTTCCCTGGTGGTGGCCAGACTTTGTTGTGGGCTTTTGTGGAAAATATTAATTTGGGGGGGGGGGCTCCCAATTTAGTCTGATCACATGCCAGTATCCAGTTACATTCTTTCTGATCAAAGATGATACATTATTTGGAGAAGATGGTATTTACATATGAAGTCCCTATCTTCAGAAAGTACATAAATATGTATCTTTATGCATTATATTAATTGACATTACAAAGTCATGACAATTTTTGTTTCAACATAAAGAACTTTAAACCTTTTCAAAGAAAAAATTAAGAATACTTCTGGGTTTGGTGGGTTTTTAGAGCCTGTGAGTCTGCATGCACTGCACAACTAATATGGCCACCACTGCATCTCCTCTTCCTGAACTATCTTCATTCCAGTTGGCCATTAAGAACAATATAGCTAAAAATTAGTACCTGAGTTTGATTGCTTTCCACTCCCTTTCTCTTGTTCTTTTGCAGTAGCGGCTGGTGGCTCCATGACAGCGAGGCAATAGAATCTGCTGTGGGGTTTTAGTCCGACCTTTCAAGGAGTTTTGAAAAAGCACCTTGGACAGCTCCTTGAAAGTTCAGACTAAAACCTGGAGCAGATTCCACTGCCCCAGTGACATGGAGCCACCAGCTGCCACTGCTTTTTTGTCATGCCTATTAACCTGCAAACCTGTGAAGGGGGAGTGTCTTATTTTTAATAATTGGACAGCATCTATAAGAGTTTACATCTTTTATAAGTGAAAAATAGTGACATCTACATTATCACTTGTATGATTTTGTACAGCCTATGAAAATACACTATCTCAGGTGGACTGGGGACAAATGTGGGACAAATGTTATCTCTCTCTTTAAAAAAAAAATGAAACAAATGGAGATGAAAATCAAGGAATTAATCTAATATAAATAACATGACAAAAGCTTTAAAAGTCAAGATTATCTTCATAGCATTTTCATCTTCAGCCCACAGCTAGTTGTCTCCTTTACAAATCAGTAGAAATTATCATCTGTTGTCTCTTTGGATAACATACACTGACAGTAATTTTGAAAGATTGTAGCTGAAGTTGCAACTGAACAGAGTTATTTACATAGGGACTTTTCTAACACAGCAGTCAGAACATGTTTGACCCAAGTTTCTGTAGCCCAAATTCAGCTAATGGAAGTCATTTCATCTAAAAAATAAGAATCTAAGAATCTAAGAAGAATAGGGTCTTTCTCCAGATAAAGGTCATCCATCAGGGTGACTAAGGCTGATTTAGTCCCATAACTAGGCCTAAATGCAGATTGAATAAACTTTTGTCCAAGAGTTCTTGCAATTGCTGCACCACAACCTTCTCCATCACTTCCCCTAAAAAGGGAGTATTTGTGACTGGGCGGTAGTTGTCACAAACCAATGGGTCCAGGGTGGGCTTTTTCAGGAGCGCTCGGATCACCACCTCTTTCAGGGTGGATGGAACCACTCCTTCCAGCAAAGAGGTGTTCACTATCCCCTGGATCCATTCGGTCACTCTCCCTCGGCAAGTTTTAATACGTCCAGAAGGGCAAGGATCAAGGGGATACGGTGCTGGCCACATTGCTGTAAACCGCCCAGAGAGCTTCGGCTATGGGGCGGTATACAAGCACAATAAATAAATAAATAAATAAATAAATTTCAGAAAAGAGGGTGACGTTTGCATGAGTTTCTACACTGATGACTCTCCAAGGCCACTCACTCTATTCAGGGCCAGCCCCAGGCATGCCGGGGCCCTTGAGCATCAGCTTGCCCTGGGCCCCTGTGTGCGCATGCAGCCCCACCTACCTGTCTTGTCTTTTAGCATTGCCATTAACCAAGATGGTGGCCACAGTTTCCCTAAGGGGATGAAGCCTCCACTGCTATCTTTGTTGATGGCACGTGTGCGTGCTACGTGCATGCATCTCTGCCACCAACCAAGATGGCAGCAGAGGCTTCAGTACCTTAGGGAAACCTTGGCTGCCATCTTCACTAAGGGCAATGCTAAAAGGCAGGAGACAGATAGGTGGGGTAAGGGAATGGCAGGCAGGCAGAAGCTGCTGCCGCAGATAGCATAAGAGGAGCAGAGGGGCCCCTGTAGGTCCAGGGGCCCTCGGTCAGCGTCCCACCTGGCTGCCCTTTAGAACCGGCCCTGACTCTATTCCACATCAACCCCAAATGGGCTTGCAACTCTTATCAGTGGAGAATTAAGTCCTGCAGCAAGTGGTGGTTTTTTTTAAACATAAAGATTATTTTTCTGCTAAATTGGGATTTCATTATTTGGATGACTTTATGCTAATCTCAGATACATTCAGCATCAGCATGGGGTACAGAACTGACCCCTGTGGAACCCCATACTGGAGAGTCCAGGGTGCCGAGCAATGTTCCCCAAGCACCACCTTCTGGAGCTCATCCGCCAAGTAGGACAGCATCAGTACACTGTCAATACTAAATGTTTAAACAGGAATAGAAGGAACATGGTGATTCACAGGAAATGGATGAAAATTCTACATTTACTGCTGTCAGTAACAGGCTAACTTTTAAGAGACATTTTTCCATACATCAGATGTGCCTTCTTATGGTATTTTTAATAGTCCTAGAAGAATTGCATTAGATTACCACTACCATTGCCTGGGACTGAGGAGCCCTCTGCTGGATCCAAGTCAGGTAGAGGTGCTTGCAGCTTTCCTTGAATTGGCAAGTGAGTACTCAAGGAAAGAACACTTTCTCCCAGAAGCTCCTAGGTCCAAGACAGGCAGTAGCATAAGCACCAGAGGAGGGGAGAAATGGGCAACACATGTGCACTACAGCCCAATCCTCAGATGCTGTCCCAGATGTGGAGAAGGCTTCATTACTGCAAATCCTCTGGGCGTAACACTTATTATTGGTCGGCCAAAGTACGTATTACACTAAAAGTGCAGTTTGCCCGTGTGCATTTTTCTTTCAAATTATCAGCCATAGGAGTGAGGTGTATGTGATACCCCCCCACACACACATGGTCTCACTAAAGAGCAGCCTCCTATAAGCTACTAGCTGTTTTCTTGTGTTTAACCTATGAAAAGCTAAGAGTCTGTCTGTAGATTATGGAAAACATAGAATATTTATACATAAATACACCAAACAGACATGGATATACTTTGTACAAAATAGGACATGGCATGTATTTATTTATTTATTACATTTATATACCACCCCATAGCCGAAGCTCTCTGGACAGTTTACAGCAATTAAAAACAATAAAAACAAATATACAAATTTTAAAACACAAAAAACAATTTAAACACACAATTTCAAAAAATAAATAAAAACAATTTAAAAACACATGCTAAAATGCCTGGGAGAAAAGTCTTGACCTGGTAGCAAAAATTAACAGTGTTGGCACCAGGCGCACCTCGTCAGGGAGATCATCCCATAATTTGGTGGCCACCGAGCAGGCCCTCTCCCTTCTTGCCAGACTCCCAGCTTCCCTCCGAGTAGGCACTCGGAGGGGGGCCTTTGATGTTGAGCATAGTGTACGGGTGGGTTCGTATCAGGTATTGTGGTCCTAAGCTGTGTAAGGCTTTAAAACCAGCACCATGAATCAAGCTCGGAAACATACAGACAGCCAATGCAAGCGGGCCAGAATCGGTTTTATGTGTTCCAACCATCTGCTTCCTGTTACCAATCTGGCCGCTGCATTTTACACAAGCTGCAGCTTCCAAACCATCTTCAAAGGCAGCCCCACATAGAGCTCATTGCAGTAATCTAACTTGGAGGTTACCAGAGCATGGACAACTGAAGCCAGGTTATCCTGGTCCAGATAGGGGCGCAGCTGGGCCACCAACCAAAGTTGGTAGAAGGCACTCCGTGCCACCGAAGCTACCTGGGCCTCAAGTGACAGAGATGGTGCTAGGAGAACCCCCAAGCTACGAACCTGCTCCTTCAGGGGGAGTGCAACCCCATCCAGGCCAGATTGGACATCCACCATCCGGTCAGAAGAACCACACACTAGCAGCATCTCAGTCTTGTCTGGATTGAGCCTCAGTTTATTAGCCCTCATCCAGTCCATTGTCACAGCCAGGCACTGGTTCAGCACATTGATAGCCTCACTGATGAAAAGGAGAAATAGAGCTGTGTGTCATCAGCATACTGATGGCAACACGCTCCAAAGCTCTGGATGACCGCACCCAACAATTTCATGTAGATGTTGAACAGCATGGGGGACAGAACTGACCCCTGAGGAACACCCATACTGGGTGCTGAGCAATGTTCCCCAAGTACCACCTTCTGGAGCTGATCAGCCAAGTAGGAGAGGAACCACCACCATGCAATCCCTCCCAACTCAGCTAGTCATCCCAGGAGGATACCATGGTTGATGCTATCGAAAGCCGCTGAGAGATCAAGGAGAATCAACAGTCACACTCCCCGTCTCTCTCCCGACAGAGGTCATCATACAGGGCGACCAAGGCTGTTTCCGTGCCAAAACCAGGCCTGAAACCTGACTGAAATGGATCCATATAATCAGTCTCATCCAAGGGTATTAGGTGTGCCTACATGAAAGTTTGTAAAGTAGTAGCTGATTATCCATGGTCAATTCCTATACTTGGTTGTCATAGTGACCAACACACTGGCTCTATTACCTATCTTTGACAACATCCTGGGAGTCTGCATTTTTCAGAGAGTCTTGTATATTTTAGTGTGTACTTTAGAAATAAGACCAAGTAGGGCAATTGTAGTATGACCTTTTATACCAATACAGCAGGTGTGAGGAAATTTTGGCCCTCCAGATATTGCTAACCTACAACTCCCATAATCATTGGCCACTGGGTCATGCATGCTCGGACTAATTAAGAGTTGTAGTTCAGTAACAACTGGAGGGCCAAAGATTCCTTACATCTGCAATAGAACATTTAAAAAGCCTGCCAAATGCATCACTAGGTGGTGGTGAACTTACAAGACTTATTGAGAGAAACAATGAAATACTCAGAGAGCTAAAGTATTTTGAGCTAAAATATGTCAAACTTGAATGTTGTTTTAAATTTCTTTAACCTGCAGCTGCAACACACAACTCCGAAGGCCACCACTGGGATTTTAATGATGGTACTGATCACTACGTTGCCTATGGATTACAGGTTTCTATATTCAGGAAGTTAGGCACTTGAAATGTATAGACCTAATTAAAAAAATTGTTTGAGAGCCCATAGAAGGCAATTATTGTCACATCATCCCATGCTGAAGGAGTAGCACACATATTCATAATGCTCTCCTGTATAGAAAACTCTGTGGGGGAAAAGTTTCCACATGTAGGTCTGTGCATGTAACGATCCCATTTATTTAAAAATAATTGTGTATAAACATGCTGGCAAGCTACCATTTGGTATAACATCAAATGTGAAATGAGTAGATTACGGTTTAAATCCATACTAGGTGAGCTGAAAACACATGACTTCAAACTCCCTGAAGGAACAGGGTAAAAATGTGATAAACATTATTGTAATGTTAATATGCCCTTTGCTTCCTCAAAAGATATCCTGCTCCCCCCCTGAAATGTACTCCAACTGTGTGTTGCATTTTCACCTGGCCTTACAGGATGTACCCCAAATGAAAGCGGTAACAAGTCTATTATAATTGGATTGGTTAAGGCTCAAGGTCCTGCAGTAATTTCAAATTAACCAAGGGTTATTTTCCACTACATCCACTTCCTTCAAAGAAGATATTCGGCCTTCAGAAAGGTGATGACGACTGTTGTTATCCAGTTATCCTGGTCTTGAGAATTCCCCAGGACCATCACTGATATTGTCAAGTTAGGTAAAAAGGAATGGGCATTCCAGTTAGCAGTACTATTTCATTTCAACAAATTTTAGAACCACGCTTCGTACTGCAGCAAGTTCTGGTAATCTTTTTGACTTCTGTTAGTATTATAGTGCCAATATATGAAACTTGTTCATAACCTTTGTTCCAGACAATAAAAAAACAAGGCTGTGACAGAACCCCTCTGCTCACTTGGCCTGGCCCAAGCAGAATACCAAGGCACCAAGAATTTAAAAATAGCTTTATTGCATACCAAGATCCCCCCTCAGTGTTTTAAAATAGCATAATTTAAATGTAAACCACATTTAAAAAAAATTAATACTGCAATAAAATAGAGGTTATTTACATGTGCTGAAGCCTTAAAAAATGGTCACAGGAGTCAAACTGTTCTGGACAATACATGGCTTCTACATTCTTACTCCCCCTTTAGGATGCACACCTTGACATGGTGAGGGGTTTTGAGAGTATGGAAGAAGCTGAGAGCAATGCCATCAGGAGGCTAGACCAAGAGGCTAGACTCCTAGCAGGGGCACCCAAGGCAGAATGGTCAAAGCTGAGACACCAGACTACGATGCATCCAAACTCAGAGGAAGGCAATGGTAAACCACCTCTGAATACCTCTTACCACGAAAATCCTATGAACAGAGTATCCAAAATGCAACACAAGACAGTGCTGGAAGATGAGACCTCCAGGTCAGAAGGCACTCACCAAGCTACTGGGAAAGAACAAAGGACAAGTAGCGCTGTGACTAATGACACAACTGGGTCAAAGCCGAAAGGAAGCCCAGAGGCTGATGTACACAGATGTGAGAGTCTGGAATTGTACGATGCACACAACAGGAACATGAGAAGCATGAACCAGGCAATGTTAGAAATTGTCAAGCAAGAAATGTATCAACATTACAATACTTGGTATGAGTGAATTAAAATGGACTGGAAAGGGACATTTTCAATCAAGCAACTACAAAATATTTTATGCAGGAAATGAGAAATCAAGAAGAAATGGGGTTGCTTTAACAGTGAGAAGTGATGTAGCAAAAGCAATTAGGAGCTACAACGCAAGGTCTGAGCGAGTGATATCAATGAGATTAAAAGGGAAACCTATTAACATAACCATCATCCAAGTCTACGCTCCAACAGCAAACGCGGAAGAATTGGAGAGATTTTACGCAGAAGTACAGGAGGAAATTGATCACACACCAAAGCAAGATGTGCTGATAATCATGGGGGACTGGAATGCAAAAGTAGGGAACAGAGAAGAACTAGGAATTGTGGGAAATGGGGCTAATGAAGCAGGAGAAAAACTTAGTGAATTCTATGAAGCCAATATTTTGTTTCTTGTGAACACATTTTTTGAGCAACCTGACTGTACACATGGACATACCAAATGGTGAAGATAGGAATCAAATTGATTATATAATTGGTAATAGAAGATGGAGAAGTGCCATACTTTTTGCAAAAATAAGACCAGGAGCAAACTGTGGTACAGATCATGAAGTGGTCATATCAAAAATCAGAGTAAAGCTAAAGAACAACAACAAAGCAATCATAATGCCAAAATACAATTTAAATAACATCCCAGAAGAATACAAAGATCAAATAAGGAACAGATTTGAGGCTTTAAACTTAGTTGACAGAGAACCAGAAGAACTATGGAGTGAAGCCAGAGACACTATCAGGGAAGAATGCAAAAAGACAATACCTCTAGTTAAAAAGAGAGAAAGATCTCAATGGATGACTGAAGAAACTTTTTAAATGGTTCAAGAGGGAAGGAAAGCAAAAGCAAAAGGAGATAGAAACATGGTCAGAACCCTAAATGCAACAATACAATGACTAGTACGTAAGGACAAAGAGAACTATTACAATAGTTATTGTATAGAAATAGAAGAGGACAACAAAAAGGGAAGAGCCCTATTCCAAAAGATGAAAGACAGGGGAACACACTGACTGACTGAGATGAAATAAAAAGATGGAAGCAATACACTGAAGAACTCTATAAAAGAGATGCCAGGAAGACATTCATTCATGGATGAACCATATGATGAAGAACCAGAAATTTTAGAATGGGAGGTGAAAACTGCTCTTAAAATACTTGGAAGAAACAAATCACCAGCAACAGATGGCATACCAATAGAGTTGCTATAAGCTACTGAGACTGAATCTGTCCAAATTTTGACAAAAATTTGTAAACCAATATGAAAAACTAAACAATGGCCCACAGACTGGAAGCGTTCAATATATATCCCAATTCCAAAGAAAGGAGATCCCAGTAATCATCGCACTATTGCCTTAATATCCCATGCAAGTAAAGTAATGCTCAAGATTCTACAACAAAGGCTCTTATCATATATGCAGTGAGAAAAGCCAGACATTCAAGCTGGATTTAGAAAGGGAAGAGGCACCAGAGATCATATCGCAAACATATGTTGGATAATGGAACGGAGCAAGGAATTTCAGAAGGAAATCACCCTGTGCTTTAGAGATTACAGCAAAGCCTTTGACTGTGTAGATCATGAAAAACTATGGAATGCTTTAAAAGAAATGGGGGTACCACAGCATCTGATTGTCTTGATCCGCAACCTATACTTTGGACAAGAGGCTACTGTTAAGGACAGAATATGGAAAAACCGATTGGTTCCCAATTGGAAAGGGTGTGAGACAGATGTGTATTTTATCACCCTATTTGTTTAATCTATATGCAGAACATATCATATGGAAAGCAGGATTGGACCAAGATGAGGGAGGTGTGAAAATTGGAGGGAGAAATATCAATAATTGAAGATATGCAGATGATACCATACTACTAGCAGAAACCAGTAATGATTTGAAACGAATGCTGATGAAAGTTAAAGAGGAAAGCACAAAAGCAAGACTACAGCTGAACGTCAAAAAGACTAAAGTAATGACAACAGAAGACTTATGTAAATTTAATGTTGACAATGAGGACATTGAACTTGTCAAGGATGATCAATACCTTGGCACAGTCATTAACCAAAATGGAGGCAATAGTCAAGAAATCAGAAGAAGGCTAGGACTGGGGAGGGCAGCTATGACAGAGCTAGAAAAGGTCCTCAAATGCAAAGATGTATCACTGAACACTAAAGTCAGGATCATTCAGACCATGGTATTCCTGATCTGTATGTATGGATGTGAAAGTTGGATAGTGAAAAAAGTGGATTAAGAGAAAAATCCACTCATTTGAAATGTGGTGCTGGAGGAGAGCTTTGTGCACACTATGGACTGTGAAAAAGACAAATAATTGGGTGTTAGAACAAATTAAACCAGAACTATCACTAGAAGCTAAAATGATGAAACTGAGGTTATCATACTTTGGACACATCATGAGAAGACCTGATTCACTAGAAAAGACAATAATGCTGGGAAAAACCAGAAGGGAGTAGAAAAAGAGGAAGGCCAAACAAGAGATGGCTTGATTCCATAAAGGAAGCCACAGACCTGAACTTGCAAGATCTGAACAGGGTGGTTCATGACAGATGCTTTTGGAGGTCACTGATTCATAGGGTCGCCATAAGTCGTAATCAACTTGAAAGCACATAATAACAACAACAACAAACATTCTTACTTCTTTAGTAACTTAGTAAGTATTAAGAACTTCACAAGATAATGGCATTGTTACACTCCACGTACAGAATACATTGCCTATTTTTAATAGTTAACAAAACACAATACACTCAAAACTTTTAAAACTTTGAGAAGCAAGGCTGTATCTCACTGTATTACCTATTGCACAGCAACAACACAATTCAAAAATAGTCAAGTGTATTTTGAAAAAAATAAACACTGTATAAATCACTTTGTAATTGGGATTAATATGTGATCAATTAGGGAACAGAAAAGCACAAAAATAAAGTTAATAGGAAGCTTTACTTTTAATAGTTCATATAATTGGAACCACTGTAACATGAGACAATAATATACATCACACAGGAAAAATCCAGAATATTCTATAAAAACTGAGTTTCTGTTAGTTCTCATGAGTGTGTTCTTTGATGAGCAGCACCACAGGGGCTAACAACAGAATTGATCTGACGTCTAGAGTTCTCTTTGTCACATCTCAAGTGATTTCTGTAAATCAGATACGAGACTTTTTAGCACAGGAATCATCCACACTGGCTGTGCGTTAAGATGTTTTGTGGTAAAGTAAAAGCATAAGAACAGCTGGTATAGCACGGTGGGGAGGATAGCCTGGCTGGGAGTCCAGAGTCTGTGAGTTCAAATCCTCGCTCGTGTCTCCTGGGTGTAAAGGGCCAGCTAAAGATCAGCCCCACAGTGAGTGGCTCAGGGGTTACATGCCCTGCCACCTGTGCAGCCGTGGGCAAGCTGCATAGTCCCAAGGAGCCCAGTTGCCCCCCAGCTGGCAGTTGCAGACAAGGAATGGGCTGGCTTTGTGCAGCTGTGGCAAGCTGAGCAGGCCCTGGCCAGCTGGGGAGGACTAGCCTCAGAGGGAGGCAATGGTAAACCCCCTCTGAATACCGCTTACCATGAAATCCCTATTCATAGGGTAGCCATAAGCCGGGATCAACTTGAAGGCAGTCCATTTCCATTTAAAAGCATAAGTATCTAGAGCAATTTTATTAAGATCTCCCACACCTGCTTAGGAAAAAAACAATGTGGCCTAGAAGACATCAATGCACATTATGTTGTGTACAGTTTTGTTGCATTTATCTTTAGCAAATACTAAAGTGAGCCCTTTGGCAATAGATGTTGGAGATTTTCCAACCATAATGCACTAATTTAAAGTCAACATACTCAAAGTTAAATGCCTTGCTGGAGAATACAAGCATTACTCCATTGGCCACCCAGTTTCCTAAGTTGTCTTTGCTGCTATGTGTGTTTAATTGCTTGCAATGATTTCACAAGCTTTTTGGCGGGGGATTACCCATGACCATGATTATATTAGTAAATGCCTCCTTAACACAGGATGATTTTCTACAAGAAAAGGCAGGAATGGCTGTTGGTATTATCACATCTGAGCAAAAACGTAAAACCATCCTGCCCCCATGGCAGCTAAAAAAAACACATACCCTGCTGAAACCCAAGATCCAACACTTCTGAAAATACAGACTCACATGGCTGCTTCTTGATTCTGTACTCACAATTACCAATATGCATTAGAATTCCCAGTCCAAGAATTGGGAAAATGTTTAAAAACACAAAATGGGAACTCTCAGGAAAGCAAGAAAGAAGGTTGGAAGGAAAAAGAGAGAGGGTAGGGTAGGGTAATGTGCACATGGGTCTACAGTTTATCATCATACTTTTGTTCTACTTAGTACATGTGGTATCACCACCACCGTGTGGTTCTATGCTCACTATAATCAGTGCCCTCAAGCAAATATATACCCATTGGGTTGGATCAAGACTTAAAAGTAGACCCATTGAAGCCAATGAAACGTTGGTTATGACTAATCCCACTGATTTCACTGGGCCTACTCGAAGCATGACTAAACCTGGAGCTGACCCATGTCAATAGAACACCTCCTGCCAACATAGCAGCTTAACAGAGTTGCATGGGAGAAAAAAATAATTCTATTTTGTAACAGATTCACTGAGCACAATAGCAAAAAAGATGTTCCACTGAACAAGTAGAGTTAGCATTCTCAGAACACAATTAAGTCTAATTTTTGCTTTCAGGCTCCACAGAGAGCCCATACCTAGTTACTTATCACACCCCCTCTTCCTTCATTTTCTGAGGAATAGTCTACCATGAGGCTCTACCGAGGGGGGGGGGCAATCCCCTGGAACAAGGTAATTTTCAACAGAGTCCAAATAAAACAGCATCCTACATACTCAAGTATTTAAACGGCTTCAGACATAAAATCCCAACACTGAATAACTAGTTTTTACACTAGTTAAGTTTTCTTCCATTTGCATGATATGCTAAATTCAAATTATGAAGTGTGCTTACAGTTTTAAACTAAATACGTCGACCATTCATCCCCAAAATGTGTGTCAGGGCAAGCTAATGTGACACAGAAATCATTAATGAGCTGTGAGAACTAGGTTGTTCAAAGTGTTCTTTGAGGCTATGGGCATATCTTCTTGCCAACAAGCTTGTGCTAGAAGCAGGGCATTCTCATTCAGTTCTGCATTGGGGGTGTGATGTGGATCATTCAGTCACTCTCACACAAAACACACTTCTGCTGGGTCTCTGCAGAAGAGCGACTGAATGATCCAAGTCAACTCCCCAATGCAGAAATGACTTGCCTTCAGAAAAGATTACTCTCTGGGTACATCTATGGGACTCACAACTCTGGTGTGTGTCCAATTTCAATTTAGAAAAATACCATGGCCAGTATGAGAAAAGCTGCCAAACTGATCTTCAATAGTCGGTCTTGTCTGGGAGCCTAGTCTGAAATGGTTTAGGGCAGTGCCAGATGTTTTAGAGTAAAACTCCCATCAACCCCAGACAGCATGGTCAATTGTCAGGTATGATGGAAATTGTAATCCAAAACACGTGAAGGGTACTCACACATTATTTTCTGTTTTTTCCAAACTGAGGAATAAGAGCTGAATGGGGTGGGTGAAGAGAAGCAGCACTTCTCAGAAGGGCTATTTTGGTTCAGGTTTTAGCAGTTGCCAATTCTTGAAGCAAACTTTTGTTTAATTAAGAATAACTATTCCCCATTACTCACAGCCCTCAAACAGACTCAAGCTTCAACAGTGTCAACAACTGTTGGATAAATTCACTTAAAGATTTCCCGTCATAAGGGTAGCCTCTTCTCTGTGTACAGAGAATAGCCAGCTTTAAACAGAATCTTTTTGTTGAAGTGAAAAAGCAGACTAGGCAGAATTGAGCATTGTTACTAAAAACAACAGGCTATTTCATGATTTTCAAAATCTGACGTGATTACAAACTGGTGCAATTCATTGAGATGCAATCGGGTCACTGAATAATTAGTACACTGGGCTCCCAAGTAGGCACATTTCCTGTCTTCGCTGTTTCCTGAGGAGCTTCTATATAGAATTGATCTCATCTTAAGTCAAGCATATATGGCTACCTCTCCCTGTATTCTATTGTCTCTTAACTATGTGTCCTATAACCTTTCTTCTGGCAGACAAGAAGAGTTATAGCTGTACTAAAGATAGGAAAACAGTGTCGGCAACAGCAGGTGGCCATGTTGAGGCCTGGTTGGGGACCCCAAGACCCAGAAGGACCCCTTCTTAGCCTGGGGTGGTAAATTCCTGTTTGGCAATCTGCGGCAGGATCAGGCATGGCAGAGTCCTGTTGCAGGACTCTGTGACCTGATGTTGCTGTGGATCACAAAGTAGGAACTCCCATGTACACCCCCCCCGATACAGGCGTGGAGCTTAAATTAGCCTCCCCACCCCACCTACCTGTTGCATCAGCACATCAGTAAAAACACCTACGTACGCAGGCCTGTCATCATCCAAGATGGCAGCGGGGGCATCCCCAAGGCATTGATGGCTTAGCCACCATCTTGGGTGATGGCAAGTGTGCGCATAGATGTGTTGAAGCAACAGGTAGGTGGGCTTATTTAAGCACTGAGCTGCTTGTATTGGGCTGAGGTGTTTGGCCTTACAGAGCTGCGGGCCCAGTCATGCCTGTCACTGGCCCTGCAGGAACAAAATTATTATCAGTATATGTTTTCAGGTTACAGAGTCAAAAAATGTATTCAGTACCCCCCCAGAACAGAAACTTTTTCTCTCTCTTAAACATATAGTTAACTAGCAATATACTACATGTCTCATAACTATCATAAGCATT
Source organism: Rhineura floridana (assembly GCF_030035675.1). Classification (NCBI taxonomy): domain Eukaryota; kingdom Metazoa; phylum Chordata; class Lepidosauria; order Squamata; family Rhineuridae; genus Rhineura; species Rhineura floridana. Next base: position 89,092,980 of record NC_084484.1, on the reverse strand, counting down.
ATATGTCAAAGTGTTTCAGCTTTACTTATGGCAAAAACCTTTCTTTGGCAAACAGAGGCAAGGAGTATCACCTTTGTGTGAGCTGACTTACTGGTTTCTGCTCTGTGTGGCTTATAATGCACAATAAGCAAAAAGGCAAAGTTATTTGGAAAATTGGTTATTAGCCTTTTTTGGTTTTAAATCCCTTTTTGTAACTCGACTTTTATGAAGCCCTTTACGTCTGCTACAAAATCACTTTCAGTAACGTTAAAAGACAGAAATTGCATCTCTGGAAGTATGCACAGCAATGATGAAGCTTGCATTGTTTCCAGGGGCAGGGGTTCACAGAATAAAACAAAACTGAGACAGGGGAAGAGGAAGTAGTGTTAACAGTACAAATCTTTGAAATGTATAATTAACCTGCAATAAAGTGCAAAAAAGTCTTAGGCTTCCCCTGCCCCCACCCTTTAAAGAAAGGAGACAGTATTTTCCCGGCTTCATTTAGTGGTAACAGGGGGTACTGCAATGCTATTCACAATGTCTTCATATTGAGGAGGTGGATCCAAGTGATATGCAGTTTCATTTCTTCTCATGCCATTTTCACCAGCAACTTCCTCATATGATGGAGGTGGGTCATAATTTGACAGCCTGATTGATATAGAGTCAGAACGCCCATCTATGTAGGTCAGATATCCTGGAGAATGTCCACTGCCTTCAAACATTTCTTCCTGGGGGGAGTGAAGAATGCTGAGTGGCTGAGGGAGTGGACTTCTACCATCTGTTACAGTTCTGTCATCTGTGGAGTCTCTAGTTCTGTTATGTGCATACACAGAACGTCTACGCATTTTCTTTTTGAACAGGCATCTCCATGTGATAAATATGATCAGAAGAATAATGAAAAGGCCAATGATTAAAGGAAATACAAGGTAAAATGGATACCAATTATGTCCTCCATTAGTTTCTCCATGGAGCCTCTTAGTGTAGTCTTTCCAGAACTCCATCTGAAAAAAAGACAGAAGAAAAGAAAACATTTTCTGAGAGGTTTTTTTCTCTTCTGATTTAAGTTAAATGGAGAAAGAAGGTTTTTATGGCCATCTGCAACAAAATATTTGAGTTTGCTTCAGAAGGGAGCAAATAAGTTTTCTAACAGGTTTCCAATATGACCTCTTACCAAAAAAAAAATTGATTTCAGTTACATCAGAAGCTCTATTAACACATGTGTAAATCCTTAACAGTAATCACGTTCCTTTCTCATAATTGCAGGGAGAAAAGGTGGGAAAATGTTCCCCTTGGATAGTATTAAGATAAAATAGCTAGATCCTCTACTGCATTACCTTTTGGGCACTGCACAGTTCAGAGAAAATGTTCCATGGAGGCTGGTCCGTTAGAATAAATGGGGAAGGGCTCTACCAACCTCAACCTGCCTTCAAACTGCTCCCACTTGCCTGTCTCCTTCATCCCCCTTAGTCTCAGTGTTGAAGGAGCTGGAAGGAGGATGGGACAAAACTAAATTAGTTGGTTCTGCTTGTCATTGGCTCTGACTCCACCTACTGTTGGCTTCCCTGCTTTCTGCCCTGCTAGTCCCAATGGGCACCAGCCACTGTAACAATATTTGTGAATAATGGGTAGTTTGGCATATTGTAACTGTGCTGCCCCCTCAGCTGGTGTACGCCCAAAGCAAAAAAACACACCTTCACCTGTAACTTCACATTTCAATTTACAGCCCAAATGGTTCTACCTCCTATTGCCAGAATATAAATCCAACAGCGAGTGAAATTATGTGTTGAACAATGGTACAAAGGCACCACTACCCTATAACAGTTTATTCAAAAGTGAGTCCTGAATTCAATAGGAATCACTTGTAAGAGTACATAGGGTCAGGCTATAATTAGAAAACTACATGAAATAAGATATATGAGGCAAGAGTTTCTGGTTATCCAGTTTCTCTTTTCTTTTACTTTAAATTTGCTGCAGTTTTGAATGAACGTCTTGATCAGAAGCTAAATAAAGTTTAATGTTCATTATGTCAGGATAAAATGTTCGTAAAGTATTTCCTAAATTGATAGAAATACCTCCTATCACCATGCCAAGGCAAAACATAAAAATGTGTAACAAGCAGACATCCAAATCTTTTATCAGAAGCTGAATATGAGCCAAGAGTGCAATGTAGCTGCAAACAAGGCAAATGCTATTTTAGGCTACATTAACAGAAGTATAGTTTCCAAATCATGTTAAGTATTAGTTCCCCTCTATTCAGCACTGGTTAGGCCTCATCTTGAGTACTGCGTCCAGTTCTGGACACAGCACTTTAAGAAGGATGCAGACAAACTGGAACAGGTTCAGAGGAGGGCAACAAGGATGATTAGGGGACTAGAAACAAAGCCCTATGAGGAGAGACTGAAAAAACTGGGCATGTTTAGCTGGAGAAGAGAAGACTGAAGGTAGATATGATAGCATTCTTCAAGTACATGAAAGGTTGTCACATAGAGGAGGGCCGAGATCTCTTCTCGATCGTCCCAGAGTGCAGGACACAGAATAATGGGCTCAAGTTGCAGGAAGCCAGATTTTGATTGGACATCAGGAAAAACTTCCTAATTGTTAGAGCCATATGACAATGGAACCAATTACCTAGAGAGGTAGTGGGCTCTCTGACACTGGAGGCATTCAAGAGGCAGCTGGAAAGGCACCTGTCGGGAATGCTTTAATTTGGATTCCTGCATTGAGCAAGGGGTTGGACCTGATGGCCTTATAGGCCCCTTTCAACTCTACTATTCTATGATTCTATGCAGTATTCAATTTTTCAAAAATCCCGGTGGCTTGGAATAATGCCTGCTCCGAGTCCCCATCACTCAAGACTTTGGCAGTGGAAAATAAAGTTACAATGATCATTTTGCATTTGGCACTTAAAAAGATAACTTCAGTAGTGAAAGAGTCAAACATTTACAAAAGAACTGAATATTGAGTGCACTTGCTCTTGCACATTATTTGGTCATTGTTGACACTTAATGCCCATATAGCTGATGCTAACTATTGACATCTGAGTTCTTGAAAAAACAATGTATATGTTATTACTATATAGAACTCCTGCATGTGCTGGCAGTTAGTTAACACTAACTTACGAATTTTAGATGTTTCTACTACAAATGAAGCCTCCTAAAGAAGAAGAAAAATTATGGGAAATACATTTCACAGCACAAACTTAAAACCATATTTCCTCAGAAGTATGCAGCCTTAATTTCCATTAAAATGTTTGTATTCTAAATAATCCATGCGAAAATGCTGCTGTTCTGTTACATTATCTAATCATGCTGTGCCTAGTTAAATGTGTTTTAGCCAATCAAGCCTAGTAGGAACATAGGAAGCAGACCATTGGTCCATCTAGCTCAGTGTTGTCTACACTGACTGGCAGTGGCTCTCCAGGGCTTCATACAGGGGACTTTTCCAGCCCTAACTGGAGATGCCAGGGATTGAACCTGGGACCTTCTCTGTGCAAAGCAGGTGCTCTACCATTCAGCAACAGGCCTTTCCAAACTTTGAGCTACAGTTTTTGTATCTACAATTTTAGAAACTTCAATTTACATACGTTCATGTGTGGCCCATAGAATTAGTCCTCCACAAGGTAGCTAAAGTGAGCAACTTCTTGTAGGTCTGGAATTATTCTGCATAAAGACTTCCAGAGGATCACAGCAAGGAGCATTCAGCTACTAGACTCTACACTCTCATATTTCTCTTTCTCCAGTTATTCTCTAGTAATAGTTGGTAATGTGTTTTTAATTGGCCTTGTTCCTTAAGATGACAGCATAATGCATGAATCAGCTCTAATACTTCCAACATGCATTCTAAAGTAAAACCGCCCAATTAAGGGAGCTGCCCAGACAGCTGTTATTGGGCAACCAATGTAAATATAATAAAAGAAGAAATATTCACTTAGGAAGCAAACCTTTAAATCTGCACAGATCACTTACCGTCTTCTCATCATTTTCAAAAGCTTCTCTTGCTTCTTCTTTGTTACAGAGTTCTTCAAAGCATTCACGCTCAATGTTTCCCTGCTTAAATTCTTCCAAAAGTCCATTAGCCCGCGGATATCTTTTCAGGACAGAATTGGCTTTAGCCTGTGTGAGGAATACTGCAGAAACAAAGAGTCAATAGCACTTTAAAGGGGATTTTAATTCTAATTAGTTCAAGGTGACTGTTTTCTGAGGCCAAAAGATGCAAACTTAATTCTGAATAAAGTATGCATATATGAGCTGGTTTATCATTTGTAACTGTTCCCACCACAAGGGACTGAAGTAGTTAACAACACTGTAAACAGTACCAAGACAAACACATACAACGTTTAAGGCAAGGCATTTTAGATATCAACTTCATCCCATCCCTTTAAGGTTCAAACCTGAGGAATTGTGTGCATACAAACAATCCAGCTTCCAGGGTGAAATATAATGTATAAGAAAGGATGGTAGATGACTTGTGGCAGAAGTCAAACCCCAACTTTTAAAATATGTATTTTGTATTGTCCAGATTCTACAAATTTTAGCTTGGTTCAGCAACTGTTGACCCCTCTGCTGCACCAACCTCATAACATGTTGAGCTTTTGAGGAAGTACTTGCCTCATGCGACCCGATTTGCGGAGGCCTACTTAGTGACAACTTAGAGCCACTACACATACTTCATGCATGTGAGCATTTCAGTGCTAGAGTAAATACTGTTACTGCAGTCAGACAGTGCAATATATTAGTTGGGGTGGGGAAAAGAGGAATCTAATGGCCGATATAGCTGCAGATATTGGCGTAGAAAGAAAACTCCTGGAACTAGAGATACTGGCTAGGGTATTACACACTTCTCAAAGTGAATGATACACACAAACTTACCTCCATCCATGTTTAGAGTTGCCCTCTGCAGATACCTGCAACATAAAAAGAAGGCACCCATTGTTAAACGTGAGAAAAATTTCTCAGTCAAGATTATATGACAAAAATTAAGTGTTGTCAAGTTACGAGTTACCATATTTTGAAAAGACAGGAGGCCTTGTTGCTACACCCCAGCATCTCAGTTAGTATACATTTATCTAGAACATAAAACTGGTCTTCAAAGGCATTCATAGAGAGAGCGCATGGGCAACAGCACCAATGTCACCATCAACCATGCCACTGCAAGCCTGCCACCCAAAACGGAAATGGAAAACGACTGCCTTCAAGTTGATTCTGACTTATGGCGACCCTATGAATAGGGTGTTCATTGTAAGCGGTATTCAGAGGTGGTTTACTGCCTTCCTCTGAGGCTGAGAGGCAGTGACTGGCCCAAGGTCACCCAGTGAGCTTCATGGCTATGTGGGGATTTGAACCTTGGCCTCCCAGGTCGTAGTCCAACACTTTAACCACTATAGTACTTTCAAATGTGAGTTGTATTGTCTGTATACCTGTTAATTATATAAATCAGTATTTTTGCACTCCATGGAACCTAGGTATGCTGCATCAATGAACTGGACATAATCACTCCTACAAAGTCTACCAATCCTTAAAAATAAGAAAAGACAACCCTTTGCAGAATTGCTCATGCCTAACCCATTAACACAATAATACAGTGATTATCATGAACATAGACTGAGAAGGGAAGTTCTATTGGGTGAGAACTTTAAACAAAGCTTTAGGTTAAGTACTGTTCATTCCTTTTAAAATAGGGGGTGCATTTTTTCATGCTTTAGAACAAATGGACCAAGGAACAACATTAGTAGGGTGTAGGCAACAAGAGCACTGGGTTTGGATGGGGGCCATCCAAATGCAAACTTCTGCTCAACCATAAAGCTCACAAAGCAGGGGTCAGTTCTGTCCCCCATGCTGTTCAACATTACATGAAACCGTTGGGTGCAGTCATCCGGAGCTTTGGAGTGCGTTGCCATCAGTATGCTGATGACACGCAGCTCTATTTCTCCTTTTCATCTTCTTCAGGTGAGGCTGTCAATGTGCTGAACCGGTGCCTGGCTGTGACAATGGACTGGATGAGAGCTAATAAACTGAGGCTCAATCCAGACAAGACTGAGATGCTGCTAGTGGGTGGTTCTTCTGACCGGATGGTGGATGTCCAATCTGGCCTAGATGGGGTTGCACTCCCCCTGAAGCAGCAGGTTCATAGCTTGGGGGTTCTCCTAGAATCATCTCTGTCACTTGAGGCTCAGGTACCCTTGGTGGCACGGAGTGCCTTCTACCAACTTCCGTTGGTGGCCCAGCTGCGCCCCTATCTGGACAAGGATAACCTGGCTTCAGTTGTCCATGCTCTGGTAACCTCCAAGTTAGATTACTGCAAAGCACTCTATGTGGGGCTGCCTTTGAAGATGGTTTGGAAAGTGCAGCTTGTGCAAAATGCAGCGGCCAGATCGGTAACAGGGACCAGATGGTCCAAACATATAACACCAATTCTGACCCGCTTGCATTGGCTGCGTGTATGTTTCCAAGCTTGATTCAAGGTGCTGGTTTTAACCTATAAAGCCTTACATGGCTTGGGACCACAATACCTGATGGAACGCCTCTCCCGATACGAACCCACCCATACACTACGCTCAACATCCAAGGCCCTCCTCTGGGTGCCTACTCGGAGGGCAGCTGGGAGTCTGGCAGCAAGGGAGAGGGCCTTCTCAGTGGTGGCCCCCAAATTATGGAATGATCTCCCTGATGAGGTATGCCTGGCGCCAACACTGTTATCTTTTCGGCACCAGGTCAAGACTTTCCTCTTCTCCCAGGCATTTTAGCATGTGTTTTTAAATTGTTTAAAATTTTTAAATTGTGTTTTAAATTGTTTTTAAAAGATGTGTTTTAAATTTGTATATTTGTTTTAATGATTTTAGTTACTGTAAAGAGCCAGTGTGTTGTAGTGGTTAAGGTGTTGGACTGCGACCTGGGAGACCAGGGTTCGAGTCCCCACACATCCACACTCACTGGGTGACCTTGGGCCAGTCACTGCCTCTCAGCCTCAGAGGGAGGCAATGGTAAACCCCCTCTGAATATCGCTTACCATGAAAACCCTATTCATAGGGTCGCCATAAGTCGGAATCGACTTGAAGGCAGTACATCATCATCATCATCATCATCAAACCGCCCAGAGAGCTTCGGCTATGGGGCGGTATATAAATACAATAAATAAATAAATAAATAATAAAACTCACAAACTCCTGCTGGGAGGAAGGGCGGGATATAAACCAAATAATAAATAATAAATAAATAAACTTTTTAATGGCTTTTATAACTGCTTCTCTTAATGTTTCAGTTTTGCTTTTTGCTTATTAGCAACTTTGGGTGTTGCCTTTTTGGAGCAGAAAAGCAAGATATAAATCTTGAATTAATTAATGGTGGCCTTGGACAATAACTTCTTCCAGTCTTATCTATTTCACACGGCTAAATGAAGGACAGTAAGGTGGTTTGTACACTTGAAATACAGCAGACCTGAGCTAAAATAAAAACCAGTTTCACAAAGTGTTGTTTCCATTCAAAGAAAGGCAAGAAAGCACATGGTTGAGCTTTATGCATCGTGTAATAACATGCCTTTCTCCCACATGTGATTTGTAGATATAGGAGCAACTCATGAGAGCAGTCGGCTGTAAGAGAAAGAGAACAGTTGAGAAGCATGTGTGTTCCTGGCTGAGCCTTCACATGTTGCTGTCCAGAGAAGGCCCAAATGTGTCCTGCATTATAGTGCTTATAAACACCTTAAATAGTGTACCATTATGTTATTTCAATGAATGAATTGCAAGGCTGATACATACATTCAGTGGAGCTGCAGGTGATGAAACAAGCTGGACATCTAGAGTGCTTATGCCACAGTACCCGCCACAGACACAACCAAACATGTGGTAGAGCACATAACTGTGTCTAGTGCATAGCAGCAAAAGGTACCTTCATCGCATCGAGGACAGTACCCATTTAACAGAGGTCTTCTAAGTGCTTCAAGGCTTATTAACATCTTCCTTGATGAACGGGATGCTGGAACCCTTGGAGGCCTGTTATGACAGGTTTGCTACATACTTTGAGGGTAAAATTGCTTCCCTCTGTGATGACTTAGATGCCATCGTTGTGACAGCTTCAGGTGAGGTGACCAATCCACCATCTGGCCAGATTTTGTGGGATCGATTTTAGCTTTTGAAGATGTGAACAAGGTGCTTGCAGCTGTTCAGCCGCTATTTGCCCTCTTGACCCTTGTCCATCATGGCTAATCCAAACCAGCTGAGGCAGGTCACTCACAGGTGACTAGGCAGGTCCACGGTGTGGTGAACGCATTGTTATGTGAGGGAGCAGGGGCTTGCTGCCCTTAAAGAGGTGGTAATATGGATACTCCTGAAAAAACTCATCCTGGACAACTATGTCCCAACTGCTAACACCTTCCTTGTTGGAAAATGTACTTGAAAGGATCGTGGCTGCCCTGCTCCAAACACTCCTGGAGGAAACATCATCCAGACCCATTTCAACCTGGGTTTTGGAACTGAATTGGCCTTGGTTATCCTGATGGATTACCTTTACCAGAAGAGGGACAGAGGAGAACATGACTCTGCCACACTTGCTAAGTGGCTTTTGATAACATAGACCATGGTATCTTGCTGGATCTGCTTGGTGAGTTGCAAGTGGGAGGCACCGTGCTACAGTGGTTCCACTTCAACTTATATGCTGGTTTGAGAGAGTAATATTGGGTGACTATACCTCAGCCCCTTGGCATGCACTGACAATGTTTTAGTTTCATGCCTTAAGGCGTCTCTGTTAACTGAAGCCTTTGATGGCTACTGTTGCCATTTGACATAACTTTTAAAGTTAATTTTGTACTGACTATTAATGGTGCTGCATTTTATTGTTCTATTCATGCTTAGCCAGTTAAGTTAAGGGTGTGTCTATCTGCGACTAATCACAGAACATTCAACAGAGACAACTTATCTAGTGGCAACTCTGCACCTCCTGGAAACACTGTTACAGTAGGGCCCTGCTTATACAGCGGGTTCCGTTCTGGACCCCCACCATAAAGCAGAAAACACCGTAAAGTGGAACCCCATTGACTTTAATGGGCCGTGTTACGCGAAAACGGCGCAAAAGGGGGAAAAAAACCTTTAAAATTGAAAATGAAAGGCTCCGCATCAGCGGAACGCCGTAATGCGAGGCCCTACTGTACTACACCCAATAATATTAGCCTATATGATATCAATGGGGTATAGATTAATTATAACTATTGTATGCCTGTCATCAAGCCAGAAAGGTATTTTAACTAGTTACAGTGCAGATAAGATACTTTCTAAACAAGGAAACTTAAAATATATATAGAAACAACTAAAGAAACATCGGGGCACTTCTCTCTCTGAATTTACAGTCACTATAAAAACAGAGGATGAGCCCATGCTCATTTCTTACTATCAGCCTTTAATATGTCAAACCTTTAATGAACATGCACACAGATCACTTTAGTTAATTGGTTTTCAGTTTCTTTCCTTGCATTAATTCTTAGTCCCTTGCACTGCACGGAGTTGCAGAGATCAGCGTTGACTAGCTTTTTTGTTTCAAACTTGGGTTTATTACTCTCAGAAGCCTCCCTAGTTCTAATTCAGCCCTGCCTGCATGCTTTTGCTCTCCTGAAACCCTACCTCCAGCTGCCTGATAACACCGGCCTTTACACCAAGGGTGGAGACAGCCCACCCCTGTTGCTTGGACTGATAGCCCCCTTGGGACTGATTTCCAGGGATCAGGGTTTAAGATCCAGCTCGGCACAGACTCCACTACCACCAGCTGCTTTCTGGATAGGAAGCAGCAGCTGGAACCACTCAGCTGGGCAGGGACTCAGAGACATTAAAACTGAGAACTGCTATCTAGGAAATGGGCTCCTACTGGGAGGAAAGGCGGGATATAAATCTAATAAATAATAAATCACAGCTCTCAGATGAGAGAGGAGATGCTTATGTTTGTTGATATTTTCATGTCTGACTGCGGTTCATATGTTCTGATTTTATAATGTATTTTAAATGTTATATTATCGAAATGAATGTTTTCTTTGGATTGTTATATTGTGTTTGAATTGACATTGGATTGTTACTTAATGCTACATTAACTATACAATATTTGTGTAATCCATCATGACATCATGCAAGAAGGGGGGAGGGCAAGCAGCCGCGCCTTGTGGGAGGCCAGTAAGTGGTTGAGGCTGGCAAGCTGCCTGGGTGCCATTTTGGGAGTTGCCTGGGATGGTGGTTTTGTGTATGATGTTTGGGAGTCTCTGGGGGCGTTGGCAGTCCTTGTGTATGTGTGTTTGGGATTATGTGTGTATGTATTTGGGAGTCCCTGTGTGCATGTGGGGGGGGGGGTTGGCATGCAAAGTGCACAGGGGCAAAGCCCCTACTTGATACATATGAATTCAGATTGTAATACAATAAAATATAACAATAAGAAATAAAAGAAGCAATACTAATACAATTGAAATCATACAGCATCCAGCACAGCACATTACAATTGCTAAAACAGGCAGAAAAATGATTAAGTGGCCTGCCAAGACTTTCAGCAATTTTCAAGTGGCCCATGGGGGAATAGACTGGGAACCACTGCTCCATCTGACACGGTTTTCAGCAACAAAGTGGCTTTTGTACATGTATACAAGACACATGTTGTTTATGAAGCAAGTGTGGGCATTTAGTGAACTGTATGAAATTCTTGTGAGATGTCAAGTGCTCAGCAAAGTTTCCTACAAGCTTGTTTGAGGGACAGCAAATCCCACCATCACTTATGAACAAACTTTCTTCTTAGAGCCAACAGTGAAACGTATTAGAGTATTGCTGAGGATGAAGAGAACAATAATGTGGATATGGGTAATCTAATCTTGGAAGTGATTGCAGTGTGCATATGACAACATTCTTTAAAACCATATTTATAGCCTGTCCTTCACCCAAAGATTCCAAGACAGAAACGCTTAAAATAAAAAGCATTCACCACTAAGCACTTATATTTTCTACAAAAATTTTCCCTTCAAATAAAACAGTAACAGCAGTAAAAAATCTACTCCAGTGTACCAATTTTATATGCTGTACGATGTACCATGTCAGGTAGAAGTCCAAGAACATAAGAGCCCTGCCGGTTCGGATCAAAGGCCCATCTAATCCAGCCTGCTGTCCCCACAGTGGCCAACCAGAAGCTTATGGGAAGCTAACAAGCAGGGCTAGAACACAACAGCACTCTCCTCACTTGCACTTCCCAACAACTGGTATTCAGAGGCATACTGCTTCTGACTGCAGTGGTAACACATAGCTTTATCTTCCATGAATTTGTCCAATCCTCTTTTAAAGTCAACCAAGTTGGTGGCAATCACTACCGCTTGTGAGAGCTATGTGCTGTGCAGGGAAGTACTCTTTTGTCTGTCTGTCTGTCTCTTAGGAAGCTTACTGACATATAAATGATATGACTCACATCTGAGACATCGGGATATTTTAACAAAACATTTTATACAATAGCACAAATCCAAAATTAATAACAGTACAGAATCCCACTAAAATCATAGGGATGTAAATTAGACATAACTAACTTGTCCTATTGAATTCAGCACAACTAACTTCTCCCTGAATTTACAGCTTACCATACATGCACGTTACTTGCTGAAAAACAGATAGTTTAAAAGAGTAAGATGTTAACAAAATCCGGTTTGCTTTACTTAGAAAATGTTTCCATACAAAACACATTTTAGTAACATACCTTGCAAGGTGAGGAAGGATCTTTTTATGGGTAAAGACTGTCTGATGAGAGGAAGCACCCCTGCCCCCAATGTCAGCTTTGGATTTTACCTTAAGCTATGCTTTAATTTACCATTTGTTTCAGCCATGTACCTCAAGAAAGAATGCATGGAAGGGGAATTTGAGGGTGTCTGATTTTGGTAAGGCATACTATACTGTGTCAGATTTTATACTGTATATGTGAGGACACATTTCTACACAAAAGGGCACAGCCATCTATATTACTATGTAAACCTAAGGCACTTTTGGGGTTCTTGGGATGTCCTGTAGTCTAGATGCCCCATAAGACTTGGATGTCTTGTGTACACGGACAAAAGTCCATCTGTTGATGGGTTTAAAAACATACCCAGTCAGATAGAGAAAACTGTCAGAGATTCTTTGACTACTAACATTGCAATCCTATAATTACTTATGAGAGTAAGCCCTGTTCAACTCAATGAATTTCACTTCCAAATAGATGTGTACAGGGTTGTACTGTAAGGCACAGAACAATTCTTCAATCATAGGAAAACTGGAATGCTGCAAGAAGTGCAGGGCTAGAAAGCTTTTCAGGGACACTGTACATCATGGATAAACAACATTGTTTCAGTGCAAGAAACTGCATGTGCATCATATGTATTCTGCTGTTGTGGGAAATCCCTAATGTGTGGGAAATTCCTAACATGTGCAGTGTCCACAATGAAGGAGTCATCATGCCTGTCGAGCTGCAACACTGCCCACACTGCCTTGTGACATGTCACACAAAGTTGGAAAGGCTTGCTGCTGAAGTGGGTGGAATTCTGCTTTTTAAAACAGAGATCGATTATGAGATTCTCTCACTTTCAGCAAAAACCAAACAGCACACAATCTGAAGCTCAATATGTTTGTGGCCTGGGTGCGATACTTTATTAGGACAGTTACCCATGTCATGCCTCTTCTCTTCAGCCTAAGGAATACATAGATTGGGATTGGATGGCAATAAGATACCTACCTATTGGTCCACTGAAATCCAGAAGACCTCCCCAACCATGCAACTTGCTTGTAGCAAGTCAGTTCTATGGACTAAGACTTTTTAAAAATCTCCCATTTATCCAGGTCTGTCTTTCTAGGATAAGGAATACCTTTTCAGCCTTGAACTTTCCTCATCAGGTGCATTTGCTTTTGAAGTTTAACACACAGTCATGACATTGGCACCAAGACCCCGAATTCCTAAGCAAAGAAGACTACAAACTGCGCTGGAGAAAAAAAGTGCCCAGGCTTTATCTTGAAGATTTAGTGGGTGGAAACATGAAAGCAGGATGGCTAGATTGGGGAGCTGGTCCCAGGCACTCTATTTCTGACATAATATATTTGTGTTTTTCTGTAGCTTCTTCTCTTCACACCTGTCTAGAATGTACTTCGCTTGTTATGTTCTTGTCTGGTCTTTCCCTACACCAGATTCATCATCATCTAAAAAACATGCAGTTGTGGCTTTAGGGGAGGGCAACTGGGCAACTGTCTGGGGCCCCACATTTTAGCCCCCCCATCTTGTAGAAAATCCTGCCTGCGTCCTTTATAGTCAATCTCTGTCTGCCATGTCTGTAACTCAACAGCATTGCAGGCAAGTAAACCCCTCACTAAAATAACACAGACAGAGGGCTTCTTCCCCCTTAAGTCCGGCCCATGCACATCAATAGTGGGTATCAACAGAGATAACATTTCCAGGGCAGTATGTGAGAAAGATGAAACACCAGATCACCCCATTCTTGATCTAAAAGACAAACTTCACACACAATTCTTTAATGCTATAGAGCAGCCTTTCCCAACCAGTGTGCCTCCAGATGTTGTTGGACTACAACTCCCATCTTCCTGACAATTGACAATGCTAGCTGAGGCTGATGGGAGTTGTAGTCCAACAACATCTGGAGGCACACTGGTTGGGAAAGGTTGCTATATCACCTAGATGACAGATTTAAGCAAATGGTGCTGGATTAGGGAGGTGGTGACCTTGAAAAGGGCTGCAAATATTATATTTGCACCATGAGGGAGACACTGATTCAATAGAGGTGCTGTTTGACTGAGGAGTTTGTAAAATGTTATTATTTATTATATTATTTATTAAATTTATATCCCGCCTTTCCTCCCAGGAGCCCAGGGAAGCAAACAAGCCACTAAAGACACTTTAAAACATCTTAAAAACAAACTTGAAAATATATTAACCAAACATCTTTAAAAACATATTAAAAAGCAATTCCAACACAGACGCAGACTGGGATAAGGTCTCTACTTAAAAGGCTTGTTGACAGACGAAGGTCTTCAGTAGGTGCCAAAAAGATAACAGAGATGGCACCTGTCTAATATTTAAGGTGAGGGAATTCCAAAGGGTAGGTGCCACAAAACTAAAGGTTTGCTTCCTATGTTATGTGGAACAGACCTCCTGATAAGATGGTATCTGCAGGAGGCCCTCACAGTTGGAGCGCAGTGATCAACTGGGTATATATGGGGTAAGATGATCTTTCAGATATCCTGGTCCCAAGCTGTATAGGGCTTTGTACACCAAAACTAGAACATTGAACTTGGCCTGGTAGCTAATGGGCAGCCAGTGCAATTCTTTCAGCAGTGGGGTGACATGTTGGCGATATCCTACCCCCAGTGAGCAGTTGTGCCGCTGCATTTTGCATCAGCTGGAGCTTCCGGACCAACCTCAAGGGCAGCCCCACATAGAGCACATTACAGTAATCCAGCCTGGAGGTTACCAGTGCATGGACAACAGTGGTCAGGCTATCCCAGTCCACAAACAGCTGCAGCTGTCTTACCAGCCGAAGCTGGTAAAAGGCACTCCTAGCCATGGAGGTCACCTGGGCCTCTAGTAAGGCTGGATCCACGGACACCTCCAGACTAGAAACCTGCTCTTTCAGAGAGAGTACAACCCCATCCAAAGCAGGCAACTGACCAATTATCTGAACTCAGGAACCACCAATCCACAGCGCCTCCGTCATACTAGGATTCTTACTCAATTTACTGGCCCTCAATGGGCTCACCACAGAGTCCAGGCTATGGTCCAAGGCTTCCACGGTCTCTCTCCTCTTCTCAGATGTTATGGAGAAATACAGTTGGGTATCATCACCATACTACTGACACCTCAGCCCAAATCTCCTGATGACCACTTCCAAGGGCTTTATATATATGTTACATAGCATGGGGGACAGGATAGTATCCTGTGGCACCCCACAGCGCAATTGCCAGGGGGCCAAAAGACAATCACCCAATGCTATTCTCTGAAAATGACTCTGGAGGTAGGATCGGAACTACTGTAAAACAGTGCCTCTGATAACCATCTCACTAAGTCAGCCCAGAAGGATACCATGGTCAATATTATCAAAAGCCCCTGAGAGATCAAGTAAGAATAACAGGGTCAAACTCCCCCTGTCCTTCTCCTGTTAAAAGTAATTTATCAGGGCAACCAAGACTGATTCAGTCCCATAACCAGGTCTGAACCTAGATTGGAATGGAACAAGATAGTTTGTTTTATCCAAGAGTACTTCCAATGGCTGTGCCACAACCCTCTCAATCACCTTACCTGTCGGAAGGCAGAGCTGGGGTCCCAATCCCAGGGAGCTGGATCCCGGAGAGTTGGGAGAAGAGTATTTGGAAGGATGGCAGAGGGAAGGGGGAGGAACTTCCCCCCTTTGGAGCGAAGACGAAACAGAGGAACTGCCAGTGATAAGGTCGCTTAGCAACGGGGAGCCTGAGCCCTCCCTGGACATTCTCACGCCTCCCCCTCTTTCAGGCTCAGAGCAAGAGGGGAAAGAGGGAGGGCTGCTCACAGCCAAAAAGCAGGGAGGCAGTTTACCATCAGCCCCTCCCCTATCCCCCATCCTGGAATCGGAAACTTCAGAAGAGGGGGTGATGCTTCTCCCCTCACCGCGCACACGCAGACAGCTGAAAAGACAGGAGAGAAGGGGGGGAAGGCGGGCAGTACCTGAGGGGCAGTTAAGGAGGAGCGAAAGATTGCGCGCCCGTTTGGCCCCTTCTTAAAGAACAGGCGGGAAGAAGTCCCTTGCTCTGTCAACTTTC
This sequence comes from Rhineura floridana, assembly GCF_030035675.1. Taxonomy (NCBI): domain Eukaryota; kingdom Metazoa; phylum Chordata; class Lepidosauria; order Squamata; family Rhineuridae; genus Rhineura; species Rhineura floridana. The sequence continues at coordinate 89,077,232 of NC_084484.1, read as the reverse complement.
TCCCAATGCCGCAGGACCTGTATCCCTGTATTGCTTCATGAGAAAACGCAGTCTTTGTTTGGACATTACCCTAATAAAACACGAATTAACTACAGCCGTTGGTCTGGTTCCTGAGTCACATCCTGGGCCTGACATTACCTAAAAAGGGGATATTTGCGACTGGGTGGTAGTTGGCACAAACCAATGGGTCCAGGGTGGGCTTTTTCAGAAGCGGTCAATCACCCCCTCTTTCAGGGCAGCTAGAGCCACTCCTTCCCACAACAACATTTATATATTCGGTCAAACCCCCTTGGCAAGCTTTAATAAGTCAAGAAGGGCAAGTGTCAAGAGGACACATTGCTGGCCGCATCATTGCAAGCACCTTGTCCACATCATCAGGCCGCATCAACTGATACCGTTTCCAAAAAGTTGCAGTAGAAGTTGCACTGGACACCTCACTGGGGACTACAGTAGATGTGGATGGGACATCAAGACTGCTACGGAGGCAAGCAACTTTACCATCAAAGTGCCTTGCAAACAATTCACAGTGGGCCTCCGAAGGGTTTAAAACTCCATTTTTTGGAGTTGATGTCAACAGACCCCTAAATATGGAAAAGCTTCATTGGACTGCTACTTGAGGATGTGATGGTGGCAGAGAAGTAGGCCTTCTTTGCCACCCTCACCACCACACAGTAGGAACAGTTATGATGTTTTACTTGTACCTGATCAGCATCACAGCACGTCTTTTGCCACTTGCACTCTAGCCATCATCCAGCCTGTTTCATTGCCCGTTGTTCACTGGTGTACCAAGGTGCAAACTGGGCTCCACAATGCCAGAGAGGGTGCTCAGGAGCAACCGTGTTAAGAGCCTGACACGCCTCGCTGTTCCACAGTGTGACAAGGGCTTCAAAATCGTTATCTGCTCTATCTACTGGGAACTCCCTCAGGGCATTCAGGAATCCAGTGGATTCCATTAGTGCCTTGGGGCGGACCATCTTAATCTGTCCAACTGGAGCCGTATGTCTAAACTTCATCAGGAAGTGGTCTGACCATGACAATGGGGTGACATCAACCTCCCCCATCTCCCAACCACCCCTTCCTCCATCTGGAGCAAAAACCAAATCGAGGGTGTGCCCTGTCCTATGCATTGGGGCAGTGACAACTTGAGACAGCCCCATGGTCATCATGGATGCCATGAAGTCCCCAGCCGGAACACTAGAAGCAGGCTCCGCATGGACACTGAAATCACTCAGGACTATCGTTCTTGGCTCCTCCAATATCACAGCTGAGACTGCCTTCACCAGCTCGGTCAGAGAAGCTGCTGGGAAGCAGGGTGGTAGGATACACTAGGTACAACCCTAGTTTATTGTCTCCTTGGCCCGACACCAACTGCAGGCCTTCAGAGCCAACTCCAAGACAGTGTGGTTTCCTAGTGACAGCGATGGAAGTTCTGTAGACTACAGCAATTCCTCCCCCCAGTCTCTGCAGCCTGTGCGGGTGCTGTCCGTCCTTCTAAGATATCATACAACTTATTTCTAAAGTTTTTTTGTGGTCTTTTTGTTTACATAAGAGCATCACATAAGGCTTGTTTGTTTCTGGGTATGACTTGTATTTATTTATAGCATAGTGTTGATATAATGTATTAAGCAATATTCTACACTCCAGTTGTAATAAAAATTAACAATTAATATATTATGATACATTTATCCATACTTCCATTGCAGCTTGAAGTCAAATTTTTATGTCTCACTTATTTCCATATCTTTAAGGCCCCCCAAATGACTCTTACTCAGGGTCCCCAGGCTCCTAGGGCCACCACTGCAACATACAATCCTGTCAAGACCTTCAAATGTCTGATGGGTCATCCTTCGCTATAGCTGGAGCAGAAGAGATCACTTGGAACTTTTGTCCTCCAGTTGAATTTGTCAAGAATTACTACTGGCCCAAAAAACTGTGGTAACACTGCTCCTGCTTATTGGTGATTTTTTCTACAGTAAGTAACTGAAAATGTTAACTTGTTCATCTCTCTTGGGTCCACACATATTCTTATCTGGTCTTTGCTAGGATTGTCCATTTGTTTGACCCACTCTGTAGGTACCCTGATTGCCATCTTCAGTTTTTCTATATTATTTCTATATTATTTAGTTCCCTTTGAACTGTATCCCTTAGTGCCACTGGAACTTTGAGATCCATGAATTACATGTAGTGGATTTATTTTTTATAGAATATTGTTCAGGTAAGCCAGCTAGTCCTTTGAGACTCAATTTTGTAGTCTGTATCAGCATCCCATTGATCTTCTGGGCCTGTTTCTATTAAGAACTCTTTGCGCTAGATTGAAAGTTAGTTATGATCTTTAGAACTTTAATATTTGATTCACACAGCTCTCCAAATTCACTGATTTGTGCAATTAATCATTTACGTACATATGAGTCTATCCTTTACTCATTATGGTAAAAAACAAAACCCTGTAAAAATACTTAAGAACAAGCTGTAAAATTCAAATACCCTACTGGCAACTAAATTCACTGGGGTCAACAATGCAAATTGCTAAAACAGCTAAATAGGCAGAATGTTAAAACCATAGTCTGAAAGCTGAAATTTCTTGGCTACAAGCTATCCACAGGGATTTTGTGTTCAAGAACGTCTGTCTGTCAAAGCCAACCCCAGTATATTGATTGGTGATGCATCTGACAGACAGCAATTGTTAAAAACAAAACCAAATACAATTGAGCATGAAATGCAACTGAACATGAAGTACATTATATATAAATATTTATAAACTGCTTTTCAACAAAACAATTTTTGAAGCAGTTTTACACAGCAAAATTGAAGAATAATTAAAATGTTTTTTAAACATCTTAATTCTAAAGTTTCCACTCCTGCTTGCTCTGCTTCTCCCCAGTCCTCTTGAGGACCTCCACTGGCAGGGTGGTCTGTCCACTCCTGCAGAAAGCTCTATGGGCACTGGAGAACTGCTGGTGTCTCTGCCAGCAATAGGACCTAAATTGGGATACTCCAGTGATGGTTGTGGATTCATCAGATCTAAAGCCCCTTGCTCCACCCCTGCCCCCAGCATGGATTCTGTACCTCCTCCAGTCTTGAAATCAATGGGAGGGTAATTGAAAGGGGAAAATACTTGCAGGAAAACTGTAAAAAACAATACAAAAAAACCCACCCCCCACCTCAACTAGAGCAAGCCAGCAGTGCTTTGGAAGTGGCGGGGTATCTGTCACTTAACTCCTAATTCCTGGTAGAATTGCTCTTCCTATCCCACTGAGGCCCTAACCCTCAAGAATAGTATAGAGTGTTGTCAACTATAGAAAGTAACCTATTGAAATGTATTTTATTTAAAAGATATAAGTATTTATATGTTTAGTATGTAGCACATAGAAGGTTTTATGTCAGGGATTGGGAGCTTATGCTCCTCCAGATGTTGCTGGACTCCAAAAGACATCATCTGGCCATGCTAGCTGGGGGAGTTGATAGAGCCCAACCGTTCCCTGTTTCTGCTTTAAAAAAGTGTCTAGAAACCTCTACAGTGGCTTCCTGTGTGTTTCTGAGACCAAATCAAGGTAGTGGTTGTGGCCTTTAAAGCCCTAAATAGCTTGGGATCCAGGTTACCTGAAAGATTGTGATCTTTCGCTTATACATACCTGGACTCCAAGACTCCTCCTTCAGGGTTGTAGGGTGAAATGCCCTTCCTAAGGAGCCTCATCTAGGACCTTCTTTATTCTCTTTCTGGTATTTTAATTTCCCCAGACTTTTAAACTGTGAACTTTGAGTATCTAGTTCTGCTGTATATTTTTAGTAATCCTTGCTTGTATGCTGTTTGTTGTCTGTGAGCTGCTCAGAGAACAGTTACTGGGCAGCAAATAAATGGTATAAGTGAATAAATAATGACACACCTGAGGCTAAGAAGGCAGTTTAAGAGCATGGGTAGGTCACAATCTCAATCACAGTTGGACACAACCCTCATATATCTTGGACACAGCTGCAAGAAAACATGTTTATCTGAATTTGAGGATGGTCTATTTTAAAGAATGAAATGGACTGCCCTTCAAGTCGATCCAACATATGGCGACCCTATGAATAGAGTTTTCATGGTAAGCGGTATTCAGAAGTGGTTTTACCACTGCCTTTCTCTGAGGCTGAGAGGCAGTGACTGGCCCAAGGTCACCCAGTGAGCTTCATGGCTGTGTGGGGATTCGAACCCTGGTCTCCCAGGGCGTAGTCCAACACTCTAACCACTATGCCACACTGGCTTCTCTACTCCACAAGAATAGCTTGTGTTAAAACATAGGCCACTCTCAAATCTCACACAAACATCTTTTCTTGCAGTTGTGTCCAAGATATATGAGAGTTGTGTAAGATATATGAGGGCTGGTGCTTACAATTATTTTTGTACAACCATCTAAAGAGCTGTGTACATCAATCTACACGTCTTATCCATGCACTTTTAGCCTCATTCCATGCTAAAATATATGCAAACTGGGCCAGCCTCTTTATGTATACTTTAAAGCAGAATGAGATATGAAATTGAGGAAGCATCCAAACTAGGAAATGTGGTAGTAATGGGTGACTTCAACTACCCGGACATAGACTGGCCGCATATGTGTTCCAGTCATGACAAAGAAGCAAAGTTTCTAGATATTCTAAATGACTATTCCCTAGACCAGTTGGTCATGGAACCGACCAGAGGGACGGCAACCCTGGACTTAATCCTCAGTAGGGACTGGGACCTGGTGCGAGATGTAAGTGTTGTTGAACCGATTGGGAGCAGTGACCACAGTGCTATTAAATTAAACATACATGTAACTGGCCAATTGCCAAGAAAATCCAACACGGTCACATTTGACTTCAAAAGAAGAAACTTCACAAAAATGAGGGGATTGGTAAAAAGAAAGCTGAAAAACAAAGTCCAGAGGGTCACATCACTCGAAAATGCTTGGAAGTTGTTTAAAAGCACTATATTAGAAGCTCAACTGGAGTGCATACCGCAGATCAGAAAAGGTACCGCCAGGGCCAAGAAGATGCCAGCATGGTTAACGAGCAAAGTCAAGGAAGCTCTTAGAGGCAAAAAGTCTTCCTTCAGAAAATGGAAGTCTTGTCTGAATGAAGAAAATAAAAAGGAACACAAACTCTGGCAAAAGAAATGCAAGAAGACAATAAGGGATGCTAAAAAAGAATTTGAGGAGCACATTGCTAAGAACATAAAAACCAACAACAAAAAATTCTATAAATACATTCAAAGCAGGAGACCATCTAGGGAGGCGATTGGACCCTTGGATGATAAGGGAGTCAAAGGTGTACTAAAGAACGATAAGGAGATTGCAGAGAAGCTAAATGAATTCTTTGCATCTGTCTTCACAGTGGAAGATATAGGGCAGATCCCTGAACCTGAACTAACATTTGCAGGAAGGGATTCTGAGGAACTGAGACAAATAGTGGTAACGAGAGAGGAAGTTCTAGGCTTAATGGACAATATAAAAACTGACAAATCACCGGGCCCGGATGGCATCCACCCGAGAGTTCTCAAAGAACTCAGATGTGAAATTGCTGATCTGCTAACTAAAATATGTAACTTGTCCCTCAGGTCCTCCTCCGTGCCTGAGGACTGGAAAGTGGCAAATGTAACGCCAATCTTCAAAAAGGGATCCAGAGGGGATCCCGGAAATTACAGGCCAGTTAGCTTAACTTCTGTCCCTGGAAAACTGGTAGAAAGTATGATTAAAGCTAGATTAACTAAGCACATAGAAGAACAAGCTTTGCTGAAGCAGAGCCAGCATGGCTTCTGCAAGGGAAAGTCCTGTCTCAGTAACCTATTAGAATTCTTTGAGAGTGTCAACAAGCATATAGATAGAGGTGATCCAGTGCACATAGTGTACTTAGACTTTCAAAAAGCGTTTGACAAGGTACCTCACCAAAGACTTCTGAGGAAGCTTAGCAGTCATGGAATAAGAGGAGAGGTCCTCTTGTGGATAAGGAATTGGTTGAGAAGCAGAAAGCAGAGAGTAGGAATAAACGGACAGTTCTCCCAATGGAGGGCTGTAGAAAGTGGAGTCCCTCAAGGATCAGTATTGGGACCTGTACTTTTCAACTTGTTCATTAATGACCTAGAATTAGGAGTGAGCAGTGAAGTGGCCAAGTTTGCTGATGACACTAAATTGTTCAGGGTTGTTAAAACAAAAAGGGATTGCAAAGAGCTCCAAAAAGACCTCTCCAAACTGAGTGAATGGGCGGAAAAATGGCAAATGCAATTCAATATAAACAAGTGTAAAATTATGCATATTGGAGCAAAAAATCTGAATTTCACATATACGCTCATGGGGTCTGAACTGGCGGTGACTGACCAGGAGAGAGACCTCGGGGTTGTAGTGGACAGCACAATGAAAGTGTCGACCCAGTGTGCGGCAGCTGTGAAAAAGGCAAATTCCATGCTAGCGATAATTAGGAAAGGTATTGAAAATAAAACAGCCGATATCATAATGCCATTGTATAAACCTATGGTGCGGCCGCATTTGGAATACTGTGTACAGTTCTGGTCGCCTCATCTCAAAAAGGATATGATAGAGTTGGAAAAGGTTCAGAAGAGGGCAACCAGAATGATTAAGGGGATGGAGCGACTCCCTTACGAGGAAAGGTTGCAGCATTTGGGGCTTTTTAGTTTAGAGAAAAGGCGGGTCAGAGGAGACATGATAGAAGTGTATAAAATTATACATGGCATTGAGAAAGTGAATAGAGAAAAGTTCTTCTCCCTCTCTCATAATACTAGAACTCGTGGACATTCAAAGAAGCTGAATGTTGGAAGATTCAGGACAGACAAAAGGAAGTACTTCTTTACTCAGCGCATAGTTAAACTATGGAATTTGCTCCCACAAGATGCAGTAATGGCCACCAGCTTGGATGGCTTTAAAAGAAGATTAGACAAATTCATGGAGGACAGGGCTGTCAATGGCTACTAGCCGTGATGGCTGTGCTCTGCCACCCTAGTCAGAGGCAGCATGCTTCTGAAAACCAGTTGCCGGAAGCCTCAGGAGGGGAGAGTGTTCTTGCACTCGGGTCCTGCTTGCGGGCTTCCCCCAGGCACCTGGTTGGCCACTGTGAGACCAGGATGCTGGACTAGATGGGCCACTGGCCTGATCCAGCAGGCTCTTCTTATGTTCTTATGAGTCTAAACCCATGTGCATGTACCCTTCATATTTGATGCACAGATTTGTACTTGGGCCCTCACATAAATAAGTCAATTCATAACTTGGGATAATTTGTGCCATCACTTACCATACATTGCCAACACATCAACTAATAAAACTTGAAGTCTAAGATGAAAACAATTTAAAAGCTCCTTTAATTTGGCACGGCTACAGCCAGCAGAGATATATTCCACAGGAAGTAACTGAATGCAGCCACTTGGCAACGCATGTGTTCTCTGCAGCAAACTTGCAATGCCTCCTTTTTTTAACCCTATGGCAAGGCAAAGATAACAATGCCACACACAAAGCCAAAGGAGGTCAAGACTTAACACTGAGGGAAAACAAAGAAAACCTAAGGAGAGCCTGCCGGATCAGGCTGGTGTCTCATCTAGCCCAGCATCCCGTTCCCACAGTGGGCAACCAAATGCATATGGGAGGCCCGCAAGCAGGACCTAAGCTCAAATAGGGCTCAGAGATAATGGAGGGCAATTTCCTGGTAAACTGAAATGGACTGGACTGCAAGGAGAATGAGTGCTCAACATTGCGAAAAGGCAGCGAGGCGGTGGTGGAACAAGAAAAGCGACTGCGTAAGGTGACTTCATTCAGAGAAGCCATTTCACTGGGAGGAGACACACAACTGTCTGTAAACACTAAATGAATTCCGATTCGTTTAAAATACTCATTTGGATTACTTTGTGCCAGAGTAAAGTTGCAGCGCAAATCCTTTTTTTTTTGGTCTTCGAAATATTAGACCATTTCCTGTAATTTTAAACTCCAGCAAACTCCCATCAGTTTCGAGTTCCTGGCTTCCTAAAATTAAACTCACTCTGGACAACAGAATCTCTCCCAACTCGGGGTGCAACCCTTTTGTACACTTACTTTGGAAATAAGTCTTGCTGAACACAAAGTACAGCCATACAAGAAACTAAACTATCTGCGCTTGGGAGCAACGTCTGACATGCACATACGCGTGTGTGTGAAAAGAACTTCAACGGCAGCGAGGGCACTTTCTCTTCCACCACAGCGATAAACGCCGGATCGTTGGCTACGAAGGGCCAGGAGAGGGAGTGCCCACAGCTTGCAAAACTAACTCCGGCTGTGTTATCGCCAGCAGTCCCGCGGCCCACAACAGAAACAAGAGGCCGCCTGCGAGACCTCTCTGGTCGGGAGCAATCCTCTGCCCAGTTAATCGCCTGCCCCTTTCGCTCGCCTCCACTCCGAGCCCAGCCAGACAACTTCCCAAAGCCATCGAGGGAGAAACCCGCCCGCACCGCTTGACCGAAGGCATCTTTCGCTCATACACTGTCTAGAATCCTCCCTCCCATTTCGGGTTGGTGACAGCCGCCGCCAGGCACCCAGAAAACACCCACCTCGTCAAGACAGGAGTCTGCCGCGCTCTCTCGTCTTTACGCGCGGCGCCTGCCTAGCTCCTGCTGGCTTTGCACTCGCCCGGCCTTTGCGATGCTAACAGCTTAGAAAGTCGGATCTGGCGCAAGCGCCGCTCTTCCTAACGCCATCTCCCGTGAAAAAGGCTGGGGGGAAAAGGAAGCCAACGTGCAGAGGGCGGGCATGCAGTGACGAGGAAAAAACTTGACTGCCCCGCCCCGCAGACGGCAGCTTCTCTCTAATCCGGCGTTGCTTCTATCCCCCTAGGACATCACGGCTTGTATTTTCAGTTCACTTGAGGCAGAAGGCAATGTTCAAACCGCTTAGTTTAAACGATCTTTCTTACTTAACTGAGGCTGCAATCCAATTCATGTCTACTCAGAAGTAACCTCCACTGGGTTCAATGAGACTTAGGGTACTGGATTGCAGCCTAAGCGAGGCATGCCTTTGAAGAAAGTAGTGGGCATGTCAGATAAACTCCTGCTTTCCATAGGCTTGGACTACTAACTTCGACTCACTCGCTCCGATCTAAGTTGGCGCCGAAAGGTCTGCACCCATGGCATACTTGCGTAATCGGCATGACTTGGCAAAGGCACATTTTATTTGATTTCCCCCCGCCAAAGTTAAGGCTTAAATATGCAGCCCGCAGGAACGTCCTTCGTGAATGCTCAATCTGCATTTTAAACGTCACGTGCTCAGGATATGTTGCATAGTTCAAATGCTGCATAGTTCTACTCATTTCCCTAAAACGCATTATTTGATTGCAAATACTGTTATCATCTGTCATTAACGTAACACTCATGCAGCACAATCTAAGCATGCCATTAGGCTCCAATGTGTTCAGTAACATGCATAGCATCATATAACTCCATAGTAAATGTGTTTTAGGTTGTGTCATTTAGGACTTGGAGGACACAAGACAGGAAGCCAGCCAATAATTTTGTTGGCGGTGGCAGCAGTTAGTTAGACACTCCCCACTTGTTGAAAGAACAGCTGAGGAGGATTGTGGGGCCACATGGGCTAGCCTTGTTCCCCACCACTGATGGTTAAGAACTCTGCCATCATCTGTGCATTTGGAGAACATCAGAAGGGGTTCTACATTTGTTACATGCATACAGTGAATATTGTGTGCTCTACCTACATGCATTGATATGTATGTAGAGCCCCTTCTAACACAATGTGTGCAGGTAGTGTGCGTGTGTGTTGTTGCCCTGCAACCTCCCTTCTGCATTCTTTTAAGGGGGGGAGGGCTCTGAACCCCTCTATTGTTTCCACCCAGATACAACTAAGTCCACTAAATAATGGCATTGGTGGCCTAATTGGGTAAGTCATTTCAGTTCCCATTTTGCAGTTGCAGGAACTGAGACTTCAGTTGCAATGCTATGTACACTTACCTGGGAGTAAGTCCCATTGAACTCAGTGAAACGTACTTCTCTGAGTAAATATGATTAGGTTTGCTTTGTTACCAATGGACTGAGTCCACTAAATGGGCTCATTATTTTTAGTGTGAAAGAACAGAACAGGATGCTTACTAACAATGCAATCTTATGCAGTTTTACTCAAAAGTAAACATCAAGTTCAATGAGAGTTGTTCTCTAGCAAGTGGCTTTAGGACTGCTCTATGAACATTTTTGTAGGAGTAATTTCAGTGAACTTAAACGGGCTTGTGAGTAAAAATGCATACAGCCAGTCAGCCGGATGCATGCACCTTGTATGGGAGCAGAGGTACTTTTTTCTGCCTTGCATTGGTGTAGTCAAAAGTCTCATCTCCTGCACTTGTATAACAAAATTAGGCTGCAAATCTTTGCATACTTGTGAGTAAGCCATACTGAACTCACTAGGACCTGAGAAATACGCACACCGTCAGGATGTAAGGCAGCCGAGTCATGCTTGTGTAGCTGCATGGATACAACATGGATGCAGCACATCTGTTAATAGGTAGAGTTAACAGCCTAAATAACAAGAGACAGGACTTGGTACAGGCAACACTGAAAAACAGTGGTTAGCTGGCATTCTGTCCAAAATATCAAGACTGGGTTCTCACCTTATACATGAGTGTGTTAACTCAAAACACAAGACTGGCAGTAGTACACAGCCCCAAGAAAACAACTTTTTTTTGTGCCTAAGCAGCACAAAATATTCTTATGAACAAACACAAGAGGCACATGAATACAAACAATGTCCTTCTCAAACTGGCTCCAGAACAGAGCCCCCTAACACAGGCCCCTCTGCAGCCTGCACACCCCAAACTTCTCCTGTGTCATCAAGGCATAGCAACAGGCCTCAGAATGCAGCAGCAAAGTACCTTTCAAAGGAAGCACAGGGAAACTAACTTTATACTAGGCCAGCATCCTTGCAAAGAGGAAAAAGTGAAGGATAAGATGGCAGCCAAGCAGATTGAAGGCCAGGATACTGACTAGGTTGCACAGGTATAAGCAGGAGTACAGTGGTAACATTCTTAGATGGACCTTACCATCCAGCTGCCCAATATACTTAAATTGGCAACCTGATCCTGTGCATGTTTATTCAAAAATAAGCACCTTGGGCTTAACAAGGGTTTCTTGCAGATAAGTATGCATAGGCTATCCGATTTATATATCAGTTTTGGTATAACTGCTATCACACACTATCTTAACACCAATTCATTGTAATTTGTTACCTATCCAAAACACTTCATATTGAAGTATGTGGGCCTAGTTTTCAATATATTAGATAAAGTTATATCTGTTTGTGCTCTGGTGGTCCTACAAATATTCATCACCTTTGCAAGGCATCCCCACCAAAACATTTTTTGCTATGGGCCTGTTGTGGCTTTTTCCTTTACTCTCTTGTGGTGCACAGATGCTAGATCTCAAATAAGCCAGGAAGCTGCACAAAAAGCCTCTTATGCAGCCAAATCCTAAGCTTTCCTCTTACTTAATTTGTTGTGTGTAAAAGTCCATTACATATTAAAACTAGCAGAGATGCAAAGGTGTTGCTTTTTTTCTCAGTAAATTAATAAGAAATTAGTCTGTCAGCAATTTGTATGTACCCTTAAGTAGAAGAAGGCAAAACCATTTATTGTTTGTTACATAGCAAATGTTATGTGTTTCTATGGACAGTGAAATCATATGGCTTCTGTAACTGTGACAGAAAACTGATGGGGAGGGCTTAACACACAGATTCTTCACACACAGATTGTTTTAACATCTAGTTTTTATGTTTTTGCAATAAATATAGACATCTTGACAGCTTTCTGTTTCTGGCTCATTTAAAGTGTTTCTTCAGTTCCAGCACTGGAGCAGTAAGTGAGATCTCATCAAAATCTGCCTAAATATTGCGGCAAAAACTATGAAAGCAAGAATTTTCTTAAACGTTGCTGCTTGGTTCTTTGCACATATGCATCAGCTTCGTTTTATCAAGAACAAGATGCAGTAATATTACAGTGTGATCCTACACATGCCTGCTCAGAAGGAAGTCCCTTTTAATTCAATGGAGCTTACCTCATGGTAAGCGTGTATAGGATCACAGCCCTAATCTATAGTATAAAAAGTTGGTCAGCAGGAGGGAAGCTTGGTTTGCAGAGCTAGAATCTGGTAAGGACTTTACCTTCCAGTACTTTATCTGCTGCTAATTGAAGCCAATGGCAAAGCCCCCACTGACTTCAAAAGACTAAGGCTTTCACCACTGGCAGGCATGTCACAGCATCACAAAAATAAAGACCTTCCTTAGCAGACTAAGGAAGTGGTATGATATGGGCCATCTGTCTTGCCTACAAATAATCCCACTTAACCATGGTTCAGGCATGTTGGCTTGGTGCTGCATATTGGATATTTACACTGCTGTCTGTGTTGCAGTTGTCAATTACAATTTCAGTTTCCAGGGTTAGTATCTATTAACCTGACCTGATTTGTATCAGGCTAGTCATCCATTGCTGTTTTAAACAAATACGTTCTTAAATTCACATGGCAAGAAAGATGTGTGACCCACACATTTGCTCAGGAGTAATTCCTACAGAGCTCAATGGGGTTTACTCCCAAGTAAGTTCGCATAGGATTGTGGCTTTACACACTCACCAATTTGGACCAGGAGTGCTTATTCCACATACATTCAGAGCTCCTGTGAGAAGCAGAAGGTGGGGGATTGGGCTAAGGAGGTGCTGCAGATCTGGTTGGCAATGAAGTAGAAGGCACTTCTTTTCTCCCTCCCAGCCCTGTTACCTTGTACAGGAGCCTATACTCCTTACCAGGTATTGACTGGCAGGTATTTAATCTTACTCCAGGGTAGCATCAGCAATTTAGAATTAGCTTAAACTTAACTTCAGTTCCCAATCAGATTCACCTGCTTTGTAGATCAAGCTATGTGACTGACATGTTTGAAAAATAAATTGCTCCATTTTAATGGAACTAATTCCAAGACTAGTCCAATGTAATATAGGTACACGATCACTAATTATTATTTTTATGTCTTTGAGCCTCAGAAATCTATGATGATTGAGCTTATTATTACTCTTTTTTCACAGTTGCAGGTTACAGGATAGTCTCAGCACATGGCACGGTGACTGAAAGTGAGCTGAGTGAACCAGTTCATAGCCTAGGGCAGGTGTGTGGAAGGACTCTTATTTCTGGGAGCTTCCAGACTGTTGTTATTTTCAGGTGGGATTTAATAGCATACAGACAAATTCAGGTTGCACAATTAAAGCTGATTTAGAGCACTTGCAAAACATGTTGGGCTGTGACCCATAGGCATTACTGTCTCTAGTTGTTTTCCATAAAGCCTGCAAGTTTGGAGAAGTAACTGTTATCTCCTGGCCTGAGAGTGAGCAGACATCCAAGGCCAGCGGTTGTCATGGTAACGTGAGATAGCAACTGGGAAAGTTCTAACAGAGTCTGTAAGTTGTGTCTTCTGAATATTGCCTCTGAACTGTGAGGCTGGTCTTCTGTGTAATGTCTTTGAACTGAGAACTTCTCTCCTAGAGGGGGGGATCTTAAAGCCTTAAGCCATAATGTCTTAATAAAAGACTCTTAACCTGATCTAATGCATCTGAGAAGTTTCTTGAGCAACTTAACTCCAACGTAACGTATGCTGTTTCACGCAACAACGCACACACATCAACAAAACAAACCCACGTCTTCCAAATATTGGACCTTTTGCGGTAAGGAAAGTGATGGGAAAATACAGTGGAAAGTGCGGGATAACATTTGGTTTGATGCAACACTGTCAAGTCTCCCTGCAAACAAATCAGAGTGAATGCCCATTAAATAGCCAACGTTGTAAACAAATCAGAATGGATGGTCAATAAACAGGTCATCTAAAAGCATCTTGTGTTGCTGCAGCTCTGCCATTTAGAGTTCACCTGTTGGACTGCCTTCAAGTGGATTCCGACATATGGCGACCATATGAATAGGGTTTTCATGGTAAGTAGTTTTCAGAGGTGCTTTACCATTGCCTTCCTCTGAGGCTGAGAGGCAGCGACTGGCCCAAGGTCACCCAGTGAGCTTCATGGCTGTGTGGGGATTTCAGCCCTGGTCTCCCAGGTCCTAGTCCAACACCTTAACCACTACACCACACGGGCTCTCTTAAAGTTCACTATCAATGTTAAAAGATTGTGCCCAGATAAATATTTATATAAAGAGGGTAGCATTATAGTATATTTGGGAAAAAGCTATGTTTTATATGCAACACTTCATATGTATGAGGCATATTTGGATGTACACATTTTATGAGCAATGAAGCAACATGCTATGGAACTTGAAAAACTGACTTGTATGATTTTGTGGTATATATTAGTGTTGCCAGGCTGAGGGCCTGAGAATGATTCTTTATCTTTAAGAGAAGAGAAAATTCAGCCAAGTGCAGGTTTTCTTGCAACTCTGTAATAGGAAAAACCACAAAGTGAAATTCTCCCTTCCTCCTGCACAACTTTTAAAGATACAGAAGGCCTCTTGGAGGCTGGGCCTGGCAACCAAGAGGTCTTCTGTACCTATAAAAGTTGTTCAGGGGAAAGGGAGAATTTCACCTTGTGGTTTTTCCCATTACAGTGTTGCAAGAAAACCTGCACTTGGCTGAATTTTCTCTTCTCTTAAAGATAAAGAATCATTCTCAGGCCCTCAGCCTGGCAACACTAGTATATATGTGTTTGTAAGACACTTCCTCTGAATAAAACCAACCTGGTTTTATTATCATCTAGTGTTTACATTTGTCTGTATGTCTGACCTTCCACAAGGAGGGAATCTAGTGCTGTCAGAAGACCTGCTGTAAATTAATGGGCCTTTTCTGACATAGTTAAATCATGCTAGCATTTTCATTTCAGAAAAAAATCACTAATTTTCAGGAAAAACAAAAAAATAATATGAATGTAGAAAGCATAACATATTATCACTATCTGACTCCAAATATTGATCTTCCAAACGTTTCTGGTATACAGATTATGTGTGTGAGAGAGACAGCATGGAACTAGCCACCCCATTTTCTTTCTCTTGTGCTCACACATAGCAGGAGGGGATGTCAGTGCTTCCCTGGTCTCCTGGCAGTGGTGTCACTGTGGCTTACCAGGAGGGAGAGGAGGAGGCGGCATAGTACAGGCGTCCTGGCAAAGCCAATCTAGTACTTTTGCACTGTGTTCGCACTGGGCTGACCTCCCCACTGCATGGCTCCTCCTGATAAGCTGCAGTGATGCCAGTGCCAGAAGGCCAGGTAAGTGCTGCCAACCCACTCTGGTTGCTCCTGACACATAGGCAATTCTCCCTTTCCCCACTACAGCGGAGGGGAGCAATTTTCCTCTCCATCATCTCCACCTTACTATAGTGCTAAACCCCTCGCTGGATCGTCACCTTGTAGCGGTGAGTGGGCTTGTGTGTTCCAACGAACCCTGTGAGCGATGCCGTTGGGAGTCATGTACGCCCAGCAGGGTCACCCAAGGCGGAAAGGTCAAAGGAGAGGAACCAGTCAAAGAACGATCCAAGAAAGTCCTCAACGGCAGAGCAGGCGGAGGATAACAATGTGTATGTTACAACGGCTGTGAAGGCGGATGAAGGCTGCAGCAGATAAAGGACTTCCAATCGTCATGGTACCCATGCCATTGGATCAAAGCCTTTTTCTGTCAAGATTGTGTGTTGATTGTGGTGCACCGATCTCCCCACATAAAACAAATTCACGCACAGGCATCTTCCACAACAAAAGTCCCATGGCGATTGGCAAATGGCGACGGGGGCAGGACTATGAAATCCGGAAGCCCCTAGTTATGGTCTGATACATCGGCGGTGGATACAAATTCAGACGGATCCATTGTTAAAGACTATATCTTGGAAGACAATCTTACTCGGTCACGAGTGATCGCCAAGAAGAAGAATAGTGCTAAAGGGGAGAGAAGGCAATTTCCAGAGATGGACCAGATGAAGCCCACTGGGCATTGGTTCATTACCCTTAGTCTGCCTTCATTATGCAATTGATGTTTGCAGTGGCCCAAAGCTGATGACAGGGTGACTTGTGTTGGAACAGCATTAACTAGTGTTTTAAAAATATAAACATCTTCCATCTTAATCAAAACAGATGTAAACCTTAATAGTGTGGCGAGTACATGCTGCTAAATCAAAGTGAGGTTCCTTTTACTAGTAGTTGGATTATTACTACTACACCACTATTGCTTCAAAAGGAAAAAAATGCACAGACATCATTCATAATGCACCACTTAACCCACCAGGTCACCTCTGGATTGACTTTCTCCCTGATATTGGATTCCAAGCAAGATCAATAAAGCAGTGAAATAAATGCGTTCAGCAGCTGTCACTGGAATTTTCTTCAGCTCCAGTTGCAAATGTTAAAGCAGCAGTCAGTACGCACTTGGCTGTGGTACATACAGGAAGAGCATAGATCAAGTAAGCAATTTTGCCCTAAAATATTAGTTGTGCACATACAAGATACCTTTGTGATTCCTTATCAAACCAATGAGTAAACATATGTTACTTCTACATGTTTATTTGTAGACAACATTAATTTACTTTGTACATAATAATTATGCTGTCTCTAAGTCAGGGATGTGAACCTGTGGCCCCTCTAGATGTTGTTGGCTTCCTATTACCATCAGCCAGCCAGTCAGCATGCCCAGCTGTCAGGGATAATGGGAGCTGTAGTCCAGTGAACTATAGTACCACAGGTTCCCCATCCTTGCTCTAAGTAGTCATGTCCTTGATCTAAATATAGATTATTTAAATTTGTTTGTATTAGCTGCAATTCAGAAATGCCTCATTAGGTAAACCCTATGGACTTGGATATACACAATATGACTTTTGACTCTTCATGGAACAGCAGCCTCTCTAACATAGGCAAACTGTTCTGTAACTCACCCTACACATTTCAAAAGTGGTTTGAAAAAGCAAGTCTACAACCCTGGTGCTGATGCCTTTTACAATACTTCTCTGACAGTGCAATTCAGTTCATATCTATTCAGAAGTAAGCCCCACTGAGTTGAATGGCATACTTCCAGGTAAGTGTGTATGCATTGCAGCCTGACTTCCTAAATAGTTTGGCTGAGATCAAGCAAGCTATTTACAAGTGTAAAGGTAATACACAGATGCAATGAGATATTTTAACAGTACAAATAATATTCAATGTGGTACATAAATGGCTGAATTTGAAAAGGTCTGGTATGTACATTGACCTAATCTGTATGCTCCTCTGAATCATAGTGTTTCTTATTTAAACCAGTGTATTAACACTGCAGTCCTGGCACACTTACTATGGACTAAGTCCCACTGAAAGGAATTTTTTGTGCAATATGTGTGTGAACTATATAGCCACAGTTGTGACAAGAACATGAGTCAAGGAATATCTATGGCATTCATATTATTTCTTTGTACTGAGTACATTGATCCAAATAATGTTTGCTTATATGTTTATATGTAATAAATTCCCATATTTGATTGCCACATACCTGGTCATTTTCATTAAGAGCCCAAGACCATACTTAGTCAGATTATCTCTTCCTTCTCACTTTGTCTGTGTTGTTACTGAAACAACATTTATATCCCTTCCAGCAGTAACAGGGTTTTCATCAGCTCATTTCACAGCCCCCACCCTCACAAATTAATTGCAGCTGATTCCATACATGGCAATGTGCTATGGCTCTGCATTTTATGTTGCCCACATGCTCCCTATTGTTGTCTAATCTCTCAGTCACTGTGCAATTAGCACACTGAAACAGCATCTTCTCTAGAAAGCATGAATCATTATTAAAAGAAAAATATATTATCAGTGCCCTGTTATGGACAACAATGGATTAATTTCTCTCTCTTGGGAATTATGTTTAATTAAGGAGTATAACTTACAGGCCACAAGTGTTAGAGACCGAAAAGAGAAGGTGAAGCTAACAGTGTGCACTTAGTATTCAGAGAGCACTGCCCTTAGCTGTGGCCTGAGACAGATGAAATAGAGATGAAAAACAGTTTAATATAGCTGTAATTGGGCATCTAATAGATCATGCAAAAGGAAATGTCACGTACCATGTACATAATGGCTCTTCCTGCTGTACCACATTTATTAGATGGTTAACTGCCGCCCTGGGCTCCTACTTGCCATCCTGGGCTCCTACTGGGAGGAAGGGCGTGATATAAATCTAATAAATAAATAAATAAATAAACTATTTAAAGGATTTAAATAAGAAAAAAGAGGTTGCAATAGGGAAGACAGTGAGCTTGCTATTTGAGTTTTGGTACAAGAGTATTATGTGTTCACAGCTCAAACATGTAACCACCATTTCAATTCTCATGTTCCCATAAACATGATGTATGGGAGTAAACAAAGAGAAACCTTACATCTCAAGTATCATCAAAAAGTTATTTCTTCCTTGAAATTGCACGTGCATGTTGCCCCTAAGCTATGGTTCTGAAACTGGCTTCACTCATTCTGTGGGACAGTGTAGTTGTAACACTGCCCAGCCACTAAATAATAAGCAGCGGACCTGGGATCAAGCTTTCCTTTCCACATCTGTTAACATGCTTTGTTGTTTTCCCCACTAATATCTACTGTGGTTGATACTGGTAGCTCAGTAGACTAAATCCCAGCTTCACAACAGGAGGTTCTTGGTTTGTCTTTGATTTCCCAACACAGAGGGAAAATTTTGCTGGCTGAGCATTACTATAATTTCTACATAAAGGAAGGCTCCCAGTGCTCTTATCCACACACACCAACTTCTAGTGTCACCCACATTTAGAGATACACCTTCCAGGGAGATATGCATGCAAGTGGAAAAGGTAAAAACAAAATCCCAAACAAACTGTTCCGTATCTTTACTTCTGCTTGAATGCCAAGGAGGGCCCAGTGGTTTTTAACATTTTTATTAATGACTTGGATGAGGAAGTGCAGGGAATGCTTATCAAATCTGAGATGATACAAAATTGGGAGGGATAGCTAATACCCTGGAAGACAGAAATAAAATTCAAAGGGATCTAGATAGGCTGGAGCATTGGGCTGAAAACAACAGCATTAAATTTAATAGGGATAAGTGCAAAGTTTGACACCCTAGGAAAAAGAAACCAAATGCATAGTTATAAGATGGGGGATACTTGGCTCAGCAATAATACATGGTGAAGGATCTTGGAAGACAAGCCTCGAGCCTCTGCACGGGGCACTAATTGTGGGGTGGAGCGCACCCCAGGCAGCAACGGGAGGGAGGAGTTAGAACTCTTCCATCTATGACCTAGCTCTGACCACAATCCTGGTCAGTCTTGCAAGAGCAGCCAAGGGGTGGAGCCAGACCCGGGCCTTTAAAGGCCCCCGTCTCCTGAGAGCCGGCCTCTTTCTTCGTGTGCCAGTTTTTCCCACCCATGCTCCCTTGGTCTTAGGGCGTCACTGAGCTGTGTTTATCTGGGTTGCTGGTTGACAGGGCCAGATAGGAATTTTTCCTCTCAACAAATCTGGCCCCATGGTTGAGCAGCTTTTTTCGCCTATCCCTCAGTGGTTCGCTGTGCAATTGTTAGGCATTCACTCACTTCTGTCACAACTTTAGGCAGAAATGGCATTGGGCAGGATCAATCATAAGGGGGACTCCTATAAGGAGTCCAGTGGGGGTACATGATGGCCATGCCCCTAGCTCAGGAGGGGCGCCGCCTCATCCAGCTCACAACCCCTCCCACTGGTTGGTCAGCGGGACCACAGGTGCCTTAGGTTCACACCCCACCTGGGTGTAAAGCAAGCCAACTCCCAAGGGTAGTTCCCAACTGATTGTTGGTTGATTCAGTATTCCTCCAGCATGGGCTGCCGGAATGAACCGGATCCTTGCCCTACTGCCATGCCAACCCCACTTTACTTGCTCTTATCAATAAAGTTGTGGCCCTACTTCACCCATAAATTTGTGTCTGGCTGTGTTATTCCCGTTGCTAAAGGGGGTGCAACATGCTCCTACCACACAATTGTTGATCACAAGCTGAATATGAGCCAAGAGTGCAATGTAGCTGCAAACAAGGCAAATGCTATTTTAGGCTGAATTAACAGAAGTATAGTTTCCAAATCGGTTAAGTATTAGTTCCCCTCTATTCAGCACTGGTTAGGCCTCATCTTGAGTACTGCATCAAGTTCTGGACACTGCACTTTAAGAAGGACGCAGACAAACAAACAGGTTCAGAGGTAGGCAACGATGATGATCGGGGGACTGGAAACAAAGTCTTATGAAGAAAGACTGAAAGAACTGGGCATGTTTAGCCTAGAGAAGGGAAGACTGGGGGGGGGGAGATATGATACCATTCTTCAAGTACATGAAAGGTTGCCACACAGAGGAGGGCCAAGATCTCTTCTCGTTCATCGCAAAGTGCAGGACATGGAATAATGGGCTCATGCTATAGGAAGCCAGATTTCGACTGAACATCAGGAAAAACGTCTGAACTGTTAGAGGGGTGAGACAGTGAAACCAATTACCTAGGGAGGTGATAGGCTCTCCAACACTGGAAGCATTCAAGAGGCACCTGTCAGGTATGCTTTAATTTGGATTCCTGCATTGACTAGTGGGTTGAACTTGATGGCCTTATAACCCCCTTCCAACTCTACTATTCTATGATTCTATGACCCAGACAGCCTGCTCCTGGAACTTGTTGCATGACGGTGGGTCAACTCAGAAGGTACGGTGCCAAAATACCTGAAGCTGTGGTTGTCAGATCAATGATAGTTGGCCCAAGGAACATTAATCAGATTCTCTCTTCCTCCATTACAGATAGTTAAGCAATGGTTGGATATGCTTCAGAGCCAACTTAGAAGCCAACTTAGAAGAAGTATGCCTTGCCTGCTGCTCTTAATTAACTCACATTTGCTTTTTCATCTATTATTTTGTAAACATGCACACTTATTTCAAGTTGAAAATAAAACACGTACATGACCTCAAGGGATAGTAGCTATCATTCTAGCCTCAAACTATAAGCCAGTGGCCCTCCAGATGTTGTTGAATTCCAACTGCCATCAGGCCCAGCCAGCATGGCCAATGATCAGGGATGATGGCAGCTGGAGTCCAATAACATCTGGAGGGCCACGAAATCCCCATCCTTGCTATAAACCAATGTGTTACATGTATTGCCACATTCAGAATAGTGAGAAACCAACACTGTGTGGTAAAACCTTTAGAAATTACATAAGTGCTAATTTTTGCTATTTGCCAGAAGTTAGCACAATCAGTACACCACCGTTCCAAATATTATGTTCATAATATAATTCTGTGAAGCCTGTGATAAAATATTTCTTTTAATACAAAATACTAAAGTCCAAGTGATTTTTATTTACTGGAGTGAAAAAATAAACATTGCTCTACTTAGAGAAATTGATTTTGATGCCACAGGAAAAACTCAATGTAGAGTTGAAATAACCGTATCGCTAACAGCTTGTCTAGTCAATTGTCTCACTTGAATGTGCCTGCTCTGTTACAGGTGACTGTTGTCTTTTAAGAATTTAAATGTTCAGGCTTTTGATCTCTCTGATCCAACTGTTCTCAACTCTCTTTCCATGAAATTCAAAGGAATGACTGTGAAATTAACAAGAACATTTAGTACTTTTCAAAAGGATGCCACAGATTACTCACAGGTGGTTGGTACTTTTTACCCTTTTAGTGCTAAGCAGCACTAACAGAGAAATATGTGTGTAACACCACCACCACAAATGTAAATCCAGCAACACAATCACAATTATTACAAATGCATTTAATTGCAGGTCTAGCAAGAGTGCCACCACTGAGCACTCTTATTTCATGCTTTCACTATAATGTGTCTCAAAAGCCATTGAATGTATCCCTGTGGTAGTGATAATCCATGACACATACACACACAGAGAAGCAAGGTATAATCCAGACTAAGTTAAAATTAATTGGAAGAGTTAACTATGTGTTTAACAGTTCTTCAGTTTGGCTAAATTGTGCTCATAGTAAAGAAAGCAGTTTGAGTGAATCAGAGCTTGGAAGTAACTCATTGTTTTTAACGAGTTACTTGTAATTAGTTACAATTTTAAATAACGAGTGGGTAATTCCATTACATTTGGCAAGTAAAGGAACGACTAGTAATTTCCCTACTTTTCAGCTGCAACGTTAACGTTTCCACGTTAGGTTGGACGTTACTTGGGGGCGGGAACAAGGGGAAGTCAGCTCCTGGCTGTGATTGGTTAACACAAGACATGTGCCTCACACTGATTGGACCTCTGCGCAGACTCTCTCTTCCCTCGTGATCTGTGTTAGGAGGCACGAAGGAAGAGGTAGGCAGGGCCTGCTAGCGTTTGAGAGGACAAAATGGACGCCAGAGGAAAAAGCCAGGACAACGGAGGAGAAGGCCTGGCAGCAGCAGAATGGCAAAGAGCTGTGGAGGTGAGTGACGATGATTTGTGTGTGTGTGTGTGTGTGTCCCAGTGTGTGTGTTTTTGGCTGGAGTCTCTGGTTTTGGGAGGGGCCTCTGGCTCTCTGGGTACCACCCCTTACTCTCCGGACTCTCTGCTTCAATTAAAAAAAAAAGTAAGTTTCTAGGTGGTCTAATTCCCGAGATATACACCAAAACGTCAACCCCCCCGCACAACTTTTTTTTAAACAGATCCATGCTCTAGCTACAACTCCCATCAGCCCAATCCAGTGGCCATGCTGGCTGGGGCTGATGGGAGTTGTAGTTTAAAAAAGTAACTTTTCAAAGCTCTGGCTGTAACCCTGCCCTTTCATGACTGTAGCCAATGACGCCAGAGTTGTGACTTGTTGATCCAGGCATGCCTAGGCTGAATGTCAGAATATGGTGGCTTTGAGTTTTTTGCAGTTTGCGTAAGTAATATGGCTTAATGTTTTTTTTCCTCTTCTGTCCAAGAGTCAGACCCTGGGCTATGAAATATGAAAGTATTTAATCCAATATCTGCTTTTCTGGGAGTAAAGCCATTTCTGGGAGTAAAGCATGTACCTGGAGTAAACCCCATTGAACTCCATTAGGACTTGCTTTTGAGTAGACATGGTTAGGATTGTGCTGTAAATTAATGGGACTTGTGAGTAAACATAGTGCAGACTTGTGTTTGTGTTGTAAATCTCTCTCCCTCCAACCCTATTTTTAAAGAAATTAGGCAGGGTTTATCACAGTTTTTATTATGTAGGAAACTAATACTCATTTTTTAAAAAAATGAATGAAGTTTATTTATTTATTTATTTTTATTATTCGATTTATATCCCACCCTTCCTCCCAGTAGGAGCCCAGGGCAGCAAACAAAAGCACTAAAAACACTTTAAAAATCATAAAAACAGACTTTAAAATATATTAAAACAAAACATCTTTAAAAACATTTTTAAAAGCTTTAAAAACATTTTTTTTAATAAAAAGTTTAAAAACATATTAAAAAGCAATTTCAACACAGACGCAGACTGGGATAAGGTCTCAACTTAAAGGACTTGTTAAAAGAACAAGTTCCTTATCACTTGAGGCTGCAGTTTTCCCTGGTTGAGTAAGCCCCATTGAATACGTTGGGACTTGCTTCTGAGTAAACAAAGATAGGATTGCACTATAAATATCTTTACAGGTTATATAAATAAACATATTTGATAGTCATGCTTATATAAGTATTTTCATAGAATCATAGAATAGTAGAGTTGGAAGGGGCCTATAAGGCCATCAAGTCCAACCCCCTGCTCAATGCAGGAATCCAAATCAAAGCATTCCCGACAGATGGCTGTCCAGCTGCCTCTTGAAGGCCTCCAGTATCGGAGATCCCACTACCTCTCTAGTAATTAGTTCCATTGTTGTATGGCTCTGTTAGGAAGCTTTTCCTGATGTCCAGTCGAAATCTGGCTTCTTGCAACTTGAGCCCATTATTCTGTGTCCTGCACTCTGGGATCATCGAGAAGAGATCCCGGCCCTCCTGTGTGGCAACCTTTCAAGTACTTGAAGAGTGCTATCATATCTCCCCTCAGTCTTCTCTTCTCCAGGTTAAATACGCCCAGTTCCTTCAGTCTCTCCTCATAGGGCGTTGTTTCCAGTCCCCTGATCATCCTTGTTGCCCTCTTTTGAACCTGTTCCAGTTTGTCTGCATCCGTCTTGACGTGTAGAGCCCAGAACTGGACACAGTACTCAAGATGAGGCCTAACCAGTGCTGAATAGAGGGGAACTAATACTTCACGCAATCTGGAAAGTATGTTTCTATTAAAGCAGCCTAATATAGTATTTGCCTTTTTTGCAACCACATCACACTGTTCGTTCATATTCAGCTTGTGATCAACAACAATTCCAAGATCCTTCTTGCATGTCGTACTGCTGAGCCAAGTATCCCCCATCTTATAACTGTGCATTTGGTTTCTTTTTCCTAAGTGTAGAACTTTGCATTATCCCTGTTGAATTTCATTCTGTTGTTTTCAGCCCAATGCTCCAGCCTATCAAGGTCCCTTTGAATTTTCTTTCTGTCTTCCACGGTATTAGCTATGCCCCCCAATTTTGTATCATCTGCAAATTTGATAAGCATGCTCTGTACCTCCTCATCCAAATAGTTAATAAAAATGTTGAAGAGCACTGGGCCCAGGACCGAGCTCTGCAGTACCCCACTCATTACTTCCGCCCAGTTTTGTCATGCTGTGTCCCTATAAGTATCCAATTGCATACTATGGTTGTACAATACTTCCTTTACATTTTAAGTATGCCTTGGGGTAGTCATGGTTCTCCATTGTTTTCATCCTGAGGAGCAGATAGGCTGAGAAATGGTGAGTAGCCCATGGTCACCCACTACACTTTATAGCTTATTTCCATTTTGAAAAATTAATTAAAACAATTTACATGCAGGCAAAATTTATTAAGCAGATTCACACAATATGTGTAAAGCACATCCAACTCGCATTTCAAGCGCATGACTTCCCCTAAAGAATTCTGGGAAGTGTCATTTCCCCCTCACAGTTATAGTTCTCACCACTCTTAACAAACTGCAGTTCCCATGATTCTGTGGTGGGATTCATGTGCTTCAAATGGGTGTTGAATGTGCTTTAAAGGAATGGTGTGGATCTGCCCTAGGTATGATGTTCATTCAAGAGTGAATTGAAAAGAACAATTGTAAAAGATACTTCTTACTCTTACTCATTTTTCAGACCTCTTTCTGAAGTAAAGGGTCAAATCTGTAAAAACATTTGGAGCAGCCACATTAAAAGATAAGGGCAGGGTATTCCAGGCAGGGGGTTGCCAACCCTGCTTGGATATGGATGTCTTTGCAGAAGAACCCTAGTCAAGGTTTACCAACAGCACAGTCCAAACTATATCTACTTAGAAGTCAGTCCTATTGAGTTCTATGGGGCTTAATCCCTTAGTAAGTGTGTTTAGAATTGCAGCCTTCAGGAGCCTCCATCTTTACTCCCCAAAGCTCCCATCTAACATCTCCACAACACTAGGCTCCTTTGTCTCTGCTGTGGCCTTCTGGTGACTGCCCTAGCCTGAAGGCACTTAACCCTTCTTGCTGAAAGCAAGTAGGCTAGATTAAATGTTCCCTACCCAGGCTCATATATATAAAATATAAAAGATAAAAGATAAACGGCATTTTGTCAAAAGTATTTTTGTCTACATTTTATACCTCATCCTTGGTTTTCCAAGCTTGGCATGGAATGCTTCTCATACAGAATTAATTTGAAATGCTGCATATTTATTATCATAATCATCATATTCAAAATAAAAAATATATGTACCGCCTTCAAGTTGATTCCAACTTATGGTGACCCTATGAATAGGGTTTTCATGAGGCTGAGAGGCAGTGACTGGCCCAAGGTCACTCAGTGAGCTTCATGGCTATGTGGGGATTTGAACCCTAGTCTCATTTTGTTCTCACAACAACCCTGTGAGATAGTAGGTTAGACTGGCCCAGGCAGGGTTATTCAGTGAGCAAAAGTGATGCAAATAGGATCTCTTTTAATTGTGCTATCGACCTGCTTACTTCCACTCTGACTGGGGCATCTGGCAGCATGGGGAAGAGATGGGGGCACATCACAGCTGAAGTTCACCCATATAGGAGCATTATCTCTTGTGTATTACAGAGACGCCTGTTGCAGGTTTTGCTGCTCAGAGCAGCAGTCAGTTAGTGCGGCCACTTGAGTCACAGCTTGTTGATCCTGAGGAGGCAAAACTAGAAAGTGAGGTTCAGAAAGGAGGCCCTGTGCACGAGGAGGAGGAGGGCATGAAGCAGTGCCAGTTGCCCACAGCCACATCTGCAGAACAGCAAGTACCATGGTTTGGCTTTGAGAAAGCTTGTACATTTGTGAGCCAGAGTGGGAAAAATGTTGTTGTACGATGCAATTACTGCCTTCCAAGGATCAAAAATCTGAGATCAGCTGTTTCCTCCTCATCCAATGTGAAGAAACATTTTGAGGTAAGCCTTTGTCATGCTGGTCCTCAAAGAGTGTCCATTGTCTATTTATGTTTAAATTGTGAAGTTCCTCTTCCATTTTTTCTTGGATTCATGCTTTGTTCTTCTTCCTCAGAGGGCACACCCTGAGAAGCTGAGAGCAATTGAAGAAGCAATAAAGGCAAGGAGACGTGGCCTTCCTGAACCAATGCATGACACCCCTCCTCCCAAAATGCTGAAGCAGCAGCATACAACCCTTGAGAGGTGGGGATCTGGCAGGGATCTGCTTCTTCTGGCAGCCTGCCTACACCCTTGCTTCAAACTAGATTGGCTGGAATCGTGTCAGGCCACCACCCCATACCAACAAGTAAGAACATTAGGGAAGCCCTTTGGGTGGATTACTCCAAGGGAAATGTTGTCTCAAGGGAGGCATCAGAGGGCTTAAGGTGGTAGGCAGGGGCTGGGCCTTTTCTTTCTGGGGCTCCTCATCACAACCTTGGGTTGCTGCAGGTAATCCTTAAGGGTCTGCTGTGCTGCCCCATGAGTGTGGTGACTTGGTCACCTTCCTACCTTCCATGTCATCATCCACAGGCTCAGGCTGGACCCTGAACCAGGGGACATGACAAGCATCAGGAAATGAAGAGCAGATGATGGTTTCCTAACATATATGTGTTAACATATCCTCTCTCTTTCTTAGATACACAATGGAAGCCTTGCTGAAAGCTGAAATAAAGATGGGTGTACTTAATGAGGACAGTGATCAGTCTTCAGATAAAGACCAGGAAGGAGATGACTTAGAAGATGACTTCTTTAACTTTCTGCCCCAGGGCAAGAAGTCAGCAGTGGACACTGCTGAGGAGGAACTGGTGAGGTACCTGAAGTCTCCCAGCAGGGAAGTGTCATCACTCCATGGCTTTCCACGTGTGCTGCGGTGTTTTTTGCAGCACAACACAGGCATGCCTTCAAGTGCCACAGTAGAACGCCTGTTAAGTACTGGTGGCAACGTAATGACTGTAAAAAGACATTCCTTGTCTGACATGCTCTTTGAGCATCTTGTTTTTTTGAGCCATAACAGAAACATATTATAAAAGCATTTCAAGTGTAAAATTTGATTTCAAGAGTTGGGGTATCTTCATTGCTTGGGGGGATGTGAGATTCTGTTATGCCATTATGTTAATCTTAAGGATAACTTTTTTTATTCTACTACCCCCTGTGTGTGTGTGTTTATTTTTAATATTGTTTTAGGCTTCTTAGATGTGCAGCAGCCAAGGCCAGCACCTTGTAGGAGTTTTTTTTAAAAAGTAACTGAAATGTAATTGTAGTGATTACTTTTAAGAAAAAGTAAAGTAATCAGTTACTTTCAGAGCAATTGTAATTGTAACGGTAATTACTACTTTTATGGGCCAAGTAATTGTAACTATAATTTATTACTTTTTAAAAGTAATCTTCCAAGCTCTGGAGTGAATCCAGTGGTAACTACGGTATCAATAGTAACTATGGTGAAAGGAGAAGAATACAGTTGACCCACAAGACATTGCCAGGTCAAAAGGCTTGAAATGTTTCCCAACCCCCACCTATATTGCTTTGTAAGGTGAATGTAATGACATCATTATTATGCAGTGCTAAATTACAAAGTGCAGGAGGCCATAATGAAAGCCCCCTTAGCCACTCCCCACAAAGAGTCAAAATTAAGGGTGGCTGTGTGGATATATTTACACATACTGTATACTCATCCCCAGCAGAGAGCAGCAATACATAGCATAATTCCCAATTTATTAGGATCAGATGACAGTTGTAGAATAGTGAGCCAGCAAAGGGTGGTGTAGTGATTAGCATGTTGGAATTTGGCTGGGTAGATTTGGGTCACATCCCTGATCAGCCATGTAGCATTACTGAAATCTGTGCATAGTTACATGGGAGTAAGCTTTAAGGAGCTCAGTGGTACTTCTGAATGCATAGGCTTGACGTGTGGAATACATTTTTAAAAAGTTCTTCAACCAGCTGAAATGCAATGCTTAGCTTTTAATGAGAAATGCAAATAGCCTTCCACAGAATGACTAACGTGAGGTAGGAATTCCATCAAAGAACATGAAAATATCCAGCCTCTGCTTTTCTCACTCCATAGAATTCAAATTGTAATACAATACAATGCAAGAAATAAAAGAAGCAATAAATACAATTAAAAATCATTATGAATACTTAATGCGGAGACATGCTGCAGACTATCTGAATGAAGCTTGCAGACCATTGCTGGTCCATGGACCACAGTTTGCCCTACACAAATCTGTCAAACACAAACTTGAAAGTCTCATTATCACCACATTCATTTTTGCAGAGCAAGAAGGGTCCATCAATTACCCTAGAGTTCTAGGAGATGACAACAACATAGTTCCTCCTCTGAAAAAAGTTCTGGATCTGCATTCCCCTGTATTCTTCCTCCGCTATGCTGGTCAGAATACTCTTTTGAATGACAAAGGCCTTTCCCCCACTTTCTGTTCCAGAGATAGGAAACTTGTGGCCCTTCAGACTTGTTACTAGACTTCCATCATCCCTGTCCATTGGCTAGACTAGCTGGAGTTGAGGCAGTTGGGATACCAACAACATTGGGAAGGCCACAGGTTCCCAAACCCTGTTCTTTTCCATATAAACAATGATCACACATTCACTTACATACCATGAGAGAAGCCGTGTGTGAAAATGATCACTATTTCACAAGTCGAGATTATGATTTCCAATGTTTCTTATTTTGCAAAATGCTTCAGGATTAACTGGAACCAACTGGATGATAAGGGAGCACTCATCATTTTATTTGCTGCTAAAGGGGAAACGCTAGTCACCATTTGTTACCGTTTTTAAAACAAATCTGAGTTGGAGATCAGTTACTGATGTATATTTTAGGCCAAGTAAACAAAACTTTGTTATATACTATGGATGGCAACAACATTTCTCTCTGTTACAGTTACAAATTAACATAAACATAAAGAAGTCTCAAAGAACACTTGACAAGAAATAAAAAGAATTGGAAACAAACGTGAGATTCTCAGAATTCAGGGTAAATTATAAAGAGTTTGAATTGTTGGGCTTAAATATATTCACACAGATGCTGAAATGTACAAACAACTCCAGGTTTTCTTGGATCAAGGGAGCTTGGAAATATTTAGGAGTTCCCTTAACAGAAAACCATTCTGACCTGATAAAAAAAATCACATTCGTTGCCAGAAATATGAAAAGCAGATTTAGGAGTAGAAAACATAGTAAGTTGTACTTCGGCAGAATAACATTTAAGCTGCTTATTTCAGATTCTGCTTCTGGTTATTTATAATGAACTTATATGGAGCTGACAGACTATTGTGAACAACAATTTAAAATCTTGTTACAACAAAAAGATTTACAAGGAGTGGGGGGAAGCTTTGGCATTTCAAACCTGAAGCTCTATTACAAAGTCTACTGACTTCAACAGTTGACCTATCTAGTCCTAACCTCTGATTCCCACAGCAGAATGAAGAAAAAGTTAGGAACTAAAAGTTTCTTAATTAACATGAAATCACATCAGATTTTGAAGCTCTAGGAAGGAAACTCAAGGACTTTGGTGCCCAGATAGTTTTTTCATCCATCCTTCCAGTAATTAGAAGAGGAGTAAAAAGGGAAAGAAAACTACTCTATTTGAATGAACGGCTATGAAGGTGGTGCCAATGTGAGAGATTTGGATTCTGGGACCATGGGCTATGCTTCCTGGAAGATGGACTGCTGGCAAGTGATGGGTTGCATCTCACAAGCACTGGGAAGAATGTGTTTGGTCACAGCATGAAGTTCATCAGGAGGGCTTTAAACTGAATCCTAAGGGGGAGGGAGATGTAAATTGGGTGGTAACGACTGATGAAGGCTTGTACACACTAATGAGAACAGAGAGATCAGCTCTAATAGGGCCCAGTAACAGTCCTCAGAAACATGTAGTAAGGAAGCCAAGCCATAAATCACATGGTCTTCGATGTCTCTATACCAATGTGCAGAGCATGCAAAACAAGCAGGATGAACTTGAACTCTTAATACAGGAGGGTAATTACGACTTGATAGGTATAACTGGAACTTAGTGGGATGACTCCTATGACTGGAATACAGCAATTGAAGGATATAACTTGTTCAAAATGAACAGAAGGAATAAAAAGGGAGGTGGAGTTGTGCTATATGTTAAAAATATATATACATGCACAGAAACACAGGAAGATGAGCTTGATAGCTCCACCAAGAATATCTGGATTAAAATTAATGGGGCAAGTAATAAAAGGAATGTGGTGCTTGGAGTTTACTACCGACCACCCAATCAAGGAGAAGACAAGAATGTAAACTCAGAACAATTGTAAGTACGGTTCCATGGCAAGCGACCCTAATGAGAAAAGGAGTCCAAGATGGGGGAGGGGGAAGTTTCTAAAAAGGGAAATTCTAAAAGTGCAATGGCAAGCAATTCCAACCGGGAAAAAAGGGGGGAAACAGCAGAAGAAGCCAGTGTGGCTTCACAAAAAGCTTAGAGATGACCTGAAAACAAAAAATGACACATACAGGAAGTGGAATGAAGGCCAGGCCACAAAAGAAGAGTATAGGCAGGTATCACGGAATTGCAGGGATAGCGTCAGGAAGGCTAAAACTAAGAATGAGCTGAGGTTAGCGAGGGATGCTAAAAGCAACAACAAAGCTTTCTTCAGGAATGTCCATAGTAAAAGACAGAGAAAAGAAATGGTGGCACAGCTACTCAATGAGGATGGCAAAATGACAACAGATGACAAAGAAAAGGCAGAAGTCCTCAATTCCTACTTTGGCTCAGTCTTCTCCCAAAAAAGGGTCTATGACCCGGGAAACATGAAGTAGAAGGGGCAGGATTGGAGCTTGAGATTGATAGACAAATGGTCAAGGAATACCTAATCACTTTGAATGAGTTCAGATCTCCAGGGCCCAATAAACTGCATCCTAGAGTATTGAAGGAACTGGCTGAAGAACTCTCAGAACTGCTCTCTATTATCTTTGCAAAATCATGGAGGACTGGTGAAGTGCAGAATGACTGGAGGAGAGCTAATGTTGTCCCTATCTTCAAAAAGAGCAAAAAGGAGGAACTGGGGAACTACAGACCAGTCAGCCTAACATCAATCCCTGGAAAAACTCTGGAGCAGAATATAAAGCAGTCAATCTGTAAGCACCTTGAAAACAATGCAGTGATTACTAGGAGCCGACATGGATTTATGAAGAACAAATCCTGCCAACTAACCTTATCTCATTTTTTGATTGGGTAATCTCCCTTGTAGACTGTGGGAATGCTGTGGACATAATATATCTCGACTTCAGCAAAGCTTTTGACAAAGTGCCCCATGATATTCTGATTAGCAAGGTAGCTAAATGTGGGCTGGATGGAACAACTATCAGGTGGATCCACAGTTGGCTCCAAAATCATATTCAAAGAGTGCTTATCAATGGTTCCTTCTCAAACTGGGCAGAAGTAACTAGTGGGGTACTACAGGGCTCGGTCCTGGGCCCACTGGGCTTCCACATTTTTATTAATGCCTTGGATGAGGAGATACAGAGCATGCTTATCAAATTTGGAGATGATACAAAATTGGGGGGCACAGCTAATACCGTGAAAGGCAGAAACAAAATTCAAAGGGACCTTGATAGGCTGGAGCATTGGGCTGAAAACAACAGAATGAAATTCAACAGGGATAAATGCAAAGTTCTACACTTAGGAAAAAGAAACCAAATGCACAGTTATAGGATGGGGGATACTTGGCTCAGCAATACAACATGTGAGAAGGATCTTGGAATTGTTGTTGATCACAAGCTGAATATGAACGAACAGTGTGATGTGGTTGCAAAAAAGGCAAATACTATATTAGGCTGCTTTAATAGAAACATACTTTCCAGATTGCGTGAAGTATTAGTTCCCCTCTATTCAGCACTGGTTAGGCCTCATCTTGAGTACTGTGTCCAGTTCTGGGCTCTACACGTCAAGACGGATGCAGACAAACTGGAACAGTTTCAGAGGAGGGCAACAATGATGACCAGGGGACTGGAAACAAAGCCCTATGAGGAGAGACTGAAAAAACTGAGCATGTTTAGCCTGGAGAACAGAAGACTGAGGAGAGATATGATAGCATTCTTCAAGTACATGAAAGGTTGTCTGTGACGCCCTTCCCTGGCTCTCCCTGTCAGGTTCCTACCTGCTCGTGGTTACTGCCTGTCTCTAGGCACCACCAGGGACTCCACCAGTCCGGACTGTCCTTTTTTATGGTTTCCCTCTCCGCTCTAGCATAGATCTCAACAGATCCCCCTGCTAGGCAGCACCACCAGTCACATCCTATAACCAGTATTCCTAGAGACTCTGCCTGAGTCTCCCTCAATTAGGTTACCTCTGTGACTGCGTGCTTAAGCTGTCCCAATCCCTTTGATTTACTCAGACTGCTTATAATTCTGGTTTGCTCTGAATACTTGTGGTGTTATATTCTTCCCTTCACCCGCTGCCACCATTTGCCACTCTTCTGCCTTGGTTATTTACCTCACCCTCCCTTCTGGTCTGTGAAACCCCAGCCAAGGATCAGGCCTCTGGTAAACCAAATTAAGTATTTATTAAATAACACAGAGAACAAGATTAACAAGATTTCTTCATAAGGCACATAAGCATATGGTTTTATCTAATACTAATCCGAACTCCACGCCCCTCCTTCTCCACGCTGTCCTGACAAACAACTCTCTCAAACCCACCAACGTCCACCTCACATCCACTTCACATCCCCCTCACATCCACCCACATTTACCTGTCATACTTCCTTTTATACTGTCAGCCATTTTAAACATTCAGCCAATCATCCAGCATTCTACTGCCCATTCACTCCCCCTTCCTCTTTCATTCTACTTACCATGTATCTCCTATACAACCAGCACTTACCCTATTTACACTAATACAGGAACATCACATTGTCACACAGAGGAGGGCCAGGATCTCTTCTTGATCATCTCAGAGTGCAGGATGCAGAATAATGGGCTCAAGTTGCAGGAAGCCAGATTTCAACTGGACATCAGGAAAAACTTCCTATCTGTTAGAGCCATACGACAATGGAACCAATTACCTAGAGAGGTAGTGGGCTCTCCGACACAGGAGGCATTCAAGAGGCAGCTGGACAGCCATATGTCAGGAATGCTTTGATTTGGATTCCTGTATTGAGCAGGGGGTTGGACTTGATGGCCTTATAGGCCCCTTCCAACTCTACTATTCTATGATTCCATTTAGGTCACTCACCTTAGGAGTGTGAATTTTATTGTCCATAATTTTATACTGACCACTATGTACCTATGGAAAAGTAGGCTGAACACTAACAACCTCTCACTTCAGCACTTACGTCCTCCTTCAATCTTCCTACATTGAAGAGAAATTATAAAGAACATTTCTTAAGAATAAATTTATCTTTTGCTTTACAAATGCAGTCAGGATAGTCACCAGGAGGAGTTTACAATTAAATTACAATACATAATAAACCGCACAAGTCATGTGAATCAGCAGCATCTAAAGTTTTCACATGTCTGCTTCTCCTTTTCATTCGTTTTAGGTGAAACAGTGGTGACTCAGAACTGCCTGGGATCAATATGAGAGTGAATACACTTCCATTCAATCAATAATGGTAGGGGACTCAAGAGTGGGAAATGCCCATTCTAGATAGGATTACTTTCTCTGAGTATTGTGTTTACAACACAAAATCTTACAAAATATAAATAATTCCTAAAGCACCGTACAAATATACAAACTTTTTTTAAAATCACAATTTAGATACTAAAACAGAAATGCATTTGATTTCAATCCAACAATCCCATTATGAAACCCCAGATCACAGCCATTAAAAACAATTCACTAAAAGGCAAAAAACCCTTGTGATTTAAGAATATACCTATAGCCAACAAATATTTCTATCAAACTTTAAAATGCAGGTAAATTTGGCAACTATAATAAATATACTAGGGGAGCAGGAGACCTGACCTCCTCTCTGAGATATTGTACTGCCCTACAAATTTGTCAAAATGCAAACACAATTTAGGCTGGTCTTTCACAGTCCAATCCACTTCTTGTGTAGCTTGGTAGAATTTGGTAATATATGTCTCTGAGTATATGGTGAGTGGTGGCAACACCTGCCATCAGGGCTACATCTCCAAAGATGAATGACATTTTTTGTATGATTGTTGGTGTTCTTCTTTCTTTGATTCTTTCCTGTGTTACTACTGTTTCTACAGAGAATCCAACCTAGAAAATTATATTTCTCTCATTATTCATCCTAGAGGTCTGTGTCAAATTTATTTTCATTAATTTCAAAGCCCTTTTATTGGTCAATATCATATGATGGTGAAGATAGCCTTTTGTGTTTTAAACTGGAGGTTATGTTCTATTTTGGGTGCATTAACAGTTGAATCTATAACTGCAGTTTGATGTAAAATCAGACTGGCTACAATATGTTGATACTTAAGCAATGAATCTAGCTCTTGGAAAAAAACAAACTTGGCCTGCCCAAGATGCATGTGTTCAGCCTGCTATGCCCAGAGCTTGGAAGATTACTTTTAAAAAGTAATAAATTACAGTTACAATTACTTGGCCCAAAAAAGTAGTAATTACCGTTGCAATTACAATTGCTCTGAAAGTAACTGATTACTTTACTTTTTCTCAAAAGTAATCACTACAATTACATTTCAGTTACTTTTTTTTTAAAACTCCTACAAGGTGCTGGCCTTGGCTGCTGCACATCTAAGAAGCCTAAAACAATATTAAAAATAAACACACACACACAGGGGGTAGTAGAATAAAAAAATTATCCATAAGATTAACATAATGGCATAACAGAATCTCACATCCCCCCAAGCAATGAAGATACCCCAACTCTTGAAATCAAATTTTACACTTGAAATGCTTTTATAATATGTTTCTGTTATGTCTCAAAAGAACAAGATGCTCAAAGAGCATGTCAGACAAGGAATGTCTTTTTACAGTCATTACGTTGCCACCAGTACTTAACAGGCGTTCTACTGCGGCGCTTGAAGGCATGCCTGTGTTGTGCTGCAAAAAACACCGCAGCACACGTGGAAAGCCATGGAGTGATGACACTTCCCTGCTGGGAGACCTCAGGTACCTCACCAGTTCCTCCTCAGCAGTGTCCACTGCTGACTTCTTGCCCTGGGGCAGAAAGTTAAAGAAGTCATCTTCTAAGTCATCTCCTTCCTGGTCTTTATCTGAAGACTGATCACTGTCCTCATTAAGTACACCCATCTTTATTTCAGCTTTCAACAAGGCTTCCATTGTGTATCTAAGAAAGAGAGAGGATATGTTAACACATATATGTTAGGAAACCATCATCTGCTCTTCATTTCCTGATGCTTGTCATGTCCCCTGGTTCAGGGTCCAGCCTGAGCCTGTGGATGATGACATGGAAGATAGGAAGGTGACCAAGTCACCACACTCATGGGGCAGCACAGCAGACCCTTAAGGATTACCTGCAGCAACCCAAGGTTGTGATGAGGAGCCCCAGGAAGAAAAGGCCCAGCCCCTGCCTACCACCTTAAGCCCTCTGATGCCTCCCTTGAGACAACATTTCCCTTGGAGTAATCCACCCAAAGGGCTTCCCTAATGTTCTTACTTGTTGGTATGGGTGGCGGCCTGACACGATTCCAGCCAATCTAGTTTGAAGTGAGGGTGTAGGCAGGCTGCCAGAAGAAGCCTCTTGTCCTCCCAGATAGCTGCAAACCGCTTTCTTAGGGCTTCGCGCACACCTCTCAGCAGCTGAAAACAGTATGTGTACCTCTCAGGTTTGTTTTCCAGTCCTTCTAACTTGCGGTCCAGATTGCAGAGCGTTGGTAGCAAATACCCCATGAACAGGCCGTTCTCCCGTTGCAGGATATCTAGGGACTGGACTAGTTGCTCCATAATCTCTGTGTATTCCTGTACCACTTCAATCTCAGCAGCTGTGATCCTGGACAAGGAGCAGCGGTCTATTATGGCATGCATTTTTAGTGGCACAGTTGACAGGAGCTCATGTAGTTGCTTCAACGCATCAAAGGTGGAATTCCACCTGGTCTTATTCGGTACCTTCAGATACACACCATATTGCGCATGGATATACTCAGCAATCTGTGCTGACTGGTTCTGCTTGGACCACAACTTGCTGCACTTTCCCATCAAGGAACGAAACTGTTTCTTGAAAGGACCAAGAAGACTACTTTTGGAGGAGTCAGAAAGCATGGCCTCTATGTCTTGTGTTGCCACAAGGTTGAGGGTGTGGCTAGCACATCTCTGTTGTGGTGGTAAAACAAAATCCTCTCCTGAGTCTGCAGCTTCTTCCTCTGCCTCAGGTCCTGTGTCCAGGATCTCACAGATAGGCACAAACTACACCTCAGCCTCCTCCTCCTCCTGGTTATCACCATCATCGTCACTGGTGCCTGCAGCTTCCACTGGTTCTTTGGCCATGAAAACTCTGAACGCTTTCACAAAGTTGGAGCCATTGTCTGTAGTAGTGCACATAACTTTGTTGTGGATCCTATACTGCACATGTACATCATGCAGTGCTTTTGAAAGGACATCGTATGTATGGCGCCCCTTCAGACGCTTACAAGCCAAGGCCCCGACCTCACGTTTCAGGGTAGTTGGGTTGATCCAGTGGGCTGTTACCCCAAAGTAACTCTTCTTGCCATTGGTCCAACAATCTGCAGTGGTTGCTATATATGCCACAGCACCCATTCGGTTTGCAAGAGTTTCTCTCATGTGGCATGCTCTCTTCTCAATTCCGTCTCTCAGAGTCTTGGCACATATGATGGTGAGATCTTTGGGGAGTCCAATGCGAACCAGATTAATGAATGATGGTTTGTCCACAGTCTGAAGTGGTAATGTCTCCTCTACAATGAAATCAATGATTCTCCTGTCGAGATTGCTCTGGGTGACAGGCTCCCTGCCAGATCCCCATCTCTCAAGGGTTGTCTGCTGCTGCTTCAGCATTTTGGGAGGAGGGGTGTCATGCATTGGTTCAGGAAGGCCACGTCTCCTTGCCTTTATTGCTTCTTCAATTGCTCTCAGCTTCTCAGGGTGTGCCCTCTGAGGAAGAAGAACAAAGCATGAATCCAAGAAAAAATGGAAGAGGAACTTCACAATTTAAACATAAATAGACAATGGATACTCTTTGAGGACCAGCATGACAAAGGCTTACCTCAAAATGTTTCTTCACATTGGATGAGGAGGAAACAGCTGATCTCAGATTTTTGATCCTTGGAAGGCAGTAATTGCATCGTACAACAACATTTTTCCCACTCTGGCTCACAAATGTACAAGCTTTCTCAAAGCCAAACCATGGTACCTGCTGTTCTGCAGATGTGGCTGTGGGCAACTGGCACTGCTTCATGCCCTCCTCCTCCTCATGCACAGGGCCTCCTTTCTGAACCTCACTTTCTAGTTTTGCCTCCTCAGGATCAACAAGCTGTGACTCAAGTGGCCGCACTAACTGACTGCTGCTCTGAGCAGCAAAACCTGCAACAGGCGTCTCTGTAATACACAAGAGATAATGCTCCTATATGGGTGAACTTCAGCTGTGATGTGCCCCCATCTCTTCCCCATGCTGCCAGATGCCCCAGTCAGAGTGGAAGTAAGCAGGTCGATAGCACAATTAAAAGAGATCCTATTTGCGTCACTTTTGCTCACTAAATAACCCTGCCTGGGCCAGTCTAACCTACTATCTCACAGGGTTGTTGTGAGAACAAAATGAGACTAGGGTTCAAATCCCCACATAGCCATGAAGCTCACTGGGTGACCTTGGGCCAGTCACTGCCTCTCAGCCTCATGAAAACCCTATTCATAGGGTCACCATAAGTTGGAATCAACTTGAAGGTGGTACATATATTTTTTATTTTGAATATGATGATTATGATAATAAATATGCAGCATTTCAAATTAATTCTGTATGAGAAGCATTCCATGCCAAGCTTGGAAAACCAAGGATGAGGTATAAAATGTAGACAAAAATACTTTTGACAAAATGCTGTTTATCTTTTATATCTATATCTATAATTAGCAATACAGCTGAATGATGTATGTAAAGTATTTTTTCTTTCCCTTTTCTTTTTTATTAATATTTTAGTACTACTGCTAAAGTTCTGATGAAAGAATAAAGCATTCATTGGCCAAATTCAAATGATTAGAACACATCACATAAATTCCACTGAAGTTGGAGTTTTTGCCATAGAAAATGAAAAAAACGTATAACCTATGATAGCCCAATAGACAATCAGAACTAATATAAAACCCTATTGCTTCTCATTTGCAAATCTTGCAAGATCTAAGGTAACTCTAGATCATGTGAGTTCAGGTGATGCATGTTATGTACATTTGTATAGATATTAGCAGAGATTGTCAACAGTCTATTTCTCTCTGGGACTGGGAATCTCTCTCTTTCTCACAGAACATGAGTTTGAGAGCTGGGGGACTGAGAGGAGGAGCTGCAAGGACCCTACTTCTCACCTCATCTCTGCCAAGAACAAAAAAATCAGCCTTAAGCCATTTATTATACGCCTAATGATTTATTATTATTATTATTATTGTTATTA
Source organism: Rhineura floridana (assembly GCF_030035675.1). NCBI lineage: Eukaryota > Metazoa > Chordata > Lepidosauria > Squamata > Rhineuridae > Rhineura > Rhineura floridana. Next base: position 89,038,299 of record NC_084484.1, on the reverse strand, counting down.
TTATTGTTATTATTATTATTATTATTACTGAGACAGTTTTTGTCCCACATACAATTCAGTCTTGTGATTAAACAGGACAAAAATACAAATAAAAAGAAAGATGGAGTTCAAATAAATATACAATAAAAAGCTAGCCGGCATTTTAAAAGGCAGGAGTGCTCTGTCTGGATAAATATAGCACACAGCTATGCATGGGAACAAGGGGGAGAGTTCAAAAAGGGGGGGGGAAGGAAGAGAAGTAGTAGGCCGAAATTTCGGAAGTGCCTTGTGATTGATGGAGGGGGCGGCAGAGGCAAGGAGAGGCAGTGGGGGGGGCAGAACGGTGCCACGGGGGGGGCGGGGGGGCAGAACGGTGCCGCGGGGGGCACACACACACACACACAAATCATTGTCACTCACCTCCACAGCTCTTCGCCATTCTGCTGCTGCCTTCTCCTCCGTTGTCCTTGCCCTGGCTTTTTCCTCCGGCATCCATTTTGTGCTCTCAGATGCTAGCAGGCCCTGCCTATTCACCTCTTCCCTCGTGCCTCCTAACACAGATCACGAGGGAAGAGAGAGTCTGCGCAGAGGTCCAATCAGTGTGAGGCACATGTCTTGTGTTAACCAATCACAGCCAGGAGCTGTCTTCCCCTTGTTCCCGCCCCCAAGTAATGTGCAACCTAACGTGGAAACGTTAAAGTTGCAGCTGAAAAGTAGGAAAATTACTAGTTCCGTTACTTGCCTAATGTAATGGAATTACCCACTCGTTATTTAAAATTGTAACGAATTACAAGTAACTCGTTAAAAATAATGAGTTACTTCCAAGCTCTGGCTATGCCTAAACTATTCCACTTAAGGAAAGGTGGGCATGGACAATTAAAAACATAGAGCACACCTAGAAGTTTGCTAGAATAAGTTTCACCTCCCTCTGTTTTATCTTGTGCAAACAGAGACACTCCTCATGTCCACTGGAGACTATCCTGCAGAATAGTCAGTGCCATTATTCCACAATTGGTTTGGAGCTTTTTTAGTGTAAATTATGCAAAGTGTTGCTGTACTTCACATATACACAGAAACAGAAGTAAAAGAAAATGATTTCCTATAGGAAACTTCACTAAAATTGCAAAGTAAATCAAACATATTTAAAGTGACTATCTGAACTATATAATCTATCTTAATATTGTTGCTTCCTCCTTGCTAAAGCAAGATCAGCACAGCATATGCCTTATTTCTGTTATCTGGGCTGATTGCAGTTGTTGCCACCACTCACCGTATGCTCAAAGGCATGTTACCAAATTCCTCCAAGCTACACAGGAAGTGGATTAGACATTGAAAGACCAACCCAAATTGTGTTTGCATTTATATTTATTTATTTATTTAATTTGTATCCCGCCCTTCCTCCCAGCAGAAGCCCAGGGCAGCAAACAAAACACTAAAACACTTTAAAACATCATAAAAACAGATCTTAAAATACATTAAAACAAAACAGCATTAAAAACATTTTAAAAAACAACCTTAAAAAGGGTTAAAAACATTATTAAAAACAAATTTACAAATATTTACAAATTTGTAGGGCAGTACAATATTTCAGAGAGGAGGTCAGGTCTCCTGCTCCCTTGGTGCATTCAGTATAGCTGCCCAATTTACCTACATTTTAAAGTTTGATAGAAATATCTGTTGCCTAAAGGTACATTCTTAAACTGCAAGGTTTTTCTTTTGCTTGTTAGTGAATTTTTTAATCCAGGAGATAAGAAATGGAATCCTGTGCAAATTTGCTGAGAATGGATTGATCATTTGCATGCTTATTGAATTCTGTGGGATTTACTCCCCTGCAATCATGCTTAGGATAGGTGAAACTGACCGCAAAGGAGAAGGAGAATAGGGAGGGAAGTCTAGAGTGGGCAGAGGAGGAAGAAGGAAGGAAGAGGGAGAGAGGAAGAAGAGGGAGTGAAGGAGAGGAGAGAGGGAGACAGGGAGGGGAAAGGTATGTCTGATCATCTGCATGCTTACTGAGTTCAATGGGATTTACTCCTGTGTAATCATGCTTAGGAGAGGTAAAACTGACCATGGGGAGGAGGAGAAGGGAGACGGGAGAGAAGGGGAAGGAGGAGGGGGAAGGAGGAGGGAGGGGATTAAAAGGGGAGGGGGAGGGCCAGGAGGGGCTAAGGAAGGGGAGGGATCATTTGCATGTTTTTTTGAGTTCAGTGGGATTTACTACAGTGCAATCATGCTTAGGATAGGTGAAACTGACCTGGGGGAAGGGGAGGGAGGGGGAGGAGGGAGAGAAGGGGAAGGGTGGGGGTAGGGAGGAAGGTGGAGGGGGGTGAGAGGGGCAGGGAGGGAAGGAGATTGGGGGGTGGGCACTGAGCAGAGGGAACGCCCCTTTTCTTTCCAAAAGGAAAACATTGTGAACAGTATCGTCTTTCAAGGTTTCCCCCACCTTTTTATTCTACAGCAGAAACATGTAGTCTCTCACCCAAATTTAAAAGCTGTCCCTGGCCACATCCACACTAGTCCTTCATTTTACTTTAGACAGTCATGGCTTCCCCTAAAAGTCTAGTTTGTGAAGGGTGCTGAGAGTTGTTAGGAGATGCACTATTCCCCTCAAAGAGCTATAGTCCCCCCAAGAGGGGCTGAGCGTTAAACCACTCTGGCCACTGGAGCTCTGTCAGGGGAATACGAGTCTCTTAACAACTCTTAGCATCCTTCACAAACTATACTTCCCAGGATTCTTTGGGGGAAGCCATGACTGTCTAAAGTGAAATCAAGGTTTGGCATGGGTATGATAATCTGATTAGCCAAGCCAATCAGCTGTGAGTCTGGCTTTTAGATCATTGACTGTTGGTTCTTACTGAGCATGCCTGTGCTTATCATTTAGTGTTAGATTTCTGAAATTAATTCAAAATCAGCCATGCATTATTTTTACTTTTAAACTGCAGATGATGAAGGTCAGAGTATGAGGCAAGGTCAGTAATAGGATTACAGGTACTGTGTGAACATGGCTGATTTTTACTTAATTTCAACAAATTATGAGGTCACTGACAGAAAAAAGTCCAATAGTGGTCTGAATTTCCCCCCTCTTGTTTTACAGTTTGAACTCTTGATTCTCTCTGAGTGTTTTGTGTATCACCATGAAAACCTAGAGGTTTGTTAAGCAAGCATTTGTGAGCTCAGGACTATAAGTTTTGTAAGGTTTTGCTTTGAAATGAGCTTATAGGAAGCAGCAGAGTGGCATGGGGGTGTTTTCAATTTAACACTGTGGAATGCGAAAATCCATGCTGGCTACAGTATACAGCCACTCTTGCTCCGAAAGTAACTGATTACTTTACTTTTTCCTGAAAAGTACAGTAATCACTACAGTTACATTTCAGTTACTTAAAAAAAAAAACGCCTACAAGGTGTTAGCCTTGGCTGCTGCACATCTAAGTAGCCTAAAACAACATTAAAAATAAACACACACATACGGAGGTAGTAGAATAATTATTTTTATCCATAAGATAGCAATGGTGGTCTCTCCGCTGGTAAGGGTGGTGTGGAAGGAGGCAGAGGCCACTACTCAGATCTTTGCACATCAAACCAAGTGCAACCCCCCCCACTCAGCCAGCAAGCATAATCTCTCTCACTTAACCACCTCCCAGACCCTGCCCTGCCACCAAGTAAGGGACACTCAGCCAAGCAAACTTTTCCCCCCGAGATGCAAAAAAGTTAAATTACTGTAAATGCAGCACGGTAGCCAGAGAGGGTGGTGGAGGCCACTCTGTGTGCCAAGTGCAAACACAGTATTCACACACACACACACACACACACACACAGAGAGAGAGAGAGAGAGAGAGAGAGAGAGAGATCTTTTACCTCCACAGTGCTTTATCTCCATTTTGCTGCTGCCTGCTTCTCCTCTTTTATCCATGTTCTTGCCCTTCGGCTCCTTTTTCTCTCCACTCCATTCTTCACCAACACCATAAAAATTTTTAAACAATTGTTTTCTCTGCTCCACCCCGTCTCACTCTCCACCTCCTCCCTCATCACCTTCTACCCACCCACAGAGCATGAGGGAAGAGAGACGCTGCACAGAAGCCCAGTTTGAGGCACATGATTTTCATCCACAAATCAGAGGAGCAGAAGACTTCTCCTGCTTCTCCACCCAAGCAATGCCCAAAGGTAATGCTGGAAACATTACAATTATTCCTCAAAAGTAATTAAATTACTCCTAGTTCTATTACAATCAAAATGTAAACAAATTACCCACTCGTTCCTCAAAAAAGTAATGAATTACAAGTAATTCATTACTTGTAACGAATTACTTCCAAGCTCTGGACCTACCAAAAAGAAAAGTGAAGGGAGCCAATTGTACCACTTTGAGGAGAAGCAATACTGGGTTCCAGATAACAGCTGCGCCCAAAGTATCTTTTTTCAGCTTAAGCCAGCTTTCCACTATGTTCCTGGAACATACCCTGGCCACTGTCATGTTCACCTTTTAAACTTTCTAATTAGACTATTATTATGTGCTCTACATGGAGCTGCTCATAAAGATTGTCCAGAAGCTTAATTCAAAATGCTGCTCCCCATTTTTGATTATGAGAACTTATTACTTTTCAGTGGTTATCAGTGTGTTTCATGCTCAATTCAAGGAGCTGCTTTTGACCTAGAAATCCCTAAATTACGATGGAGAACCTGTGGCACTCCAAGTGTTAGACTACAACTCCCATCCCCAACCATTGTAAGCAGGAATCCAACAGCATCTGGAGGGCCACAGGGCCCCCATCCCTGCTCTAAATGATTTGGGGGTATTTCAAGAAGCATCTTCTCCCATATGAGTCTCCTCTCGGCACCCTTTTAGGATATAACAATGAGACCTTGCTAAGGACTTCACCTTTTGTGGATTCCTGTTTAGTATCCACCAGAAGCAGTCTTTTCAGTAGTTGCCCTAGGAAACTCACTTCATCCCATCTTTCAGAAGGAGATGTATTCTTATTTCAGGAGATGTATTCTTATTCTACAGGTTTTTTTTTTAAGAATCATACCCTGAAAAGTGAGGTAGGAATTTGGAAGCTGAGGAGTGAGCTTATTTTGCCTTGCTACTGCTTGGTTTTGTTTTGTTACCAATTTTATTGGTTTTGGTTTTAGTTTCATTGGGCGGTTATTGTTTAATTATTCATTTACGGTTTTATGTTGCAAGCTGCTTTATAAACAGCTAATGAAAAGCAATAAATATATTCTGTAAACAGTGAAACTGAGAATCCACAGATAATCCTAAATAAGGATATGTGGGGGGGGGAAATCTTGCTGTACATCTAAAAGCCTACACAGCTACTTCTTCCTTTTAACTATTATTATTAATTACAAGAACAGTGTTTGTGGGCAATCCTTACTGAAAATGCAGTAAGGAGATTTATCTGTTTCCTCCTCAGTGCTAACTAAACCCACCTCCTCAAAAGGCTAGAAAGCTTTTTCTAAGTATTCAAGGTATGCTGGAAAGTGTTTTAGTTCTAATCACATGGGGTGAGGCATGGGGGGGGGAAAGAGATATAATTATCCTTTCCCCATGCACTTCATTTCTGGTAAAGACCCCTCTCAGCTATAATCAACAAAATAAAAAGAGTGAGGTAGATACATACCATACATTAAACATAATGTGTCATTTGGACCTAACCCAGCTAAAAAAAGGTAAATATTGATTTATCAGAAACCCTACTTTGGCCCTGAGGAACAGGCCAGGTTGTACCTTGCAAGGGGTAAAGGAAGGGGAACCATATGGGGAACTGTATAGCCTGGGTGATGGACCCTTAAGTTTTGCCAGGCATCTTGCTTGACTACATCATCTCCTTTTGATGATATGATGCTTTGCACAGGACCTGGGTAGGATGGACCTCAGTGGGAACTTTGCTTGTATGTCCATCTGCTATGGCACTTGACTTCTGCAACAATCAGGGACTTGGAATTAGGAGGAGGTAAGGTGAACCTGGGATCCTCTGCAGGGAAACACTTAAGTAATATAAATGAAATGTCCTGCATCTGGGAAGTGTAGGTCACCAATGCACTGAAAAATAAAGACGATGTGGGCAGGAAGAGGAGTGAGTAAAAAATGAAAGGAACTAAATGTAAAAGATGCAGGGTCCAGGGGCAGAAAAGCAGTGAATCAAACAAAAAAGAAACTAAATACAATCAAGAATCAACGATTAAACAAATGGAATACCAAGTCAGGCAAGTGACAAATATGGGATGAATCAAATAAAGGGATATAGAACAATTTAGTAAGGAAATAAAGAATGCCATCTTGACACATTTGGGAAGCTAAAGTGGTTCATGGAAGGGCATATCTAAAAATGGAATTCCTCTGATGCATACAGGAGAACTGCAAGTGGAATAATTTCTAGCGAGCCGTATGAAAATGTGCAGAGTTAGGAAACATAGGACAGCCCAGGTGAAAAGTAGTAGTAAAGCGTTCACTGTTATCTTCTGTATCTGTCAATTCAGTTTGCTGTCTGCACACACAGACTGAGACGAGACCCAGGCCTCTAAGGCTGGGGTTTTTTTAGTGCTGTGGATGATTAAGACAGAATATTATGATGACTGACAATATGTTCTTTGTTTGGTTTTCTTGTTTTAGTGCATTCTATCATCTATATTTGCTTGAATAATTTGGATAGATGTTTAACTATACATCACCCAGAGAATGTTAAATTATGGGGTGATTAACAAATCAATAAATAATATGTTCAGCAAAATGACAGCAAATACTGTTAGAATTTAAAAGGCTTTCTCCTTGAAGAAAAACCTTATAAAAAGAAGCAAACCTTTCTATATGAAGAGAAGACAGGTTAAAAAGATGAAGATTTGCTTGTGTTGGCTCTGACTTTGATGAGCAAATTGCATTTTTGCAGATATCCAGTTTGTCCTGTATTTTTTCAATAACTTCCTCTCTTTAGCACAGAAAGCTATTTCTTTTCTGTATTATTATTATTATTAAATTTTATTTATACCCTGCCTTTCGGCCAAAGGCGGCTTACAAAGAAAAATAAACACAGGTATAAAAATACAATAAAAGCAATACAATTTACAAAAAATAAATTTAATAACAAATAACATTATCATTATCGGCACCGCCAAGAAATAAGAGGTGGTGTTCTGTAGTCATTTTCTTCTGTAGTTATTTTTGGCCACCCACTCCATCAAGCTCCACTGCTGCTAGCCAGAGACTAGAACTGCATCCACAGCATTGTAGATACTTAGATGAGGACTCTTCTTTCTGCTACTTTTATAGGTAGCATCTTATAAATAGGTAGGAAGCATTTAGTCCAGTCTTTGTAAGATATCATCAGTGAGGTTCTAGGGTCACATACACCAGGGTGCTGCCTGCCACAGAAACCAATGGGAACAAAACAAATCCCACCCACTACCACATTTAGAGATTTTTAAAATTTTGAGTAGAAAGAGTTAAATGGAGCTTATGCCACGGAGCTGTGGGTACAAGATTACAATTTTAGCACACTATGAATAGGTAAGAGCTTTTCAAAAGAAGAGTATAACTAAAGGTGTGTTCACTAACTGATATTTGATAAAATATTGTTCAAGTAAAGAATAAAAACATGGGCAGTAGCTGTGCGATAGAGCTCCTTCTTGCCATACAAAACGTCTCAATCCTGGTCATCTGAAACTGAAAAATAATCTCAAATAACAGATCACAAATACCTAGTTCTTAATCTTCATAGAGCTTCCTAAGGTTCCCCAGAAAAACCCAGGCTGAAGACTTGATTTGCAGTCCCTGGTAATAGCTACTACATGCTAGGAAGAAGTCAGCAGGTGGCACAGTTATACACATATTCTGCATCTTTTTCATTAGCTGACTCATTTTCTTTTCAGAGTTGGTTGTTATGCTGGCTTATAATGCAACTTTCCCTTTAACTACCTTATGCTGTACACTTAAATTTATTTCCAATTCACAAGGTAAGAAACAAAGGCATTCGTATACCGAATGTGTTTAAACTAGTTCCCAGTTCCTTATTTGCTTGAAAGTTCAAAACACTAAAAAAGAAAAGTTGACAGTTACAGCAACTTCAAGCCAAAGTTAACACATCTCTCAACCCCAAAATATATGTTGGGGTACCCCATATGGTATATTGCTTTGATTGGGGGACTCTCCCCATCAAGAATAACAATAAATTTATTCAATCAAAATCATCAGGCTTCTGAAATGGTATTAAATGTATAATTATGTCATAAAATCATAAAAAATAAGTAACTGAGGGTGCCCACCCCAAAATCTGCTCTGGGCCAGGACAAATCATACACCCTAGGAAATGGGAGGATGTCCTCTGTGACATGCCAGTGCTTCCTGTCTAGCCCAGAGCTTCTGCTGGGCACAGGGCATGGATAAGGGCATCGACACAAAATGAAAATTAAAAAATGCAGAAAAAATAAGTAACTGGGGGTGCCTATCCCAAAATCTGCTCTGGGCCAGGACAAATCATACACCCCAGGAAATGGGAGGATGTCCTCTATGAAATGCCAGTGCGTCCCACCTGGCCCAGAGCTTCTGCTGGGTGCAGGGCATGGATGAGCGCATCTACGCAAAACCAAAATAGACAAAAACATACAGGAAAAAATAAGTAACTGGGGGTGCCCACCCCACAATCTGCTCCAGGCCAGGACAAATCATACACCCCAGAAAAGGGGAGGGTGTCCTCTATGAGGTGCCAGTGATTTCTGCCTCAGTTACTTATTTTTTTCTATTTTGGTTTTGTGTTAATGTCTTCACCCGTGCTCTGCGCCCAGCAGAAGCTCTGGGCCAGGTGGGATGCACTGGCATCTCATAGAGGACACCCTCCCCTTTCCTGGGGTGTTTGATTTGTCCTGGACTGGAGCAGATTTTGGGGTGGGCATCCCATTTACTTATTTTTTCCTGCATGTTTTTGTCTATTTTGGTTGTATGTAGATGCCCTTATCCATTCCTGTGCCCAGCAGATGACCTGGGCCAGGCGAAAAGCACTGGCATCTCGTAGAGGACACTCTTTCCTGGGGTGTATGATTTGTCCTGGCACAGAGCAGATTGTGGGGCGGGCACCCCCAGTTACTTATTTTTTCCTGCGTGTTTTTGTCCATTTTGGTTTTGTGTAGATGTCCTGATTCGTGCCCTGCGCCAAGCAGAAGCTCTGGGCCAGATGGTAAGCAGTGGCATCTTGTAGAGGACACCCTCCTCTTTCCTGGGGTATATGATTTGTCCTGGCGCAGAGCAGATTTTGGGGTGGGCACCCTCAGTTACTTATTTTTTATGATTTTATGACATAATTATACATTTATTACCATTTCAGAAGCCTGATGATTTTGACTGAATAAATTTATTGTTATTCCTGATGCGCAGAGTCCCCCGATCACAGCGATATATCACATGGGGTACCCCAACATATATTTTGTGGTTCAGAGACATGTTACTTTTGCTTGAAGTTGCTGTAGCTGTCAACTTTTCTTCTTTTTTAGTGTTTTGAACTTTCAAGCAAATAAGGAACTGGGAACTAAGAATCAACTTCAGCGCCAAAACAGTCTGAACTGGAAAGGTAGTTCATGGCACAACTGTAGCCCAGGCCTATGCATGTTTAGTTTAATGTAATTCTCAATTTTTTCCAGTGGCAGTTACTCCTAGGTAAGCATTGTGGAATGTACACTTGTCTACAGGGGAAGAATAATTTAATGCAGTGGTGGTGAATTCCAAATTAACATACCTAGAAGCAATGGAATCTGCCTTATATGAAATGAGAACGTTGATCTATTTACCTTTATGTTTCCTACACTGAATGGCAGTCGTTTTCCAGATAGCACCTTTTCAGCGATACCAGGTGTGACCTTTTGCATGCAAAATATGCACTTTTATCACTGAGCTTTTGCCATTCAATAATAAATAATTATTCAATTATTCGTTACATCTTCTCCCACTATCCCCTTAAGGAGACATATAAAAAAAGAGTTCTTTCTCCTAATTTATAGTTGCAACCACCTCCTTAAGTGGAGTAAGCGAAGTGTTCAGGACAGGCTCAATTTCAACTTAATTACTTTCACGGACAAGTGAGGATTTGAATCTGCGTCTCTGGTCCAAAACTTAACCCACTAGCCAGTGGCTCAAAATCAGACTGATTGTGTTTAAATGGACTAATTTCAACAGGGCTTACTTCTATATCAGCATGCCTAGCTGCTTTCAATTGTTTGTTGTGAACAGACTCAGCATTACCATTCTTCAAACCCTTGCACGATTATCTTTGTTTCTACGAAGCAGATCAGCAGGGTTTAAATAAAAGAATAACAACAACCCGGCAAGGCCTTTTTTGTTACCCGTTCAGCGCAACACCTACTGTCCTACTTTGGCATTTCAGACTTACAGTAGTTTGCAACCTCACCAGTTCTTCAAAGCGACCCCCACCCTCCTCGATGGTAGGACAAGAAGCTTCCGGAGCGTTCGCTGGAAGCCTCGACTCCAATCAGAACGCTGGCCCCGTTGCTATGCGACCGTTCCCAAGCCGCTATGTACGGAAGGAAGTTTGCGTTTCCTCGGAGACGAGAACGCTCAGTGCTGGGCGCCGGCTTGGCTACAGGTCGCCATGAGTTCCCGGAGCAGCGGGAAGGAGGGCGACAGTGGATGCGGAGTAGGCATGAAGGTCGCCGCAGCCTCATGGGACATAGCCGGGGTGCGCATTACGCCGCCCGAGCTGCGCTTCGTGGACGCGGTGCCCGGAGCTCGCTATCGGGCGCTGTTGAGCATCCAGAACCTGCGGACTCACAGCTGCGTCCTTTATTTGCTGTCTCCGGAACGGCCTCAGGTGGGCAGAGATGTGGGGAGCCTGGAGGTCCGGCATCAGTGGGGGCGAGGAAGCTGAAAATTTCCATGAGGGGCAGAATTGGCCCTCGAAACACCCTTTCTTTTCCTTGAAAATGGCCCTGTATGTAAATGGCCCTTCCCAACGTGCTTCCTTTGTCCCAATACTGTCTCTTGGGTGCGCGCGCTGTGTGTTTACAAATTCGACGGAATTTGTTCTGTTAACGTCTACAAAATAAGTGGGGTCGCAATTTAGCAACGGACATCTGTTATGCATGAACTCTCTTACTATTTTTTGCCTTGTCGGGGACACCATGCCGCCCAGGGCTCCTGTGGGACGAAGGGCGGGATATAAATCTACTCAATATTAATACGGGGGGGGGGATGGCTAGGGCCATCCAAGGGAGAATAAAAAACAAGCCCTTCATTGTGCTTGGCTCAAGACATTTTTTAAAAGGAATTGATACTGAGTGTCTCTTTTTTCATTCAGATGGTTTGCAGGTGGCCATGTACAAGTCCTGACATTTGTACTGAGGCCAAAGTGGTTCAGAAAAAAAAGGGGGGGCTGTGAATACAGCCTTGCAAATGCATTTACACAAGTTCCTAGGCTAGCAAAATTCTTACTAGCCTGCCCACCACTAGTAAATACATGAATTGAAAAGCAAATTAAAATTAAAAACTGATGCTTATGATCCATATCCTGCAAAAGAATGAAGATGCAGAGAACCAGACGTTGTCATGAATTCAAGAGCTGTTGGAGTGTCCTGCTTCAAGGCACCAAAGTGCTAACAGTCGAGGGAGTCATGCTGAATCTGAAGACGACTTTGACTTCTTGAAAGACAGATTGAATTTATGACTTTGCAAATTGAGGCCATGAGAGAGGACTGCTTAAACAGACAGGAATTGGACTGGGTGTGGTCTGAAAGACAAATTGGAATGGGCGCAGAAAGACTGCGAGTTCCAAATGAGAGAGCAGCAGATGGCACAAGAAAGCTTGGGAAATCTTAATAAAAAGATGTTTCCAACTTTCCATTCTGGAGAAGATGTACGCATGTTTTTCCAGATTTTGCAGCAAGTCTTTGAGGACTAGCATGTTCCTAGACAGCACTGGATGTGCATGTTGCGGGAGAACTGAGAGAACTCTTGGGCACATTGCCTAGGCAATTATGCTGATGATTTTGACCATTTTTTTTGGACTTGCTCATGAACATTTTGCCCTCTCAGCAGATGTGTGTTATTGCAGGCTGGAGGCTGTGCAGAAACGGGGAAAATAGAGTTTTTCAGCTTTTGCTTCCTGGCTGGGAAGGGCCATGGAACTGTGGGTCACTATGGCTGAGGCCAGGACCCTGGAACGTGTTCAGGACTTGTACACCCATGAGCTTTTTTATAAAGACATCGGTTCTGGTCCGGGATCAAAGACCAGGTACCTTGTGAGATGCTGGGATTTCAGCTGATCAGGTGGTATCCTATAGAGATAGAGGCGGGGCTGGCCAAAGGCTTCCTTTTGGTAAGAAACCTGGGACTTTTCCTAACAAGCAGCCTGAATGCAGAGCTCAGGGCACAAAGAAACCATGGCAACCACCGGCCAGGGAGGAGGGAGTGCAGGAGGAGAGAAGCAGAGTCAAGCCACCTGTTGCCTTGTCTGTACCTGCTAAAGTTCCAGTGGATATGAAATGTTTCAAATGTGGGGCTCTATGGCACAAAATGGATTCCTGTCCTAAAGTGGACCCCAAACCAGCTGCACCTATGACGAGAGGGCCAAAAGTTGCACCAGTTCAGTGGGCAAGGGACTGTGAGGAGCCAGGAGGGCCTGAGGGGCCAGAACCTTCTGGCTGGTCTTCTGCTAGAGAAGAGGATTCTTCAGACTTTGATTTTTCAGTCCCCAGCTCCCATAATAGCCCTGCTGTACCAAAGAGACCCACTTACAATTTGGCTTTGGTGAGTGTTGTACTGCGGGATGTTCAGGTGCAGAGTGGGGGAAGGAGGTAGCCCTGCTCCAGCGGAGTGTTGCTATTAACTCAATTCGGCTAGCCATGGCTGTGGGGGTTCTGACTCGCCCCAGTGAATAAATAGTTATGAACTCTGTATGTAAACCACGGCAGTATGAGTCTGCTTCTAAAGAACTGTCAAGTGGTGAACAAATAGTTAATGCAGAAACTGAACAGAGGCTTGTCAGCTGTGAAGATTTATGAGCTGGAGATAACTTTCCTAGTAACCAGGCATTCCCCTTAGCAACTGACACTGGCCCAGAAAGGGAAGAAGTTTGGCTAAGTGAAAGAGGGGACCTGGAAGAGACTTTTGAACCCCCTACTGCTGTTGAGATCTGGGGGGAGGGAGTTTACAATCTGAACTTGGAACTGTGTTGTCTGGGGAAGAAGCAAAAGCATGTGTTCCTGAGACTAGCTTACCAGAGGCGAATCTTGGAATGTTGGAGAACCAAGGAGGTGTTGATTCTGCCAGAAAAGAGCTAGTAAGAAAAACCAAGCTTGTGACTTTGGGGAAGTTTGATACTGTAAGCGTTTTAACTGGGATACAGCAAAGCAATGTTGGGGTCTGTGTGGAGAAGCTGCTTCAGCCGAGAGAGGAAGTGGGGGAAGACCAGCCTCTCCTTAATAGACAGGCTGGGAAGATGCCTGTGTTAGAGACTGCAGCTCTGCCAGACTTCACTTTGTCTGAAACGGTGGAGCAGAGTTTGTCTGCTGAGATGATACCATCTGTGGCCGAGGTCAAAGTTTTGATTCCAGACAGGGGAAGAGGAGGAAGCCTGAATCCACTGGGAAAGACTGTTTTGGACTGTGACACTGAGATTGTGCCTAGTTGCCTACCTTTCTGAGATCTGAATGGCAGCGTGGCCTAGGGTTTTACTGCACAGACTATGGGCAAGATTGTTTATCTTCGCACAAGGCAGAGTTTGTCTGGTTCAACTCCTAGATCGTCCTGCGAGTGAGAATTTAGCCCTTGTATCAACTGCATGTGTCACTCTTTTACCAACAAGAACTTCTGAAGAGAGGTTTTTGCAAGAATCTTGGCAGTCTGTTCCTGATTTTGGGACTGTATTTTTTCCAGTCAGATGTATGTAACAGACCTTGTGTTCCTCAGAAACTGAATCATAATTGTAATGTCATTGCTGATGTGTTATTCATTGCTGAAGTTACCTGTAATTGTGATTGCAAACTGGTTCTGTTAATTTGTCCTGACATTCCTCAGGTTAATTTCATGGGAGGAGGTGAGAAGTCAAACCTCCAGACAAAAAGGAACCACATGTTAATCATTTGAGCATTGTTTTCAGAGACTTCAGGATGCTGGGTTGACCATTAAAGCTCAGAAATGTCAATTTGGGTTGGGGGAGGTGGTTTACCTTGGACACCGTGGGGGTGGTGGTGGAAGTGTGAAATCCCTAGATGCTAAGATGGAAGCAATTCATAATTGGCCTGTACCTCGCACTAAGAAGCAGGTCCAGTCTTTTTGGGGGTTAGTGGGTTACTACAGGAAATCTGCACCCCATTTCAGCAGCATGGCTACACCCTTGACTGACTTGTGTAAAAAATACCAGCCTTATCAAGTGCAATGGACTGACAAGTGTCAGCATGCTTTTGATGCCTTGAAAGCTTTGCTGGTTCAACATCCAGTTTTGAAAGCTCCTCATTTTTCTGCTCCTTTTGTTGTACAGACTGATTCTTCAAATTTTGGTCTTGGAGCTGCGTTGCTTCAACATAATGCAAATGAAGAGATGTATCCTATTGCATACCTTAGTAAGAAATTGACCCCAAGAGAACGGAATCTGGCCACTATTGAAAAAGTTGGCTCTTATATGGGCTTTGGAGAAATTACGCCCTTACATGTGGGGTCGTCATTTTCACTTGCAAACTGACCATTCACCTTTGTGTTGGTTGGCTAAAATGAAGAACTCCAATCAGAAACTTTTGAGATGGAGTTTGGCCTTGCAAGATTTTGATTTTTCAATCACTCACATCAAAGGAAGAGAAAACATTGTGGAAAATAGTCTGTCCCGAGCTTAGGCTCCAGAGGATTGATTTTTTGGTTCTGCTGACCTTCGCCTGAATTTTGGTTCTGATTTTTATGGTTCTGTGATTTTAAATTGGTTTTGGATTTTGATATTGGATTGTTATGGTTTATGACCTATATTTTGTTCTTGGACCTGATTTTGGGTTGTCCACTTTTTACTCTTAACTTTTTATTCTATTATTAAAGTCTTTTTGGAATCTTTTGCCTTTTTGGGGTATTTTAGGGGTCCTTTTTCTTGTTAAGATTTCCGTCTTTTAAAGAATTCTCTTTGAGGTTTTTCTCTTAAATTTTTGAAACATACTTTTTAGTAAGGCTTAAGTCAAGAAGTAGCTATCAGGCTTGGGGCATATATTCAAATATTTCTTTTTATTAAAGTCTTTCAAAGATGTCTTTTTGAGTTTGGTTGCTAACCTGTTTCTTTTCTACATCTTCTTGGGCCAATGATGAAACAGAGCTGTTTAAGCTCTGATGTCATCTTTTTGAAGGGGGAACATGTAATGAACTTTTCAGAATGGTTCAATGTAACATGGCTCTGATGCAGTGTATAGTGGGGATTTCATCTTGTGCAGAGATGGGCCTCTGAGTGAGTGGAAAAATCCAGATTTCATTTCTCAGCTGCAGTTAATTAGGAGGCCTATTTATCTGATGAAAACCTGGTACCAAGATCAAGCAGGCCTGGGAACGGAGGGGAGGATAGGCCTGTTAGGCACGAAGACTGGAGAAGCCTTGAGAAACATTACCTCATTAGAAAGCCCCCTGATTGGCTAAATTAGTATGGTCTGTTACTAGGGTCTTTTCTTTAAGTATAGGGGGTGAAACCTATAGCCTTTGTTCCCCTGGGTTCCATCTAGACAGGTGGTTACCAGAGTGGGGTTCCACTTCCTTTCACTACCCAACTTATGCCTCTCTGGGGAGAGGTTAGACTATCAACGACTACCTCTTCAAGTAAGTAGAATAGGCTAGTTAGTTTTGTTATTTTGGTTTGTGTCTGAATTCTCTTGTATGTTTTACCTAAGCCCCTGTTTGGGTATGGGTTTTAAGGAATTGTTTTGCTGCTATTAATTGTGCACTTATATTTTGTTCAATAAAGCTACTTCTTATTTACCTATGTGTGTTTTTTGCAGGAAGGGAAATCTGGCTCTGAATCTGGTACCTTGACAACTGACTACCGTGTTTTTGGGTTGCTTGGGACTTCAGGACAAGGAGTGCCTGTTTGGCTCTTGTCCTTGGAAATCCCTAGCAGAACTATTTCTGGGCTCTCGGTTTCCCCTGACTCAGTGTGATTACTCAGATTAAGGGGTGGTGGCAGCCTAAGTACTACCTTGCAAGGTGTTGTTGGTTTGCTCAACCTTGGCAAGGGGGGATATTTTGCCGGGACCAGTTGCCCAGTGTTTGGAATTGGGTCCTGGAAATGTGCCTAGCACCTGTAGGGTGGCACTAGGGCATGACAGACGTCATAGTGTACAGGGACAGAGATTGTTAATAAGTTTTTCAGTAAGAACCCCAAGAATTATAGTGTAATGTGTGCCTATGTTCTACTGTTTCTATTCAGTTTCAATAAAATGTCATACCTCTACTCTGTGTTTAAGTGGCTTCCAATCTGAATTTGTGACCTTAGTTCATTGATTTAAATTTTATGTGTCCATTTGTGTCCACTGGGTGTCCAAGTGGCTTCCAATCTGAATTTGTGACCTTAGTTCATTGAGTTAAATTTTATGTGTCCATTTGTGTCCACTGGGTGTCCAAAAGATAGGACTGGGTGTCTATTTGGACACACAACTATTACTTGAAAAATGCTTTAGTTTGCATCCAGGTCCATGATCTGCTGAATTACTGCCTGCTATGCAGATGTGAAGTGCAGTCTAACTATACCTGAAAGGGAACATGTTCACATTTCAAAATCTCTCCATCATTAGAGCAAAAGTTTCATGGACTGAGGCATTGGACCAAGCAAGACAGGAGGTGGAGCCAGGGAGGGAGAAGGTATGTAAAATAAAACAGACTGGAAGCATTCAATATACATCCCAATTCCAAAGAAGGGGGATCCCAGGGAATGCAGTAATTATCGAACTATTGCCTTAATATCCCATGCAAGTAAAGTAATGCTCAAGATTCTGCAACGAAAGCTCTTACCATATATGGAGTGAGAAATGCCAGATGTCCAAGCTGGATTTAGAAAAGGAAGAGGTACCAGAGATCATATCACATACATTGGATAATGGAACAGACCAAGGAGTTTCAAAAGAAAATCACCCTGTGCTTTGTAGATTACAGCAAAGCCTTGATTGTGTAGATCATGAAAAACTATGGAATGCTTTAAAAGAAATGGGGGTGCCACAGGACCCGATTCTCCGGATGTGCAATCTATACTCTGGACAAGAGGCTACTGTAGGGACAGAATATAGAGAAACTGATTGGTTCCTCATCAGAAAGGGTGTGAGACAAGGGTGTATTTTATCGCCCTATTTGGTTAATCTATATGCAGAACATATCATACAGAAAGTGAGAGGGAGAAATATCATTAAGATATGCAGACGATACCATACTATTAGCAGAAACCAATAATGATCTGAAATGAATGCTGATGAAAGTTAAAGAGGAAACCACAAAAGCAGGAGTATAGTTGAATGTCAAGAAGACTAAAGTAATGACAACAGAAGATTTATGTAACTTCAAAGTTGATAATGAGGACATTGAACTTGTCAGGTATTATCAATACCTTGGCACAGTCATTAACCAAAATGGAGACAACAGTCAAGAAATCAGAAGAAGGTTAGGACTGGGGAGACAGCTATGAGAGAACAAGAAAAGATCCTCCAATGCAAAGTTGTATCACTGGCCACCAAAGTCAGGATCATTCAGACATGGTATTCCTAATCTCTATGTATGGATGTGAAAGTTGGACAGTGAAAAAAGCAGATAAGAGAAAAATCAACTCATTTGAAATGTGGTGTAGGAGGAGAGGTTTACGCATACCATGGGCTGCGAAAAAGATGAATAATTGGATGTAAGAACAAATTAAACCAGAACTATCACTAGAAGCTAAAACGATGAAACTGAGGTTATCCTACTTTGGACACATAATGATTAGACATGATTCACTAGAAAGGACAATAATGCAGGGAAAAACAGAAAGGAGTAGAAAAAGAGAAAGACCAAATAAGAGATGGATTGATTCCATAAAGGAAGCCACAGACCTGACAAGATCTGAACAGTGTGCTTTCTAACGCATGCTATTGGAGGTCACTGATTCATAGGATCGCCATTAGTCGAAATTGAAGGCATATAACAACACAGTTAGAATAGAAAGGTATAACCCACTTCCCAGTTCACTTCCTCCTCCCTCCATTCCCCTTTGCTGCTTCAGTTGTTGCCAAAATAAACAGAAAACCCCAAGTTCATCAAAAGGTAAATTTTGGAACATCAATTAATATTTAAGAAAAAGAGAAGGCATTTGCCACTGGAGAGTTACTGAGTAGTATTTCAAATCAAAATCCTCAGTAGGTGTCAGGCCCAGGATGTGACTCAGGAACCAGACCAACGGCTGTAGTTAATTCGTGTTTTATTAGGGTAATGTCCAAACAAAGACTGCGTTTTCTCATGAAGCAATACAGGGATACAGGTCCTGCGGCATTGGGAGAAAGTTGACAGAGCAAGGGACTTCTTCCCGCCTGTTCTTTAAGAAGGGGCCAAACGGGCACGCAATCTTTCACTCCTCCTTAACTGCCCCTCAGGTACTGCCCGCCTTTCCCCCCTTCTCTCCTGTCTTTTCAGCTGTCTGCGTGTGCGCGGTGAGGGGGGAAGCATCACCCCCTCCTCTTCTGAAGTTTCCGATTCCAGGATGGGGGATAGGGGAGGGGCTGATGGTAAACTGCCTCCCCGCTTTTCGGCTGTGAGCAGCCCTCCCTCTTTCCCCTCTTGCTCTGAGCCTGAAAGAGGGGGAGGCATGAGAATGTCCAGGGAGGGCTCAGGCTCCCCGTTGCTAAGCGACCTTATCACTGGCAGTTCCTCTGTTTCGTCTTCGCTCCAAAGGGGGGAAGTTCCTCCCCCTTCCCTCTGCCATCCATCCGAATACTCTTCTCCCAACTCTCCGGAATCCAGCTCCCCGGGATTGGGACCCCAGCTCTGCCTTCCGACAGTAGGTAATACAATAGAAGTTTGTTATAATGTGTCTCAATGTACCACGGAATTGGATATACCACAGTATGACCATGTCCCCCGAGTAAAATATATAGTAAGCAGTTCACACATCTTTTAAATCACAAGATCGAAAAACATGGAGGTACCTGTCCTTCCAAACAACTTTCCTCACTTCAGTACCTGTCTAGGAACCAGTACTGTACTAGGTGATTTTAACCCTTAAGAGTGAGCCGGAGCTGAAATGCAACCAGGGACTGTTTCTCATTTACTATTATATCAGCCTTGCTTTCTTCAGAGGTGGTGAACACATGAATGAATGAATGAATGAAACTTTATTTTTACCCCGCCCTTTTTCCAAACTGGAACTCAGGGCGGCTTACGAATAAAACTACATGTAGTTAAAAACATAGAAAAACATACAATTAAAATACAATTAAACAATGCACAACCTTAAAACCTTAAAAGGCACTTAAAAATCTAAAAACAATTTAAAATAATACAAATAATAATATAAAACAATAAAACAAGCCTTGTAAAGTCCAATCCTAAACACCTTCTATCCCAAAAGTCAGTCGGAATAAAAAATCTTTACTTGCCGACGGAAGGATGGCAAGGAGGGGGCCATTCGTGCCTCCCTAGGAAGGGAGTTCCAGAACCTAGGAGCAGCCACTGAGAAGGCCCTATCTCGCGTCCCCACCAATCGCACTTGCGAGGGTGTTGGGACTGAGAGAAGGGCCTCTCCTGAAGATCTCAGGGCCCGGGCAGGCTTATACAGAGAGATACGGTCTGACAAATAGCCTGGACCTGGGGCGTATATGGCTTTAAAGGTCAAAACCAGCACTTTGAATTGTGACCGGTTGCACTACCCTCTCATGGCCGGAGACAGGAACACAAACTGATCTTTGTCTGTTGGGCATGGCCCCCCAGTCCATTTTCTGACTCAGTACAGAGCTAATGTGTGTTTCACACCCCACTTGTGTCCACTTTTATCACAGGCTTGTGTTTCTTGTTTCTTACTGTTTTGTCTGTTTTGTTCTACCTTGTTCTTCATCCTCAGTGGTTCTTTCCCTGATGAATCCTTCAGTTTGCTTCCTTGGGTATTTTTGAGCCATTTTTTCTGTCAGTGTTCTTTCACCTTTTCTCCTGATGTCCTTCACCCTCCATTCCCCACCCTTTTCCTACCTCGCAGCTTTCCCCCCCAGTGGTCATTTATCACTTCTCAGTGTTGGTTACTTCTCAAGCTCTTTCATTATTTTCTGTGGAGGTGAATTTGTTAACTTATTCTTTCCTCAATATTACCCTTCTTTTTTTCCTTTCCGGGTCCATCCCTCAGCCTCAGTTGTGGCAGATGTGTCTCAGCTGCGATAGCAGCAGTTTTTTCTTTTCAAGCATTTTTCTTCCTTTTTTTCTCCACAGCCCTATATCTGTTCCCACTTTCCTCTTTCTGCTCCCAGTTGCAGCTTTTATTAGTTTTGGTTGCTTCTTCTTCTTTTGCCCTGATCTTCTTGTCTGTTTACTTTTTTAAAAGAATCTTTCTGAGTGCCTTTCAATGCCATTTTCATTATAACACGGAAGCCCTATACTGCGGGTGCATGCTTTGTCCTCCGTCCCCGTGTTATAATGAGCTTCTACTGTATTTCATAGATGGGCAATGAATATTCTCTTGCCAAGATAAAATGATTTACTTTGTTGAACTGGAAATTGAATGGTTTATTTCTTCAATATTTTTTGCAGTTCAAATTAATTGTGGATAATCCAAAGAACCCGGTTGCTTCTGGACTTCACATAACAGCCACTGTGGAATATCATCCTGATAGTGAGACAGACCTTCAGGATAGGCTACTCCTTCATGTAGGAAAAAATATAATTGAGATTCCTCTAATAGGGTATGGCATTTAAATGTTTTGTTTTAGTAGTTAAATTTTGTTTAAGGCTTTTCATGAAAATGCATTTATTTTTAAAAACAAATACCGGCACACAAGACTGAAGAGTTTCTAGACAGGAATCTGTGGGCATCTTCCAAAATTATGGTTTAAAACAACCTGAAATTTCCTCCATATGATTCTTGTGGCTTAACGTTTTATGTGGGAAATGACTTTAGGAGCCAAACCACATATTGGAAATGGAAATGGACTGCCTTCAAGTCGATCCTGACTTATGGCAACCCTGTGAATAGGGTTTTAATGGTAAGCGGTATTCAGAGGTGGTTTACCATTGCCTTCCTCTGAGGCTGAGAAGCAGTGACTGGTCCAAGGTCACCCAGTGAGCTTCATGGCTGTGTGGGGATTCAAACCCTGGTCTCCCAGGTCCAACACTCTTAACTACTACACCACACTGGCTCTCTAAACCACATATTAATTGCTTGTAATTAAGCTCCATAGTTTTAAAAATTGAAATAACTGTTGAGGTGTTTGTAAGCAGGATGAAGACCATGATTCTGACCCCCCCTCCCCAAATTACATTGATGCCAATGGAAGTTTCTCTCCTAGCTCTAACATCAGCAGGGGTGGGGGTTTCTTCTGTTAAAATGGCTTTGCTCCATTTTTAATCTTACTGACATGGGGTTGCCACTTGTCAAATTTTTTACTAGATTAGTGTGTTTCTTTTTAAATGCAATGCCCAACAGAGCAATCCAAACTCCTGCTGAACAGTGGCAGAGCATGATGGAACTGGGGAGCTGCCGCCACCAGATCTACTTTGCTCATTCTGACTGGGGTAGAAAGTGGGAGGAGACAAGCAAAATTCTGCTCCCTACACGAGTCTGGAGCTGGCGTAGCGATTGAGCCCAATGTCTTCAAGAGATTAGGCTCGAGTAGATCGCATTCTGGCTTGGGGCTTTCTGTGGGTTGTTGTTGGCCTGCACTTTCAGTCAGCAAAATGGGGAGCTCTGCATGGGTGGATTATCACTTTGTGGGCAAAGGCTGGTGAAGTTGTTCTTAGCTGGGTGGAGGGAGACCAGCACTGTGCATCAGGGATTTGAATTGTGCCCTAAAAACAGCAGTATTAACCCAATTTACCTGAGAGGAAGCATCATTGAATTCAGCTGAACTTTCTTTTGAGTGATCATGGTTACGACTGTGCTGTAAGCCAGCTGTTCACATGAGCTATAAGAAAGCTAATTAGCACCTCGATCAGAGTTATTAATTAATTCATATACCACTTAAATGCCAAAATGGTTTCTGATATGATGGTGATGCCCCTAGGGATTGTGTAACTGTTGTGGGAGGGGTTCCAAAAGGCAAATGTTGAGTTTTGACAGAGCTGCAATCTTAGGTACCCTTGGGAATAAGTCCCATTGATCTTACTCCTGATTAAACATGAATACTCTTGTGTTGTCCATGGTTATAATTTTATATTTTTATTTATTATATTTGCATCCTGCTTTTCTTTCATCCTGGATCTATCATGGTTCTTATATTAGGTCATTTTTGGCTCAGAAATGTTGTGGGGACCCTGAGAAGGCCCTGCTGAGGATGTCAGTGCATGGGCAGGCACATGTGAAGATATGTCCCCAAGCTGTGAAGAGCTTTTAAGGTCAAAACTAGTACTTTGAATTGGGCAGGGAAATGGACTAGAAGCCAGTGCAGTTGGTGAAGCATAATATGTTCATAATGCACAGTCCTAGGTAGCTGGCTAGCAATTATATTCTGAACTAATTGAAGTTTTTGAACATCTTCAGAGGCAGGCCCATGTATGATGCATTACAGTAGTGTAACCTGGAGGTTTCCAGAGCATGGATGACTGAGACCAGGCTATCTCTGTCTAGGTAGTTAAACCAACCTAAACTGGTAAAAGGTGCTCCATGCTATGGAGGAAACTTCACCTCCAGTGAAGAGATTGTAGTGGCTAGAGTGTCAGACAAGGACCTGGGAGACCAGGGTTCAAATCCCCACTCTGTCATGAAGTTCACTGGATGACTTGGGCCACTCACTGTGTCTCAGGCTAACCTACCACACAGGGTTGTTGTGAGAATAAAATTGGGAGGGGGAGAACCATGTTTGCAGGCCACCTTGATCTCTGTGGAGGAAAGGTGGGATATAAATGTAAGAAATAAATAAGAAGCACCTTTGAGGTTTATCTCTGGCAAGTTGCTATCAATATTCCTGGGTACCAGTAGATTTTTAACCTTTCTCTTTCTTTTGTTATCTCCTCACCAAAATATATTAAAACAGTGTGCAAATGAAGGCTCATTTAGGATGCAGTTTGTGATGTTTTGTTTCTGCATTGCTCTCCTAGTGTCATTTGCTACTCTGAAGGGATGGGGCAGCTAGGGCTGCTTCATATAATGGGCATAATCCACTGGAAGTTAGTCATGATTTGTAACATGAATCCATGTTTACTTAGAAGTAAGTCCTATGCAGAGCTTGGAAGAGTACTTTTAAAAAGTAATAAATTACAGTTACATGACCCCCCAACAGTAGTAATCACCGTTATAATTACAATTGCTCTGAAAGTAACTGATCACTTTACTTTTACTCAAAAGTAATTGCTACAATTACATTTTAGTTACTTTAAAAAAATTGCCTACAAGGTGCTGGCCTTGGCTGCTGCACATCTAACTAGCCTAAACAACATTAAAAATAAGCACACACACACAGAGGGTAGTAGAATAAAAAATTGTATCCGTAAGATTAACAGAGTGGCATAACAGAATCTCACATCCCCTCACCCCACCCCCAGCAATGATGATATCCCAACACACATATTTTTTGTATATATATATTGCCTCCAGCTCTTTTCTCCTTCCACTCCTGTCAATTGTTAATTGTTTTCTCCACGCCGTCTCGCTCTCCATCTCCTCCCTCGTTGCCTCCTAAGTACCCATAGAGCATGAAGGAAGAACAACGCTGCACAGAAGCCCAATTTGAAGCTCATAATTTTTATTCACAAATCAGAGGAGCAGAAGACTTCCCCTGCTCCCCGGCCCCAAGTAATGCACAAAAGTAATGCTGAAAACATTACAATTACTCCTCAAAAGTAATGAAGTTACTACTCGTTGTATTACCAGCAAAATGTAATGAAGTTACCCACTCGTTACTCAAAAAGTAATAAATTACTTGTAACTAGTTACTTGTAACTAGTTACTTCCAAGCTCTGGTCCTATGAGTTTCAGTGGGGCTTATGTTCAGGTAATTGGGTATAGGATTGCATTCTAAATCCTATTGGTGTTACTGTGATTTTAGCTTTCTCTCTCTTTCGCTATACTGTATCCAGTGTCTCTTTTGTCAGAAATCATGAGCTCATACAATACTGAAACTTATATAATGGTATAAAATTTGTTGAGATATATTAAACTGTGTTGATTTTTTATTTTAAGTGCAAGTAGACCAGATTGATTTTAAGAATTTATTGTTTGATGCTACAAAGACATTCACACTATTTAAATATTTGCAGTTCAATGTGATTAAATTGTCCTTAAGTTACCATAATTAAGAAAACACATCTATCTATTGGCGATCACTTGTGGCTGAGTAAGATTGTCTTCCAAGATAAGGTCTTTAACAGTGGGTCTGTAAGTGACTGTGGAGGTCAATTCTGGATCCAAACAGCCTCCCACAGTGAGGACATAGGTTTCCAGGTGGAAGATGGTCACGATGAGGATTTGTTTGATGTGCCTTCCGCTAGTTTGTTTGCCCTGTATTTGTGTTTCTTTGAAGTCCATAACACCTTCGATAATAGCCGACCTCCATTTGGGACGTTCATGGGCCAAGACTTCCCAGTTCTTGATGCTCATGTTACATTTTTTTAGATTCGCTTTAAGAACATCTTTAAACCTCTTTTACTGTCCACCAATATTCGTTTTCCATCCTTAAGTTGGGAGTAAAGTAGCTGCTTTGGAAGACGGTGATCAGGCATTCGATGTTGAAGGATCACATTCACACTAATTATAATATTTGCAGTCCAATGTGATTAAATTGTCCTTAAGTTACCATAATTAAGAAAACACAATGACATTTTAATAAACCTCTTCTGTCTGCAGTTGCTGCTGCTAAATTTGGTTATGTAATTAAATTCTGTGTGTGTTGAAAATGGAGGAAAGCTTATTTCTAAAACATTTTTTTAAAAATGCAACCAATAAAATAATAAAGAAATAAAGTAGTGTCAAACCAATTAAAAGTGCAATTGTTTTGCAGTTTAATCCCATGTTGCTGCCTAGAAATTGAACCTGAGATAGATTTTGGCACAGTGACTGCAAATAGCAAAGTAATTAGTCGAGAGTTTAAAATTACTAACTATGGATCATCTCCAGGTAAATATTTTCTATGTATTTAATTATACTAAGTTCCTTTTCTGATAATACGGAATGTTGATGGGTTTCCTAACTAACTGTATATTCTGAAAAAATCTTATTTGTCTCACAGTTGTTGGACTCTCCAAACGAGGGTTGTCAACTTTTGGGAGAGCTACTATCATAGCTGGTATCATCAAATAAAGTTACATGTTGGAAGAGTCAGGATAGTCAAAAGAAAGTACTTCTTCATGCAGTGCATAGTTAAACTGTGAAACTCACTCCCACAAGAGGCAGTGATGGTCACTGATTTGAATGGCTTTAAAAGAGGATTAGACAAATACATGCAGGATAAGACCTATCAGTGGCTACTAGCCATGATGCCTATGTTCTTTCTCCATGGTAGGAGGCAGTATGCTTTTGAATACCAGTGGTTGGAAACTGCCAGAGGGGAAAGTGCTGTTGTGCCCAGGTCCTGATTATGGGCTTTCCATAGGCATCTGGTTTGCTACTGTGAGAACAGGATGCTGGACTAGATTGGCCATTGGCCTGACCCAGCAGGCTCTTCTTATGTTCTTATCACATATTGCTAGGCTAGGGAAGCAAAAACTGTTTTTCTCTTCTTCCTTATTTTCCACTAATTTCTTAAATTGGGGATTGTATCATTGTATGTGAAATGGGTATGTATGTATGCACCACTAGCAATATTGCTGTTTCCACATGCCATGCATGACCATTGTCATTTGGCCTAGGCGTCCTGATTGTGACTTTACTTACAGTCTGTGGCTAAGGGCGCAATCCAAACATCCAACTGCAGTGGCTCTGCAGAGCTGCTGCTGCATTCACAGCCCTGTGTTTGCTGAGGTAGAAGGTGGGGAGCAGGATGATCGAGCCTCAGCCCTGCACCACCTTCAGGTTGACATAGTGAACAGCTCTGGATCAGATCCTATGCCAGCTGGCAATAGCTGTGAAACTGGCTTAGGATCCAGCACATCCCGAACTTGCTCAGCCCTGTTCCCTTCTCTCCCTCAGAATGACTTGTTTTGTGACTTTCCACTGGTCTCTGCTGGTGGGGATCTCACCAGCAGGCCTACTGCCTGCATGTTAAGCAGGTGGCAGGAGAAGGTTGGCATTGATGGAGTGATGTTGGCAGCAGCCTGGGGGAAGAGGATTTGGATTGCTCCGTTAGCTTGCTTACTTGAGCTTTCTGCTTTCTAAAGGCTTTCAGTCGTTTTGCCATGGATTCATTGTTTTAACTCTACTGTTTTCTATGTGTAAAATGAGGTCATTTTTCTAGAGACCTTCTAAATGCTTAATTCCTTATTAATATGCAGTATTTGTGATTTGATGTGTGTTTGCAGCAGTGCTTACTTGTTTGAGTTGTGTGCTTTTACATCTTGTGACGTAGTTTTGTCAGTCTTGTGACATTGGGTGGCATTCAATGATGTCCGCTTGCTTGTGCAAGGGAAATCCATTTGCACATTGGAATTTCTTATTTCTCTTCTTACCCCTCCCCCCCCGGCATGCCCACAAAATGTGCTCTAGCAGTTCCTGCAATTCTCCGGAACAGATTTTGAGGGTGCACAGGTAGCAAGAAAGAAGCCCTGTTGCATAAATGGACATCTGTTTGCACTATGTTGGATGTCATCTATAATGTGCGTGACACAGTTGAAGTCCAGGTTGTGTTAACTTTGTCTGTGTTGGCCTGAGGTCATGTGCAGTTGTATTTCTTGGTGCCAGAGGGTTTGTTAACATGTGTTGTAGCTGTATGGCTTAGATGAATTGAGCCTTTTCTGTGGGCTCTGCCTCTGGGAACCTGGCTAAGCATCTGAATTTTATCTTTCAAGAGTTGGCAATCCTACTTTACATTATTTTTTGTGTGTCCAGACAGGAAGAAAGTACTATCTTTTTCCCGGCAGCTCTAGAAGTTTTATGAAGGTTCAATTGTAGTAAAGTTCTTTGTTGTAAGCTTAGAATGCTCTCTTCTCTGGAAAGAACTCTCTCTTTTCTCTTTGCTTACCTAAGTAGAAGTGTAATGACCATCACTATGCAAAGATAGGTGTGGAGGAGGATCTGTGGATGGCAAGGACCTTTAAAGAGGTACATTGTATCTTTGTCCAGATTTTGTGCTGCTTCTGGGATTCTTGTTGGTTTGGCCAGGCTATCCTATATCAGAGTGGGAGTGGGCTTTGAATCTATCAGTTAATTTTACATGTGATGCATAACATGTTTATATATTTTGTAGGTACATTTGGTATAAAATATAGAGGGAGTGCCCCCATTTTTATATTGCCAACCAGTGGGGTGGTGGAACCCCAAACAGTACAGCTGATTAAAATGGAGATCTGTACAGATGTACCCCGAACAATTCATCAACCAGCCATGTAAGTTAATTTTTTTCTGCTTGGATTGCTTTTGGATTTTACTTTAATTAATTATCTTTAATTAACTTTAATGCTACATATTTATAAGTTAAGTGTATGGCTTGCACATTAAAACACTCTGTACTCAAATTACTCAGATCTAAGAGGTATGTATTTATATCAGTCAAATATGTGGAAATATTGCATCTTTGCAAGAAGAGCAAGCTATACTGAACAGGAGAACATTTCCCCATACGGCTCAGTTACCTTTCTAAAGGAGTTAATGGCTCTCACGTGGCTGAGGTTAATGTATTACAGTGTTACCATCATCTAGAGCAGCCTTTCCCAACCAGTGTGCCTCCAGATGTTGTTGGAGCACAACTCCCATCAGCCCCAGCCAGCATTGCCAATGGTCAGGAAAGATGGGAGTTGCGGTCCAACAACATCTGGAGGCACACTGGTTGGGAAAGGCTGATCTAGAGGATACATAGCTGCCAAAGTCCAACTCTCAGTGAGAGCTGTTCTTGCCTTGAAGTTGGATGTACCCCTTATTGTTACAAACTGGGGATAAAGGAATGAATACATGCCCAGAATGTTGTGTGACAATTATACCACCATCTACTCTGATATGAAGCATTAAAGCTGTAGATGTGTCTAATATATTTGTGACATAGGCAGGTGCTTCTATTGATGTCCCAATAAAATAATCTGTGTATTTCACCCCAGCCATGGAATGCCAGAAGCAGACAGCTTCTGTAAATTCCAGTTATAAATATATGCCTTATTTAAATGCTGTAATAAAATACTGAGTTCATAAGACTAATACACTATTGTAACGCAAATCTTTCATATTTTCCCCTTCTATTCCTTCTTACCTGTTGCTGTTACTCAAAAGTGTGAAACTGCAAGGACGGCCCAGTGCTAAGATAATCATCAAAGCCAATATAGTGGAGCAAATTCTTGAGCTTTTGGGCACACCTCAGTCGAACACAATAAAATGTGTTAATTTTGGATGTGTATATTTTGGAACCTCCAAGACTGAAGAGGTTATTCTTCATAATAAAAGCCCAGAGCCTATGGACTGGGTGGCAATCTTGCAGGACAATGCTATTGGTGGAGAGATGGTAAGGAAACCTCTCTTGGCTTTAGTCCTGTTTTCTAAAGTGTGCCTGTTTTTCAGCAGGGGTTCCTTTCCTCATGTGTACCATGGTTGGAGGCTAGTCCAAGAGAGAAGAAATGTTTGGAGTTTTTCTTTAAGCTAATATTCTATGCCATTACTATATACATGTATGTATACCAACTGTGAAGGAATCCAGCTGGGTGGGAGTGCCTCACAACAGGAGGACATGCAGAACATCTGGCAGCTGTTAAAAGGTCAGCATGAGTAATCGCTTGAGCTGGGTCCCAACAGGGAGGAGAAGGAGGAGGAGGACATAGAGGAGTGATATAGAAGAAGCAGAGAAACCAGGGTGGTTTGGAGGTCAAGGAGAGGTTTCTGAGGGAAGAAGGAGCAGGTAGAGGGAAAAGAGATTAACCACAAAAGGCATTTGAGCTGTCTTAGCAAGAAAAATGAAATAAAAGAGCAGGAGTAATAGGACAGATGGGTCTGGAGCTGTCATCTCTAGTGGCTAACCAGAAAGAGAGATAGACATGAAAAGGCAGACAGGAGAGAAAACTGTACAAGGAGAATCAGGAGAAGAAATGCGTAGGGAAAGACATGGGAGGAAAGGCAAGAGACCCAGAAAGACAGATAAGAGAGAAAAGACAGACAAAAGAGAAAACATTGTATAGTTAACAAAACAGTGGAGTCCTGGGATGAACTCTGAGTTCCCCTTTGGGGGCTCTCAAAGAACAAGAGGCCACCTAGAGTGTTGAGGCACCTGAGACCAGGGGCAAGGATAGAGCTCACTCCAATTTTCTCAGCTTTGTGTCACACTCCAGTATTATCAAGAAACAGAATGTGCAGTGTAGATGTGGGCTGGCTGGATTTTGTAATATAAATTAGGATGGGAGTGCAAAACCTGTTCTGTGCTTGATACACTGAAGTCTCCAGGAGTAGATTTAGCCCTAACCCCAGTGGTGTCCTTTAGTGCAGCTCTGTTCACTCTCCTGTAGGTATCATCCATTCTCCCCTGTAGCAATCTTGACACCTTTATTGCAGTCTCTAGGGTGGTGTCCAGCACAACACCTGCTGAGACATCATGGCAGCAGTTTCAATTTACGTGGGCTGATGATGTTGGCAGGGTGTTTGTAGCCATGTGCTCACCAGTGAGTTCCCTCAACCTTTGCCCCTGTTGGCTTCTTGAAGCATTCTTTGAAGGGAGTATGGCTGGGTGGGTTCAGAATGTGGGAGGGAGTGGTTCCAGCTGTCTTGAAAGAGGCAGTAATTTGACCACTCCTGGAAAAAATCCACTCTGGACCCACTGGTTTGTGACTATTGCCCAGATGCAAATGCCCCTTTTGAGGGAACATGATTGAGATGATTATGGTGGGACAGTTGCAAGCACACTCTGATGAATCCAATTATTTTGACCCATTTCAGACCAGATTCAGGCCTGATTATGGGACTGAATCTATCTTGCTCGCCCTGATGGATGCCCTTTATCAGGAGAAAGGCAGTTATTCTTACTTGATCTCTCAGCAGCTTTTCATGCTGTTGACCATGGTATTCTTCAGAACCTACTCAGTGAGATGGGCACTGAGGCACTGTTTTACAGTAGTTCCAATCCTAACTCAGTTTTATAGAATAGCATTGGGTGATTATTATTCAGCCACTGGCACTTGTGCTACGGGTGCTTCAGGGTATCATCACGTCCCTGATGCTATTTAACATCTATGTCAGGTACAGGGAACCTTTGGCCCTTTAGATGTAGCTGAACTGCAGCTCCTACCATCCTTGGCCATGCTTGCTCAGGCTGATGGGAGTTGTAGTTAGGGTTGGGATCTGATTGTTGCAGCTGGGTTGACTCCTTTTTGCTGGACTGACAAGTGGCTCCTTTCTGTTTCAATTTGTTTTTCGCAACTTTCCATTTTTACCATCCCAGTCTCTTTTCCTCCTGAGGAATATCAATACTTAGACTGTTCCTACCTGCTCGTGGTTACTGCCTGTCACTAGGCACCACCAGGGACTCCACCAGTCTGGACTGTCCTTTTTTATGGTTTCCCTCTCCGCTCTAGCATAGATCTCAACAGATCCCCCTGCTAGGCAGCACCACCAGTCACGTCCTATAACCAGTATTCCCAGAGACTCTGCCTGAGTCTCCCTCAATTAGGTTACCTCTGTGACTGCGTGCTTAAGCTGTCCCAATCCCTTTGATTTACTCAGACTGCTTATAATTCTGGTTTGCTCTGAATACTTGTGGTGTTATTCTTCCCTTCCCCGCTGCCACCATTTGTCACTCTTCTGCCTTGGTTATTTACCTCACCCTCCCTTCTGGTCTGTGAAACCCCAGCCAAGGATCAGGCCTTTGGTAAACCAAATTAAGTATTTATTAAATAACACAGATAACAAGATTTCTTTAAAAGGCACATAAGCATATAGTTACATCTATTCCTGAGGTACTGGTCTTAGTATTAATCCGAACTCCACCCTCTCCTCTCAAAACCCACCAAAACAACCCTCTCAAGTCCACCAACGTCCACACACGTCCACACCACATCCACCCAGATTTACCTGACATTCTTCCTTTTATACTGTCAGCCATTTTAAACATTCAGCCAATCATCCAGCATTCTACTGCCCATTC
This sequence comes from Rhineura floridana, assembly GCF_030035675.1. Classification (NCBI taxonomy): domain Eukaryota; kingdom Metazoa; phylum Chordata; class Lepidosauria; order Squamata; family Rhineuridae; genus Rhineura; species Rhineura floridana. The sequence continues at coordinate 89,007,015 of NC_084484.1, read as the reverse complement.
ACTCCCCCTCCTCTTTCACTCCACTTACCATGTATCTTCTAAACAAACAGCACTTACCCTATTTACACTAATACAGGATCATCACAGCCTCCTCCTCCTCCTCCTCTCTGAAATGTATCACACACACACCCAGCCATGGAAAAAAAGAGATCGCCTGCCTTCCAGGTAAGTTTCATGTTAGCAAAGCAGAGACCAGACTAGTTAATTCTCCTCCTCCTCCTCCTCTGACTGATGTATCCTTTGCCCACTCAGCCCAGCTCAATGAAGCTCCCACCCCTTTCTATCTTCCTTTCTCTGTGAGTCTGGGCTCCTGCTGGGAGGAAGGGCGGGATATAAATCAAATAATAAATAAATAAATATGTGTGTAGAAAAGCAGCTCATCTGCTGTGCTGGAAGAAAAACAGCTGTCATGATTGCAGTTTGATTGCGGTTTTATTTTACATACACGCATGCACGCACATATATGTTATGGAGAGAGGATGACAGAGTGATAAGGAGGGAGAGATAAATGTTTGAGGATTCAACCTTACAGAGCAACACAGAGCTCTTTCTCAGTTCCTGCCCCCTTTGGCTCAAAACAAGTTCCGAGAACTGCCAGGCTATGTTCTCATTTTTATTATTTATTTATTTTTTACATTTATACCCTGCCTTTCTTTTCATGACTGAAACCCAAGGCGGCTTACATATGGTTCCCAGGCGGTCTCCCATCCAGGCACTGTCCAGACCTGACCCTGCTTGGGAGCTGGCCTTACGTGCCTTCAGACCATAGCCTGGGACCCTTTGCTAAAACAGCATCAGCATCTTCCTCCTCCACATGCCCATTTTTCCCTTTGCTAGACATACCTCCTCCATACCTAATTGTTTTTGACCTCACCCTACCCCTGGAGAAAGCAGTTTCAGCTTGTCAGTTTCAGTTAATAAACAAGACAGGCTGGTCAGTCAGCTAGTTTAATGTTGTATCCTATACTTAAAAAAAAAAAAACTATGTCAGGAAAAGCCACAGATGTTCTGTAGCATTCAGTATTGGTCCACAGAGATTGTGGACATGTGAACTGTAGGGGAGTCCTGTTTCAGTCCTACTTCAGCAAAAAATCTTGTCCATCCCCAGTTCAGTAATATTTGGAGGGCAAAAGGTTGCCTACTCCTGATTACACATGGATTTGTTGGGAGCAGTCAATAGCAGCTTTGAGATTATCAGTGTGCTGATAATACCCAGCTCTATTTCTCTGTAACATCTGAATCAGGAGAGGCCATGTAAGTCTTGAACCAGTGCCTACGCTTGGTGGTAGGCTGGGTGAGGGTCAACAAACTGAGTCTTCATTTTGCCTAGATTCAGGCACTGTGGGTAGGCAGTTCCTTAGTCTGGATAACTGGTCAATTGCCTGCTTTTATGGGATTGTTCAGGTTTATAATCTGAGAGTGCTGCTGGGTCCATCTCTGTCACTAGGGGCTTTGTTATCTCTGGCAAGGAGTGCCTTTAACCTGCTTTGCATATCATGACCGCTGTTGTCCATGCACTAGCCACCTCTGGATTGGATTACTGCAATGCACTTTATGGAGGACTTTCTCTGAGATTAGCCTAGAAACTGTAGCTAATGCAAATGCAGTAGTTCGAATGTTCACTGGCATCATGTTATGCTACTGGTGAAGGAATTGAACTGGTTCCCAATTAGCTGTGAGACTAATTTCAAGGTGCTGGTAATGGTGTACAAAGCCCTTTAAAGCTTGAGACCAAGATACCTGAAAGATAGTCTCACTTCATATGTACCCAACCGATCACTGTGATCTGTAGTAGAGGGCCTTCTGAAGATAGTAGCATGATACTGGAATCAGGCTTTTAATGTGGTGGCATCTACTTTTTGGAAATCCCACTGATTACATACCAGCACAATCTCTATTAACTTTTTGGTGCCTATTGAAGACCACCTGTTCTAAACAAGCCTTTTAAGCAAATATTTTTATTCCTATCTGGATTGGATTTGAAATTGTTTTATTGTTAAATTGCTTCAGGATGTTTTATGGGAAGTGATCACTACTTTGAATGAAAAAAAGATTCTTGTGGGAAAAATACATCACTGTATTTGGGTATCATGTTGTGATGGAACTAACCCAATCTCCCCCACACTGGGTGGCTTGTCCTCTACCAACTAGGACTCCATGGCAAAGTTGTAAGGCATCTTTTCGTTCCTCCAATGTGTGGGCCTTCCCTGCCTGCATACCCTGCCTGTCATAAAGATGGCATTTGCCAGTGTATAATAATGCTGTGGGAAGCTGGAATTGCTTTTAAACGTGTTTTTTAAGATGTTTGGTTTTTTTAAAGATGTTTTAGAGTGTTTTTAGTGTTTTTGTTTGTTGCCCTGGGCTCCTACTGGGAGGAAGGGTGGGATATAAATTTAATAAATGATAATGATAATGATAATGATAATAATAATAATTTTAAATTGGCATATTATACCAGTTATGTCTAGAAGTGGTAAACACAAGGCTAGGTGGGATCTAGTATTAGGGATATGTGCCTTTCAAATATATACAGCTTTTACTTAGCTACTCTTTCAGTGTTAGACTCTATGACATCTCTTTATTGCTTTTGTATGTAACAAAACCTTAGCCTTATTCAATATGTGCGTTATTAGTGTTTGCTTTTCCTGCTTTTGTCATTTTTGTCTGAAAAGATCAACATGAAAAATTGAGAATCTGAGTGTCTCTTAATATATAATTTATACTTCTCATTGTCTGCCAGGGTGCAGATATTCAGAAGAGTACAGATGCTGTTTTAAAAGTCTTGTATTACACTGATGGAAAACCAGAACAAGATGTTTCCAGTCTGATTGCCTGCATTCCTAATGAAGGAACACTACAGCCTTATCAGAAAATGATGATTACTCTTTGTTTTAGCCCAAAGTAAGCATGAAATGTGAACTTAACTATCTATATCTATATCTATATAATAAGATGATGAAAAAATGAGAAATTGACCTCAAAGATTATATACTCCTATACTAAAAGAATCATTAAAGCTGTAAAAAAGTAAGCCTCTAACTTTTATAATTATCATGTTTTGGCTAACTACTCTCATGGGAAGGTAGCTAGGTGAGCTGGAGGACTCATCAAATGGGATTATGAAAAGGGCTATATATTTAGATGATTTGGAAGTTGGTACACCGGGAACATTCTTAGCATAGTGACAAGTGAGAAGTCAAAAACGAAAGTATTTATTTTCCTGCACAGTGAATGAAGTAATGACCCTGTAGAAACAACCACATTAATTAGTGTTGATATATTGATATTGCATAGAAAACCTTAATTACTAGTTTTTCTGTTTATGCTTGTTAAGATATTAACAATTATAGTATGGTATTTTACCCACCTCCCCCTAGTAATATAAATTTAATTGTAAATTTTACAGGCAGCTGAAAAGGGACAGGGACCTTAACAAAATTCCACCAAGACAAGATTATGCTCTCTTTCTGAAGTTTGAAGCTATAGGAAGTAAAAATGACTTCTTACAAACAATGGCTGGTGATGATAGACCCGCAAATGGTATGGTACTAATGAATATGAAATAAGTATAATGGAATTAGAACTGTACTCTTGCCTCTATATTATACAGCCATGAGGGTGGCTGTATACTATAGCCAGTGTGGATTTTTCGCATTCCGCAATTTTAAATTGAAAATACCTCCCATGCCATTCTGATACTTCCCATAAGCTCATTTCAAAACAAACCTTACAAAACCTGTAGTCCTGAACTCAGAAACGCTTGCTTAACAACTTTCTAAATTTTCATGGTGATACACAAAACAGTCAGAGAGAATCGAGAGTCCAAAGTGTAAAAAGAGAGAGAGAAAAACCAGACCCCTTTCGGACTTTTTTCTGTCAGAGTTCTCATAATTTGTTGAAATTAATTAAAGATCAGCCATGTTCACAGAGTACCTGTAATGCTATTACTGACCTTGCCCCATACTCTGACCTTCATCGTCTGCAGTTTAAAAGTTAAAAAAATGCCTGGTTGATTTTTAATTAATTTAAGAAATTTAGCATTGAAGTAAGGGATAAGGCTAGGCATGCTCAGTAAGAACCAACTGTCAGCATTCTAATAGCCGGACTCACATCTGCTTGGCTTGGCTAATCAGGGAGCCACACACCAGACCTTGATTTCCTTTAGTCAGGCATGGTTTCCCCCAAAGAATCCTGGGAAGTGTAGTTTGTGAAGGTGCTGAGAGGAGACCCCCTGACAGAGCTCTGGTGGCCAGAGTGGTTTAACAGTCAGCTGCTCTGATTGAAGCTCTGTGAGGGGAACAGGGCGTCTCCTAGCAACTCTCAGCATCCTTCACTAGCTACACTTCCCAGGATTCTTTGCGAGTAGCCATGAATGTCTAAAATATAATAAAGGTGTGGTGTGGATGTGGCCAGGGACAGCTTTGGTTTAAATTTAGGTGGGAGACTACATGTGTCTGCTGTAGAATAAAAAGGTGGGGGAAACGGTGAGAAACAATGATACTGTTCACAATGTTTTCCTTTTGGAAAGGAAAGGGGCTTCCCCTCTGCCCAGTGCCCACCCATCCAATCTTTCCCCCTGCCCCTCCCTCTCCCTTCTTCCCTCCCCCTCCCTTTCCTGCCCTCCTCCTCCCCTCCCTGGCACGTTACCAAATTCTTCCAAGCTACACAGGAAGTGGATTGGACTGTGAAGGACCAACCCAAATGGTGTTTCCATTTTGACAAATTTGTAGGGCAGTCCAATATCTCAGAGAGGAGGTCAGGTTTCCTGCTCCCCTGGTGCATTCACTAGAGCTGCCTAGTTTCCCTGCTTTTTAAAGTTTGATAGAAATATCTGTTGACTATAGGTACATTCTTAAACCGCAAGGGATTTTTTGCTGATTAGTGAATATTTTTTAGGAAGATTAATGAGATTTGCATATATACAGTATATACCACTGCCATATTTTGCCATGGAATTTTTTTCTCTTGGCACAGGCACTCTACAGGCCACCTCAACCAGAATGTCTTGCTCTGAGGAAGGACCCCCTTGGCACTTTCTGAGAGTAAGGCTCAGGCAGGGAGGAGAAGTTGAGGTGGCAGTGGAGAAACTGATAGTACTGCCTTTGTCAGTGCAGCATAAAAATGGTTAAAAGTGAGACCAGAAGGGGAATGGGGGTTTTTTAAGGCGAAGAGGAGGCTGCTGCTTCTGCAGAAGGGTGGCAGTGGTAGTGGGGGAAGAAGAGGTGTCAGAGGCACTATCCCTTGTGCTGGCCCTGCAGCGTATGGAACTTCTTGAAGACACTTCTGAATTACAAATACACATATCAAGAAACATGTTACCTGACAATTTATGTCAACTCAAAGAAACAAACCTTAAACACTGCTTGTAGGAGATACAAAATCTCTAAAACTACTGCTGGAAGAGACCTTTTTGGTTAGGGATGGGAGAGAAAATAATTTGTACTTCCTGAACTTATATGTGAAAGGAAATACAGCTCTACTTTGAAATTCATAGCACTCTACATTTTGTAGTGCAGTTCTCCACCCAAATAATATATACAAAAATGTATGTATTAGTGAGCATAATGTATAAAAACACATTCTGTTTTGGAAAAATGGCTTGCAAGAGGCATATACAAGTCAAAATCACATACAAAAATGTATATTGGGAGAAATGCACACAAAAATGGGTATGGGTCTTTATATGGACACATATGCAGAAATGGGATGAAGTGATGTTAAGGTTGGAAAAAGGAGAAATGGAGAGAAGTTGAAACTGACAGATTTGTCCATTCCTATCTTGTGCCCCTGTGCTTTGAGTCTGTCTGTCCGTATTTATTTATTTATTACATTTATATACTGCCTCATAGCTGAAGCTCTCTGGGCGGTTTACAGCAATTAAAAACTTTAAAAACAAATTTTAAAACAAAAAACAATATAAAAACACATGCTAAAATGCCTGGGAGAAGAGGAAAGTCTTGACCTGGTGCCGAAAAGATAATAGTGTTGGCGCCAGGCGCACCTCGTCGCACAGATCATTCCATAATTTGGGGGCCACCACTGAGAAGGTCCTCTTCCTTGTTGCCAGACTCCCAGCTTCCCTCCAAGTAGGCACCCGGAGGAGGGCCTTGGATGTTGAGCGTAGTGTACAGGTGAGTTCGTGTCGGAAGAGGCGTTCCATCAGATATTGTGGTCCCAAGCTGTGTAACGCTTTATAGGTAAAAACCAGCACCTTGAATTGAGCTCAGAAACGTTGTTGTTGTTATGTGCCTCCAAGTCACCTACAACTTATGGTGACCCTATGAATCAGCGACCTCCAAGAGCATCTGTCATGAAGCACCCTGTTCAGATCTTGTAAGTTCAGGTCTGTCGCTTCCTTGATGGAATCAATCCATCTCTTGTTTGGCCTTCCTCTTTTTCTACTCCCTTCTGTTTTTCTGAGCATTATGATCTTTTCTAATGAATCATGTCTTCTCATTATGTGCCCAAAGTATGATACTCAGTTTCATCATTTTAGCTTCTAGTGATAGTTCTGGTTTAATTAGTTCTAACACCCAAATATTGGTCTTTTTTGCAGTCCATGGTATCCGCAAAGCTCTCCTCCAACACCACATTTTAAATGAGTGGATTTTTCTCTTATCCGCTTTTTTGACTGTCCAACTTTCACATCCATACATAGAGATTGGGAATACCATGGTCTGAATGATCTTGACTTTAGTGTTCAGTGATACATCTTTACATTTGAGGACCTTTTCTTGTTCTCTCATAGCTGCCCTCCCCAGTCCTAGCCTTCTTCTGATTTCTTGACTATTGCCTCCATTTTGGTTAATGAATGTGCCAAGGTATTGATAATCCTTGACAAGTTCAATGTCTTCATTGTAAACAGTAATGTTACATAAATCTTCTGTTGTGATTACTTTTGTTTTTTTGACGTTCAGCTGTAGCCCTGCTTTTGTGGTTTCCTCTTTAACTTTCATCAGCATTCGTTTCAAATCATTACTGGTTTCTGGTAGTAATATGGTATCGTCTGCATATCTTAAATTATTGATATTTCTCCCTCCAGTTCTCACACCTCCTTCATCTTGGTCCAATCCTGCTTTCCGTATGATATGTTCTGCATATAGATTAAACAAATAGGGTGATAAAATACACCCCTGTCTCACATCCTTTCCGATGGAGAACCAATCGGTTTCTCCATATTCTGTCCTTACAGTAGCCTCTTGTGCAGAGTATAGGTTGCGTATCAGGACAATCAGATGCTGTGGCACCCCCATTTATTTTAAAGCATTCTATCATTTTTCATGATCTGCACAGTCAAAGGCTTTTCTGTAATCTATAAAGCACAGGGTGATTTTCTGCTGAAATTCCTTGGTCTGTTCCATTATCCAACGTATGCTGGTGATATGATATCTGGTGCCTCTTTCCTTTCTAAATCCAGCTTGGACTTCTGGCATTTCTCGCTCCATATATGGTAAGAGCCTTTGTTGTAGAATCTGGAGCATTACTTTACTTGTATGGGATATTAAGGCAATAGTGCGATAATTACTGCATTCCCTGGGATCCCCTTTCTTTGGAATTGGGATGTGTATGGAACGCTTCCAGCCTGTGGGCCATTGTTTAGTTTTCCATATTTCTTGACAGATTTTTGTCAAAATTTGGACAGATTCAGTCTCAGTAGCTTGTAGCAACTCTATTGGTATGCTATCCATTCCTGGTGATTTGTTTCTTCCAAATATCTTAAGAGCAGCTTTCACCTCGTATTCTAAAATTTCTGGTTCTTCATCATACAGTTCCTCCGTGAATGAATCTGTCATCCTGGCATCTCTTTTATAGAGTTCTTCAGTGTATTGCTTCCATCTTCCTTTTATTTCGTCTCGGTCAGTTAGTGTGTTCCCCTGTTGATTATTCAACATCCCTACTCTTCGTTTAAATTTCCCTTTCATTTCTCTAATCTTTTGGAATAGGGCTCTTGTTCTACCTTTTTTGTTGTCCTCTTCTATTTCTATACAGTAACTATTGTAATAGTTCTCTTGTAATAGTTCATGGAAACATACAGGCAGCCAATGCAAGCGGGCCAGAATTGGTTTTATATGTTCAAACCATCTGGTCCCTGTTACCAATCTGGCTGCTGCATTTTGCACAAGCTGCAGCTTCCAAACCGTCTTCAAAAGCAGCCCCATGCAGAGTGCATTGCAGTAATCTAACTTGGAGGTTACCAGAGCATGGAACACTGAAGCCAGGTTATCCCTGTCCAGATAGGGGCGCAGCTGGGCCAACAACCGAAGTTGGTAGAAGGTACTCCGTACCAGCGAGACTACCTGAGCCTCAAGTGACAGAAATGGTTCTAGGAGAACCCCCAAGCTATGAACCTGCTCCTTCAGGGGGAGTGTAACCCCATCAAGGAAAGGTTGGACATCCACCATCCAGTCAGAAGAACCACCCACTAGCACCTACTATTTGATCAACTGTGATTGTGATGAAAATCCAAAGTTGTAATGGAGATCTTTAAAAGGCTTGAGAATGTTAACCAGTATTAGCCTCTGTTAGTATACTAGTATGCTTTATTATGGAACCAATGTTTGTGTGATTGAGGTATTCTCTTTCTCTACTGTGAAGTAAAATACTCTGTATTAGTGCAGAATAGATGTTCACATCTGGCTGGTGAAATCTTTGGCCCTATAAAATAGCCGCTGCAACTTGCTAGGAGCTAGGGAAGGGAGTCTTTGCCATTCCAGGCTTTATGATCTTAGGGAGAGGGTGTGTGTCTGTGTTGGCTGTGTTTGTGCCTGCTCTTGATGGTATATTGACACACAGTGTTGGGGAATTAGGTCTTACCAATGAACCCAAAGCCACTCCTGGGTGATCAGGCCTGGAGATAGCTGGAACAAATAGGAGTGTTGGGACCACACCAAGATAAAAGGTTTTAAAAGATTTAATGCCCAATTAATACAGCTAGAGGTGCTCTTGTGAGTCATCTATTGCAAGAATTGTAAAATGCAAAATCAGATATGCCCAATAGTCCTGCTCTTTCATACTCACACAAGTAGCTGGTGGCCAACCAGTACTATAGCGAGGAAGAAGAGACTTGGAGAGGGAGAGGAGGTGCGCTCATGGAGCCTTGGATAGTAGGTTGTGATAGAAAAACTACTCAAATCTTCTGGTGAAGCTGGGGTTTCTTTATAGTTAGATAATGTTTTGATGTTCTTTTGATATCTTCACTGAGCCCTGGTATCACATCCATCAGTTGGTCAGCTGGCACTTGTAGCAATGTCAGCCTCTTGGCACATCCATGTTCTCAAGACTGCATTACCTCTTTCTCATGCCAGCCTGGTGCCTATCAAGGGCGCTGGTCATGGGATCTCTTTTAGGGTACTCAAACTTGCATTAGAATCATAACCTTTGTTTATGTTTAATGTGTTCCAGACACCCAGCAGTTGTTCATAACTTTCAGTGCCTCCAAGGCTCCAGTTTCAGCCATAAGCCCTAGAAAGAGAAATTCATTCACACCCACACATCCTCTGCATGTTATCATAACATAGACCACTCTGTTATCTGTGGCCTTGGTAACTAGCTGGTTCCTTAGTACATACAAGCAATGTAACAGACACTGTACTTTGTTTTGCAAACAAGATGGAAAGTTATAAACATTCCTGGCTTTATCTCAAACATTGTATTTCTGACATTTTCAATATTCAGAGCTTTTCTTATGTTTATACAATGATAGAATAATTACAATAAATGCATAGCAGTGCAGAAGCATATAGAAATATTCCAATAGCAGTATCAATTATAAATGGCATGAATATATAAGTGTCAAGAGGTGTTCAGGCATTGATACTGATAGGAAGGAGGAAAATATACAGCAAATATACTTTAATTAGTGTCAATATGACTTTATCTTACCATTCAGATTTAATGGGCCGGCCCTGTACTCATTGTTCAACTTGGAAGCCCAAGTTGTGGGTGGTGCTGGGTAGGTGCACCCTTTAACAGTCTGGACATTCTTACCAGATTTAGCTGTTAGGATGACTATGCTAATGTTGCTTATTACTATAATGGGCTGTTTGTGGCTGGGGTTTTATGATAGTTTTGTTGCCTTTGTTTAAAAAACTGTTATTACATTTGGGTATTTTATGTGCATTTATAATACATTGTTACCTGCCTCAAATATTCAAGAGGTAGCAGGATGTACATTGATATACTAACATGCTATTATGTATGAGTAATCATTTATATAAAAGGGGGCAAATTATATGAAGACAACCTTTTATTATGTATAGCTTATACTGGTTACTATATTGTCAGTCTTTTCACACCAAATGATAGCATATTCTTTTTTCCCAATGCTTTTTACAGAGAATAATCCTCATCAGGTTGAGTTGGGTTTGACAGGCTCAGGACTTCCGGTCATGTTGACATTCATCCCAGGACCAGTTGTTAATTTTATGGAGTGTTTCATGGGTGAACATACAGATGTTCTTTGCACACTCAGTAATGAATGTGATATTCTTCCAGTAACATTTGTTTTTCGTAAGATTGCACATTATAACATTTGTCCTGAAAAGGGAAAAGTAAAAGCAAACTCTACACAGGTACTCTCTCAATTTTTCTTTCATCCTATATACCATATATGTAATTAACTTTCCCAGTCTGCATCTGTGTTGGAATTGCTTTTTATGTTTTTAAACCTTATTTTTTTAAAAATGGATGTTTTTAAACCTTTGTTTAAAGATGTTTTTAAAACATTTAAAAAAATGTTTTTAGAGATGTTGTGTTTTAATATATTTTAAAGTCTGTTTTTGTGATGTTTTAAAGTGTTTTTAGTGGTTTTTCCCCCTGTCCTGGGCTCCTGCTGGGAGGAAGGGCAGGATATAAATAAAATAATAAATAAATAAATGTTCAAAGTGCTTTATATTATGAAGTGTTGTATAGTACAATAACATAAATTTAATTTGTCACTAAAGCAGTGTTATCATAATAATGGCATAAATTAATGATGGTCACTTAAAACAAAAACACCAGAACTTGCTTTTAAAACAAGACAGGCTTGTATAGTTTGGTATATGCAATATACGTCATTGTGCAAACATTTTGTGTGTCATTGATGAATATGGTGAAGGCACACTCTTAAAGTGGCCTTCCCTTTCCCCCCTCTACCAACTTGTCATTGAGATATTATTTCTCACATGCATGACATTATAGTCATCTTTGCTTCTTCCTTTAATTTCTCTTCCCACATCAAAGCAATTACAACATTGTTACTTCATTCTTTTCTCACCTCCAAGATGCACCCTTTTCTCGGTAGTACTAAAATGTTTTCTGTTCTTCCCTCTGTGACAAAAATTATTATGACTATCTCCTTGCTACCCATCTATTCTGCCATATCCCCTTAGTAGCATATATCCAGAATACACCTATTATAACTCCTGGCCTGAGACTGATCCTGTATCTTTAGGAAAAGAGAAAGTCAGCCAAGTGCAGGTGTTCTTGCAACCCTGTAATGGGAAAAACCACAAGGTGGAATTCTCCCTTCCCCCTGCCCAACTTTTAAAGATACAGAAGACCTCTTGGAGGCCGGGCCTGGCAAGGGGGGAAGGGAGGATTCCACCTTGTGGTTTTTCCCATTACAGGGTTGTAAGAACACCTGCACTTGGCTGACTTTCTCTTCTCCCAAAGATATAGGATCAGTCTCAGGCCAGGAACCTGGCAACCCTAATTATATTATATATATGTCCTATTATTGTTCTGATCTATTATTGGCCATTACTCCTCTCCTCACATTGATTCTTGTCAGGCTCCACAGGCTTCAAGCTTCTATTCCTTACTTCTAAAGCCATGTACTTCTGGATGTATCTACCCTTATTTCCTCTTCCCCCTCTATTTTGTCTACCCAGTCTTCTTCCAGACTCCACTTCGGTCTTAATGCCTACTTTCTTGCAGTTCCTTATCTTCAAAATAGCCTTTTCTATTTTGAGTCGTTTGTCAGGGCCCACCTTTGCAGAACACTTTTATCGAGCCATCTTAGCAACACATACTTTCTTATTGCCTTCTGAATCTCCCTTGTCCCATTCCTTTACCTCATTAATAATCATTGAGCTCTGTTTCATCAACCTTTCCATACCATCTCCTGTTTATACATTCACAGTGCAGGCCTATAACATCTACTTAGAAGTAACTCCTGGGTAAGTATGTGCAGGATTGCAGCCTTAATGTACATTGTAAGGGACCTTGTTTGTTCTATATTGTATGAAGCAGTCAGCAGATTGTGAAAATGAGTAGTTGGATGAGGATGTTTTAACTTCATTTTGCTGTATCACTCAATTAGAAGAGATTTTCACTACTTAAAATGCAAGAGATAAAAGCTGTTTATTTGAAAGATGGGGATTTAATATGTTGACATTAAAACAAACCAAGATCAAGCATAATGTAACATTTTAAAATACCTTATTGTGTGTATTTTTTGTCTTTAGGATGTGATATTTTCATTTATTCCACGTCACATGGGAACCTTCATAGTGAAGCAGGTGGTAGATATCATTGGTCCAGTGGCAAAGAAAGATGACTTACCAGCTCTGAAGATGAAACCTTTTCATCAGATACACTTAACTTTTTCTGGTCTGTGCAAGTCTGTAACCAATAAAGTTGTGCTGAAAACAAACCCTGGTATGTGGAAAAAGTGACTTAGATTTTAATGTGTTTGAAATTATATTTCAGTCAGTTTTTCTGATGGAGAATTCAGACAAACAGAGACTGATGTATTACAGCTAGCACTTGGTGATTTTTTTTTTGTATGGTAATCAAATGCATTGACAATTCATTGGCGAAGTAACAAGATAGTTTCATGTCATCTTGTGGCTAGGGATGCGAGGGAAGCCTTCCACTTGCCCTAAACATGAATTTGGGGGCCCTTGAGCATCCAATTAAAACTCAAAGTTTATTGAGAGGATTTTGTAATGCTTGATTGGGCCACTTAAAGGGCACGGATTTGTGCCTCTCCACCTCTGGATCCAACTCTCCACCCATCTGCCTGCCAACCAGCCCATTCCCTACCCCACCTCAGTGGAAAAGCTTACCTTGAAGGCCAGGACTGGGCCATAATTGGTAGTTGGATTCTTGGGAACTGGAACAGGCTCATCGGGCCTCTCTCCAGATTTTTTCTGAACTATAGAACAGGTTCCCAAACTGGCCTGCAAATTCAGGTGGTCCGCGGTGTGTCTGTGGATTTGTGATTGAATGTGGGAGACGGTACATCCATTGCATTAAATATAAGGATTTAATTGTATTTTTATTGCTTCTTTTATTTCTTACTGTATATTATTGTATTATGATTTGAATTCTATAGAATTCAAATTGTAATGCAATAAAATACGTTAGTGTCTTTTTCCATCCACTATCATGGGGGCTGAATTGCTGTCTCCGTGATCTCCAGCCACTGTCGTTTTCTGCTGGAGATTATGACAATTGTAGTTCAGCCATCATGATGTTAGGTGGATACAGATACTAGCAGTATCGTAATGGTGTTGTTAGCATTCCTTGCTGTTTAGAAAAAGCACAGGGGAAAGGCCCAATGAGCCTCTTTTGTCTTTCAAGAAGGCATTTGCTACCCTATCTTGGCTCCTAAGGTAAGCCTTTCTTTCTTCGGAATCAGGATAAGCTGGCAGGTGGGGTATGTGTGAGCACAATCAGTGTTGGCAGACCAGTTGAGGTGGGCTGTGCTGCCCACCTTGCTTATGCTTGCAGAAATTGAGAGCAGAGTTCACTTATGTGAGCACCCATAGCCAATTTCCTGTGGTAATCTTTCTAAGGTGACTTGTGTTTCCCAGTAAAGGGTGACTTCTGATCTCTGTCTGTTGACTTAATGTGAGAACATTCAAGTCAATAGGCACTGTGCCAGAATCATTGTGCTACTTTCACTAACTTGAATAGTTTGTTTGAATTATCCTTTATGGAACTGAAAGTAGCCAATTCTGGTATAGCATGCTGGAATTCCTTTTTGCAAATGCAAAACTGAAATTTAAATTCAAAGAGATGCCTGAGCATACTCCATATGCGCAGCCATTTTTTCTTTTGAACTATCCTTTTACATTGTCTCCCTTGAACCCCCAAACTGCTGTTTGAATGCCTGAATTAAAAAATATAGTTTGCTGCTGGGCATTAGAGCTTTTCAAAGGAGACAAGTGTCTGAGGCATTCATGCTAATTTCTTTTAGCAAAACTCTTATGCCTAATTGCAAAACGGTTTCATGAGTATGAATGGAGGCGTCTGAAGAGCAGTTTACGAGTTCTGGCAGGTTCTTAAACAGGTAACTCAGGATACAGTCTATTGTATACACAGAATGCCTGTGACTTTTTGGATCCCAGTCAATGTCCTCATTCATATGTAATGCTAAACCAAACTGCGGCTTAGCATGAATGAATAAATGTGTCGACTCTTGGAGGGGAGATGGTGGCTGCTTTGCTCCTCCCTAGTTGTGCTGGTGCTGTGCTGTGCTGTGCAATTGCCTCAGGTGGCAGATGCTGGAGTGCAGTGTTGGCAGCTCCGTGGTTGGTCCTTCAGAACCTTCCAGTTGTTGGAGGATAGAGTTCTGCATGGCCTGCATAGTACCCCTAAATTAGCTTGCTACCTGAGGTACAGAGGATTACATTACCTGGACACCAGTGTTGAAGTAAAATTCAGCTGCCACAGCCCAGTCGGCTTCTGTCCGTGGAATGGGGAGGGATGTCACCTTGTTCTTTGTTTCAGGCACCAAAATGTCTTGAGCTGTTCCGATATAGTAAACTGTATAAACATCTATAAAACCAATATGAGAATGTGATCCTTCATTTTTAGAAAAGATGATTTAGGAATTGAGTTTTTTATAATTTAAGGGAATAAATATGATAGTAATTTGTACTCTCTATTTGTGATACCCATATAATTTATTTTTATTTAAATTCTGGCCAAGGTTTAACACCACTGATTTCCAATGCAGTGGGAATATTTGTAGCTAACAAGATGGAACAGACCACTGATGTTGCACCTGTAGCACTTCTTAAATCAGATCAGACACATATTCATGCTCACCGGATAAATAGAAATTTGAGCAATGCATTGGTAGCTCTTCCTAATGATCGTCCAGCGAGCATAAGACCTGCTGAATTGCATAAGGATTACAGGTAATATTGAACAAGCAATAATGATCCAGAACAATAATTAAGTTACCACCTTAAGGGTGGCATTCAATAATGGCCATCCAATTGCACAACAAATTTCTGCTTGTGCAATAGGACTTTCCATTCCTCTCCCCACCCCCACCCCGTAGCTCTCCACATGCCCTCACAATATGTTCTGAAAGGTTCCCCTAGCCCTCCAGACCAGATTTTTGAGTCAATATGGGGGGGAGAAGAAGGAAAGTCCCATTGCATGAGTGGATGTCTCCTTCCATGACATTGGATGTCGTAAATACTTTATTTGGTATTCTTTATTGTTTTGTCCCAGTGACAATTAGGTTTATGTAGTGAAACTGCACTTAGTTGTAATTGGTTTCTTTTTGTGTAGAAGGATGTTTTGCTAATATTGGATCCGATCTATATTGTTTGTTTTGCAAATGAAAGGGCTCCTGTTCAGAGAAGGCACCAAGATCCAGTAGAGAAGGGGGCAGTCTTCCCTCTGCAGCCCACTGCGCTGCCTCAAGCCTCCTCTGAAATGTCTCCCAGTCCTCTAGAGCAGCTTTTCAGGAGGCACAGTGCGAGGGCAGGGAATCAGCAAATATAGTTTTCTTGTCTGCTTCCTCCAGTGCAAGTAGAACTCTGCTGAGTGGGACTCTAGATCCAACCCATAATTTACCTTTATTTCAAATCTGATTACAACTATCCTGTGTTAGGATTGTCTTTGCAAGTTCAAATGCTGGTAATAATCAGTGGAAGAATGGAGGTATGAATAAAATATATAGCAAAAGCAGAATTGTCTTCTTTATCCAGCACATATTTAAATCATCCATGCCCTAATGAGGCTGCATTTCTTTTTCCATATTTAGGACTATTTTCACAAAGGTTGCCAGGTACAGTTATTTGGATCCAGAGTTTTCTTACACGGAATATGAAGAACTGGAAAAGCAAGTGAATAAGGATTACTATGCAGGCTATATTCAGAGTTTAAGACAGCATCGTTTGCATAAAAAAACTGCTCGGTAAACATTGCTTTCAAATAAACTGCAAAGTGCTCAAATATTTTGAAGATTTATAGCGCTGTAGTTTCATTCTTCATTTTAAACTTTTTTTTAAAGCTACAGATCCTTGTACTCAGCTTTGAATTTGGAGGCCCAGATTGCTGCTGTATCCAGGAGCGCATTTGCCCAATTAAAACTGGTGCGCCAGCTGCGCCCGTTCCTGGAGCTACCTGATCTGACTAGGGTGATGCATGCCTTGGTTACATCCCACTTAAACAACTGTAATGCGCTCTACGTGGGGCTGCCTTTGAAGACTGTTCGGAAACTTAAATTGGTACAAAGAGCTGCAGCCAGAGTGCTAACCGGGGCTGGTTACAGGGACCATACAACTCCCCTGTTACAACAGCTCCACTGGCTGCCAATTTGTTTCTGGTCACAATTCAAAGTGCTGGTTTTGACCTACAAAGCCCTATACGGCTCAGGTCCAGACTGTTTGACAGATCGTATCTCCCTACATGAACCTGTCCGGGATTTGAGATCTTCAGGTGAGGCCCTTCTTGTGTTCCCCACACCTTCGCAAGCACATACGACGCGGACACGAGATAGGGCCTTTTTGGTGGCCGCCCCTAGGCTGTGGAACTCCCTTCCGAGTGAGGTGCGATCAGCTCCCTCCTTGCCGTCTTTCTGGCGACAAGTAAAGACTGTTTTATTTCAACGGGCATTTGGGATAGAGAATGACCAGGATTAAGTGTCATAGGTTTGGTGATTACATTATATGATTTTATTATTTTAAATTGTCCGCTGTTTTTAACCTATATTTTATGGTTTTAATTTTTCTCATAGTTTAATTCTTTTTTAATAATATACTCTGTATGTTTTAATGGTGTTGTTTTTAGTTGTAAGCCGCTCTCCTATTGGAAAAAGGGCGGGGTAGAAATAAAGTTTATTATTATTATTATGAATAATGTATCTAAAATGTGGCATAAGGGTTGAGAGTAATTCTACATACCTGAATGGGCTTGAGAACAATCAAACCTACGTAGATGATATTTAGAGATACAGATTTTAGTCTGTGTGTGTTCAGTCCCTAGTCATTGGCGGTTCCCTCCAGGGTCAACTTACTGATTTGTGATCTGCGATGCCTCTTCCCCACTTCCTTTCCCCCTAACCATATTGGATTCTTCACCGTTCCATGCTGAAAATGCATGGAAGACCAGACTTGACATTTCTAACATTTTAAAGTTGAACAAATGAGAAGGGTTCCATCAGCCAAATATACATTCACAGATTTCTGGTATGTTTGTTCTCACCACGGTGGACTGAAGGGACTTCATTTGTTTGGAAAAGCTCGCCATCATGTAGGCTTCAGACGCCAGGGTGACTCCCACACATTCTTCCTGATACTAGTATCAAGGAGGCAGGAAATCCTTTGCTCACCAGTCTAGATAACAATTTCAAGCAGAAAAGCCTGACAGTGTTTTAAGTTCTGTGGTGGGTGAGTCTTCAAGTTCTACATTTGTGAGGCAGCCACATCCTAATTAGAGCTCTCATTGTAAGGGTATGGTGTATAGATGACACAGTTAAGAAGATAATGCTACCTTCAGCATCATAGTGGACATACAGGAGGAAGTTACATTGGGATATATATTTGGCCCAAATAATTTGAAAAAGATGCATTTGGGTATATACATGATAGGTTTTAACAGTAGAATTGAACTGGGTGTCAGTGCTGAAAACAGGACTCGTTTGGGGAGTTTAATTTTTTTTTAAATTAGATTTATATCCTGCCCTTCCTCCTAGTAGGAGTCTAGGGTGGGCTCTTCCCCCCCATTTCTTGTGAATTAAATTAATCAAAATGTGTACTCAAAAATTTAAAAAACTTTTTACAGTGTTTTTGCTACATAGCTGAATGTCATACGTTTCTTTACCCCCCCACCTTATAGGATCTTTAAAATGCTTAATAATTCTGTGGATATTGGGCTAAAACCAGCATCGGGCTTGAAATCACCAAGGATTAAAAATTTACAGGAGGAGAAATTGGAGGAAGAGGTTGCTTGTGTAACAGAAAGTAGCCTATTAACTAGTCGACAGTTAGCAGAAATTGAATCTAAATCTGCAGCCAGAGAGGTAAGTTCAATATGTTTTGATATGTCCTAACTTACTTGTAGCTGTTCAAAATATAATGTAATGTGTAACTTGCCACTCTCTACTGTGTTATCCCTACTGATATCCCTGCAGCCCTATCCATATTTCCTCAATAATCCAGAGATGGGGGACCGTTTTGGGTCTCCTTGGCCCAACTTTGACAGGAAGGCAGGAAAAAACCACCTGTCAACATAATGATGTCATTATGATATCACTTGATTGGCTAGTGGGTTTACCTGTCAATTATTATTATTTTATTATTATTATTGTTTATTTCTATCCTGCCTTTTGGCCAAAAGGCCCTCAAGGTAGCTTACAAAAAATAAACACAAATATAGCAATACATATAAATAAAAACAGCACAATTTACAAAAATTAAATAACAAGGTAATATTATTATTAAAAAGCAACAATAACAACTTTAAATGAAAATACAACAAATCACACTTTCCTAACATTTTCCTAATAAATTCCTAACAATTAGACATCTACTAGTTCTTACATCAATATGTTGACATCACAACATAATACCACTCAGGTGTCCTGCTGGTACTGCATCTGACAGGAAAAGGAGCAGGAGCAGTATAGCTTTTTGCCAACATAGATGGTGTCCACGGTAAGCAGTACTTCAACTTGTTCACAGGGATGAAGCAGTTGATGTTCCAGCTCTCGTAGGTCGTTGCAAAGGTGGAAACGATGGGCTTGGAAAGAAAGGAGAGGAAAGAAGTAGAAGCCTGTTCGGCATGGGTGGGTCTGCCTTCGGGAGAGATGGAAACGACGGGCTCAGAGAGGAAAGGAGAGGAAAGGGGTGGAGGCCTGCTCAGCACATGTCATTATGACATTACATGATTGGTAGGTTGGTTGTCCCATCTACCTATCAAAATCCCTTTCATAGGGTTTCCAGGTTTGGGAACCACAGCACAAAGGGCATTGCCAGCCCTATGGTTTGCAAGAGTCTCCATGCTTTTTTCCACCCTCGATGTCGGAGGTGCAAAGGAGGAGCGTGGGGAGGCTTGCAAAGCCCTTTGTGATGCTCCGTGCCTTTCTTTCCATCCTTGATGTTCGAGGTAGAAAAGAGAAGGGGGGGGCTCATAAAGGGCTGCAAAGGGCAGTGCTGGAAAGGGTAACTAGTTGTCCATTGAATGGAAATTGCTTCCCCCTCCTTGAGCAAGGCACACTCATGGTTGGGAGCGTGCCTTGCCTGCTTTAAGCTCTGGATTGTTCCTCTGAAGTCCTGTCCCACACCTGATGTCATATATGACACATTTTGGGGTCCGCAAAATGGCCTGGTGGGCTAAATGGGAAAGACTGTCAGCCAAGTTTGACACATGGCCAGAGGTTCATCACACTTCAATAGTGCCACTAATTTCAGTGGGATTACTACTGGAAAAGTGCATACGATCCCACATTTAGAGTGGTATAACATCAGTCTGCAGCCTCCTTTTTTCTAAGGACCTCTGTAGATTGTGCATTAAATATTCTCTTGTGTTCCTTTTTGTTGTGGTTCTGGGTAGCTTGCTTTTTGTGGTGGTGTTTTTCTTGTAGGAATATCTAATATTTCCAGCTAATAATAGTAATAGTTATTTTGGTGAAAATCTGGTTTCCCTCCTTCCCCAGCTACAAAATGCAATTGTAAGGTGTGGACTGGTTGGACAAAGTTGTGATACAAATGTTAGTTGTGAAACACCCCCTGCTTTTCCATTCCCCCTTGGTTGCATATTGTAAACTTGAAATTTTTTTTTTATAAATGCTGCCCAACTTTACATCTCATGCATATGAGTGCTGCTTTCTGCTCAGCTTGCTCTTTGATCCTCCCTCTCCTGCACAGATGTAGGCATGTAAGAACATAAGAAGAGCCTGCTGCATCAGGCAAGTGGCCCATCTAGTCCAGCATCCTATTCTCACAATGGGCAACCAGATGCCCATGGGATGCCTATGTACTGATTGATCATTTGTATACCTAGGTACTGGTTGACCATTTGGAAAATACTTGTGAGTAGGTTCAAGTTGAGCAAAGTCCTGCTGGTAGTTTGTTGCAAGTTGGCTCTGAGCAGGTCTGAAATTTGAGCACCTGCCCCCCCTCCAGGACCCAGTGATTTACTTGTGGTGGTAGGAAAGGCAGCTGAGGCTATTCATGCAAATTTCCTCCAGGGAGAAGAGCCTTTGACACTTGGAAGGTCTTCCCTAGTGGAAATTGACACAAATGTTATCATTTTCTGAGGGAATGTTGCCCTAGTTATCTTCTTGGAAGGAATGGATACTCCTCTGGAGAGCTAGAGTGCCTGCTGCTGCCTTTCTTGCTGCCATTGGTAAGCTGCTGGACCCCTTGAGGGCAAGGAAGAGGAATGGTGGGTGCAGATACTCTGTGAGCTTTCTCAATTTTTTTGCGGATTAAACTCATGTGTTTGTAAAAGCCAAGCCTGGAGCCTCCACATGGGGCACTAATTGTGGGGTGGAGCACACCCCAGGCAGCAACGGGAGGGAGGAGTTAGAATTCTCCCATCCATGGCCCAACTGTCCTGAGATCACCCACAATCCTGGGCAGTCTCGTGAGAGCAGCCAAGGGGTGGAGCCAGATCCTGGCCTTTGAAGGCCTCAGCCTCCTGAGAGCCGGCCTCTTTCTTCGTGTGCCGGCTTTCCCACCCACCGTCCCTTGGTCTTAGGGTATCACTGAGCTGTGTTTAACTGGGCTGCTAGTTGACAGGGCTGGATAGGAATTTTTCCTCTCAACGAATCTGTCCCCATTATTGAGCAGGTTTTTTTGCCTATCCCCCAGTGGTTCGCTGTGCAATTGTTAGGCGTTCATTCACCTATGTCACAACTTTAGATGGAAATGGCATTGGGCAGGTTCAATCATAAGGGGGACTCCCATAAGGAGTCCAATGGGGTACACGCTGGCCACACCCCTAGCTCGGGAGGGGCATCGCCTCATCCAGCTTACAACCCCTCCCATTGGTTGGTCAGTGGGACCACAGGTGCTTTGGGTTCACACCCCACTTGGGTCTAAAGTGGGCCAACTCCCAAGGGTAGTTCCCAACTGCTTGTTTGTTGATTCAGCATTTCTCCAGCATGGGCTGCTGGAATGAAGCGGATCCTTGCCCTACTGCCATGCCAACCCCGCTTTACTTCCTGTTATCCATAAAGTTGTGGCCCTACTTCACCCATAAATTTGTGTCTGGCTGTGTTATTCCCGTTGCTAAAGGGGGCGCAACATGCTCCTACCACACAAGCACAATTCTTTCTAAACGTCAAGATGTTCATGCATCCGTAAACAGAAGAGGTCCACAGAATGAAATGAGAGATGGCAGAAAGTACTTAATGGCAGCATTATTGAGAGTCCTGAAGTAGTGATGTTTTTTAACAGGACAGTGGTGCTCAGATTAGGTTTTCCTGGAATGTGCTTTCTTTCCCAAACCTCCATTCCTCTTTATTTGCTCACCCAGGTTCTGTGGATGGTGAATAAGCTGTGTACAATGTTTATACATTTGAACAAAAAACTATCACATTAAGATATTATGTGGTTATTCTGTTGGCCATTTTTATAGGTCAATGATGGGCTGAACCCTGTACCAATTTCGCCACAAGAAATTGAAGACTGTAGTTTAATTTTGACAGCAAAGCAGCTTCATCAAATAATAATTGGTAAGTTTCTGACATGTTGGTAAGGTTTCTCCTACCTTTAAACACACAAAAATGCATTTCTTTAAAAATAGAAATAACTGTAAAGTAAGGCCATATATTTCCTTGAACCTTACTGTTGTGTAATCTGTGATAACTTCTAATTATTTACAATATAGAAAAGTGTAATGCCTAAAGGGCCCAGGTATAAACCTTTTCCTCTTAACCTGCACTGGCTCTGCCAGGTATTAACTATTTAATTTACTGCCATAAACTATACATTGGGGCCAATTACTTGGTGCAGCTGGGCGAGGGGAGAGAAAGAATGGAGTGTGTGTGAGTGAGTGAAAAGGAGGGATGGTTCTGGGCCTTGCCCACTTTTGACACTGGTACTACTCACTGCTGGCATACAGCCTCTAACAGATTTCCCCCAAGGGAATATGGCTCTCGGGGGTGAGGGGAGTTCTCCCCCCCCCATGCTTTAGAGTCTGCTATTGATGTGGGGTTTTGGGGGGGGAAAATGAAATGGAAAATTTTCTTATGCCAATTACGTTAATTGTCATTATGTTGCTTGCACTGGAAAATTTTCAGTTTGCATTAGAAAATATTCCTATGTCCTAGAGAATGATCTAATTTAGCATTTACATTTATTTACTTGTCTTTAGATATATAGATCCTCCGTGGCGCAGAGTGGTAAGCGGCGGTAACGCAGCCAAAGCTCTGCTCACGGCCGGAGTTCGATTCCAACGGAAGGAGGAAGTCGAATCTCCGGTAAAAGGGGTCGAGGTCCACTCAGCCTTCCATCCATCCGTGGTCGGTAAAATGAGTACCCAGCATATGCTGGGGGGTAAAGAAAGGCCGGGGAAGGAACTGGCAATCCCACCCCATATATACGGTCTGCCTAGTAAACATTGCAAGACATCACCCTGAGAGTCAGAAACGACTCGCACTACAAGTGCAGGGACACCTTTCCCTTTTTTTTTAGTAAACAAAGCTTAAAAAGTATTTCATGTTAATTTTTTGTTCTAATACACCACAAGTATTCGACCTGAAATATTTAAGGGGGGAAATCAAAGCACACAATGTGATTTAAATGTTATGTAATGTAGAGATTTTTATTGGAATATTTGTAAAAATGTAAAGACAATAGCAATGAGATAATTACCTGAAAACTGCCAACTTTGAAACTGGCAAGTTCACATAACATTGTATTGGCATCCTCTTGTTGCTAATAAACTTATAAAACAGAACATTTTCTGTGAAAAAACATTCATTTTGGAAAAATATCCACCCTAGATCACTGGAGTGAACAAAAGCCCTGCTTCCCCTGGCCAATGTCGGTCACAGGGTTCAGAAAGTCCTCTTGGCCCCAAAAAGGGTGACTGAGGAAGAATACAGTAATCGGAGCTAGAGCTATCAGTTCTCCATCTCACGTCTTTTCACCTGACTTGGCCACTTGAAAAGCCTCCCCTCCCCCCCCGCTTGCCCTGTGAGGTGGAGTAGAAGCATGGAACAGTTTTAAGTTATGTAGCTTGCTAAGGTTTGTTTCCCCCCACCCCTAGCAAAAAAGTTAATCAGTGTTCTATTTTTTTTTAATTCTGCAGATGCATTTCCTTTCAACTGTCTCCTTTCCATTCCTTTCAGGCCCTTCCATTATTGACTTTGGTGAGGTTTGTGTGTGTTCTACATCTACCAGAAAAATGCATCTCATAAATAATCTCCCTGTGCATATTTGGATACAAGTAGGAATTGACAGTGAGGAACTGCAACAGACCAGTCCTTTGTCTCATGTCATGCCACCTTTTACGAAGGCTTACATTCCAGTTGTGTTTGAGAACAACAAATTGGGAAACTTCCGAAAGTAAAACTTCTTATTTGACTCTCTAGGTGTAAATTTTATTACTAGAGGGAACATAACCTTTTAGTAAAGCACTCTGAGGGAGGAAAGGGTTATTAAACCTCTTGTTGCAAAGCAATTGTAAAACTGAAAAACAGGCTTAACTTTGCAAAATCATTGTATGCATGCTATCTTGAACAAATGGCATTTTCAAGGATGTTTAAATGCTGTCCAGGAACCAAACAAAGCTCTATGTTGACTTCTGTAAAACTTAAAAAAAAAAATAATCAAGCACATTTAGGCTACAATCCTGTACACACTTATCTGGAAGTGACAATTGAATTCAGGGGGATTACTTCTAAGTCGACATGCATATAATTGCACTTTTAATGATGCAGTTTAAACTGTCGATGCTGTCTGGTTGCAGGATGATAATGCTTCGTATGTGTCTTCTGTAACAGATGTTTGCCTTTGTGCAGTTGTACCAATGGTATTCAAGGAATTAGATGCCGTGTACACTTAGTAAAAATAATAATAGTCCTAACTCTAGAGTTCTTTAAGCGTTAATATGCCTATGAGTAAAAGGAATAGTTGTAAAGCAAATACATACCTTATTGTAATTATGAACATGTGTGTTATATAGTAGGTGTTATCTTAGAAGAGGAGCTCGCTCCTATATGATGGAAAAGAGAGAATACTTCTTTTAAGATGGCACTTGCCATCTGCAGTTTTTATAAGCATTTGTCATAGACTTAAAAAAAAAAAAATCTGCCCCATTCACCCAAACACCTTATTAAAGAGGAAAGCACAAAAGCAGGACTACAACTGAACGTCAAGAAGACTAAAGTAATGACAAGATTTATGTAACTTTAAAGTTGACAATGAGGACATTGAACTTGTCAAGGATTATCAATACCATGGCACAGTCATTAACCAAAATGGAGACAATAGTCAAGAAATCAGAAGGCGGCTAGGACTGGGGAGGGCAGCTGAGAGAGAACTAGAAAAGGTTCTCAAATGCAAAGATGTATCACTGAACACTAAAGTCAAGATCATTCAGACCATGGTATTCCCAATCTCTATTTATGGATGTGAAAGTTGGACAGTGAAAAAAGCGGATAAGAGAAAAATCCACTCATTTGAAATGTGGTGTTGAAAGAGAGCTTTGTGGAAAAAGACCAATAATTGGGTGTTAGAACAAATTAAACCAGAACTATCATTAGAAGGGAGAGAGCTTTTTCAGTTGTGGCCCCCAAGCTTTGCAACACCCTACCCCAAGAAGTCCGCTCTGCTCCCTCCCTGATGGCTTTCCGGAGACTTCTGAAACGATCTTGTTCCGGAGAGCCTTTGGGAGGGACTCAAGGTAGAATCTCACACTGATTTTATGGTTTTATGCCTTCTATGTTAAATTTTACCCTTGTCGTCCCCTTTAGTACCACACCCTATATATATATATAGTATGTATTTAATTGTATTTTGTGTATTTTAATTTATTTTAAGGTTTTTTGATTTTATTGTTTACAGTTTTATTATGTATGTGTTACATTTTATTGTGTAAGCCACCCTGAGTGCCCTATTATAGCGTAGAAGGGCTGGATAGAAATATTTTAAATAAATAAATAAAAGCTAAAACGATGAAACTGAGGTTATCATACTTTGGACACATCATGAGAAGACCTGATTCACTAGAAAAAACAATAATGCTGGGAAAAACAGAGGGGAGTAGAAAAAGAGGAAGGCCAAACAAGAGATGGATTGACTCCATAAAGGAAGCCACAGACCTGAACTTACAAGATCTGAACAGGGTGGTTTATGACAGATGCTCTTGGAGGTCGCTGATTCATAGGGTCGCCATAAGTCGTAATCGACTTGAAGGCACATAACAACAACAAATATTTTTGAGCCCTGTCTTTTAATATATTCAGTCATGGGTAATGTATATGTGTGTTAAAATATGTTTCAATTAACTTTTTTATTATTGCATTGTTGATGTTGCAATGAAGCATGTGATGAAGAAAATATCTTCGGTATTACAGGTCTTTCACATACTCGATAAATCAGCATCACACTGGACATGTGTTAGTGGTAGCAACAATAGTACCTGTTGCCCTGGAACTATCTACAAGGGAACTGACCTTGACTCCTGCCTTTAGTTACTTAGCAGAAACTGGATTTAGAGCAACAGTCACACTATACAATCGCAAAAACTACCCTGCAAAATTCACCTGGAAGCCTATAATCCCAGATGAAGGAATGGCATTTTCCATATGCCCAGAGGAAGGTAAGGTACTATTTAAAGCAATAAGTAAATAATGAAATGTGTGGTGAAATAATGTTTTAATCTGATATTTAGTCTGATATTTAAAGTGTTGAAGGGAAAAAGCCATTTGCCACGTGACCTCTCTTCCTCAAAAAGAAAGTCCACAGAGATGTGAATTAAGTCTAGCATTGTTCAAAATGCTAAGCCAGATATATTTACAGGTATTTATGTTACTCTTTAATTTTTCTTACCATATTTTTCTCATGTCCTTCCTTTAAGGAGCTCAGGGTCACATACATGGTTCTCTCTTTGTCCATTTCCCCCCCCCCCCCACACACACAACCCAGTGAAATAGGCTAGGCTGAGAGGTGGTCTGCCCAGGTCTTCAAAGTCCTAATCTGACACTAACTACTACATGACACAGCTACCAACCTGACAAACTGTTAAAAAAATTGGCTGTCACTTGCTTAAAGACTCCTTAGTTGATTAATCACTGATAATTACACTTGAGTATGCATAAAACCAATATTTCTGTTTTAAATTAACATGGTTTTTTATTTGTTGGCATACTTTCTTTTTAGAACATTAAACAACACTAAACATAATACAGGACAGATGCAGTTGTAATTCTGCATTCAGGATTTTACACAATTTCCCCCTATATCTATGCATCATCTGTATTGGGGTGGGAACCCTTTTCAGCCTACGAGGTCACATTCCCTCATGGGCAACCTTCCAGGGGCTGCATGCCAGAGATGGGTGGGGTCAGAAGCAAACGTGGTTGAAGATTACATTCTAGCCATGCCAAGTCAGAGATTTGTACACACACCTTTCTATGCTCCATTTAGGCAACCAAGAGGCATTACCACAGTTCAGGAACACATTCCAACCAGGCGAAAGCACACAAGGAGGACACAGAGCAGGGTTGATGAGAGCTCTGGCCTGGGGAAGGGTGTGGCCTAGCAAGAGACCTAAGGGCCAAACAGAGAGGGCTAGAGGGCCTGAGATTCACCACCCTTGATCTAAAGACTAGCAATTGACCTACTATTTCTGTACGTCTGCACACTTTCCATATATTTTGTAGCCTTCCAGTGCCTCTTTTGAGCAGTAACCAATTAGATAAGATTATGATCCAGCATCAAGTAGGAATTCTCATATAGTTTGTGTAGCTAGAGAGAATTATATGATTGTCCTATTTTTCATGCCCCCCCTTGTGCTTACTGAGAGCCTTTTAAAGAACTCAAAAGGTGAGATCTGCATCCCATGGAAAGCAGCCAGTCCAACAGGAAGGCTTGTTACCATCCGATTAGAGTTACCAGGTCTCTGGCTTTTGGGTGGAGTCTCTGGTTTTTGGGGGGCCCTCTGGCTCTCCGGCTAACATCCCTTAATCTCCGGACTCTCAGCTTCAATTTAAAAAATAAATTAAGTTTCTAGGTGGTCTGGTTCCCGAGATATACACCAAAATGTCAGCCCCCGCCCCCGCGACTGTTTAATTTATTTAACTGATACGACACTGAAGTTGTGATCGGGGGACTCTCCCCATCAGGAATAACAATACATTTATGCAGTCAAAATCATAAGGCTTCTGATATTATCATAAATACATAATGATGTCATAAAATCATAAAAAATAAGTAACTGGGGGTACCCATCCCAAACTCTGCTCTGGGACAGGACAAATCATATACCCCAGGAAAGGAGAGCGTGACCTCTACGAGATGCCACTGCATCCTGCCTGGCCCAGAGCTTCTGCTGGGCACAGGGCACGGAGGAGGGCATCTATGCAAAATCAAAGCAGACCAAAACATACAGGAAAAAATAAGTAACTGGGGGTGCCCACCCCAAAATCTGCTCTGGGACAGGACAAATAATATACTCCAGGAAAGGGGAGGGTGTCCTCTACGAGATGCCAGTGCATTCTGTCTGGTCCAGAGCTTCTGCTGGGCACTGGGCATGCACGGGTGCATCAATGCAAAATCAAAATGGACAAAAACACATAGAAAAAAATAAGTTACTGGGGGTACCCACCCCGAAATCTGCTCTGGGACAGCACAAATCATATACCCCAGGAAAGGGGAGGGTGTCCTCTATGAGAGTGTCCTCTATGATATGCCACTGTATTCTGCCTGGCCCAGAGCTTCTGCTGGGCGCAGGGGAAGGATGAGGGCATCTATGCAGACAGAAAGGGTAGAGAATCTTCTTACTCTTCCTCATTTCTCAGACCTCTTTCTAAAGTTGAAGGGTCAAAGCTGTAAAGAAGTTTGGAGCAGCCACATTAAAAGATAGCGCAGGGCATTCCAGGCAGGGGGTTGCCAACCCTGCTTGGATATGGATGTCTTTGCAGAGGATCCCTAGTCAAGCTTTACCAACAGCACAATCCAAACTATATCTACTCAGAATAAGTCCTGTTGAGTTCTATGGGGGCTTAGTCCCTTAGTACGTGTGTTTAGAATTGCAGCCTTCAGGGGCATCCATCTTTACTCCCGAATGCTCCCATCTAACATCTCCACAACACTAGGCCCCTTTCTTCCTACAGTGGCCTTCTAGTGACTGGCCTGGCCTGAAGGCACTTAAACCCTTCTTGCTGAAAGCAAGTAGGCTAGATTAAATGTTCCCTACCCAGGCTCCATCTTTTAGCTAAGATGTCTAGCTTAATTTCCAGTCAGATATTTTTTTTAATTGTATGCTCCAAGCAACTGTGATTGATGCTTAATGTATCATGCTTAATGACATCACTCGGGCCTGCCCCGTGACATCAACTGGGCCCACCCCGTGACATCACTCGGGCCCGCCCCTAAAATCTCAGGTTTTGGGATGCTTCTGTCCTGGCAACCCTACCTCCGATGTCTTTGACTGGATGGTTTATTTAAAGCGACATAGGGATAGTAATCTTCTAGGCTGAATGGTGGACTTTTTTTTGTTCTGTTTTGTTTACCTAGCTAAGTTGCCTAAGGCAAAGAGCCTAGGTGATGGTGTTACCTGGGTGCAAACAAAAATGCATCAGAGGACACTTTGAAATATAACAGGTTGGCTTGGGAGCGTTGCCTGATTAATTAGAATGCTATTTTTAATCAATATGCAAACATTTGTTTGAGTGCTTTGGATTTTGCTTTCATACAACGCACCAGTTTTTGTGTTTTTGAAGCCCAATTGTTAATAGTATTTTTTAACAAAGTATATCTCACAAACTAGAGATTTAGAGAACAGGATTACTTTTTACCCTCCATAATCTTTATCTTTAGCAGCTATAATATATTATTCATTTTCTGTATTAATTTAGGTGTTGTAGAAGGCTGTCAAGATCAAGAGTGTGAAGTGGTTTGGCATCCAAGTTTTTCTTCTCCAGTAACAGGAGAATTTGATTTGTGTGTGCATCAAGGAAAAACACTTAAACTGAAATGCTTTGCAAAGGTAATAGTGTACTCTTTTGCTATATGGCTAGTGCTTGTTCCAGTTTGCTATGGGAAAACCTGTCTCCCTGTGATTGAAGGGAAGAGCTGAGGCTCAGTGGGAGAGCACATGCTTTGTATGCTAAAGGTCGTAGATTGAATCCCTGGTGCCTCTAGGTAGGTCTGGGAAAGGCTCCAGCCTAAAACCCTGGAGAGTCACTGCCAGTCAGTGGAGACAGTTCTGAGCTAGTTGGAGCAATGGTTGTATTTGGTAGAAGACAGTTTCCTATGATCCTAACCCTTGTTCACAATGACAACTTAATCTGAACAAAAAAATAAAAAATTATACTTCAGCAGAATTAACCACTGATTGTTAAACTAAAACAGTCTATAGTGTAGGTATAAGGTAAAATTCCCAATGACAGAAACAGAGTAGATTCCTTGATTTTAGTAACATGCGACAGGTGATTAAACATCAGGATTGCATTGAAAGGTGGGTAAAGGGGTTGTACTATATTAATTAAAGCAAGAAAAAATTAGGATATCAGTGGGGTTTCCTGTTTTCTTGTCATACTTTTCTACTTAAGTATCTATTAGTTGATAAATGTCAAGCATATTTTGCTGGGCTTCTAATACGAATTTAGTGGTCTCATACATTCACTGTCAAATAAAGTTAAATGGATGTTTTTGTTTTTATAATGGAGTTGGGTGTTTTATTCAAATGTATCAAGAAGATAAATTTTAACTTCCTTTTCATTTTATATTTATAGTCTATTTGTGGGCATGCTCTGTGAAGTCAAAAGAGAATCTGAATCTGTGCTGGAACATGTGCATTGATGTTAATACATTATTATTATTGTTATTATTATTATTATTTGTTGTTGTTGTTGTTATGGTTTTCTTTCTCAATACTAGCTTGGCACCACCAGTGTTCAGTTTAAGGAGCAAAGGATCACCTTTAATCATGCTCCTCTGCATTTAACTACCTGCAAGACAGCCATTCTTCAAAACTTGGGGCACAACCATGCATACTTCCAGGTGAGGCATACCCAAGGTGGGTAGCATTGTGCATACCGCTGTGTGACCCTTAAAGCCCCAAATGTATTGCAGTTAGAGTGCTAAAAGTGTAGTCTTTTTCAAGCCACCCTCCAACATGGCATAAGAGAGGGGGAAATGGGCAGGCACTTTCCCTCGTACTTGAAAAGGACATGGCAAATCACTAGCAAATCACTGAACTTGAAACCTGAAAGTGGGACTTCGGACGCACTAACCATCTGGTCAGCAGCACCCCTGGAGAGGTTAATGTAAAGCAAGGAGCTCTGGCCCTAAATCATGGAGTGATGAGACCTTTCAGAGGTAGACAGAGACTGTCCTAGGAAAGGAAGCACTCCTGATAGTGTTCAAGCTCCTTCCAGGGAGCTTACAGGGATTCCAAGTTAATATGCTTAATTTAACTACTGCAGGCAATTCTAGAAGACATAGTAGGGAGCAATTAACATACCCCTGCATTACAGACAGGTTGTCCCAGTGTTCTATGTACCTTTAAAGACAGTTTGAAAGCTACAATTGGTACAAAATGAGACCACCAGAATGCCAATAGGAGCAAGATGATAAGAGCAAAATATATCAATCCTACGCCAATTATGTTGGTTACTAATTTGTTTCAGGGCTCTATTTAAATTAATGGTTTTAACCTTTTTATTAAAAAAAAACGGTTTGTAGCCCATTTAGGGCATTTTAAGAGATTAACCCCGATTTACCTGCCTGAGCCTTATGATTGGCATCCAAGACCCTGCTGTCTGACTTCTCAGTAGCAGATTGTTGGTTCTTGGGTTCCAGGGAGAATGCATTTTTGACTGGTGGCAGTGCAGCTGTGTAAATTCTCTCTGGTAAAGAAAAATCTGAAAAGATTTCTTTTCCTGTTTTTAGATGTTTTATTCCAGAAGGCTTTTTATCATTATTCTGTTATTTTAATTAAATCATTTGTTTTATTCTTATTTTAATGCTAGTGTGTTTCGAATGTGATATATTTTTCATCAGTGTTCATTGTTGATTTCTTTGAAAAATTTGTCAGGAAGGCAAAGAATAGGTATGATTATTTCTCTCCAGAAGAAGTCCTATAACTTAGATTTTATAGCACTTGTTTTTATTGGCAGGTTCTTGATGCCAATCCTCTTCCTGGAATGATTATCTCTCCTTTTCAAGGTGTAGTACCTGTGGGAGGCCGCACTGAAATCAACATCTACTTCAGACCCAATGCATTAATGAAATTTGATAGCAGAGTTGAGGTATTAACATTTTGAATAGCAATCAAAAACATACACTTAGCTGTTAAAAATACCTATCTTTTAATATGGTAATACTTTTGAGGAAAACACATGTGAATCCTATGATAATGATTGGCTGAGCATCTGTGATGCAATGAAATATTAAACAATTTTATATCTGCTGAGGTCATAGAATGGTCAACAATAGAATTTTTGGAAAAGTTCAGCTTCTGTGATGGTGATTAAAGGAATGGTTTGTCTGGAAAAAACTTTCAAAATAGGGATGGGAAAAATATGGATTATGGAAAGTGAGTGGGAGAAGGTCTCAAAAGGCAGACAGCCCACAGGAAGGGGTGGTTTAAGAAAGGCGGGAGAGTAGTAACTGAACTAAAAAGAAAAAATGGAATATCAAGAAACCATGATGGGAGAACACAGCTGGTGAAATCCTTCTCAGACAGTGAGATCCCAGAGATAGGAGGAAGTGTGTTATGCTTCATGAATTGATTTGAATCTAGCAGTTTAATCCCCCAGGAAGAGAGACATCACCTGAACTCAGTTGTTCCAGGCAAAGGGGTGTTTTACACCAGGGAGAGAGACTGAAAGGTGAAAGCATATTTTTCCACTGCCCACTCCTCATATTTTAATCATAGAATCATAGAATAGTAGAATTGGAAGGGGCCTGTAAGGCCATCAAGTCCAATCCCCTGCTCAATGCAGAAATCCAAATCAAAGCATTCCCGACAGATGGCTGTCCAGCTGCCTCTTGAATGCCTCCAGTGTCGGAGAGCCCATGACCTCTCTAGGTAATTGGTTCCATTGTTGTATGGCTCTAACAGTTAGGAAGTTTTTCCTGATGTCCAGTCAAAATCTGGCTTCCTGCAACTTGAGCCCATTATTCCGTGTCCTGCACTCTGGGACGATCGAGAAGAGATCCTGGCCCTCCAATATGTGACAACCTTTCATGTACTTGAAGAATGCTATCATATCTCCCCTCAGTCTTCTCTTCTCCAGACTAAACATGGCCAGTTCTTTCAGTCTCTCATCATAGGGCTTTGTTTCCAGTCCCCTAATCATCCTTGTTGCCCTCCTCTGAACCTGTTCCAGTTTGTCTGCATCCTTCTTGAAGTGCGGAGACCAGAACTGGATGCAGTATTCAAGATGAGGCCTAACCAGTGCTGAATAGAGGGGAACTAGTACTTCACGCAATTTGGAAACTATACTTCTGTTAATGCAGCCTGATATAGCATTTGCCTTTTTTGCAGCCACATCACACTGTTGGCTCATATTCAGCTTGTGATCAACGACAATTCCAAGATCCTTCTCACATGTTGTATTGCTGAGCCAAGTATCCCCCATCTTATAACTGTGCATTTGGTTTCTTTTTCCTAAGTGTAAAATTTTGCATTTATCCCTGCTGAATTTCATTCATGATCAAGGGAATCAGGAGTGATACCTGAGATGTATATTTTTAAGACCCACATTATTCTTTATGATGTTGTGATTTTAAGTTATTTTTAATGATGTATTTGTAACCCACCTTGGGACTTTAGGGCAAAGAGTAGGTTGTTGTTAATAATCTGCACTGTTCACCATTTTTTTTAAAAAAAATATATCATGCTTTTTCTGACTCAACAACAGGATATAATGAGATTGAGATTGGACTAAATAGGTTTTGAGCCCTCCCCCAAGTAAACTCTGTGATTCTGGTTATAAAAAAAGACAAGTTTAGCATGACATGCTCCCTTTTTTGGGGATAATGGCCTTTGCATAGCTAGATATGGCCAGATATTGGTGATATGTTGTCACAGAAATTAAATAGTTGCTGATCCTTGTAGAAGGGGGCATATCTTTCTTGACCCTTCCCCTGGTTGGAGATGATGTCATTAAGGTTTCTGTGTCTGAAAGAGAATAAAAGACTTGTAGTCTTGGAACAGAGTCTGAGAGATACACAGAGACCTGACTTGCTTTCTTTAAGAATCCAATGCATTGGGAGCTCCATTAGAAACCTAATGGGGAAGCAGAATCTGTTGGAGTGTTAATGCTGTGAACATCTTATACATAGTCTTTATGTATGCATAAATAAAACCTTATATCGCAGAAATGACACCAGTCTCTAGTGACCTTCATTCCAAGGAAACCATATTCAAGGTTCACATACTGCGACCCCTGAAATCTCTCTCTAATTGGAGTTTGGGATGTGTGTAATAACAATATTAGGGGTAGTAGTCAACATAGCACTAGGGCAATTGTTCGGTCAGTGCAAGGATTTCTTGTTGCGCAGTGGAACAATCTTCCCCTCGAGAAGATTGCGCCTGCTAAATCTGTTCTGGGGTTCAGAGTACATTTGGGGACAGTGCTGGGTATGTGCAGGGAGAGGAGGGGGAGGAGGGGGAACCCCCATTGCGCTAGTGTTAACTAGTGTGAGCGAAAAAAAATTAAACACCACCCTAAGTGACTAATAAATAAATAAATGTCAAATATGCATAAAATATGTTTTTGAAGCATCCTCCTTATTGAGGTCAGACTGTCCCCCACATGATATGAATTCAGATAGTAGCTCAAAATGTATTTGTTCCAACAGACCTTTCGAGCATAAGAGTGACATCATTTGTATTTATATAATTTAATGCTGATTTGTCTGATGTATTTGTACTGTGCTTTTACTTTGTTTTTATTCTGTACCTCCGTTAGCTATCCTGAGTTCACATCAGAGGACGGGTGGGATATAACAATAACAACAACAATAACAACAACAACAACAACAACTGAATTAATCAACATAAAACCAGCAGAACAGACAAGTAGCATTTCAGCTCCATTTCAGCTACCATGAATGGAAGGTTGGGGGATGGGGGAGAAGCTGATTTTTGCCAAATACTTTTGTCACCCCTGCACTCCCTGCAAATGTGCCTCAACCTCCAGAAGTGTGTGGGACATGTTGAAAGGTTACAGGGGACCTAATTTGGTCTGTGAGGCCATTTCCCCCCAGCCATGCCCACCTGTCCCACATGTGATGTCATATGACATCAGGTGTTGGGCAGTTAAAGCTGTTGGTACAAAGAACACTTGGGAGTTTTAAAGTGCTATCTCAATTGTTCCTTGGTAAGCAGGGCTTTTGTGTTTGGTACCAAATGCAACCCCCCACTGAGATTGGTTCCTCTCAGGAGCTTCTAATGAGAGCCATCAAGTGTTGCTGATCTGTGCTGAAAGCAGCTTAGTGTTAGTGTCAGTGCCAGTCAGCTGATCGGTGGTGCCTTCAAGGCCTGTTTGCATTAGCTCGGATCTTTCCTTGCAGCACGACTTAAGTTCAAGCTGCGCTGCAAAGGAAAAAATGGTTCACATAATGTCATTATGACATTTAAGTAGGATAGCATACTTAAACGGATTTGGGGACAAATGACATCCCCTTCAGAAACAAACAAACAAGCTCCTCTTAGTCATTCTATTATGCATGCTCAGGTCCTTATTCCATTGTGAATATGGATGATGTTTGATGTGGCCTAGTTAATCTGTTCTCACTGTTCATGAACAACTGCATTCAAGTAGCCTCTAACATATTTGTCAAAGGGTAAATGCTTTCAGATAATATAAGGTAGATTAAAAGGAGTTGTTTGTATAGCTGGGGGTAGTTAATGCATACAACTTTCTTGGGAATCCTAGGGCTGAATTTATAGTTGCTTAATAATCACACAGCAATATGCAATTGAAAAAAAAATAGAGCAAACTTAATTGCCTGACTACTGTGTTACCAGCAACTGGTGTGGATGTTAATGCAGATGGCTAGCCTGTACAAATAACTGTAGATGCAAGTAGCTTGTTCTGTAATCAGTGTAAAGATGGAAGATGAGTTCATGGCAAATGGTCTAGTTATAATGTAATCAGTTATTTCTGTTAGGTCCAAACCCAACACGCAAACCGTCACTGTCTACTCAGCTCACATCCACCCGGGAAGGTGCAGAGTTGAGAGCAAGAATCTATTGCCAGAGGCCAGGAACTAACACACAATACTACCTTTGCAAAGGGGTCCCAAGACCTGCGAGCGAATTGCCTTTCAGAAGTGGGAACCCCGTTTATTGAAATACAGTAGATTATATAGATTCCCCAGTGGTTACAAAAATGGGGAGCAGACGTCATAAAGAATAGAAAACATTGCTAGACATAGTAATATCTAAGATATGGAAAAAGGGGTGCTTAGGATAACAAAAGCCAGGAACATCTTGCTTCTTTTAGACATGGGCTTGCATAGTTTCTACGACCCTGAGATAAGCACTCAGAGTCAGAGGAACAAAGGATAGATAGGAGCAGGGGAGTTTCGGTTACAAGTGGGATCATTAAACTAAGAATACACTCAGGTTACATTTCTACATTTGTAAGCGTATGTGTGTCAAGGTCTACAACCATGTAAATGAAGCATAGGCATTCTTTTGTGATACAGTTGGTAACATCATATAAGGCATTGAGTATAGATATGCAGAAGGAAATGGGAGGGGAGCACATTTCCAGTTCAATCAGGCTTTTATTCACTTAGCCACTGGAATGTTTGGGGTCAGGTCATCGGGAAATAAACTGATATCTACTTTATATCAAGTCAGTAATATTTCCATACCCAACATTTCTATAGGTAACCTGCTTGCAGAAACATATGCAGCAGCGACAAATGAGATGGGTTGGGAATTTCTATATTAGGTATAGTGATTATTTGTTTCCTATGTTAAATATATACTACCCACTATGAGAAGATTTGTTCCATGTTGCATACATTTTGCAATGAACATATTTTTCTGTAAATATTGTGCCATAAAAATGTTGTGATAAACACTACATCTACAACCTTATTAATGTTTTATAGTGGTTCCGATCCTATCTCCAGGGTCGTTTCAGAGAATAGCATTGGGTGATTATCTTTTGGCCCCCTGGCAGTTGTGCTATGGGGTGCTGCAGGGTACCATCTTGTCCCCAATGCTGTTTAACATCTATATGAAGCTCTTGGGAGCAGTCATCAGGAAATTTGGGGCAAGGTGTCAGCAGTATGCTCGCGATACCCAGCTCTATTTCTCTGTAACATCTGAATCAGGAGAGGCCGTGCAAGCCCTGGACTGCTGCCTGGACTTGGTGGTGGGCTGGATGAGGGCCAATAAACTGAGTCTGAATCCTAGCAAGACGGAGGAGCTGAGGGTTGGTGGTTCCTGAGTTCAGATAATTGGTCAGTTGCCTACTTTGGATGGGGTCGTAAAGAGCAGGTCTGTTGTTTGGGGGTGCTCCTGGATCCATCTTTGTCGCTAGAGGCACATGTGACCTCAGTGGCTAGGAGTGCCTTTTACTAGCTTCAGCTGGTAAGACAGCTGCGGCCATTTTTGGACTTGGATAGTCTGACCATTGTTATCCATGTACTGGTAACCTACAGGCTGGATGACTGTAATGTGCTCTATGTGGGGCTGCCCTTGAGGTTGGTCCGGAAGCTGCAGCTAGTGCAAAATGCGGTGGCGAGACTGCTCAGTGGGGTAGGGTATTGGCAACATGTCACCCCACTGCTGAAAGGACTGCACTGGCTACCTATTTGCTACCGGGCCAAGTTCAAGGTTCTAAGTTTGGTGTACAAAGCCCTACTACACGGCTTGGACCAGGATACCTGAAAGACCATCTTCTCACTTATATACCCAGTCGATCACTGCGCTGTGCAGGTGAGGGCCTCCTGCAGATACCATCTTATCAGGAGGTCCATTCTGCACAACATAGGAAACGGACCTTTAGTGTGGTGGTACCTACTCTGTGGAATTCCCTCCCCTTAAATATTAGACAGGTACCATCTCTGTTATCTTTTTGGTGCCTATTGAAGACCTTCCTCTTTCAACAAGCTTTTAAGTTGAGACCTATCCCAGTCTGCATCTGTGTCGGAATTGCTTTTTAATATGTTTGTAAACCTTTTTTTTTTTTAAAAAAAACACCAACCAATATGATTTAACCTTTTTCTCTTTTTTCTTTTTTAAGATGTCTTCAAAGCTTTTAAAAAATGTTTTTAAAGATGTTTAGTGTTAATGTATTTTTAGTCTGTTTTTATGATGTTTTAAAGTGTTTTTAGTGCTTTTGTTTGCCTGCCTGGGCTCCTGCTGGGAGGAAGGGTGGTGTAGAAATAAATAAAATTAAGCTGATTTAGGCTGATTCAATACCATGGGTTTGAAACGGTTTCTGAATTATACCATTTTGTGAATTGTTACAGATAATATTTTAACTGTTAATGTGTAAAAATACTTTTGTATTGAGAATCCATTCCCAGCAAATTCTGTGCTTGGAATTTCTATTGGCTCTCCTTAAGACTGGATATTTTTGTCAGATACTTCTGGTGTTACCATAATTAAAATGGGCATTTTTTGCAAACCTAAGTTCTTTTTGTACTTGTACTGACTTCTTCATTGTTATTTGTTTATTTTAGGCCATATTCTCAACTAGTATTACATAAAAAATATACATTCTGACAAATCTAGCTTCAACAATGGCTACACTCTTTGATACCTTAGCTATTAAGCAATCACATATAAATATGCACTACATCAGATCAATGTCATGTGTTGCATTACAGAAAACAATATTTGCAGTGCTTTATATACAACAGAGCAGGGAACGTCCACATTAGAAAGACTGTTTTGCATGGTGATATACTGGAAAAACTTATCAGTTTTCTTTTTCCCATTAATTAGGTAGCTGTACGACATGCAAAATATTTGGAACTAAGGATTGGTGGATCTGTAGATGTTCCTGACATAGATATCAGTATGGTAAATGTGTGACATTCTTTATTGGCCTTATTGTAGATGTATTATGTATACAGTACTAGATATTGTATATATTTTTGTATACCTGAACTAAAGCACCATCCAGAAGAAGCTGCACTCTTTTCTTAGCCCCATTCATTTTAATGGGGGAGATGTAAGCATTGGCTTAAATGTATTTAGGCTGGATTGTGTGCTTATGTTATGTGTTTAGAGGATGAAAACAAATAATGTTTGAGTTGTGTGTTTATACTAAAATATTGTATTGCTTACAAAAACACGTGTAGGGCTGCTGGCAAACCAAGCTTGTGCCTGTAAAAGTCTTCTTCAAAGGATATGCAAACTTTTGAAAGTCCCCCGATTCTTCTACAGCTCAGATTAAATCTAAGACTGAAAATAATTTGGGGGCTTCCTCTGTAGTCCAAAATGTTCCCCACTACCTGACAGATCCAAACCCGTCATCCCAACCCCACCATCTCTTCTGTGCATTGAGACTACACAGCTTTTTGCCTGTGTAGCTAACCCTGTACATTCAACTGGTAGCATTTCAAAGAGTGCTACCTTAATTCCTAACTTTCAGCCTTGTACCTAGCAACCTAAATTTCACTTCCAGGACCTTACATTTACATTTCCCCACATAATTAATGTCAATATGCACCATAACCACCGACTCCCCATCACTATCTACCAGGCTATCTAGTGCTTACTGATGGGCAGTAGTGTAGTGGCAAATTCAGAAGTGTAGGGTCCCTTCATGTTAGTCACAGCCATGCCCCCTTCCACCTTTTTTACTGCTGGGTTGAGAATGACATCCTTAATGCCTTGTCCCAGAAGAACAGACATCCCTAGGAGCTATCAGCATGAAAAGGGAGAGTGTTAGCTACTGAGAAGAGACTTCTCAGTTGCTGACTCACCTCCTTTCACTCTGGCTCCAGTCAGCATGAAAGGACAAGGAAGCATGTTAGAAGTGTCTTCTCAGTGGCTAACATACTCCCCTTTTATGCTTATTGGCTCATAGGACACTGGAGACATAGGGACCCTGCTCCCCCAAAAGTAAGGGGTCTAAGACCCTCCAAAACCCTGAACTATTACACTCCTGATGATGGGCTGGTGGGACTTATGGGAACAGTGGTATAAGAAACAAAGATTACTCGTTGGGAATGGATTTGTGTAATGAACAGAAAATGGCAGTGGCGGTCTAACGAGAAATGGTGAAGGAGGAAGAATGATAGTGGAAATCCAACAGATGATAAGTGGCTCAACACCAGAGAGTAAAAGTAAACAACAAGGGAAGTGGAGACGCTTATAGGGGTAGAATGGGAGCATAGCAAGGAGATTTTTTTTAAAGGCTAACAAACAAGTTGACAACAAACTAGGAAAGACCAAAACACAGAAAAAACATAAATACAGACCCAAACCAGGTAGGAGGCAAGCAGAGAGTGCACAAACTAACTAGCTTTGGTGAAGGCAGAAAAAAACTGATCCCAATCTGCAAGGGGAAACCAGAAGATCCTGCAAAATCAATTGGTGTCATTCTGCCTTTAACCACAAGGTGGCAGTCACATCCCACCTGAGTTCACCTTACATGCACAGGAGAAAAATCTAGTATCTCTTGTCCCACAATGCTCTGGGGAGAGAAAGGAAAAAGAAAAATATGTAGCTGGGAACAAACAATGGCAAAGTATCTTTGCTAAGTTTCCAAAAGTGGAGAGAGGAGAACTAAAAGAAGAAAAGGAAGTGGGGGAGAAATACCATGATATGGGTACAGAGGTTGTGAAAATTTGTTTTTACTGTGATAATTTTTCTTTAAAGAAATATTTATTTCATTTCTATCTAGCCTTTCTCCTATAGGGATACTCAATTAATACCTATAGGGTTCTTAGGTGGTTTGCCATTCAGGTGCAAACTCAGACCTGCTCAGCTTCAGCAAGGTTGCCACATTACATACTTTAAGAAAATGTTTGGGAATGGGTACTTTAGTTTGTAAACCAGATAAAGAAGGCTGTTTACCAAGAGTTTGTTTTAAGGCCATAAAGTGAGTTGAATTCAGAACAGAGTGTGGTCTTATAGCAATAACATTGGTTTAACAGCATAAATGTTCCAAACAAGCATCTTGATGCTGAGGTTGCTTCTTCATTTAAAACTGCTGGGCACATTAGGCAGTGAATGGAGTAACAAACCACTATCCTGTGTACTTTTTTAAACATTTGGTTGCTCGGCCCCACATTACTTCTTCAATATGGCTGTTAGCAGATCTAGTTGCTTACCTTTGTCCTTGGTCATTCTAGTGTTTTCTTCTTCTTTTTAAAGCACTCCTTTAATTTTCCTGGTGTTTATGTTGGCTCTACTCAAGAAATTCCATTCATTATTGAGAACAAAGGAAAAACACGGGCCAAGGTCACAATGGATTTATCAAGACATGAAGATTTTACACTGCGTTTTGCTCTTCAGCCAGGTATTGTTTCAGAACTGTTATCTACTAGGGAAGTTTGTTTGGTAAAAGAAGGAAAGGCCTAAGTGCTTCTACAACAAACATCGCAATTTTAAAGAAAGGAAACCTTAAGTAGTTGCTTCATGAAAGAAACCAATTGAAAAAGGGTTCTTCAGTATCTTATAGACATACATTTATATATTTATTTCATTTATACGCTGCCTTTCTTTCATCAAGGAACTGAAGGTGGCATACCTGTGGTTCCCAGGCAGTCTCCCATCCAGGCACTGATCAGACCCAGACCTGCTTAGCTTCAGCAAGATGGTGGCCTCATGTGCCTTCAGAGCATAGCATGAATCCTAAAGCTCTTTACATGAAAATCCATGCCAACCAGCAGTAATCCTGCCCATGCATTTCTGACTATCAGTAAAGTATGCAGATTTTCCCATGGGTTAGTTGTAAAAATATGGCTAAAATAATGCTAGCAGCTGGTCTCTGGGCTTAAATGCTATCAGTAGGTTTGTACAATATACTGGAGAAAATGTGATAGTGGGTTAAAGTACAATGGACCATTTTAAGAGTTCAAGATGCATTCCACTGC
This sequence comes from Rhineura floridana, assembly GCF_030035675.1. Lineage (NCBI taxonomy): Eukaryota > Metazoa > Chordata > Lepidosauria > Squamata > Rhineuridae > Rhineura > Rhineura floridana. The sequence goes on along the minus strand of NC_084484.1, from coordinate 88,965,574 downwards.
TGTTTTTACTAGAATCAACTAGCCTCCAACATATATTTTAACTCCAAACATGGTTGGATCAGACTATTGTCATATGTGGTTGAACCACTGATGTTAAGTCAGTCTGTTAACTGTGGGCTCATCACATTTATTTATTTAAGATTATCCATGATTATTGGGAATTGGACCTATCTGCAAGGGTTGTTCCCCATTCAGGAAGTTCCTGAGGGAAGAGTGGTTGCTGATGTCATCACAACACATTTATACTCATTTCATAATCTGTCCCCACCAGCCTCCCAAAAATGCCTACTGAAGTGAAATTCATTTCAAAGTGGTGCTCAGACCATTTTTAATTGGGATGGATCCCAGATGTAAGCATGAATAATGGCGATGGCAGAAGCTGACTTCCCTGCTCACTCCTTCCCATGGCAGGCCCCTATGCCACAGTCCATTCATTCAGCAGAGTCTACTGGCCCTAACCCTTGGTAGGGGAACTGCCACAGGAGAAGGGGCCAATGAACATCAGCTTCCACTAACCCTATTACATGTGCTCAATGCTGGATACAACCCAGAGTTGACTTTTGCAACCACAGGAAGCAACATGGTATAGGAAGCTGCCTTTTACTGAGTCAGACCATTGGTCTGTCTAGCTCAGTATTGTCTGCACTGATCCTCAGTGGTTCTCCAGGGTTTCAGATGGGGGTCTCTCCCAGTCCTACCTGGAGATGCCAGGGATTGAACCTGGAACCTTCTGCATGCAAAGCAGATGCTATAGCACTGAGCTACAGCCCCATCCCATTTTTGGCTTGTACTTGATATGGAAATCAACCCACTTAACTTGATTATTTGGTGAATTATTTGGCTTGACCTCCCTCTCTGATACTTTTCTAAACTGAGAGTCACTACATGTCTCCATTACATAATTTGAACCAGGATATGTGGACTTCTACTATAGAAACTTTGTGAAATAACTATACCATCAATTCACCATGTGGCAAAGTTAACTTGGATTGTTTATTCCATGTCAGAAATGAGTCAACCACAATTGTATCATACCATCCTCATTTTTGCCTGAAAACTGTTAGCCAGAAACCATGGTAAGCATAGCTGGCCATTAGCAACTTTTAAAAAAATCCCTACTGCTGTTACAGAGAGATATAGTGTTGTTTGTATCTTTGATATTTTCAGTGAACTTTGGAGCATTTTAAATTCAGCTTATGTCAAGATCACTTAAGATTGTTTACTTTTGTCTTTGCCTATAAGCATCACTGCTGTTTATACACCACTGGGAATATTTTTGTTCTGCTGTTGATGGCTGAGATAGAATTGTGATAGTTGAGGAAGAAGATTGTTAACACATAAAAATACTGTTAGCTGTTTCCAAAATTGTTTTGAGCAATGCCTTCTGTATTCTACGAGAGTCTTTAAAACTCTCTAAAGCCTCTCAAATGTTTTGGAAGGTACACCTCACTTAGTTTAATAGACTGTAAACTTCCTGATATGTTTAGGACAGGAGCATCCAGATTTCAGGTGTAAGATTCAGACACTTGTTCTTCTCTGTGTATGTCTCTTCCTTATCACTTTTGGATTGATGCATATAACCGGTATTCCAAAAAGACTAAAAATGGGACATAGTCAGTTTTGGGGATAGTTTTCTACCCAATGCAACTGCTAATGTAGTGTAAACTTTTCGTGTTTTACACTGCCTTTCATATTTTCTATGAAAGTGTGGTTCACAAATATTTAAATAAAACTAAATATATAGATGGGGTAGTATTAAACTGACATATATAGTTTTATGTGGCATTTTTCTACCCCTAGTGAATTCAAATATGTTTGGGGTTGGTAAAATCTTCCAAAACAGTGCCATGTGTATTGTGTCAAAAGAAACATATTTTCTGCTTTCCTGGGCTGGTTTTTTCTTGAAAAATCAGGTGGAACATTTTTTACCCCAAGAAGCTGTCAAGACTCCTTTGGCACTTTTGGGCTCAAACCTGGGATGGCAGTCTCTGGAGGAAGATGAGGAGAAAAGGGAGGGTGAGGTTGGAACACTGGAGTAGAGCCTGGGTGAAGACAGTCCTCCCTCCAAACCTGTCAGGCTTCAATGGTGAGACAGGACTCACATCTGCTCCCTCTCTTCCTGCGCTGTTAGAGTCTGGGAAGGGCTCTGAGCCACTGCCTGGGGTGGCTGAACAGAATTTGGAGGGTTAGGCAGGTCTGGTGGTGTCTCCCCGATGCAGCATCTCACCTGCAGGGGAAACATTTCTGCAGGTCAATATAAATATAAGTATAAATATAAATTATAATGAATACAATGCTCTGTTTTCGGATAGATGTGTTCTATACACCAGAGACTCCTCATTTATATTCTGCAACTATAGAAGCAAATTCAGCTTTGGAATGTTCACTGAACTTCACACCAAAAGAAGTAAGTATATGAGATAATGATAAGCAACCCATATTTTTAAAATGAGAAAAAATGTTAACTCTGTGAAATTCTTACAGAAACCTGAAGTCATCTTAGTCACTAAATTACTACATAGTCTATATGGCTGAGTGAGTAACTGGATCTGGCTGGTGGGTTGTATCTATCCATATTTTCCTCACTCACCGTGGGCCAAGTTTGACAGGTGGGTGGGGATCATGAGAAGTAATGGTACCATTCTATTCTCCATTGGTCAGACCTTACCTGGAGTAGTGCACCCATTTCTGGGCAGTTTAAGAAGGGTATTGACAAACTGGAATGTGTCCAGAGGAGGGTGGCAAAGATGGGGGAAGGTAGAGACCAGGTTTTATGAGGGACAGTTGAAGGAACCTAGTATGTTTAGCCTTGAGTAGATATGATTAAGAAGTGATATATAGCCATCTTCAAATATTTGAAGGCCTGTCATATAATTCATGGAACAAATTTGTGTTGTGTTGCTCCAGAGGCTTGGATTCAAACCAGTGGGTTCAAATTACAAGAAAGGGGATTTAGACTAAACATTAGGAAGAACTTCCTGATGGTATGAGCTGTTCAGCAGCTAAACAGAAGACTGCCTTAGAAGGTTGTAGACTTTCCTTTTAAGTGTTTAAGCAGAGGCTGGATGGGCACCTGTCAGACATGCATGAAGTAGTGGGTTTCCTGCATCAGCAGGGGTTGACTGTCAATGTTTCAGAGTGAGTTTGCCTATTATTGATAAAAGCTTTCTTCTCTATTGTCAGTTCTCAATTCCTTGGACACAGATACAGTCTGATCAAGGAGCCATCTTAAAGACTAGATTCTGTTGTGGCATGACTATAATCCTGTGCATAGTTACCTGGGAGTCAGCTCTGTTGAACTTAGTGATGCTTACGTCTGAATGCACAGATTCATCTTTTAAAAAACACTTAGCTTTAACAAAGGATCTTCCTCATCAGCTGAAATGTAACCTTTAGCTTTTCATTAGAAATGCAAATGATATTATTAAGAAATGTAACCATTTAAACTGCTAGCCTGAAGTAGGAACTCCATCAAAGAAAAGGAGAGAAGTATCCAGCCACTTGTTAATTCTTGTGTTCTCACTCCTTTTATTTCCATTCCTTCTTTTATTTCCATTTCTTTATAGGTATTTAGTAGGGATGTTCATTGGCTCTATGCACTTCACAAATTAGAAGGTGAATAAGGATTATTTGGTTGAGGTTTTCATAAGGCATCTCAAGTTTGATCAGGGATTCTCTAAAGTCCTTGTGCTAGATATCTTCTGTTTGGGAGATCAGGTTGTCAGAGATGCTTTGAGGACAGGAAGAATACAGATGGATTAAATATATCATAGAATAGTAGAGTTGGAAGGGGCCTATAAGGTCATCGAGGCCAATCCCCTGCTCAATGCAGAAATCCAACTTAAAGCATATCTGACAGGCTGTCCAGCTGTCTCTTGAATGCCTTCAGTGTTGGAGAGCCCACGACCTCCCTAGGCAATCGGTTCCATTGTTGTACTGCTCTAACAGTCAGGAAATTATTCCTGATGTTCAGTCAAAATCCGGCTTCCTGTAGCTTGAGCCCATTATTCCATGTCCTGCACTCTGTGATGATTGAGAAGAGATCCTGGCCCTCCTCTGTGTGGCAACCTTTCAAGTATTTGAAGAGTGCTATCATATCTCCCCTCAGTCTTCTCTTCTCCAGGCTACACATTTCCAGTTCTTTCAGTCTCTCCTCGTAAGGCTTTGTTTTCAGTCATCCTTGTTGTCCTCCTCTGAATCTGTTCCAGTTTGTCTGCATTCTTCTTAAAGTGTGGTGCCCAAAACTGGACGCAGTACTCAAGACGAGGCCTAACCAGTGCTGAATAGGGAGGAACTAGTACTTCCCATGATTTTGAAACTATACTTCTGTTAATGCAGCCTAAAATAGCATTTGCCTTTTTTGCAGCCATATTTCACACTTAGAATTTTGTTTCTGGGATATTAGTTCTCCCTCCCAATTTTGTATCATCTGCTAATTTGGTAAGCATTCCCTGTACCTCCTCATTCAAGTCATTAATAAAAATGTTGAAGAGCACTGTGCCCAGGACTGAGCCTCGTTACCTCCCCCCAGTTTGAGAAGGAACCATTGATAAGCACTCTTTGAGTACGATTCTGTAGCCAACTGTGGATCCACCTGATATTTTATTATTATTATTATTATTATTTATTAAACTTATATACCGCCCGACTAGCGATAGCTCTCTGGGCGGTTAACATAAAATACAATAAAATTACAGAATCTATTACAACAAGCATATAAAAACTACACAGTCTAAAATCAAATTACAAACATTTAACTAAAAATAAAATGCCTCAGAGAAGAGAAAGGTTTTAACTTGGCGCTGAAAAGATGATAGTGTCGGCGCCAAGCGCACCTCCTCGGGGAGACTGTTCCACAATTCGGGGGCCACCACTGAGAAGGCCCTAGATCTCGTCACCACCCTCCGGGCCTCCCTATGCGTCGGGACCCGGAGGAGGGCCTTCGTAGTAGACCGTAGTGTACGAGCCGGTTCGTATCGGGAGAGGCGTTCCGACAGATATCGTGGTCCCGCGCCGTATAAGGCTTTATAGGTTAACACCAACACTTTGAATCTGGCCCGGAAGCGTATTGGCAGCCAGTGCAGGCGAGCCAGCACAGGCGTTATATGCTCAGACCGCTTAGTTCTTGTTAGCAGCCTGGCCGCCGCATTTTGCACTAGCTATAGCTTCCGAACCGTCTTCAAAGGTAGCCCTACGTAAAGCGTGTTACAGTAGTCCAAACGCGAGGTTACCAGAGCATGTACTACTGATGTAAGGTCCTCCTTACTCAGATAGGGACGTAGCTGGGCTACCAACCGAAGTTGGTAGAACGCATTCCGTGCCACCGAGGCTACATGAGCCTCAAGTGAGAGGGAAGAGTCTAGAACGACTCCCAGACTACGCACCTGTTCCTTTAGGGGGAGTGTAACCCCGTCCAGGACAGGTTATATATCCACCATCTGATCGGCGAAACCATGCACCAACAGCATCTCAGTCTTATCAGGATTGAGTCTCAGCTTGTTAGTTCTCATCCAGTCCATTGTCGCGGCCAGGCAACGGTTCAGCACATCGACCGCCTCACCTGAAGAAGATGAAAAGGAGAAGTAGAGCTGCGTGTCATCAGCGTACTGATGACAACGCAATCCAAAACTCCTGATGACCGCACCCAACGGCTTCATATAGATGTTAAAGAGCATGGGAGACAAAACTGAACCCTGCGGGACCCCACATTGGAGAACCCACGGTGTTGAGCAATGTTCCCCAAGCACTATCTTCTGGAGACGACCTGCCAAGTAGGAGCGGAACCACTGCCAAGCAGTGCCTCCAACTCCCAACTCCGCAAGCCTCTCCAGAAGGATACCATGGTCGATGGTATCAAAAGCCGCTGAGAGATCAAGGAGAATCAACAGAGTTACACTCCCTCTGTCTCTCTCCCGGCATAGGTCATCAAACAGGGCGACCAAGGCCATCTCAGTGCCAAAACCAGGCCTGAAGCCAGATTGAAATGGATCTAGATAATCGGTTTCATCCAATAGCGCCTGGAACTGGTCGGCAACCACTCGTTCCAAGATCTTGCCCAGGAATGGAACGTTCGCTACTGGTCTGTAGCTGCTGAAATCTTCTGGGTCCAAGGAAGGTTTTTTCAGAAGTGGTCTCACAGCTGCCTCTTTCAGACAGCCGGGGACCACTCCCTCTCGCAAGGAGGCATTTATCACTTCCTTGGCCCAGCCAACTGTTCCCTCCTTGCTAGTTTTTATTAGCCAAGAGGGGCAAGGATCTAGTACCGAAGTGGTTGCACGTACCTGTCCAAGCACCTTGTCCACGTCCTCGAACTGAACCGACTGAAACTCATCCAACAAAACATGACAAGACTGTGCTCCAGACACCTCACTAGGGTTAACTGCTATAAAATGAGAGTCTAGGTCCCGGCGAATGCATAAGATCTTATGCTGGAAGTGCTCAGCGAACTCATTACAGCGGGCCACCGATGTATCTACCGTGTCCTATAGGCCTAGATGGAGTAGCCCTTGGACAACTCTGAAAAGCTCTGCTGGGTGGGAGAGAGATGATTTAATAGTGGCGGCAAAATGTTGTTTTTTTGCCACCTTCACCGCTCCTACATACAGCTTAGTGGAAGCACGAACCAGTGCATAGTTGCATTCGTTGGGAGTTCGCCTCCATCTCCGCTCAAGCCGCCTCCTGTCTTGTTTCATCGCTGTCAGCTCTGGAGTATACCAAGGAGCTGAATGAGCTCTACAGAGGAGAGGGCGCGCAGGAGCGATCGTGTCCACAGCCCGGGTCATCTCCGTATTCCACAGATTAGCCAGGGCTTCGACAGGAGCGCAAGTCCTATCAGCCAGAAAATCCCCCAGAGCCCTTTGAAAACCTTCAGGATTCATTAGTCTCCGGGGTCGGACCAATTTAATAGGTCCCCCACCCTTGCAGAGGGAAAAGGCCACTGAAAGTCTAAACTTCAGCAAGCAGTGATCTGTCCATGACAAAGGGAGAGATGTAAAACTCCCCACATCCAGATTACTATCCCCATGTCCAGTAGCAAAGATAAGGTCGAGAGTATGCCGTGATGTATGTGTTGGGCCCCTAACATATTGAGACAGCCCCATGGTTGTTATGGCGTCCATGAAGTCCTGAGCCGCCCTGGACAAAGTAGCCTCGGCATGGATGTTGACATCCCCCAATACTAATAGTCTGGGGGATCTCAACAATACCTCCGAGACCACTTCCGTCAGCTCAGTTAGGGAAGCCATTAGGCAGCAAGGTGGGCGGTACACCAAAAGGATTCCCATTCTGTCCCTCTGGCCCAACACAAGGTGCAAACACTCCAGACCAGTAACTGCATGGACATGGTGCTTGGTGAGTAAGATGGAACTCTTATAGACCACAGCAACCCCGCCTCCCCGACCCTCAGATCTACCATGATGCTGAACCAAGTACCCCGGTGGGCAGAGCTGGGAGAGACTAACTCCTCCCTGTTCGCCCACCCAGGTGTCGGTTATGCATGCCAGATCGGCTGCCTCATCCATAATCAAATCATGGACGAGGGAGGTTTTATTATGTACCGATCTGGCATTAAAAAGCAGCAACTGGAGATCTGAGAGTTGGCTGAGAGGACAACCAACAACCCTGCGGATATGAGAAGGACCGGAACGCGGTACAGCCACTATATGTCTGGGCTGCGTTCCCCTTACCTGGCACGTCCTTCTCATAACACCATACCTCCCTCTGCCCGTCACTACGGCAATTGGGGCCCCCTCAAGTCTCCCCGCTTGATGGAAAAACCTCTTCCCCAGGCACATGATAAACTATAAATGCAAAAAACTCATATGCTTAAAAATACACACTCACTCATAACATACATTCATACAGATACCCACACATCCAATTCAAGTCCGCACAGCAAACATAGTCCCGCACTCTGTACAAACGAACGCCAACTCTGGACCTCTCTTCTTCCACGAAGAACACCACCCTCGAAAAATCCGGATGACAACGATGTCGAGGAGGCGTGGGCCGCCAAGGCAGAGTGCAAACCACAGCGGCAGAGATAGAAACACGCAACGGCAAGGAGAACGGCAGCCACGGCAGCGACGGAATACAAGCCACCACAGAAAGAAGCGCGGCAACAGCAGCAGCAGCAACGGACAGAATTGTTTGCTATTGTGCCTTTGGAATTTCCCTTTTTAGAAACTCCCACCCATCTTGGACTCCTTTTCTCATTAAGGTTGCTTGCCATGGGACCTTACTTATCATTATTCTGAGTTTATTAAAATCAGCTTTCCTGAAGTCCAGGGTATGTGTATGGCTCCTCTCACCATTTGCTTCCTTTAAAATAAAAAACTGAAATATAACATGGTCACTTTCCCCTGGAGTTCTCGTAACTGTCACTTCATCTGTTAAGTCATCTCTATTGGTTAGAATCAAGTCAAAGATAGCTGATCCTCTAATTCCTTCCTCCACTTTCTGTAGGAGAAAGTTATCTCCAACACAAGTCAGGAATTTCTTGTTTGGCAGAATTTGTCTCCCAGCAGATATTGGGGTTATTGAAGCCCCCCATTACTACTACATCATGCCTCCTCAATACATTGGCAATTTGCTTTTCAAAAGTTTCATCCTTGTCTGATGTTGAGCCCCAAGTCTTTCAGGAGGATCAGGAGGGGAGTCGGTCAAGCCCCAACTTCCCCAGATAGAGCGGGGGAGGGGGAATCCAGAGGTAGGCAAGGCTTTCGAGGACAATGAGGGAGGGGGTATAGGTGACAGTCTGCCAGTTCCCACAGACAGTTCTCCCGCCAAAGAAGACCTTGCTCCACCTACAGACACCCCAACAGAGCCGTTGGGGGATGACCTGGCACACGTGCCAACTCTACCCCCCCAGGACTCCCTGCCTGGTACTTCAAACACTTTCCCACCTCCTGAAGCCGAGCCGGCACCTATCAAGCCTGTACTGTCAGATGAGCCAGTGGAGGCTTGCCCCCCCTCATCCTGCACAAGATGCCACGAGAAGCGGGTCAGCCACAAGGTGGAACTTTGGAGGAGTCACAGATTACGAGTGAAGACCTTCCCTACTTAAGGCGGTGCCCCCCTTATTGGGGTGCTGAGTCAACTTTCTTCACATGCTGCAGAGTATGCCTAGGTAGCTTAGTTAGGAACAGTAGTGAGCTAGCATAGTTAAGTCTCTGAAGCGCACTGCTTTTGATGCAACCGTTACTCTAATAAAACAAGAATTAATTCCAGTCTCACCTCTGTCTCGTGTCTCGCACTCTGGGCAGGACATCTGCTCTTTGATTGGGGGGTCGGTAGTAGACTCCAACCACCATGTTCCTTTTATTCCTTGCCCCAATTATTTTAATCCAGATACTCTTAGTGGGGCTACCAAGCTCATCCTCCTGTATTTCTGTGCAGGGATATACATATTTTAACATACAGTGTGACTCCGCCTCTCTTTCTATTTCTTCTGTTCTTTTTGAACAAGTTATATCATTGAATTTCTGTATTTCAGTCATGGGAGTCATCCTACCAAGTTTCAATTATACCTATCAAGTCGTATTTACTCTCCTGTATTAAGAGTTCAAGTTTGTCCTGTTTTTTCCCATACTTAGCATTAGTATACAGACATTGAAGATGATGTGATTTATGGTCTGGCTTCCTTCTTATATTTTTATGAAATCTATTATTGGGCCCCATTAGAGCCGTTCTCTCAATTCCTGTTACTGTGCATAAACCTTCATCGATCATTATCTCCAAGTTTGTCTCCCTCCCCTTAGGATTCAGTTTAAAGCCCTCCTCATGAAATTCATGCTGTGGCCAAACACATTCTTCCCAGTCCTTGTGTGGTACAACCCATCACTTGCCAGACGTCCATCTTCCAAGAATTGTAGCCTGTGGTCCCAGAATCCAAATAAACTCTCCCAGCAGACTGTTGCTCCTTTTTTATCTCTAGAATTCTATTTATTCTTCTCTACATGTTTACCTTCTTTTTCTGTCCTTGCTGTGCAGAAAGGGCACATTCCTTATGACTTCACTGATGCTATAAGAAGTGACTCCCCTTTATCTGGATCCCAAAGTCAGAGATGGCTTTTTTTTCTCCAGAGATTCAAGCTATGAAAAAAATACAGCAGGGATGGGCAAAAATACATCAAAGATGCCTCTTGTCAGTATGGAGATAGGGAGGGGTGAGGTGCAGGGAGTGCAGTGTGGTGTGGGTATGGCAATGGAGCCAATTTGGCACTTTTGCTGCTGTGCTGGTGCTGCATCCATACCACACTTGACTCCTTGTGCTTCTCCCCTTCAGTAAGCAGCAGCGACACTTCCTGTTCAGAAGCCAGCTGTGCAATGCCACTCTGCCTTCACCACTCCACCAACCACTAGATTTGTGAAGGAAGCTAGAAAGAAATATTATCTTGGTCTCTAACCAATGAGCTGGGAATCACACTGTTCAGTGAAGAGTGTGAAATATCTCAGTATAGCAACTTCACCGAGCTTTTATGAAATGTGTTTTGGGTATATGAAGTGCTTCCTCCCATATGCAAAACCTTTGTTGGCTTCAGGCCTTTAAGTAATTTTTTTATAAATGGTTGTATTCCTTTTTGCCACTGGTGAGAAAGTGACAACTTTGCATTCACCCTCTAGGTGGCAGCATATGACTTCACTCTTCCAATAAACATTAATGTTGATGAGGATCCATCTTCACTGAACACCAAAAAAGCAAGTCTTGCTGGTTCGGCAAAGCATATCATTGTCCCACGGCCTCAGATGTTGACTATACCTACTCAAATATGCAAAGTTCAAGCAACGGGTATGTACCCCGTACAAGCAACATACATGTGCTACATGGCATCTCTAGCCAGCTGGGCTTTTTCTTGATAGAAATGGGAACACCAGCTGATAGAACAAAAGGTATTGATCTGTGCCTTGACAAAGTAGGCATTGGAATCAAGTGGGAGCTTAAGAGCTTGTGCCAACATTTTCAAAAGCTTTTTCATATTTAATGTTTGAAATAGGGATTTAAAGAAAATGCACCACCATCTTCTAGTCAAGGAAATAATTACTGTGATGTGCCCTCTTTTCACATCCTGCATGCAAGAGAAGACTTCTATGTGTAGTTATTTTTTATGTGTAATTTTATGAGTGCAAAGTGGGGCTACCAAATGGAAGAGAGAAGTAGCTTCATAAATGGGGTTGGGAAGATGAAAAGAAAGCTTAGTAGATGTATGGGATGGGAAGGGGAAGCTTTGGGGGATTACCATGGTGGGAATAGTGGGGTTGGCATGTGGAGTGAGCAGGGGCACAACCCTGTGTGTGTGTGTATGTATATAAGTAAAATAAATGTGCACAAGTAAAATAAATGAAAACCACAAAAGCAAATTCGATACAAAACATCAAAATGCAACATAATTACAGTATGTGCTTAGAAAATTTTACAAAAGGTGAAAAAGCCCTCGTGTAATACAATCACCAAAATTATTCACATACACGTTCATGCTACACAAACTAATCTAATCACAAAACCCCACATACCCCATCACTCAACAGTCACATTCCCCTTGTGCTCACCACATCATTCCATCCCCTCAAACATTCAACAATCAGTAGTCAGATATAGAAAAATAGATCCACTGAATAAGAGCAATCCAGTAACAGCAGAAAAAAAAGGAATTTCCCTCCTATCTTTCACTTGGGGCAATATAAACATCCTCTCCCCACCTCTCGCCCAGGGGGATGAAGCCCTTCCCCACAAAGTGTGGGGAGTTTTGGGTGGCCACCAACAAACCTGATTCTCATAATCTGACAGGGAGTATCCCAGGCAATCAAATAAAAATAAAATAACCCAAGAACAACAAAGGAAAAATTCTATTATGAATAAAGTTACCTAAACACCTTGGGATGTTTGCAAAATTAATGCTAAGGAAATTGTTCTGTCAGCATAAGCATTTCTGCTTGCCCCATGGAACAATCTCCCTTTTCCCCTTCTTGCTGTTCTGGGGGTTCTCCTGACTCTCCAGAGGAGTTTGGGGGGTGCAGGAGATGCATGGGTATATAGGGAGGGGGAAAATCCCATTGTCCCAGTGAGAATCGTCCTTGTTTCTGCTAGTGCAACAAGTTAGTTGAATATGGCCCTTTGCTTGGCTAGCATCTTGAACTGTGGGAACGTTTGCTGATCTGTCTCGGACACTAAAATATTTTGGGTCAGCACTATGGATGGAATCCTCCTTTTTTATGTTTTGTTTTTAAGTGTGGCCTCCTGGTGGTCATTAATGATCTGATTCCTTTTTCCTCCAATATCTTCTCATTTTTCCAATCAATTTTTTTTTTGCTTTGTGGAGAATTATCGATATTATAATCGCCCTTTATTCATGAGTCTCTACTGGTATCAGTCTTTATTCTGAACTCTGTAATGATTGCCTTACATTCCTTTTCAAGTGCACTGCAGACAGATGATCAAATCAGTGTCTTCCCCCTTCTGCTTACAATCAACACCTCATTCCCCCTTGCTGCTTTCTGTCTGTCAGTTACAATCAACATCTCATTGATATCAGTGAAAGGGAATACACATTTGGAGAGCTTTCATAGAAAATAGATCAATAAAAGTATCACTCACACTATCGATGATTTCATAACATTTTTTTTAATAAAAAAACAAATAGGAAAAAAAGAAGAATGAATTGGAAAACAGGTGTGGAGAGTTGCTACTTCAACATTCTCTCTGCAAATAGAAAATACCAGAATTAATAATTCAATACCAACTCCTATTACTGCAGAAATGGAGCCCATCGCTAGCCAGCACTGGCAGTGCTATAATTTTATCCCCCTTTTCAGTAGCAAGGAAATAACACTAGACATCTTAGAAACATTTTAAATATAAAATATTTAAAATATAATATGCTTTGCAACTGATTTTTCTTGTATACAGATAATTACATGTTTGCTAATTCTGTAGCGTCTCCCAGAAGTTTTCCTTGTTAAAAACAAACAAACAAAACCAACTTCAATTAACCACAGGGGGAAAATCAGTTCCTAAAGCAACTAGAGGAATAATATTCCCTGTTGGCTCACTTTACTTTACTTTTGAATGCTACTGGGATGCTATAGGGTTAACATTTTAAAAAATGACACACAAGAGTGACGTGTAATGCTTGGGCATAGGAAAGGAGACATGTTATAAAAGAGCATTTGTCTCCAAGGGGGCATTGAGACTGTCACTTCTATGTGTGATTGACTACAAAAAGTCACACAAGAGAGTTACAAGTATGTACTGCATTCAGTGATCAGTCATGCTCCATTTCTCTGTGTGCTGCAATCCTATGCTTACTTACCAAGGAGCATTCTCCATTGAACATAATGGGGCTTCTGAGTGTACATGCATAGGATTGTACTATAAAGCTTATACCTAACTAAAGAGCTACAAAGATTTTCCTGATTGGTCAAACAGCAAATTTTCTTGGTTGTTGTCTCACTCCCTTTTTTAAAATGTCAGAGCCTTTTCCCCTTGTATGTTTGCACCATGTTTCACTTGCACTTCAATTGTTTCACCTTTTAATACAGCATTTATTAAGAAAACTACCGTATATTCCGGCGTATAAGACAACTTTTTAACCCAGGAAAATCTTCCTGGTGTTGCGATCCCCCAAATTTATGGTATTGGGGGATCTCAACATTCATGCCGAGACCGCTTTGTCTGGGGCGGCTCAGGACTTCATGGCCTCCATGACAGCCATGGGGGTGTCTCAATTTGTTACTGGCCCTACGCATATTTCGGGGCACACTCTAGGCTTAATTTTTGCTACTGGAGCAGGGGATGGTGATCTGGGAGTGAGGGATTTTACATCTATTCCTCTGTCATGGACAGATCATCGCCTATTGAGGTGTAGGCTCACAATGTTTTCTCCCCTCTGCAAGGGTGGAGGACCTATTAAGATGGTCCGCCCCCGGAGACTAATGAATCCTGAAGGTTTTCAGAAGGCTCTGGGGAGTTTTCCGGCTGATAAAACTGACGCTCCTGTCGAAACCCTGGTCAATCTGTGGAATACGGAAATGACCCGGGCAGTTGACACAATCGCCCCGGTGCGCCCTCTCCTCTGCAGAGCTCAATTGGCTCCGTGGTTTACCCCGGAGCTAAGAGTGATGAAGCAAGAAAGGAGACAGCTTGAGTGCAAATGGAGACGAACTCCCGACGGCTGTGGTCTTGCACTTGTGAAGATCTCTACCAAGCTCTATGTGAAGGCGGTGAGGGCAGCGAAGAAGCAGTACTTTGCTGCCTCCATTCAGTCATCTTCTAACCGCCCAGCGGAACTTTATAAGGTTGTTCGGGGACTTTTACACTCTGGTCCTCAGAACGCAATAATACCATCAATAGCCCGCTGTAATGAGTTTGCGAGACACTTCCAAGATAAGATCGCAAACATCCGCCGGGACCTTGACTCCAATATTGTAGCAGTTGAGCCTAATGAGGTGTCTGGAGCACAGTCCTGTCCTGTTTTATTGGATGAATTTCAGTTGGTTCAGCTCGAGGACGTGGACAAGGTGCTTGGACAGGTGCGGGCGACCACTTCTGCTCTGGATCCTTGCCCCTCATGGCTAATAAAAGCTAGCAGGAACGGAACAGCCGGATGGGCCAAGGAGGTGATCAATGCCTCTTTACGAGAGGGAGTGGTACCACCCTGCCTGAAACAGGCAGTGGTGAGACCGCTCCTAAAGAAAACCTCCTTGGACCCTGAAAATCTTGACAACTATAGACCGGTAGCAAATGTTCCGTTCCTGGGCAAGGTTTTAGAGCGTGTGGTCGCTCACCAGCTCCAGGCTCTCTTGGATGAAACTGATTATCTGGATCCATGTCAATCGGGCTTTCGGCCGGGGTTTGGTACAGAAACAGCCTTGGTCGCCCTGTATGATGACCTCTGTCGGGAGAAAGACAGAGGGAGTGTAACTCTGTTGGTTCTCCTTGATCTCTCAGCGGCTTTTGATACCATCGACCATGGTATCCTTCTGGGACGTCTTGCGGACTTAGGAGTTGGAGGCACTGCTTGGCGGTGGCTGTGCTCCTACCTCAAGAATAGTCTCCAGAAGCTGGTGCTTGGGGAGCATTACTCGAGTCCCTGGATACTCCAATATGGGGTCCCACAGGGTTCAGTTCTGTCCCCCATGCTCTTTAATATCTATATGAAGCCGCTGGGCGAGGTCATTAGGAGATTTGGAGTGCGTTTCCAGCAATATGCTGATGATACGCAGCTCTACTTCTCCTTTTCATCTTCTTCAGGTGAGGCTGTTAATGTACTAAACCACTGCCTGGCCACGATAATGGACTGGATGAGAGCTAATAAACTGAGACTCAATCCTGACAAGACTGAGATGCTGTTGGTGGTGGGGCTCTCTGCCCAGATGGTTGATGTCCGACCTGCCCTAGATGGGGTTACACTCCCCCTAAAGGAGCAGGTCCGTAGTTTGGGGGTCTTATTAGATCCGCTCCTGTCACTGGAGGCTCAAGTAGCCTCGGTGGCACGGAATGCGTTCTACCAGCTTCGGCTGGTAGCCCAACTACGACCCTATCTGGATAGGGAGAACCTTGCCACAGTTATCCATGCTCTGGTAACCTCTAGATTGGACTACTGTAATGCACTCTACGTAGGGTTACCTCTGAAGACGGTTCGGAAACTTCAGTTGGTGCAGAATGCTGCGGCCAGAGTTCTTACTGGGACAAAAAAATTTGATCATATAACACCTGTCCTGGCCCAGCTGCACTGGCTACCAATATGTTTCCGGGCCAGATTCAAAGTGTTGGTTCTTACCTATAAAGCCCTTAACGGCATCGGACCGCAATACCTGGCGGAACGCCTCTCCCGCTATGTACCTACCCGGTCGCTGCGCTCGACGTCGAAGGCCCTTCTCCGTGTCCCAACGCATAGGGAGGCACGGAGAACGACAACTAGAGCTAGGGCCTTCTCAGTGGTGGCCCCCGAACTATGGAACACCCTCCCTGATGAGATACGCCTGGCGCCTTCTTTGCTATCTTTTCGGTGCCAGGTAAAGACCTACCTCTTCGCCCAGGCATTTTAAAAAAAATTAAAATTTGAATTTAAAATTGAAAATTTTTAATTATGTTTTATTGTGTTTTTGTATTTTAACCTGTTTTATCATGCTGTACACCTCCCTGGGAGCTTATTGCTATAGGGCGGTCTAAAAATGTAATAAAATAAATAATAATAAATAAATAAATAAATTCTCAAAAGTTGGGGGTCGTCTTATACGCTGGGTGAAATGGTGGCCGCAAAAAACGGTGGGAAAATTGGCCAATCAGAGAAGCTTGGGGTGATAAAGAAGCAATGGCGGTCATAGGAATGCACCAGCAAGCACAAAACAGCCTCAAACCAAAACTCTGGGGCCGCTGGGCTGCGAGAGCACGATTGGGCTCAGCAAACAAGGGAAAGAATGAGCCGCAGCTGCGGGCTCTAAAGGCAGTTGCGGTAGGCTTAAGATGCCGCAGACGAGCCGGGGAAGGCAGAGCAACCCTCCCAGATAGGGGCTCTGACACAGAGCCGCAGCTGCAGGCTCTGGAGCTGCCGTGAAAAAGGTAAAGTGGCAGCAATACTGAGAGCAGCAGCCGCAAGCTCTCAGTTAATTCTAGGTGGCTTGCTGAGGGGGGGAGAACCGCAGCCGCGGTCTCCCGTAACGTCACTGAGCTTCAGGAGGCAAAGGAAGCCGTATGCACAGGCTTCTTATGTAGGGGTGGGAGAGCCGCAGCCGCGGTCTCCCGTAACGTTACTGAGCTTCAGGAGGCAAAAGGAAGCCGTATGTACAGGCTCCTTATGTAAGTAAGCCGAAGAAGTCAGGAAAAAATGCCGCGGAGCGGGCCAGGAAGCCGCGATCGCAAGCTCCTGATTAGAGCTGCGTCAGCCGCCAGAGAACAAAAGGAGCTGCAGCCGCAGCCTCCCTGAAAGCCGTAGGCAATTTACTGGGGGGAAAAACGAAAGGAGCCGCAGCCGCGGTCTCCCTGAGAGCCGTTAGGGAATTTCCTTCCTTTCAGCTTTAGAGTGAATTAGGAAAAGTTTAATCCACTTGCACTGTTTTATGTTTACATGTTTGATGACAAACAGCCTTATGTTTATAAGTGACAGTTTTCCTGCTAAGTACCTGCATGTCATAAGCAGGGGTAGTCTTATACGGCGAGTATATCCCAAACTCTATATTTTAACTGGAAAAGTTGGGGGTCGTCTTATACGCCCAGTCGTCTTATACGCCGAAATATACGGTAATTAAGAAAACTATTTCTAGAAAACTCTGGTATATATTTATAGGATGTGCATGGATTTCTTTTACCAGGAAGGTGAGGAACAAAGCTAAAGTGAAATTCAGCAAGATGGCTGATCTGGGAACAACGAAATTTGGCTAGTTTCTCAAACTTTGTGATGCTACTGATAAGTTATTTCATCCACATCTGTTGCACTTGACTAGCATGCCTGTATAGAAGTAGATGGGTACCTTTTTGCCAAATCAGTTGAAGCATCATCATTCATGAACATTCTCTGTTTTATAATTACTGAAAAGAGTTACCTGGATTTCTGTCAAAAACCTTACCATGTATCAAAACCTAATGTTTTAAAGTCATTTCAAATAGTCATTTTGGAGGCCATATAAAAGTGATGTAGAATTCTAGCCCTGTGATAACTCTAGCTGCACATACTTGTTATGCCAATATAACCATATGCTCAGAGGCACATTACCAAATTCTTCCAAGCTACACAGGAAGTGGATTAGACTGCGAAAGACCAACCCAAATGGTGTTTGCATTTTGACCAATTTGTAGGGTAGTCCAATATCTCAGAGAGGAGGTCAGGTCTCCTGCATTCACTATAGCTGCCCAATTCCCCTGCTTTTTAAAGTTTGATAGAAATAGCTGTGGGCTATAGGTACATTCTTAAACCGCAAGGTTTTTTGCCTATGAGTGAATTTCTCTGCTTTTTAATCCGGGAGGTAAGAGATGGGATCCTGTGCAAGTTAGCACCAGCAGTAACAGAAATAGTTCAGCAGTGCATTTAAAATGTTATATTACCATCAAGAATGCCTTTACGTTTACAAGAGGGTCATGGCTTAGTGGCAGAGAACATGCTTTGCATGCAAAAGTCCCCACATTCAATACCCAGCATCTCCAATTAGGGCTGGGAGAGATCCTTATCTGAAACCTTGTCAGTCAGTACTGAGCTAGGGACGTCTATTGTTATAAGAGAAGGCATTAAAAAGGATCTTATTCTCAACCCAGCAGCAAAAAAAGAAGGAGGGGCATGGCTGTGACTATCATGAAGAGACCCTGCACTTTTTAATTTGCTACTGCACTACTGGTCACAAACAGAAAAACCACTTGGCCACCTCATTAGTGTAATATGGTATTACACTAACTGCAAATGTTTGATGCCCCTGCAAATGTTTGATGAAGACCTTCTGTTCTCTGCAAAAGATGAAGAGGTAAATGCCTCTTCCCTATACAGCAAAGGCTTTCACAAAAGTGGGAGGTAGTAGCCAACACAGCACTAATTTCAGATGCGGGCTTCAACACAGAACTAATTTCAGAGAGTGAGTGAGTGAGTGAAAGAGATTTAAGATTAAACAGCCAAGAGCTAAATCCAAGATTAAAGTGTTAAAAACAAAGAGTCGCATCAAATCTCAAAATAACTACAGTAATGTTATGAGCACAGGTCAAACAGCCACACACACTTCAAACAAAAAGTATTTGAGTGTTTGTCATTTATAAACCCATTTAAGGATTTATACCAACAGCATCAACCCAAACACAAGAAGCCTTTATTTTTCTCACATGAGTGGGAAAGCAATGATCCTTCCACCCATTGCTGCCCTGGGCTCCTTCTGGGAGGAATGGTGGGATATAAATTTAATAAATTAAAGAAATAAATGCTGCTGCTACAGTCAATTTAAAAGTTCTTTTCAAAAAAGAAAAAGAAAAAACACAAAACCAAGAGACTGAACAACACTGGACTACATTTCAGGGTTGTCATACACAACTCCCTCTCGCCCCCCCCAATATCTGTACAGCCACACTAGGCTACTTTGCAGGGCTGCTGTAACCTGACTGCTGTAACCTATACATATATCCACCGCTCCCCACTGCTGCACTATGCATATACTAATGATTGTGTGTGTGTGTGTGAGTGAGTAAGAGAGAGAGAGAGATTTAAGAACCAAGAGCTAAATTCAGGATTAAAGTGTTACGAACAAAGAGTCTCATACAATCTCAAGATAACTACAACAATGTTATGAGCACAGGTCAAACAGCCACACACACTGCAAACAAAAAGTATTTGAGCTTTTGTAATTTATAAACCCATTTAAGGATAGGGGGTGGGGGGTGGCAGGGCGATTGAGCCAGTGGAAAGAGCAGGCTGCGGAAGACAGCGGGGGTGGGAACACACACACACGTCACTCACCTCCATTCTGCTGCTGCCTTCTCCGTCATCCTTGCCCTCTGGCTTTCTCCCGCCACAGGCCATTTTTTTTCTCTCTCTCTCTCATGCTTCCTCACACAGAGCACGAGGGAAGAGCAAGCTCAGCAGAAGGCCAGTGTGAGTCACATGTCTGTTGCCCACCAATCACAGGAGCAGACTTCCCCTGCTTCCTCCAAATAACTGGAAGGGGAGGGGGAGTGAAACGAAAGAACTGCTTTCTACTGCGCCTGCGTGATGTTATAACCCACGGTAGTGCATTTTTTAATCTATTAATTAAAAACAAACCTTTTTTTTACTTTAAACCTACTGAAGATGAAGGTATGTGTTTGGGGCAAGCTCAGGGATTTGATTAGAGATACCTTACAGTCATCTCTGATTTCTAATGAATTTCAACAGATTATGAGAATTTCTCAAGAAAAAAGTTCACACGGCTTCTTGTTTCTCTCCCGGTTTTCACTTTAACCTGTGGATTCTCTGGGGGAGGGGGTTGTGTATCACAAAGAAAACTTTAGAGTTGTAGAGCAAGCGATTCTGAATCCAACAGTATAACACTTGTAAGTTTTTGTTTTGAATTGGGACTATACAAAGCACCATAAAGGGGTGGGGGGGGTATTTTCATTTAACATGGTAGAACGCGAAAAATCCCTACTGACTATAGTATACAGCCACTCTTGTGGCTGTATAATAATGCCATAACAGTGTTGCAGTATGTTTAGGGATTTGGTATAAGATATCACCATATTATGTTAAGGTGAATTGGCCATAAGTCATGCTTGTTAGGTTCTTGTAGCAGTTGGTCACTCCCTCTTAGCTTTCCTTTTCATAGTAACAGTTAGTCTTAGTAAATCATAAGGCAGATGGCCCAATCCTGTGCACATTAACTTAGAAGAAAGTCCTCTTTAAGGTTGCAGAGCACTACAGCCTTAAAAGTATTTTGACAAAATACCAGCCTTTATTTCAATGCACTGAATTTTTTATTAAATAAAAAGTAAAAAGAATCCAGTATTGCTTGCTTTGAATTCATTTGGAAGGAAAGGTATCTTGGGTTCATCATGATGTTGTCGTGCCTTCAAGTCGACTACAACTTATGGCGACCCCATGAAAGAGCAATCTTCAACAGCATCATGATGGGTGTACAAAAAATTACTTCTTTTATTAATTATTGTGTCCTTTAATGTTAATTTCTTCTTTCAATTTTGGATTGAAAATTAAAAATTTAATGCTCATTATACATAGGCTGAATTCAGACCTGATGATGCCAGTCCTCCAAACCATAGTTTCAACAAGCTCACACAATCCTTTCCTGTGCTTTTCTCCTCTTTCATGCACAGGTTTCCTCTAATACTTACTGGTGTTCTTTAACTATAGTTTGCTGTGACATCTGAATTGGCAAGCTATAGTTAAGACTACTTCCAAACCATGGTTTACAAGTTGTTCAAATTATGATTTCAAATCATGGCTCAGAAACAAGACGCTAACCATATTTTGCTGATTCAGATACCACAGCAAACTATAAAGATTCTTTTGGCACCTTAAAGATTAGTAAATTCATTATGGCATAAGCTCTCGTGGACTACAGTCAACTTAATCAGATTCATGGTGTAATCCTAAATTGGCAAGTTTGTTGGGTAGAGTATGTAGGGGAGTGATGTCAGAGTGAAATAAAATGCAAAAAGAACAGACTGTAAAAGCAAAATAATGACAATGACCAAGTAACGTGCAATTGCTCATCTTCCAACTTGAGATATATCATCATCTGTCAGGAATGCCCTTCTGCATTTTATATAGGACAAGCAGGTCAATCTCTATGCAAAAGAATAAATGAACACATATCTGTTATCAGAAATGATAGCATCCAGAAATCAGTAAGAGAACATTTCAATCTACCAAAACGCTCTGCAACTGACCTTAAAAATGTCTATCCTTGAACAAAGGAACTTCAGAAGGAAACTCCAGCATGAATTCAGTGAATTACAGTTCATCAGGCAATTCAATTCTGTAACCTGTGGTTTGGATTGAGATTATACATTTATATCACATTACATGTATTCATTGGCTAACCATTGGCAAGATGTGTTATCACCAACACCACCTTGTTAATTGGTCACTGTCATTATTTTGCTTTTAGGTAATTGTCACTGTTCTTTTTGCATTTCATCTATATCTGACTTCACTCCCTTATAGCCCCCCTTCTCCTGAAACATGTGCATATATATTTGTCAGTTTAGGATTATACTTCATACATCTGATGAAATGGACTGTGGTCTATGAAAATGTATGCTAGAATAATTGTATTAGTCTTTAAGGTGCTACAGGACTCTTTGTTTTTGCTGCAATGGACTACTACTCTGGAAATTGTCAAACTATGGTTAGAAAAGAAAATCCAGGAAGTTGAGGTGGAAGTCCAGATCATGAGAGTATGTGGCATGTTCCTGAACCTTGAAACCATGGTTTGGAGGATCAGAATTGTGACATCTGAATTAAGCCATTGTTGCAATTACATAGTTATTTGAAATTGTATAAGCTATATTAAAAACTTATGCATTCTATGATGGAGGATTATTTATTTTTACAGTAAAAGTATGTCAGTTCCAGGGATGTCTAAAGTGATAAAAGATTTTAAAGAAAAGATACTTGCAGAAGCATTTGTAGAGATGTTAAATATAAATATGTATATTTGCTTCTCTCTCTAGTATTACAGCCACCTCTGCGACTTTCTCCTTTAGAAATAAAATTTCAGTATTGTAGGAGAAGTATGAACTTGGGTGTTATAGTTGACAGCAATAACATAAAGGTAGGTATATTACAGAGATGAATAGATCTTCTACTTTTGCTTCACTCTAGTTCTGTGGTGTTATGTGTTGTGCATTCCACTCTGGTTGTCTCCAAGCAAGAAAAAAGAACTCCAGAATGTTGGTGACAGATTTTCTGCATGTACCCTTACACTGCTCACCACACATTTTCTTCCACTGAATTTGTTTTGTTTTGCCTTTCTGTGTGAGGAGAATAAATAACATCTAAAAGAAAACAAAGGCAGTATGCAGTATATGATGTAGAATTAACAATATAGCCCTAGTGTTTAAAATCTAAATAAGCAGACACATGAGGAAAATATAGAAATGGAGGAAGAAAGACATTGACCTCATTTGGGTATAATGATAATTTAGGTTTAGGGTTACTGTCAAGGAACAATCCACTGTTTGTGGAAGACACTTTATTCTGCCATCAGCCTCATGTGCAGGATCCCCTTTTAATTCAACTTAACAGCTTTGCACCCTGTGTGGTGAATGCTTCTGCTTGCTTTATCTCTTATCTATCACCAGGCATTTATGGTGAAAATCACTGATTCTGGTAGAACACTTGATGAAAGATGTCTTTTGTAAAACACAGTGCCCTAGAGAGATGATAAATAGGACTTAATAGTTCTCAGTACTTGCCCCTTTTCCTGCTGCTCTATGCAGAGTAGTTTGGGGCTCCAGTCAGTCATAGGGACTGGCTTGTGGGGTTGAGGAACTATCCTTGCTTTGCTAGTCAGTCTAGAGGGTTGGGTGGCCCCTTCTCCTGGGGAGACTGCTGATGATCAGTGTGGACCCTGTCTGTCCAAGCCAGCGGGAGGTGCTCTCCCAAACTTAGGAATGCCCTATAAGACCCTGTTCTCCAGCCTTGCATCCCCAGATGTTCTTGGACTACAACTTCCATCATCCCCTGCCAGCTTAGCTACTGGCCAAGGGATCATGGGAATTGTGGTCTAACAACATCTGGGGACCCAAAGTTGAAGAACACCGCTCTAGGACACTGCTGTAACTAGAAATTCACGGCAAGAATTGCCTGGTTTTTTTCCCTTTCACCTTGCCCCCCCAACTCTCACCCTGGACAGTTCTCTCAAGATAATCCCAACTTCCTCACTATAGAAACCATATATTTTGTATTTGTCGGTCTCAAGTTCAAATGATATTAAGTAGTTTGAGCACCCTCACCTTAATACTGTAGTATGTTGTCTTCCTGTATAATATATATTTCAGTATCACTCCTAAAGTTTTGCATTTGCAGCTCGTGTGGTGTGATGGAGTTGCTCTTCCAACACTGGCATTACAGCAGCTTATCTGGACTGGACTGTGGTGGGGCAGTGTGGCAGCAAGGTTGGAGCTGTGAAGGTCTATTGACAGGAACACCAGTTGCTGTAGCAGTGCAAGTGACATGAGGCCGCTCCACAACTCTGCCCCACCATATGGACAGCTACTGATGTTTAGGAAGTTATGCTTGACATTTGGGGAGTGGGACATGACCATTTGAACTTAAGTCTCTCACGTGTTAATTATAAGCAGAGAAGCAAATCTTGTTACAGTAATGAAAGTAATGACCCTCCTATATTTCCTCACATCTTTCTGCAGAAGCTGCATCTGAGCAATATCTCAAAGAAACAGATTACTTGGAGATTTGATCTTGATGCTGCTGGTGAAGCAGTAGATAATGGCATCTTCAAATTTAGTTTGTATACTGGGGTTCTCTATCCAGGCCAGTATACAATTGTTACTATATGCTTCTGTCCATGTAAGTATTCCTTCCGCCCGATTTAGTCTCTGTCTGCCTCTCTCTCTCTACATGCGCACGTGCACAGACACAAACACGTAATATTATATTTTAAGGTTCCAACTTTGAAAGGGTTTTGAAGACTATGAAAAGCAACAACACTGTTTATTTTTTCTTATTCTATTTAAAACAAACATAAATATAATTTTCCTTGAATGTCTCAAAAATATTAGATTGGTACTAGGAATAAACAAAAGTTATACATTCCATATGCATAAACAACCGTATGCTCTGGAGCTTGACTTGGTTCTGAACCAAATCCAATTTTTGATGCCCAGAAGAATTGTAATTGCTCCTGTTTGTTGTCTTATGAAAGCTGTACTTGCAATGGACCCTCCATTCTTCAGTTTATAGGGACTTAGGAATGGAAACATCAGTTTCTATTTTGAAATTATTCAGTTCAGGGACAAGCATTGAGCTTGACTTGCAAAAGTGCCTGAAAACTCTTCTAGGTTATGGAGTTTTGCTTATTTATTCTTTTTTACTTTGTGTTGGCTATAAAATTCAAAAGCATTTTTCTCTGGCTCAAAGCAAACCATGGTTTTCTCACCCCTACCTCCAATTAATTTAGGAAATATTGCTGGAAAAATGACTATAGAACATACTTTTGTTTTTTAGAGCGTACAGGAAGTTTTTGAAGGGTATTGAGTTTAGGCTGCAGTCCTGTGCACAGTTACTAAGAGTAAGCTGCATTGAACATAGTGGGACTTACTTCCAAGTAAACATGCATAGGGTTGTGCTATCATAGACATGGGAAGTTGAATGAATGTTGGTTTATTTCTAAACCTCAGTGAACAGATGTACATTCCTCATTATATCTATTATGGACAGAAATTTCCAACCTTGTTGGCAATAGAGAGAACCAAATGGCTAAAAGGACAAATTGCAACCATTTACTTCTTGTGGCAGCCCTTCCAGGTTTTAAACAGAAGCAAATTGTGTAACTGGGGAATAAGCTTGCATAACTGTGCTTGCTTGCACTGTACTGAGTTGCATACCTCTTTATTTATTTATTCATTCATTCATTCATTCTTACTTAGTTCTTAGTAAAGGGTAGTTCTTACCCACCCTTTACCATAAGGTTCCAGTGCAGTAACAGTAAAATATACAAAACAAATAAGACCTTTACAATCCTAAAACAAGAAGTTTTCCTTCTTCAGGGTATATTGTGCCCTTTTAAATTCACCTCAAACCATCCCTAAAAGCTTTGAATTGGATATCTTCATGCAAGATGTAATTCAAAAGATACTATTTATGCAGCAGCTTCTTGAACATTTTTTGGCAATTAAGTGCCAAACTGGAAGTGGAAAAACCTTTACTGGAAGAGGCTGGTATGCTTTTTCCTGGACCATCCTTTGACAACCCACATTGGGCTGATTCTTATATAATGTAAAGCATGGTTTAGCACTATGTGCACAAGTTGGAACAAGCCCAAGGAAAGTGTCAGGCTTGCATACTCCTCTGTCCTCTTTTCTCCACCTGCAGTCACCAGAAGGACTTTGCTCACTTTAACGTTGTTATCTTTTCGGAGCCAGGTTAAAACCTTCCTCTTCTCTCAGGCATTTTAATCATGTAACATTATCACATCTTCGTACTTTTGTACTTTTACATTTAATAATTTTAGTATTTTAGTATATTAATATTTTAATATTTAGTATTCCTGTGTGTTTTTGAATTCTATATGTGGTTTTAATTGTATATTGATGTTTTATCCTGTTGTGAACCGCCCAGAGAGCTTCGGCTATGGGGCGGTATAGAAATTGAATAAATAAATAAATAAATAAACTTCCAGTTCCACAGAGATTGTGGTTTAAAACAAACTGTTCAATTCCTAAACAAGCCAAGTTTAGAAGGTTATGAAGCTGGCTTGATTAACTTACCAGAGTTAGTTTTAAATCATAATCATACATAATGCTAAGCTGGGATTCCGTGTAAGTAAATGCTAGTAAGCTCATTTCCCAGCTCCCTCCCAGCTATGTAGGAGGAGATGGGAAGTGGGAGTGTGTGAGCCTGGGGCTTCACTCTGGCTCTTTTCTGTTCATGCATGTAGTGCTAAACCAGGGTGGGAAACCTACAGCCCTCAGCCTATTTCCAAAAGTCTCTACAAACAATAAGTTCAAACCCCTAGAAAAGTGATCTGTACCTGCCCAGCAGCTTGTTTAGCGGATGGGGGGAGATGAAGGAGAGAAGAGGATGGCCTAGTCCACTTTTGGCCCAACCCCCATCCACCCTGGCTTTGGTTCTCCCCACTGCTGGCATGTGGCCCCCAGACAGATTACCCCCAAGGGAATGTGGCCCTCGACAGGAAAAAGGCTCTCCACCTGTGCGTAGTCATGGCTTAGTGTTACCTGCTTGTCACACACTGCATATTAGCATAGAAAGTGCAGTGTGTAAAAAACTATGGCCCAGTTTGCATGTCTTGCAACTGACTTCTTAGCAGTTAATGATTACATCTAATCCTTCTAAAGAAGGTATTTCATATTCCACAGTTACTGATAGGCAAACAGGTATGTTAAAAAGACAATGAAGAACACTTACACAGTATGCAGCAGCAAGGATTTTTAAGTAAGTTTAGTTCATGTTGTCTTCAAATGGCATATAAATAGAAATCTTAGTGCAATACCCTGTGTACCCTTTACACATTTGTAAATATGCTGATTGCTCTCATCACTTTACCCCAAATATTTTACAAACATTCATTTATACTCATTGTGTGTGTTCTGCCTTTTGTGACAATGAAGAATTTTAATGCAGATCTGTATGCAATATGTTAAAAAAAGGTTTGTATGAGGTTCATTAATGTAATAAAATAAAAATGTTGCAAGGTATTCCCACCACCACCACCTAAGAAGTGCTCTTGTTCAGGGCTCCAGTCAGCTTGGGAAATGAGCCTTGCCACTTTGTTCAGGCCGGAGTGAGGGGAGAAAGGAGGAGGCTAGACAGAGTTTCAAGTGGCATCCTAACATTCCATTCTCAACTGCTCTCAACCACAGACTAAACGGATAAACTCACAGTGTTTTTTTTTAAAAAAAACCTTTGTTTTGTAAGTGTGGAAGCTCAGAGGTCTTTGTCTGGCCATTTTGTTCCCACCCCTCTCCATGCCTTTTGCTTCACAGACTTACATACTTCTGTATTCTTACGGAGTCTGGTTGGTATGTAGAAATGGCTTCCTTATCTTGAGGTAGTCCCATTTCACTTCCAAACTGACAGGGTCTTTACCACCTGAGTTTGCTGTTAGAGAAAGTGATTCCTCTCTGTGAGAATTACTGATTTCAAGGTTTGCCGCTTTGCTTCTCCCTGGTCTTCTTTAGGTTTGTCCTGTGCTCAGCTAAGGCTTTTCACTAACTGTGAGCTGTAGCCAAGAATAAACCTTGGCTATAGCCAAAAGTAAACCTATTGGGAATAAAATTCTTGAAGGGAGAACTTGAGGGATGGCAGGCGACTATCATCAACACTAGGCAGAAGTGGAAACTGCAGGGAGTTTCAATCCCTTTGAAGGATCTGAATTTGGGAGTGCTCCTTGATAGCTTTGTCACTGGATGTCCAACTGTTTTCCATGGCGAGGTCATTTTACTAACTGAGGCCAGTACATTAACTATGTGGCCTCTCCTAGACGGGGAACTCCTGACCACAGTTACCCTCTCTGCAGTGCTACTGGGCTACTGTAATGTTGTATGTGGGTCTTGAAAATGGTTCAGGGATGCAGCTGTGAGACTTAACTGGAAAAATAGCTTGCTGGGATATATCTTAATTACATATATTAAAATAACTGCTGACTGCCAGATTGTTCCTGAGCCGAATTCAAGGTGCACCTTCTGACCTTTAATGATCCTATAAACAGCTTGGCTCCTAGCTACCGCAAGGAACACCTATCCCTATATTAAAGACCAGATGCCAAAGCTCCTCCTCTTCTTCTTCTTCAGGTCCCCTTCAAAGCTGATGGTGACTGAGGCTGAGGTGCTCCACTTTTGGAACACCCTCCTGAGAGAGGCCTACCTTATCCTTTAGGCATGAAGCAAAATCTTTTTTATTCTCCTATGTTTTTGAGAGACCTGTTTTGTTCTGTTTGCTTTTATGCTAGTATAGTGTAATGGGATTGAGGGATGAAATAGATTATTTCTTTGCATCCCCTTCAAGCCTGTGATCTTGCATCTGAAATTGGGATATAAAGCAAGAAACCTGCTCTACTGGTCAAACTCATTTCCTTTGTTAAGCTAGCCTGTGAGTTAATGGATTTATTGAATGGTCAATCTGTATATCCAAAGGGAGCTATTGGAACAGTTTTCAGGGGGAAAGTCCTCCTCCTCCCATCCTGGAGCCAAGGAGAGGCTTGTGCTTTTAGTCTTGTGAGAAGAAAATGGGAACTAGGGAGACACATAGAAAGGCCTGTTTTCTGCAAGCCTGATGGAAAAGCAGTCTATTGGACTGCTAAACCTATAAACCCCTCTATCTTAAGCTCTGGTTGCAAATATGTGTAAATAACAACCATATATACTAAAAGACACCACAGTCTCCTCTGACCTTTCCAAGGAAACCAAACCCTGTGTCAGTGCAGAAACCCCTGGAAGTCTTGTGCCGCTTGGAGATTGGAGTGGTGTGCAACAATATGTTTTGATTGAAATTTCTATGTAAACCGCTGTGGGATGAATGTTGGTATATAATCCCCTCAATAAATAAGCAAGCCAGAATGAGTCAGCTGATAGTCCTTGGGTTCTTCCTTCCACCACACAGGAACTTGACGTGGATCTGGGACACACTAAGAAAGCAGTCAAGACTGCTTTGCTGCAGCCTCATTTAAATGCAGTCAAGGCTACTTCATTGCTTAATGTTGTATTTAATGCAGTTAAAAACTTCACAAGATTTCTGGACTAGGCCTGTGTCATGGATAAAGTTAAATTCAACTTCTTACAGACCTGAACTTACAAAATCTGAACAGGGTGGTTCATGACAGATGCTCTTGGAGGTCACTGATTCATAGGGTCGCCATAAGTTGTAATTGACTTGAAGGCACATAACAACAACAACTGATACAGCTGTGAGCTCACCTCCCTCTTTTCAAAGCCATCTTTGCTTGCCATGCATCCATAGAAAGTTTGATCGAGATCCTATCCTACAGAGTGAAATAGGGTCTTAATACTTTGCTTGCTTACTTAGATTTTCTATTACTTTATGTTGGAAAGGCCAGTGATGAAAAGGGCTAGTGATAGAAATGAAGACAGCACCACAAGGTAGTGTATTCAGAAGAATATAGGGAGGTGTAGGCACTGGGAGCTTCAGCTCTATCAAGATTGGTATAAGCAAGATAACTGTTAAATCAGCCATTCAGTAAGTCCACAAAAGTAATTACCTCATTTTTTTATTTGCTTACCTATTCATATGTGTTGATGAAGATAATTTGTAATCTGTGAAAAAGTAAGGTCTCATAACTAGCTGTTTAGAGGAGCTTTTTGTTTGACTAGGTGAAGGGCAGTGTATAAGCCTTGTCAAATGTAAGTGATATTTGGCATTATGGGTTGTGTTGTAATATCGATGAGGAACAGAGGAAGAAATTTATTTAGAACTAGCTTAATACTGATGATGCATCAAAAGTTATATATTTGTTGGCAAATTGAGTGTGTTATCTTTCAAACTTTCTAAGTTTGCGGTGGCTGAATAAACACTAGGAATGAAGTAAATTCTGAAGTTCTTTTAAATAAATGAATTACGGCTCCTTAAAAGCTGGGCCCCTTAATAATAGCGTCATGGCATTTCTTTTAAACTTATAGACCTGCTAACTTGCTAGAAATTGAGTTTCAGTTTCTGTTTTTGGATTGTGGTATAATCTGCATAGTGTGGCATGTTATATACTGTTAATGACACTATCTAGTTAAACAGTACAATTTTGATTCTGGCATATAAAGTCATG
Organism: Rhineura floridana; assembly: GCF_030035675.1. NCBI lineage: Eukaryota > Metazoa > Chordata > Lepidosauria > Squamata > Rhineuridae > Rhineura > Rhineura floridana. Next base: position 88,935,637 of record NC_084484.1, on the reverse strand, counting down.
TTGTGGCAGAACATTTTGGATATATTAGATTAGCATTGCTGGGCAACTGTAGAATTGTATAACAGATGAATTCATTGCCTTTACAAATTCCTGACACTTCTCTTTTCACTATTGATGCATTGACTGGCACTGTGGGATGGGTATTGGAGCCACTATTTTACCATGGATCTGCTTCTGCCTGCAGGCTTGGATCCAGATACTAGCATTGGGAGATAGTGCTTTGGCCCTATAGTCTTTACCCTTTGGTGTGCTGCAGAGCCCAATCTTGTCCCTAATGTTATGTAACATCTATATGAAGCTATTGCGATGGTCATTCGGAGTTTTGGGGCAAAAGGTCTTCAGTATGCTGATGACACTTGGCTCTGTTTCTCCATAACATCTGAGTCAGGAGGGACTGTGCAAGATCTGGAGTGTTGTCTGAGAACAGTTATTGACTGGATGAGGCAATAAATTGAGTTTGAACCCTGGGAAGATAGAACCACTGTGGGAGAGTAGTTCCCATGCCTGGAAAATTTATGTATAGGGTTACACCACCTCTGAAAGAAGTTCATAGTTCGGAGTTGCTCCTGGACCCATATTCGTTGCTGGAGGCTCAGGGAGCCTCAGTGGCTAGAAGTGGATTTTACCAGCTACAGCTAGTATGCCAACCATAACTGCTTTTAGACAGGGATAGCCTGGCCACAGTAATTCATGCACTGGTAATCCCAAGACATTTGATTGCAATGCACTCCATGTGGGGCTATTCTTGGTACTATCTCCACCTGGTACAAAATGATGTGACTAGACTGCTTGTGGGAGCAGACTACCTCCAGCACAAAGCTATGATGCTTAAAAGCTTGTATTGACTGCCCACAATTAATCAAGGTTCTTGAATGAATTTACAAGACTCTCAATTCCTTGAGTCTGTAATAACTTATGGACCACCTTATCTCTGCCCAATCAGTGAGGTCTTTGGGGGAGTCACTGTTAGTAGTTCCGTATGGCATAGATGCACAACTCATATCTACCAGGAACTGTGCATTCAATATTGCAAGTCCAACTCTGGGGAACTCCCTCCCAGCTGAGATAAGGCAGACCCCCCTCCCTGTTGAACCTCTGGCGGTTGGTGACTTTTAAAAATTTCAGCAGGCATTTAAAGTGAGATTTCATGGTTAATTTTAATTGATTTTATGCTTTCTTGGATCCCTGTTGTATATTGCATAGGGACTGTAGCATTAAGCAGCATATAAAATATTAAAATAAAATAATTAGTCCTTTGTAAAATAATTTTCTAGAAAAATGTGTTGAATCTTGTCAGAAATGCTACACTGTCCTACAACTTGTCCTCATGCTTAGCATAGTTTTCAAAAGAAAACAGCATGTGTCATTTTTAAGAATCCAGTCTAATTTGTTGCTTAAAAAGTGTATGTCATTTATGTTAACATGGCAGACTATTACATTTTCCCCCAGATTGGCCTGGGGAATACACAGCAGAAGTGCCAGTGCTTTTGAACGACGAGGTATCTGTTTACAGAACTGTCACTTTATCTGGGTCTATGAAGTCATCCAAGATCAACTTTGAACCTCAGCTTTTGATACTGACTCCAGTTCCTCTCAATGTGAAAACAGGGGTAGATGTCTGTGTAATTCCCCAGGATTATTTAAGGTAAATCTTCATCCTAAATTGCAATTTAAATTTCAATAAATCACTACTACTTTTTTCCTACTAGAGTTCTTTTGTGAAACTTTATTAATTGAAAGGGTGAATTTACACACACACACACACACATGAGAGGAAGTTGTATTCTTCACAGAAGATTGACATTTTCTATCTACTCTTCAAAATAATGTCTGAATAATGTCAGCTGAAACAAATCATGAATTCCCAGAATAGTTTAGCTGTGAAACAGGCTTACCTACATAGCTTTTCTTGACTCTTATAATATTTATATGGGAACTTGGGTTAATTCTTTATGCCTTATTATGTGTCAGTAGTTTGCTGTAAGGGAATTGGATCCAACCACAAGGCGAGATCCATACGTGGTTACCCCTCCATAGGCCACTTTGACAGTGAGGACAGGGCTTCCCACCTGTCAATCACCTGATGTAATATGACATCAGGTGATTGAAATTTCAAGCCACAGTTTCAAAAGAAAATTCCTTTATAGCCATGCATCGAATTTGGAACTTTTTGAATTCAGTGCCTTTTTTGTCACCCTGCATGGCAACAGAAAAAGGTGCCAAATTCAAGCTGCAGCAGCAGAGGAAAATTCAGAGACATACTTAGAATGCTCTCCTGATGCTTCTTTTGCAGCTGCAACTTGAATTGTTTTGCACTTTCCAGTGCCTGATGTCTTATGACATCAAGCGTGAAGATGAGTGTGATTAGCCGAAAATAGCCAAATTGGTACAATGCATCATTTGCCTAGCCTATGATGATACTTCAGCTGCAGCTGCCCATACTTTTTTTTGTGTTAGAGAGGTTCAAGTAGCCACATAGGATTGCATTATTCATAAGACTGTGTTAAAATAAATTAGCGATTTTATAAATTTTTGTCAATCCATTCCTTTATTATTTGGAATGAATTGGATCTACAGAACTTGTCAACCTCTTATGCATGTCCTGGAGGGTGCTGGATTTGTGTTGCTCAAATAATAATTCACCATGCCATATGACAAACGTCTTTTGAAACCTGAAGAGGTTCAAAAGTGGTTTGTGATATGGGATAGGGTCATACCATTCTACATGGAGAAGAATGTTCTGCTGGGCATATTCAAGCCCTTTACCTGTGCTAAAAATTGTTATTTGTACAAACATTAAATGGCATTTCTAGTTAAGGTTGCTTTGCAAATAGTCTCAACAAAGGAATATGCAAAATCAGTGTAAATTTTATTATTTAGGAAGTTAGATAATGTAAAACTATAAACTTTGAAAATTATTAATAAAGTTTAATATAAGCTGAAATCCTACTCCTTTTGTTTCTGGACCCCAAGCAATAAGTGGTTGTTTTATACCTATTAGCCTGTAGCACTTTTTAATCTGATAACTAATTACATTTTAAGATACATTTTTAATCTTTTCTTCAAAGTAATTGACTGAAAACCACTGTGAAAATATACTGTACTCATCATGTTGATCCTTTGGGACTATGTATTTTAATGTCTCTTTTGTAATAGTCCAACAGTTCTACAAGTTGAAATTCCAGAGTTGGATCCTAGAGGAGAAGATGATGATGATGATGATCGGATTAATCCTTTAACTGTGGATTTTCCAAATGGCAATGCAATTGAAATAACACCAGAAGGAAACAATATTGGATTTACTTGCCATGTCAGTTTCTGTTCTTCAAAGCCAATGTCCTTTTTGAAGAATGTGTTCTTTGTTGATGGAGAAAAAAACAGGTATACTTAGGTAATTCTATGTGATGAAGTAACTTGGGATTTTTTTTAAAGATAGCAGAGGGAAAATGTATATTTTAAAAAAGCCTGGTTTGAAAATAATGTAGTCAAATTATGTCTTGAGGGCAAATCTCATTTGAAACTTTACAGTTTAAAATGGTTGACTCGCTACATAGAGAGAATTCCAGTGAATGTGTGACCCAACGCTGGTTCTAGGATTTTGGTGGCCCATAGGCAAATTTACTCTCATTGGGCCAATGAAGTGGCTATATGGGCCAGCTGGGTGAAAAGGAGATGGGTCCCTGTTTTTTCCATGAGGGGGGTTCTCTTAACAATCACCTGCAGAAGTGGGACTGAAGAGGAGCAGAAAAAGGAGACTGTGTTGCCTTTTTAATGGCACATGTGGCAACTTAGTTCAAGACATAAATTCAGGAGAGCTGGAGAAAGTGTCAAGACAATTGGGGAGTATGGAGACAAAAAAAGTAAGGAAGTTGCATGGAATGGGCAATGCCTAACATGCTCTTTATCTTGGCTCAGCTCATCAGGCCTAACCTGTTGGCCACTCAGAGCTGCAGCTGTTTTTTCTCTTACACCTTGTCATGAAAGAGGGAACATGGGTGGGCAGGCTGGTAGTAAAGACAGAAAAAGAACAACAACAGGAGAAGGTAAACAAGCAAGCAAGTAGCTGATTACTTCCCCCCTCACTATTGTAATTTCTTGGGCTTTTTCTGGTTTTATGTATTTATTTATTATATTTAAGATATTAATAAATTGCCTTTCCTCTGAAAGAGCTCAGGATGATATACAACATACATATAAACCTTGTTACACTTGCTAAAAAGGAATATTAATAACTCATTAAACACTGGTTCAAATATTGCTGCTGAGGATTAAACATTCCATAATCAAAATACAAAAGCCTGGGTAAATAAAATGTTCCATTGACATCTGAATACCAACAATGAGAGCAACAGACTTATATCTAGGGGAAGATCATTCCAGAGTCAGGACCCTACCATGGAGGAAGCCCTTCTACCTGAATCTTCTTCCCCTGAATCTTGTTGGAGGAGTGCAAAAAGAGCTCCCCTGGTTGATCTTAAGTATCAAGATGTCTGGTAATGGAGGAGTGCTCCTGCAGATATTTGGGTCCTAAGCCATTTATTTCTTACCCACTCTTTACCAAAAGGTCCCAGGGCAGGTTACAATAATAAAATATACAAATATTTAGGGCTTTGTAAATCACCACAAATATCTTGAATCGAGCCCAGTAGCACACAGGCATCCACTGTGGAGTTTGTAGAATTTCTGTTACATGATCCCATCTTGCTTCTCCAGATACTGACTTGTCTGCTGCATTCTGCACTAGTTGCAGCCTCCAGACTGTGTTCAAGGGTAGCCCCATGTTCCTTGTAACTTCATTGCAATAATCCCAATGCAATTCCATGAGACTATAGGCTTCTGATACAGACTATCTCGGGCTAGGAATAGCCATATCTGGTAAATCAGCTGGATTAAAGGGCATCAGCAATCATGGCAACCAAAGCAGTCTGCATGCTGAAATCAGGCCAGAACTTGGATTGAAATAGATCTAGTTTTTTGCTTCAGTTGGCCTGTCATCATCCTTTTGAGAACCTTATCTAAAAAGAACTGTTGGTTTCCTACCTGAATGATAGTTCTGTGTTGCTGGAAAGAAATGCATCAGATTGGGTTTTGGCACCACCTTGTGGTTGCAGGCAGAAAATACAACTTTGAAGGATGTAGGCAGCTCCCATAATGCACTCCTTCAGTTTGCATCCTCGCCAAGCTCAAACAGGTTAAAGAAGAAAAAACAGCTATATACAAAAGGCCTATTTCCTTATTAATGAGTAGATAGGAAGAAAAACCCTTATGTAAAAATTGTAGACTGACAGTATAGTTAAGAGGGAAGCCATTATGTGTCCCGTGTGAAAGACATTAAGTGGATCTGACTGTACCCAATTCTCTCAGAGGGCTACTAGGATAACCAGTTCAGGTAATTTTTGTTGGTGGGCTCTTGTTGGGTCCAAATCAGGTGTTCAGGAGGAGTCCTGGTAAGGAGGAACTTGGGTGATGCCACCCCAATTTCAGTGATCATGATAGAGGGTATAGCCATGTGGAGGTGGTGAACTATCATAGAAGATGAGGGCAAGGCTATCTATGCCTTGTTCCTTGCTCCCACTACTGTCATGGATGGGTTCCTCGTTGCTCATCTGCTGTGCCCACTGGCCTGTGTGTGTTGTTGTTTAATGCCAGATTGGTACACAATAAGACAACACTCATCCATGATTTGATTGTGGATGAAGGTGCTGATTTGGTGTGCATTACTGAGACCTGGGTGGGTGAGCTGGGAGGAGTTGATCTGACCCAGCTTTGCCCACCTGGATACTCGGTGCAACACCAGCACAGGCTGCAGGGATGGAGGGGGGGGAGGAGTTGCTGTGGTCTACAGAACTTCCATCTCTGTCACCAGGAAACCACTGTCTTGAACCTGGCTGTAAGGGCCTGCATCTGGTGTTGGGCCAAGGAGACAGTAAACTAGGGCTGCTTCTGGTGTACTGTCCACCATGCTGCCTGGCAGCTTCTCTGACTGAGCTGGCGAAGGCCATCTCGGCTGTGGTATTGGAGGAGCCCAGAACAATAGTCCTGGGTGTTTTCAATGTCTATGCTGAGGCTGCCTCTAGTGTTCCGGCTTGGGTCTTCATGGCCTCCATGATGACCATGGGGTTGTCTCAAGTTGTCACTGGCCTGACGCATAGGGCAGGGCACACCTTCGACTTGGCTTTTGCTTCAGATGGAGGAAGGGGTGGTCTGGAGATGGGTGTGTGTGGATGTCACCCCACTGTTATGGTCAGACCACTTCCTGGTGAAGTTTAGACTTATGGCTCCGATCCTCCCCTGCAGGGGTGGTGGGCAGATTAAGATGGTTCACCCCCAAAGACTAATGGAATCCACTGGATTCCTGAATGCCCTGGTGGAGCTCCCAGTAGATAGAGCAGGTGACCCTGTTGAAGCCCTTGTCACGCTGTGGAACAGTGAGGTTCATCAGGTTCTTGACACGGTTGCACCCGAGCACCCTCTCTGGCATTGGGGAGTCCGGTTTGCACCTTGGTACACCAGTGAGCTAAGGGCAGTGAAACAGGCTGGACAACGGCTAGAGCACAAGTGGTGAAAGGCTGATCAGGCACTAGTAAAACATCATAACCATGCCTACTGTGTGGCGGTGAGGGCAACAAAGAAGGCCCACTTCTCTTCCACCATCGCATCCTCAAGTAGTCATCCAGTGGAACTTTTCCGTATTGTCAGGGGTCTGTTGACATCAGCTCCAGGAAACGGAGTTTTAGACCCTTTGGAGGCCCACTGTTAATTGTTTGCAAGGCACTTGGAGAGTAAAGTTGCTCACTTCCGTAGCAATCTTGATTTCCCATCCACATCTACTGTAGTCCCCAGTGAGGTTTCCAGTGCAACGTCTGCTGCAACTTCTCAGGAACGGTTTCAGTTGATGCGGCCTGATGACATAGACAAGGTGCTTGAGACGATGCAGCTAGCACCGTGTCCTCTCAACCCTTACCCTTCTTGGCTTATTAAAACTTGCCGAGGGGGTTTGACTGAGTGGATCCAGGGTGTGGTCAATACATCATTGTGGGAGGGAGTGGTTCCAGCCACCCTGAAAGAGCTGGTGATCCAACCACTCCTGAAAAAGCCCACCCTGGACCCATTGTTTTGTGGCAGTTACCGACTGGTTGAAAATACCCTCTTTTTAGAGCAAGTGATTAAGAGGTTTGTGGCGCAGCAATCACAAGTACTCTTGGATGAAACAGATTATCTTGGCCCATTCCGGTCTGGGTTCAGGCCTGGATATGGGACTGAATTGGCCTTGGTCGCCCTGATGGATGACCTTTATCGGGAAAAGGACAGGGGGAGTGCTACCCTGTTACTCTTACTTGATCTCTCGGCAGCTTTTGATACCATTGACCATGGTATCCTTCTGGGCCGACTTGGTGAGATGGGTATCAGAGGCACTGTTTTACAGTGTTTCTGATCCTATCTCCAAGGTTGTTTTCAGAGAATAGCATTGGGTGATTGTCTTTTGGCCCCCTGGCAGTTGTGCTAAGGGGTGCCGCAGGGTACAATTTTGTCCCCCATGCTCTTTAACATCTATATGAAGCCCTTGGGAGCACTCATTGGGAGTTTGGGGGTGAGGTGTCAGCAGTACGCTGATGATACCCAGATCTATTTCTGTGTAACATCCGAATTGGGAGAGGCTGTGCAAGCCCTCGACTGGTGCCTGGACTTGGTGGTGGGCTGGATGAGGGCCAATAAACTGAGTCTGAATCCTAGCAAGACAGAGTTACTGTGGGTTGGTGGCTCCCGAGTTCAGATAATTGGTCAGTTGCCTGCTTTGGATGGGGTTGTACTCCCTCTGAAAGAACAGGTCCTTAGTCTGGGGGTGCTTCTGGACCCATCTTTGTCGCTAGAGGCCCATGTGACCTCATTGGCTAGGAGTGCTTTTTACCAGCTTTGGCTGGTAAGACAATTGCAACCGTTTCTGGATTGGGATAGCCTGACCACTGTTGTCCATGCACTGGTAACCTCCATGCTGAATGACTGTAATGCTCTGTATGTGGGGCTGCCTTTGAGGTTGGTCTGGAAGCTGCAGCTGGTGAAAATGCGGTGGCAAGACTGTTCAGTGGGGCAGGGTATCGCCAACATGTCATCCCGCTGCTGAAAGAACTGGCTTCCCATTTGCTACTGGGCCAAGTTCAAGGTTCTAGTTTTGGTGTACAAAGCCCTATAGAGCTTGGGACCAGGATACCTGAAATACCGTCTTATACCTGATATACCCAGTTGATCACTGTGCTCTGCAGGCGAGGGCCTCCTGCAGATACCATCTTATCAGGAGGTCCGTTCTGCACAACATAGGAAACGGACCTTTAGTGTGGCAGCACCTACCCTTTGGAATTCCCTCCCCTTAAATATTAGACAGGCGCCATCTCTGTTATCTTTTTGGTGCCTCCTGAAGACCTTCCTCTTTCAACAAGCCTTTTAAGTTGAGACGTTATCCCAGTCTGCGTCTTTGTTGGAATTGCTTAATATGTTTTTAAACTGTCTTTTTTAAAAATATATGTTTTAAAACCTTTTTTAAAAGATGTTTTTAAAGCTTTAAAATGTTTTTAAAGATGTTTTGTTTTAATATATTTTAAAGTCTGTTTTTATGATGTTTTAAAGTGTTTTTAGTACTTTTGTTTGCTGCCCTGGGCTCCTACTGGGAGGAAAGGCGGGATATAAATGAAATAATAAATAAATAAATAATACTAGGGTGTGTCCTGATGAGTTTCTTTCCAGCAACACAGAACTACCATTCAGGTAGGGAACCAATGGTTCCTTCTTGTGTTGCTTGAAGAAATTCATCAGGTTGGGATTTTCTAAAGTTTCCCATGTAGGGTGGGAAATAAATAAGCCCACCTCTAGTCAAGAAGGGCCTGCTGGAGGACCCTCCTGCCAAAGGCTGCCTTGGCTGAGGCATAAGTATCAATTTTATAGTGCCTGGTAAAAGAACTTGGAGGTCTTAGAGCCTCATGGGCGAGAGCTATGCACACTCTAATCCATCTCGAGAGAGTGGAAGAGGTTTCCGTCCCAGTGATGCTAGGTGGAAGGATATAAAAAGTGTGCCAATTAGCCTAATGTCCTTAGTCCTGGCAATGTAGACCTTCAATGCCCGTCTGACATGCAAAGAATGCCAAGCATGTTCTAAGGCATGGGATGGAGCTGGGCAAAAAGTTGGCATAATTAGCTCTTGCTGTCTGTGAAATTTTGTCAACACTTTAGATATAAAGGAAGGATCTGTTTGGAGAACAACCCTATCTTTATGAAAAATACAGAGGTGTTTAGCCACCGAAAGGGCATTCAATATAGAAACTCTGCGGGCAGACATTATGGCCACAAGGAAAATGATTTTGAAAGACAGCATCCTTACTGGGATTGTGGATAAGGGTTCAAAAGGGGACTTCTGCAAAGCGCACAGTACCTTATACAAATCCCAGGAGGGAAACCTATGCACACTAGATAGACACTTTAAGGTTGTCCCCTGTAGAAAACGTTTCAGGAGAGGATGGGCAGCTAGAGGTGCAGACGCTGGGTCTGAAATATAGTAGGACCCCGCTTTACAATGCTTCGCTTTACGGTGCTTCGCTAATGCAGCAGTCTCAATTAGACACAATTAGACTAAAGCCCCACTCATATGGTGCTTGTTCTACATTTACGGCGGGTTTTCGTCATCGTGTGCCATTCTATTCAATGACTTCTGCTTTTCAGCGGTTTTTGCTTTTCAACGGGGGTCCGGAACGTAACCTGCTGTATGAGTGGGGCCCTACTGTAAGTGAAGAAAGTGCTGCAGCTTGTCTCTTCCAAGGCCCTTCTTAAGGCCGTCCTGGAGAAAAGCCAGAATATGCGAAATGTTTGCCTTGCAAGCAGACAGTTGCTTGGAGGAGCACCGTGAGTCAAATGCTTTCCATGTTGAGGCATAAATGCAAACAGTAGATGGGTGTCTGGAGGCCAAGATGGTTTCAGTGACCTCAGAGTTAAGACCAAACCTTCTCAAAGGTCTCTGTTCAATACATAGGCTGTCAGCTGGAGCCAGGCTGGGCCTTGGTGAAGTAGAGGCCCTGGGAGATTATGTCCAGAAGATGTGGAAGGTGCCATAGAGGAGACATTGCCAGAGCCAGAATCTCCGACAGCCAGGGGTGTCGAGGCCAGAAAGGGGCTATCAAGATCACATGAGTCCTTTCCTCCCTGATTTTTTGTAGGACCTGTTGTGGGATGGGTATTGGAGGGAAAGCATAAAGCAGTCCCCTGGGCCAAGATGCGATGAGAGCGTTCAGACCTTCCGCCCTGGGGGAGTGGAGCTCAAGAAGAACCTCTTGAGCTGATAGAATCATAGAATAGTAGAGTTGGAAGGGGCCAACTTCCACCCCCCTGCTCAATTTATTTATTATTTATTTATTTCATTCCATTTCTATACCGCCCTTAGCCAATGGCTCTCTGGGCGGTTCACAGCAAGGAATAAAATACAATACAGTAACAATCAGATAAAATCCCTAAAACAGACAACTTAAGCATTTACAATGCAGGAATCCAAATCAAAGCATTCCCAACAGATGGCTGTCCAGCTGCCTCTTGAATGCTTCCAGTTGGAGAGCCCACTACCTCTCTAGGTAATTGATTCCATTGTCGTATGGCTCTAACAGTTAGGAAGTTTTTCCTGGTGTCCAGTCGAAATCTGGCTTCCTGCAACTTGAGCCCATTATTCTGCATCCTGCACTCTGGGACAATCAGACGAGATCCTGGTCCTCCTCTATGTGACAACCTTTCATGTACTTGAAGAGTGCTATCCTACCTCCCCTCAGTCTTTTCTTCTCCAGGCTAAACATGCCCAATTCTTTCAGACTCTCATCACAGGGCTTTGTTTCCAGTCCCCTGATCATCCTTGTTGCCCTCCTCTGAACCTGTTCCAGTTTGTCTGCATCCTTTTTGAAGTGCGGAGACCAGAACTGGATGCAGTATTCAAGATGAGGCCTAACCAGTGCTAAATAGAGGGGATGGTTGTCTTCTGATGCAAAGAGGTCTAACAGGGGCTCCCTGAAGTGACGTGGAAGCTGAAAGAAGATCTTCAGATGAAGCATCCGCTCTCCTGGTTTCACTGGTTGCTGACTCAACCAATTGGCCTGAACATTGGATGTCCCGCTGATGTGTTCAGCAGACGGGGATTGAAGGCAATCCTCCGCCCAATTCAGAAGCAGGGAGGCCTCTGCTTGCAGTTCTGCAGATCTCATCTCCCCTTCCTGGTTGATATTTGCTTTTACAATAGTGTTGTTGGTCCTTAAGAGGATGTGGGATAGGTTGAGATGAGGAATGAAGAACTGCAGGACAAAGCGTGCTGCCCTTAACTCTGACCAATCAATTTTCTTTGTTTGATCTGCTAGAGACCCAACATCCCTGAACCATGCGGCCCAGGCTGTGGCCTCCCCATTCACTGAGGCTGGCGTCTGAAGTTATTGGTGTCCGGGATGGTTCCATGAAGGGAAGACCCTTCTGAAAGTTTCGATTCTGGGTCCACCAGGACATGGCTGTCCTCATTGCAGGAGTGAGTCAGATCTGAATGTGCTGTCTGAGAGAGATGGCATGTTGAAACGGGAGAAGGAACCACTGAGGAGGCCGTGCATGATATTTGGCCCACGGAGTCACTTGAGATGCTGATACTAGTTGACCTAGGACCTTTGCTAAAAACATTAGGTCTGCAGTTTTGGACATCATCAACTTGAGGGCTGCTATCTTGATGGACTGTGCCCTGTCTGGTGAAAGAGAAATTGACCCATTGACCATGTTGAGAAGAGCTTCTAGATGAATCAGGCGTTGTGTAGGACTCAGGTGACTTTTCTGGAGATTCCCCAGGAAGCCGTGAGACTGGAGTTCGGCTAAGGTGATTTCGATATTTTGAAGTGCCTGTGATTTGTTGGTGAGTGAATGAGCAGATCATCTAAGTAGGGGTAAATATGGATGCCTTGGAGGTGAAGATGAGCCACTAGGGCAACCATACCCTTTGTGAATACCCTCGGCGCTGAGGCTAGGCTGAAGGGTAGAGCTCAGAGTTGGAAATGTTGGTGATTGTAAGCAAAACAAAGAAAATTTTAATGACTGGGGTGGATGGAAATGTGCAGATAGGCTTCCTTGAGGTCTATCGATGACATGAAGTCTTGAGAGCCTCCTTGATGGACACGAGGGTTTCCCTCCTGAACTTCCTGAGCACAAGCCATTGGTTTAGAAATCTGAGGTCCAGCACAGCCCTTCAAGAATTTCGTTCCCTCTTTGGCACCACAAAGAATATGGGGTAGATGCCGAAGAAGAATTCTCCTGGAGGGACTGGTTCTATGGCTGCCATGGACAGTGGGTGTTGAATAGTGTTCTGTACAGTCTCCTGTTTCGCTGAAGAGTTGAACACTGGTGATGGAAGGAATTGGGGTGGTGACTAGGACCAGAATTCGATTTTGTATCCATGGAAAATTGAGTTGAGGACCCATTGATCTGTTATTGAGGCCTGCCAGGTGTAAAAGAATTGTTGAAGGCAACCTCAAACCAGCGTCTGGATGGTGTCATTGTGGATGTTGAGCCCACCCTCCTTTGTTGGAGGGCAGGAACTTCGCTCCTTGTTAGACTCTGGAAGAATATCTGGGCTTGCTCCAGTTGCCTCAGCTGGGTCTGGAGTCCTTGTACCTCTGGGGTGGATGAGAGCTCTGAAAAGACTGACTAGATGGGTAAGGGGAGAAGTGATGAGAGAAGTGCCTGTTGTCCCTCTGAGAGGAGACCAGCACTTTCCTCTTGTCTTTGGATTCAACAAGGACGTCCATCAAGGTGTCTTCTCCAAATAATTTTCCTCCAGAATAAGGAACCATAGACAGGTTGACCCTGGAGATAGTATCCGCCTTCCAGTGTTTCATCCAAAGGGTCCTTCTGGCCATCACATCTGCCACCAGAGACCAAGCTGCAAACTGAGTTGCATCTAGTGTAGCATCTGCCACATATGCTGCTGCCCTGGAAATCTTCAGGAGGGACTTGCGAACTCGATCTAAGTCCTGGTTGGGGTTGTTGATCAGGTCATCCAACCAAACAAGGGCTGCACAGGTGAAGGCTGAAGCAGAACAGGAAGCTCGAATTGTTAAAGCTGCAGCTTCATGTGCCCTGCGTAGTACAAAGTCCAGACACCTCTCATTGGGATCCCTGAGCTGAGAATCTCCCTTTTTGGGGAGGAGGTTCTTGGCCACAAGAGCAGAGATTGGATAGTCAATGGCTGGAATTTTCAGTAGTTCTGTAAATTCTGGGTCTAGGCTGTAAAACCTATTAGTGAGAGACACAGACTTTTTATATTGCAATGGCATATCCCATTCTGCCTTAGCGATAGTTTTAAATGGCCCAGGGACAGGAATAGACTTAACTGAGGACATAGGCTCAGGTAGTGCAATCACCCCCTTAGATTGAGCTGGAGGTGGCTCAGTGGCACTGGACCTAAGGCCAAGAGTTGCTAAAGCTCTGGATAAAATGAGGGCAAAATAAGACTCATGAAAGAGGTGATGAGAGGATTGTTCTTGTATCAGGGAGAAAGTTAATTAAAGGAGTGCATTATGAGAGCTGCCTACTTCCTTCAAAGTTGTCCTTCTTTCCTGCGACCACATGGTGGCGCCAAAACCCAACCGGATGAGTTTCTTCCAGCAACACGAGAAAAGGAGTATTCACGCCTGGGCAATAATTACCCAGTATCTCTTAGTTAGCAGGAGATCAGCCCTGATAGATTCAGTGCTAACCCTGAGCCTGTGTGTGACATAAGACACATAAAATGAAATCCTTTATTAAATTCATGATTCAATAATATATTGCTGATATATTATGTGATTTTTTTAAAATTTTTGCAGCAAATGACCTAATACTCATGAAATTGTAATAGATTACATTTTTCTATGACAGTATACAAACTGAATCAGTAGTTACTTGTATGTGTAGGAGCTCAAAGCATAGAGAGCTCCATGAGAAGAATCCATCATTCACTTCAGTGATGATAACAGGTCTCTGCTATGCAATCTTCACTTTGATGAGAAAAAACATCTGCTGCTTACATGGGAACTTCAGAGGAACTTTGAATCTGATAACTAGTATGTAAATCTTTTCAGTAAGGGCTACCAAAAGAAATAAAAAAATATTCTTGGCAAGATTCTTATTGCCTTTGGTACCCCTAAAACCTTCAACTGTAACTGCTTGTTGTGCTAGGTTGTCTCACATTTGTATCTTGCTCTTTCTCCAAGGAACACAGGATGGCATATGTGGGGATCTCTTCACACTAAGTTTGTGACATAGCTTCGGCTGAGAGTCAATGACTTGCCCAAAGCTACACAGTATGCTTTATGTCTGAGTGGTAATTTTAATCATTGGCTGCCTAGTCCAAGTCCGACACTCTCTTTGCTGCACCACACTAGCACTCACTATCATCCAATATTCAATTGTTTTGAATGATTTAAAAATTGTGAATAATTATATTGGTGACATAGAAGGAAAATCTTATAACTCTGAAAAAAATAAAATACTCCAAAATGTTTTGAAGTTGATAGTTATGTCCCATTTTTTCAAGTTATGCTCAATTAGTATTGTTTCAAAATGAGCTTTTGTATTCATGATACATAATTACTGCATAAAATTCATATTCCGCTCTTCTTAAGTTTTACTTCCCTAGTGGCATACAAAATGGATAATCATTTCTAAAAAACATTTAAAACCCATTCCCTCAAATGTCAGGGAGCAAAAGAATAAAACCATCAGCAATTATTCCATAAATGCTCTCTGGAGCTGTTTTCATAACTCATGGCCTTAAAGGTGTAAAAAAATAACAAACCTGATTATGAATGCACAAATTTCTGAAAAGCTTAATAAGCTGGTGACACTATTGTTTTGGGACTTGCCTATCTTTAAGCAAGTCAAAGTCTAATAAAGGGATTTTCAAACTTTTTATCCCTGAGGCCCGCTTCAGACAGCTAAGAATTACTGAGACCCGACAGTCACAAAATAGTGGTGAAGGAGCAAAGCAAATCACAAAATGGTGACAGATGAAGGCTGAGTTTGGCATAATCACCTGACAGTTACTGACATCATTTTTTTACTAATATATAATCCATCTTTCAAAATTGCTAAATTATTTGTATAAGAATGTTTCTTGTGGTAACAAGTTCTATAACGAGCTTTCTTCTAGTTTTGCTGCTGTTATATGCCTTCCAGTTGATTACGACTCATGGTGACCCTATGAATCAGCAACCTCCAATAGCATCTGTTATAAATGAAGACCTTGTAAGTTCAGGTCTCTGGCTTCCTTTATGGAATCAATCCATCTCTTGTTTGGTCTTCCTCTTTTTCTACTCCCGTCTGTTTTTCCCAGCATTATTGTCTTTTCTAGTGAATCATGTCTTCTCATTATGTGTCCAAAGTAGGATAATCTCAGTTTCATCATTTTAGCTTCTAGTGATATTTCTGGTTTAATTTGGTCTAACACTCAATTATTTGTCTTTTTCGCTGTCCATGGTATCCACCAAGCTCTCCTCCTACACCTCATTTTACATGAGTTGATTTTTCTTTTATCCTCTTCTTTCACTGTCCAACTTTCACATCCATACATAGAGATCAGGAATGCCATAGTCTGAATGATCCTGACTATAGTGTTCAGTGATACATCTTTGCATTTGAGAACCTTTTCTAGTTCTCTCTCAGCTGCCCTCCCCAGTCGTAGCCTTCATCTGATTTCTTGACTATTGTCTTCATTTCGGTTAATGACTGTGCCAAGGTATTGATAATCCTTGACAAGTTCAATGTCCTCGTTGTCAACACTAATGTTACATAAATCTTCTGTTGTCATTACTTTAGTCTTCTTGACGTTCAGCTGTAGTCCTGCTTTTGTGCTTTCCTCTAACTTTCATCATTATTCATTTCAAATCATTACTGGTTTCTGCTAGTAGTATGGTATCGTCTGCATATCTTAAATTATTGATATTTCTCCCTCCAATTTTCACACCTTCTTCATCTTGGTCCAATCCTGCTTTCCGTATGGAATGCTCTGCATATAGATTAAACAAATAGGGTGATAAAATACACCCCTGTCTCACACCCTTTCCGCTTGGGAACTAATAGGTTTTTCCATATTCTGTCCTTACAATAGCCTCTTGTCCAGAGTATAGATTGCGCATCAGGACAATCAGATACTGTGGCACCCCCATTTCTTTTAAAGCATTCCATAGTTTTTCATGATCTACGCAGTCAAAGGTTTTGCTGTAATCTGAAAAGCACAGGGTGATTTTCTTCTGAAACTTCTTGGTGCATTCCATTATCCAATGTATATTTGCGATATGATCTCTGGTACCTCTTCCCTTTCAAAATCCAGCTTGGACATGTGGCATTTCTCGCTCCATATATGGTTAGAGCCTTTGTTGTAGAATCTTGAACATTATTTGCATGGGATATTAAGATAATAGTTCAATAATTACTGCATTCCATGGGATCCCCTTTCTTTGGAATTGGGATGTATATGGAACGCCTCCAGTCTGTGGGCCATTGTTTAGTTTTCCATATTTGTTGACAGATTTTAGTCAAAATTTGGACAGATTCAGTCTCAGTAACTTGTACGAATTCTATTGGTATGCCATCTGCTCCTGGTGATTTATTTCTTCCAAGTATTTTAAGAGCAGCTTTCACCTCATATTCTATCATTTCTGGTTCTTTCATCATACTGTTCCTCCATGAATGAATCTGCCATCTTTGCATCTCTTTTACAGAGTTCTTCAGTGTATTATTTCCATCTTCCTTTTATTTCATCTCGGTCAGTCAGTGTGTTTTCCTGTTGATTATTCAACATCCCTACTCTTGGTTTAAATTTCCCTTTAATTTATCTAATCTTTTGGAATAGGGCTGTTGTTCTATCCTTTTTGTTGTCCTCTTCTATTTCTATACAATATCTATTGTAATAGTTCACTTTGTCCCTATGTACTAGTTGCTGTATTGTTGCATTTAGGGTTCTGACTGTTTCTATCTCCTCTTGCTTTTGCTTTCCTTCTCTCTTTAACCATTTTAAGAGTTTCTTCAGTCATCCATTGAGGTCTTTCTCTCTTTTTAACGAGAGGTATTGTCTTTTTGCATTCTTCCCTGGTAATGTCTCTGACTTCAGTCCATAGTTGTTCTGGCTCTCTGACAACTAAGTTTAAAGCCTCAAATCTGTTCCTTATTTGATCTTTATATTCTTCTGGGATGTTATTTAAATTGTATTTTGGCATTATGATTGCTTTGTTGTTCTTCTTTAGCTTTACTGTGATTTTTGATATGACCAGTTCATGATCTGTACTGCAGTCTGCTCCTGGTCTTGTTTTCACAGAAAATATGGAACTTCTCCATCTTCTGCTACCAATTATATAATCAATTTGATTCCTATATTGACCATTTGGTGATGTGCACGTGTACAGTCATCTTTTCAGTTACTCAAAAAATGTGTTTGTAAGGAACAAATTATTGGCTTCAGAGAATTAAATAATTATTTCTCCTGCTTGCATTTAGGGTTCTGACTGTGTTTCTATCTCCTTTTGCATTTGGTGTCCTTATCTGTTTAACCATTTTAAGAGTTTCTTCAGTCATCCATTGATGTCTTTCTTTTTAACTAGAGGTATTGTCTTTTTGCATTCTTCCCTGATAATACCTCTGACTTCAATCCATAGTTCTCCTGGTTCTCTGTCAACTAAGTTTAAAGCCTCAAATCTGTTCCTTATGTGATCTTTATATTCTGGGATGTTATTTAAATTGTATTTTGGCATTATGATTGCTTTGTTGGTCTTCTTTAGCTTTACTCTGATTTTTGATATGACCAGTTCATGATCTGTACCGTAGTCTGCTCCTGGTCTTGTTTTCGCAGAAAGTATGGAACTTCTCCATCTTCTGCTACCAATTATATAATCAATTTGATTCCTATATTGACCATTTGGTGATGTCCACGTGTACAGTTGTCATTTTCGTTGCTCAAAAATGTGTTTGCAAGAAACAAATTATTGGGTTCACAGAATTCAATAAGTTTTTCTCCTGCTTCATTTCTATCTCCTAAGCCCCATTTCCCGACAATTCCTAGTTTTTCTCTGTTCCGTACTTTTGCATTCCAGTCCCCATGATTATCTGCACATCCTGTTTTTGTGTGTGATCAATTTCTTCCTGTAGTTATGTGTAAAATCTTTCCAATTCCTTTTTTTTTGCATGTGCCGTTGGAGCATAGACTTGGATGATGGTTATGGTAATAGGTTTCCTGTTAAATCTCATTGATATCACTTGCTCAGACCTTGTGTTATAGCTCCTAATTTTTTGCTCATCATTTCATTATTCATTGGCGATCACTCGTGGCTGAGTAAGATTGTCTTCCAAGATAAGGTCTTTAACAGTTGGTCTGTAAGTGACTGTGGAGGCCAATTCTGGATCCACACAGCCTCCCACAATGAGGACACAGGTTTCCAGATGGAAGATGGTCACGATCAGGATTTGTTTGACGTCTTCCACTTAGCTCGTTTGTCCCATTAACCCTGTATTCATGCTTCTTCAAAGTCCATAGCATCTTTGATAATAGCCGACCTCCATTTGGGACATTCATGGGCCAAGACTTCCCAGTTCTCAATGCTCATGTTACATTTTTTTTTAGATTCGCTTTAAGAACATCTTTAAACCTCTTTTGCTGTCCACCAATATTCCGTTTTCCATCCTTAATTTGGGAGTAAAGTAGCTGCTTTGGAAGACTGTGATCAGGTATTCAAACAACATGGCCAGTCCAGCGAACTTGATGTTGAAGGATCATTGTTTCAACACTGGTAGTCTTTGCTTCTTCCAAAACGCTAACATTAGTCCATCTGTCTTCCCAAGTAATCTGCAGAATTTTCCGGAGGCAGTGTTGGTGGAATCTTTGAAGAATCTGGGAGTGGTGTTTATGAATGGTCCATGTTTCATAGGCATACAGTAAGGTTGGTAGTACAATGGCTTTGTAAATAAGCATTTTGGTCTCCCTGCGAATATCCCAATCCTTGAACACTCTACGCTTCATTTGGGAGAATGCAGCACTCGCAGAGCTCAGATGATGTTGAATTTCAGCATTGATGTCAGCTTTTACAGAGAGATGGCTGCCAAGATGGGGGAAGTTCTCCAGCGTCACACCATTAAGCTGGATTGATGGTGCTACAGAGGGACTAGTTTGCACTTGTTGATGAAGCACTTTGGTTTTTTTAATATTAAGTGAGAGCCCAAGCTTTTCATATGTTTCTACAAAGACATTTAGGATACTTTGAAGATCTTTCTCTGAATGTGTGGAGACTACATTATTATCGGCATATTGAAGTTCTACGACAAAGGTTGACATTACCTTACTTTTTGCTTTCAGCCTACTGAGATTAAAAAGCTTTCCATCTGTTTGATATATGATTTCCACACCAGTAGAAAGTTTCCCCTCAATAAGGTGTAGAATCATAGCAATGAAGATAGCAAATAAGGCAGGAGCAATGACACATCCCTGTTTTATGCCTGATCCGACTCTGAATGGACTGCTCTGAAAGCCATTGTTATCCAAAATTGTTGTTGTCATGTTGTCATGAAGGAGTTGCAAAATATTCACAAATTTATCGGGGCATCCAGTTTTCCAAAGGATGGTCCAGAGAGCAGTTCGATTGACAGTATCAAAGGCCTTAGTCAGATCAATAAACGCCATGTATAAAGGTCGATTCTGCTCCTGGCATTTTTCTTGAAGCTGTCATGCAGTGAAGATCATGTCTACTGTCCCCCTGGAAGGGCAGAAACCATTTTGAGATTCGGGGAGGACATCCTGTGAGATCGGCAGGGCGCAATTTGTGAGGATCCTTGCAAGGATTTTACCTGCGGTAGCTTGAAGACAAATACCTTGGTAGTTCCCACAATCTGCTCTATCACCCTTCTTGAAAAGGGTGATAATTATGGCGTCCCTAAAGTCTTCTGGGATCTCCTCCCTCATCCAGATTTTTTCAATGAGCTTATGAAGTTGTTGTGTAAATTCAAGCCCACCTTCTTTAAAGATTTCAGCAGGAATCCCATCAGGTCCTCTAGCTTTGTTGTTCTTCATTTGATTGATGGCTTTACTGACTTCATCCAAATTACGGGATGCTGCAAGCTCGTCTCTAGTTTGTTGTTGTGGAATTTGCGAGAAGACCTCACCAGGCATAATAGAGTTACGATTAAGGCGGTCATGGTAATGCTCTTTCCAGTGCAGTGCAATAGACTCTTTATCCTTAAGAAGTTTGGTACCATCCATTGAATGTAAGGGTTTTGTACCATAATTTGTTGGTCCATAGATGGCTTTTGTGGCATTAAAAAAGCCACATGCATCGTGAGCATCTGCAAAGTGCTGGATTTCTTGAGCTTTCTTTATCCACCAGGCATTCTTAAGTTCTCTAGTTCTTCTTTGGACCTCAGCCTTTGCACTGGCATAGATTTTTTTCTTAGCTAATGTTAATGTCTTTCTGTCATATCTGGAAGGCTTTCCTTTTTTTGTTATGATATGTTCAATCTCACTATCATTCTCATCAAACCAATCCTGATGTTTCTTAGTTTGGTATTCAATAGTTTGTTCACATGCTGCAATAATGGAAGTCTTCAGTTTAATCCAGTGTTCCTCAACATTTTCATGGAGTTCTGTCGGCAGATGTTTCTTGAGAGTTGTTTGAAAGCAGGCTCGCTTAATAGGATTTTGAAGGGCATGGATGTTTGTTTTACGCCTTGGTTTTATTCCTTGAAGCCTATGTTGAGGAACAATATTAATGGCCATAGTGGATCAAATTAATCGGTGATCTGTCCAGCAGTCATCAGCACTCATCATGGCCCTAGTGAGAAGTACATCACAACTATCTCTGGCACAGACAATTACGTAATCCAGGAGATGTCAGTGTTTTGACCAAGGATGCTTCCATGATGTTTTAAATTTATTTTTCTGGTGAAAGAGTGTGTTTGTAATAACCAGATTATGCTCTGCACATTTAGTCAGAAGTAGGATTCCATTCAGGTTGCTGTTGCCAACTCCTTCTTTCCCAATGGTTTCTGGCCATAAATTGAAATCACGCCCAACTCTTGCACTGAAATCGTCCAAGAGGATAATTTTATCTTCCTTAGGTATCTCTAAGATAGTATCCAGCTGGTTATAAAAATTTTCCTTGATGTCTTCATGAGCATCTAATGTTGGTGCATAAGCACTTATGTTGCCTGCTGGTTTTTGGCAAGTTTTAACCGGAGAGTTGAGAGTCGTTCATTAATGCCAATAGGAACTTCTGGCAAGACCTTCACAAGATCGTTTTTAATAGCAAAGCCTACTCCATGTATTCGTCGTTCTTGTTCAGGCAGTCCTTTCCAGAAGAAGGTATAACCTCCTTTTTCTTCCTTCAGTTGTCCTCCTGCTCTTCAAGTTTCTTGGAGTGCTGCTATGTCAATATTAAAATGTCTCACCTCCCTCGCGATGATGGTAGTCCTGTGTTCAGGATGTTCACTATCTGTATTGTCCAGCAATGTTAGTATATTCCATGTTCCAAAGTTCAATTGTCTTTTGCAACCGCTAAGTGGTGACCCCACTGAACGTGGTAATCCAGTCAGGGAGAGATGAAGCAGACACTGTTTAGGGCACCTTTTCTAGCCCCCTCCCCATATGGGGTGAGCAGAGTGGATCCTGAATAGAACTGCTCAGTCATGGATATAGCTGCTGAACTACTCAATTGCCTCAGTCCTTGAGTGAGGACGACTGATTCTTTATCCACTGCCCATGTGCCGGTCCATGACTAGGGGCTTCTGGATTTCACAGTCCTGCCCCCATCGCCAGTCGCCGATTGTCATGGGACTTTTGGTTTAGTTTGGTTTGGTTGGAAGATGCCTGTGTGTGAATTTGTTTTATGTGGGGAGATCGGCTCATGACGATCAACACACACAATCTTGACAGAAAAAGGCTTTGATCCAATGGTGTGGATACCACGACAATTGGAAGTCTTTTATCTGCTGCAGCCTTCATCTGCCTTCACAGCCTTTGTAACATACACATTGTTATCCTCCACCTGTTCTGCCATTGAGGACATTCTTGGATCGCTCTTTGTCTGGTTCCTCTCCCTTGTCCTTACCACCATGGGTGACCCTGCTGGGAGTACATGACTCCTGATGGCATCGCTCGTAGGGTTCATTGGAACAGACAAGCCCACACACCACTACAAGGTGACAATCCAGGCAGGGGTATTTTTTGCTGCACCACTTCTCAGTATTTCCAATTTCCAATTTTTTCATTGGAAATTTTTTCATTCCCAATTTTTTGCTACATCACTTCTCACTATTAAAGCAACCCTGTTTCTTCTTAATTTCTCATTTCCTGCATAAAATATTTTGTAGTTGCCTGATTGAAAATGTCCCATTCCTGTCCATTTTAATTCATTCACACCAAGTATTGTGATGTTGATACGTTCCATTTCTTGCTTGACAATTTCTAACTTTCCCTGGTTCATGCTTCTCACGTTCCATTTTCCTATTGTGTACGTTGTACAACTCCAGACTCTCCTTTCGCATCTGTGCACATCAGCCTCTGGGCTTCCTTTTGGCTTTGACCCAGCTATGTCATTAGTCACAGCGGTACTTGTACTTGTTTGTTGTTCTTCCCCTTTAGCCTTCTGACCTGGGGGTCTCATGTTCCAGCACTATCTTGTTTTGCATTTTGGATACTCTGTTCCTAGCTTTTTTGTGCTAAGAGGTATTCATAGGTGGCTTACCATTGCCTTCCTCTGAGTTTGGATGCATCTTAGTCTGTTGTCTCAGCTTTGACCATTCCCTGTTGGGTGCCCCTGCTAGGAATCTAGCCTCTTGGTCTAGACTCCTGACGGCATGGCACTCAGCTTCTTTGATACTCTCAAACCCCCTCACCATGTTAAGGTGTACATCCTAGAGGAGGTTCCTCTAGTTATATACAGACATATGCTGTGGAGGTATTATGACAGGCTCCCTGTTAGAGGTAGAATTTGCTCGTCCAGAAATGCTAATAATAGTTTCTTTTGTATTTCCCCTTCCCATCCCCACAAGCCTCTTGAAGTCTATATACCCATCTCCTGTAATTTATTCTCTCATTTTACTTGCACACTCAACTTGTGCCTTATTCCTCCCCAGAACTGCCAGGTTTGTTTCATCTCTCCTCTCTTGTCCTTGTAGATTCACTTCTTCAACAGCTTTCCTCTCCTATCCCCTTCCTTTTATTGTCAGTTTATTTGTTAATAAAAGTGATAATAAATATTAACCTTTTATTCCTGTTTCTAATTTGCTTCAACATCTCCTCTGGCCCTTTTGCCTCAGAGAAAGGAGACCTTCTTTTCCTCCCCTCTGCCAACTTCTCTGTCTCCTGTTCACCTTTACTCTGCATGCAAGAAGTTGCTGGTACTGGCTTTGGTCCAACCAAAAGGCTATGGGATGACTAGGAAGCGGGACAGGCAGATGACATGGCCCAGAGAAGGCTATGGCACTGAGGCCCACTTGAAAGTGGCCCAAGGCCTACTGCTGGGTCCCAGGCCATTTTTTTGAGAAACAATGATCTAATGAATTGATCAAGTGATTATCTTCTAAATGCCAAAACTCTGTGTATTTGCAGAACCCCTTCCTTTTACAAATCTTTCTTCCTTTAGTTGTGTTTTTTCTGTGCTGAAAGAGTGGTTCCTTTGTGTACTTTTTGCACTTCAGCCTCTACTAAAATGAATGAAAGTGTTTATGTGCAGGTATTTTTACATTAAAAAGAGGGTGGGGAACTTGTGGCCCTCCAGATATTTATTTATTATTTGATTTATATCCCCCCTTCCTCCCAACAGGAGCCCAGGGTGGCAATATTGTTGGACTCCAGCACCAATCAGCCCTAGCTGGCATGGCCCATGGTCAAGCATGATGGGAGCTGTAGCCTGTGACGCCCTTCCCTGGCTCTCCCTGTCAGGTTCCTACCTGCTCGTGGCTACTGCCTGTCACTAGGCACCACCAGGGACTCCACCAGTCCAGACTGTCCTTCTTTATGGTTTCTCTCTCCGCTCTAGCATAGACCTCACCAGATCCCCCTGCTAGGCAGCACCACCAGTCACGTCCTATAACCAGTATCCCCAGAGACTGCCTGAGTCTCTCTCAATCAGGTTACCTCTGTGACTGCGTGCTTAAGCTGTTCCCAACCCCCTTGTATCACTGCAGATAACTCATAACTCAGGGTTGCTCTAGATACTTATGAATGTTATAATCTCCTCTTCACCGCTGCCACCCTTTGTTACTGTTTCCCTTCAGCCTTGGTCATTACCTTACCCTCCCTTCTGGTCTGTGAAACCCCAGCCAAGGATCAGGCCTTTGGTAAACCAAATACAGTTTTTATTAAATAACAGAGATAACAAGATTACTTTTCTAATGGTACTTACGCATATGGTTTCATCTATTTCTGTGATACTTGACTTATCATGAACTAGAACTCCCACTCTCTCTTTCTCCACACGCTCCTGACATCCACCTCCAAACACCACCAAACACTTCTCAAACAACCCAGCAACATCCACCCAGATTCACCACAGATTCTCCACCCAGATTCAACTGTCATTCTTCCATTTATACTCCCAGCTATTCAAACACTCAGCCAATCATCCAGCATTCTACTGCTCATTTACTCCCCCCTCCTCTTTCATTCCACTTACCATGTATTTTCTATACAAACAACACTTACCATATATACATTAATACAGGAACATCACATAGCCCTACAACATCTGAAGGACCAGGAGTTTCCCATTCCTATATTGCAATGTGTGCAGTCTCAGGTTTGGAGCTTTGGCACTGAAGATACTGAAAATGTTAATTAGGAACACTGGTCTAATGCATTGATCAAGTGATATTTCTGGATGCAAAAGCTCTGACAGTGGTAGCACCTTCTTCCTTTAGTTGTGTTTTGTCTGTTGAGCACACAAAGAGATGTTCCTTGTGTGCTTATTGCTCCTCTTTCTGTTAAAATGAATGAAAGTGTATATGTGCAGGCATTTTATTGTTTGCATAAAAAAGGAGCGGGGAACCCGTGGCCCTCCAAATATTGTTCGATTACAGTACCCATCAGCCCCAGCCAGCATGGACCATAATCAGAGATAATGGGAATTGTAGTCCAACAACATCTGAAAGACCACACGTCCCCCACTCCTGCATTACAGTGTGTGCAGTCTTGAGTTTGGGGCCTTGGAATTGAAGGAACTAAAAATGATAATTAGAAATTCCTCCTATTAGCTTGAAAATACTGAACTGTAATTTCATTGGAAATTGTTGTATTTCTAGATTCCCACTTCAGGTGGCTGCAACAGCAGAGAACTGCCTCCTTACTGTATACCCCTACTTGGCACACCACCTTACCAACCAACAAATTATCCTGAGAAGTGGTGAGCAGAGAATGCTTTATTGGTTTATAAGCTGCACGAACTGTAGATTAACTTTAAGGGATAGCTTACATATTTGTCATATTTAACCTGTTATGTAGAGATTCTCTAAAGAAGGACTTTTAATTGTCTGCAGCCACCAAACAACTTTTAAATTGTTTACCCAGTATGAGCAGATTTTTTTTAGGGGTGGGAGAGATTATGCACAAAAACTTCAAATGTCTTCAAGTACTCTTGAAAAATAAGGTAATAAGGAGCACTGAGAGAGAGAGAGGTGAGAAGCAATAGGATGAAATAAAAAAATTGTAGTAGGTGAGTTTTAGAATGGCTATTGGGAGCAACTTCCTACTTGCAAAAGTAATTAGCAAGTTGAAGAAGTTATCCAGGGATGTTGACATCTACTTTAGAAATTTTAAAGGCAGGAGTTAATGGTTGGTTGGTTTGCATAAGACTAAGTGAATCCTAACTTTTTAAGTGTTTTATTACTAGTTACAGTTTAGCATTTCCCATTGATATTTAATGTATTTTCCCTCTTGTCTTGAAAAAGATAAGGGTTTTTTTTTTAGTGAGAGCTGTAGGATACTACCTCCCTTATGTGCTCAGATTTCCAGAGTTTAAACCTTGTGTCAATGATTTCCACTAGTACTAGCTATGTAGTTTTTTTCTATTGTGAAAGCTTGACTTATTTACGTGTAACGGACAAACTTTTAAATTTTGAGGGCCACATTTTCTTAGAGGTTATGTGTCTGGGGCTGTTCATTGCTGGTGGGCAGGCCAGATGTGGGTGGGGCTACTTTTTTCTGTCAGAAGCAAGGAATATTTTGCAAATGCTGCCCTTTTATGTCTTTCTGCTACCCCTTTCTCTCTGTCTATGATATATACATGTGTGTGTGTATGTATTATATATGGATACACACAACACTTCCTGATCTTCCATCCATCCATTCGTGCTTTTTTTCATCTACACACCCATTCTCTGCCTCCCTCTCTGGACTTCCTTGATTCTGGGACAGCTTGGATAGCTTGCTTTTACTCCTAATGCTGCTGATTCTGCTGGGAAATTGATGTACATGTGGGGAGATGGCTGCTTTGCAAATCGTCTCTCTAGAAAGATTCTCTTCATTTTTTAGCATTTGGATAAATTTTGCATCCAGAAAAGCAACATCATGAGTAACTGGTGTCTTTGGAAGGGGCTCTGAGATTTCTGGATCAACATTTCTTTGTTCCCACTTCTCCACTCCAACCAGTATGAGCCCTGCCAACCTTGATGGTGCATAGCTGCTGCCACAAACTACAATGTGGAGGAGGAATCTGAGAACTTGAGAGGAAGAAGTAATATACATCCCCAAACCTTATTCCCAATAGCCAAATCTGTTACGAATAAACTTTAGGCTTGGAAACTCCTTCCCCCCTCAAGCTCATAGATTTCCTCCACACCCCTTCCTTCCTTCCTTCCTTCCTTTGTTCCTCATCACTCCTTCACTAGCCAGCCCTAGCCTCACCGGCCCAAATGATGTGTGCAGATCCTGGATTTCCCCTTCCTTCTTTGTCTTCACTTGTTGCTCATCGCTTCTCCTTTCCCAACCAGTGACTATTGAGAGGGCAGTTTGGAAGAAGGGTAAATGCAGAAAATACTGGAGAGTGAGAATGCATGTCAGATGTTTGGGGTGGATGCATCCAGCAGGTCTGAGGGCCACATGTGGCTCATGGGTTGCCCACCTCTGATGTATAGAATGTAGTTAGCAGGGAGAAATATTAAAGCTTTTGTATTTGTTAATTGTACATAGTATTGTAAAACCTGTATAATGTCTTCTGTTATGTTTTAATCAAACTTACAGATAGTAATGAGGTAATTTACAGCATTGGAGAAACCCTGCAGCATCCATGCTATGTTCCAGGGACATGTTCACAAACATCTTCCAGTATTTTTGAGAGAGGCACCAACTCTGTCTATGAAAATTCTTTGGCAGGTATAATGTACAAATGCTCTTTACAACCACAAGCGTTTGTTAAAGACACTTTAGATTTTCAGGAGCTGACTGAAAGTATTAGATTTTGAGCCTTGCAGCATGGGTCTAAGAGGTATTCCCATTTGGAATACCATGGGCCTGCTTATACAGGAAACAAAACTGATTTCACTATGCTGATATAGATTTAATGTTTTATTCCTGGACAAGGTATCAGAACAAATGTTATGTTGTTGGGAATCAATATTATACAGTTGCAACAGATGTTATTGCTGTTGAGGAACAGAATATTAGCTGGATGACTAGTTGTTTTGGGGGGATTCACCCTAAAAGGCCAGATATGAATGCATTCAACAATAAATAAATACTGCACTGTACGGACCATTAGTCTGATCCAGCAGGTTTTTTTCCCTGATACCCCTTCATTAGTATGTCAAGCTACTTATGTAAGCTGCCATCAGGATCCTTCTGGATAGAAAGGTGAGGTAGAAATTAATAAATTAAATAGTAGATTAAGAAACACCTGTGAGAAAGTAATGTTTAAATTACTTGCTGTTGAAATAAATATATTTCCTGATCTGTCTTCAGTACCATGATAAATGGTGGTTTCCAGATAACACGTTAAAGGAGTTTCATAGAACTGATTTTAAATGAGGACTTAATACTAAGGATGTGCATTGAATTGGGATGAAATCCAAACCAAATAGGTCTGATTCAAGAAGATTTGGGATGTCCACTTAAATTGCCCCACAGCAAACCAGGAATGATTTTACCAGGGCTCTCCAATCACGGTGCTTTGGAGCAGGGATGTTGAAGTAATATATTGCCTTGATCTAGTTCTGCTAGTGGCACTTGCCTGGAAAATGCTGGAATTTCAAGTCCTTCTATCTTTGCCTCATACACATGCATCCATTCATGTCATGTCAGCTTTGCACTTATATTCTGTCACTTTTGATGTCAATTGAGCAGAACACAGAAACTGTCTTTTAATTATTCATCATAACTCCTTAGTCCCTGGATTTATCCTTCTGAAATTTTGCTCCATACTTTCCTAGGGGCACCTTTACTCTATATTCCTTTTTTTCACACTACAATTCTGCCCACAAAATCACAGTCAGGGAATTCCTCCCCCTGCCATCAGCTTTAAATGTGCCTAACACAAAAACTACTGGATCTAGACTTATGAACTTTGGTTGGTTCCTTACCTAGAGGAATCTATATGATGCATGTTATTGCCATACAAAAGCTCACAAAATAATTGGGAAATCTATTGAATCCTTTTTTAGCCTCCCAAAAACTGTTAAGGACTGCACTTGCAGAAAACTACTGCAGATATCCTTCTGAAATTTGGCAGTATTCATCCGTTCAGAAGGGGACACCATGCCTACAAATTCCACCAAATTGTCAAAATAAAATAACTGTTGTTCGTCTCCCCTTCTTTAAACCAAACACCAAACTTTAAGTGTGACCAGCACAAAACTCTGAGACCTGTTTGTCTGGAATTTGGTAGGCTTTATCCACTCAGGAGGGGATACTTTGCCTGTAAATCTTGTTCAGTCTGACAAAAAGAAAAGAAAGCTATAGAGATTTGGGTGATTTACCCATAATAATCAGTATGGAGTCTCAATACTTCACTTTTCCTGAACTGGGATTCTGATCCGAGGTAGCTTCTAAAGCAGTCTGAGCTGAATTGGGCTGTTCTCTGAAGTGCACATCTCTAGTTAGTACATCAACAATTGCATGGTTGCATTGGAAAAATGTCCATACAGTCATAATTGACTGTTTTAATGAATCAAGTAACAACATGGAATTATGACTTTGTTTGGTCTGGTCCGATTATTAATGTAGTTATTCATGGTAGAGAAACTACTGACGAGTGGACCAGTCATCACAGTATATGAACGTATCTGAAGTCCTTGGTTTCCTTTCCAGCAGAAGCTGAACATAACAGAAAAGAAGTACTTTGCTTCTTATTTGTGTTCTAGGAAGTGGTACAATTACAACTAAATTCACTTATTTTTCTGCAGAATTGGAAAAGATGCTTAAAACGCTGAAGAGTGAATCTACCAGCCGAAGTAGACGTATTAGAAGCAAATTTGAACAATCAATTTTTCCTGCTGAAGGCACAGAGGAGTATGCCTTTTTTGAGAAAGTCATTACAGCAGTTCAGAACTGGTTTACACTCTTTGGTTGGTCTAAAGGACCAAATCCCATTTCCATTCCACATTCTCTAAGACGGTACTAGCTCATTATTTTCTCAGACTGCCTACTCTTTAAACAGTGATTGTCTTCTTAATTTGATTAAAAGTACTATTTTACTAAAATAGTTTTGCTGTAATCTTGGTAGGAGATTGGAGAGTGAGAGGGGGAAAGCCATAAATATACATCTAAAGTTTAAGAAAAATAATGAAAGCCTGCCTAATGAGGCATGGATAGCTAAAAAGGAATGCAGCTTTGTATATGTCTTGATTTGGCTATGGGCTGACTTTTGCTCACCATAGATAGCTCCATACCTTGTTTTTTATTTGAACTGAGGGTCCACTGAAATATTCAGTCTCAAACATAGCGAGTTGGATCCAGAGTCAGTTATGCTTAGAGCAGACCCACTGAAATCAGTGGGATTCTAAGCATGACTAAATCTAGATTTAACCTTGAATATTCTTCTCGGTATAGAGTTTTCACACAGAGCATGATTTTGAATGCTGCCCCCCTTTCCAGTAAAAAAAAGTGGGGGGAAGAGAGGGAGAGAAATGGAACTCTCATGTAGGAGGATTGCACTGTGCCAGTGACTTTATGAAGGAAAGGGTCAATCTATGATTAGGATGCAGTGAAGAGCAATGTCTCCTTACTTATTTGCCTTTGTCGTCTCCTGGGCATATATGTAGAAAGGCTTGAATTTTTATATTAATTACTTCACTTGGGGAGGTTCATGATAGCCCAGCAGGCAATCTCTGAAATAAAATAAAATATTTTTAGATGCATTCTATAATTAATAAGTAACTTCATTAGAAAAACAGTAAATGTTAAATATGGGACAAAGCGTCAAGGCGAGTTAAGCAGCAGAGCGAAAAGAGGGTAAGTAGCTCCCATTTATTCCATTATTTAATTGAATTAAAACAGCTCAGAGAAATAAGCAATAAGGGCAGCCTAAGGTCACCCTGAGCTAGGAGCCAAATCCTGAAAGAACCTATATCTTAGGAGACAGATCCTAGGAGAAGGAAGCCTATAGAAAGCTAGTGTTCAACACCACCCTAGCAGGAAAGCTTCAGGGGACACTGTAAATAAGGCTAAATTCCTGTCGGAGAGTAGGGGAAAAAGGAACCTCCACTGATACATACAGGGAGAGAGTCAGCTCAGTCCTTGCTAAAAAGGGCAGCTTCAGCCTTCCTGAAACACAACCACAAGCTGTGTTTCCCTAGGTTAAAGAAAGGTCAGGCTGTTCTAGGTGGGAAAACAACAAACACAAAAGACTTGCCTGGAAGTCGCAGCCCCTTGCTGAGATTAAAAGCAGCCAAAAGCTTAAACAGCCCCGCCCCTCGCTCAGGAAGGAAGCCTGCCTTCCTGCCTTCAAAGGAAGGAAGCCTGAGATAATACTAAAGAGTTAAGCCCCAGCTGATAGTTGAGCCATCAGCCTCAAGTAACACATCATTGGCTGGAAGCAGTAGCTGGGAGGAACCAGCCACACATATAAAGTCAGAGCACCTAGCGAGGGAGCCTCCTCCACGAGCTAGAGGGAGCCCCAGCTGACGAAGCGTCAGGGCCCCAGCTGACGAAGCGTCAGGGCCCCAGCTGACGAAGCGTCAGGGCCCCAGCTGACGAAGCGTCAGGGCCCCAGCTGACGAAGCGTCAGGGCCCCAGCTGACGAAGCGTCAGGGCCCCAGCTGACGAAGCGTCAGGGCCCCAGCTGACAAGGCAGCAGGGCGAGTTAGGCAGCAGGGCGACAGGGCGAGTTAGGCAGCAGGGCGAGTTAGGCAGCAGGGCGAGTTAGGCAGCAGGGCGAGTTAGGCAGCAGGGCGAGTTAGGCAGCAGGGCGAGGAGGCCAGGGCCCCCCACTCTGCCCTTCTGTTCCCTGACCTCAACTAAACCACAGTCTCCAACCTATTGACGTAATAAACCTCAAACAAAACTATGCAGGTAAGAAGCCAGCAGGCGTGTGGGGGCTTTCCAGTGTTTTGCACAGCCTGCAGCATGTACGACTATCTGCCTGTTGGACAGCAGTCGTGGGTGTGCTCTCGGTGCAATGAGCTCCTGGCTCTCCGGGAACTACTTCATTTCCTTGAGGCCAAGGTGGCAGACCTGGAAAAACTGAGAGAGGCAGAGAAGTGTGTGGAGGAGGCCTTCAGGGACGTTATAGCTGTGTCCCACTCCAGCGATGATAGCTCTCCTGCTATCATGGAGAACGATGGTCTCGGGGAAGGAGAGCACCCAGCTGAGGAAGAGGGAAACGATCCCTTAGAAGGGACCCATTCCTTGGGGGATGAGCGGCTATCCTCTTGTGCCGAGGATATGTCTCCAGGGGGTGGAGGGATCCTTGTAGTGGGTGATTCGATCATTAGGAACATAGACAGTGGGGTGTGTGATGGGCGTGTAGACCGCAAGGTGTTTTGCCTGCCTGGTGCGAAGGTTGCGGATATCGCCCATCGTTTAGATAGTTTGGTAGACAGTGCTGGGGAGGAGTCAGTGGTCGTGGTGCACGTTGGCACCAATGACATGGGGAAATGCAGCCGTGAGGTCCTGGAAGCAAAATTTAGGTTGCTAGGTAGGATGCTGAAAGCCAGGACCTCCAAGGTGGCTTTCTCTGAAATGCTACCGGTTCCACGCGCAGGACCAGCCAGACAGGCCCAGCTTTGCAGTCTCAATGCGTGGATGAGACGATGGTGTCGAGTGGAAGGGTTTAGATTTGTTAGGCACTGGGGAACATTTTGGGACAAGCCGGGCCTGTACAAAAGGGACGGGCTCCACTTGAACCAGAATGGAACCAGACTGCTGGCACTTAAAATTAAAAAGGTAGCAGAGCAGCTTTTAAACTGACTGAGGGCGGAAACCCGACAGGAGCTGAGAAAGGTCCGGTTCGGAATAAACCTCCCCCCTGGGATAAAAACCAAAGAAATGATGAAATTTTAAAAGGGGTAGGCCTAGAAGTAGGCATTGTGAGAGCAGGGGCACAGGATATAAATTCAGAAGAGCAAAATTACCACAGGCCAAACCACAAGTGCCAAAGACACTTGAAGAGAGACACTGCTTACAAGTGCCTGTACGCTAATGCTAGGAGCCTCCGAACCAAGATGGGAGAACTGGAGTGCTTGGTCTTAGAGGAGAGCATTGATATAGTGAGCATAACGGAGACCTGGTGGAATGGAGAAAACCAGTGGGATACGGTTATCCCTGGATATAAACTATACCGGAAGGACAGGGAAGGACGTATTGGTGGCAGAGTCGCTCTATACGTGAAAGAAGGCATTGAATCCAGCAAGCTGGAAACCCCAAAAGAGGCAGACTCCTCCACAGAATCGTTGTGGGTGGTGATACCATGCCCCAGGAGGGACTTAATATTGGGAACGATCTATCGTCCCCCTGATCAAAATGCTCAGGGAGACCTTGAGATGAGATATGAAATTGAGGAAGCATCCAAACTAGGAAATGTGGTAGTAATGGGTGACTTCAACTACCCGGACATAGACTGGCTGCATATGTGTTCCAGTCATGACAAAGAAGCAAAGTTTCTAGATATTCTAAATGACTATTCCCTAGACCAGTTGGTCATGGAACCGACCAGAGGGACGGCAACCCTGGACTTAATCCTCAGTGGGGACCGGGACCTGGTGCGAGAGGTAAGTGTTGTTGAACCGATTGGGAGCAGTGACCACAGTGCTATTAAATTAAAGATACATGTAACTGGCTAATTGCCAAGAAAATCCAACACGGTCACATTTGACTTCAAAAGAGGAAACTTCACAAAAATGAGGGGATTGGTAAAAAGAAAGCTGAAAAACAAAGTCCAGAGGGTCACATCACTCGAAAATGCTTGGAAGTTGTTTAAAAACACTATATTAGAAGCTCAACTGGAGTGCATACTGCAGATCAGAAAAGGTACCGCCAGGGCCAAGAAGATGCCAGCATGGTTAACGAGCAAAGTCAAAGAAGCTCTTAGAGGCAAAAAGTCTTCCTTCAGAAAATGGAAGTCTTGTCCGAATGAAGAAAATAAAAAAGAACACAAACTCTGTCAAAAGAAATGCAAGAAGACAATAAGGGATGCTAAAAAAGAATTTGAGGAGCACATTGCTAAGAACATAAAAACCAACAACAAAAAATTCTATAAATACATTCAAAGCAGACCATCTAGGGAGGCGATTGGACCCTTGGATGATAAGGGAGTCAAAGGTGTACTAAAGAACGATAAGGAGATTGCAGAGAAGCTAAATGAATTCTTTGCATCTGTCTTCACAGTGGAAGATATAGGGCAGATCCCTGAACCTGAACTAACATTTGCAGGAAGGGATTCTGAGGAACTGAGACAAATAGTGGTAATGAGAGAGGAAGTTCTAGGCTTAATGGACAATATAAAAACTGACAAATCACCGGGCCCGGATGGCATCCACCCGAGAGTTCTCAAAGAACTCAAATGTGAAATTGCTGATCTGCTAACTAAAATATGTAACTTGTCCCTCGGGTCCTCCTCCGTGCCTGAGGACTGGAAAGTGGCAAATGTAACGCCAATCTTCAAAAAGGGATCCAGGGGGGATCCCGGAAATTACAGGCTAGTTAGCTTACCTTCTGTCCCTGGAAAACTGGTAGAAAGTATGATTAAAGCTAGATTAACTAAGCACATAGAAGAACAAGCCTTGCTGAAGCAGAGCCAGCATGGCTTCTGCAAGGGAAAGTCCTGTCTCAGTAACCTATTAGAATTCTTTGAGAGTGTCAACAAGCATATAGATAGAGGTGATCCAGTGGACATAGTGTACTTAGACTTTCAAAAAGCGTTTGACAAGGTACCTCACCAAAGACTTCTGAGGAAGCTTAGCAGTCATGGAATAAGAGGAGAGGTCCTCTTGTGGATAAGGAATTGGTTAAGAAGCAGAAAGCAGAGAGTAGGAATAAACGGACAGTTCTCCCAATGGAGGGCTGTAGAAAGTGGAGTCCCTCAAGGATCGGTATTGGGACCTGTACTTTTCAACTTGTTCATTAATGACCTAGAATTAGGAGTGAGCAGTGAAGTGGCCAAGTTTGCTGACGACACTAAATTGTTCAGGGTTGTTAAAACAAAAAGGGATTGTGAAGAGCTCCAAAAAGATCTCTCCAAACTGAGTGAATGGGCGGAAAAATGGCAAATGCAATTCAATATAAACAAGTGTAAAATTATGCATATTGGAGCAAAAAATCTGAATTTCACATATACGCTCATGGGGTCTGAACTGGCGGTGACCGACCAGGAGAGAGACCTCGGGGTTGTAGTGGACAGCACGATGAAAATGTCAACCCAGTGTGCGGCAGCTGTGAAAAAGGCAAATTCCATGCTAGCGATAATTAGGAAAGGTATTGCAAATAAAACAGCCGATATCATAATGCCGTTGTATAAATCTATGGTGCGGCCGCATTTGGAATACTGTGTACAGTTCTGGTTGCCTCATGTCAAAAAGGATATGATAGAGTTGGAAAAGGTTCAGAAGAGGGCAACCAGAATGATCAAGGGGATGGAGCGACTCCCTTACGAGGAAAGGTTGCAGCATTTGGGGCTTTTTAGTTTGGAGAAAAGGCGGGTCAGCGGAGACATGATAGAAGTGTATAACATTATGCATGGCATTGAGAAAGTGGATAGAGAAAAGTTCTTCTCCCTCTCAATACTAGAACTCGTGGACATTCAAAGAAGCTGAATGTTGGAAGATTCAGGACAGACAAAAGGAAGTACTTCTTTACTCAGCGCATAGTTAAACTATGGAATTTGCTCCCACAAGATGCAGTAATGGCCACCAGCTTGGACGGCTTTAAAAGAAGATTAGACAAATTCATAGAGGACAGGGCTATCAATGGCTACTAGCCGTGATGGCTGTGCTGTGCCACCCTAGTCAGAGGCAGCATGCTTCTGAAAACCAGTTGCCGGAAGCCTCAGGAGGGGAGAGTGTTCTTGCACTCGGGTCCTGCTTGCGGGCTTCCCCCAGGCACCTGGTTGGCCACTGTGAGGACAGGATGCTGGACTAGATGGGCCACTGGCCTGATCCAGCTGGCTCTTCTTATGTTCTTATGTTCTTATGACATTTTGTGTATTTTACAGCTGCAAGAGTGGCTGTATACTATAGCCAGTGTGGATTTTTTGCATTCCACAATGTTAAATCGAAAATACCCCCATGCCATCTGATACTTTCCATAAGCTCATTTCAAAACAAAACCTTACAAAAGTTATAGTCCTGGACTCAGAAATGCTTGCTTGACAACACTCTTAAGTTTTCATGGTGATACACAAAACAGAGAGAGAATAGTGTTCAAAGTCTAAAAAGAGGGAAAAAAACTAGACCCCTTTTGGACTTTCTTCTGCCAGAGTTCTCATAATTTGTTGAAATTAATTAAAAATCAGAAATGTTCACAGAGTACCTATAATCCTGTTACTGACCTTGCCCCATACTCTGACCTTAATCTTCTGCAGTTTAAAAGTTAAAAATTGCCTAGCTGAATTTTAATTAATTTAAGAATTTTTACATTGAACTCAATGATAACATCGGGCATGCTCACTAAGAACCAACTGTCAGTGTTCTAAAAGCCAGACTCACAGCTGCTTGGATTGGCTAATTGGGGCCACACGCACACTAGACCTTGATTTCACTTGAGATAGTCATGGCTTCCCCCAAAGAATCCTGGGAAGTGTAGTTTGTGAAGGGTGCTGAGAGGAGATTCCTATTCCCCTGACAGAGCTCCAGTGGCCAGAGTGGTTTAACAGTCTGCCACTCTGACTGAAGGTCTGTGAGGGGAACAGGATGTCTCCTAACAACTCTCAGCACCCCTCACTAACTACACTTCCCAGGATTCTTTGAGCGAAGCCATGACTGTCAAAAGTGAAATAAAGTCCTGGTGTGGATGTGGCTAGGGACAGCTTTGGTTTAAATTTGGGTGGGAGACTACATGTGTCTGCTGTAGAATAAAAAGGTGAGGGAAACGCTGAAAAGCAATGATACTGTTCACAATGTTTTGTCTGTGTTAGAATTGCTTTTAATATGTTTTCTTTAATAACATCCCCTTTTTTAAAAAAAGATGTTTTTAACGCTTTTTTTAAAAAAAATGTTCTTAACATTGTTTTGTTGAAATGTATTTTAAGGTCTTTTTATGATGTTTTAAAGTGTTTTGATACAGGTTTCTAGGATGAATAATGAGGGAAATAAAATTTTCTAGACTAGATTCTCTGTAGAAACAGTAGTAACACAGGAAAGAAGCAAAGTAAGAAGAACAGCAGCAAACATACAAAAATGTTATTCTCCATCTTTGGAGAGGCAGGTGTTGCCACCACTCGCCATATTCTCAGAGGCACATTGTACCAAATTCTTCCTAGCTACACGGCAAGTGGATTGGATTGTGAAAGACCAACCGAAATTGTGTTTGCATTTTTACAAATCTGTAGATACAATATCTCAGAGAGGAGGTCATGGTGCATTCACTATAGCTGTCCAATTTCCTTGCTTTTTAAAGTTTGATAGGCTGTAGATATGTTCTTAAACCGCAAGGTTTTTTGCCCATTAGTGAATATACATGTGCTCCGGTTATCCAGCTACTTATATTTGTAGGAGTCTAATGCTATAAAAGGCAGCAATTTTTGAGTGTAAAGTTGAGAAATGTTATTCTTATAATAGAAAAGATAACTGAAAATATTCATACACCATATTTGTTTATTATAGTTATGAATATTGCACAGACATTAGTTTGTGTTATTTATTTTTAAAAATCTGGCTCGCTCTCCTCTCTTAAAGATTTTGGGATGTTACGCAGCCTAGTTGGTGCCAAAAGAAAATGTGCTTCAAAAACTGAATGGCTATGGAAGGGAATAAAATACATGTAAAACAGGGCTTCCTTGTTGAAAGATTTATTTCTTTACATGACCTGGTCAATGACCAAATTAAACAAATCAGTCAATTACTAGTTACATGCCAAAAGCTTTAGTTATCTAACAGCACATAGACAAACTAATTGCTTCTGGTATGGTTGTAATAGGCATCTTAACGAATCTTTATTTTTATATCAGACCATTAATTTATAACAGAGGGCAAATATAAGCAATCCAATATAGATGCATTTCAATCACTTGATTAGGGCACAATCTAAATGGCATATATGCCAGGCCAAGGAGATACAGGATATGGCAGGGGAGGAGGGAGGGTGTCAGCACAGTTGGGCTGCACCAACAGAAATCCCTCCAGGTGCAGCTGGGGAACTCTGCCACCACCTGGTCATAGCCGAGGCCCAGCTGTCTCAGCCGAGACTGGAGCAAATGGAGCTGGTGAAAGGCCCCAAAAAGGGGTGTTCTGGGGGGGTGTTGGGGGCAGAACTGAGGGGAGGGGACTTATGCTGCATCCTGAGCCCATTTGGCTTAGTCCTGTGGGCCTCAGTCCTAGTAGCCAATACGCTGGGAAAAGAGGTAACAGAAGGAAACGTAACTTTCCTTCCACCAAGCCCTGCTGGAATAGCAAATGCCCCCCTTCTCAGCGACTCCTGAACTAAGGTAGGATGTGCCAGCCCCTTCTGCCAGCTCTGCTTCCACTGGCTCTGCTTCTGACAGCCCCCGCTGAGGTGGACTGCACCCTTAAATCTTGCATATAACATGTGTAAATATTGTGGTCCAGACTCAGAACTCTATGTGTGTACTGGAGTCTGTAGATGAGCACTAGAATTGCCATAGTGGGGCATATACATTTCATAATTAAATCTTCAGTTAGAAAATGGTCACATTTAATATTAGCTTGCTTTTAATAAGGAAACAAAGTTTTTTCTTGTTTCTTTACTAGTGATGTCTGTAAAATTCAAATGACTTCATCTGATGAAAAGCTTAAACAAAACCTTGGTAAAGATATAAAGACTATTTATGACATGCTGCTCCATCTGAGTGGGCAGTTGCTGCCTGGAATTAGTTCAAGCCAGTCCTTGCCATTTGATCCTGTTCAGCGAGTGGTGCAACTTCACTGGCAACATTCTACAATGATCAACTTTCTCAAGTAAGTGTTTTTAAAATATTTTGCCATTATATTTTGTCTAGACTGGAGTATTCCTGGAGTTAGGTTAAAAGTCTTTCCAGATTACTAAACTTTCCCTTGATTTACTAATCTGTTTTGTGTACTACTTTGTTCACATGATCAAATGATATTAAATTTACAAGAATTTGCAACATTCTTCCTTGCAGGATTTTTTTCTGCTTTAAACTCTTGTTTTGGTATTGCGGATACAATTAAGTAATTGTTGCCTAGTATGGTTGTAGTGGGTTAGGGGTGAGGAGTGGTTCCATTAGTATTTACAGGACTGGTTTCAGCCAGCAGTGGGAAGAGGAGTGGCAGCTTCTGCTTTGAGGAACTCTCTTGCCTTCCATGCTCTTGAACATCTATATGAAGCCATTGGCAGTGGTCTTCAGGTTATTTGGGACGAGGTGTGTCACCAGTATGATGATAACCCCTAACTCTACTTACTCATGTCATCTGAGTCAGATAAAGCTGTGCAGATGCTTGACCAGTATCTGGAGGCAGTAGTGTTCTGAATGAAGGCTGATAAACTGAAGCTGAATCCTGACAAGATGGAAGTGCTGTGGACTGATGGTTCCCATGTTTAGTAATTAGGTATTCACCCTGTTCTGGATGAGGTTGCTCTCCCCCTGAAAGATCAGGTTTGTAGTAAGGGATACTTCTGGATTCCACCTTGTTGCTAGAGGCTGAGGTGGCTTGAGTGTCGCCAAGTGCATATTTCTAGCTATGGCTGTTCCTGAACAGGAGTAGCCTGTCCACTGTGATCCATATTTAGATTATTGCAATGTGTTCTCCATGGGGCTGCCTTTGAAAACTGTTCAGAAGATGCAGCTAGTGCAAAATGCAGCTGCCAGTCCTTCTAGGTCTAAAATTTAGTGACAATATAACACCAATCCTCAAAGATCTGTACTGGCTGCCAATGAACTACTGAGCCCAATTCAGTGTTTTGGGTTTGATGTATAAAACCCTAAATACCAGAACCTGGCTAGCCGAGGAAGCTCCTCTCCCCAAATGGATTGGGAACAAGTTATCTGAGGAAGCACCTTTTCCTATGTCAACCTGCCTGTAACCTAAGATCTATTGGAGAGGTCCTACTTGTAGTTCCAGCTTCAAGGGTTCTATGACCCATCAACAAGGCTTCTCAGTAATAGCATTCCAGTTGTAGAATGCACTTCCCCTGTAGGCTGAGCTGGTGCTAATGCTGTTTAGCTTTATTTAAGTGCCAAATGAACACTCATCTATTATGTTAGGCTTTTAATGTAGAGGGATGCCTAGGTCCCCTGACAGACTGTCTCTGTTTTACTTTTTTGTTGATATTCTACTTTCTTTTAATGTTCATAATTGTTATTATGGTTGTAACTTACTCTGAGGTCTTAGAATGAAGGGTTGGGCTACAAGTTTTATAAAAAAACAAAACAAAAAGATCATGTGAATCCTGGGGAAAAAGCAACACAGTTTAGTGAAGACTATAGCCTTATTTTATTTTTCCCCTAATGGCATTTTGATTGAGACAGATGAATGATGATACTGGATTACACAGAATTGCATACCTTAGCAAAGTTTGAGTTGGTTGAGAGCATCTGAGTAAAAAATAAAATGAGATAGAAATAATAGCAATATCATTGTGAGAATCTGCTACAGACCAAGCCAGGCAGAAGACTTGGATGATGCCTTTCTACAACAGATTACCAAATTTTCAAATATAAAGCTAAGCTTAGTCATATGTGCACCCTGGACTTTTGGAAAGCTGATTTCCACATATTAAAAGAAATACTGGGTGTGATCTCATGGGTAGAAATGCTAGAGGCATGGGTAGAAATATGAGCCTGCCAGGGCCATGAGATCCTCAGGAGAGGCCCTTCTCTCGATACCTACGTCCTCACAAGCACGACTAGTGGGGACGCGAGATAGGGCCTTTTCGGTGGCTGCCCCGAGGCTTTGGAACTCCCTTCCTAGGGAAGCAAGAATGGCCCCCTCCTTGCAGTCCTTCCGTCGGCAAGCAAAGACTTTTTTATTTCAACAAGCCTTTGGAAGTGAAAGCTGTTAAGGACAGGTCTTGAAGGGTGCTGCATTGCTGTTGCCTAACTGTATTATTTTAAACTGAGTTTGAATTATTTTAACTGTATGTATGAATGGTTTTAATACTGTAAATTGTTTAATTTGATTTTAATCTAGACTTTTGTATGTTTTTAATTATATGTGTGCTTTTATCTGGAAGCCGCCGTGAGTTCCAGTTTTGGAAAAAGGGCGGGGTAAAAATAATGATAATAAAAATAAAAATAAATAAAAATAGAGGAGAAGGGAGATCAAGATGGTTGGGAGATACTGAAGGCACAATCACAAACCATTCTATTGCACAAGAAAAATGGAAGCATTCTAATGAAACAGAGTATAAAGCTGTATAAAGAGCTCTTTGATGAGTTCAGGCTTAAAAGGGGCTTGTGTAGAAAACGGTAGGACAGACAAACCTCTAAGGATGAGTTCAAATGAGTATTCAAAGGCTGTAGAGAGAGTGTTCAGAGGGCTAAAGCTAAGAATGAACTTAGGTCTATGAGAGATGTTAAAGACCCAACCCCTTTTTTTGTTAATGTTTGGAGCAAGAGGAAGAACAAGGAAGTGAGGAGTCCACTGAGAGAAGATGGAATCGGCGATGAAGAGAAGGAGAAGCTGCTCAACTCTTTCTTTGTCTCAGACTTTTTCCACAAGGCAAGCCATGTTCAGCCTGGCAAAAGCAG
Source organism: Rhineura floridana (assembly GCF_030035675.1). Taxonomy (NCBI): domain Eukaryota; kingdom Metazoa; phylum Chordata; class Lepidosauria; order Squamata; family Rhineuridae; genus Rhineura; species Rhineura floridana. Next base: position 88,894,322 of record NC_084484.1, on the reverse strand, counting down.
ATCAAATAGTGAAGGGAAAAGCCCAAGATAGGTAAAGAAGAGCACTTCACCATCCAAACGAATTCAGGTCTTCAAGGCCTGATGAATTGCATCCTCGGTTTCAGAGCCTTATACCAGACAATAATACAGAATTGGGCCTCTGGGTTAATCTGATTTGCAGGATTAGGAGAATTTTGGTTGAGGAGCTTGATCTGCTTATGGTTCCCATTCCATCTAGTGACACAGCTAGTAAGGAGCCAGTGCCTGACTTATTTATTTAATTAATTCATTTATATCCCACCTTTCTCCCAAAACTGGAACTCAAGGCAGTTTACAAAAATTAAAACAAATACAGTCAGTAACATATAAAATAAAACATACAGAGATTAATTAAAATGCAATTAAATTTAACTATAAAATTAAAACCAATTAAAACATGATTAAAAAACACAAAATACAAATCAGTAAAAACAGCACCGTAACAGCTCTTCCAGTCAATTCCCCAAAGCCTGAAGGAACAGGAAAACCTTCACCTGTTGACAGAAGGACATATGGCTCCTGGTTTGAGCCCATATGGTGCTAATACCTTCAGTCCATGTAGGCTTTTAGTTGTGACATAACACCTTCTTCACGTATCCTTTTCCTGTATTCCTCTAGTCTAGAGAGGCACCAGCTATATGTTAAAAGACCTGGAGACAATGCATGGTTCCGTTGATATTTAAATCAATTCATGCCTGGCCTTTGATGCAATTCAAATATTATAGCCACCTCAGTGAAGCTGCCACAAATTTCTATGGGTGTTCACATGGGAGCTGCAACTTTTGTAGGTGTACAATTGTAATACTGGTCAATTGTATGAACAGCGTACATGCCAGTGCAGTACTTCCTGGAGTTTGGTGCTGGTGATGACATTACACTCTATCTCTCTAGGGTTACCAGGTCTCCGGTTTTTGCCCAGAGACTGCAGTTTTGTGGGGTCTTCTCCAGATCTTGGCTTTCCTTTTTTAAAACATTAAGTTCCTAGGTTGTCAGGTTAAAGAGAAATACACCCAAAGTATCAGCCTCCCCAACTTTGGTTAGTGCTGGGTGCTCTAATGCCTTTTAGGTTTTAATGCCTAACCCTTTTAGGTTTTTAGCCAATAAGTGAAGTCAGGATTGTGATTGATAAGAGCTTTGTTGGCCTCCAGGCAACAGCTAAAACCCATTGCAAGTTCTGAAAATAACTTCCTTTTCCTGTCTGTCTGCACATCAGGAATAAATTTATGGCTTTCAGCAGCCTCAAGAGTACTATCTCTGTGTAGATCTAGAACAGACTAGGGGCAGATTTGACTGAGAGATGGTGAGTAGCCCATGGTCACCAAGTAAACTTTGTACTGATTTCCATTTTAAAAATTAATTAAAATGATTTAAATGCAGGCCAAGTTTATGAAGCAATGCAGATCCACATAATACATTTAAAACAGATCCAACTTGCATTTAAAGCACATGATTTCCCCCAAAGAATCCTGGGAGGTGTAGTTTCCCCCTCACAGTTATAGTTCCCACCACCCGTAACAAATTACAGTTCCCAAGGTTCTGTGGTAGGATTCATGTGCTTCAAATGTATGCTGAATGTTTTTTAAATGCATGGTGTGGATCTGCCCTAGGCATGCTGAGCATTTATTAGTGAATTGGAAAGAACAATTTTAAAAGATACTTTTGTAAACAGGGGAAGGGCTATAGCTCAGTGGTAGGGCACCTGCTTTACATGCAAAGGTCCAAAGTTCAATCTGTGGAAAAGAATATTGCCTAAAATCCTGGAGAGCCAATGCTTGCCATGTCATCAATATTGAGCTAGATAGTACCAAATGGCCTGAGTTAGTATGAAGCAGATTGCTTTGTTCTTAAAAGAGAAGAGAGACTCAAGGGCCACTGTGACTCAAAAATTCATTTATGTATTTTACTTACAGCATTTATATATCACTTTATTGTAAAAAACACACTCAAAGCGGTTTATAATAATAAAATGATTGGCAAAAACAGTTAAAAACAGATTTAAAAATATTCAAAATAATAAAACCAACAATGAGTTTAAAACAGCTAATAAGCATAATAGCTTCTGCATTCCTGGGTAGGCTTGCCTAAACAAACAATGTTTGTAGCATGTTCCGAAGAGAGTACAATGAAGGCGCCTGCCTAATGTCAATAGGCAGGGAGTTGCAAAGTATAGGTGCTGCTACACTAAAGGATCAATTTCTTACAAGAACCATGTGGCACCCATAACATAGTAAGCACACCTTGAACTTGGCCTGGCAGCAAATCAGCAACCAGTGCAGATTTTAGAGCAGAGCTATTATGTGTTGACAGGGCCTCACTCATGTCAGCAATTGTGCCACACCATTCTGCATTAACTGCAGCCCCCGAGTCAGGTTGTGTTGCATGGGGATTTCTGTGACCTTGGGTGACTGGCTGCCAGATTTTTTTAGTTTTGGGTTTTGGTTAGGAACCCTGACTAGTTGTGGGATGCTGAGTTTTCTGCCTTACCCATAGGAATCTTGTTGTGGTTGGTATGGTATTGCATTTAGGAAATCATCACTGTCTTTGTTTTTCTTTTTCTGTTTGCATTTCATTTACCTCTTACCTCCCTCCTTATATCCATAAAAGCAACAACAGTTGTTCCATGCACTCAGCTCAACCCCTTTAAACCCACTGATGATGCATCTTGTTGTTTGCATGATGGTTTGTTTCTTGCCCAATAGTGGTAATAGAGAATTGACACACTGGGAAGTGTGGCTTCAGTTGCTGTTGTTCCTAAGCTACTGCCTGTGAAGATAGACTGAGCCATGTGTATTTTCTCTCTTTCAATTATTACTCACTGGAATTGGGTTGGCTGTCAAAGTGAGTTTATAGCAGCCCACAGGGTAGGCAGGAAAGGGTAAAAAAATCTTTTTAACTCTTACTCATTTCTCAAACCTCTCTCTACAATGACCGGTCAAGTCTGTAAAGAGGTTTGCAGCAGCCATGTTAAGAAGCAGGGGCAGGGCATTCCAGGCAGGGGGTTGCCAACTGTATTTTAATATCAATATTTATTATTTATTTATTTATTTATTTATTGTACTTTTAGACCGCCCTTTAGTGACAAGCTCTCAGGGCGGTGTACAACACAATAAAACCACATTTAAAATACAGGTGAGTGTGAGTACAATACAACTATAAAAACATTTTAAAAGCAAGGTGAAGACAAAGATTAATATAAGATTACAATTACAATTAAAATTAAGATTAAAATTAAATTAAAATGCCTGGGCAAAGAGGTAGGTCTTTACCTGGCGCCGAAAAGATAACAAAGAAGGCACCAGGCGTATCTCGTCAGGGAGGGCGTTCCATAATTCGGGGGCCACCACTGAGAAGGCCCTAGATCTAGTTATTGCTCTCCGGGCCTCCCTATGAGTTGGAACCCGGAGAAGGGCCTTCGACGTCGAGCGTAGCGAATGGGTAGGTACATAGCGGGAGAGGCGTTCCACCAGGTATTGCGGTCCGATGCCATTAAGGGCTTTATAGGTAAGAACAAACACTTTGAATCTGGCCCGGAAACATATTGGTAGCCAGTGCAGTTGGGCCAGGACAGGTGTTATATGGTCAGATTTTTTAGTCCAAGTAAGAACTCTGGCCGCAGCATTCTGCACCAACTGAAGTTTCCGAACCGTCTTCAAAGGTAACCCAATGTAGAGTGCATTACAGTAGTCCAATCTAGAGGTTACCAGAGCATGGATAACTGTGGCGAGGTTCTCCCTGTCCAGATAGGGTCGTAGTTGGGCTACCAGCCGAAGCTCGTAGAACGCATTCCGTGCCACCGAGGCTACCTGAGCCTCCAGTGACAGGAGCGGATCTAATAAGACCCCCAAACTACGGACCTGCTCCTTTAGGGGGAGTGTAACCCCATCTAGGGTAGGTCGGACATCAACCATCTGGGCAGAGAGCCCCCCCACCAACAGCATCTCAGTCTTGTCAGGATTGAGTCTCAGTTTATTAGCTCTCATCCAGTCCATTATCGCGGCCAGGCAGCGGTTTAGTACATTAACAGCCTAGAAGATCCCTAATCAAGCCTTACCAACAGCACAATCCTAACCATATCTATTCAGAAGTAAGTCCTGTTGAGTTCTATGGGGCTTAGTCCATTAGTAAGTGTGTTAAGAATTGCAGCCTTCAGGGACATCTATCTTTACTCCTGAGTGCTCCCATCGAACATCTCCACAACACTAGGCTCCCTTCTTCCTACAATGGACTTGAATGGCCTGGCCTGAGGGCACTTAAACCCTTCTTGCCAGAAGCAAGTAGGCTAGATTAAATGTTCCCTACCCAGATTCCGTAAACAGATGAGAAGGAATGATCCCATCACTTCACCTGGACCTGGGAACACCCTCATTTAGCGAAGATTTCTATCTTAATTTCCAATCAGTAAATTTTTTTTGTTTGAGTGGTATGCTCCAAGCAACTGTGTTTGATGCTTAATGACATTACTAGGGCCTGCCCCTGAAATCTCAGGTTTGGGGCTGCTTTTGACCTGGCAACCTTAACTCTCTCCCATGTGAACAGGCCAGCTCATGTGGTCAGAAGCTTGGAAGTGTTATTCCCAAGTTGTCTTCGTATGGTAGGCTGTACTTATGAAGTGGCTTGATTGTTACTGTCTTTGTCTTCATGCAAATTCTTTCATCTGAGAGAGAGGGCAATTTTGCATGCCCTTGTTATGCTTTGACCATGTTTTTCAAAAGGTATTGAATACTATGTTTCAACCTGCATATCCATAAGAGTCCATAGCCATAATGGAAAAACTTACACATGAACTAAAACTAAGACAGGGCAAGGAAAAACCAGACTCCTTTTATTTAACTTGGCACTCCTTTACTGAATACACTTCGGAAGATACGTTTATGCATCGTCCATCAATGGAAGCGTGGCGGATATGGAGACACTTATAAACGATGTAATGGCCTAACAGAAAGGAAACAGAATTTTATTCACAGTCATTTAGACTGCATATCAGTTTAGTCGGAGGTTGAGTGTCTGAGAGATTTTATTTTCTTTGTTAGCATTTGAATGCTTCTTTGTTTATTGTTGTTGAATAACTATTGCTTCTTAATTATACTGGTGTCTGATGTAAATGAGAAAATTCATGTCATATAAAGATACCTGTGAAGAAACAAAATAAAGAATAAATAAAATCTATTAAAATAAATAAATGATAAGCCTTTCAGTATTCTGAGATGTGTAACGTAAGAATGCTGCATGCAGATCATAGCATGGTTACATTTTATTGTTGCAGTGATAGATACAGCTTTATTTTTGACTCTGAATCCACTGTCTTTTATTTGTATGGGTTTTTCCATACTGTGCTGTACATGTCCTAAGAAAGCAAATGTGGAAGCTTCCACAGTGAAGGCAATGTACTAACATTTATATGAACTTCTTGCATCAAACATAGGCCACTGTGGCTCATATTATAGTTCCTTTGATATAGAAATTGCCCAATATAGTTAATAAAATTGGCTCATTACCCCACGTTCCACTCAAATAAAAATTCCAGTGGCTATGAACTAGATTGCAAAATGACCCTGGCTGGAAATGCTGATAAGGATATTTAATTCTGACTGTGACTGCTGACTGGGTAAGACAAAGGCATAGGACATTTAAGCAATTCTTTTTAAAGAAAAATGTATCTGCCTTGTTAAACAAAGAAGTCTAGGCATACAGACCAAGAAACATTTTTCATTATAGACAACTAGAGAACTATATTAAAATTAATAATGCAATTTTATACATCTGTTATAAGGTTATTTTAGCAAGTAGTCTCCATAGATTTTAGGACAGATTTCTTACCTATCTACTTTGTACATAATTTCATTGCTGTATGTTTCAATTGTGTTGCCATAGAAAAAAGGGTATGAATACAGTGCATCTCTGGGATCCATCCATTTCCAGGATTTTGTTTATTATTTGTCTTTTATTCTTGTTTCTGTATTGATGTTAGAAGTCAAGGAGCATCCCTTCCTCACATTTTGCCCCAGTTTCTCCTTGATTTTGAAGATTATAAGAAATGGACCTGTTTACAGCTTATGGTGAAGGTAATTTTGTCTAATATAAATGTATCGATGCACTTCAGTCTTTATTTTAGGCTTAATTTTAAACATGATGAATAAGGATTTATTTCCAGTGGCATAGCCACATATAATGCTGCATTAACTCCAAATGTGCTTTACCTTCCATTTATTTCTTTGCTTGTGAGTTCTTTACAGTGTCCTTTCATGCTTTCTGTTTCAAAATAAGAAATCGGGCTTGATGGCCTTATAGGCCCCTTCCAATTCTATGATTCTACGATAATCTTATGTAATGGAGGATATGTGCAGTTTTGCACAAAGTTGCCAATTGGGGATGCAGCTTGGGGTTTGCCGTTTACTGGATGATAGTCTGTTAGCAGCCAATCCTATTTAGGAGTAAAGTGCAGGTAAATGTGGATTAGATTGCAGCACTAGTGTGCATGTTCTCATGTACAATATTGAACTTGTTATTTTCTGCATTTCTGCAGAATGATGGTTATATTGGAAATTAGTAGCTGCTGGTTGGCTTTTGCTATTGTGCAGTTCATACTGAAATCAAAATATAAATCACAAGTGTTTCATCTTTATTTGAAGGTTGAGGAGTTTGATCCTAATGACAGTTATGTTTATATTTTGGATGACTGTCTATTTGAAGCTATGAGCAAGCGAGCATGGACAGATGTGTTGCTTCAAATATTCAAGGTGAGATGAATATGTCTGTGCTTCACTTAGGCAGGGTTCAGACATAACATGAAACTGTACTTTATGGTAACCCTAAGTTAAGAATCCATGCAATAGTTTGAGCTTTCAGATGTACAGCAGGCAAACAACTGCTTTTGTTTCCCATATGCTTAGCACTCAGCTTTATAAGTTGATAAGTTCACACCCACCTCCATAGTGCAGCAACTTCTTGACAGAGCAATAGGCCCTAACTGTGGTTTGTCAGTTGTCTGTGAATTCAGAAGGCCTTGCAAATAAGCTTTTATTTTGTGCATGTAGATGATATCAGGTGGTTGAAGGCAGAATTGCTGTTCAAATGTATTTATTTATTTATTACATTGCTACCCCGACTTTCTTTTTTCATGACTGAAACCCAAGGTGGCTTACATATGGTTCCCAGGCAGTCTCCCATCCAGGCACTGACCAGACCTGACCCTGCTTAGCTTCAGCAGGGAGCTGGCCTCATGTACCTTCAGACCACAGCCTGGGATTTGTAAGGCACCTCTGGCTTTCTGTAGCCAGTTTAGTCCAGTCCAATTCTGCCTTCGTCCTCAGAGGTCATCAACTCTGCCTCACCCTTGGCTCAGGCCTATTTTAAAACTTTTTCTTCTGTTCTCCAGTGTTTTTTCTTGTGCCACGTGTTCCTGCATTGTGTTCTGATCCTGTAGTTTAAGTTTTTTGCTTCTCTTCATCTCCATCATTACTGTTAACCCTCCACCTCTGTTTGTCTCTGTTTCTGTGAAGTCCCTCATACTCCTGCTTTTCTTGTTGTTTGTCTCCTTAGGTCCTCAGCCCCAGCAGCCTTGTTCCTTCTCTTCCCCCAACTTCCCCTCAGCCCTCGTTAGTGCTTTAGTCATGCCTGCCATTTTGGGGAGTATTTTGCCCGCGTGTATTGTGCCTGTCATTTTTTAGAGCCTGCTGTCCTTCTCTGTTGCCCAACAGCACTCTAGTCGCTTCTGGCCTTCAGCTCCTCAGGATGGCCAAAAGAAAGCAGAAGTCTGGGGGACATACTGCTTCTACTGCCAGTCTCCTGCCTCTGAAAGACACAAGCCGTAGCTACAGCCTCTGTGTCTGTGCAGCTGCCTCTCCTGTCGAAGACCCAATTCCCTCCAGATTGCACCTTGGTCAGGCTGCAGCGCGTTGTTTCTCTGGGTCTCTGATTCAGTCAGGCACTGTTGGTATTCCTCATTTGGCCCCCATTTAGTGTCTGGTTTGAGAGAGAGAGAACCCAGTACCAGCAGCATTCTTTACTCTCTGCCTTCATCCTCCAGTGCCCTCAGGAGGAAGGGGGGGCTGTGATTCAGGCAGGGACCTGGCTGGGGAGGACCAACAGCACTTGGCATGCAGGTGTCTGAGAGTGCAAGACCTGTCTGATATGGATATTGATGGAAGGAGGGCTTTGGATCACATCTTCTCAACTGAATCTTCTCTTGAACCCTGAACACTTCCTAGGTTTCCAGGATTCTGCTTTGATACCTGTCTCTACAGCTCCTGGGTTACAGTTCACACCTCTTATGCTGCACCAGATCAGGGATGCTCTGCCGGCAGGCTTTGCTAGGAACTTCCCAGGGATTCGCCACCCTGCCATGGGTTCTGATAGCACAGGCCCAGACTATCCACTCAGGACCTCTCTATCCTCTGGGGTTTTGCATAACTATCCTGACCCTCACTGGGTGACTAGAGCGAGAGCTTTCCTGACATGGTTGGCTCACTCCAACAAAGACTATCAGGTTACCATGGAAGATCTTGAGGGTGATCTCATTATTCTGGATGAGGAAGAATGGAATGGAGAATCGAATGTGGAAGAAGTGACATCCAGTCGCCTTTTTCAGGATGCCCACTATGTGCCTCTTCAATGTAAGACTATGGGGGCTTTGGATCCAGCTCTTCCTGAGGATAACCTGATTACGATTTTCTCAAGGGTGCCTGTGGTCTATCCTGCTCCTAAGTCCAGGGTGGTGAGACTCCCTTCTCTACTGTCTATGGTAGTAAAAGCAGGATGCGACTCCCCCTTGCAATATAACAAGTTGGTCACCATTGCCAAGGAACACTATATGCTGGAGCAGCTCACCATGGACCTCTTGAAATTGCCTCTCATTGATGCTCCTATTGTTGGGATGCTGAGTAAACACTAAAGACTCTGATGCCCAACTAAAGGACCTGCTGGTGAGAAAGCTGGACTTGGGCTTCAGCTGTACATGGGCAGCATACTGTGCATTGGCATTTGCTAGGGCATCTTCTCAGGCTGGAGGATCTTCTGAACACTTCTTAGTAGGATTCTGCTAGGCTTTGCAAGACCTTTTTGAAGGTCTCTCAGGTGGTGGTCTTTGTTGCTGATGCTTCTATGGATATGGTGCTACTTGGGCCTTGGCAGTGGAAGCATTTTCTAGGAGGACTCTTTGGCTTCACCATTAGGATGCTGATGCAGAGGCCCAATCTAACTTAGTAAAGGAACTTTATACTGGGGGTGAGGGACAAGCTTTTTGGTGACTTGGCGCTGCAAAAGTTGCTGGTGGAGAAGGCCATACCTTCCAGTCAGAAGCAGGACAACAAAAGCTCCTTTTGGATGTCCTTCCACCCCTACTAGCCCACTCAATCCTTTTGTTCCTTTAAGCCCTCATGTTGGGGCAGGGATGTTTGGACCTCCCACCCCTTCTGGAACAGGCACTGCCTTGGCAGTAGAGAACAACAGCAGCACCAGTTTACAGGCAGGTTTTCCTCTGGCTGTTATTACAAAGATTCCAAACATCAATTCTAATGTCATATCTTCACAAGAGTGGGTGGGGGGGTCCAGGGGGTCCCCATAACTACTTCGCTCACAAGTGGCAAGCCTTCCATCCAGATTGTTGGGTGTTGGAGACCCTCAGGCAGAGTCTGCATCTGGAATTTTCAGCTCTGCCTCCTCACACATTCATCCCTTCCCCAGTTTCCTCCAATCCCGAGAAGGGCAAGGCCCAGCAAGCATCCTCCACCTTCTGGACATTGTAGTGGTGGAACCTGCTCCCCCGGAGCAAGCTTCTATGACATCTATTCTTTGTTCTTTATGATGGCTCAGTCCGGGCAGTCCTGAATCTGCGACTGCTCAGTCAGTTCATCATCTATCAGAGGTTCAGGATGGAGACCCTGAGTCCCATCAAAGAAGCCCTTCATCTTGGGGATTTCCTGTCATCCATCAATTTAACAGAGGCATACCTCCACATCCCTATCCACCCTCGCCACAGAGGGTTCTTCAATGGCCAGTAATTCCAATACAAGGCCATGCCCTTTGGCCTGGTGTCTGTCCCTCATGGCACACCTCCATCTACAGTGCATGCATGTCTACCCCTACTTGGATGACCTTCTGATCCAGTTGCCCTCCTGGACTCATGCCAGAGGATCTCTAGATAACTTTGGCCTGTCTAAAGGATGCTGGCTTCCTGGTCAATATGGAAAAAAGTAATCTCTTTCCAATGTAGCATATTATTCATCTGGGAGTCCTCATAGACGCATGCTTAGGTCTCTTGGCTCTCTCTCCAGAGAGGGTTTTCAAAATACAGTTAGAGGTAAGGTCCATTCTTCACAAGTTGTCAGTGAATCTTATGTTGCTAGCACAGATCTTGGGTCTGTTAATCTCAGTGATTCAAATCACCCCTGGGCAAGACATCACATGTGCCCCCTTCAGTGGCTGCTTCTCCCATTTCAGAGCAAGATTGCTGCCAAGTGGCACCAGCAGATACATGTTCCCAGGTCAATTCATCTGTCCCTGTTGTGGTGGAATCACACCTCCGTAGGGGAGTTCCCCTTGTAGTCATCACATTGGATGCCAGTCTAATAGGCTGGGGGGCCCTGTGTGACAGATTCATGGTCCAGGGGAATTGCTCAGGAGAGGAATCCTTACTCCCCATCAAACTTTTGGAGTTGTGGGCAGCCCTCCTGATGGTTCAACACTTTACTTCCCAGAGGCATGTCAGGTGGTGCTTCTCCACACCAACAACATGACTGCCAAAGTTCACATCAATCATCAGGGGGCAGTCGAGAACTTGGCCACTCTAACACGAAGCCTTGCTTCTATTCCATTGGGTGGAACAACTTCTGGACTCACTCTCAGTGGAGTACCTTGGAAAGAATCAACAATGCTCAAGCCAATTGACTGAGCAGGAAGCACCTTCTCAATGGCAAGTGGAAGCTCCATCCTTGGGTCTTCCAGTTGTTAGTGGATTGTCTCGGGATGGTTCACATAGACTTTTCCCTATCCCTGAAGAATCAACAAGTTCCCAGGTTCTTCTCTGATATATAGCACCCTTGGTGGAGTGGGTGAACACACTGGTCTCCCCATGGTCTCCAGGGCTCCTGTATGCTTTTCCTCTATTTCCATTCCTTCTCCAAGTCCTGAGGAAGGTGAGAGAAGAATGGGTGACTATCCTGCTGGTAGCTCTGCTATGGCCTCAGAGGCCCTGGTTCTCCAAGCTGGTCAACCTGGTGGTGACTCCACCCTGGACTCTGCACATGGATCTGCTCTCTCAGGATCAGTTTCTCCATCCAGATCTGGCTTGGCTGGCCCTTCACGCCTGGAAATTGAGAGGTTGCTCTTCATCCTCAGTACCATGTTGGCTTCCAGACACCCCTCGAATCTTTGTGTGTAGCTGCCGTGAGTGCCCTATTATAGGGTAGAAGGGCGGGATAGAAATATTTTAAATAAATAATAAATAAATACTAGGCCACATGAAGAGTGTTTTCTTGCTGGTGCAAAGAGAAGACTCTTTGCCCTAGGAAGGCTGGTATCACAGACCTATGTCTTTCTTCCAGGATGGTCTCTTGCTGGGTCTTAGGCTCAACACCCTCTAGTGTCAAGCCTTTACTTTGTACTGTCTCTTATCAAAGGATACAATCAGACTCTTAGTATCTCACCCCTTCCTAAAACATTTCCTATGTGGTGCCTCATTATCTTCGCCTCCAACACCGCTTTCCCACATGGGACATACATGTGATGCCCCTGTATTTTGATAACTATAAATGTGGTAAGTACAGGTTTATTAATAAAGAGTGAGTGAGAGGGGGGAGTACATGGGCTAGAATGCTAGAGAATGCTGTATTGTGATTGGCTGAGCGTTTGAGTGGCTGAAGGTATAAATAGGAGGATGACAGTTCTGTTGGAAGGTTGGTTGGTTGTGGAGTGTGGATTGGAGTTGGCTGTGGGTTGGATTATATTTGGCTGGTATTGAGGTAGATTATATATGACTGGAAATATAAAGAGTAACACAATATATGAAACCATATGCTTGTTAAATATACCTAAAGTAATCTTGTTATTTCCTGGTGTTTATAAATAAATATTTTATTGGTTTACCAAAAGCCTGATCCTTGGCTGGGGCTTTCACAGACCAGAAGGGTGGGCAGGGTAATTACCAAGGTTGGGAAACAGTATCAATGGTGGCAGCAGTGAAGAGATAGTGTATCATCAAGTATCCAGGGCAACCCAGGGCTGAATGCCTTATAGGCACAAAGATACAGGGGGGTTGTGGCATGCAAGTGCACCCAGACACAAAGTAACAATAAGCCATAAGGGGACTAAGGCAAAGTCCTAAGGCAATATTGTGAAACGGAGTGGCTGGTGGTGCTGCCTAGCAGTGGAATCTTGCGAGATCTGTGCTAGAGCTGGTGAGAGAACAAATAAAAACCAGGATCCTGACTGGTGGGACCTGACAGGTGGTGGCAGCATGTTGGGATCCTCACAGTACACAGAAGCCTCTCTTTAAAATCTCTTCCCTTGTATTTGCTGTCCTTTAAAGTTTTGCTTTCTGTGGCTATGAATATGTAAAATCTGTTCCCTTTTGTTTTTAGCAGCTATCATTTCTGCTAGATGGATGTCTGAACTTAATGCTCTTTCTGTTGCTAAACATCTCTTTTTTCATAAGGACAAGGTGATTCTTCATACTAACCCATGCTTCCTTCCTAAAGTCCTGTCACCCTTTCACTGCCAAGAAGAGCTTATTCTTCCTACTTTATGTCTCTCTCTGTTCCACACCACTGAGAAGGCCTGGCACAGAAGGACACTGAAGGTTTCTATTTCTCACACTATGCCCTTCCACCAATCAGAATCCCTTTTTGTGTCCTTCCATCCTGTTTCCCTGGGAAGGAAGGTTTCCTCCTCCATGTTGGTCTATGCTTGCATTTGTCTGCCACTACTGGAGCAGCCACAACCTCGGCAGCCTTTCCCCTGAATGCTACTTAGCAGAAGGTTTGTTGTACGGCCATCTGGGCTAGCCTCAACTCTTATTACATCTTTACTAAGTACTACAAAGTTGACATTTATACCTCAGCTGAGGTAGCTTTTGGCAGGCGTGTCTTACAACACATACTTCTGGGCCATTTGGCAGCTCTCCTGCTGTGATGATTTCAATTTCTCTAACTTACATGGGCCAGCTTAGGTTTGTCTCACCTGAAGTCATCTACATCCAAGAGAGAAGAGACCCTTTGTCTTACCTGTGAATGGGTCTTCTTTGTGCATGTAAAGATGATGTCAGGGCCACTCCCTAGGTTTTTGCTCCTTTTTCAGTTAGGAGCTGCCTTTCCATGGAACTGTAAAAAACATATTAAAAAAGGCTTGTCATTTCCTAGTTTATTTTGTCTGCAGAGAATCTTGATCTGTTCTTTCCTTTTGATTTGCTGTCACTGTTCCCTTCTGTTATCTTCTTTGGTCTGGCTTGTCATCAGAACTGGACTGAGCTGGCTAAAGAAAGCCAGAAGTGCCTTACAAATTTGAACAGCGAATCTGCCTTTGACCACTAGGATGGTCCCACCTAATGTCATCGTTGCATGCACGAAGAAGACCCATTCACAGGTAGGACCAAACAGTCTCTTGCAGACCTTGTTTTGTCACCCCGCAAAAAACACAATGTGGAGACGGTGGGAATGCGACATAATGCAAACCATTACATAGCTGTTACCATGCTT